>NW_024359388.1:0-1361011 GCF_014805655.1 Passer montanus | reverse complement strand
TTGTGGGTGGTTTTTTTTGGTGTGTGTTTTTTTTTTTTTGTTTTTTTTTTTTTTGGTTGTTGTTTTTTGGTGTGTGTGGTTTTTGTTGTTGTTGTTTTGTTTTTGGGGTTGTTTTTTTGTTTGTTTGTTTGGGGTTTTTTTTTTTGGTATGAGAGATCAAGCAGAGATGCTACTAGCAGGATTCAAAGTTTTCCAAAATGAGGTGTCTGGTAACACAGAAGATAATTTCGCTTTCAAAAAAGAAACACATTCCATTCCTGTGTGTGTTAAACTGATATCACTGCTGGACAACTCCCAGAAAAAGCCATTCTTTAGCAGCAGTATAAAATTTTATGCCAGTCCTCTGTGTTCCTGAAATTAGAGCCTCTTGTATGCACGTTTAGCAGCACTATCTAAAACAGAGTTTCGTGCTTGAAACTGGCTGTGGGCTTTAACATCACCGCCCAATCTCTGCTTGTTTCAGGTGCCTGAGCTATGGAAAAATTATGCTTGTGCTTCAAACATATTGAAACATGATTAAGCAGGCCTGAGGTAGAAATATATGCTTGAGGGTACTAATAAAACATAGCAGCATGTGCTTTGCTGCTGTGGCCTAGTAGAGGCGGAGGAAGCAGGGGCACGAGTTCCAACAGGTGTGCAAAGACGAGTTAGGCGGTTTTGTTTTCTTTTCTTTTTCACTCCAAGATAAGCCACGCCGTATCCTACGCCGGCCTTTTCCCCGACGGCTGAAGGGGAAGCTCCCGCGGCACCCCAAGGCAGCGGCGCTCAGCATGCGGAGGGGCCCGCAGCCTGCCCCTGGCAGACCGGACCAGTCCCGGCCGGGGCCGCGGGACACAATGCCCGGGCCCGCCCCGCGCCGTTCCCGCCGCGCGTCACCGCGGGGCGGAGCACGGCCCCGATTTAAGGGGCAGCGAGGGGCGCGGCCGCCGCAGCTGCGAGTGCGGGAGCGCCGGCGAGGGAGGCGGTAGCAGCAGCAGCAGGGGTAGCTTCGGACACCGGCACCATGCGTGAGATCGTGCACATCCAGGCCGGGCAGTGCGGCAACCAGATCGGCGCCAAGGTAGGGACGGGCGCGGAAGCGGGGCGCTCCGCAGGTCGCACCCCGCGGGCGGCGCGTCCCGAAATTAAAAGCGACCCGGGGTTTGCCGAGGCGTCGTGGCTGCTGCCCCTGTGCCCCCCCGCCCCGTCCGTGCCGCTCTGAGCTGCCGCGGGGCTGGGCGGGGCAGGGATCTGTCCGCGCTCCCGCCCGGCGTGCCGGCCTTCCCGCAGGCAGCCGCGGCCATCCCGCGCTGCCTCGCCCCTCTGCGGCCACGGCGCCAGCTGCCCGGGCAGGGAGCGGGAGGTGCTTCAGTGCCACACACCGTCACCGCTGAACGTGTGCAGGTGCTGCCGTCTTGTAGTGGCTACGGGGTCTTAAGCCAATGCTAGACAATGGGAGGACGCCAAATTGATATGGCTAGAGATGGTTACCCTTTGGATACAAGCTGCAAAGGAATTCACTTGCATTTCAGTGCTATGGCTGCTCGTCAGCCTCCTGCTAGTTCAGCTGCTGCGGCCAGCGAAGCCCTTGTGCACTGACTCACCTTCCCACCCGGCAGCTGCTCTGCCATGCAAGGGAGTGGTCAGCGCCGCGGAATGCATGGGCTGCACCGGGGGTGTGTGATTGGCACTGGCCAGCTGTTTCCACTGGCACTGGAAATGGCTAATTGCCATTTTTCAAAAATTTCCTCTAGTTCTGGGAGGTCATCAGCGATGAGCATGGCATTGATCCCACGGGCAGCTACCACGGGGACAGTGAGCTGCAGCTGGAGAGGATCAACGTCTACTACAATGAGGCTGCGGGTAAGTGCCTGCTTGCTCAGATGTCCTCAAATAAATGGGGCAGCCATGACAGTTCATTGAGGCTGGAAATATCCCTGAACAAGATCTGTCATCTGCCAGCGACTCCTCTAAGAGACCTTTGTTCTCAGAAAGGCTCTGATAACACGGTAGTCTTGATTGTGACAGTGCCTCTCCAGAGAAATGCAGGGAGGTGGAAGACCTGGTCTCTGAATACCAGCAATACCAGGATGCCACTGCTGATGAGCAGGGCGAGTTTGAAGAGGAAGGAGAGGAGGATGAGGCTTAAGCCGCCTGGTATCAAAGAAATTTCTATAAAGCAGGCATGCATCTGAATGACTTCTGGTAGTGGTGGTGAAGCATGTTTTCTAGAAACTATGTACCCAATTATCCTCTCAGCTTTTGTGACTTTACCAGATTTCTCACTGTAACAGTTCTGAATCCTAATTCTTACAATGTTTTTTGTCCTTTGATATTAAGAGCACATAAAGGCATGTATTCAAGATCATGGCTTCTGTCTTTCTTAACACCTCTATTGGACAAAGAGCATTTGTTCAGGCTGGGTGGCAACAAGTAAGTTTAAAGACATGTCAGAAGTCTTGCACTACAGTGGTATGCTCTGATCACTGAGGCTTATATTATGTTCTTAAGACATATGCTTCTCATGCAAATATGTTTAATGTTTTTCTTACATGATTCAAACCTACCTATAACTCCATTGAACATGGAAAGCCAACCAAAATTCCTAAACAAGGCAAAGGCTAAGCACCTCTGACTTGTTTTACAGTTCATGTCAGCGTAAGAAATCTTCCACTTCTCTGTTGAAGTCCTTTGCAAAACGCAGGTGTAAATTATGCTTTCCTTCTGGCATCAGAAGCAACCTTAAAAGAGAAAAAAACCCCCTGCTGATTATACATTTTATTCTGTGAGTGTAGGTAATTAAAATGCTTGTTGCATTTTCCTTGCTCTTGGTTACCCAGTAAGGAATTGTAGTAACTCTTAAGTACTGTCCTTATGTATGTGGCTGGAATGTGAACCACAGCAACAGCTGGAACAGCAAGCATACTACTTGTCCCTCTCTGGGTAGGATAAAATAAGCCTAAACCAAATTTTTGTGTCCTAGACCCAGTTTCTAGAAAACTTTCAGGTGATCTTCAGAGAAGGTAAGTTCCTAAACTTATGTAAGATGCACCTTTGAAAGGTATGTAAAGTACCTGAGCACTTTTGCCTCTTTCAGAGAACAGTAGTTGTGCCGGGCAGTGAATTGTAGAGTTCTTGTCATTACCCAAACTTGGTTAGTATTTGTACTTTGTCTAATCTTTCTGCAAAAAGACGATCCAAAACTAAAACCATTCATTCATTAAAATAAAAATGGAAGTCAGAACTTCTTTGGCTATACCAAAATCTTAGAAGTAGTACCTGTGAATAAGGTTAAATTTTTATAATATGAATATGAGTTTGACATGCCTAAAATTCTACTTTCTTTTGCTTTCTGAGACAAAATTTATATATCAGGGATGTATACTTCTTTATATGGAGGTGGGAAATTCTTTAAATTGTTTTGTTCTACCACATACTAAGCAGGTCCTATAGAGCTGAAACCATTTTGAATGATACTATGTTGCCTTCATGTCAAAGGCCCACTATAGCAAGAACGATTGGTCTCCTTTTGGCAGTGGCAAGTGCTATTTTGTTTTGGGAAAAGAGCAGCGGTGTGTGAACATACCCAGCTTTTCTAGTGGATCCATCTGAATTTCATGAAGTCTTTTCTTGAAAGATAAGCAGCACACAGATGCACAAACTAAAGCACTGTGCATGCTATTTCCTATTGCTGTAAATGTTTCTGACTACTGTAATGCTACCAAACTCCAGCCATACCATGCAAATGCTGAATTATGGCACACTCTTTCACCATGAGAAAAAACAGCAGTGTATCTGCACTATAATCAGAAGAAGCTTTTTCTACTTTACTACTAGATAAAAGTCAAGACAAGAAAAACTGATGGTGGAAGCATGTGTTACTGAAAATGTACTGAATTTAGGCTTTTCTTTCTGCTTCACAATGGAAAATGGCATTTCTAATGCAACCAGGGAAGAATAGGACCATGTGCCCAAGCTTAAATTTCTGACAACACCATCAGTCTGGTTTCTTTTCTGACAAATAAGCATGCAGGGGAGCACTTCAGAACAAAGACATGCAAAGAATTGCTGGTTTATGTTTTATTGGATGGTGTTTCCTCTTTGGCTTGTCTTCCAAAGAGAAGCTATCAGATTCTTGTCTATTTTCTTGGAATAATTTGCCTTAGTCAGCAACTGGAGTACTTTGGATCTCAGTGAAACCCAGCAGGATGATAGCTGTTCTGAACAGGGCATGTAGGAGTGACAAACCAGCAGACATGAAATAAAACACCTGCATGTGATTGTTAGGAAGATCTCTTGTTCTCATCTTTCCTGTAGCAGAATGCATTACTATGATCAGCAGGGCTGACTTTGAGATATCATTCATTTTTTGCACTGAGATGACACCAGCAAAACACACAAAGTGTAGTTCCCCATACTTCGCATTCATAAAAACCACATTTTTTTCCCCCCTCCACTACTTCTGTTCTCCAATGTTAATCATCACAGTCTGTTATTAAGTAGTAATAAAATGCTTGCATTTGTATGCAAATTCACAAAATTCAGCTGGTAAAATCACAGCTTTTTATAGGAAGTGTTTCTGGAATTTTCAGGTTGTGCTGGTTTTAGTTGGGATAGAGTCAGTTTTCTTCACAGTAGCTGTTGTGGGGCTGTGTTGTAGATTTGTGCTGGAAACAGTGCTGATAATACAGAGATGTTTCTGTTATTGCTGAGCAGAGCTTGCACAGCATCAAGGCCGCCTCTGCTTCTTGTACTGCCCCACTAGGGAGGAGACTGGGGGTGCACAAGGATTTGGGAGGGGACAGAGCTGGGACAGCTGACCCCAACTGACCAAAGGAATATTCCATGCCACATGGCATCGTGCTGAGCATACAGAGCTGGGGAAAGAAGGAAGGGGGATGTTTGGAGGGATGACTTGTCTTCCCAAGTAACTGCTATGTGTGATGGAGCCTGGCTTTCTTGGGGATGGCTGAACATCAGCCTGCCTGTGGGAGGAGTGAGCTAAGTCTTTGTTTTACTTTGCTGGCATGTGTGGCTTTTGCTTTAGCTATTAATCTGTCTTTATCTCAACACATGAGGGTTTTTTTCCCCATTTTTACTCATCTGATTCTGTCCCTGATCCCATGAGTGAGGGAGTGAGTAGTACTGAGTTGCCATCTGGGGTTAAACCACAACACACATGAAGCAGATTTTTCTTGTTTATATAGTAATGTTTCTGAGCACACCTGTACATTTTTTTCCTCATTCTGCTTTCCTTAAAAACATGGAAAATTCATGGGACAGGTGGAAATAGAATCTCTGAGGTTGTTCATATTATTAGGGCAGAGCAAACAGAAGTGTTTCTAATAACTGGGAATCTCTCTCCATTCATAGTATCTAAATTCCCTGTTCTACTGAATGGGACAGAAATGAGGTCTCTTACAGCAAAAGGAATGCAAGGTCGTAACAACAACTTTGCTTGCTTTGATAAAGCTTAGGGAGTAGTAGTTTGTGTAGTGGAAAGAGGAAAAGGAACCTGGTTTCTCTCAGAGGGCTCTAGGAAGGAGCTTATTAAAATATTGTACTTTTTATATTGCAAAAAAAGTCCAGCTGCCTATTTGCATTGTACCTTGCTAGGGAAGTTCAGAATAGCTCTCTGTGTGGCAGAGAAAACTTATCCAATACATTTTTTTTTAACAATGAGTTTGAACTACTTCATTCCTTCAAGAATGATTTCTAAAAATTCCATCATTTAACTTACCGAGAGCCTTTGATGTGCTTATGAATGTATTCTGCATGAGCTTGTGGGACCAAAGGGTCTTTCTCACCATGAATTATAAATGTGGGACATTTAATATCTGGCAGCAACTGTTGGCAGATATTACCTAGGGAGAAAACAAACGAAGGTCACACTTTGGTTTAAAACTGTATGAAAGATGAAACTGCTTCCATAAAGGGCTCTGAACTCCACTGGGCTCTAGCTATTGCCTCTCCTTGTGGATTGTGTGTGATTAATCTACAGAACTATGTAAGCAGGACTATAATTAACTTACTTTCTCCAAAATCTTACTTCACTGCAATTTGCTCCATTAATGGATGCTAGCACAAAAGGATACAGAGAATGAAGTACTTCTGTTCCACATTTCCCCCAGGCTCCCTTTGACTCTTCAAAGCTAATACATGAATCTCATTCCCAGCTTTGTTCTTTTCAGCCTTAGAGTTCTATGGCCCTCACCTTAAGCTCCATTTTGATACAGCAGCTGTCTGGTTACAAGATTTGCTACTTTTTTGGAACAAATTAACTTAGGCAACTCATACCTGTTGAACCTCCCAGGCCCATTACTGTCTGCAATGCTCTAAAGGACTGACCCTGGCTGGATGCCAAGCAACTATCTAAACCTCTCCATCACTCGCCTCCACAAATGGACAGGGGAGAGAAAACAGAATGAAAGGTTCCTGAGTTGAGATAAGGACCAGGAGAGAGCACTCACTGAATACCACCATGAGCAAAACAGCTTGGGGATATCAACTGAATTTATTACTAACAGAATCTGGGCAGGATAATGAGAAGTAAAATAAATCTTAGAAGCTTCTTCCTGGGTTCTACCTCCTGTCCCTCTGTGGTGCAGGGAGATGGGGAGTGGGGGTTGTGGTCAGTTCATGATAGGTTGTTCCTGCTTCCAGGGAGTCCTTCCACTGCTCCAGTGTGGGGTCCCTCCCACAGGAAACAGTTCTCCATGAACTTCTCCAACATGAATCCATCCCACAAGCAATGGTTCCCCACAAACTGCTGCAAGGTGAGTCATCTTTCCACAGGGTGCAGTCCTTCAGGCACAGCCTGCTCCAGCATAAGTCTCCACTGGGTCACAAGTCCTACCAGGAAACCTGCTCCACTGTGGGTTCCTCTCTCCATGGGTCTGCAGGTCCCAGCAGGAGCCTGCTCCAGCATGGATTTCCCACAGGTAAACAGCCCTCTCTTGGGCATACATCTGCTCTGGTGTGGGCTCCTCCAAGAGCTGCGGGTGGATCCCTACATCCCTGTGGACCTCCATGGGCTGCAGGGGCACAGCTGCCTCACCAGGGCCTGCACTATGGGCTGCAGGGAAATCTCAGCTCGAGCACCTGGAGCACCTCCTTCCCCTCCTTCTTCACTGACCTTGGTGGCTGCGTACTTGCTCCTCTCATATTCTCACTGTGCTCTTCTCTGGCTGCAGTAATATCTGTTCAGTAACTTTTTTTTTTCATTCTTAAGTAGGTTTTCACAGAGGTGTTACTGCCATCACTGATCGGCTTGGCCTTGGCCAGTCCATCCTGGCCTTGGTATGTCCATCTTGGAGCAGGCTGGCACTGGCTCTGCTGGACACGGAGGAAGCTTCTAGGCACCCTGCAACCCCCCTGGTACCAAAACCTGGCCATGCAAACCCAGTACAAATGCATAACCATTTGATACAAATTGTACTAAAGTTATTCAAAAGTTATTTCCCCCACCCATTCATAATTTTGTTTTCTAGTCATTAATCTCATTAGAAGTAATTTCAATGGTTATATTTAGAGACTTTTCTGAATTTTCTCCCCTTTTTTCCCTAATTTATTAGTAACCCAGTTTCCAAAGTCACTGCCTAACTTCCCACGTTCTTGCAAGGCAATCTTTGGGCAAACTATCCTCAATGGGCTTTACTTTCCATTTTTCTTTGGGATAACTTTGTGTTTTTGTAGTTGCCACCTTGCAGCTACCAATGGCTGTAAGATTAATGCTCGTACATGCACACTTTCCTTAGCTCTAAAGTCAGAGGCTGTTTTACAGTTTTTCCAATTGTTTGGTTATTTATGCAGCCTTTGTTTACAGTTCTACTGGTTAAATATTTTTATTTAGAATATTTTGCCCATAGTCCTCTAACATCTGCAGAAATGTTGACTATTTTTCAGAAGAAGCTCCAAGTAAATTTAGGTTATTTATCTAGGAACATAGTTGGCAGTCAAACTATTATTACCTAGTTTTCAGTCCTAAAACTGTATTGTACTAAAACCATTAAATGGTATTTGCTTTAAAAGCATGGAACAGCAGGAAGAATCTTGGATGTTGCAACTTTATGCAACTTACTCAGTTTCAATAATTGTTAGCTCTTTCTAAAAATTCATTTCTTATGGTATTTTACACTAAAAGCTGTCTCATCAGGGGAAACAGTCTAGTTTTAAAAAGATCTTGATGTTTTGGCCAAGACTGGGTTTGCTGTCCTCCTTTTATCTCTGATAGGTTTTATTAACACCTTTTCTTATATCTCCTGTATCTGTGCCTTTGTTACAGTGTTTTAACTTTAATTGCAAGGTGGCCTGTTTGTAATCTAAGTTGGAAAACTGGTTTTCCCTTGGAAAAAACCCTGCAGTCTGATAGCTTCTCCCAATATCTGACCCAGTTTCAGCATCTAAGGTAATTCAGCTCCTTGTTACATGTTTCTTGGTGACTTCCTTTTCACAGTCACTTTATCTCAGCGTCTGAGGCATGTGCAGATAGTGAAGGGATGTCACAGCCACAGATTCACCAGACTGAGCTTTGCACTTCTGAAAAAATAGTTTTGAGGAGATTCCAGAAAAGGTAAAATAAAACTGGAACATAATTTGTTACATCACATTACCGGGAAAAGTCCCGGTCCTGTGTTGACCCTATACAAAAATTTATGGGAAAAAAATGACCTGAAGGAACGTTTTCTTTGTAGTACCTGCAACCTGTTAACGTATATTACCTTTCATCTTTCATTATGAGAGCTACAGGAAAATATGTATAAGAGTTACAAACTCCTTTTTTTAATACATTATGTATTGCTCCTTTAGGCAAATTAAAAGCAAATTCCCTCTGAATCAAATAGAACTGCAGATTATTATACATAATATCCTTGGCTGAAAAGGTCTATGAAGAGTAATTGCAGAAATCTTCAGGGATAAACAGTTATATTGTGTAGTTTTGTTTTTATTTTATTTTTAAAAACCTAAATTTCTTCAATAGTGTTTTTAAAATGTGTTTTTTTTAATTCTGAGTTCTCAAAATCTGAAGTCTCTTTTTTAACTCACATGCTACAAGGTTTGAAAGAGTTCTTTAGCTCTGTTTTGCAAAAAGTGGCAAGAGCATGCCTTACTTTTTGTACATCTTAACTATGTCACCAAGAGACAATGTTTTTACACAGAGACAAGAGGAGAGAAGGATTCTGCCTGAGCAGAATCCTTCCTATTTAGTCTGCACAAAAGCAATGACTTAATAGTGCAGTTTTGTGGTGGAACAAGAGGAGAGCCTCATCAGCTAATATTTTCCAGAAATGTTTTCCTTCGTACCTTTCTGGTTCTGTGAACCATCTACAGAGTAATTATGTTATTCCTGAGTGTGAGTCAGACCCAGCTTTTAATGCCATATGCAGAGTCTTTCCTTTACTGGCTGCTAGAAGTACTATTAGATTTTTTTTTATCCACAACTGCCTGCTACTCTAATTGCCTCAGTTCAACATTGTGAAAGCCTTACCATCTGAATTTTCAGCAAAGCGTGATATTCCATCTACCCAAGCCTCACAGGTTTCTGCAAAGTACTTATGTCCATACAGCTCTTCCAGTGGTTTCTTGACCTTTTCACTCCATTTTGAAACATCTCTGATGCCTACATAAAATAAAGATGAAATATGTTATGTCCTTTCCAGCAAAAAGATTATGAACCACATCTAATATGGGGAAGTTCTCAAACCAGACTGCAAATATGTATTTCAAACTTGAAACTGCAATGAATATTTCAAATAATTCATAGTATGGAAAGGGTGTAAAAAAGACAGTTGTACAACCTCTGCTGTGGTCTTCTCGGTTATAGAGGAACATCTTGTTATTATGGTCACAAGGGAAAACAGAAAAACCATAATATACAAAGGACTCAGTCCTAAAACTTCTGATTGTTCTTTCTGGAAGGCTTTCACAAGAGAAGCTCAAAGGCTACCTTGTATCAAAATGGGACTGTTTCATAACACTGTTCTAGACCTGGCAGTTCTTTTTCATGTCCTCTAGCCTTTTGCATCGACTCATGGATGGAAGTTCTTCCATGGCTCCCACCAACTCTCAGAGGAAGGAAGCTCTTACTGAGGCATTCCAGCAAGCTGACATCATGGTACATTTCCCATAGTTTTACACAAAAACAAGTGACTCAGTAGAGATCTGTGACTCATGGCAGGCTGGCTAAAACTGTACAAATAATCTGACATTTTAGTTATTTATTGGATTTTTCTAACTTTTTTCCTCTAAAACTTTTGGTACTGCTCATAAACTAGGTATTCAAAAGGGTTATTTTCACTAAACTGTATTCCAGCTGTACAGCTTTGTACTGACAAAATCTGAAACAAAGTTGGCACAGCAGAGAACAGGACAGTACTGAATCATCAAACTGCAAAATATGCCACTAGCAAAGGTTTTAATTGGTTTCAAAAGGGAATTAAGGGAAGAAAGGAGTGAGGTGTTAATTAACAAAGAGAACCTGTCCAGCCAAATGACAAAGGTAGCAGTGACTGAAAGTATTTTATAACAGCATCTGATTGGAAATGAGTCTGCTCACCCCAGGCCAGGTGCTACTGAACAATGGTTTCCCATATAGAATCTATTGCTTTATCCTTGTAACTAGCATTAATTTAAAAAGAGAAGGGAGAAGCCAGTGTTGAAAGGACATGGATACCAAATCAACACCTTTCTTTCCTGCCAAACTCACCAATGCAGCTGACATGCACTGATGAGCCAGTTGTAGAAGACTTGGGCTGCTACTCTCTGAGCTCTATCAGCCAGCAAGAGATGTTGAAAGCAACAACTCACAAAGGACAAAGGCCAATATTGCAGTGGGTGCTCCATGTAAATAGGATACTTTTTGTTGTTGTTTGGGGTTTTAAAAAATTTTTTCTTTTACATTTTAGTCTGTTGTGTAGGGAGATGTGCATTTCATAGTTATACAACAAAAATTTCATAACTACAAAAACACGTAAAGAAATAAAGCATCTTACAGAGCTAAAAAGCATTTTGCTTTCTGAACTAAAAAATATGTCACTACTGCTACTACCACTTTTAGTTCTAGTATAGGTGAGGTAAATACAGATGTACAATATACACACTTGTAATTTTGCTGAAGCCAGAGAGCTTTCACAGCTGGTATAAATCAAACTCCAGTCACTAAAATGAAACTATACTGGCTCACATTTGTTGAGAACTGATGTGGTTAACTCTTTTCATTTCTATGTTCAACAGGAAATACAGCCTCTTTCTGAGTTCACCAGCCAACTTCTTCCTATTTTTCTTTATAGTGAGCAGTGATCTCAGACTCTACTTCACATGAGTGGAATAAGGATCAGAAATCCCATATTTCTTTACTTTGCAAAGGTTTTCTAATGATAATAATTAACTCTGAAGGAATGCAAATGGTAAAGACACCTTGGGACATTTACTTGAATGATTCATTGCTTCCTGAACTTAAAAGGTAAGTTATGAACTTGTTTTCTTACTCTCTATATTATATAGCCCCTGGAGGCAAAAGCTGTAATGAGCTAGCCCAATTATCTGTGGACCTGGTTTTATACAGGTTGTGCAAGATGTGAGATAAGAAATGAAACCTGAGGTTTGATAGCATTATTTGGAATTTATTTTTAGAAATTTGTTATAACAACAAAACTTTGACTTTCTGAAACATGCTGATAAGCTATTGTAACTTCTGCTTTTCATCAGACTAAGTTGGTAAGGGCTTGTTAAAAAATCTATTAAATTGCCCTTAGAGTAATTGTTAGAGAGTTTCTCACTATAAATTTAATCTATCCATATAACTAGCAATGTACTGAATTTTGTGTCCTGTCTCTTTAGGTTTGTTGTGTCCTCAGCTCTGTCTCCACTTAGCTGTCACATGACTGAGATCCTTGGGTCAAGTAGAAAGTAAAATAATTCATTTACATACCATTGTAAATTCTCACATCCTCTTGAGTAACGCTGGCATTTGCTCCCCAGACAACCAACTTGTGGATAAGATTTGGGTACTTTGCAGCAGCAATGAGAGCTGTAATTCCACCATCACTCCACCCCAGCAAGGAGAACTTCTTAAACTTCAGTGCCTTGGTTCATGCAAGAAAGTTATATGCAAATCATCAGCTGGCTTTACAGCCAAATGTTAAATATTTCTTGAAAATTAACTGTAACATTTTAGGCACAACACTACGTAGTTGAACTATAGTTAACTTTTATAATTAGAAAACTCAATTTTATTGCTATACATAAAAATGCTTAAGGTCAAATTTAGAAAACAAGAAATTACACCTGCCATTTCAATTTTCTATAACTCTTTAATAAAACAGGCAGTAGTCCTATTAGACTCTTGCTGCATTTTAAAAAGCCCTCCAAAAAAAGAAAAGGTGATTTAAAATAGAGAGTAAAGACCTTTTCAGAGAGCCTGATGATACGAAGAATCCATAGATTCTCTTGGTGTGAAGTTGGCAAAGACTATCACAGTGTGAATGGTATGCAATTCAAGATTAACTTAAGAAAAGCGTAAGACTTGAAAAATGGAAGCCAGTGATCTTGGTTACTGATGCTATCTGAGCTAAAAAAAAAAAAAAAAAAATTAAAAATCTGCTTTTTGGTAGTAACCAAAAAACGCTTAAAGTATTTTCTAAAGGATTGTATCAAATTTTAGTTGCTTATTCACATTTTCTGAAGCTTGTAAGTGTATGTTTGAAATGTTACTTCACGGTCAGTTGCAATTGGAAACATTAATAACTAAATTCCTCTTTCTTCAAAAGGAAGGCTTAGGGCAAAAAAATATGACAACCAAGACCTTAATTCATTCTGACCAGTGACAGGACCCAAGGGAATGGCAGGAAGCTGAGTTGGGGGAGGTTTGGGCTGGATATCAGGAAAAGGTTTTTCACCCAGAGGGTGGTTGGGCACTGGACCAGGCTGCCCAGGGCCATGATCACAGCACCAGCCTGATAGAGTACAAGAAGCATTTGGACAATGCTCTCAGGCACATGGTGTGACCCTTGGAGCATCCTGCACAGGGCCAGGAGCTGTACTCCATGAACACCCAGAGGGTGGTTGGGCACTGGACCAGGCTGCCCAGGGCAATGATCACAGCACCAAGCCTGACAGAGTACAAGAAGCGTTTGGACAATGTTCTCAGGCACATGGTGTGACCCTTGGAGTGTCCTGCACAGGGCCAGGAGCTGTACTCTATGATTCTCATGCATCCCTTCCAACTCTGCATGTTCTGTGATTCCATGACAATGCTTACTATTAGAATTTGAAACCCTGTTTCCTCATAAATCACTATAGGCACTTAAATCACTATATTTTGCAGGGAGTACTGATAGTCACAGGTGAGAGAATTTTGTGTGTGTTATGTTCAGTGGAGAAAGAGTGCAGAAGGTAAAGGCACTCATCTGAAGGTTGTAGAGGGACGATGGTTAACCAATGGTTCAATGGTTAAGCAACACTTGAAGTTTTGCATATAGCTTCTGTGGTTTATGAACTCATTCACAAGAAAATGAATATTTCACAGTATTTTTTGCTTTTGTTCTGCAGAAATTACAGCCTTTTAGATGTAATTAAGCAGGATATTGTACTTTTGGAGGAAAAAGAGCAAGTTAGTTGAATGAGTAGCTTTCTTTGGTGCTTGGTGATGTTGGAAGTCCAAGCCTGCTTTGTTGTGACAGAAGAAAGTAAAAATGCAGGTAATGAGAGAAACAACTACAGAGAGAGAAAAAAAAAAGTTTCTACTTTGCTTGTAAACTTGATGCTCAAGTGAGGCACAACTTTACTAATCAACTCAATATTTAGCAGACTTCTATCCCTATAAGGCTTTTCTGGTTTTGGCTTCATCCTCAGTATTCTGCTCACTGTAGTTTTGACCAACTTTAGATTTCACTCTGCAAAGCTATAATTACTAAACAGAAAAAAAATAAGGTAGGGAAAAGAAAGGGACATGGAAAGTAAGAGCTGATAGCAAAAAAAGAGAACTTTCAACTTTTGCAGCTGATCAGAAGTTGGCCCTGGTCTGATGAAGCAGCAGCTCATCTGCATCCAGCTTTCACTGCTGTGCTGCTGAAGAGTTCCTGGTATGTTGGCAGATTTTGGGGGTTGGCAGCAGTGCTTGTAAAGGTTAAATTTTTGATGTTGCTACTGTTCCCCTACTGCCAATAGCAAATGATGGAGCTCAAAGTTGGCTGATGGATGGACTAGCTGACTAAATTTTTTGTTCTTCCTGCCAGGTTATTTCAGATCTATTTGCCTCCAGTATTTCTCATGTTTACTAGCCTTTATCTTGATGCATTCTTTGGGGTATCTCAGGATGCCTTTCCAGCAGGAGGAATTTAATTTCTCCTTTGCAGCCTTCAGAAAAACAATGTGATGTAACAGATGTGCTGGATAAGGTGTGCATGTTTGCTTGCTTTCATTTTTAACTACTTACAGTACAGGTCGCTAACCTAACATGGGCAATAATCTGAAATATGATTGCACAGTTTTGTGGGTGATTTTGTGCTGCCTTTACTCAGTGAGAGAACAAAATTTCTTTTCAAGTCACCTTCTCCATCCAGGCCTATGTGAAATGCAATCCAATGACCACAACAGTGAGCTGAAACACATCACTCTGCACTGCATGTATGCTTTCACTGCATCACATGGAGTGTAGCACAAGCAAAAGTTACAGCTGATCTACAAAAACATAGAGAAGCCTAAGCCCCCTTCTGCTAGGACAGTGGCTCTGAAGAGTAAGAACTTCTTAAATATCAACAGTAATTATTTCCCTGATGATTGTTTTAATGCTATTGACTTTGCTAGCATAAGACATTGGAATGGAGGGCAGCAAGGTGGACTCAGGTGCATTATATTCCTTTTATTTCAAGTAAACTCCTTCAAAGAAGACAAACTGAGATACAGAACAGAGTCTTCTGCATAAAAGTGCTAAATACTCCACAGAATTTCAGCTTTTGTTACTTCACAGAAACCTTGCATCACTCACAGCTCCAGCAGAGACACCAGAATATGAAGGTGACTAGAACAAAGGTTTTGAAGGCTCACCCATACGGATGTGGTTTTTGTCTGATTGTAGGCTGGATGATGCATATAAACCATTATATTCTGGAAATCATAGCTGGAATGATTCCTTAGGATTTATCCTTTATAATATCCTAAAATAGAACCTAGTCACCCACACTTGGAAACACTTTAGTAAGTTGTTATTATATGCTTATATTGAGAAACATCTTCAGAAAAACAGGATGCTATGCCTCATTTGCTTTGGCAGCTCTAGAGACTGGTAGGCTGCTGTTCTGTTTGGCTGGAAGCTACATGGTTACATTCCCTTTGGGGAAAGCTCTGTTTAACATTTTGCATTTATTAGTATTTGATCAGAGACAAGAAAGGGGGACAACCATTTAGACTGCAAGTTTGTCGCCTATTCATGGCAGCATCTTTATTTTCTTTGCTAGTGTAGCAGAAGAAACTGAAGATTTACAGTACAGAGAGATAGCTTTTATGGTTAGAGGCCAAATCTCTGTCTTAATCCCAATTCTGCTGTCAGACTTGCTTTGTTTTGCTATGCAGAATCCACCTGGAAGGCCACATTTCCAGTTTCAGATGGGTATTCAGCAAGGTTATTGTTTATTACAGAAATATGGTTGGACTGACTGTCTGAATCTTGCCTCATATTTTTTAAATTTTAATGCTCTGCCAACTTTCTTAACATGACCAAAGAGACTGTGTATTTTAATATAAAAAAGCCAGAATATTAGCTAAAGCTAAACCAGAAAATAGTGTCAGCAGTTATAGGACAGAATAAAAGCGGAACACAGAAACACAGATTTGAATAAAAAATTCTGCAGGAAGGAGAAATAATAACAGCTTTAGGCCATATTCTTTATAGCCACAATAGCTGTATTAATTAGTAAGATTTGGTATGGTCACAGGAAGCTTTTAATTTCCCACAAAAATTACTTCAGTAATATGCTGTAAAAGGCAAAGCATCAAGTTAATTTTTAGAATCAAATGTTGCTTAAAATGGGCTGCTCAAGGCAAAATGCCAAGATTCTATTCGATAGAAAATTTTCTAAGAGCCCTTCAGTATGATAATCCCCTCAATTAAATTACTTTGCATAGATTTTGTTTCTTATACACACATTTAACTAAACTTATGTAGTCCTTGGCTGCAAATCTCTTAGGGCAAGGCCTTAGAATAAAAGCATATTGCTCTTTATTAATTCCTACTGCTGAACCTCCATGCATCTTGCAGAATAGGTGGAAGAAGAAAATATTTTCTGGAATAGTGTGTATATGCTCACTTTTAAGCCTTCATTTGTATGGTCTTTTCATAATCTGCTGTCTGCTGGAAACAACATTCCTCCTTCTCAAAATTTAAGGACAACAAAAAGAAAAAGGAATAATAAAAATCTCATAATAGACTTACCTGCATAAGATCCACAGCATCTTTTGCATCCCTCTCAAAGAAATCTGGAGGAAAGTCTCGAGATGGAGGAATGGACTTTCCATAGCCCCGAGGATCCCAAGCAACAACTGTGAAAAGTTGCTTATTCATAGACTTAAGCTGCGGCCCAAAATCAGTTTCACCACTCCCTGAAACATTATAATTTTTCAATTTTATTAACCACCATACTGCAAACATAGTATATATACTCTAAAGGGAAAGTGGGGAAATCTTGTAACTTCATTCCAAATAAGAGATTATCCAACAAGTGAAGTACTCTTTAATTGTAACTATTCATTGCAACTCTTAGACGGGAAGTGCCACAACTAAAATCTTTAGAAGCATCTGCAGTATGTTCAGAGCAAACCCCTTCTGATAGGTATGAAAGGTTATCAAGAACAGCATTCTCACATATGATAAAATATAGTTTCTTAAACTGAGTTACCCAAGTAGGGATTTATATTTGACAGATTTAAAGCATCCGCATGGTCACTGCTGTTTACCTGGGCAATAGAGGTGAAACTGAGAGGGCAGGAATATTTTGCTACAAATTTGTAAGTGAAAAGCACTGTGCCAGACAGTTACTGTTTGATAAAGCATCTCTATTGGTGCTTAAAGCTGACCTTTAAATACACTGTTGTTTGAGGAGACTGGCGACACAGAAGAATAAAAAGATATAATTTTATTTTCTAATATGTAAAAATAAACCAAATACAGCCATTTTTTTCTGATGCAGAACCATTTCTTTTACTAATGATTCAGAGCTTCAAACGATTTAAAAATGAAGTACTCCTCTCTATTGCACTAAAATATCTATGAATGAAGGTAACCTAGCATGAATTTAAGACTGCAGTTTGTGTTGTGTTGTGGTCATAATAGTATCAAATGCTATTTGATTAAAACTTGTTCAAATGTAATGTACTGAAATACAAAATTTGCTACCCATTGCTATCTAAAAAGGCTGTTTAAAGGCATTTAAAAGGTTTTTTTTCTGTCTACTTGGACAAATCAGTCCTCAGATACCATCAACAGGTCCAAGTTATAAAAGAGGCTTTATATAGCCTTCTATGATGACAGCAATGTATGCATAAGAATAATAATAATCTTCAATAATAATAATAATAATGCTCACAACTGAAGAAATACATTATTGCTGTTTAAAGAGTTTGCATTGGCAACAGTATTGCTAGTTTAAAAACAATAGATTGATACATATGACTACTTGAAGGACGACTAGTATTAATTTTTTTCCACCCTCCCCTTGAGAATTCTTTGAAAGAACTGTCCCATGAAGTCTTGAAAACGTTGCTGCCAAAAGGAAATGTTTCCTGCTCTTCAGTTCTTGACATTTTATCATCTTATCCAGCAATTCAATTAAGCATTTGCCCAACTGTGAGCACAGTAACAGTCCTACTGACAGCCTGCCATGAACTGTTGGTGAGTCTGATGGATCCTTTAGAAGTGCAAGAACCCAGAAAAAATAGGCTGTGTAAATTATAAAAGGTGGTTATTAAATATAGCGTTTTCGATGGACAGACACCACTTAGCTAGCAGAACCTGTTGTCCATCTCAAAAAACCACTGAGAATCTTAATGATGTTGCCCTGAATAAACAAAATGTGAAAATACATCTTTAAGCAAAAAAAAATAAATTAACACTGACTTTTTCACAATAAACTGTAAGGGTTACATTATGTCTATAAATTCAGTTGGAATCCATCCAGCTTCTAAAGAGGAATGCATAATTCATTCTGTGTAGCAAATATAGCTGACCTGATTTTTCCTTCCCTTCTGCTATTTTCCACCTTGTGAAGCTATTTGTCACCTGTCCTGGACACCACCTTTGCACAGTTAAATCCAAAAGTGCAAGTGACCACTAGGTAAGTCAAGACACTTTATAAAAGGTGCCTTTATAAAAGGTAAGTGAAATATTCTAAAAACTGTTAACTGATGGCAACAACTCTGCATTTTCCTTTCTGTTTTAAGTGTGGCAATTTTTTTTAAATGGCATTGCTCCATAATCAGGTATTGAATACATTACAAAATAGTTTTGTGCATTCTTGCTGGAGACCAAATGGATAAAGAAGTAGCTGCTCTACAAAGACAAGATAAAATCTCCAAACCTAGCATTCCTGGAAGCAGAAGAACTGCATGGCTTCCTTCTCCTGTTTGTTGGTAATGCAGGTGGACTCCATTCACTTGGATTTTGGCAGATGTTATTGAAGTACTAAGGACAGGGGAAAAGGAGAGAAATAGGAAAACATTCAGACAGTTAATTTTAATTACTACTTGGTCACTCCAGGAGTACAGAATAATTACTTTTCTTAGATATTAACGACAGCACTGTGAGATTTTAATGGGTCACTTGCCTTTCATGGGTGCATAGAAGATTTAAAAAAAAAGCTTCTCAGGAGCAGAGAATTGTTCAGTTGTGACCACTATGTAATATTCATATCTGGGCTAAAGGCTTGGGGGTGGGAAAAGAGTCTTGATGGTGCAACCAGGAAAATACAAAGGCAGCTTTACATGGCTACAGAAACATTGAAATAAATACATTAGAGAGGAGAAACCTCATTCTGTCACAGCATAACTTTCAAAATGGCTGGTGTTCACCTTGCTATTACTAAACTGAGCCTCTTCATCTGCCAGAGAAACCACAATCTATTGCTGCTGTTCCTCGTGAACCACAGGGTCTGCAATGAAAACCTCTTTGCACTGACATGAGAGAGGAGAAGAAGAATGTGATAATAATATTTCTGTCAGTGTAATCTCACCAGGACATAACACTTAATTGGAGAATACCACATGAGCAATAAACTAAAAAACCACCACAGAAACCGACTGACCGACTCCACAGGCCATCTCTCAGCCCCAACACTTAAACCCCTACACTAATCTTCAGTACAAAGCAAGACAAATGTGTAAATGCAAATAAGTGACCCAAGAAACCACGTCCAGATACAAACCCCTAGTGAGAAAGCAGAAGTAGCACAGATTCGAAGTACCTTAATAGTACAAACCATTACATCTGTTCTCCCAGGCAAGTTTGTGCCCTAATGGTTGCAAAACATCTTTTCAACAGCCTAATTAATTTCATTTAAAGCTAATATGATAAAAATCTTGCCATTTGGTTATCTATTGAGTAGCCATAATTTTACCTAGATTAAATATTCATGCCTTTGAGTTCAATCACTGTGAATTTCATGTTCATAGAGACATGTTGTTTTCCAGTCTTAGATACAACAATCTCTATTCCACGATATGCACTGGGCAATTCATTAACAATTTAATTTTTATATATAAAGTCTGAACTACTTACAGTACGTATAGAGTTGAAAGTGGTGAATTACAGATAAAAACAATCCCACTAATTTAAACCCTTTCCATAAGAAAAATGAACAATAGCTTACAAACTCAGGTTCACAATACATAGGTGGCAGTTAAACCACAGAACCTCTTCAACACAAAGCAAATTTTTATTTTATGTAAAATCTTGGGTCTATGTAACCCACCATGCCACATGCCTGAATCAAAGCTGTGACTCTGCAGAATAGTATCACCTCCCCTTATGTGCAGATCCAGTTTGGAGTACAAATGCAGATCTGTGGCAAGAGTACAGCTTGAAGAAATTCATTGTGTAATTACGACTTTGGTGATTGCTATGCTAATGTGATCCAAATGACAGTTTGCCTGTAATGCTAAACTTCCTTACAGTCCATGTATCACATTTGATGTGGTTTATTACATCTCACAATTAAAATTCTCTATGTAGCACTCATACAGCTGCCTTAGCCCATTTTCGAATACTGACTTTCACTCTTTTTCTTTATACGTTTTTTATCTTTTCATATCCCATCTTTTGGTTTGTCATTAATTTCAACAGGTATTTTATTACAGTTTTCACCACAGTATATCAGCACATTGCTCTTACAAAATTTTAGGAATTGTATCATGGGGTTTTTTTGCTTATGTTTAATAATTGCCAAACCCACTTTCAGTTCCTAACAAAACAGAAACAATATCTTGTAATTTTTTTAGAAACAGGTTAGCAATGTACAGTTTAATAGACAGAGTTACATATTGTGCTTTCCTGATTCAGATTTTTTTCCACATAGTTCTATGTTTTTAGGATTAACTATTAACATCAGGGCCTTGAGAATTTTGCTGAGTCTGTGCTCTTTTTCCATTCTTGGATTATGCCTCGGTGTGAAGTCCACTGAAATCCAGGAGTTTCATGCAGAGGGTATTTTCAATACTTTTTGGACTAACAACAAATAAGTTGGGTTTTGTACACATTGAGAAATTGTACTGGAACTGACAACACCTAAGGCATACTTAGTCCTCTCAATACCAAATTTCTGTGAGCTTGACATCACCTCATCAGTTTGCTTGTCAGCAGGATGACTTCACTTCTGTTAAGTTTTCATAAAGAGTGGGGTTTTTTTGTTGGTCGACAGAATTGGAAACTCAGGTAAAACAAAACAAAAAAACCCACCCTGGTATTTCGAATTAGTAATGTTAAGGTGCATAACTCTTTGAGGAGCATTGGATACATACTGCCTGTGTTTACCAAGGCAGCACAGATGCAGAGTGGGCAGATCTTGTGCTTCACCTCGTCCTCTGTAGGAGCGCAGTTTAACCTGGGAACTACCCCTGTTCCAGCTGTGCTACAATACGACCTGCTCTTTATCTGTGCAGGAGAAAAAATTTATGGTACTATGTCAGTTTTCCTCAATAGGATCTGCGGCATAAGCAGTATGACATAGACTAGATACACGTGTTCTCTTGGCGACCTCGGCGACCTCCAGGGAGCCCCTTACCAGCAGCAGGTGGCCGAGGGGACCTGGCACGGATCCTTGCGGGAAGGCAGGAGCAGGCTCCTCAGGACACGGCCAGAGTCCCCGCTTTGTCACCTCCGCCCTCCCGGTCCGACGCACCACCCCCTCTGCTAACACGCTGTGTCCGTCCCGCCGCCTGTCTGACAAACATCCCCTTCCCCGAGCCGCGGGCAGGGAGCAGGGAGCTGGGGAAAGGGAGAAGGAGGCGGCTGTGGATTTTACCCGTAGCAGGCGGCCGGTCCCCGGGCCGTGAGCGGCGCTGCCCGGGCGGGCGGCTGCAACTGCAGCAGCGCCAGAGCCCGGAGGGCCCGGCCCGCGCTCCGGCAAAACATTGCACCCAGCGACGCCGGCCCGGCGGGGAGGGAAGGAGACGGGGAGCCGGCCCGCCTCTCTCCTCGTGTCCTGCCCCCGAGGGGCCGGTAGGACCGCCTCCCTCCCCGTATCCCGCCTCCCCTCCCGTGTCCTGCCCCGCCGGGCATGAGGCGGGGCCGCCTCCAGGGCTTGTGCAGGGAGAGGGGCGGTGCGCTGTCCGCGCTCTGATTGGTGACCGTTGCTGTCACTCAGAGCAGATCGGGAAGGGTTTGGCTTCTGGGCTGTGGTCCCGCCCTTCCGTGGCGCTGATTGGTCACCGGCGGGAGCTGCGGGGCCGGAGCGGGTGGGTTGGTCCCTCCTCCCGGGCCGATTCCCGGTTCCTGATCCCGCCTTGGAGCCAGGGAAGGGATGGTGCTGCCCCCGCTTGGGAGCACGAGGCAGGGCTTGAGGGCTTTGCCCTCTCCAGCCGCCTCCAAGAGTACAGCGGCGCCCAGCGCAGCACGGGTGTTTGGCTCCGCCGTCGGCGGCGGTGGGGAGCGGGGCGCTGTGAGCGCCTCCCTCCGCTTCACGAGGCGGAGACAAACGGAGGCATGGCAGCGGCCGGGCTGTCTGCAGGGAGCAGAGATCCCAGCCCTGGGAGATAACGGGAGCTGAAGCCATGAACTGCCCGTGATGGGGGAGTTCCATGGACTGTGATAACACAGAGCACACGGGTGGTCTGTGGCTCCAGGTCTGCCTGGAGAACGGCTCCCTGGGCGCTGGAACACTGAGGGCAGCTCTGGGTAGCGCTGCCTCCCCGATGGCCGCGCCCTCAGCGTCTCAGAGTCCAGGCATTCCCACGCCCGTGGCAGGGATCATCAACCCTGCCTCACCAATGTTGTTTGTAGGGCCTTGCTTGTGGGGAACACCTGGCAAAAGGCTTTGCCCTGGCAAGTCCCTGTGCTGATCAGGGCTGGCCACTTCTGGAGCAGCCTGGCTGCTTTCGTTTAACACAGCACTTGGCCTGGTTTTCCTCTGCACGTTCTCACAATTTGCACATAAAACACCAAGGGGAGCAACCTCTTTCCTTGGTGTCCAGCTGTGTTGCTTGGTGTCTGTTTTCCAAGCATGAGGAGAATGGATGAGTCTGAGTCACAGCCGGCCAGGGTGATGGTGGAGAAGGTAGAGAGGAAAGTAGCAGAAAGCTGCAGAGCTGACACAAAGCTTGAAACAGACCTAAAGGTCTTCTGCCTTATGAGAGGAGCTTCCTCAGGACAGGTCAGTGTTACATATTCCAGCCCAGCAGAAGCTCAGTGACTGCCCTGAGGGTGAATAGTTGTCGGCCTTCCCACCCCACTGCCATATGTGTGCACAAGTCTTAGAGATGAATGACAGTCATAACAAATCCCAGTGCATAAAGAGATTAACTCGACTGAGTAAGCATACTGGTTCGGTTTATCCCCTGAGCAGATCAAACCATTTAAGATTAAGGTCTTTAGTATGGATAATTACAAGCAATCCTTCATCAGGACAAGCTGCCTTCGCTCTTGCTTGATGACATTTACAAGCCCCTGCAGTTTCCTCGGTTCTTAGGCTACTTTCAGAGGCTCATCTTGTGAGGCTCACTGGCTAAGTTTCTTTCTGGTGAAAAACGATTGGAGATGGCTGACTATTCTCTGTTTAGGACAAAGAAGTAGCTTGGTCTACTCCTGTAAAAATTTAAATTTTTTTTTCCTGAATTCTGCATTTTCTGTTAATCAAAAGGAGCTCCTATCTCACGTGTCACTATGAGCTTTCAGAGGGAAAGGTCTCCAACTTGTATCCAGTATAATGCTGGTTAAAATGCCTTTCAGTCTTTTCTTTGTCCATATGAACTAATTACTAAAGCTGAAGGAAACATAACACATTCTCAGAATGTGTGCTGAAGGATGAGGTAGAAAGGGTTTGTCATACAGTGTAGGGGTTGGGGAGGAGGTAAGTAGAAAGGTAAATCCAAATGCTCTTCCCAAATGAGAGTAAAGGGAGATGGGGAGATTTATGTACCACCTAGATCTGGGAAGGTTTTAGGTGGGCTAACTCCATTGTCAGTGTGACAGAAATTGGGAAGTGCCTCTGTGGAAAAGGCTGTCACAGTTGAGCTGTTGCATCTCCAGCTGCAATCACAGCTCTGGAGCGTAGGAGGCCTGTAAAGTGGCCATTCCTCTCCCAGGTGCCTGGACCATGCAGCCCTTCCACAGGCAGTGTCCTGTCTGAAGAGAGAAAAATAGTGTGGCAGTTGGGCAGAAATGGCATTGGCGAAAGACCCTTGTCTGTGTGTGTGTTAAATCATTGGCATTGTGAGGGGAGCAGCTCAAGGAGAGTTGCTGTCTGGGCCCGCAGGGAAATGGCCCCAGGTAGAGCTGTGAAAGCAGGACTCTGCCAAGGCTGAGTGCAGGTGGTGGATGAGGACAAAGAGTGTAAATTCATAGATTCAAACTGTGTTCAGCCTACTCAGTTCACCAGAACATCCAGTTTTTGTTAGTAAAGCGGATTTGCACATAATGATGGGCACCTGGGAGAATACAGACAGATTTCCCTTTTAACTGTCCCATCATTTTGTGACCCCCTTAGTGTTGCACCATCTCTTCACTGTGGTCGTCTACTGCTGGCAGGGTTTTCCTCATATCCAGGTAATGCTCTGCAGGGCATCACTGCTGCACAGTGACACTTTGTCACCTCTGACAAACCATCACAGTCCCTGCAGCCAGGCAGCCCTGTTGGTGCTGCATAGATTTGTTCCTTAAAGACTGAACACCAGGGGAGGAGTTTTTCACAGCTTCTTGTAAGGGACAAAACTGCACAACAGTGAGATTTTCTGTATGCCTGTTAATTGCAAGGAGGAGTCTTCTGATTCGTGGTTGGAGAGAAAATCTTTATCTACTACTTTTGAACTTCTGCAGGTTGTAGAAAATCTAGAAAAGACCTAGTCAGTTATTGACATAGTGGGTCCCTTGAGATCTGTCAGATCACCAGGCAGAAAGACTAATTCCAGTTCTGAAGAGGCATTATTTTCACCCACACATGGGATTCTCCTATCAGGAGCTGGAATCCCATACAAGACACCAGAATCATCAGCATTAGCAGGGATTTAACTCTGGAGTTTTCAAGAAGGAGCTCATTTGTCAGGGCCATTGGGGCATTAATTTGCTTTAATGGCCATAATCAGCCTCAGCTGGGGTCTCTCTCCCCCACACCCTGGCTTCTCCTGGAGCCTAATTTCAGCTCAGCACAGTGCCATCAGTCCCTGCGCCTGCTCCAGCTGTGTTACAGCCATCTCTGTGACTTGCTGGGGTTTCCTGTGATCCAGGTACTGTTGTAGACATTGCTTCCTGACTCTGTGAACACACTGACTGATTATTTTTGCCTAATTTATTTTAGCTGCTACTATGAAGTGACGTGTCCTGCTATTTTCAGGACTATTTTGTTGCTTGGGCTCTTGAATGTTGATTGTTATGTTTTCGCCTTAGGAGAAAAATCTTGTTGCTTCAGCTCCACAAAGAGGTAGGATTTGGGTAGTGGGGAATTGCCACATTCACTACAAAGATGTGAAAGTACTGATATTTCTGTGATTTGGTACTGACCTTCCAAACAAGAAATACTGAATATGGCATGACTTTTGAAGCTGTGAAATGTGGCAGTGGCAGTGGAATGTTGATTGTTATGTTTTCGCCTTAGGAGAAAAATCTTGTTGCTTCAGCTCCACAAAGAGGTAGGATTTGGGTAGTGGGGAATTGCCACATTCAGAACAAAGATGTGAAAGTACTGATATTTTCTGTGATTTGGTACTGACCTTCCAAACCAGAAATACTGAAGATGACATGACTTTTGAAGCTGTGAAATGTGGGGATTGGCAGTATGTGGTTTTGTAGCAGGAGGCCTATTTAGTTAGCATAACCAAGCACAAAGAAAGGATGCTTTGTCATAAGCAGAACAGATCATAGAAAAAGATCCCAGATACCTTGGCTCAAAGAACATTTCAGACTGATGAAGAAACTAAAGCACAGTATGTAATGATTTTCTTTGCTTGCCTGCAGTTTTCTTATGCTAACAAAGGATAGTGTCTGTCAGCTTAAGCAGTGTCTGCATATCTTTTGTATGGTCATGAATAACTGCATTATAAATCTGACACACCTGCACTTGACCACTTCCATGGGAGGTGGTTTCATAATTTCAAAGTTGAATATAATCTCCGTCTTGTAAATCTAAGCATAATCTTGGTATAATTTCTGACCATATTTAGGACATTGTAGACACAGAGACTTGAAATTACTCCAGATACTCTGCTGTGAAGGAAAAAACAACTCGTCCCTTGGAGAAGGCAGGAGTAACATTTAGAAGATAGTTCTTGATTTGTTTATGGAAGGGGTCGTATGACTCTATTTTAATGAACTTGGTAACCAAGACATCCTTTCCAATGCTGCATTTAGGTTTCTCAGCTAATGAGAGAGGGGTGTGTGTGGTGTGCACAGGAGCTGCAACCTATCCAGCAGCATTACTAGTTTATTAAGGAAATTAGCGTGGGTTTTTGTTTCAAGGAGCTCTTATCAAGCATCTCTCTGAACTCTATAGGCTGCAGTGCTTATTATCAGATCACATCTTCGTTCTGGCAGAAGTTAGTGTCTGTACCAAAGAGATGAGGAAACTGTGCTAAAGAGAAAGGAAGTGACCTACTTAAGAGTTGTAGAGGAGGGGGAAACCCAGCACAAGTCAGAGCTCTGGTCTGCGTTGTTTCACTCATAGGCAATTCTTCCTCCAGCACAAAGATCACTTCTAGTCTCTACAGCCCAGAGCCTGTTCTGATCCTGCCTTTCCCCTTCCCTTTTCCCCAGGGGCTGCATTAAGGGGCTGCACTTTCACTAGCCACTCTTGTGTGTTGAGGAACAAATGAGCATGGTCGGCTGACTCCTATTGCTAATTGGTATGCTAGAAGGGAAACCTAGCATGCTGCAAGGAGCACTTTCTGTAGCCTCTAGAGACTGCAATGAGGAAGGGGTAGGAAAAATGCCTGGAGGACACCAGGATCCCCTGAAGAAAGCTCTTCCAAGTGCTGCTTAGCTGTAATGTGTCCCTGCTTGTACTGAATGATCCTTCCTACTTTGTTTCCCATTAACTCCTTCTCACTGTGTACATGGCTGAGCATTTTTCAGAGGCTTAGGGATTCTCACTCAATTTCCTATGTGCCTCCATGCTGAAAGATGGTTTTCATTCGTTATTGAAAAATCCATCAGAGAAAAGTGGCATAGTTTACTTAAAGCTGTTCGATTAGTCAGAGGTTAAATGCTGAGTGTTGCCTCTCCTTGGAAACTGGCTTCTGTGGAAGAGGAGCTGTATGTCACCAGCTCAGTTCAGAGGTCACATATCAAATACTTCCAACAATGTCTGAGTTTTTAATGCAACATTAATTGGTATTATTTAGCAACTATTTTGGAAGGAGTAAAAATTCCTCATATTCCTTAGCTGCTTGCACACTGTTAGTGGTGGCATAGTAACAAAATTAAACAAATGAATTGCTCTGAATTACATGGACTCAGTGCTCTCTGCATTTAAGAGTTTCAGCCCATGTTGGGTGCTGTGTGATGAGGATAGCTACTGGGCAGGGGTTGTACTTGAGTTGTCTTTGATCTAAAGTCTCCAAGCATTTACTGTCCTAAAATGGGAAAGTATAATGTCCTTGTGCATAATTGGATGAGTTCACCTCCTGTTCTTCAAGGAGAGACCATGAGGAGGGCTGCTGCTGCAACCCACAGCCTTTACCTCCCTGTGTTGCACCTCACCAATCTTATGAAAAATCTCTGTAAGGTTGCTGCTTTACTGCTGCCTCTGCCCTTGAGGCTGACAGCTTGCCAGTTTGATGTGAAATTACTCTTCTGTCCTTTCTTTCCTTTGTTTTGCCATGAAAGGTATCAGATCTTTGCCATAATACATCACTCTCTTTCATCCTTGTCCCCATTATTTTCCTTCATTTTTTATCTCTCATGAAAGGTTGCTTTTCAAAAATCAGCTCCATCCTTAATTTTTTCCTTGGTTTTTTTTTTTTTTTGAGCAGTGGGAGAGGGGTATGGGGTGGTAGAGGAAATGAGCAATCCAGTAAGTCAGTATTAGCTTCTCTTTCTCTTCCATACTTAATGTTTCCATAAGTTTTTAGGTTGAGGAGAGCACTAACTTTTCTTTGGACCTCTTGTACACCATTTGCTTTTACATTTCATCTAGTTAACCTTGTATTGAGACTTACAGCTTTGATTTCAATTTAGCTATCTTAAGAAACAAGACCAGTCTTAATTAAGAGATAATAAGAAGATCCACAGACTCCCTAGGTAGTTTATCCCAGTAGTTCATCATCCTTATTATTGAATATGTATTCTAATTTGGCACACCTGGCTGCTGCTTTCAGGCATTGTGTCCTATTATGTGTTTTTCCACAATATGCTAAAGGACTCCTGGTACTTCAGCCCTTCTGCCCAGGAGCTGAATCCTCTCTGTGACTGAGTTCTGCAAGGGCTGTAGTGAAGGAGTTTGTCTGTAGGTGAGTTCAGTTGTGTTCTGTACCATCCACAATGTCACATGAACTATGAGCACTAGTCTAGAACTGGATGTGACAAGCACCAAAACTAAAATGACCTTCATCCCCCATGTCCTGCATTAAAGATCTAGGACTGCCCACACATATGTCTTGTTCTAAAATGCTTCATGTTTGTGCTCTACATCTCTGTTCTTGTTGTTTCAGAAAGTAGGGTCCAGATTGCTTTAATAAAGAGCAAATGAAGCATTTAATGTAGGCCCATTAAATGGTTACCATTCATTCTGTGTACCAAATAAGACAAACATCTTATGATTGAAAAACTGCATATTGTTTAAATAAAGACTGCAGATATGGGAGACTTTAAGAACCAAGCTGGGGTGGGGGTGGTGCAGGAATTGATGGAGCAATGCAGCACAACCAGCGTTAACGGAACATAAATGGGCTTTGTGATCTGTTCAGGGATCTGTTTAATGAACTAACACAGTAACTGCTGGCTGTAGCTCTGTGGACTGACATAGAAGTCAGAAGACTGAGAAAACACCCCACCTATTTGCTTAAAGAGTAGTTTTTCTTTTTGTGGGAAGTATATGCTTATTGTCTTAGACAGATAAACCACATCATTATATTGTACTCAAGAGTTTATAGAAAATTTAGCATGTTGTTAAGTCAAAACTGTAAGGCAATGCAATACATTTTAAGTAGGTTTAAAGATGACAAATATGGTGATGCTTGCTTTGATTAGTTTCATTTTGCTTCCACTGAAATGATGGGTGCTGTATCAAGGAGCAGAAATACATTCTATCTACACTTCATTAAGTTATTAGCTTTTTTTTTTACAATTAAAATGAATAGTTTTGAATACTAATGAACACCTAGTGCTCTATGTACAGCTTAAACAATTACCTGCTCCAAAACATGTGCTTGAAAATCTGTGTCTGTAAATCTGATGGCACAGGAGGCATTGTCCCTCACGAGAAGAGTTTGGCATAATTCTTTGGACAAAAAATCTTGCAGTAATTCTTCTTTCATAGATACTGCAGACTGCGATTATGTCAATATTAGGAAGTCAGAATGACAAGGAACATTTCCAGGCACCGAGATACTATCACCTAAACTATAGAGCTGTTCCAGTGTTCCCCAGAAAAACCTGAGTGCTGTGAAATAGTCTTTGCACAACATTTTGGAGGTTTAAAGAATGTGCTATTCTGGCAGCAGGCTGCAGCATGCCAGTTTAACCTCAGCATCCAGTAACATCTCCAGGCACATTTAACCAACTAATATAAATGCAGCCTAAGCGATTCAAAACGTAGTGACAGTGAGCCCCCAGAGCAGATAGGAGAATGGGTCTTCAGTCAAGAGGTAATCAGGCACCTTTCCCTTCCTAAAACCCTTGTATTCTTGAGATTTTAATTTGGATTGCATACTGATTGAACTTATTTTTTCATTATTTCATAAAGCAGATGAGACTCTTACTCTGTAAAATCTTTTCTACCAAACAATGTAAAAATCTAATGCAACATTATAAAATATCAATACCAGAGTTTTAAAGCCAGAAATAGGTTTTGCTTTTATTTATGCTGCTGTTCTGCATAATTATATACATCTATATTTAATAAAAATTATAAAAATATTTGAAAAGTATTATTAACTTTGACCAGTCAAATGCTGGCACGATAAGTATTGGCACTTTTGGCAAAATGTAAGGGTTGATTCTGGTTTCTATACAAGTTTTTCAAACAATAGGTCAATCTTCAGAATGGAACAAGACTACCAACACATTTCAAGATTAGAATGTAGAAATTTTGCATAACATATTCTCCTTGAATTGATATTTGTCTTGTATTTTGTTGTTGTTATCTTTGGACAATCGTTCTCTTTGGAAGGAAGATACTTCTTTTTTTTTATCCTTTGGAAGACAAAATATTGTGACATGAACTTTTTGATTTATTGGAGGTATTAGCAGATTGGTAAAAAAAAAGTTCCAAAAAGCCTGTGCAAAAAGGAGAGCTCTAGAAAGTCTGTTCTCAGTAAACTTATTCTTCTTGGATTTGCATCAAACTACTGAGGAGATCCAGTCTTTGGCAGCCAAAGAGGGCCTTGGCGAGTTTTCCAACTGTAGCACCTTTGGCACCTTCCCTCATTTCCCACTTGAGCAGCATTTGGTAAACTTTTTCTTTTAGTCCATCTCGTTCATAGTCATGATCAATTTCATCAATCTCAGGATCACTGAAGCCCAGTTTCCGAGCGCAGTGCTTCCACTGCTTAGCCAGCTTTTCTCTCACTAGATTCAAATGCTTTTCTGTCAGGACAGTAGTATCATCTGCAAAAAGAAGAAGATTGTAAGAAAATTGTATCTTTCAACAGTTCTTCTGTTTCTTTCACTCTCTCTCTCCTGTCCTCCCCTAAATACTTGTTGGTAATATCTAGAGACAGAATCTTAGTGATGCAATCAGAGGTGGATTTCATGGAGGCAGCATAACCCAGTGATGGCAGGCAAGAAATGTCCAGACAGAACACGTGTATTCACGGGTCAGTTGCTGGATTTGCTCTTTGATCTGAAGCTATCATAGGTTGTCACTTAAACCTGCAAGGTTGAAAAAACCCGTTCTAGAATTCCTAAAGAGTTGTATATGTTTTTTTTTCTGAGACACAAATGTTACTTAGGAATACACAGAGATAGAAGTTGGAGAATTTTGAAATGTACTTTATTTTTATTGAATTAAACTAGCTGAATGAAGCTGTCGTGGCTCTTGCTTACACAGTTTAACTTTTACTTTTCTCATGTCAGGCACTGGACTCTATGATCTGTATGGCTCCATTCCAACTCGGGATATTCTATGATTTAAACTAGAAGTCAGGTGAGGATCTCCAATCCCAGCCTTGCTTCTGCCAGTGTGAATGTTTTATATATTCCAAACCAAATGATTCTCAGGTAATTATATGAGGTGAATACATGAAAACTAGGGAGATATTTCTCTTACCAAATGCACCCACTGCTTCATAATGAGTATAGATTTTTTCCATAGCAACAGAACAAGTGCTGACATGCGGATTCTGCTCTTCAATTTTCATGTGATTGTAGGATCCAATTTGAATTCCAGAGCTGTTAGTTATGTTGTACTTGATTGAATCATCTGTACAAATTTACAAACAACAGCATAAGGTTCAAATGTCAAGAAGTAACACGCGGAGGAATAAGTTCCACTAATAAGGGGAGTGATATTCATTGCACTTGATACAGAAATAACCATTTCCTGGCAACTGTGCTGAGTGTATTTTCACTATGCAGTGTGACACAAGTGTACTTTAGTGAAAGCCCAGTCTATTTTATGATAGAGTGCCACAACCAAGCTGGTAGTTACTAGACTGTAAATTATGTTCTCTGTGCCTGGAGAATGCATAGTAGGAGTCTTGCTTTCTGCTGCCTAACAGCTTCAGGAGGCCAGCCTTGACTCCAACGCTCTTGTTGTTTAAATTTTAAAGCCTCGCTTCTGCCTCTCAGCTTTACTTTTCATAGATGCAAGTTCAGGTTTACAGTCATGACTTCTGAGTTCTGTGAGACTACAGCAAATCATTTCATGTTGCTCATAAAATATGATTAGTAAAACCCATAATTTCATCTTTTGTTTACTCTTGTCTGATTTCTTCATGCAGCATGAAGCTAAGTCACTATTCATTTTAGGTGATGTCAGTTTTCTTTTCTCTTGACAGTGTTTTCCAAACTCTGCTTGAATCCACTAAACATTCTAACTCTAGCTTAAATGGTGAATCCCACAACCTGGGTCTAAAATTGAAGTACAGATACTTAAAATGATACACCATGCTCTGTATTTAATCACCTGGAATCATGGCTACATCCTTGTTACACACTCAACTGCAATGTGAAGTGTGAAAATCTACAGTTATGTATGAAAATCTGACTAAGTATACTTAATATATGCCAACCTGGGACTGAAAGTCAGAAATATTATATGTATGCATTATTAGATTGATGAAGTTGCAAAAACGGAATGCATTTTATTGTGTCTCATAACATTATTACTTCTACTCACAACATTATGATTCCTTTGGTTTTTTTTAAGAGCCAGGGGACTTAGGAAACACATCACATTTGTAGTTAAAAATAGAAAGAAACCTCATGTTTGCTATGTTCTTATCTGGCAACAAAATTAATTTAGCATAACGTAGTTAAAAATAGAAAGAAACCTCATGTTTGCTATGTTCTTATCTGGCAACAAAATTAATTTAGCATATATGAATTAATTTTCATATATGTATATATATGAAAATATATACACATTTTGTCAATATTACAGTATTAAGAGGAAAACTTGCAATGCTTATAAATCTCCTTTCCCAAGCCTTTACACTTTGCAGTTTCTCAGGTTTGGGTCATCATTTAAGGGGTGCAGAGTCAAGAAGACAGAAACCTCCTCTTTCAAGTTTTTTTTTGTAGTGTAGACCACTTAGAAACTGGACAAGCCTTTGAATGGGTTAATTAAAGAATTCAGAGTGCCCCAAGCAGCATAACTTTAAAGAAGCATATATTAATGACTCCTGAAGGATATTACATTATTTTAGGGGTTCAGCCAGTAGAACTGTAGAGACATGTGCCCCAATGAAGGCTGATCAGTATGAAGCCTGTAGCTAGACATTTGTATTAAAATGCAGAACAAGACAGGACAAAGTGTCCCAAATGTGTGTGTGGTTCCAGAGCTGGGCAGAGTGAAGTTGAAGTTTAATCTCAGGAAGTGACTAGTTTAGGTGTATGCTCTCATATTTTTAAAGTTCTTACATTAAATAATATATTGTCCTCAATTTATCAAATACACATTTAATGGGTGTTTAAGTCCTGATAGAGACAGGACTAAGTTTTACCTACTAATACTGAAAATTTCAGCTATGGTTAGAGGTATTAAGCAATAACAGAAATTATTTCAAGTTCCTGAAGTCTTTTGCTTTACTGGTAAGGATGCAACACACAGCCTGTTGGCTGCCAGGGCAGATGAAGGCCACAGCACTTACCTAGGCTTACTCTGCCTGCACTAGGATAGTATGCAAACGTTCCCCTTGTGAAAGAAGTGGAGTCCCTGTAACCTGTAGAAAGAGGAAAAAAAACAAAGAAATGCCAAAAGCATTATGTAAATGGAAAAGTAGATATACTTAACAATGACTGCCATATTTGTAACAATGTGAGTATACAGTGCTCTTAAATACAGAGATGAGAAGCAGCTTTTTAATTAGCAGCACTGTGTCTCATTGAATAACTCTAGTTAAAGCAATGATCTTTTTGAGATTTGAGACTGAGATTTTGCTGAGTTACTAATAATCTTAACCATCCTTGGATCTCAGTGAGGACAAAGGGCTTCCACGTGAGTGTAGGAATACCTGGAATTGTGGGATCACTGCACATTGCAGTTACAGACTGAGCTGCATGTATGAGGTATTCAAACTGGCAAATTCCAAACTCCCAAGTGTGAGTTTTCAGATGCTCATAGATGAGTTCTGCAACTCATACTGGGGACAGCAAGAGCAGATGGGTTACAGTCACCCAACAAGTCAGTAAGGAACTGAAATGCAGCTCTTGTGCACCTCTGTCTGGCATTTGCTATACTATTTCACACAGCCTTCCTATAATAAATGTCTTCTTTATCTCTTTCAAACAGCTTTTCCTTTATTAGTAATGTTGAAAATTCTAATGCCTGCCCTCTGACATGACAGCTCTCAGATTCACTTCAGTAAATAAACTCACATAAACAACTAATCACAGCCTCTGCATAAATAATTTAACAGAACAACACCTTTATGGCATTCTGCTTGTAAAAAGCTAGGCATCCTTCATTTTCTTGTGAGATGATCTGGAAAATAACACCATGCTAAAAATATCCAAGAGTAGGAGCAGGCATCTCGTGCTTTCCCTAGTTCCTCAAAGTTGTATCTTGTAGGTCTCCAATTACCACTTATTTATATGTTTTGATGATGCCTGATATTCTCTTCCTTCTTTGTCTTCATACTTTTTACGCTGTGGCTTACCAGCAAACCAAGAGAAGCTCTCCCTCAGCACCAGGCAGAGCTCTCTGGAGAAACCAGTTACAAGCCTTAGCTCCTTGCTGGCTCCCTAGGTTCAGGAGTCTCTCAGCTTGCTGCAAGCCAAGCTCAAAAATACTCATCTATTTTCTGAAATGCTACAAGTGTTGTTTCTGCACGAGTAGAACCTATGGTATGAATGTTACAGTTTTGAGAGCCAAAAGTTCTCCTCAGCTTTCCTACAATGACTGGTAGCAGCTCCTGGTTTTGTGAGCTGCTTTAGCAGTACTTGCTGTCTGCTCTTCCTTGGCTGGGTGGAGTCAGCTGTTGGGTCTCATACTCTTCTGTTACACTGATGCTTTAGAAATGGTTCATTTGAAATTGGCAGCCTGACATCAGTGAAAGCAGCATAATGAAGTCAAAGCTGGAGTGTTTTAACTTTGAGTCAACAAAGACAACTTAATGAAAAAAATTCACCCTTCTATATTACAGATCAGCCTGCAATAAGCAGGTTGTTCCCTGAGCTACAAAACTCCCCTGACCACTTCACTGAATAGAGAAATAGTGTGTTTTCAGAAACATAGCTGTTGGAGAAGGAGGAACCGCACCTGTATCTGTGTCTGAATTCTGTGAATACGAGTTTACATTGGTTGGTGACTTCAGGTTTTGTCCAGATTCTGGCACAGGAGGTTTACTTAGGGTACAGTTATTGGCTGAATACAATCCATAGGCATCCGCCAGGTTTCCTGTTAGAAGACTGTTGGGATTGGGCCCATAAAAACCATCTGCATTCCATTTTGGTGTTGTTGCAGCTACCTGTGGCCAGAAATATGGATTAGTGTTTGATCCAATTTTTTCAGCTCTTGGATGCAGTTCACTCAGTTGAGAAGTAGGAGATGGTTTTGCAAACGGATCACAGGAAACTCTCCGTCTCCTTTCCTCCTCTATCACTTCAGGGCTGTATAGCACAGGTGGAACTGCTTTATCCATCCGGCTCCCAAAGGCGTGGTAGTTGTATTCATGCTGAAGTTTTCTTTCCAGATTATCAGGAGGTGCAAATGAGGTCTCACAGCTCTCAACGGGCTGGTTCTCAGGGGAGGCAGCAAACAGGGCTTCGTTAACCTCGCTGGTCATGGGACCTTGAGAGCTGTGTAGAGAATTAGGCTGATCTGAAAGGGAAGAACATTAAATGTTTGAAAACATTCAAATGCAAGTATTTAACTTATTGCAATGATAGTAAGATCTATTAACCTACTTTATTATTATTGAATATGTAAAAGGCTTCAATAAAACATTACTTCCAGCATAAGACATTCTATAAAATAAAACACAGCTTTACTGCCAAGTAGAACAGATTTTTATCTAGGAAGTACAGGTTTGCTTTTAATCTATCAGTGTTAAAATCTCACTATCTCGAGCAGTGTGAGAATTCACTGTGTACTCTGCTTGTATTGACACCAAGTTTTCAACCATTGAAACAAACATTCCTGGATGCATTTGTAGGGTCTGATTCACTGGTGTGTCTCCTCTGGCATTAACTGGAGTTTGATCAGTGCAAAACTGAGGTGTAACAGGGTGGAAAATAATGCCACTGTAATAGCAGGTGTAGTTTCATACAGCACAAATAATCTGTCACTAAAATCTTACTTAAAAATGATTATGTAAAGTGTCCTTCTGGGTATGTCATGAGGAATACTCTTCCAAAGAGTACATTCTTACAAGTAATGTCTACCATATAAAATAGTCTGTGTCATCTATACCTTTCAACCTAATTATCAGTATCAAAGGAAGCTCTACTTCAGAATTGAGCTAGACAGAGTTATAATCTATATGATGCTGTAGCATTCTGAGACTATAAGAAACAAAAATATGTTTGTTACTACTTGTAATTATTTTTTTAAGGGTAGAACTACAGATGGTTTCTTAAAGTTCTGAAAGCTTCACACTTTTCTAGAAAATATTATACATTGCTTGAAGCAAGGGACACTTACAGAGCACTGTAAAACTGGAATAAACTGTATGTATGTGCTTCTATTTAGATCATATAATGCTAGTGAACTGGGTCCCCCCTCAGATTACATTATTTCAGCCCATATTAGGCAGGACCAAAACTAGTTCCTTTGGATGGCTGTATATTAGAACACTTTCAGTCGAACTTGCTCTGCTTGTTTTGCTACCACTGCTAGAGAAGGAGTGGGAGGAATGGCTAAGACAGAAATTACCCCACCCAAAGTGACAGCTCTTAGCCATTCAGTACTAGCATAAACTATATGGCATCTGCTCTCCAGGGCAAACCTGAGATGTATGAACAGATCCTGTGGGATGCCTTTCACAACCACTGAGTGATGCCCACTAGAGAAAAACCCCTGCCTTTGACTGACAGTCTGGCAAGACGGCATCTTTCTGCAGTGGAGATGCACAACAAAGTCTTCAGTACTTAAAACATGAGAGCATCTGCAAACTGCAGCAGTCATACACGATTCTTTCTGCGCAGGAAAGGTAACTACGCTCAAAAATACAGCAGTGGGGCTGCCCTAAGTCCATCAGTTCTACTGAGGAACAGTTGTGGGAAACCTGGCTTTGGGGAAGATTTATTGGTTGCATGTTACAATTTAACATTACTAATTTAATCATGTCTTAGATAACTCGGCAGAATTTTATTTCTATGGGATTTATTTATTGTTTCTTGTAAATCAATGTTGCAAATAAGATCCTGTGTCCCTTGATATTAAGAAACTTTGGTAAGAGAATTCCAGATACACTACTACAAAACTCTATCATATTGGATATATTATCACATACTAGAGAGCCAGCTCTTTGAAATTGCAAAACATGCAATTCATCCAAGATTTGATGAAAGTATGACAGAAAAGAGAAAAAACACCCATCTACTAGAGTTCCTCAGATTCCTTAGAGAGCAAAGTCCCAAACAAAGGAATAATTTACAATTATGTATCTTGGTCATGTTCAGAGCATTCATAAGAAAGGATGGAGGGGGAAAAAGACAAGTGTTAAGGAAATTAAAGCCTACAAATCAAGAAGTTGGCATGACTAAAAGACAAGAAGAAAGATCAAGTATGAAAAGTAATTATTAAAGTGACCACCATAAAGCTTAATGTTGAACAAAATTTTTGCCATGGAAGAGGAAAGCATTAGAGTATAAAAGGGATGGAAATTTTAAGTGTAACTTCTGGCAGCAAATAACATCTCAGTGATTACAATTCTTTCTGAGGTGCTGAATAATTGAGTCTCTTAATAACCCTTAATGGTAAGGTTACTCGCTTTGTACGCAACTTTATCTTTGGCAAATACACAGAATAATTATGTGCTAATGACTTACCTACTTGACCATTGCTGCTATCTTCTGGTACAGCATCTATTTGAAGGGATTCCATGCTATGCAGCAGTTCATTTGACTTGGGCTGCATTTTCTGCACGTGAGAAAGAACAAATGATCAAATTAGAGGAAAAAGCTTAAACAAAGGGAGTACCTGTAGAGTATGAAACAGCACAGCTTCACTGTAAAGTGACCTGGATGAACAGATTCTGTCAATCTCTGGGAAAAGATCCCATACTCTTTCAGAGAGCCCAGCCTGACAGGAAATACCCACTGCTTTGCTACAGTCAGGCAAAATCTTTTCTTCAATGAAGGGAGGGAGGACTGCAGTGTAAGTGCAGTATGTAATACTCTGACTTGGCCAAACAAGGCAAAATCTACTCCTGTTCTACTCTTTTGGTGTTCCCATTATTCAGGCTTTGCTAGAAGTAATTTTTTTTAAAACCTGGAAAAATTATTTCTCAACTTCCCCAAGTGCTGCTTACTCATAAAACAATTTCCAAAAGTAGAATTTGTGTTATTTGGTTTGTTTTTTTAAAATTAAACCCAGTAAGTACTTTCACAGATTAAAAATCAACAATTCCTACCTATCTCTTCCCAAAAAATCTACTTCCTTCCAAAAGCAAAAGGTAGCATTCTAATACACATTATAACCATAGGTCCTTAGATTTTACTTGAGTAATGGGATTGTTTGAATAGGGAGGTTGAACCAAATGACTTCTGGTTCTTTTCATCCTCCACAATTCTGTGATCCTTTTAGTTAGGAGGCTTCCATGATTGCTGGGCAGGCAGCAGGGAGGCTATGCCCAAACTCTTTAAGCCATGTTGCTACTGAAGCTGTACTTGTAATTCACATAGTGACTTGCCCTGGATCCACTCTTCACAATCTGTGCCCTGATTGTAATGGATGCTTTCCTTCCTGAGAAAGTAATAAACTCACAGCCCATTTCCTAAATAGCCATTTTGTCCCTATGATATGAGGTGCATCTGCAAAGAGCTAATGCACGTACTGTGCCCTGATTGTAATGGATGCTTTCCTTCCTGAGAAAGTAATAAACTCACAGCCCATTTCCTAAATAGCCATTTTGTCCCTATGATATGAAAGGTGCATCTGCAAAGAGCTAATGCACATTGTAAAATTTGCCATGGTCCTGATTTGGGGTTGCTGTCATAAATTAGACGTATATACAGCTCATATTGGGAGTTTGATCAAATCAATCCAAGAAATCTGTTCCATCAGTTTCACTCTGCAAAACTCTTGCTTTTTTGAACAGTTACTGGTGCTTCATAAACATCCCATGAAATGAGTAATTTTTATTTCCACAATTGAAGACTTGGTGAGAAGGAAGCACTTAAAAAAAAGTAAAAGAATGGTTTCACAAGGAAGTGCTTCATAAACATCCCATGAAATGAGTAATTTTTATTTCCACAATTGAAGACTCGGTGAGAAGGAAGCACTTAAAAAAAAAGTGAAAGAATGGTTTCACAAGGAAGATTGTTTTGTTTTGTTTTTTTCTTAGTTAAGAATGCTGTCTGCATTGTCTATGAGTGAAGTCTATACAGTTATTAAATTCATAATATCTGTGATAAAAAGGTTTCATTATCAGCCCAGTTGTTCAAGAAGTTCTGATTCTCTTATTTTCAGTCAGGAAATTATTCTTTTAATCATAGTTTTTAAACTTACAGCTAGAAAAGTAAGAGAAACCAACTTGGACACTCAGGAAAACTATCTGAATTTAACTTTTACCTGTTAATATTACTGTGGCATAGCTTCCTGGTCTCAAGCAGGCTGAGACTCATTAGACACTGCCTGAAGGCAGGACAAAAATTACCAAGAGTTTATGAAGTTACTTTAAATCAGATTCTGCCACTTTTGAATTGATAGGAATAACATTTATTTCATGAGTGAGACCTAGTGGATATATGAGGAGCTTCTGCAAAATATCATGATAGAATCAGTGCACCCCCTCAGGTGGAAACAGACCTTGGGCCCCCCCCCCCTCCTGCTCAAAACAGGGTCGCTTATGGGAATGGAGTTGGTAGCTCAGAGCTTTGTGTAGTTGGCTTTAAGAACCTCCAATGATGGTGACTTGACAACCTCCTCAGGTAATTTGTGCCATTGCTCTGCTCTCCTCAGAGGGAGAAGTTTTGGGTTATTTTCATTATCATGATAGAATCAGTGCACCCCCTCAGGTGGAAACAGACCTTGGGCCCACCTCCTGCTCAAAACAGGATCACTTATGGGATTGGAGTTGGTAGCTCAGAGCTTTGTGCAGTTGTGTTTAAAAACCTCCAATGATGGTGACTTGACAACCTCCTCAGGTAATTTGTGCCACTGCTCTGCTCTCCTCAGAGGGAGAAGTTTTGGGTTATTTTCATTTCACTCTTACATCCAAGTTTGAGTCTCTCTTGTTTCTGTATTTGTCTTTTTTCTCTGGTCCTCACACAATGTGCTGCTGTGAAGAGCTCGGCTCTGTCTTCTCAGACTCCTCACACATAGGGGCAGGTTGCTATTTCTTTGTCCTCCAAAGCCATTGCATATCTGGGCTGAAGTAGTCCCATCTCCTATTAGGACTAACAAGGTCTGAGCAGATCTGCTGCCTGTGACACTGCTGGTGCCAGGCAGGCTGTGGCTGGTGCCCAGGTCGCTACTCTCCACCACCCTGAGGTTCTTCTCAGCAGTACTGCTCCCTGGCTGGGCAGCCCCTGGCTGGCACTGAAGCCAGGGGTCATTTAATCCCAGGTGCAACACATTCCTCTTGTGCTTTCTGAATTTCACAAGGTTTCTCTCACCACATTCCTCCAGCTATCAGCCTTGTCCTTGTGACTTGTGATTGTCTTGACTAGTCCTTCTAGTGTAGTGCACACCTCATGTGTGTTCATCCCTTCTGTCAGGGCACTGACAGAGGAGTAAACCAGGTCAGGTCCCAGCCCCCTGCACTCCTGCAGCTGCTTTTGGCCTGCAGGTGAAGTAGGACCCATCAACTCCTCTCCTCTGGGACTCACCATCCAACTTGTTTTCATCTGCTGATCCTCACAGCAACATCTGAACTTGGATACAAGAGTAGTTTGGGAGAGAGTGTTGAAAACCTTCTGAAGGTTGAGAGAAATGACATGCCCTCATTCATAAATCCAGCTATTTCATCACAGCAGGAAATCGTATCAGTCAATCATGATCAATGTTGAAGTTGAAGGCAGAATCTGGCTGTAATTGGGGCTGGGAAGAAGGAATGTGGGGAACCTTAAAATGCTTAGAAAGCTACTCACTTTCAAATTCTTCAGATCTTCTTCAATATTTTTTCCTAGATGTTCATAGTAAAATGGCTTGTATCTTTCACTGATTTCTGCAAAAATAAAAGAACTAAGTGAAAATGGTTTTCACAGGACAGTAAAAGTGACTTCTACTGTTAACAATCTTGATGAAAAAGGAATGAAGAATGAAGACTTCTATGATGTCAGAAACAAGAAAGGTATACATACATTTGTAATTTGTTCACATGATACATTTAGTCTCAAACAGTAACAAGAACAGGATGACTTCTAGGGATCTGTTGTTGTTGTTGTATTGCTTTTTATTGCTATGATCAGTAGCTGAGAGAATCTTTCCTTGACTTGCATATGGGAAAATTAGAAGCTAAGATCCAGTACAAGTATAAACTTAATCCATTAGCAGTAGATTATATATATTTAACTTGGAGATAATAGGTGAGTTCCTCATGGGAGACACATTTCCTCTGAGTATTTAAGTGCATGCCTGTTGTATATGAAGCTGTTGGTGCCCCTGTCTAAACACAAACCTCAGTTTCCTGTTATTTATGGGGGTCTTTATTGTGGGTTGGGTTTTTTTTCCCCCTCTTTTTGTTGTTTTGGGGTTTTCTGGGTTGTGGGGGTTTTTTGGTGTGTTTGGGGTTTTTTTGGCACTATGTATTGAGGCAGAAAGAAGAGACAATGAGATATAGAATTTTTACTCATTTGCTCTTAGCCTTCTTCCCAGACCATTCAGCCAAGACTTCTACTGATTGGAAGTGTTTTGCCATCTGACCATATGAAAGGATAATTAGGTATCAAAGTCAGTCACGTTGCTTATGGAAGGACAACTAGGAGAGCTTTTGAATCTAGAGTATTTTGAATAGGATATTTTCTCAGTCATGGTCAAGATATACTATATCCCTTGATGTTAGTTTTTATGTAAATTTCAGCAATAAGATTATACTATGCTGAAAAGAAATTATCAGGGATAAAGTGTCTTAATTAGCTCCATTCACTTACTAGGATTTCTCAAACCTGCAAATGCTGGATCAGATCCCATTTTTGGTCATAGTACAGAGAGCATGCTTTACAGAACATGTGCATGGCTATTTCAGTTTTCAAAAAACACCCCACCTTATTTCATGAGGAAAATACTCAGGTTTGCTTTGATGCATTAAAAGCTATCAATGGACACAAACAAATACAAATCCTAAAGTAATGCCTTACCTGCAAAGGTTGGACGTTTCTCTGAATCTTCATCCCAGCATTGCTTCATTAAGTCAATAATTTCCACTGGACATTTACCAGTGATCTCCTTTATGTCTGGTCTGTTTCCATTCATGATGCCAAAGCAAATCTGGGTTTCATTTATACCATCTGAAAAATAAAATTTCCTATCAGGTTCTGCTCATGGGTTTTGCTACCTTTCCATAGGTAAAAGAAACAATGAAGTGGCTCCCTGTGTGTTAAACATGATTTCAAAGAGGTCCAGGTTACTGTTACAAATTATTTTATATTAGTGAGTTTGAATCCACTGCCCTGACTTCCATGGATTAGATATTTATTTTAAGATTAATGGATTTACTTTTATATGTAAGACATGTGCCATGTGAGTAAGGGTGACAGATGTACCTCTCTAGAACCTGCTTCTCAGGTGCATCAGCTCTGCACTAGATATGAACACAAAGATGGCCATATAGGTAACATTTAGCCATTTAAATAGCAAAAAATCCATTCAAAATTATAAACATGTTATTCTGGAATTCCATGGTTGGCTCCTATTGTTCTACATAGGCCTATTGCTGCATGTTGAGAAATCAGCACCACACAGCTGAGAATCAGTAACTGACTGTGAGATCATTCTCATTTCTATGTGTAACTTGTCTACCTCAGGAAATAGTGTCCATCAAAGTTTCCATCCTGGCCCACCTGAGGTTTGCCTAATTTCTGCCACCAAGTCTGGTTTGTGCCCACACCATGTTGATGTGAGCAGATCCAGATTATGGCTGCATTTCATTCAGATGTTCTTGTCCATGCTTAGAAATCGGGAATGATGCAACTAATTCCTCTGACTGGCCATGAGGTGCCAAACCAGTACTATTCTAGGCCATGGGTGATGCAATCTACTAATCTTAATTTTATAACATTAAATGCTTAATATTTGTAACTTATTTTTCTGATAGCATCCTTTGGGAAGTAACGTACTTTCGTATGGCTCTTTGTTAGCAAAAATTGCCCAGATCACAATGCCAAAGCTGTAAACATCTGATTTCTCCACTGGTTTAGCATTAACACAGCGTAAGTGCTCTGGGGCCATATAGAAAAGAGTCCCAGCATTGTTCTGGTAAGTGCTCTTCATTTGCTTCTGTCGAACAGTTTCTTCTTGGGTCAGCCTACTCCAGCTCTTAAAGGAGGCAACGCCAAGGTCTGCAATCTGAAAAATGAGACACATCAGAGCTAGCACTGTAATGAAGAGGAGATAAACAAGTATTGCATTCAGTGCTCAATTTTATCAATTGATAATACTAATCTAATAACTTACCTAAAAATAGTGAAAAAATACAGCTTAAGAAAAAAAAAATCAAGTTGTTTGTTTTCCTTTCTTGTTTTTGTTTATTTGTTTTGGTTTTTTTTCTAAATAAAGTATTACTGCCAACTGGGAGCCATTAGGCTAAACTTCTATTATTAATTGTGGAATGCTTGCACAATGTGAGGATAGAAGAAATTTGGTTTCACTTATACTGGCAATCTTATGTGAGGTCTGCTTGCAGCATTCATAGGAGAACAGAAGATTCATAGGAGAAGAATCTAAGATTCCAGCCTAGAATCAATCTTATGAGATGGGCAGATCTGCCTCCTCTCTCACTGCCCTTTCCATTCAGATTCCATTTAACTCAACCACCTTAGATCTTCCTTCAGAAGAGGGAAAGAAGAGGATCTAAAATGATGTGATATGTATGACAAAGAGACATCGAAAAGAATAGCATGGAATAGGTTAAAGCAGAGATACCTGGGTACTGTGTGCTTGAGAATGTGATATTATTGAAACTTTAGGGTGCAGTTTTGCATCTAGACAAATGGCTTGTGATGAAGAAAGTAATCCTTCCCTCCTCTCCACCTGTTTCTTATTATGCGTTCCCTCTGCTCCTCTTGTTCCAGGGCTGACACTTACCCGGGAAGACCCAGTGCAAGGCAGTCAAGCAGCTTGCTGAACCAAGTGCTCCCCAACAGAAGGACAGCACTGCCAACAAGGTAAATGGTAATCTGCTGGTTTGGCTTCCCAAATCAACACAGGCTGTTCACATTAGCAGCAGTGCTAACACAAGGGAACAGGAGGTCAACAGGAGAGGAAAGCTGAAAGAAAATGGGCCTGTCTGTCTTGGCCATAGGCAGCTGTCAGACAGAGTCGTGTAAGATGACACCTTGCCTCACTTCTAACTCACTTTTCTCTCTTATTGCCTCTAACTAGCTTATTGTTCCTCTTGAATTTCTGAAGCCTTGGGCTACGTTTAGAGGTTGTGTACTCAGAGGAAAATCTGGGCAACATTCTGCTGAGGAAATAGGAGTCCAGGTTCCTGTCTACCAGTGAGAGGAGGTCTAGTGATAGAGCAGGATATGACAAATCTTTCTACATCTACAATTTCCTGAAACAACTATTTCCCTTTCTAATTATTGACAATGTTAGACACATTCAAGCAGATAGATTATACAACAGCTGCCTTAAATTATATTTTTTATCAAGCTACTTAAGACAGTTGTATCTGATTCTGAATTTGATCCCATGTTCCAGACCAGTTTGTCATGAAATTAGATGATAGCCTAGTTTGGTCCTGTCTGTGTAAGTGAGCTGAAACCAAACTCCCCATACAATTTACATTTAAAGCAGATAATGATGAGGTTTTTATTTTTGGAAAAGAAATAAATTTATAATTCTTATCTGCAAGCTGTTCATACTGCACTTGCTACTATATTAACCTTGTCGAAGAACTACTTACTAATTTATGTGTGAGAAATAGAAAATGGCAGAGTTCTCTTCACAGAAATTTATTCTATAGTTTCAAACTGTAATGGGGTCATTATTTCACCAACTCACCTTGACCAGAGACAGGATATTTGATGAGGACTGCTGCAAATTCCCCTCAGGTTTATTCCACAGTAGCCTCTATATTTATGTGTCTTGATTCAAAACCCCACTAAAGTTAATAGAAGGGCTTTGGAATAGGCTTATAAACCATTCTTTGAAGTAGTGTCCTGATGGGGTTTTTTTTTGTAGCTCCTGGATGTCATTTTAAAATGATGACTAAGGGAAAAGAGGGATACAAAAGAGGAGAAGATAATAGAAGAAAGAAAGGAATAAAAAAAAGGAAGTGAAGGCAGGAGGAGAAATTACAGCAATAAAGGACAAAAGACATAATCCATAAAACATTCTATTTTGTTTCAAACTCCATATTAACTTTTTTTTTTCATCTAATTGTTATGTTATTTACAGCTTGTTATTTACCTTATTTTTTTAATGCCCTCAGTGATTTTTTTTTCACAGTTGGAGGAATACTGTGCAAATCTCAGACTCGGAGGTTGTATAGGTCATCCTAATTCAGCAATCCAGGCAACACTCTCTCAGTGATAGCTCACTAAACTGAAGACATTCATCTACCAATTCCACCAAGTTAGGAACTCTAATCAGCATGGCTGAAATGGGTTCTTCAACCCAAATCACCAGCCTTCTCCATTGACATTCTAACAATTACCTTAATGTGGAAGTCTCTGTCCACAAGGATGTTTTCTGGTTTTAGGTCTTTGTGGACAAAGCCTTGCTCATGCAGATAAAGCATTCCTTCTGTGATCTCCAGGACAAAACGCCCTTTCACTGACAAAGGTAGTGAGAGCTAAAAGAAAGAACAAGAAATGCCATCTATTAAAAAATGCAACTACAACAATCAAATTAAAACTCAATCTTTAAAAAAAGTTCCTCACTCCCAAGAGTACCTCTGCTTAAGCTATGGTAAGAAAAATCTGCATTACCATCAGGTTAAGGAGGAGATTGTTGCACTCTATTCCACACTGGTATGGCCTGACCTTGAGTACTGTGTGCAGTTTTGGCCACAGTTTAAGAAGGATGTAAAGCCATTAGAAAGTCTCCAAAATAAGATGGTGAAAAATCCGGGGAGAAGCCATATAAGGATGAGGAAGGGCTGAGGTCACTTGGTCTGTTCAGCCTGGAGGAGACTGAGGAAATATCTCATCATGGTCCACAGCTTCCTCATAATGGGAAGCAGAGGGACCAGCACTGATCTCTCTCTGGTGATCAGTGATAGAGCCTGTCAGAATGGCATGAAGCTGGATTAAGCAAGGTTTAAGTTGGATATCAGGGGAAGATTCTTCACCCAGAGAGTGGCTGTGATTTTTGAGGTTGTCATGTGCAAGTTGGACTTGATGATCTTTCAAGGTCCCTTCCAACTAGGGATATTCTATGGTTATAAGGTCCTTTTTGGATCGAAATTTTGGCATTAAAATAATTCTAGTCACTCCATATTTGCAAACGTTTGCTAAATATTTAGCAAATTCTCCACTAATCTCTACATCCCTTCTAGAACTTTTTAATCTGACAGGAAATCCATTGTCTGCTGTCTCTAGAGAAAGCAGTGCTGCCACTGGCTTTTTAACACAAAAAGAAAAGTAAGAAATTAAAAATTCCGTTCTCTGGATATAGCAGTAACATCCTGCCCCTTTCAAGCAGCTCACCAACCCTAAGGGATGAAGTAATTGACTGCTCACATTCTGTAGCACTTTCATCATGTTCCCCCGGTCCACGTATTCCATTACAAGTGAGTAGTTTCCATCTTCCAAAACAACGCCGAGCAGCTTTACCACACGGTCATGCTGCAGTCTGCGCATAATCCTGCCCTCTTCAAGAAGGGAAACATTGTACCTGTAAAACAGAAATTACACCAAATTTAGGCGCCAGCCCAGAAAGAACAAAGGGATGAAAATCTCACTGATTCATGATGAAAACCATGGCCAAAAATGTTAACATCCCTAGAACCCCTGCAAGAGTAACCATACCTTCAGCTGATTTTTAATTGATACAGATTTGTTCATGCCAGGTTATATCCTCTAAGATTCTGCTCAAATGCCTTAAACAGAGACCATCTGCTCAGTCTGATTTTAAGGCCTGCTTTTCAGAAACTGCATAAGCATTCTTCTTGTAGGTAACTGTGGATGTCCAAATCTTTTAACTGTGGTGAGATCTGGGCAGAGCTGAAAGAGCCTTGGAACAAGAAGGATCAAGATCCACTCCACTACTTCTTGTACAGGTAACTTAGAGAGGTCTTGTTTCCAAATTCATGTTCAAAACGGATTTCTTACAAGGGAGCCACACACATACTAAATGACGACAGCATTTGCTAACAATTACTGGTTTAACAATTACCTTGGCCTCAGTACAACCCATCAATAATCATAGGTACATAGCTGGGAGCTCACTAAGGGTCTTAAAAAAGGATAGTATCCACTATATAATGAATAGAAGGGCTGGTATTTTTATTATTGTTCCTGTTCTACTCATCAGACGGAAGGATGTAAGAAAATATTGAAACTGTACTGCTTGCTAATGCTCTCCTACCCTCTGACTTAAAAGGAAACTGCTTTCTCCATCTGTGTTCCTCTGTATTACTAGAGAAAAAAGTAATGTTTTGTTGGCATTATGCTCAGTTAAAATTTTTTCTAAAGACTTACGGTTCAATATTTTAAGAAATAACAAAATTATGAGCCTGTGTAATGAAAAAATAAAAAACACAAACCCAAAATGGCAGGCTTGTCCATTCTAACTGTGGTCATCCTAAACTTTCACTGCAGGCTGCAAACTACTAGAATCTCTTACTTTGCTTTCTACCAGCAAAATAAAAGCTCAGTTAATTTATTTATCATAACCCAAAGTAGAAAAAACATGGAATTTTGTCTCTTTCTAGTGGATGACTCATGGGAGAGTTTTAGGATTGTTATGGCTGTGCGGTAGTAGATGCAATGTGACCTGAATCCACTGAAATCAACAGCTAATTCAATCTTTGAATTAAATCGGTGGACTTGGCTCACTCTGCCCTTTCTCAAGGGAAACAGGGTTACATTTGTGGTAGTAACACATATGAGGTTGGAGTCCTGCTGTTAATTTATGTACATTTAATTCCTAGTGGACATCTACAGTTGGATAATTTAATTGAAAACATATCTGCATGTTTGAAAACATCATGTGGTCACTGAGTTCCTGCATTTCCTTAAATGTGCAAGAGTCCTCTTGATTCTTAACAATTCGTGGTAGTTCTCACCTTGTAACAAAAATGAGGAACTTCGCTGGAACAATAAGTTAAACTAAAAAAGTTGTCTTAAGACAGAAAAAAAAAGAAAATTTGCAGGACAGCTGTTAGTATTTTTTTTTCCCCACATAAAGTATCTCCAGAAGCCAAAGACCTGAAATTATTACACTCCATTTAGGTTTATCTTAATTGAATTTAGAGGACTTAGACCAACTGAAGTGAAAATCAGAACTGAGATCTATAACTTACTCAGCGCGTTGCGGTCCTGTATACACTTTTTTTAATACTACATAGCCATGTTTCTTGTGAAGGCATAAAGAAATTGTTCCAAATCCTCCAGCATCTAGTTGCTTTGTTTCAAGCAAATCCTCAGTGCTCATGTGGATGTCTTCCAGAGACATGGCTGCAGTCTTTGTGGCTTAGCAATTAAAACAAAATCAAGCACCCTCGTGCTTCTGGACCTGCAGTACAGAGGAGGGAAAATGAAATGTCATTGAAAGCATTCAGCTGTTCCACTAAATAAGTGTACATTGAAGGAGAGGGACAGAAACATAAACTCTCATGACCCTTATGAATGCTCAGTTGGAAACCAAAAATGCTGTGGTTCTCACAGAATCAGACCTAAGATTAATCCTGTCAACCCACTACAGTTATATTCAGTTGGTGCAAAATAATTTCTTCACCTGAGGATCTCAAAGTGTTGTTGATAAATAGTTTTTATCCATACAATATGCAGTAGATTGGTACTGTCCCTATACTTCATATATGCAAAATCCAAACCCCAGAAAAACCAAGAGCCATGGTCCCAAAGGCAGGTAGTGCCTAATGATTCTGATAGGTATCTTGTTTTCTGAACACGGGCCTGTCAGGTGCCCAGATTCCTACATAACCCTAAGCTACCTTTTAGCCATCTTTGCAAACCTAGCTCTAAAGGGTTTGCTTAAAGCTTAAACCAAACAACCCAATGGAGGGTGAAATGAATGACTCAGCTTCTATAGGAAACTTATTTGCACGTGGTCTTAAGGTGACAAGTGCTAGGAAGGAATATGTATGGCAACTTCTGCCCATTAAAAAAGAAGAGGAACAAAGAAATTATGAAGGCTTGTAGTAACTCCTAAGTGCCTCAAGACAAAAAGAGAGTTTGGGGGATCCTATGAAATGGGTAAGTAACAGATAAGTAATAGGTAAGTAAACACCAGTGGATACCAGAATAATTTTAATCCTTTGATAACGCTGCAGTACTCTCTTGCCTAATATGTTTCCCAGGCTAGACAGCCCCTGCCTTCAGCACATGCCAGCAAGCTGCTTTGCAAGCACTGATGCAAGCCAACAAACTGCTTTTTTCCCCCATCACTAAGTTTTTAACTTAAGCACCTTACATCAGGTAAAGAAAGTGTTTGCTGAGAAAAGACAAACTCCAAGAGACTGGCAGGGCTGTTCATTTTCCACTCATCTTGGGTAACTACAACACAGATACAGACAGATGGAGCTGGGAGAAAGGCACCACCTCTAAGTGCCACTACCAGCAACAGCAGATTGGCTCCTTTGGGTAACTAAGAGCTCTAAATTGTGTAGCAAAGGGACTCCCAGGTTTTGCCAGACCAACAACTGACTGCCAACTCCTGTAAACTATTGTGCACTTGTATCATCCAATCTCTAATCGAAATATTGCTTAATGTTGTTGTGAACATCAGCTGCAGCCTAATTTTGACTGCCTCATTACCAAGACCCTCTTTGGGGAGCCTGGGATCTAAGGATTTAGTGTGTGTGGAAAGTAAGTACCTGAGGAAGAGAGACATTTCAGTGCCGAGTTGGAAATGGTATGATCAGTTCAATACTGACAAACCAAAATAGGGAAGAGTAAGTTAATTTTTTAAAAAATAAAGGAATTGTGCCTGTAGAAGAGCAAGAGCTTTCTTTTCAAAGTACATATAGAAACTCTATGGACTGTTGTAGCACAGATAGGGAACAACCTCCCTACACCCAGAGCAGTGTCCTCTCTTCAGAGTTTTCTGCTTTGGCTTTATGGACTTCAGAAAGATGCAGGCTTTGTTTTGCTGCAGTGCTAGCCTGCATTATGAGCACAGGCCTGAGGATGGCTGCATTCATTTAGTAAGAAGGTAAATCCTGCTATGCCTAATAATGATTAGAGGAAATTGTTATTGTTTTGTTTGTTGTGGTAGGGGGGTTTTTGGTGGGTTTGTTTTTTGTGAGGTTTTTTTGTTTGTTTGTTTTGGGGCTTTTTTTGTTTTGTTTCTAAATTCCTTTACAGCCAATCTACTAGCAGGTAACAAATGACTCATAGCAATGCCATTGCTGCTTTCATAGCTGAGCTTTCAGCTCCCTGGAAGTTTCTGGTGATGGTTCTCTGGATTTGTTGGCGTGGTCATACTGACTTTTGTGCAGATGGGGCGGATGTCACATGTACAGTGGCCTAAATTCAGTCATCAGAGTCAAACATGGCATAAGCAAACATCTTGCTCCTTTATCTGGGTCTCCCAAGAATAAGTTTGAAGTCACTTATGTATGTTAATTTTTCCATGCTAACAGTTATGTAGCTAGGTAGTAGTTGTAAGACTTGCACGTGCTTTTCTTGTGAATGCAAAGTAGATGTGCAGTTTTGAATGGTGAATCTCTAAAGCTGCATTAACACCACTGATAGCTTGGGACTGGCATTCAATGCCATATAACCTGGCAAAAAATATCTCTGCCCAAAACTGCAATAAATGCAGAACCTTGTTCCTATTTACAATGTTAATTACCTGTTCCTTCCTACCAAGCCACATATAGTCACTATGATCAAAAATCTTGGAAATTCAAAAGAAGTAATAACTTCTAAAATCATAATGTGTCTGTTGACAGTTCTCTGATCTAATGACTTATTTCAAACTCAGAGTTTTGGGGGGTTTTGTGTAGAATGAATATCACAGCAAAACAATGCGTAGCTAGGCTTTAAAGCAAAGACTACTTATTCTGGTATGCTATTTAACATGAGATATTGGCTTATGATAGCTTGAAATGTCAAATTATAAAAAACCAAGGATGGAAGCTCAAAGACTCAGGTTCACTCCAACCTTACTGCTTCTTATTGAAATACAGGGTAATTTATATGTATCCTCAGTACTTAGGACACACCAATTCATGCATTGTGCATCTGTGGTTGAGAGAACAGAAATTTTGTAGCTTAATTTAGCCAACTCTTACAGAAGCTATGCATACTTCTAGTGGTTAATTTATGTTCTGTGAAGTAGCTGTATATTTGATTAATTATAAAGTAGTTTTTTCCATATACTATTCTGAACATTTGTATTCAGTTGGGTTCATATTTACCAAGTACCAATAGGTTTTATGAAAATTTTTAATACCAGTTGCTAGAAGAGAGGAATTTCTGTCCACTAGTATGACTGGTGTTCCTTAGAAGAGGACAGAACTGCAATGCTTTGTGGCATTTTTCTTGTTAACACCATGGCTATGTCCTCTCCTTTAATGCCTAAAGGGCATATAAATTCACAAGAATCATAACCTAGACATTAAGTCATCATGTCATATTCCTAAACACTGTTCAAAAGTGCTTTGTTCTGATCTGATGCAGTTACTGATCTGATGCAGTTAAACCTGCATGGTTAAGGAGGTGCACTGAGCACATTAGCACAGTAATATAAAAACAACATGGAGCCTTTGTAGTCTAATGATGCTCCCAACACCTAAGTTCTTAAGAGGTGCTACAAACTTTAACTGGAGAAAATTAGCACCCTTACAAGTAGCAAAACTCGCGGCCACTGAGTTATCAGTCAGTAATGGAAAGGAACAGCCAAAGCTGGCATGTCCTAATGACCAACAGGAGACAAAGAGAAAGGCTGCTACAGGTGATAACAAAAATATTGCCTGTGTCAATAATGTTTCAAAACAGGATATCTCACATCTGTTGCTGTACACGTCATAACCCACTCCATCTAAACCTTTCCCTTCTGCTCAGATTTTTCAGCTGATGCATCTTTTCACTAAGGAAGGGGTCTTTTTTTTCTTTTTTCCTCTTGGAAATATCAAAGAAAATACCTATGTCAGATCGTCAGCAGGTTACAGAAAGGATCCCGCGGGAAGGGGAGGAGAAGCCAATACACGGGAAGCAAAGGTGTTATGCAACACAAGTTTTCACAGGAACAGAGGCAGCGTGGGAAGAGTAAAGGATGGGATCTGTGCAGTAGCCAGTACCTCTGCAAAGCCACTACAGCCGGTTCTGGTCACAAAGCTGTGCATTCCGTATGGGAATGGGGAAAGGCCGTCTCGGCCGCAGCTGTCGGACACGGCGCTGCCGGGCGCTCCCGCCCAGCCCCGGCGCGGCCTCGCCGCAGCCAGAGGCGACTGCTCGCCGAGGGGCCGGGAGCCCCTAACGCGGGGCTGCTCTGGCCTAGTTCCTCGTTCGCCGACTTGCCATCTCGCCCTTCTCCTCCCGGCGGCTTCCTGCCGCCGCGGCCGCTCCTCTCGCACGCACCGCTCCCCGCCCAGCACTTCCCCTTCCCCGGGAGCCCCTCCGCGGTGGTGCGGGATGGGACGGAGCGCTACACCGACACCGGGCCATCTCACCTCGGAACCCGTCAGGCCCTCCGGATCACGCCGTGGCGACGCCTTCCCACCGCTCCGCGGGGTCGCCACAGTGGTTTCGGTTTCGGTGCAGCAGCGCGGCCCCTCCAGCTGCCCCCGCTCCGGCCCCCTGCCTTACCGCGCTCTGCCCTCTGGCGCCCTACGGCTTCCCGGGGTGCCGCTGGCAATGGGGCTCGCCCCCTGAGGCACTTAAATAGTGCCTTGGGCCGGGCCCGGGTGACGCGCTGCGAAGGGCCGGCTCGGAAGGCTGTGGGCGGCGCGGGTGCCGCCCCGTGTCTGAGTCACGGCCTGAGCTCTGCGAGCCCTGCGATCGGTGCCGGTACGGAATCTATCACTGCCTGAGCTCTCTGAGAGCTGCGATGGATGCCACACCGTGCCGATGTCACTGCCTGAACTGTCTGGGAACTACGGTCGCAGCCACACGGTGTCGGTGGCACTGCTCGAGGTCGCGATGCAATAGGATTGTTGACGGTGTCTCTGTCCCTGCCTGAGCTCTCTGAGCACTGCGATCTGCGATCGGTGCCGGCAGTGAAAGTGTCCCTGCCTGAGCTGTCTGTGAACTGCGATGGATGCCACGCCGTGCCGATGTCACTGCCTGAACTCGCTGGGCACTACGGTCGCAGCCACACGATGACAGTGCTACTGATCGACGTCTTGATGCAATAGGACATTTGATGGTGACTCTGTCACTGCCCGAGCTCTCTGAGCACTGCGATGGATGCCACAAGGCTCGGAAGGCTGTGGGCGGCGCGGGTGCCGCCCCGTGTCTGAGTCACGGCCTGAGCTCTGCGAGCCCTGCGATCGGTGCCGGTACGGAATCTATCACTGCTTGAGCTCTGCGATCGCTGCCGGTATGGAATCTATCACAGCCTGAGCTCTGCGAGCACTGCGATCGGTGCCGGTAGGGAATCTATCACTGCCTGAGCTCTCTGAGAGCTGCGATGGATGCCACACCATGCCTTTGTCACTGCCTGAACTCGCTGGGAACTACGACTGGTGCCACACGATGACGGTGGCACTGCTCGAGGTCTCGATGCAATAGGATCGCTGATGGTGACTCTTGTCCCTGCCCGAGCTCTCTGAGCACTGCGATCGGTGCCGGCAGTGAAAGTGTCACTGCCTGAGCTCTCTGAGCACTGCAGTCGGTGCCACACGGTGGCCCTCTCGCTGCCTGAGATCTCTGGGCACTACGATTGGTGCCACACCTTGACTCTGGCGCTGCTCCATCTCTTTGCGGGCTGCGATCGGTGCCACACCGTAACTCTGTCACCTGTCGAGCTATCTGGGCAGTCCGATCAGTGCCACACCGTGACTGTCACTGCCTGAGCTCTCTGAGCATTATAAGCCTTGAAAACCTGGTGATGCTATTGAGACTGAGACCAGGTTGCGAGTTCAAGGCATATTGGAAATGCCTTTGTCTATGGAAGATTTGGTGCTGGATGTGTGAAGATTTTTTTGTTCAGGAAGGCCCAAAGTAGGAGTTTGTTTGTTAACAGAGTTATTATCACACGTAACAGTCCTGGGGCAGTTGGAGGAATACATAACCAATAGAATCACCATAAACCACATAGTTCAGCCTCCTCTGGATGTCAGGTGTGTAGTTAATACAGGTTCTTTACATAAGAGCCATTCCTTTACCATTCATCTGTGAAAAGATGGTGATGATGAGTATCTAATGTCTTTACTGTGATCTTTCCCATTTTGGAGAACTGTTGCATTCCCTATGGTGCTTTCAAGTGGCAATGACAGAAGAGCAGAGGCCTATCAACGTGGTAGGGCAATAGCAGCCCACAATTGTGTTTTTAATTTCTTCCTTTGATGGTCAGCAGTGCAGTATGAGTGCTCTCAAACCACCCACCCACCCTTATCTGCTCTTCCAGGGATGGCACTGTCTGCTCTGTGCCTTGTGCTGGCCCACACGTGCATCTGCCGGGAGCAGGGGCTCCTTTCTTCCAGCTTTCTTTTCTTTTTTTCTTTCTCATGGGAAAGACAGGTGGGACACAGAAGGATGCAGGTGGCTGTGGGTTTGGAGAGATAGGACAGCCTTAGTGATCATTTTCAAGATGAAGTTTTCTGAGTATCAAAACTGCCCTATGATGGGTAAACGGAATAAATAGCTCCTTTCTAAGATTTTCAAAAAAAGAAGAAAAATAGAAGTTGACAGTGGAACGAGTTGAACTGATGCAGGACCAGCACATTCCTCCCCACACGTGCATCTGCCGGGAGCAGGGGCTCCTTTCTTCCAGCTTTCTTTTCTTTTTTTCTTTCTCATGGGAAAGACAGGTGGGACACAGAAGGATGCAGGTGGCTGTGGGTTTGGAGAGACAGGACAGCCTTAGTGATCATTTTCAAGATGGAGTTTTCTGAGTATCGAAACTGCCCTATGATGGGTAAACTGAATAAATAGCTCCTTTCTAAGATTTTGAAAAAAAGAAAAATAGAAGTTGACAGTGGAACAAGTGGAACTGATGCAGGACCAGCACATTCCTGTTTTCCACCCATTCTGGACCAGCTGGTACTGAGACAGAACTGGAGTTTAATGCTCTGTCAGCTCCTGATGCAAGGGCTGATCACACTTACTGTAGAGGAGACTCAGGACCAAATGCTGAATTGTGACACTGAGCTCACTCTAGTTTAAATGCAGCAAATTTGTGTCCATCCGCACTGTGAGGCATCACAAGGAGAGCATTATTGAACTTGCAGTCCAGAGAGACTGGACATTTGCCAGGTAAATAAAGTGAATGCAAATACAGTTGTGGTATCTCTGGTGGGCCAATTGTGCAGTTTCAATCTTCTCCTGCAACCCAAAACATTATAGAAATATTTTGATAACATTTGACTTCTGAGGGTTTTTGTCTTTCTTTGATTGGTTGGTTTTTCTGGTTTGGTTCTTCTGTTTACCTTTGCATTGTGTATGGGGCCAAAGATGTGGTCTAAAGGCAGGAAGAGAAATGGCTGAATTTATAAGAATTGCTTGGTTAAATATATGTCAGTCTCATTCTGTGGTGATTTGCCAACAAGCACTACACAAAGAAAGAAACTGTGATTTATTTGTATGTGCTTAGAGGCCAGTGCTGCCAGTTATGACATTCCTTCATTCAATGAATAGGGAAAATAAACCCATCCAGAAATGCAATCTGAATTTACAGAGAAATGTCTTAATTATGATTGAGGAGAAAGAAAGATTATCTTGAAATGGACAAAAAGATTGGTACATTTTTAGTGCTTTTCTCAATAATGAATTTATTTGAGCAGAAATCTTCAATTTTAGTATTAATGAGAATTTAATAAGGTTATTAGTTTTCTTTTAACTGTAACTGAACTTGCATTAATCTCAACCATTCACACACTTTGTAGTAAAAGTCTCAGCCATCTTATTAAAACTTAGAGCTACCATATATGTGGGAGCTGGCATGTGTCTGCCAGATAGTAGTAAGCACAGTATCCTCAACATACAGCTCAGTCTGGCATTCTTCCTCTCATAGTTAACCCCACTAAGCTCTGCAATTGATCCAAAGTAGTAATGTTGGTTTGACAGTTGCAACTTCTGCTTTCACCTCAGTTTCCTTATTTCCTGCATAGTCTGCTAATTGAACACAATGAATAGAAGGATGAATTCTCTTCTATGCAATTTTGAAATTTACCTCAGATTTCTCTCGGTAACTTTAAGTTATTCTCCTTAAGTCTTTAAGGCGTGAATCTGCTTTCCCCACAACTTAAGATGTGTAACACTTTCTTCCTTATTCCCTTTCACTTTCCTTTTCCTATAACAGAGCTGTTGAGCCAAAGCAAATTTCCTGCTTTTGCAGCCCAAAGACTTGGGCTCACATGACCCACAGCAGACATCTGCAACAGCTTGGGGCAGCTCTGCTTCCTGGGAAATGTCTCTGCTGGATGTGGCCCTTCACTTCATATGGGAGCAAACTGGAACACTGACCCTTCCCCAGTGGTGGCATTTCCCAGTCTGGTGTATCAGCTTACACTGAGCCTCCAGAGCCTGGGCTCAGTATGTTTATTATCCAATTAGTCCCCAAGGAACCGTAAGGCTGGAGTGTGACAAGACTGCCACACAGCAGGTATGGCAGATGCACAGAGGCCTAGGTGTCATTTGACAGTGACTCGGGGGACAGGTTCTTATAGAGGCCACATTCTTTTAATATCAAAGTGCAAAGGCAGCAGTTAGATGAGCTGGTCAAAGCAAGAAATTCAGTAGCTAAATGAGAAACCCATCCCTTGCCATATGCACAAACAGGGTTAACAACTCCAAAGCACAAAAAATAATCCTGCTACAGTTTCAGGTAAAAATCCTGGCTATTAAGAGCCAGACAATTCATTTGTCCCATAGATCCTGACTCATAGATAGACAGTGCACCTGCAGGTTTTTGGGTTAGTGCTCTGCCTCACTGACTGCTGGTGCTGGAGATCTCCAAGGATGCCCATCAATGCTGATGCTGGAGGGAAAGCAAACACCCTCCAGCCTAAACACCAACACTGACTGGCGTAAGGGGGCAGGCAACAGACAGGATTCCTTTTTCTCTCTACTTTGGGAAGATGCATACTTTACAAATGGGAGCTGTAGTCTACAAAGGAAGGCAATTTATCATTACATTAACCTTTAATTTTTCCCTTTTCTGGTATCTGTCATAGCTTTAATATTGCTATATAAATAGGATCTGGAGAAGCATAGGGCTGACCAACCAGCTGTTTAAGACACTTTGCAACGGTACATTCTTTTGCAACACTACTCATTATCTCGTTTTGTTGCTCCAAGGCACAAGTGTAGAGCTATTACAATCCATCTTGGGCTTTTAAAGGTTGAGTATGGACACCATATTCCCTGGCAAGAGGAAAAAAAAGTGGCAACTGGTACAAAAAGTGTTAAAATACTCTTGGCCACATACTGTTTCACAAGCAGCAATGGTATCATCTGCCATGAAATATCACATGCTTTATCAAGCACAAGGAGGCAGGATGACACCGTTTATGTGAGCAAGGAGAACAACACAAAGAGTTTTGCGCCCATCCTTGAAGGGAATCCCTTGGGAATCACTGAAGAGAAATGCTATGTTGTCAGTTAAACTGATAGATGTAGTATTCAAGATTCTTAAAATATATTTGAACTAGGAGATTAGTGCTCAGGTATTTAGATAGAGCATCAAAAAGAATGGAGAAAAAGAAAATCTTCACTCTGTAGTCTTGCACCTGAACACTACTTGAAATACCACTCAGGAGAGCAATCTATGGGTTCTTCCTTCCAAAGAGTCTTCAGACGCTGGGTCCAGGCAGCCAGCATCTCCTTCCTCTTCTCCTCAGAGACACTCTCTGGAGCATAACAGATGTGAGGTTCAAGGACTTTGACACCACAGAAGTGCATGATTCCATGCTGGATGCAAAACAAAACAAAAAAAACCAAAAAAAAGTCTTAGGAAATATTTACTCTTACTGTCATTTGAAGAACATGGAAGATTCAAATCTGTTCTGTTTCTCTGATCCAATATCTGTCAGGTTTTCTAAACCTGTGCATTTGTCAGGAGAAGGAAAGTAAATTGCAGAAGTTCACTACCTATCCCGGCGGTCACTTCCGAAGACATTCAGCAGAATGGCATACAAGATACTGAAAGATAAGGGCAACTTCATTTATTCTGCTCTGGGGAATTTATTTTTAGCTGCTGTTAATCCCACAGAATTGTCCTCTTTGGCAGCTGTTCACTGTTCAGTTTGCAAGGATCACAGGAGGCCAAAAGTTCATTGTTCAATTTGCAACTCCTCAGATTGGTCTCTAACTGCAGTGTTCCACATCTACTTCTAAGATGGGTTTTTTTAGCCTTTTGCCTCTGGCTTAGCCAAAGGTTCCTGTAGGAAGGCTAGTGTCTGTGGAATCAGCTCAACTTGCCATTTTCCCTCGGTGTGTTTTTGAATTTAGAGTTGTGTTTTATGTTTCTGCCATGTTGACCTGCGAGCTCTGCAGTTGGGAGAGCTCCACAGGAGCAGCCAGCTGGTAACTGCATGGGGAGGAGACCATGGAATTTTAGCTCATCTGTTGTGTTGTATCAAGAAGAAGCTGGCTAAACTTGCCTTACCAGCTGTATTTCCCAAACCATGCTGGTGGTACTTCTGAAAAAAGAATAGCAATCAGAAGAGGAATGCTAACTTTTGTGTGCTGACTGTTACTGCCAGGGTAATGCGTGGCTCCCCTCCTACTCTGCATCCTACAAGAACTGGGAAACCACAGGGAACACAAATACGGCATGGCTGAGCTAAAGAAAGTCCTGTAACAGCAGGGAAACTGAAAAGGCTGACAGTGTTAAGCTTTCTCTACATTCTAATCTGGAGCAAGGGGGACAAAACAAGTTTAAAAGTCAGTGGACTTTTAAAGTAGTCCCAAGATTTTAGGTAGGAGTTTACAACCTGCAGATTCTTAGAACTGACAAAGTGATTATTAATTATTCTATTTCATTAAAAAAACCACAATAAAACTATTGTTGAAAATAGCTGCAATAATAAAAAATTATGTAGACAACAAACAAATGTTCATATATTATACCTGCATGGGCCACAGGACATAGCGAATATCACCACCGATACCTTCTTTTGAATACATCTCTTGGCTTCCTCCCGTGGTGAAAGAAAAGAGGGATAATTTGTCCTAGAATTAGGAAAGTCGTGGTTAATTAGAACATATTTAAAGAAGAGTGCCTGAACAGTTCAAGAGATATTCAGGTGAACCTGGACAGCATGGATTTTTAGGGGAGAGGGTGACTTTTTTCCTAGACCTTACATGAAGTGGCAGTTCTGAGGCAAAGACTGATGTCACACAATTAGACAGTGGACTGTGTGTCTTTGGGAAGAGATAGGTTAAAGTGAAGGAATTATGTGTCTGACACCCTTGTGTGAAGTGTGAAGCAGGGCTGATACATTACTTCAACATAATGTGAGAGCTCTAAACAACTGCAATGGAGAGAAATTAACAAGGCCCCACAGAATATGGTGCAAGCCTTGATCTTAATAAAACAATTCCAAAAACATACCTGGAGCAAACCACCATCATAAACCTTTGACAAGTCATAAGCAAAGCCTTGGACCAAGACTCTGTCCATCCAGCCCTTCAGGATTGCAGGCATGTTGAACCAAAACAAGGGAAACTAGGCAAAGAGAAAAGTACCTGGTTAGCACAGAGAGTCTGGGCCACCCTTAGGCCTGCTTTACAGGACAAATCCTGTCCTCTGAACCTGCTCAGATCCTGTCTGTACCTTCTCCAGCTCCCTGTCAGTAGAAGTAGTAACTGTGCCTGGCAAAAGAAGCTGAAGTTCTTTCTGTTTGTGGTAACCTCAGGGCCAGACCTGAGCATCTACAGCACACCAGCACTGTGGTGCATGTGAGGGTTTCCTTCCAGATTAAAGGTGGAATAGGATGAAGGAGGAGGGTGCCACTTAATTAAGACTTAGGATTGTACAGAATCATGTCTCCTATGGCTGAAATGCAAAAGAATAAAATATCTTATTAGTAGGATTGACATCTGGTGATCAGTTCTGATCTGACAGTCTGGTGACAAATGCCAGGGGATCATAGGAAAGACTTATTTTCAAACCCTGCTGACATTAAGCCACCAAGCTATGTTTAAGGCCAACAGGGGTACAAGGAAATGTAAGGCTACTATTTCCGTTCACAGTTCTTTGGGATCTGTTCACACTTGAGACAGAGCTGGCAGAGTGGAAAATGGACATGGGCTGTAAAGCTCCATTATCAATTCCCTGTAGTGTTTCTGCATCTCAGCACCAAAGGAGAACAGTCTACTTGGGAAAGCCCAATTCCCTGACTGCACTGTCTACCCCCAACTCCTTAACCAGAAAATAATTCTTCCTCTGCTTTCTGCCAGCCTGCCTGACATCCATGTAAAGACTTATTTTCAAACCCTGCTGACATCATGATCCCAAATCCCTTCACCGAGAAAAAAAAGTCTTTTTTAACAGTTGGACTCTTGGTTTCTAGATCTTCAAGTCAACCTATGGAACTGCATCCCAAAGCTATCATGTCCATGGCATTATCTTGACTGCTTAATGGACTCTTTCTCATACTAGGCTGCATCACTACCCCTAAACCTTTGTACACACTGCACACAGAGGAAGAAATTCTATAAACATGTAACCACATGCAGCTTAATACATGGTGAAAACAAGATGGAAACTGGGCAACAACCACAGTAACTACAAGCGGTGAGTTTAGTCAGTAGCAAATTTTGAATTCTTTAATGATGTCCTTCAGAGGCTTTTAATTTTTTTTTATTTTCTGCACCATAACACACTCAACTCTTCATAGCTTTTTACACATGGAAAGGAGAAGGCAACAACTTCCTTCAGGGCATGTCTTACTGTTCTTATCTAGGAAGTGATAGTGTGAAAATGACAATCACTTACAATTAAATGCTTAATTGAGATATGGCCCTATCCTAAATTTAATCCAACATCAGACAGAGGAATATATAAAGAGATATCTAAGGCCAACACAGGCACAAAGAAATATAAGACTACTATTTCCTTCACAGTTCTTTGGGATCTGTTCACACTTGAGACAGAGCTGGCAGAGTGGAAAATGGACATGGGCAGTAAAGCTCCATTATCAATTCCCTGTAGTGTTTCTGCATCTCAGCACCAAAGGAGAACAGGCTACTTGGGAAAGTCCAATTCCCTGACTGCACTGTCTACCCCCAACTCCTTAACCAGAAAATAATTCTTCCTCTGCTTTCTGCCAGCCTGCCTGACATCCATGATTACACATTTCTTTGTGCATCCATCAGGAAATTTGCCCCATTGTTGAGGAGTTCCTGGGGTTGCTGTTGTTTCAACCTGCATCATGGTGCTACTCAATTACTGGATGTGCTGTAATAATGACCCAGGTAATTGTACTACTCATCTGTAGTGTTGACTGTACCATTACCTAAAATCAACATCACAACTGAATTCTGTTTAAAATAAAGACCTGAAAAATCAGCAGGTCTGCTTCCTGCACTTTCTTCTGCTCTTCAACCAGGTCTTTGGACAAACCTCCTCTCTTGTAAGCTTCCCAGGTTTCCACCCCATAATTGAACGCTTCTGAGTTGTGCAGCTGACCTGTGGGTAGAAATGAACAGTCATTCCTTGCCCCCTGTGCACTATCAGTGCCAGATAAGAGCTGAGTGCAGGCTGCCATTCACAGTTCTAAACTGAGTTACTGCTTTGGATTTTTGCTACTTTCTTGTCCTTGTGGAATATTCAGCATCATCCCAGCTGATGGTCACTTGATTTTAAAAAAGAGAGGAGTTCTGGAGCTTCACCTTCCTGTATAAACACAGGGAGTGCAATATGAGGACCTAAGCTTGCCTCAGGACTCTGGGGATGCAGGTGGAAAATTGAAGAGAACGTTGTTAATTGTTCTGCCTCTGCCTTAGAACTTGCTGAGGCCATCCTGCACTTGTAAGCACTATGGAGCTGTTTTCCTGTCTCTGGAACTGGGAAATTCACCAAGGGATGGGCAACCAGTATTGGCCAGCTCTACTGATTCCACAAGCAGATCATCAGTCTCTAGCAGAAGACAGGGGCAGTTGTAGCCTCGTGAACTCAACTCTAGCAAGTCCCAGAGTGGTATCTGAAGGCATTTCCTCTCCATGAGAAATGGACTTTAGAGGCTGATTATGGACACGTGCTAACGTGTTTCTTCCTCTCAGTAGTCTCTCTGTGATACAAAGTTCATGTTCAGGAGTGGACTTTTAGAATGCAGATGTCTGGTCATGAATAAGTTTCTTATTAATAAAATGGGTTTCTCCTTAATCTCTTGATGATCTGAAGAGCTGGAGCACCTCTCCTATCGAGACAGACTGAGAGCTAGGGTTGTTCAGCATGGGGAAGATTTCAGGGAGATGTTTCTAAACCTTCTGATACCTCCACAGGGGGCTTACAAGTCACTGGCTTTTGAGAGAGGCATATTTTGGCTGGGCTCACCAACAATGTCGTTCCTTGTTGCTCTGGGCTCAAACTGCATGGCGTATAAATCCGACACGGTGACGCTGCAGCCCTGCTGGGTCAGCTCTTCCACAGCAATCTTCAGCAAAGATCCATTGAAGGACTTGGGCTCTTGATGTGCATAGACTATCAGGACTTTTTTCCCTGGAGGCAGAGAGAAAACCAGGAGACCATTTGGAATCTAGGAGGCAGGTGCAGAACAGTTTGTAGAGTTGGGGCTCGTTCCTCACTCTTTCTCTAGTGTTTTTTCCCAAGGACACAGAAGCAGTGAAAGCAGGGTGACAGTGGCAGCATTTGACTCCTGCTCAGCAGCACTGAGTGACTCCTGAGGCTCTGACTGCTGCATGTGCCCAGCCCAGCAGTTCTGTGCCACACTTGGCTTTCCTAGGTGGAACTCAGTGGACAGAGAGGCTGTTCCACAGCAGGTCACACTGCCCTACATCAGGAAAACAGTGTCCCTCCTATTGAGTCAATAAGGAAAGAGGAAATACTTTCTATGACATAGCCGTTGTTTATAGATAACCAGATAGCAAAATTTATAGGGATTTTTGAGAATGACTAGGTCTGCAAAACATGCAGCTCCTGTTTCCTGATTTCCAAAGCAAAAATCCAGGCATCTCCTGAGGTCACTTTCTCTGGTGCATAGCTTCAGCCTGGAGCAACACCTGACAAGTGACAGGCAAGTTTACAGTGTCTCGGAAAACTAGTAGAAACGAAACTGAATATTTGATGAAACAACAGCACATTTTTAACAGAAATGATAAGGGGCAATTATTTCATGAGGGTGCACAGTGTCCATGAAACAAGAGCTATGCAAAAAAGACAATTTAAACTTGTGGGTCAAATGCTATCATAAATTCAACGTGTGTACAAACTTTAAAAACCCTTCTCTATATGTTATTCTGGAATATAAGGAGCAGTTGCCTCTTTGCTCCTCCTGGCAGCTCCCAGCAAAGAGGGAGCTCAAGGGAGTGCATAGATGGACAAGCTCCTCAAAGTGCTCAGTTTGATTCTGCAAATCTGCCAGGTTTTTTTGCCTTTTGATAGAGCTGAGGGCTTGGACAGAGTGTTTAGAGAGACTTGAGTTTTCCAAGGCATCACTTACTGAGGTCATTTCCGTTCGTTTGGAAAAGTAAGTCCTCGGTGTCCCAACTAAACACGGCAGGGAGCCCCCATCCCTGAGGTGCCCAGCGGCCCCCTGGAGCCAGCAGCGCTTTCACCCGGATTTGTTCTTACCTGCCATCGCTGGGGAGCTTCACTCCTGATAACCTGGTTGTGCCTGAGAACTCAAGTGAGAGATTTGCTGGTGAGAAACATCAGGACCAGGTGCGAGGGGAATCGCCGGGTGTATCGCGCTGTTCCCGGTGCCGTGCCGCCCTCTGGAAAGTGGCTCCAGATGCGCCCCGGCGCCAGCAGCAGCCGAGCTGCCCTTTCCTGCTCCTCGGGCCCGGACACACCTGCGGCGGGGCTGGGAGCGGCCCTTCATAAAATCACTGCATGTCCTGGGCTGGAAGGGACCCACAAGGATCACCGAGTCCAACTCTTCCCGGCAGCCCGGCCCTCGGGCAGCGCCAGCGCGGGGCGGGATCAGGATCGGCACCGCCCGCAGCCACGGCTCCGGCTTTTCCCCTCCATCTGCCTTCATCTGACACCCCACAGTTGTAGTTCTTGTGCTGTGAGTGGCAGTGAAGGGTCAGTCCGTGCTCTGCTCCCCTGTCCGCTGGTGATTTTGTGGACTTGCAGCGTGTGCCGGCTGAACCACCTCTTTCCTGGACTGTTCTTAGGGGGCGATCTGTTTTCCGAAACTGCTCTGTACTTTCAGTCCTCCCCAGTGCTCTTCTCTGCCCCCTTCAGTTTTGCTGTAACATTTCTTGAAGCGAGGGAACCAGCTCTGCGCATAGTTTTCACACTGTGGACATGCCCAGCAGTCTGAAGATTTTCTGCTCTGTGGTCCCTATAATTCCTGATGTAAAAATTGTTCTTTTTTTGGACTGCTGTGGAGTGTTGAGCTGATGGGTATGTGGAATTATCTGTCATAATTAGAAGATTTTACTCCTGTGTGGTGATAGTCAGCTCAAAGCCCTTTATTTTAAAAATGAGGACAATCTGGTTTTGTCTCCCATAAGCATCTCTTAAGGTTCACAGAGACTGAAAATAACTTTAATTTGTCTAACCTCCTGAGCATCATTCAGAACACTGGTCTTAGATCTCGTAGAGGTTAGAAACAACCCTTCTGCTCTATGAACCACTTACCCATTGGAAGAATTTGGTGCAGCTTTGTAGCTTAAATACTATTCGTCGGATATATTATGGGTACACTTCCACTTCCCTACTGGTATCTAAAATACTTTAACTCTTGATTTAGCCCCAAACCCTCTAAAGAAGATGAATAATTTTTATTCTCTGAAAATCTAATCAAGAAACTTGATAAAAAGTGATTTTCTATGGATTCTTTTGGGGCAGGCATTGGGCATATAGCAGAGGCGGTTGGAAATACTTTTTTTTAATAGCTGCAGTATTTGCTTATTGGTCTACTTATTTAGAAAGTTTATGAGTTGAATTTAACTCTGTCTTCAACTTGAGGGGAACCAAACACCCATTCTCAAAGAATGACCGCCACATCAAACTGCAAGTTGTTTATTCTGGAGTGGGTACATCATCAGTTCTTGTTGAAGCTGTTTCACTGCAGAAAAATACTTTATGTTTTGGTGAAGGAAAAGAGAGAAAGTGGTCATCATTTTATTACTTAGGCACTGGGATGACCTTGGAAGAGGAAAGCTCCAGTCTTTATGTCAAGAACTGCTGAAACTTTTAACATGCAACAGCAGATAAGTGTTGTAGTGATGCACTGCAGAAGGTGAGGATAACCCAGGTTCTTGTTCATAAATCCCTTAGGGAGTATTAGAGGGGAACAACACTGAATGATTGGTAAAGAAATGCTTCCTAATGTCCATTCTGAACCTGCCCTGGTGCAGCTTTGAACCATTCCCACTGACGCTGGATCCAGGAGGGGGGAGCTCAGCACTTCCATCTAAACCACTCTGAAACAGCCAGGTTTGTTGCTTCAAGGCAACAAAGAGTTGAGTCATAAATACAAATTTCTTCAGCAACTGAACTAGATGAAAGTTTCCCCCTCCCACTTTATCAGAGGACACAGCCCACAATGTTGTGATGCACAATAGCTGTTGTATAAATTCGTGTGGAAATGCTAATATTGTATTTGTGTGCATTCGTGTGTATTTGTGTGTATTTGTGTGCATTTTCCTCTATAGAAATTGTGTACTGTGGGTTAGAGTGCAAAGGGATGGTCATCTTAGAAAATAAATTAATTAGGATAGATGGAATATATTAAGATATAACTGCGCAGGAACTGTTCTTACACCTTTTCCTAGGTTTGATACGAAGTTTACAGTACCTCAATGTTTTAAGATACTGTGTATCTAAAGGCTGTTTGTTGTGCCCTCTAGCGCCCAGTGCGAGGGTTTATCCTTACAGCAAAGAGAAACCTCTGCCAAGGAGGAGCATTTAATCCCTAATGCAAATTCCACCCCAGACAAAATGTTTTAAGAACCTTTGCTGCCAGTGATAATACAATACACAGCAAGGAAAAACGATGCTAACAAACCATTAGTGTGGGAGAAATCCTCTTTAAGATTAGTCTTCTGTGACTTTTGCAGAGAACACAGCTACGGGGGGAACAGTTCTAAGCAGTGAGTACTGTGGTCCTGCACTGAAAAGGAAGAAAAAAGGAGAAACTGAGAAATAATATCCAACAGAAGGTAGGTCTTTCCCCCCATACACATCACAATAACACCGTAGCTAATCCTAGGCTTATTTTGTCATGTCATAAAGATGACAGTCACTCTTGTAATGATCTTTCTCCTTAGAGCAGAAAGGTTGATGGACTTGTGCAACAGGAAGGAAGGAAGCAGGAGGACTGTGGGACTAACAGCCTCTCACTGTGACCTGTTTTTCTTCTCAGCCCGTCTGTATGGTGATGAGAAATTGAAAATGGTAACCTCTGGGGTTAATCTGTAATACAGTCTCTAAATCAAAACCAAACCAGGAACAGGGATAGTGTCCCACAAAACATCTCTTATCAGTTGTTTAGCTTATTTTTAACCTTTGTGATGTTAAATATTTAACACTATGAAATGATATAAATTAAATATATATCTAAGGCTTTTATCTGTTTGAAAGTGAATTGCAGTTTTTGCTAGCAGATCTTTGCCAGGGTGTAAGAGGACTAGTTCAGTCAAATACAAATTTGTTACTTTCAAATTTTTAATCCCTTCTGTAATTTTTGATTGAGGAGTCTGGCCTGAGATGCTTTTTTGAAGAGAGGCTGAAGTTTCAAATCTGACTATGAATTCAGTCTTTGTCTGTAAAGCAAAGCATATCTAGGATTTGTCTTTGCATCTGAATAATGAGAATCTTTGCATAATTACTGTCTTTCTTTGCCCTATTTGTGATAGCAAAAGGAGATAGGTAGTGTCTGCACTCTCCCTCAGTTTCTTGTGGAACATTTAATGTAAATATAGAGAGACATTAACTGGTACTTGAAGAGGCAATAAATAAGCAGTTTAATTTCAGGGCAAGGTACTTTGTAGAGTATTTGAACTGAGAATGACAATGCATTAGCTATGATATTAAAGAACTTTAATACATGTGAGAATTGTTTTCTGAGAAGGTATTTTAAAATCTGCTGATATTCTACCTATGTGACTTTGAAATAGTTTGAAACGAAGTTTTAAAGATTGTAGGCTTTTTCAGGAGAGAGGTGGAGAAGGGCCAAGCAGATTTTCTGTGCCAATAATTTTCGCTTAGATGAAACAAAAACTTGGAAGACCAGTTTCAATAGTCATTGCACATCAAAATTGCTTTCTATCCCTAATGTAAGATTTGCATTTGTCTATTGTGGAGAAAAGACCATGCATGATGTTGGCATTCAGTTTCCCTATTCAAACTGATGCTTCTTTGAATTTGAAAAGTGATGCTGGAAAGAAGCCCAGCCTGAAGTCTGTTATGGTGGGAGATAACAATCCTATACAGCTCATCAACCAGAGGGGCAGCAGAATGTACATAAAGTACTGCTTCTTGTGAGTCCAGTGACAAGTGTGACATTATGTATTTCAGAAGCAACTAATTTTAGATATTCTTTCCAAAGGAATTTTTACAGGTTCCTCTCAAATGCCAGAGTACTCTGAAAGATCTGCTGACAGGTGACTCCGTGCACCTGCAAAGGCCATGGGGAGAAAAGCCACGGAAATGAAGAGGGAGCACCTACTTGCTCAGTGTGGCATGACCTCATCCTGACAGTTTGTTATGGGATGTACCCATGACAGTAACTTGGTGATTGCTTTCAAGTTACTGTTGAGCCTTTCATTGACTTGGAATCAAGCTATAATATGGGATTCAAGTCCTGTAGAGGAACACACCATTCCATGAGCTGAGTGCTAGCCATCCTGGTAAAAGAGTCATCACAGGAAAATTGTTTTAACACACATTGCCCTGCCGAGGCTCAGGATTAACAACCTGGCGCTGGAAATAGTGAGCAGCTCAGTGACCACTGGCTTCAAAACAAATCCAGCTATTTAGCCACAGCTCAAAAGAATAATGTTATACAGAGGACATAATTCTGGGAGGAGGCCCCTCTGGATTTCAGTCAAAACCAGACTGTCTAAGCCTTCAATAGGAGCAGAGCAACGCCTAATTTTCTTTAGTGCCCTGACACCAACTAATCGAACCTGTTGTGAGCGACGGAGCAGCCAGGAGGGCGCTTGCCCTGCCGAAGCCCAGCTGGGGGTGCTGGAGGGCCGAGAACGGCACCGTGAGATGCTTTAAACTCCTTCAGCTGCGCGGAGCAGCAGATCCTCCCCCATAACAGGGTGTTTTCTCCCTTGTCCGGGGAGTTGCAAAACAAACAGGGAGTTAATCAAAATCTTTCTTGTGTTCGCCAGGTGTGGCTCTGCTAAGCAGCTATTTTGTGGCTTCCACTATCCTTCCTTGGTCCATTTTATATGTCAGATAAAGAATCTAGGTACCTTGGGTTTTACCTGTATATTCAATAGTTTACTCATAGAACAGATACTGTTATCATAGTACTTGGTAGAAGCGAAGGGTAATGATTAATGTTTGATGGATAGGCAAACTGATGCTTGGAGAAGAAGGGAGACTCGACAAAAGGATACAACCACATCCAATCTGCCTATGGACAAAACTTCAGCCCTTTAAACTGCGTGTTTCCAAATCTGTTATGCTCAAAATCCATCAGGAAAACACTTTTCTTAATTAAGATTTGACCTGGAATTTTAGAGCATGACCTGGATTGTGTAGCGTGAAACACAGGGAAAATCCCCGGATCCAGAGCTGGGATATAAACTCCTCTCTGCACTACCAGGGCCAGCCAGCAGGCCACAGCCGTGCTGTGCAAGAGCTGCTGCTGCTGCCTGAGCTCTCTTCTGCAGGTGGGTGTCTCCCCAGCACGGAGGTGCCCTGACTTCCCCCTGTCCTCACCTCCTGCTCTTCTACGGTTTCGTGGCTGAGGTGCCCTGAAGTGCAAAACCTGTGGTAAAATTCTCTCCAGGGAGATAGGGTTTCAATTCCAGTCTTAATCATTGGGCTATAACATAGAAGGGGAAAAATAAAATAATCAGCACGTGCATGCTTGGGAAAAAGACATGTGCCAACTTCTGTGTATGGGAGTGGAGGCCTGTTGGTGTCTGTCCCCTTGAGATGTACCAAAATGGTTGGGGAAGCAGATGATTCAAGACATATTCCCAATATTACTTGCTTTTGCATTACTGTTGGCAAGCTGCAGATAATGTGTCTTTCTGTGGCTCCGTGACTCCCAAAGCCTCTTTGCAGGGATGTCCATGTTGGCTCTTCTCTCTCTGTCAGTGGACCCTGTGCTGGCTGCAGCCAGCAAAGGGCTGCCCTGGGGAGCAGCTGGGGTTTGGTTGGTGGCCCTCTGGAAAATGATTGCTTGCATCCCAGCCTCTTAGCCCCTGCCAGGTCAGGGCCTGTGCGCTGCCATGGGCTGCTTATGGGCTATGATCCTCTCAGATAAATAGTAGGTTTATAACATTAATATGAAATGTAAGCCTTTGCCAGGCTGGAGCATTACTATATCTGACAGATACTCCCGCCCCCTCAGGATCCCAGTCATCAGAGGTGTGAAAGGGTAATCTTCACAGAAATGCAACCACTACCCATATATGCCTTCTCCCCATGCAGGGAGAGGAGGAAGGCATTCCCACATAAGGAGGTGTTCCTCCAGTACACTGCAGAAGCCAGCTTGGTAAGCTGCCCTGAAGGGCAGATGTTACAGTTTTACAGAATGACCAATACAATGTTTTGGCAATTGGAGGTTAGAGCGATGCAAAATTACATATTCATACAAGTTGTTAATTCAATAATTTGCTGGTGTTTTGGGGGTTCTGGTTTGAGAAATATTAAGTTTGTTGCTCTAGTATGAACTAAAATTCACACAACTCAGTGTACCCCATTTCTTTAGATTGCTTCTAGCTTGGTCTGCACGAAAGAGTTGGCAAAGACTTGTGTATGGCTCAGAAAGGTCTGTCCCAGGCACTGAGGGGCATTAGTCATACAGCTATATGCATACTTCTTTCTTTTCATGTTGCTGTGGGGTATCCCCGTTTGCTCCCAGACCTCCTACGCAAGAGGCACAAGCGCGAAGTTACTTCCCTGCAGCGCCCTAACTAGTAGTGCAGATCCAACACTGCTGATATGGAGCCCTTACATTTGAGAATTACTTCCTTGCCACACATCTTTGCTGCCCAGCCCCTTCCCCTCCCCCTTTCTTTGCTACCTGCAGTACTGCAAACCCCAAGAGCAATGAGCAGAGCTGAGAAATCCCCCAAACTCAGTTATCCGTGCAGCTACTCAGCATGACTCTCACAGCACTCAACATGTGCATTGCTTCCCCCATTGGGTTTTTTGACCTTTTCTGTGGCCTATTGTCATCTAGCATCCTGTGTTCACACCACCTCACAAGCCAAAATAGTTTGTTCTGGGATTAATTTCTGTGGTTCAGGGGCTCAACCTGACAAGTAATGTAGCAGCAGTCAAAGCTTACAGCAAAACCCCAAGTAGAAAATTGAAAGAGAGATAAGTTCCTTTCCCTCTCCTCTCTTTGCAAACTCAAATGATCAACCTAAAGGATTCTCCATACATTTTTGAATATAGAGGCATCATAACATTTTTTTCCCTTTTAATTGTTCTGTCCCATAACAGAATTCCTCAGTACTGCAGTTTTACCTTGTGGGAAGGTAGCATAACAAGGTATGTGTAATTTATTCCCATTCTCAAACTACTGCAATGATAGCACAATTGGTCCTGGAAAAGTGTGCATTAGTGTTTGTGATAGTGAATACACAAACATGAAAAATTATTGTGGTTTAGAGGTAGGACAGTCAGGGGAATATGTGCAAGTCTGGGAAGTAAGAACAATTCATTTCTTCCACTGACAATCTCCTTGGCCATGGGAAAGTAGCATAGACTCCTGTTTTGAGCAGTCATTCACTCAAGTTCATTTATCTTGATTTTTGGATGCTTATCTTGAATCAGATGGGGTGGGAGCATCAAAGGGCCACTCAGCCCCTGTATCAGCATATTCCTTACAGAACCTTTGGCAATAGGCACTCATGAGAGCAAGCTCAGGTTGAGCTCTCAGAAACAAAAAGCTGCTTTTGAAAGAAGGGCTTTAAGGCTAAGGTTATGAAAATGCTGGGTATCATGAATGCTTATTTCAAAAGGTCAGCTAGCGCCCAAGATGAGTGTTCCAGGAGTGAGGGAAGGAAGGGCGTCTCCCCTGCTGCTGCTGTTTCTCTGGGGAATCACAGCCCACAAGTGACACAAATGCTAACAGCATTCTGCCTCTGCTTGAAAAGGGCCAAGGGTGATGAAGCTTGGATGCACTCTGCTCAAGAATACTCTTGTTGTGACTGAATGTTGCTCCACAGCAGAGCTGCAAATTATGATGGTGGCTTACAGCTGATCTTAGGAGACCTTGTTGCCACGTAATAGGGTTATCTCTTCAACCAAGGTTGTTTTAGCTGTAAGAAAGGATAGGAAAATATAAACAGAAATGCAAGAGAAATGGGAACAAGAACATGCACTACATGTTCCTGGGCTGTGTAAATGAGTAATGGAATTGAGTTAAAAAGAAAAAAAAGAGAATCAAAAACTCTGTGGATAACTAGTCATCTACTTTATTAGTGATATAATAGGATTTGAACAGGAACATTTGGTCTGGGGCTAACAGAAACCAATTTTTTCCCTTCTTTTTCTACCAAAATATTTAACTAAGATGTGCATGCACTGCTCTCTTTCAAACATCTCTGTTTCATGGCAGACTTCAAAATTTTACTTCATCTGTTGCAGTACAGGCAGATTTGGATATAATTGAATACATAACCTGATGGTTTATGGATCACACTTGAATTTCTCTGAGCATTGCTCTAACAGTATCATAGAACAAACACTGAGCTTCTTGCATAACCTCGTAGGTGTCGGTGGTTTTGCTGCAGAGGCATTATGTCAAACGATTCTCCCCAGCAATATGTTCTGAAGCACAGTGGTGTTTTCAGGCCTGCTGGAAACATGCCAGGCTTCTGCTGAGCCTTACGTGTGCTGGGGCATGACTTGGATTAAGGCTGTGTGAATGTATTGTCTTCAGTGCTCACTAACTGTAATGGTTTCATCCCTTATGATGTAGTGACTAATTTCTTTATTTGCATGGACATGGCAGGCAGTGCTGCTAAAGCTTTTAGGTTTCTGATGAGGGCTGATGCTTGACTTTCTAATGCCCATGTCCTTTCCTCATGACGTTGCTTCTGGAAAGTCTTGTTCTCAAAGACAAATTTCAATTTCATTTTGATTGCCATATCCAGCCTCCTTGCTTGACTTGTCACCCTGGAGCAGTATAAAACCTAAAATCATTCTTTCACTATGTTGAAAGGTCTCTAGAGAAGAATGACACTGTGATAGTTCTTTGTATTGTACATGGCATCTATTATTTGCTTTTTCACTTGCATAACACAATTGTATTTTGGAAAACTGCGTGCTTACAATTACATGCTGGGATTCATATAAAGGATTATGAAAATACCATTTGTTTGAACAGATGTGGGACTGCATGCTTGTGTATTCGTCCAGGATCTGTGAGTGTGAGCACCTTGCTGACAATTTTTTTTATGCATACCATCCTACTCAGCAGCTGTACTGAACAGTTGTACTGTTCACCTTTCTCTAAACCCTGCTGTGATCTCTTCTTGGGGTGGAGAATCTGTGTGATGAGGAGGAAATGGCAGTGGTCTAGTCAGATGTCTAGACTGCATCATTTTTTCCTGGCCCCATGCAGAATGTACAGGTGAGGGCTGTGTAGATGAATGGTTTTAGGCTGAAGTTGTGTTACACATATTAGCCCCTACGTGCTACAGGACATGCTGTGTAAAGGGAGAGCTGGCTCAGAGCCAGCAGCATCTAAAAAATGCAAAAAATCATTTGCTGCCATGTGTTAGGGTGCTGCTTAGGGAGGTTTCCTCTGGCTTCCCCTAGAGTTAGAAAGACACATGCAGAGCCAAGGGTTGAGCTGCAGCTTGTGCAAGTTTGGACTTTGGGCTTTAAAGATTAACTCCGTTTTTCCCAGAGCCCAGGACTGTGCAGTATCATGTGTCAAATTGTACTTATAATTTTGATTCTTAAAAGAAAAATGTGGGCGTGTGGAGAGAAGTGATTGTATGTAAGTGATGTCATACAATGTGAAAGAAGAGAAAGTGAGCCCTTGTTTCCCTCTGTATGTGATTTTCCAAATAGAGCAACCTTTGCTTCATTCAGAGAGTGTACAGGACTAACAGGAAAACAGCTGTCAGCTTGAAAACCAAGGCCAAGTCTTCTGTAGGATCCAGAATAAAAATTAAATAACTTGCATGAAAATAAGACTGTGAGTCTTGGATGTAAATCTTCACTATTGATAATAAAAGAAATAATTTTTTTTTTGTCAACAGAAAGGTTCATCCTGTACTGGGTACAAGCCTTTACTTAATCTTAACATCTGTGGGGTACAAAGTTTAAGCACTCAGCTGAGTATATAATGTCAGCTTTTATTGCTTGATAACCTGTGTTTATAAAGCCAACCTATGCAGTCCAAGGCGGCATTTCTGCTACCTGCATAAATATCTTAAATTTTACTGGCAGTTTTTAATGTCAGAAGTATTTATACAGTTTAAGAGGGCCCTGATTAGCACTAATTAGAATAGCTAACAGTTACTGCAGACAGTCTAAGTACAGCTGCAATTACAGCCACCTCCTCTATAAAAGTGAAGCCAAAATATTTTAACCCAGTTTTTAATGAAGTTATATCTCTGTGTTTGTATTCCAAAACTCTACCTTGGAAATGAAGCCATATTCAGAAAAAGTCTCACATCTTTATCTTATATTTATAACGTGAAAGACAAAAGGATGAGCTGAATTTCTTCAGATTTGAACTGCTACTGTTGTTAAATTTAATAGGAACCTAGTGACAGAACTTCAGTGGACGTACTTCCCCAGTAGGTGCCTCTGTAGGATTTGATCCATGGAACACTGCAGTTTAATATTCCTAATAAATAAAATTAGGATTCTTGGCAGTTGTCTCTATTACAAAACAAACGGACATCTCACAATCTCTGTCAGTCAATGCTTTTTGGAGGAACTGTTGTAGAGGAGTTGAGATCAGGTCTGTTCTAGAGTGTCTTTTCCATGTAACTACTACGTGGAAAAAAAAAGGCACTCAGAAAAAAAACTTTTCAAAGTACCCGCCTTAATACTGAACCCCGTGAATAAAAGTTAATTGATTGCATCAAACTGCAGCCTAATTCTGTAGCTTCTTAATTTACAATGCTGGCTTGTAAGAGCTCTTGCAGGAAGAGCTTGTGAAAAAGGAGAAGTTGTTTAAAAGCCCTTCCTTCCTTCCTTCCTTCCTTCCTTCCCTCCCTCTGCTGTGGAGGTGTCTAAGTCCTGCTGAATACTTGGGGATTTGTTTGACTTTGTATTTGCCTCGCTGAGGGTTATGCTCAAGGACTCTGAAGAGAATAGGCTTTGAGCTCACTTAGAAAATGCAACACAAATGGTGAAGGCTGCATGAGGGATTAAAAAAGGCCAGATCCTGAGCACTCTGGCAGCCATGCAGAAGCTGGTCCCAGTATAACAGTAGTGTAGTATCTTAGCATGTGTATTGTACAACCTTTTGAAAAGGAAGTTGTGAGAGAAAGCAAAGGGACCACATACATAATGAAATTACATTATGAGTAACATAAGTACCACCAGGTCTGTGGGCCTTCCTTTCTCCAGGATCTGTTTGAGCCTTCATTTCCTTGTAACCGTATTCTGTGACCAGGCATTGTTTCATTTCCACGCCTGTTTAGAAAACCTTTCCCTTTTTGGTGGCCCAGATTGTCTCACACATGAGTAGTGCCACGGTGTTCCCTGTGGTGACGTACCAACAGGTTGGCCAGGAGCAGCCCAGTGCCAGCACTAGCCCAAGGATGTCAAGGCTGGGTAGAGTAAGACAAAGATGGAAGAATTAGAAAGTGAAATGTGGTGGAGCTTAGGAAAGCCTTCAGATGCTCCTGGGGCAACAGAAGAATGGTGGAAGCAATTGCTTCCCTGATGGTTGCTGCCTCTCTGAGTACACCCATCCCTTCATTAGTCTCCTGCCTTGCTTTCCAGGGCTTTGAACAAGATAAAATTGGCCACTTCAATATCCTTCCTGAACCATACGCATAGCATCTTTCCTTTTAATTCTTCAGAAATTGAGTGAAGCTAGAGAGTTCTGATTTTACAATTCGTGTATTCCCTGCAAATGCTCCCTGGGCTCAGCATGGTCCCAGCAATGGGATTCTGTGTCACCTTTTCCAACAGGCAGTGAATCGACCACATTTGTATTGTGATTTCAATATAAATTCCTGAGAAAAGCCCAAGATTTGTAATTTCACCTCAAAAATCTGAACAGGTACATCATGCTGTCTTGTATCAATTTTACTGCCTTCTCTTTCTATTGCTTTAGAAGAACTTTGCCTGAATACAGAGGTATTTCCTAATAACTGAGCAAATCCCAAGTTTACTTATAAGTGTGAAGTCTTGCTACCTTGAAACATGAGCCCTCCAGATTGGAATGGCTGAGTTCTGAGAAGAGAAGGGAAAACATAAAAAAGCTCATCTCTTAAGAAATTGATTTGTGTTTTGAAGGAACTCTAGAAGTGTGTGGGGAAGTAAACATCAGATGAAACCTAAACCAAAACTCCAATAATTTATTTTGAAACCAAATAAAAAAAAAACCCAAAAAGATCCTAAAATCTCATAACGTCCCTTTATTAAAGGCTAACTATCTTCCAGTGAATTTTCTAAGTGTCCTTTTAAGAAGTTAAACCAGTATGATTTCCTCTTGATCTTTCTTGAGTTTAGCTTGTGACTGTTACTAGGAGGAAGTCGACCCGCTGATGTTTTGCATGAAGTTATACTGCATTGCTGATATGTTACAATTTATACAAATTGAACTTCTGCCAATTACTTCTGTGCTCACATAAGAAGCTGAATCTTGACGTCAAAGATAGATCAGAAATAGGATAGTGGTTTACTGATGGGCTGCCTTTGATGGATGATTGTTTAGTTTTTGGTTTTTTGGTTTGTTTGTTTGTTTGTTTGTTTGTTTGTTTTTTACACAAATGCAGTGTGCTAAGAAATTTTCATTGATCTAGGGCTGATTTGGGGTTTTTTTTTGTTTGTTTGGTTGGTTGGTTTTGGTTTTTTTTACACAAATGCAGTGTGCTGAGAAATTTTCATTGATCTAGGGCTGGATTTGGAGATGCTACTCTAGTCCTTTTCAGACCTGCCTGGAAAATCAGTATGACAGAGAAGCTCATGATATGATTTTCCCATCAAGGGAAGTCCCCACTTGATGGTGAAGCAAATCTAGACCCACCTCTTGTTTAGAGGCATGTGAAAAAATTTGCCCTTTGGCATATTGGCTCTAGGAAAATTATTATTCCTCCCAGTCTTCCTGTGTAGTTATGAGATTGGGTATATTACAGATGGTACAGAAGGCAGCTCTTGTCTTTTTGCTTCAGGTGTGTGCCAGGCACAGTTTCATATCCAAGTCTCCACTGAGATAGTATGTAAGATTAAAACCAGCACATCTCTCCAGCCACATAAATTTGGCTTAATTTTTTGTGAACTTCTTTTCCTTTTAGTCACTACATATATGTGCATATGCCTGTACTTACATGAAAAGCGTGTACTCTTATATGTAATAAAAGTAAAGGACAAGAGTATAAGGCCTGCACAAAAGCACAGAATTACATTATTTTCCTTCCAAAGCGGAATTTTTGTCTAAATATTTTCTATTAGCAAATGCAGCAAAGATGAGGTAGCCATTTTCACTAAATTTATATAATGAATATTTCCAAAAGATCCAAAATCTTGATACACTGACTGCATATAAAATTTAAAAAACTTGAACTGAAATCAATGCCTTCCTACTAGATCTGTGACCTTGAACCTTTCCTGGCTGCTTGCTGGACTCCCAGATACTTTTTACAGAGAGAGTTTTTCCTCCATCTAGAACTGTAGCTTTTAAGTTTTTTATTTGCAGGGCTCATATGGTTTTCTTTCTAAATATATCCTTTCCCTCCCTCACATTATTAGAAAGTTTAATTTCATGGAGGTCACTTGGGAGACTCAATAACCAGTGTTTTTTGTAATATTGCAAATATACAGTAAGATAAATTTGTTATGGACATTTAGGAGTTTCCTGGCAAAGCTGAAAGTAATCACCTCAGGTTTATGAAGTTCCATTCTTTATCAGGGATCTAATGGTTTGCCAAATACACAGAAAGACGATAAATAATATTTAATGTTCTGAATGATGGTATCCAGTTGGCCAAAAAAAAAAAGTTCTGAATGAAATTACATTTCAATTTTATTTCAGATTTATTTAAATGGGAATCTGTAACTGATGATTTGAGTTGACTGCCACACTAACTTTTACAGCCAACATTTACCAAAACTGACAGAAGATCCGTGATGTGTTTTCACTCCTTCACAGGGTAGTAGAACAGTGTTTTCAGCTCATTGCTCCTGAAGGGAGATTGCCTCGGAGACAAGAGCGCTCCTGTGCAGGTCCCAACCCTGTGCTTGATAACTCCCATGCAGGTACGAATGAGATCCAAGGCTGGCATGGAATTGTTCATGAACGGTTGGTTTCGCTGTGAACTGTGCTCTCAAGCAAGAGGAACATATTCTACCAACATTTTCTGGTAACCCACAGCACCCACATCCTCTGCAAGTGAGAGGCAAGAGGTAGCAAGGATGATAAAGGCACTGTATATGCTCCCTGCACCTCACAGGTCATGATGAGGTTATTAATGATAGAAAGCTCCTAAATGTTGGCACTTGGCCCCCAGTGCAGGGCAACCACTCTTCCCCTCACCTGGATTTTTTCTTTGAAGAGCACATTAAAGTTTGTAAACAAAATTTTATGTTTGTTTTATGATTTCCAAATTACTCCACTGGTACAGTATTTGACATTACTCTACTCTGGTGAAAAATAAATTATTCCTGCATTAGGCTTGACACAATGATGAAACAAGTTGCCCAGCACCATTCAGAGGAAGTCTATGGCAAAAGAGCTTTGGATATCTTGCAAGTGTCACACATTTGAGATCACCTTTAATCATTTTGTGCTTTCCTCCAGGTTTTGAACGAGCATTAATAGAATGACAGCAAAATGCAATGTTGTAAAGAGAAGTTTCTCAGGGACCAGTAAACAAACTGATGACAGCAAAGAAAATTAAGTGCCCCTGATGTGGAAGGTTTTGTTTTCATTCTGTGTGCTAGGAGGAATCTGCTTCCTGGTTAGTGTGTAGAAATTGTGTGGTGTTTCTTTAAATAGCTGTCATTATCTGGTGCATTTCCCAATCTGAAGTGATTTGAAAATCACTGTGGCACTGCTACAACAAGTAGATGAACTGATGTTTGTATCAACAGAAAACAGTTTGTATGAACCCTAGAATTGAATTTCTTTAGAAGATGTTTGGCTTGGGCATGAAGGAAAGGCATTTAGAGCATCTCAAAGATTTTGGAAAATGTAAGCTGCTTGGTTATCCCCATCTGTATCTGGTAGGTCATCCTCTTCAGTATTTCAAGACAACAAGAGACTGAATGTTCAATGATACCTAAAGTGAGGCTAATTTTTGTTGGAAAAGACTGTGACTGGCTTTTCCCACAGGCTTGTTTTCCTGATGGTAGTTTCTGGAACTTTGCCTTCCTGAAAAGTTGTTCTCTGTGCCTTGCATCTCATCACAAGCTTTCTCTCCCATCTGGCACTCTCAGGAGCTAAGCCAGCGCTCTGCCTCGTCTCACTACTCCCACTCAGAAGAGTTTTCAGAGCAGGGTAGAGTTGCACATACAATTGCCAGGGGGTCCTTTTTCTTAACCTAGGGCAGCACTGTAGAGATTTTCTGCTCTTTTTGTGTGGGTACAAATACTTTGAAGTCTGGTTGACAGGTCCAGTGTAGCCACTTAGGGAAGTGGAGAAGGTGGCTGTTTCATCTGGTTTTGCATTTGAGTTCAAGTGGCAAACTGGCAGACTCATCATTTGCCACGCAGCTACTGGTTTCCAGGAGTAAGAAACACATTCTGGCTGATGAAAGAAAGCTTCACCTGTCTGAAGTCTCAAAATAAATCCTTGTTTGCTGGTGACAACTGGCAAAAGCCTTCTGGAGGACATGATGAATGGGGAAGCAGAGGTCTCTGGGAATTTGCCCTTAAAACAGGGTGACTTGTAGAGGGTAGAACAGAGCAGCAGATGGGGGAGAAGAGTCAGATCTGTTGAGGGGTTTTGGTATAGGGGTATTAGACTAGAGGCAGCTGCTGGTTTCACCCATAACTGTGCTACACATGGCAGTTATTTGAAGATATAATGTAAGCATATTTGAATAAAACCATGCAGCATTTACTTTTGCCTTGGCATTTAGCCCTCTACCTTGCTGCCTAGCAGTTTGAAATGAGTTATGCACTAAAGACAGCTACAGCAAGAGCAGGCCCAGGGTGCGTGTCAGGCTAACCAAGAGGTGCATTCCGATGGCTCTTGCAGAACTTGACTTGGGTCTTTCACTGAGGTAAACCAAGGCATGGCCATGTGTCACGATTGCCACCTGGATCTGGGGTGTTTTTTCACCCCAGAGGTGAAGGTTTTTTGGTGTGTTCAAATCCACAATGGAGCAAGACTCCAGGAGAAGGATTACAAACATATTTCAGTTGAAAAGGCTTGACATGAACACTTGCACATTGATCTTGCTGCACTGCTTAGTAGAAGAGTCATATTTATTTGCCATAGGTCTAAATATTCCATTATATTGTTTGTTCACTGCTTATTTCACCAGTCTGAAGAGAAGGAGGGCATAATATGGACCCAAATATCTCCAGGCAAGACTGGTGTGGGTAAAGTAATGTTCAGTCTCTAACTGGTACTCATTGTGCTGCTTTGCTATCTTTTATAAAAAGAAAAATGTTTCTTAGTGTAAAATAGCAAAATAACTGTTTTACTCTGACCAGCATTTTTACCTTCTAGGATTTTTGGTTTCATGATAGATTAAAGTTCATTTTTTCTTTGGTAATTAAGTTACTATTAAAATATCGGTACATGAAAAAGAAGAGAATATTAAAATTGGGTTATTGAGATTCTTGTTCTTAATTTCTAATTTCTTTATTTTTTCTATTCTTCATATAAAAGTCAGTCCCTGATTTAGACTGTGACAGGATATATTGACAGACACCCACAGGAAACTATTAATACAAATTTTTTTTTTCTCCCTTTGGCTCTTTCTCAGTCATGCCTTCTTAAAATAGGGGGAGAAAGTAATAACATGGATTAGTATCTGTGGCATAAGAATCTAGTGGAAATTTTTCTTATTAAGATGCAGTGTAGAGACAAGAAAGGAAGTGGGATGTCAAGTTGGAAGCTTCAGGATCTGATTCAGATACAGAATACATAAATTATTAATTTCAGTGTTTGTCTGAATCTTCATTTCATCACTGACACAAGAGAAAAGGCAAAACTGGAATTATGGGTGAAAGAATTAATCCTGTGTAATGTACGTCCACTGAACTGCAGCTACAAAGTTTACTCTTCAAAGCAAGAATGCAGAGTAAAGAATATTGGTTGCACTACTTCAGTGTAAACAAAAGATGTCACTATCAGACACAAAAAGCACTGAGGTAATTAAAGCTCGTTCTGAAACTGTTCAGATCTTACCATTAAGCTTTAATAATGATTATTTTTAGTTTCTTTCTTTCTACAAAGGGAAACCACTGAAGACACTCTGTGAAACTACTTCATCTGAAAAAAAACCCAAAACCCCTACCCCAAATTCTGTTTTAAAATGTTCCTTTTTTGATAGGAATGTTTATAGAAATGCTTCCAAGTTCCTGTAAATGCCCCCACGTTTCACACATCTACCACGTGAAGCTGTTCTTGACCCCAAAGAAGATGCGACTGAATCATTAAACCAAAATGAAAGAAGAAGAATCTGGAGAATAGAAAGTGTGTGAATTGTGAGGACGGAACACAGTATAAAGTGGAATAAAAGGGGAAGTGTCAAGTAGTAGATATTAGAGAAAAAAATTACACCAAATGAAGAGATTTTCTTCTGCCCTCATCCATATTTCAGTGAGGTTAAACTAAATGCCGTAGGACAATGTCTGGTGCAGCATGGATCTCAGTTTTCACGATCCCACAGATATCAAACTCCTATTGATTCTTTAGAAGTAGGACTGGATTCATGTGTTGTAATCAGACAAGCAACAGGGCAGTATTTTCACAAAAGGGATCTCAGTTTTCACGATCCCACAGATATCAAACTCCTATTGATTCTTCAGAAGTAGGACTGAATTCATGTGTTGTAATCAGACAAGAAAGCAACAGGGCAATATTCCCACAAAAAGAGAATCATTAACAACAAAAATGGACCTGCAGACACAGCCTGACCCCTTCCAAGGTCAGTTGGAATGACCTATCCTGCCTGCTCGTTCTGAGTTACTTCCTCCAGAAATATCTTGGGCTGGATATGAAAGTTGTTACATGGGCCAACTGTCCCTGTTCCAGCTTTCCTGAGAGTTTCATCTCTCCTCTCTGCTTCTTAAGTGTGATAGAGCAGAATGTGGTACTCAGGTTGTGTTCAGCCTTTATTGAGGTTGAGCTCCCAGGGGTCCAGGCCATTTTCTCAAAACCAGTATTAGGCAGAAATGCCATATCTGCATGCATGATCCTCTTTATTCCTGCTTTCACTCCTGACTGTGTATCCTCTGCTAGGCTATCAAGATTCTTGTACTTATTTTTCAGTCTTTGCTTTTTGTGTTGTTTTTTTTCCTTCTTTCTGAAGGGTGAGCACAAGATTCAGAGAGGAGGTAGTTCATGGGAAGAAAATAATTGTCCCTCTGTTAGTCCCTTGGGGAATCTTTTTGATGCTTAGTACAGCCGGAGACTTGCATTTATTTCTCTGTGAGTCCTGTCTTTTCTGGGGAACTTCCCCATTTAGGGGGAAATCCACACTCAGCCACAGCTGGGGGAGTCCCAGATAGCTGGACAAGAGGTGAGAGGGGTGTAAAGGACCTAGAAATTTCTTCAGAGAAGCTAAGGCATCTCTGCAGGAAATCTTCAGTGCACACCAGTAGATGTAACTGAACTTGGAAGACCTGGAGACTTGAGTCCTAAGCCTGCTAGTTGTGGTGAAACAAGCTGGCTATCTTGGTCCACTCCTTGGAAATAACAAGTTTGGAAAGTTGGTGAAAGCGTGTTGCAGAAAGTGATGGGAACTTTTACCTCATAAAGCAGTGGGGAAAAGCTGAGTGAACATGTTGAGATTTCATCAAATGAAAGAACAGGAGAGGAGGCCTCTGATATGCAGAATTAAAAAATAAAGCTTAGGTTTACTAGGAGGGATGTAGGAATTTCATGTACTGGATCAGGTTACAGACTGGTGGGACATTATGCAGGGTAGATATCTGTATCTGTACGTGTGTCAATACACGGACAGGTACAGTGTGACAGGAACCAGGCTCTGTAGCTCAGCTGCTTGTGAATACATCTAGAGATCAAAACCATTCTTTCCATATTAATTTCTAGGCCCGCTTGTGACTACAGACGACTGGGTCAAGTTAACTGTGGACATTATCCTACGCTGTGTTTAAGGTGAAAATTTATATAAAAATTTGCCTTCATTTAAACAGTTTGTTCTGTGAGAACAATTCAGAAAAAGAAGTAATTTTCAACCTATCCAAACCAAAGGAAGTTTTTCTATTTCTTTCACAGGATCTTTACAGCCAAATATAATTTTCTAGCTGAATGATAATGGAAATATTAGTGGTTGGAACTTGCTATAGATGAAGGACTAGAGAAATCACAGTGCTGCTTTTTTCCCATCTTACAAAAACTATAAGGTAGATGACAGCAGAAGATGTATTAAGAAATAATCAAATGTTGATAAAAACATTCATCAATTTTGGATCCTGTAAGAACTTCCCTGAAAGGTGAAAAGCACAGGTTTCTTTTATTTTCCTAACTTTGGCACCTCCTTAAATCAGGTGTGTCCCTCAGCAGAGTGTAGTGTTACATTAGATATATCATGCCATACAGCATTTAATGAAACCAAACTCATTAAATTCAGAAAAATCTAAAAGTCAAATTACTTCTGCTTCCTAAGAAGTTTTCATAATATGCAGAATTTCTATTTCCTTAAGCTATTTCTATCATTGCCACCTTTTCCTAATTTTTTTACATATGCTTCTGTATAGTAAAGTGGTTACATGGTATATTTATAAATGTTCGTGCGTTGCCAATTCACATTTTTATTTTCTGGCAATTTTAGGATATTCCTCTGTAGCAGTTCTTTCCAATTACACTGTTCTAAAATTTCATATATAGATCAAGTATCTTCACTGTTTAAATAAATCCTTATATGCAAAAAGCTTTTATTTTTCTGCTCATGCAACAGCATAGTCACTTCACTTGGCACTCATATCATATTCCAATAGTGGCATATGTAGACATTATCCTACAGTGCATTGGATGCTGATTTAAAAAAAAAAAAAAAAAAAAAAAAAAGGTATTCTAAAATAAATCTGCTCAGGTATAAATGTTAGGGAGCTCATCAGAGCTCCTAATTTGTACTGTATTTATTAATTTCTTATAGATTCCCAGGGTTTCCAGACTGAGCACACATGTTCTATGGAGTCATTTTACTTGACTGTGGTGAAATATGGGATGCATCTGCTCTAGTAAGTAAATAAGATTTACTAAATAATTTGATACACAGTTATTTGCAATGTGCCTAGAGTACTTTAGAAACACATTTTATTTGGAAAATATGTAATTTACAGAAGGATTATAGTATGTAGGAACTCTGCACAGCACCATAAAATAATACAAGGACAAGACATTATTAATTTGCATATATTTCTATTAAAATGATTATTTTTACTCAGGTACCATAAACCCCTTTGTTGTCAAGGCGGTTCTCTCATCTTGGAGCTTATAATCTAAGAGTAACTCAAAAACATAACAGTGGAACATAGTCTGGTAAGGAAGATGGAAATTAAAATTATTTCATTGTTAGCATGATTGGGACTCACATTTGTTGTAATGGAGCATTTTACAGGGACACATGAAGGCGCACATCAGCAAGATAAAAGAAAAAAGTGTAGGTGTAGATCTCAAAATGGGACAGGTGTAACAAGATATTTGAAAGGACCTCTCATACTCAGCATTTCAATAGAAAACACGCAGTCACTAGATCAGGGTCTAGACTGTGAAGGGTCCTACAAACAGAAAACTGGTTGGATTAAATTTCCCATTATTTAAAAAAAGCAAGGATAAGAGGTGTCTCAAAAATGAGATGAAATAAAAAATCTTATTGCAGAAAGTTTGCCTTTGCTGAAACACTTGCGTGGTGCAAGACTGTGTTGCCAAAGCCAGGAAAAGCAATTACTGGGGGAGAACAATTAACCATATTAAGCTTCCACTGATGATTACACAGCCAGAGTGAGCTGTTGGGAAAGACAAGGCTGAGTTGTTAGCCTGGCTGAAATGATTCATGCCTAGAGTGGAAATGTGGATCTGTAAGTGATGAGTATGAAGTTGTTAAGCAAACCAGGGGAGTGATTATTCAGAGATAAGGGGCAGGAGAAGGGAACCAAACCCAGGATTGATAGAACACCCCATCCTCCTTGCAGTTCTGGGGTGGAATGAAGATGGCTCCAAAGAGCTTTGGGAGCTGTTGCAGAGGGTGGAGGAGAATCAGGAGAGAATGGAGACACTGAAGCCAATGAGTGTGAAATTTTCAGAAATGATGTAGTTGTGCCAAGAACAACCAGCAGACCAAGAACTGAAAGCCTGCAGTGCTAGAACTGTAAGCTGCAGTGAGGAAGCCACTAGAGACTCTGATGAAAACAGTTTAGTTGAACTCAGTTTCCAGGAACTGAACCGATGGAGGCCTGAGATGTAATTGAAAAAGCCAGCTCTAGACAGTGTGCTTACAGGTGCCACGTGCAATATACCTGGGGTATCCAAAATAATCAGTTAGGTGCATTTGCTAAGTAGAGACCATGTTACAAAATAATTCTAAAAGAAAGAGCTCTTCCATGTTTGAAGTATCAAGAGTGCAAGAAGTAGCTGGAGTTAGTTAAGGGAGAACACTGGTAGTGGAGGATGAATTAGTTGAAAGAATTGAAAATATGGTAAGGAAGAAAAACTGAGTAGATGGTTTGGAAAAAAAACAAACCCCACCCAGCATGAAAACCTCAATAATGCAATGTAAACTGATCAAAACAAACCCAAAGTAATAATGGTACATAGTGAAAAACCCCCCCGCAAAATAACACAGCTGTTGGAAAGTGACAACTAGAAATAATTGATAGAGTTCAGAAAAAAATACATTTTTAAAATCAACAGGAAAAGTTTTGTATACATTGCACTGATTTAGAAGAGAAAAAAATATGCTGCTCACATTTCTGTCAATGTCCTGTATGTGAATATTGGCAATGAGTAGTGAATTTTATTGATAAAAATTGTATTTATCTGCTTCCTAGTCAATATTATTCCAACAGAAATGAGAGTGAATAATCTGTAGAAGTAGGAGAATTAAGAATAGAATATAATCAAGGTTATTTATGTTGGGAGGAGAAACAGGCAGACAAGAACAGCTTGTCTGCAAAAGAGACCAGGAGCTGGAATAGGAAAGGATCATGATGGCAAGACAAGGTGTTAAATGAGGAAAGCAGATAAAAAATTAATACTTGTGAAGTGAGAAGGAGAAAGCCAAAGAAAAGGCATGAACAGTGGAAGACAAGCTGAAGCAAGGAGGAATATCACAGTGTATTTAACCAGTTCACTGGAAAGAAACTGATGGCTTCTGCTATGATTTAGTACATGTTCCATGACACCCTCAAGTTGTTCTCAACCAGAAGAGAGACCCTTCATATTACACACTACATAGCTGTAAGGACTAATTTTAACAGTTTTCCTGCTGGGCCTTTTTTGTGTGAAATAAATTTCTTTTCCCAAGTATCTCCTTTCTGATCACAAGTTCCAGCTCTAAATTTACATTTACCTTTTTCTTTTATTAAAATTTTTTATCACGCGAGAAAGATGGTTAAAAGCATGTACTTTGTTCTGGATTATTTGTTCACTCTTCAACTCTCACTTTATGAACGCACACTCTTGTATTAGAAGGTTCTTCTGCTGACCACTACTGAATGAGTGATATTTTACACAGAAACGTAGGGAAGCTACCTTTCATCTTTTCTTTCTAAAATGGTATCAGGAAGCTGCTTTCTCTATAGGTTCAGTTTTCTTCAGTCCTGTTAATTCTGTCTTCATTGCCTGTGGTGGAAGATAATTTTTTTTTCTTCCTTATTCAGACTAAAGGTCTTCTGGAAATCACCAGATCTGTTTGAATATGGTCTGTATCTCAGACACAGAGGTAACATTTTAGGTCTAGCTTCACAATAGAAGGCTAAAAGGATAGATCTGAATGGTGAAATGAAACTTGGGAGTACTTGGAACATCGCAAGACAGCAAACCAAAATAAAATATTTTAGGTTCTAATTGGAATGCACCCAAAACTAGCAAAATGTTTCAGTCAGGAGAAAAGAGTGAGAAAAGCTATGGGAAGTTCCTGCAAAAGCTGAGATTTGATTAAACCTAATCTTGAAGTTCCCCCACCCACATATGTCACCTGATATTCAAAAATACTTTCAGAAAACAGAAACTGTATGGAAGATTTTAGTTTCAGCTGCATTTCCTAGCCTAACTTGCAGGACCAAGATGAAATGACAGAAATTACTCTCACTGATTTTCTTAGAAAGTGGAATCTCTTCTGACAGGCTGCAGCATAAGAAAAGATGCATTTCTTAAAAGGCTGTCCTTTAAAAGCTGAAGCAGTACAACCAGTTGGGGTGGTGTTTTTTGGTGTTCGTTTTTTTTTTTTTTTAATTTCTGTTTAAATCTCTCCACTAATTCAAAAGAGTGGATATCCAGTCATGTCTTGGAAACATATAATAAAATATATTCCTCGCTAGAAAGATGTTAAAATTGTCATAGCCAGAAGAAGGTTAAATGGGTGGAAACAGCATTATCCCTATTTTTCTGAGGTGCAGCTTTTAGCTTTCGGTTATGTTTATCCTTTAGACTTCAATAGATGAATAGATACCAAAGACAGATTTAAATAAAGAACTCTGCTTTCAAAATGTAGATTAGATGTCTCAAAGTCTTCATGTATTCCAACTGAAGCACTGTTAATTCATATGAAGCTCTGCACTGTGAACTTACTGAAATGCAGGAAATAACACCAAGTGTTATGAACCTTAAATTCACTATCTTTGCAACCACCCTTCCTGTCATCCACTAGTAAAGATATGACACGAGAATTAGAAGGAGATCTAAGACCATGGTATTAATCTTAACTTTAATTTTTAGAAATTACCTTTTTAAAAAATTGTCTGATTAAGACAATTAAAAGATTAAGTCTTTTAATAAAAGAAAAAACAAATGGAAACAGAAAAAAAAATCTGTGAAACTGTAGAATATCTCAAGTGAGTCACCAAAAAGTGCAGAAAAAACCCAACCAAATAACCTCCGCAAAATGATGTACAGAAGTAGATGAAATACTAATATAAAACTCACATCTCTGGAACCCTATCTTAGGTTCCTCATTACTGTCAGGGAGGCATGAGTGCAGGAGATTTGGTGTACAAAGAAGTGGCAATGTTTAGATACAGCTTGAATATGTAGTCTTAAAAAGCTGGACAAGAAAAAGATGGTACCTAAAATTGAGACTGAACTTGAGGATTTTGGAAGAAAGGCTTGAAGATCTGTGTGTGTTGTCTTTAAACTGATGGCTAGACACCATGAGAAAATACTCATGAAAAGCGGGATATTTGTTAGGGAAAAAACAATTGTGAAAGGCCAAGGTTAGCTTGGGAGAGGTACAATAGCTGCATTTTTGTGTGAGATCTCCCATAGCAGTGGGTGGTACATGGGAAAAAGAAGCAGAATCATGGAGTCCAAGACTTAACTGAAGTTGGAAGGGATCTCTGGAACTGAAGTTGGAAGGGTCACGTAGTCCAAGCTCCTTCTCAAAACGGGGAGCATGTCACAGACAGATCATGTTGCTCAGGCCTTGCCCAGTTGGATTTTGGCTGCACACAATCTCTCTGGGCACCTGTTTGAGTGCTTAACTACCCTCCCTATGACCAAGCGTGAAACTCTAGAAGACTGTGTAGGATGTTGGAGAATGGTACAATCATTAATTTTAAAAGGATTTCAGCATTAGGACAAAGTGCCAGAAGTTGTCAGTGAGTGAGGTTTCAGAAATGGCAGGTCAAAAGCAATTTTGTATAAGCCCTTAACGTATGGCACAGGAAGAATTGAGACCTTTCTAAAAGACTCCTATGAGCACTAGGAATAAGAAAACTTAAAATTTATTCTAGTTGGTAAACAGACAGTTAATTCTTATGTGATTTTGCAGATGGTATTGCTTTCAATGGTTGACCTGTCCTCATTTGTCTGATATGTTCATGGTCAAATACTTTTCCCAGTGCTTAAAATATTCTGGGGAAGCAGAGACAGAATTAAAAAGAAGGATTTAATTAGCCAAATGCTTTCAGGAGTAGGTCTTCTTTTGGAGGTTCTTTTTAGCTCAATACAAGATGAAATGTTTTATAGTGCACAGCCATCACCCAAACTCAAGGTCAATAAAAATACTGTCGATTTTGTTGAAAGCAGATATAGGCTGACACTTTGCGGTTTTGAAAATTCTACCCATAGATGACAATTGAAACTACTCAGAATATTAACTGTGATGGAAAAAATGCATAAGTAATAATATTTGAGACTGAGAGTTACACTGCACAACTAGTAAGGCCATGTACTTGTATAGGTGCTAGATCAGCTCAGTTTGCTCACCTCCATGCCACAGGCAGTGTGACACCCAAGGCAAGGCAGAACTACTGTATTATAAAAAGAGTGTCTCATGGGACCACAAAATAATGAAACAGTAACTTAAATGTCATAGGCACACAGCAAGCAAGCAAAGCATGTATCAGGCCTACAGCTAAACAGCATCCTCGATGTTTAGTCAACTGCTGAGTAAAATTTCAGATCCTAGGGAGGGACATGCACCTTGTCTAAGTTTAGATTACCTGCTGGAGTGTACATTAGCTCCTCACAAGGTTGCACATCTAGGCTTCACTGCCAGTGTGCCTGTGAGTGTAGTAGTGAGTTGAGACTCTAGTCGAGCTGATGTTTGGATGTAGCTAAGGCTGGTACCTGGTCTCAGGAACTTGATAGTTTTCTTCTGTTTCTTAATCCTGAAGTAGCTTCAAAGCCTGTCTTTAATTTCCAAGAAGTGTAATGCTGCCAATTTTGCTGCTGCCCACACAGCTGTTTCTCCTGCATTTTTGCTGAAATAGCAAACTTCTCGCTGGTCAGCCACCAAACTAACATCACAAGAGGGTCACTGAAGGCTCACTAAAAAGAGATCTGTGTCTAAAGCCAAGAGGAGCCAAAGGCCACTTTAAATCTGACACTGTTCTGAAGTCACCGTGGAAGAATTCCACCTTCTGTAGGAACAGCTGTCATCATCACTTGTGCTGAAGAAGGGGTTTTCCCCTGATTTTACCTCTGTGCAGCTAGGTGACCAACTAAAGGAGGTGATATTTCATTCAGTTCTGCATGAAAAAGGCTTTTGAAGCAAGGACTTTCACACCTTGACTCAATGCATACAGGAGCACTCCCTTTGTGTCACATTTTATTTTGGCCACTCTGAAAGTGGTGTTTGCATAGAATATATTAAGGGACATAATATGATAGTCTGGAGAAAAGTTTCAAGAAGGAAAGAAGTCATCACACACTTTAGAGATCTGGCTGGATTTATGCTATCAGACTGCAGAAACAGGGTAATCTGTCTTCTACATAGGCAGAAAACCTGTACACAAAATACAAAAGCTGTTGTATTGAGTGATGATTCATTACTGCAACAGAAATTGACATGCAAACATATTTACACTTTCTCATTTCACAAGGGCAGAGGAAAACAGCTTCTTAATTTTAAGAATTAGCATCAAGACTTTCAGTAGATAATCAAGTATTCATTGAAGGTGCCAGACTGCCAAGTGCACCAGAAGGTGCACAGAGACTGAAATCCTGCCTGTAACCACAGAAAGGCTCACAAAGGCAGCAGCAGTGTAGATTTCCCAAACACAGACATACAGAATATTGTTCTAAGGGTATAATTCCTTCCATATCTCCTTCCCCATCTCCCTAGTTCTAGAAATGGTTGAGTGATCTCTTCTATGTCAGCAATTTGTTGGAAACCTTTCAGACTTAGGGGCAAGTGATACAGCTCTGCTGATTTCAGTCAGTGTTGCACTTGATGGACTGGAACTGGCTGATTGTCATCTTTTGGTTTCCAATAAAACATAAACTACATTGGCAGTTTTTGAACCCACAGTCATACAGTAGTTTGACTTGATTCAGCAAAATCAACCCTTTTTATGAACGTTATATTTTGAATTCCTTTTACAGGCAGAGAGGCACTGAATATGCAGCATGGGCAGCATGTCATAGCTCATGCTCCTCAATAGTTGGTGCTTTGCCCTGTTCTGTTTCCTGATGAACTGCACAAAAAATTATTTCCTGTCATTTGTGCTCTAAAATTATCCCCACTGTTGGAATAATAAATAAATAAATCAAAAGAGGTCTGCTTGTTTCAGAGAGCATCCTGCTGCTCCATAGACTGTCCACCAAAATGTCAAATTGAAACACTTCTGTCAGATCACTCCCACGGGTGTCAGGTGCGTGTAAGTGGAGGAGGCTTCAGCAAGGAGAGGACAGAACAGGCAGGGAGTGGAACAGCTGTTATCTTCTGTGAGAAGGCTTTTCCTCTTGAACTTCTTGGGAATGGTGTTTCAGCAGTATAAGATATTGCCACCCAGATTAGCATCTCTGCTGCTCAGCTAAGACCTGTATCACGTGTAACAGAGATATAGTCTTGGGAAAATCAGACCAGCAACTACCTACCCCAAAGAACATGTAGCTTTCATCTTCCACTAGCCCTTCACCTACATCCTTTCTCCTCAATACAACACACAAAGAGACATGGAGAAAAGTTAATTTGCTCATCTTTCTCATGTTGCTTCTCTGTTTCCTATATTGAAGGATGCAACATATTTGATTAATATAGATGCAAATGCATCTGTCATAATCCTGCTGAACCCAAGGTGTGGAATGAAGGTGAATCTGGTGAAGATGTTTACATTCATGCATTGTATTTGTAAACTTCTTCAGGTTTGGAAAAACTGGTCTTTCCAGGCATATTTTCTGGGCACCGAATCTCTGGAAACACTTCCAAGAAAAGGGATCTTGTGGTCCACCCACCTGAGTTAATTTTTCAAAGCAGTTTTATTCTAGCAGCTTTTGACTCCATTATTCCTTTCCTACTGTGATATTTTATACTCAACTCTGCAGAAAACCTGATGCCATTAAGCCAGAGCCATCCTATTGTTCTGCAGTGCTTCCAATTTGCATGGAAAATTATTCATGTTAATAACTCCCCATTGTTCATGTCTTATCTTCCTAAGTCATGTCAGAGAGCTACACAATGCAAGCCCTGCTGTCACAAGGTTTCTGTACACTTAAAGGCATGAAGCCATTTGCCTTCAGTGAATTCAAATGAATTAAAGGTTTTAGGGACTTACGTAAAATCAGACAGAATTCTTAAGATTTTCTTAATTTCCCCTCAGGTCACGTTATCCACCTCTGCCTCTGCTAGCAGTCTTTGACCCAAATTCTCCTGCCTGTGCTCCTGCTGAGCCTTGTGTTTCAGAGGAGGCCACCTGTCGTTCTGCGGCAATGGGAGGTGTTCAGCTCACGCTGCAAGGGAATGGTCCTTTCTCAGCTGTCATCACCTTCAGGTGTTGATTACAGATGCCACTTGAATTCAGCAAACAATATTTGGCCTACCCTTTCATTCACTGTAAAGGAGTTTGCCTGCTTCTACAAACCACAAGTATAACTGCTGGTCAAGTGAAGTTAACAAGGCTTTTAGGTTTATTGCTCTTTTCCCCCATTTGTACACATGCTCTAGATAAAAAATAGTGGGTTTTAGCAGTTAGGTTCATAAGCATGTTTTCTTAATCTTCAAAAACTGCTGACATGCTGATATTACATGTATATATTACAATAAAAAAGTTAATGTTTGATGGGCATAATCCAAACTACAGAACTACCCTGATATAAGATGCAGTGTCTTGTACATAATCATAGAAAACTCTAAAATTATTTTAGACTATAGGAGGGAGCTTTAAAAAAACATCAAAGCATCTTTTCAGTTGCTGTTTAAAACCACTCGTGTTTCTCAGTTTTTAAGCACTATCACTCAGCACTGGTTTTGCTTCCTAATGTTGATTTACTTTGAGGTAAGCTTTTGTTTCACAAACTTTGTGAAACACACCTGTTTAAACACTTTGGCAATATGGAGCAAACCTGAAAATGGCTCAGTATCTATTATTTCATAACTGAAACCCAGTCAGGTTTCTTTTGTATTTTAGTATAATATTGTAAGCCACACAGGAAACCTACCTTCATTTCTATAGTGACTTATTGTAGAATATTTGTTCAGATATTATCAACCATATGATATATTAAAATTACTCAGTGTTGGCACCACTCCTAAATACAAGCCCATGTACATGCATTATAGCTCTATTCAGATGTTAAGAGTATAAACTGAGTTTCATTTTCTGACAGATGACAAATAAAGTTACCATCAAAGCAGGTGGAATAATTATCAAATGAAAAAGACACTGTGAAATTTCCTGAAACATCTTCTTTCATTATTTACAAAAAGATAGGTCAAGGGTATCTTGTATGACAAATGGTGTTCCTTTTCCTACTGAAATCAATGACTAAGCTACTCTGACTTCACTGGCAGCATAAGCTGTTCCTGCTAGGCAGTAAAAATGCAAACCCTGACTGTGCCTTCATGGACTTCAGTATAAACTTGCACTAACCTCACCCAAGTCTAACTGGAGTTTGAGTATTGCATTAAGTATTGCAAACCCAGTGATTTTGACTCCTTCTGAACAGAATAATGCAAACCCTGACTGTGCCTTCATGGACTTCAGTATAAACTTGCACTAACCTCACCCAAGTCTAACTGGAGTTTGAGTATTGCAAACCCAGTGGTTTTGACTCCTTCTGAACAGAATGCAATTGTTCACTATGAAGAGACAAAAGTATTCTTGCTTACAAAACCGGGTTCAAAGAAATTAGTAAATAAAAAAAACCTATTCTTGCTTACAAAACCGGGTTCAAAGAAATTAGTAAATAAATAAAAAAAACAACACCTTTGTAATTCTACTAATAAGCTGAACATTCAGCCCATGTTATCAGCATTGCCAGATGGATTTCAGTGGAAATATGCTGCCTTTTCACAAGTTGTGCTCTGGAAGACTATACCATTTTCTCAGGTTAAGGGGAAATTTAAACATAAGAAGACTAAAACCTTTCTGGTCTCAAAGGCAAACACATGTCCTTGCTTTTCAGCACTTCAATTCCCCCCAGCATCTTATAATAGCATTTTTCAGAAATTTTTTCAGAGAATTCCCCAAACCTCAGAAGGCTCATTAAAAAGCCTTCATTTGAAGGAAGATCCTTTTGTGAATTAGTAATGGGTTAGAGGATGGAAAACAAAGGTGGGAGCTACTGATCATCAGTTAATGGAATTTTCAAAAAGGCAAGCACAGGAGATCAGGACAGGTCCTGCATTGTCCACCACATCCACAAATGGGCTGGAAAAAGATGGTGGATAACCAAAGTGGCTAATGATACAAAGCTGTTTCCAACAGTCAAAACCAAAATCTGCCTGAGAAAGTAACACAGGGATCTCACATTATCAACTGGCTGGGCAGTAAAATGGCACAAAAATACAATGCTGATAAATACAAAAGAGTGCATATGAGAAAAATACAGCCCTAATAAATGCAGCCCAAATAACTGCTTCTGAATAAGCAGCTGTCACTCAAGAAAGAGCTCTTGCAGTCACTGTAAATGTCACCACAAAAACACCAGCTTAACATTCAGTCCAGGGACTGGGTGTGCCCTTGGCTCACAAACTTGACCTGCTGGTTGCCAGAAACTGGAAGATATAAAAGAGGAAGGAACCTTCTGTACTCACCCTGTTTCTCATAGTTATCCACTACTTGCCACTGCTGAGAGAAGATGGAGCTGTGAGGATCTTTGCTGTGGCCTAGAACAGCTGCTCTTATACCCTTATGTCAAATGAACAGCTCGAGATGCTAGATCTAACCTGGAGTCACAAAGGAAAGTGAAACCATAGAGGTACACAACATGAGAAACAATGTCTCAAGTTCCAGATAAAGGACCAAAGCATGAGAACAAACAAAAAACCTCAGAAGAGACTACAAGGAGACCTGAAATTAACCTTTGCCAGTTTAGAAGATTACTGGGTGTTCTGGTGCTGTAGCACAGGGTTGACTGACAGTCAAACAACAAAATAGCACAATAAAACATCACAGTAACACCTGAAGAGTTCAGAGACAGCTGTACCAATATCTCCTGCAACTGCAAGGGGTCCAGTAGATGCAAAAAGAGACAGACATTGGCTTAGACAGCAGAGTGTAAGCAGAGAAGAGAGTATCAGCAGTTCCAGTAGTTTCTCCCTCGGAAGGAGGCACTGGTTGAAAGAAGACCAATGAACTGCCAACCTGAAAGCAAACAGTAGCCATCCCAGACTAGTAATGCTTCTGTGACACAGCTTTCCTGATGACTGTGCCTGTAATGTCAGACAAGGTATATTGGATATTATAATATCTGAAAATATCTTTTGCTTAATGACCCTGAATTTACACCACGTGCAGCGGAGCACAGGTTTACATATCAGCATCAGGCGTCCATCTGTACTTAACTGGGTCACATCAGTGGGATGGTCTGTCAGCAGTGGATACTTTCCTCAGGAGCCACAGTGCTCAGCAGACGATGTTAGAACAGGGATTTCCCAACAGCAGAATTTGAAGTCCTGGCATTGTTACTGCTTCCTGAGCCTGACATGATTCACATCCACAAAGGTATTTAACCATTGCTGAGAGTAGTTGCAATGACACTGATCCAGGGTGTCTCAGGTAGCCATATACTTAGAGAGAAAACACATTTTTAACTTTAACTTGCAGAAGGCAGGAAGGAAAGGGGCACTGAGTTTGCTGCTTAACCTGAGAACATCTTAAGTGTTTACACCTACACACTCCAAGAGGCAGGTTTCTTGGCTGTAAGCACACTCTGTGCTCTGCTTCCCACTCATCTCTTGCTCCCAGCTGTGCTACAGACCACTCCCAGACAGCACAATGAACTGTCCTGGACATGCTGAATCACAGATGCATTTGAGCCAGAATTTTTAGGTAATCATGTAGCCTGGGAGCAACTTTGGAGCAACTCTGCTGACACAGATAACTGCAACAGGCTAAAATAATGAAATCAAGTGAAAATTCTGCAAGAAAAATCAAATACTTAATGCTCCATGACAACACTCTTGTATCAAGAGTGAGCCACAAAAGCAACAGTGCAAGGGCCTCCCAGGGTAACTGAATGTTCTTGGAGAACGTGGTCACATAACTGTTTGTATTAGTTTTTCATATGTGGTATTTAAGGGCTATTATTTCAAATTTTGGTCAAGAAAACAGAATTGAGACTGTTTTCAATTTTTCAAACACAGATCTTAAGACAAATTATATTAAGGAGAAGCTATTGGGAAAATGACATCAAAATAAACATCTCTGTCCAGCATTTTGCCTGGAGACAGGCCCTGATTACTGAATACAACACTGTACAGTGAGTATCATGTGATGATGGAGGGATAGGGAATTATCTCCTAGCACAGGCCACAGCTTTTTGTTGCACTTGATTCAGAGATTCCTGCTGATTTTGGGGAGTCAAGCCCTAATGCCTCTCAACTAATGGCTGAACATCTCAATGATGTTCACCAAGTTTCAGTGGGAAGATCACAAAAATGGACCTCTTTCTACTCTGAAGAGTTTCCATGGACCCTACAAGAGCAGTCCAATGGCTGTCATGGTCTGTGGGCTCCTCCACAGAGGTGTTGTGAAGGCTCTGCTGTGTTTCTCTAGGATTATATGTACATGGCCTGGAAGTAGAGGTTAGGCTATTATAACATTATTTTTCCATTTGAGGACACTTTGACGTGTGCCCAGAAAGAGGAACACATGCTTAACTTATCAAGGGAATGCATTTGGATATTTTCACTCACACTCAGCAATGGACTATTCTTAGTAACTAATAATATGCATGTGCCTTGCAGCATGCTCTTTGATAGCCTTGTTTCTACTCCTTAGGGATCTAAGATTTTACAAAGAATCCTGGAGTAAAAGAAAATGTCTTTTTCTTTTTATAACATGGCAGTTTCCTGCAGTGAAAAATAAACAGAGCTGCTGCTACACTCTGTATACACACTATACACTCTCTTTCTTATAAACACATTTGAGGTAAAAGTATCAGATTGACCTGATAAATATATGGTCAAGGCAAAGCAGTACAAATGCAGGGTTAAAACTGCCCGCTATGACTGTTAAAGAAATTATGTATTTTTTAGCCACCTACTGAAATCAGAATTTTCAAGGGCTATTATTTTTTATATCTCTATTTTCTAAATGTTTAAACCAAGTATCCCGCAGCAGTCCCAGTATCTGCACATCATTTGCAATCCCTCATGAGTTTTAAGGTGGTTTAATTTGCTTTGAAGCCTGACGTACACTCAAACAAAATTAGCTGCTGGCAGGTTTAGAGACACAGAAGTGGAGTAATTTGGTACATGGTTACCATGGCAGCTAACCTACATCTAAATTATCCTACATGCTTTTCGCTGCCATTCTCTGGCATTGTTCCTTCTCTCTAAATTGTTGGTTCCTTTTTTTTTTTTTTTTTAAGCAATGCCTTCTGCAAAATCCTTCTGTGTGCCACCTTGGCCTCGTCTGCTGGCTCCGCCCTCACATCATGGTATACTCGACAAGTTGCTGATATTACCCATTAATGGAAAGGGGAAGCAAGAGGAGTACAAGTACAGTCTTCCAGCTACTCTGCCTGTTAAGAGCAGCTTCCTGAAAGCTGATTTTCACTGAAGTAAACCACAGTGGTAATTCCCCTCATTTTCAGGACTTAAAGCTTGCTGCAAAATCATTGATTTTGATGAAGCTATTGCAGATTCACAGAGATATAGTAAAAGCCAAATTTTGCCTTAAGACAGTGAATTTATCAAATGATTAATGAACTTTGGCCTGAGGCCACATGGCAGCAAATCAAGGTGTTATCTCTTCTATCCAGAGAAAACAGGTTTTGAAATGCTTTGGCAATGTTTATTACCAAGTAGAAATATTAAAAGAAAGGGCATGCGTCCTCCAAGGTCTTTCCCTACCATTGATCTCCCTCTCATCACAGTTAGAAAACAAACCCAGTGCTACTTATGAATGTTAAAGTTTTGTTATTTATTTCCGATGAAACAGTTCCTTTCTGTAAAATTGCTGCGTTTCAGAGGGAAACCATCTCACTGGCTATTTCTGACCAACCATCCTTTTTATCTCCCTTCTTGCCACCTCTGAGAACGAAGTTGTGACGCTGCTTCCCAGGAACCCAGCCCAGGTCTTATCAGTTCCTGACAGATCACGGATAGCTGACATGCCTTCTGCCTATGGCTGCATGTGACCTTAGGGTTTAGAGAAAGTGAGATCAGAAGATAAAGAGTCGATAGTATTTCCTTACTTATTTTTAACATAGTAAGCTCAACATACTGTCAAAGCAGAAGTTTTGTTGAATTTTTAAGAGGGTTCAGTTTCGTTATCAGTTTGGTTGGTTGTTTTCAGGCAATTGCCTAGAAGATGGTCACTGCTGTTGAAGACTTCACATTGCCAGATACATTTGTGTGTGAAGTCAAGAAGTGGGGATTACTCTCTTTATGATCCTCTTATCACAAAGAAGTAGGAAAATCCCTGGATTTGTAGGATTACAGGCTATGCTAAAGTGATCTCTTTTCAGGGATACTGACTGAAGACTATGAGATTCAGCCAGAGCTTTTTGCTTTTTTTCTGAGTTCATTTATTCAGTCCAGTCATCTCAGGATAGCTTGCTTTTTAAAATGAACTTTTAAAATATTAAAAAGCACAAGGAATAAGAGAAGTAACAATGAATCTTGAGAAGTGACAATGAATAAATACCTTATGAGGATTTACGTTTACTGAAGACCTGCCCCCATAAATGCATTCTGCAGTATTTTATTAAACAATTGGCTGAAGAACTAAAACAATCACTTTTTGGAATAACTGGGTAAGAGAGGCAGGTCTGGCAACAGTATCAGGATTCCCCCTGTAGATCTGTGCAGAAGCAAAGGGTATACTATACACAAGGGTAAATGTTTAAGAGAGAAGCGGATTTCCTCTCACTGCTATTTAACTTTGGTATGTTATATGCTTCCACTCTAATTTTTGTTCTTTCTGCACTGTAAAACACTGCATGCATGCAATAAAAGTTGAATATGGGAAAACAGTGCAGGCTGAAGTAGGCATCCTGAAGAGAGTCACAGAACTTGAAATTAAAACAGAGGATTACCCTTCCCATTCAGAAGAATGAGGATGTTTAACACTTCCTATTCAGAAAAATGTCAGATACTAAGTTAGATATACTTGTATTACTTGCATCTGTATTGCCTAATATAATAATTTCATATTAACTCCCCATGCACAGTACTTTTCCAGGGCTCTTTGAAAAAAGGTCAGAAATATTGTTAATCATGTTTTTCACATAAAGGAATTGAGTTATGGGGAAGTAAATTGACAAACCCAGGCTTCCAGCAAATTGACCACAATGCCTCCCAGTTATCCTGGACCTCTTAGCACAACACAGATCCCTGCAGTTATTATGGATATTTTTACTTTTTATCCTTCTTGCCTGAGTCTCTGACAACTTTCACTTCGGAGATACAATGTGTTCAGCAGTTATTATGGTAAGCTGTGATTCATACTGTTTGGACCCCATTCATATTTTTGTGGCATGAGAATAAAGTAAATTACATCCTGGAGAGCATTGCCAATGAAATATTAAAGTCGATATCTGAGATAAAGATCACTGCTGTGCTTTTCAACAGTAGGGAGGGAGAAGGGGCAGCACATTAAATCTATGACTATTCTTCCTGGCTTTACAGAGAGACTGCTCTGATGTTTTTAAGGCTGATGATGACATGATACAGCCCCCAAACTCTGTTGAGCCTCAGGAAGGGAGAAGTTCAGGCATGGTTTTCCATCTTTTTATGTATCCAAACTCAACTTTTGTTGGCTTTCAGACATGCCATTGGCTTCTATGGGAACAGCATCAGCTCTTGATCAGGCTGGTCCTGATGCCTGTCTCTGTGTGCACTGGTCTGACCCCACAGGGGGTGGGTTTATGATTGTTTAGCTTTCTACAGGGCTCATGCTCAGAATTAGTTCGGTCTTGGGTCAGACAGGTGCCAAGGGCTGCCTAAGGAAAGGGGAACAGAGGTGCTGTCAAGGGTAGCACAAGAACGCCAATGTTGGATTGCAGCTGGAGGTTGAGAAATTGTTCCCTTGGAGTTTGCTTGCACTGGCAACCACTGACACGAGGTAAGAGTCCCCTATCACTAATCTATCCTTTACAGAGTTCATCAATCCATTATTTCATACCTGCCCTTGCTGCCCATTTGCTTTACCATGTTCTCCATCTTTCACCCTTTCACTGGACTGTCCTGGACTGCAGCTGCCCCTGACCTGCCCAGTCCTACCAAGGTGTGCCCAAAACAATGACATCCTCACCTTTTACACACATCTACCGCTGACACAGATATAAATGCACAGGGAATCTGATGGTGGCCACACAGCAGCATCCTCCTTTGTCTTACATTTCAGACACTAAAGATTACAGGTTTTTTAGGTAGTGTTGCTGCACCGGTTATTGGGAGAGACCTTATGCAGTAGTATTCTGTCCCTGCATATTTGAACCCTGCTTATCCCCTATCAAATTAACTCTTGGGATAAAATTTCCTTCACTAACCCCCAGATCCCCACCACCACACCTTGAAAAATCACATCCCCATGGGCAGAGGGATATGACTCTGTCATCACGCTTAACTGTGCATTAAGGAGCAAAGCATGAGGGTGGAAGTAGTGAGCACGGCTTTGAAGCCACGCCTGCCACGGCTCAGCAAAAAGCATCTTTCCCTGCTTGAGGAAAATGGTTGGACCAGGCAGCCTCCAGAGGTGTCTTCCCATCTCAGTCACTATGATCTTGCAATGTTTGCTTCAGATCATTTACTCTCTGCTGTGTGTCCATCTGTTTAAGGACACGAATGTCCTTTGTCTACCTGCGATCCCAGCTTGCCCGCGGCGCGGCTGGGATGACAGGGCAGGAGCCAGCGCAGGTGCCCCGACAGGCTCCGCTGCACGGGAGGCGGCGGCACAGCGGAGCGGGCCGGGCGGGGAGGGGCAGCTGCGGCAGCAGCCCCCGGTGCCCAGGGCCTGGTGCCTCCCGCCAGAATCCTTTCACAGCCCAAACCAAACGGGTTCGGCATGGCAGAGGCGGGCGGGCAGCACCTGCCCGCTCCCCCACCGCATGCCGCAGCCCTGCCCTCCTTGGGCGCACTGGCGGCGGGCGGTCCATGCCGAGGAGCGACCCACAAGAGCCAAAGCCGGCCCGCCACCGCCCCTCGGCCGGCGCTTATTCATCGTCCCCGGAACGCCCGCCGGCCGCCGCCGGCCGCGGCAGGTGGGGCAGGTCTGCGGCGCGGGGGTCGCTGGGACGCGTAGTTCTTTGGGGCAGGCCGCGGCGGCGCCAGGCGGCGGCGCGGACTACAAGGCGCGGGGCGGCGGCGGCGGCGGGAGGTGGTTCCTGGCAGCGCGGCCCCGCGGCTCTCGCCGCTCCCGGGGGCGGCCGAGCGGAAACCCGCCCCCAGCCGCCCGGCATCCAGCAGGGCGACGGCCGCGGCCAGGGCGAGAGGGATGCGCCTCGCCCTGTCCGACGGCGGCGAGCAGCGGCCGCCCTCAATTAGCAATTAGCCCGTCCCCAGTCCCCCCTCGGCAAGCACTATCCCATGAACGCCGACCCGCCGCTGGCAGCAGCGGCCGACGGCTTCTCCCGCGGTGCTGGCGTGCGGGTCGCTTAAGCCATGGGGAATGGGATGAACAAGGTAACCCCGCTCGTCGTTGTCGCCGTGGGCGAGTGCATGTGCGCGGGCCACGCCGCGGACCGGGGGTGGCTGTCCCTCCCCGCCCGGGGCCGGCGAGCAGGCTGCCGCGGCGCCCCCGCCTTTGTCTCGCCCCTGCGCCGCGGGCACCCGCTCCGGGAACAAAGGCCAGGGCAAGAGGGCTTTTCCCGTCGGGTTTGGGGGTCCCCCGCCTCGGGGCGAGGGCGGAGGGACGGAGATCGCGGCCGCTCCCTCGGGGCGCGCCGCCCTCTCCTCCCCGGCCGCAGCGCGGGCGGGCGGGCGAGAGGGGGGCCCTGGTTTCGGAGATGTGCCTGCGCTTCCCCTTCCCGGGCGAAGCGAGGTCCCGGCGGTCGGCGAGAGCCGCCGTGCCCCCAGCCCCCGGGCTTCAGTGCCCTCCCCGTGTCCCCAGCCCCGGGGGCTGCCGAGGGGCAGAGCCGGGCGCGGGGCTGTCAGCGAGCCCGGCGCTGAATCGAGTCACTCGGGCAGAGCTCGCTGCGCTCCCGGGGCGCGGAGCCGCTGGACACGGGCTGTCGCTGAGGGGCTGGGCCCGCCCGGTGCCGGTGGGACAGGAAAGCGCTCGGCCCCAGTGGAGATCGCAGTGAGGAAGAGGAAGGAAGATGGATTTGCTTTGCAAAGGGTGTTGGCCTTTTGGCAGTAGGGGGCTTATTGTACGCACCGGTTCCCCTGGCATGTCATGGTGGTTACCTAGGGGCCACTGTGATTTTTCTCAGTATCTCCGCCTCTGTTTAAAACCCAGGTTTGAAAGTGTGGTGGTAACTAGCCTTTTATATATAGCTTACTATGAGGAACAGAGGTTGAGTCATCTCCTCTGTCTTACATCCTGCTTTGAGTGCTTTGGGAGTAGCTTTGCTGTGTGCATGGCCTCTGACAAAGCAGAGGAGAACAGCTAGAAATAGCTCCTCACATTTTGTCCCAGTCTGACATCCTTGCCCCTGGAAGGCAGATTGATGAACATCCAGAGTGCTTAGTGTGCCACTGGAAGGGGAAGCCTTTCCATCCTATGGGTAGAGACACTGAAATAGAAACCTTCGGCAGGGAAAAGATCTGGCTGCTGAGGAATCGAGTTAGTGCGTAGGAGATAGAACCTCCCTTGGTCCTTTTCTCAGTTTTTGCTTTCAAACTCTGGGAATAATGTTGCGATATTAGCCATTCACTGATAATAGCCTTCTCGAAATGGCCAGTTAGGAAGAAATACAGGTAGAAAAACTCCTTTTAGGCTTCTGGTGTATTTGTAGTATTTTTCTTGGAATGCTTGAAATTATCAGAACATTTAGAGGGATGCAATATGGGATGCTTAAGTTGCAGTCTGGGGAGAAAAAAAAGGAAAACTAAAAGGAGAACTCTCATCCCTTCGAAGCTGCATTACATTTTACTGTGGTACTGTGTGGGTAGGAATTGGCAATCTGTGACTGGCCAGTTTGGTCATTTTAATTCTCTTAAATGTTGCCCTGACATGTACCGCCTGGTGCTTTCAGGACAAACATAACACTTCTGGGATTTTTCTCCCCTTTTTTATAGCTGTATCCAAGAGGTTGAGCTGTTCAGCAGTTTTTGGAAGGGCTGGCTCTTTTAAGGAGACTACAGTCATGTTGCGTACTGGCCATCAGGGTTTGTATTTGTAGGGGTCCCACATATTGGTCTGGAACTTGCCACCTTCTGACTGTGTCCCTGGATCATCTCTTCCTCCTGATCTTGTGAGTCAGTGAAGCAGGAGGGGCAAGGAGAAGCATGGAGCCATCAGTGCAGATGGAGGTGGTATTTGCTTGTCTCAGTGTAGTCAGTCAATACAAATTGCCTTCATTTCCAGCTGAAGTGTCTTTCTTGTGGTAGAGCTGTATACGGATAGTAGGAATAAAGAATGGGCTTATTTGATGATGGATTATTTCATTTAAGGAGTCCCTTTGTACAGATGCCAAGGGAAGAGGATTAATGATGGCCTGGAATGGGTGTGGTAAGAAAGAGCTCCAGGGACTGCTGCACCCTCTGGATGCTGATCCTTTCTCAATGGCATGGTCCCCTCTTTATTTTTCTGTCCCATTATACTGATGTATTTAATAGCAAATAGTAATTGCACATGACTGTGTGGCCATTAGAGTGATAAGGGCTGGAGGCCTGGCATTGTTTTTAGGTGAGGTTTGTCTTTCTTTGCTAATTTTCTCTGTAAAATTAGCCTGGCCTAGCTTTTTTTTTTTTTTTTCTCTAAAGCCCATCCAAGCCTTCTGATATTTCCCAAATTAAACGGAAAGCATTTGTTCATACATACCTTTTTTATTCTGTTCAGAGAAGGAGAATCAGCTTGTGAATGTGCATTGACCTGGCTAGTATTAATTTTCAGTACTTAATTTTTTTTCTTGTATTTTTAAGATGTATATATTATAGAATGAGTAATGGGCTCTGACTTAGGAAATTGTCTCAGCAGTCTGATTTGTGTTCATGGTTAATGTCTAACTTTGACTTGTATTCAAAGTTCAAGTTGAAGTCTGTGGTTGAAATGTAGAAAGATGTTTTCCAGGAGCTGAAGTCTAGCGGCTGAGATGGTGACAAGATTTGACTATCTGTGAACAGGATCTTGGTGAAGAGCTCTTCCTGGGGTTTGGTTGTTGTTTAGTGCTGTTAAAGTTAACTGACAGTTATTCATGTAAACTCTTCAGAAGATTCGAGTATTATCTCTACAAAAATGGCAGATAAGCCCTGTTGTAGGAGTGGATTAATAAGAAATTTAAAGCAGTGTGGCTAGTTATAGCTGAGGTAGCTAATTTTACGGAAGTCAGAGAAGCTGTGCCAGTTCATGTCAGCAGCAAATTCCCCTCCCTGATGTGTGCCACTCTCGTGTACTACTGGACAAAGGTAGGCTTGTCTTCTCCTTTTGCAGTGCCTGAACATCTCTGAGAAAGCCCCATGGACTTCTCTGGAGTGCCCATCAGTACTGACACAACCAAAAGCAGTGTTAGGCAAGGAGTTAGATGCTTTATTATAAGCATTTGTTGATATAGGAAACAGCAGCAAAGTAGTCCTTCAAGCCATTTTCCAGAGAGGTGTATTGTCAGAGGGGACTGACAGAAGCAGTAGCAATTGCTGTCTGTTCCAGGGCTTGGCCTTTGTGCAAGGTGGAGAACATGAGCTGCTCTCATGTCAGGTACAAACTAGGACAGACGTTGGTGTCCTTGTCCCTTGGCTGTGCATTCTTCTACATCGGTTACTTGGTCTGTGGTCATTTTCTCAATGTTTCGGATCATATAAAGAGGCTACTGTTTTTATTCATATAGCAGTGGTTGAGAAGTTCACAACAACAACCACTTTATTTTTCTACTCTTCTGACTCCCACCCCTTCTCTCTCACACGCCCCTAGCTGCCATCAGCCTTCATTTTGCACAGCCCGGAGCTGCAGTTACTGAAGGCAGTGTGAGATGACACAGCTGAAAGTTCCCAGCCATAGCTGAGTGCTGAAGTATTAGTCAGCATGACATGAAGATTCACTTCTTTTCAGGTAGCTTTCACCCATAGTAATGTTTCTTGCTTCTAGAATGACTGGTACAACAGGGATAACATCTGTCCTTGGTTGCACGGTGTCCTAATTACCTGTCTATTGTACAGCATTGCTTCCTGATGCACAAATGCAGACTTCTGGATTTTTCCTCCTTTGCCAACAAGAAACCTCATTTTTGCAACCCCCCAGTGTTTCTCACTATCTTTAATTTCTAATGTCAAAGCTTAATGACTGTGAATTGAAATGAGGCTTTTATTCTCTCCTGAGAATGCAAATTTAATGCAGAAATAGTGTCCTGGAGTCTGAAATGCTATAGTCTACAGCAGTAGTGGTGTGATGGAAGATTTGTGCTGCAGATAGGAAATACCAGACAGCTATTTTAAAATACCAGAAAGCTTTTAAATATTTTAAAAATTTTTTATACTGAAGTTGTGGGAGCTCACTGGGGTGATTTCATTAGTGAAATCCATTCATAACTTGAGTCCCTTCTGCTTTAGAACATGATTTTGTTTGCAGAATTTAGCCTCTTTGGCAGTAACTCTTGAGTACTGTCCTATCTGGAACAGCTACAGGCTTCTTTTTTCCTAGCCTGGGATGCAGCATTAGAGCTGCACTTCTAGCAGTGTCATCAAGAGTGCTTGAAATACTGAATTTTCCCTTGAAACCATGAGTCTTGTGCACATGGAAGGGGGTAGCAGGATGTTGTAAAGGTTCTTTGCCCTACATGATACCCTGGCATTGGAAACTGCCCTGGGCATTTTTGCTGTCTTTGTAAGAATGTTGAATTTGTACAAATGAAGAGGGAAGGAAAAGGGAAAAAGCTGTCTGAGCTTATCTTTGCAAAATGTACAGGTGCCTGTTTGTATGAGACTGAAGAACTGTTTTCTTGATGAACCAGTGCTGTCAATCACCCCTTAATTTTCAAGCAAGGGTCTGCAAGCAACAAGGTACAGCAAGGGTCCTGGAGAAGCTGTCTTTTTGTATCGGGGGAAGAACTGAGCCCTGTGTTTAGAGCTGGTGTGACACAGCAGGCAGAGAGTGATCAGCCAGCAAAGCCTAAAGGGAGGAATGTTTGCACAAACCAAAGCTGCAAGGAGTGGGAGAGGTGCTGCAGCCTTTCTGTTTCCTGCAAGGCTCGATAAATAACAGCGAACATGATGCTTTGAGCAGATGAAAGCCATGAAGTTAGGGCAGGTCAGAAGCTGTTTTACAGCCTCTTCTGCTGGCCCTGCTAACCTGTGCATGGTGTGCTGGGTCGCCTTTCAGCAGGAAGGCTGCAGTGAAACCGAGTCTGTGGCAATGATCCCTGATGAAAAGTCCTTCATGACTTTTGGGACTTCGTGCTGCTGGATTGAGCTAAAGGGTGGAGTTTTCCCTTTAAATAGCTGTGTCTGAGAGGCTGTTGCTGCTGTTGTGGTGACACCGGGGTGTTGCTAAGGCTATAGGAAATTAGTGCAGATATATCTGTACTGGTAGTATGCTATGCACAGACTGAAGAAAAATGGATTGTATAGTTTCACCATCACAGTTCTGATCTCCTCAGAGGATGTGGGTGTGGGTCAGAGACTTCAGGTGACAGAGAACAAAAATCTTGGCCAGCAGTTCGGTGTGCCTGGCAGGTTTTTGCTGTCTGTACTGCTGTTCCCAAGTTTGGGAGGGTTATGGGAGGGTAGGAGAGGGTAGCACTACAGTGTCACCTGCCTCTGTGTCTGTGCATGCATGTGCCCTCAAGCACATGCTGGTCCTTGGGCAGACCTTGGAACTCCCCAAATACCCGGTACCTGGTACTTGTTATGGAAAGAGACTGGAGTGAAGTTAAAGAACATCCTGTAACTGACACCTGTGCGGGCATCTGGGAGTGTGGGGTGAATGGGTGGATCCGGGAGAGAAACATGCATTTCACAGACTTTCAGCAGTTCCCTTTCTATGTGAACACACAAGTCGCTGTTTGCAGTGATTTCCTCTAAGAGCTGCACAGTGCTGCAGCCCTGACTTGCATGGCTTTGCACTTCAAAAGCCTCGAAGGATGTCATTTTGCAGGGTTTTGTCCAGCTTCCTTAGCAACTTTAGGCAAATCACCTTTGCTGTGTGAAGTTTCATCATTAGTTCCATGAGGGTAGCTGTTACCCTGCTGCGGGGGGCAGGGGAGGGCTGTGTTGTGTGGCTGCTTCGTAATTTGTAAACTACATTTGCTGTCCTTGGAGAGCCTCCATTAAGTGGAAGATCCCCACTATTAACAACCCCCATCTGCCCAGGAATGCTGTCAAAGCTCAGCATGCCTAGAGCTATCTGGTTTTAGAAGGCTGAAAAAGTTGTCAGCATGTTTTAGATTGCATTTCACAATAGTCTGCTAAAGTAGTATGTTCCATCCTGTATGCAAATTGAACTTTGTCAAATTGTCTTACCACAAGATATCTATATTTGATACTATATTTCTTTCTCACAGATTCTCCCTGGCTTGTTCATTGGCAACTTTAAAGGTAAGATTAGTTTTATTACTATCTCAAGGATTACTTAGCAGGGATCTTAAGGTGTTATTTTGCAGGCACTCAAAATTCTCTGGCATCTCTGTAGCTTTTTAACCCCATCTTGCTTCATGTCTGGATTCACCTGGTAGCACTTCAAGAAGAACTCGTTTGCTCTCTCATCTGTATGCTGTGCTGCAAGTACTTTGAGAAAAGTAAAATGAATACCATCTCCTTGGAGCATGCTTCAGCTGGAATTCCTAAACATTGGCCTGCCTTAAACGAGTCCCGTGCTTGGCAAGCAAGCCTGTGAGCCAGGCAGATTCTTTGTGAGGCTTATTGCAAGTCCTCCTTATAAGTAAAGGCTTACTATACCTCCTGCTCGTTGCTTTCATTATTTTGGTTATTTATAACAACTGCTAAAGAGTTCTGTTGTCACCGCTTGTGAGACTGATATGTCTGCTGGTTGCAGCCTGACCACTGATACTCACACTGTCTCTGTTGCAGATGTAAGTTTCTATGGAGTTTTTTTTCCTTCATGCATGAGGTTTATTTTTTTGTGCACAGAAAAACAGACACATTTAGAAATCACAGGAAACCTTATGCAGACATCCAAATAAATTGCCTGTTCTCAAAACACTCTCTTAGCAGCAGTTCTGGCTGACTCTCCCTACTCAGAAGTAAACCAGTTGTGCATGTACAGTTGTTTTGATAGATGTAGACCCCATATTTCCTATGCTTGGGTAAAACAGCAAAGCAGGGCTTACAGGGGCTCCTGCAATAGATATCCTGTCCTTCCTGGGCTGTCTGATACCACACCCAGTCTGTTAAGGCTGGCAACGTCTACACTGGATTTAGATGCTGCTGCACCTTCTCTCTGCCTCATGCCCACCCTTCCCCCATGCCTCCCCATCCCAAAACCTGTGAGTTCAGTGGTTTTTGCCTGATTTACCTGCTTCTGGTTCTGCTGACCCATACTGTGGATCCAGTGCTTGCTGCCCCTTGGGATGTGGAGCTGATAACTTTGGAAGGCAGCCTGGAGGTACCTGTGAGGTTAAAAGCTGCCTTTTGCCACACCATAAACACAAGTACAATGGCTACTGTGTGAGGGAATTAATTGTGCCATGGTAAGGAAAATGAGAGGATAGAGGTGATTTCATGCTGATAATGAAAGGAGAAAAAAGAAAAAATATAGGGAAAAAAAGAAAATAAGGTCAAGAGGGTAGTTTTGAAAGCCCTTTGGATGGACCACCTTTGGATGGTCTGATGACAAAATTAAAACTTGGTCACAGCCTTATTGCTTCCTCTTTTTGTTTTCTTTTCTCTTCCTGAAGTAAGTTAGGCAAGGGGTGGAATTGGGAAGATGTTGGATAGTGGAGTCCTTCGGGTTTCAGGTGGGGTGGGCAGGATGGCCCCTGGTAACGTGGCTTCCAATCTGTCCCTCTCACCATGGCCATCCTGCTGGTGAGCCCTTGCCCAGGGGAGTGAAACTCAGCAGGAACATCTGTTTGCTGGTGCAGCTCTGTTTTCAGAGCTGGGGACTTGGCCAGGGTTGCAGAGTGAGTCAGCATCTCTGCCCACGCCAGGCCTGTGGCCTCTCTGTCCCCGTGTGCCTTGGGAGCGGCCCTGGAATGGCAGGGCAGGTCATGCCCGCGCGGAGAGCAGAGGCGTGCAGGTGGAGGTGCTGTGCGTGGAAGTGTTTCTGGGAACCTCGCTGAAAAAGAGACAGAGGGTGTAATGCTTCTGCTTACCTCCGTAAAAGAGAGGAAAGACGAGTTGACTTTAACCCCAGTGTTTGTTTCATGGTGTCTGTTTTTTAAACTAATTAAAACCACAAAAATGTCAGTTTATTTACTGCTATGACCTTTGCTCATATTGCATTTAATCATTACATTCTACCCTCACAAGTACCTGTTATAATCTCAGATAAGCTACCATACCCGGTGAGGAAAATATGGGTGTTAAAGTACTTCATTGATACAAGAGCTTGCTTTTACAATTGTTACCCTTTTCTGCATTCCTTGTCCTTCAACATCCCCTTGCCTCACTGCTTAGGAGCAGTTGCAGCAAGCTCTCTGTGTGGTGAAGTCATCCCATTTAGGAACAGGTTGTTGGTTAATTACCAGTGTATTTTTCTGGAGGAGTTTGATCCTGATGTTCTTGGGGCGTGTTCTGATTTATGAGACTTTTTTAAAAAGTGACTAGTGAGCGTTAAGACTGCCAGGAAGGGGATCACTGACTGAGAAATACTCAGCAGTATGTGCAGTTGGGATTGGTCAGAGTATCCTGATTTGGGTAGCCGAAATGACTAGCTACTCATAAAGGCAGGGGTTTACAAAATTATTTCCTGTAATGCATTTTTGACCAGTCTCCCATTCTTCAGATTAAAGCTGATAGCTTGAAAGTGAATAAAGTTGCATCTTGTCAGTAAGAGGAGGAAACACTGAATCCCTGGTGTTGTGCATCTTGCCTAGAAACAGGGCTGAGAATTCGAGGCACTGAGTGCCTGAGCTGGGGTGGAGAGGAGGGAGCTTCTCCTGAGGCTGAGTCAGGGGAATGTCTGTAAATCGCTCTGATCTGCCCTCTGGAGGATAGTTTTTCCCCAGTGGCTCCTCAGGATGCCTGGGCATGCACAGTTTCCAGAGCTAAATCAAAGTACCATCCTACTCACACTCTTGTCTCGCTGCTGCGTGGGAGACCTCTGGGAACACTGGCAGGCTGGGAAAAGGCACAGTTCTTCCAGATGGGTGCCTTTCTGCTGGGTGAGAGTAGGATGTTTGTGATGTTAAACACTAATTCTGGAGGATTATTGTCTGGAGAAGGAATTCAGGAATTGCTCTGATTGGGGAATTACTATTCACCATTCAGCTGTATTTCTGCTTTTCATCCTAGTAAACTTAAATACAGTCTTCTATGACAGAGCAGTGCAAATTCTGCATTTGACTGGGAGATAAACAGAGGCCCAGAAACAGCTTGTGAAATGAACCTGTGGCAGAAATGGAGATAAGCTGTGGAGCTGAGCTTGCTGCTTCTGCTTCATTTGGTGTTGCACAAACCTCTAAGCACATAGACATGAGAGAGGCTTTAATAATCACCTTAAGGGTCTTGAGGGTAGAAAGTTACATGTAGTGCTGATTATGGAAAGCACTGAAGTATCTCCTGAAATCCCCCTAAGTCGACAGAACTTGAGTATGTCTCTGAAAACCTTTCCTGAATAAGCACAGATCTTGGCATGTGTTCAAGTGCTTTTTATCTTACAGGCTCTATAAGCATGATTCAGCTCATCAGTAGCACATGAAAAGTGTGGTATGCTCCTGAGAGGTTATATTTGAGATTGCACAGCTAGAGGGCAGAAAAATTCAAGAAGAACCATAGATGTCCATATAAAATACAAGACTGAGTCTGGTCTGAGAGCCCAGAAGGAAACAGCGCTTGGGATTTTTCTGTGAAAGTAAAGGAGTAGTTATTTCTTTGCAAATGGGAGAGGAGGGGGCTAAGAGGGAAAAATGAGGGAAAAGAAAGAGGAAGTTAACCCTTCTTTCTGCCTCTGATTTTAGAAAAGATTGTTTTGTTGTTTGTACCTTACAGATGAAATGCAGTCCTCTCAAAAGACTAGGAATTTATTGTGGGACTGCATGTCCACTTGTCTACTGCACTGGAAACCTGATGGCCCTTGAATATCACCTGTGCTCCCAACAAAAATGGTTGCTTTGTCCTTAAGGGATTGACAGGACAGCCTGGTTCTCTGCACAAATGGAAAAATGAGAGATTCTTAATGGATGCTCAGTTTGCTTCCAAACCAAAAGGTGTGGCACTAGCAGAAACCAGAGACTCAAGAGTGCTTCTACCTTGAATATTAAAGAGCTTGTTTTCTTCCTTGTTTGTAATCATTCAAGGTTTTTTCCATGGAATATTTGGGGGCTTTTTAATTTGAAGGGGAAAGCCACAATATGAGGTTTAATTTCCCCAAAGAGTCCAGTGTTGCTGTGGATGGTCTGGAGAGTCTTGGGGAAGTTTCTGCCCTTCCCCTTACTAAGTGTATAAAAAGGCAATGCCCACCAAGTAGTTCTGCTGTGTTTCTAAAGTCAATTAATTCCTATTCTCATCTGCTTAGTTTTTTTTTTTTTAAGTTCTGTTTCCTAAGACTTTATATCAGGTACTGAAAACAGGACAGGATGGAGATACCATTTCGTTTTTCAGCTTCACCTTTTGAAGGAAGGGCTTGGTACTCCATTAAACAGAGTACTGACCTCTTTTCCCCACCTTTCTTGTTCCCTGCAAAGCACCTTCTGAGAGGATGAGATAAAATATATTTTAGAACAAAATATGAAGTGGAGACAGAAGAGGTGGAGTTTTTGTTCATGTACACAGTTTGTGTGTTTGTGTCTGTAACTGCACATAACTGGATTCAGGAACAAAGCTCTCCGCATGGAAAACCGCTCTCAGTAATAGCTCTTAGTGCTCTGAACCACCACACAGGATGTTCTTCTTTGGGTGGCTGTCTCTCTATCTAGCTCTCTCCAAAGCAGAAGAGAAAGTGTAGACAAAAATTTCTTTCTATAATAAAAACAAAAAAATCTGATGATGATGAAATTGTTTCTGTGCATCTGCAGGTTGAGACTTAATATTGTTGTGCATGCTGGGCTGACTTGCCTTTTCGGAGAGGAAGTCCTTACACCCCACCTTGCATTTCTGTGGAGGCACTAAAATACTGAAGTAAGAGAGGATGGTTGTAGGTACATTTGAGACTTCACCACTGTAGTATTGGAGTTGTTCAGTCATCATTGATGTGCCTTATCTGCAGTGGTTGGAGCTGTGTTTCTCTTTTGCTGACGGGGATGGAAGCACACTGCACTAGTTGGTTTGCTCCCCATCCAGTAAGGCTTCCCAGAGCTGCAGGGAGACAAAGTCTGAGGCCCCGGTCCCATTTTGATGACTTTGGCATTCCTTTTGTATATAAGCTCTTTGCATGAGTAGAGATGAAGCTTGGAGTCATGGTATGAAACTGAGGGAAAAAAAGCTAAATGTAGGAGGGAGAGAGGAAGACTTCTCCAGTGTGAATTGTGTCATTTTGTGTGAAGAGAGAATTTCCCAAAGGCTTTGCTCAAAAGTCCACATCTGCATTAGCTGAGAAGCATTTTGGTATATGAAACAGAATGTTAGGTAAGCTGTTGTTGAAGAATAATACTGCATTTGAGGCACCCTTTAGAGGATGCACAGGAGGGGTCTGTGATAGGTAGGTTTAATCAATAACATTTGAAAATGGGATGTTTCATACTGTAATTTCAAAATGTGAGCTTGGATGTGCTTGTACAACATTGTGCTACAGCAAGAAGTTAGAATTGCTGTGGTGGTGGTGGTTCTTTTGGTTTTTGGTGGTTCTTTACATAACTTCTAATTTTTATTTTTTTAAATGTTATTTATGGTATGAGACTGTGAGGACAGGATATCTTATTTGTACTGCTGTTTAAATAGCCTTATCTATAGTATCTGTAGAGACTTAAGGCAGGTGCTGGGGAAGCAGGGGAATTTCCCCTTTGTAAACTGTTTGAAGTTTAGATCCAGATAGTAGCTGGGAAGCTTTTTCTCCTCTGCTTTAGTGAACTGAATGCTTATTTCCCAAATATATTAAGGACTTGCTGGCTACCCTGTAATGTAGGTCTGGGATGCCATTTCCAGCTTGTTTCTAGGAATACCTGAAATCTCAGTGTATAGTTTTGATTTGCTGAAATTCCTTTAGCCCGAGTCTCTGTTAAGTAAAGAACTAAGGTATTTCACTCTTTTTGAGTTGTACTATGTCCATTAGGCCTTTCAAACTGGTTCAAAGCAGTCAGCATTTAATTTGGATTATATCTTTTTTTAAAGCAGTGTGCTTTGTATGGCAAGACATTTCTTACCATGTTGGTCACACTGATAATTAGAGATTGGGGTCTCATTGTGCTAGGCAACACCATGAGTTCCAACCAGCAGGCTCTGAAGTCTGCCCTTAGTCTTTGTAAGACAGAAAACAGTGATTTTTAGGGGCACTTAGGTTTCTGGGCTTCCAAATCCTTGCCTGCTTGGGCGTTCCCTAAGGAATTGAGACTGTCCTACAAACTGTTAAAAAAATCTGAAGGTCAGGTGGATTAGAGGACATTGCCTGGAAAGCATTAGCATTTCTTCTTTGAAATGTTTTCTTTGATATTTTTAGGAAATTTTATTTGTTCTGTGAAGCTAGGCTTTAATTCTGCATCAGACAGAATTTGTGTTAATTCTCTCCTGAAGGATTAGGCATCTGTGTTGATCAGGCAGGCTTGAACAGTAGTGAATAAAATCCTTGCAGTTTTGACTCTTTTCTTAATTTTATTAGCTGTAGAGAAGCTTTCATAATTGGATTAGGTTTAAATTGCATTGCTTGTTACTGTGCTCACTTGGATCTTGTCTATGGGGCAGTATAATTAAATGTCCAGCTCGTTTTTGTGATGTAGAAAAGGCATTGAAACTTAATAGTAGGTGGATAAGACGACCCAAGAGATGCTAATTGAACTCTTGCGTGTACATAAAGAACACACAGGTGATGCTATTATTTTTGTACCTAGAGAGAGCCGGTTCGAAACCTTTGTGGTCAGTGCTCTCTTTTTGTGTGCAACCAGGCTAATGTGAAAAGATTGTATGGGCAGGTTTCGAAGGCAGGTGTTCCCATCACAAAACCACTGCTGTACTTACCATGGTGTGCTGTGCCATTCTCAAGCAAAAAGGTCAAAAGTAGATGGGCACAAGCTCACTTTTACCTGTATTGGTGGTTCTTCCAGGTCGTTTTTTGACAAGCTGATAGTTTAGTATGGGGAAAGTTGCTCACTGATGACAGATTGTCTATTTTACCCTTTTTTCTCATAGAATCAAGCCTATGGTGTTGCTGTATCTAGCATCAAATTTTCAGTCACCTCAGTTCTCTTTCCAGTTTTGAATGTCTGAAACCCCTTGGTTACAGGTCTAGGAACCACCTTTTCACAACTACACTCCCTTGCTGTAGCATTTTGCTTTTTCATACATTCAATATCTTTATCACCTGTCTCTCTTTAAACTTAAAATTATCATTTGTATTGCCTAAATGCACATTTTTCTCTACTGGTTCACAGAAAGTAAGAATCTTGTTATCGTCTTGGATTGTCTGCAGGGACCTCAATTCAAGTGATATGGTTGGCTTCCCTTCTCAGACCTGGATATCACAGGGTCTGTTTCCCAAGTGAAAATGTATTCCCTGAAGGGGGATTTGTGGGTAGAGAGGAGGTCAGATATTTCTTGTACAGCTCTGAGTGCGTGTTCAGATGGCCATCACCTGCACATAGGCATGCACAGACTTACATTTCAGATGCAAAATACATGAAACTTCTGACTTGAGAACACATTCCTGAGTCACTTAAGCTTGGTCTTTATATAGTATATCATTTGTTTTGGAGTTAGAAGTGTGTCTTCCCGTTACCCACTCTGATGATGGTGTTCTAGAACAGCTGCATTTGAGGTTTTGCCTGACTTCATGCAGCTTCAAAAGGAAATGTATCAACAATAAGTAACTTTTCAACATGTACAATGGAAATGCTATTTCAAGAGATTAAAAAAATTATCTTCCTTTTTTCCTTCTATCGCAGATGCCCGAGATGTAGAGCAATTGAGTAAGAATAACATTACGCACATTCTTTCAATCCATGACAGTGCCCGCCCTATGCTTGAGGTAAGAGTTGTAAATCCACAGTAAATCCTTCCTTTGCAGTTGACTGTCACAGTCGTCTTGGGGTTAATTTTTTGTTCTGTGCAATTATGTTTTAAGACTGATTTTCTTGAAAGCTGTAGTTTTGAGATCCAGCCAAAGGTTTTATTGTTGCTGTTTTATAACAACAAGAAATGTTACTGACAAGGGAAGAGAACTATGCTGTCAATCTGTATAACACAATAATGGGATTATGTTAATAATTTAATAGTAAAGGTAAGTTTCCTTCTGTGTGGAGTTTGAGCATCACATAAACAACTTTCCTTCCCCAGTACTAACTCTTCTGTGTACTTGGGCCCCTTCCTTGAGTCTTTATGGCAGATGGGTTTGCAGTCCTTTTCTATGTGAAATTGCCTTATTTAGTCTTGGAGTGTGGGAGGAACCAGTGATCCTCACATAATAGATCTAAAATAGCAGGGCATCTGTAGTCTCCAAAACTTTACATAAAGTATTATTATTACTTCCCATTTTACTGAAGGGAAACTCATCTGAAGACCTGTATTTACTGTGTTGTCTTGAGTAGGGAAGGAGCTGGGAACAGGATGCAGGTCTCCTTTGTTGGAATGTTATGATTTCTTCTTTACACCAGCTTACTTTGGAGGGGAGTCTGCCTGGGCTTTGCCACATCTTAAAATCTGGCTATTTGATTTATGTCAGGAACTATTATCCTCTATAATTTGTTCATTCCTTCCCTGTGTTCTACTTCTCATGAAATGTGGCAAAATCATGGGTAAGGCAGTTGTTGGTGTTAGCCCTCATATACCTCTGGGAATGTCTGCTTTTCTTTTACTTCATGCAAATGTCTCCAGTGATTTCAGTCCTTAAACTACAGAATTTCTACCTCATATATACCTCTGGGAATGTCTGCTTTTCTTTTACTTCATGCAAATGTCTCCAGTGATTTCAGTCCTTAAACTACAGAATTTCTACTTCTCCCAGGCAAGTCAATAGGTAAGCCAAACAAGAGGTGTTCCCAGTAGTCACAATCAACCCCAATAATAATTAATGGTAATGGGGAACTCTGGGTTTACCTTGAATTTATAAATGTGCTGAAGCAGATTTATAAAGGTACTTCATAAAATAAAATGTGCTTTAGCTGTTGACTTTGTTACACTGTCCATTTGACTTGTGTTGTGAAGTCTGAAACAGACTGAATTTCAAGAGTGCTCTTAGTTGAAGAGATAAACATTTTTGCTGAGTGAAGGAGATGTCATGTTGCCTCTAGAGTGCTGGTCTTTAAAATGAGTGGAATTTTCTTTTATTTTATCATGATTAGAAAACTAGGAAGACTGATTATGGTACAGATCAGCTGCAGCCTCAGGCCAGTGCTTCTGGTGGTGGTGGTGGTAGTTTTGGCAGCCCACACACCACCTCCTTGCTTGTGGTGGTGCATCTGTTTGTGAGGCTCCATGGTAAACAGAAGTGGGAGCTTTTGTGATTTAAATATAACCAGGTCACCATTTCTTCTTCTAGTTACCACCACTAAAGACATGAAGGATTATGTTTACCCAGATCTTTTCCCAATCTGGTTCACAGCAGTGTTTCAAAAGTAACAGTGGCACATGAACGAACATGTGAACAACATGACTGGTTGAGGATGGACTTGCTTTCATCAGCCCTGCTTCCAACTGTGCCTTCGATTTTCTCTGCATACACTATAGTTCCTTTAAAACTCCTCCCCAGTTCCTAAAGTGGTGTAAGGATTTCAAATTCCATTTGTTTGGGAGCTGAGCTAATTTTGGTTACTTTATCAGTCATAGTCTTACTGTGGTGATTGTTTGCAACTGAGTGCTTCTGTTTAGGGGCAAGAGCCTTGAAAACTTCTGTTAGGTTTGGTTACTTGCTTTGCTATTTACATCCATGCCAGGTTTTGGGGGGGTTTGTTTACAGCTTCTGTGTCCACATTGTGCTTGGGGATTGTTCTCATGTCCACTGAAATCTAATAGGAATGTTTTCCCTATGTGTATCCCTCATCACCTTTCTCCCCAAATTTCACTCAATAGAAAGTGATTACTTTTGTGTTTAGAAATCATCTGATATTATTCAGACTTCTAAACACATGATTGCAGTGATAAGGGAATATCTTTCCCCTGAGATTCCCTGTTTCATTTGTATGCATTTATGTGAATGCTGATCACCTGTAAAAAGCTGCCTTTGCTTCTGCAGTAGTTGCCTTTGTCTTTAAGAATATTTTATCTCCAGTATTCCCTAGTCCTGTAGGAGATGTAGGAACCTGTAGGAAATTCTACAAATAATTAATTAGACAAAGCTTTCTGTGCACTCTAAGGAAGGTAAGTGTTTTTAGACAATGAAAAGCCAGTACTGTTTTAATAGCATGTTATCAAAGATAATTTGGGCTTTTCTGCCTGTGTATGGAACAAAGAATATGCATGCATACTTTAGCTCTCAGAAGTCACAAATTAACCACGTCTTGCTTGTCAGATTTTGAAGTTTCATCACTGTTTTGATGCAATAATACCTCTGAATAGAGCACTTAAAGTCGTGTATCAGAAGTACTGATTCTATACACAGCTGGTCTTGTGGGTAGAGAATGAAAATGCCCAATCTCTCTTTGTCATTCATAGTCAAGAATGCAATACCAAAGATATGGAAACAAACATCAGTCTTTGTGGTGAACACCAACTTGCTACAGGCTGTAAAACTGTTTTTTCTACTGTAGTAACTCAAGGCATTGTCCCTCTCCGAGGTGTTACAGGCTGTTTTTATCTAGTTGTTTGAAATGCTTACAGTACCTTTTAAAAAGTATGCTTTACTGTGTGACTTAGGTTTTGGGTATAGGTTGCTTCAGTTCCTTGTAAGTTAGTAAGCTGTTAGAAAATGATTGATGAGTTTCACAACAAAGTATTATATTGGTTTAGGTTACATGTGCCTACTGAGATATACTTAAAAAAAGTTATCTTATAGAAATTCGGTTTTGGACATTATCTCAATCACCATTTACAAACCCTTATGGATGTCTGATTCATGGTGGCTCATAATCAAAGTTTAGAAAGTCATGAGTGCTTTCAAGCTGGAATAACAGGAAAAAGTAGGTATAAAATTAGTCAGATTCTAAGACTTCTTACACCTTTAGGCATGGCTAGCTTGCATTAAATGCAAGACAGAGAATTTTTTGTAAGACTTCAAGTGATTTACACTGGAAAAATTTGCCAAAATTTGGCCTGAACTATCTTGCCATATTGCCCTTTAGTTCTTTTTGTATAAACTGCTTCAAATAAGTTTTTCCTCTAATAAAACTAACTTTGAAATATATTCAGAGAGCATTCTAAGGCTATTGTTCCAACAAAGTGCACCATTATTATACAGGATCTTAACCAATTTGGTGAGAGTTTTGTATTTTAAAGATGCATGTTTATAGCTCCTGTGATACAAATATCTGTCTCATGGAAATCCCTGTGGGTAAGCAGGTAGCATGTCCAAGAGGAAGGGTGTGCATGCCATATGGGACCAGGTTTGTTATTTCAGATGAAATGAATGAGAGCAGTGTCCAGCAGCACCATGTGTGCTCCCTCAGATGCACAGGGGCAGCAGCCTTGGTGAATCAAGTTGTCTCCTCCAGAGCACTTTGGATGGCTGCCCATGGGACACTCACAGATGTTTTATAAATCCACATAAGAGCCATGAACAGAGGAGAATAATTAGATTTCTTGCCACCTGCTTTTTCTATTCTATTTCTCCATTAGTTTAGGTTTAAAAATTTCCATTCAGAATATGAGACATTTAAAGATGGGGAAGCATGTCTCCAAGTGTGCTTTAGATAATAATATGTCTGGCAGTGACCTGTAGGATCCATCCAACAGGTCGTCTTGTGTCTGCACTTCTGTAAGGCCTTTAACATGGTACTCTGCAACATTCTTCTCTAAACTGGAGAGATGAATGTGATGGCTGGACTGTCTGGGTGAGGAATTGGTTTTATGGTCACATCCAGAGGGTCAATAGCTCAATGTCCAGTGGTGAGTGGTGCCCTTCAGGGGTCTGTATTGGAACCACTGCTGTTTAATGTCTTCATCAATGACATAGATAGAGGGATTGAGTGCAACCTCAGCACATTTACAGATGACAAAAATTTTTGTTCTAGTTGCTCAAATTAAGGTATACAAAGGTAAATCTTGTTAATCTTAACAGAAGAATATGGTTGCAGGTCCGTTGAGGTTTTGTCTCTGGATTTTCCAGGTGTTTAACCCTCTTCTGGGGTTTATATGGAGATGAATGTAGGCCCAAACTAAATAGACTGTTGATGTGGGTGTTGATGTGGATTGTGCAGCAACTTGAAAACAGCTTCATCTCATTCTGGAAAGTGTAGGCTGTGGTGGACAGTCATGTCCAAGCAGCTGAACTTACCAGCATCCTTATTCATTCTCTCCCCATTCCTCCCCATGGCTGCAGGTTTAAATGCTGGTAGAAGGAAGAATGCTTCCTATGCTGCATTGGGCAGTGGTTGCTGTTTGCAAAGCAGGAAGGAGGACAGCGTGAGTCCTGGGAGAGGGGGGAGTACTGAGTTGTTCTTGTCAAACAGGTGCTCAGTCCCTGTCCCAGAGAGGTGTCATCCCCAAAGAGAGGCAGGGATGGATAGGTATTATGTGGGTCCCTATGTGGAAAGTCCACATCAGGACTGCCTGTCATTGTGGCTGGCAAATGACGTGTCACAGATTCAGACTGGAAGTAAGCAGGACTTTGAGCGTGCGGGTTAGTAATTGCTGGACTATATTTCCAGAGGTAGAGGTGGGTTTTCTCATATGCTCCATTTTTGTGTGGAAGTTGATTCAGGTAAGGCTAGGTTATAGTGGTCGTTAAGTTTTGCAGTTCAGAGCGAGAGCATTTCACAGTCCTCAGTCTGTCTGAGACACTTTGAGGTGCCAGTTGTGGTGACTGTTGTGAGCATTGCAGGCACCTGTCCATCAGTCAGGAGATGGACTGAAACCAGCAGCTTCTCTCTTACAGTCCACCACACATTTGTCAGTTACCAGTAATTTTGCTGCTGCTCTTGACCTGCACCAGAGGTTTGATTTAATAAATATATGAATCCCATTACCAGTTGCCTGTGATTGTGGGGTCCTTTGGCATTAATTGATTTAGCGTTATCATTGCCAGATTTAGTCCTGCTGTGTCACAGGAAGCTTTGATGCTGCAGTCATCTGGTAGATATCATAATGATCACAGTAATGTAGATTTTAAATCAACAAGAGTTCATGTGGGCATGCCCGTACTGTCCCTTGCCACAGAAGTTCTCAGTTGTTCACTCAGTCAATGAAGAACTGCATTAAGAGCAGCTTTTTGCATGTGTGCTGCCTCTGTATGCATGTCAGTTTTCTTTCTTTGTTTTCTGTGGCTTCAGAATATTTGTTAGGTTTTTATTTTCAGCATGTTGATTTTTTCCCCCTAATTCTGCAGAGTTAGCCAGGGCACCCTGAGAGGACAGTTATCTATTTTTCCTTTATGTTCTGATGCCCTTAACAATATCGTCTTAATCTGGTACGTGGTGTCTCCAGACCAGTGGTTTTCCCCTCTTTTCCTGAATTTGGCTACCTAAATAAATGTTGATATGGTGGGTGGGTGGAGGGATGTGGAACGCAGAGAAAAGCTGGTTGCTGACTGAACTAATGTGTGTGGTTTTCAGCACCACAATATAAAACAGGCATTGAGCTGTTGGAGAGTGTCCAAAGCAGGGCCATGAGGATGGTGAAGGGCTTTGAGGGAAAGCCTTATGAGGAATAGCTGAGGTCACTTGTTCTGTTCAGCCTGGAGAAGGGGAGACGCAAGGCCCTGAGACCTCATGTGGCCTTCAGGATCCTCACAAGGGGAAGTAGAGGTGCAGGTACTGATCTCTTCACTCTCATGACCAGGACTTAAGGAAACAGCATGAAGCTGAGCCAGGGTAGGTTTAGGTTGGTTTTCAGGAAAAAGTTTTTCAACCAGAGGGTAGTTGAGCACTGGAACAGGATCCCCAGGGAAGTGGGCACAGTACCAGACTTGTCAGAGTTCAATAAGTGTTTGGGCAACATTCACAGGGAACATGGTGTAACTCTTGGGGTGTCCTTTGGAGGGCTGGGAGGTGAACTGAATGATCCTGATTGGTCTCTTCCAACTTGGAACAATCTATGATTTTATAATCTCTTTTGTTCAGTCTATCAGCTTATGCAGCCAGCACAATTTAAATGAACTGTGTCTTTGGAAATAAAGAACTTCTCAGACAGGTTTTCTTACAAAGAATTTTAGATACATTTTTCCTTTCAAATTCTAAAATTTTTAGCCTAATAGAAATAGGGTTTCATAGATTTAGTCTGAAGGGGAACTGAAAGGGAACAGCAGTTAAAAAGCTCTGTGATGATCTTTTAGAAAAGTCTTTCATACTCCCTGAGTAAACAGTCAAATGCATTAATAGAGTACAGGCAATGAAAAGATGCTGTAACTGGAACAGAATCAGTAAGTGTGAGGAATAGAAATTGTGGAAAAATAAGGATGCTGTGGAGAAGATGTATAACTTCTCTGCACCAGATTAATCACTGCCGAATGCTGTGATATGCCTCTTATATATGGTATTAAGGGTGAGAAGCATGCAACTGGGGAAATCACAAGAGGAAGTGCTGGATAAAGATTATGAATGAAAAATAAAGTGTACAACTGGCTGCTAAATTCAGACCTTTGGAAGAAAGTGAGGAGCTAAATGACTGAACACCTATCAAAACCTGAGAAATGTTTATAAGATCAAATGGTCATAGCCTGAAGACCTGGTATAGATAATAGATTCATACCAGCTTGCATTAAGATATGGAATCTTGCTTCATATTTTTCAAGCCTGGCTGTATGGTGTAAGTCTTAATGCAGTTTTAGCTGAGCTTGATAATCTTGCATGTTTACCCATGATCTTTAGACTATACATGCTTTTTTTTGAGAAAGCAAAGTCAGATATTTTAGAAGAACTGAACTGACAGCTCTGGCACAATGCAAGTAATCTGGTTAGCAAAGTTTGTGGATTGCATTTTTGCAGCTATTTAGGTTCTGACTATAGAAACCTATAATATCTGCTGTTAGCACTTAATGTGATAACTTTGGCCTTATCCTTTAAGTTTTCTAATTCTTTCCTTCTATTACAAGTTTGGGGAAACATCTTTCTCTCATGGCTGCACTTTCTAGATTGAGTTAATATTTTTATGTGTATGTATAATAGGAATTACCCCAAAAAAAAATTACTATGTTATGCCCCCAGTTTTCCCAGCTGATAACTTTGGAAGTGCTGAAAGTTGCTTTAGTGATTTGATTCAGAGAATGGACTCAAAGGCATATCACTGCTTAACATTAACTAACTAAAAAGGGAAATACTGGGAAACCAATCAGCTGTATTTTTTTTTTTTTATTTAAACTGAACACAAAACATCGACTTGGGTTTATTCTGGAGAGATGCTGCTCAGGAAGTGAAAACATATAATCTGTTAAAACTGTATTGCAATATTGGATAGCATGCAGAAGTCTTGAACTGTAAAAGGCCTTTCATATATGAAAACTGCATCTTGATGGCATGACAATTGAAGGCCCTGCTGAGTATCACTAGGCAGCATGTGCGGGCTCTGTTGTCATTGAGATCCAGCCCAGACACTTACAGGAACTGTTAAAGGAGATGGCAAGACAGCCTTCAAAATTAGAGGTGCTACTATCATATAGAAAGGTCATGGTTGTTGTATAAAGACCAGCTCTGCAACTAATAATTTAGTCAAGTTGCACTGTTGCATTTCTATCTGTGGAGCTAAACTCATATATCACCAGTGTTAGAAGCTGTTGGTTTTCAGCCATTGTGTTAACTTCAAGAGAAAGTGTACAAGCACTTCTTCTAACAAAAAATCTTAACTTTCTTCTGTGATGTTTCACTGTCTTTTCATGGTAAGGGTTTCCCCTCATGAGGTGTTTCAGAAGACCATGCTGAGCAAAACAGCTACCATTTTTCTTTCAGGTGTAGCAGCACCAGATGATTCTAGTTTGAAGTAATGCCCTGTCTGGGACATTGATTCTGCTTGAAGTTGGGAGCTCTCACTAATTTTTCAAATATTACCCCAGTAGCCCACTAAGAAGCCACCAACAGACAAAGCAGCTTTTAAAGTGTTCCAGGCCAGGCCTTCATGATGGGGTACCCCTGGCAGAGGCTGCTCTGGTGAGGCACTAAATTAGTTCACAGTTTGACTTGCTCATCACACGTGAGCTGTGTCGAGGGAAGCATGTTCCTGTCATGGCAGGTGGCAGGGAGGAGAGGATGAGGACTGCTTGGAACTTTCAATGGTGAACTGTTTGCATGAGGGATGTTGAGACCAGTAGATGTCTGATGTTTCTGATTGCTTGGTTATGGTGTTAGTGCTCTGACCTGCCTCTGCAGAGGACGTGATGTGCGAACCCACAGAATCATAGAATCTAATCACAGAATCATAGAATGGTTTGGGTTGAAAGGGACCTTAAAGATCATCTAGTTCCAACCCCCCTGCTATGGATGGGCAGGAACACTTTCCACTAGACCATCCAATCTGGCCTTAAACATTTCTAGGGATGGTGAATCCACAACTTCTCTGGGTAACCTGCTCTAATTTCTCATCACCCTCACAGTAAAGAATTTATTTCTAGTATCTAATCTAAACTTTGTGTCTCTCAGATTGCACCCATTGCCCTTTGTCCTGTCACTATGTGCCCTTGTAAAAGGTACAGTGAGCTTATTCCAGAGGTGTAGTGATCATGTTCCAGCATTCCCTTAAAGAAAGAGGCAGTCGAGATATATTGTTTTATTTTAGCACTCAGGGACCCCCTTGAGGGTTCAGGGATAAGTGTGATTGGTAGTGCTCAGATATGCCCTGACATGCCTGGGAGCTTGAATAAATCACGTAGTCAAGGCAGACTAACAAAGTCCTTCCTCTCAGCTGAAGTCCTGTAAATACTGTTGTGTGTCCTGAAGGAGAAAAACCACAATTGAATGCAATGTCATTAGTATTTTCTCCCACTCTGCAGTCTTTCGTGAGACAGGTTAGAACGAGAATTCAGGGTTAGAATTAGAAATAATAACCACATCTCTGTGCAATTAAAACAAAATCCTTACATTTTCAACATTTGCCTCTTAATTTTAGAGAGAAGAGATGGGGAAGGAGGGTTTTAAGAGGACACTTTCTATTTGTGATTGGCGCATTCCAGCCTTAAGGAGCTTTTCAGAAGTGTCACTGAGACTACTTCCTAAGAAAACTGTGCAACCAGCATTGTAAAACACTCTGACATTGTATTATTCCTGAGAGCAAGAATGCAGTGTATGAATTCTATTGCAGAAGCATCCCATTTGCTGCTGTTCATATTGTTCATGTAATTGCAATTTTGTTTATAATATTTTTCAAAGCCAAACCTGAGTGTGTTGTTCACTCAAGTCAATTAGTGGTTATCCTTGGCTGAAACACAAATGCATTTTCTGTGAGTCATTAATAAAATCAGCACTAATGGTGATTGCTACAGAAAGTAACTGAAAGGACAAACAAACGGTTGAACGGTTTTCAGTTTAGCAGGTTCAGTTTGGTGCATTACTGGACTAAACCCTTTATAAACTCTCGTTGGTTTGGCTTGAGGAAGCTTTGTGCCGGCTGTTTCCCACTTTAGCTTTTTTGCTGAAATGCCCCTAAACAAAAATAAGTCCTCTTGTCCTCATCTGTTGATGTGACGACTCAAATTAACACATGGTTTTTGACTAACCTGAAAGAACTTGCCAGGTGCTGGAGGTTTTCTATTTGCATCTTGGTTCACAAATATAAATTTAGGGTTTTATGTTTAAAAAAAATATTCTTGGAAATCGTTGATGGTATCTTTACATACATTTAAATAGAGAACTGTAATGACAAAAATACGATACTGCTCTTTTCGAACTTTTTTTTACGGACCCTTCCCCCTACCCTTTGCCCTGGGAGAGCAGAAATTTTGTAATTTGAGGTTCTTTCCCCCTCTTCTTAACTTTTAAAATCTGACACTCTAGACTCAGGCTTCCAGTGCTAACTAGAACCTCAGAAATGTATGCACAGCAGCGGCAAAGATGATATTCTGAAAAACGTCTGTAAAAACATTAGTTGGAAAACCCACTGAACATGAAATAATGAGTAGCATTTTTAGTCCTTCTTATTCTCGTGCAAGCTGTTTTGTGAGTGCTCATTTTATGTAAGAACCACTGGACAGTTTCCTTTCACATATAAAACATATATTAGTATAATTAAAATGTAATCAAACTGATTGTCATTCTCAATGACTTCAGAATGTCTTTGATCATTGCAAAGGAGCAGCCGTCTGTATAGGTGCTGCATTTTTCTTACAGCACTTTTTACACTTCGTTCTCTTCAGAGCCAAAATCATTCTTGGTATTGTACAATTGAATTTGTGTGTGATCTGCAAAGGTCCTGTTTTCAGTCATTGACCCATTAGTTGACATTTGGCACTTAGAGATATGTCATTCTGCTACTGCAAAATTCTACAAGTTCTTCCAAAAAACCCCAAATGCCAGTTGTTACAAGTTTAGTTAAAATGAAGTTTTTAAAATAAGATTCTGTTTAAGTAGAATAGAAACAGAGTTTTCTCTGTACTGGAGTGTTGTGTTCCTGAGCACTGAATGAAATACTGGATTTAATAGCAAATATGTAATCCCTTTTTAAAAAGCTAATGATATTGGGAAAGTCTTGTCCTTTACTCTTACAGACTTTTCCAAATGTGACATAACTGTTCTGTTTCCAACCCTCGTAGATCAACCTCTAAAATAATTAGGAATTTGAATATTGGCAGAATTCCATTAATACATTATTTACTGTAGTGTAAATCTTCTGCATATATATGTGTGCACCTGAAATCTGGTTTTATCTCTTGACATTCACTGCAGTAGAACTGCTTATTAATTCTAGAATCTGTGATGAAAGTGTTTTTGTTTCTCAAATAACAGTGAATTTTTGAAATTTTACTTAACTCTCCCCTGTTTCAGCTTTGACAATCTTGAAATCTGAATACTTGCCATAGTTTTGTTAGCTCTCACTGTATCGGTTTAACTGCAGCACTCAGTTTCAGGGCCTACGAGAGAAATCTAGTTTTGGTGGTTACTCTGCTGAAACAGAAAACAAAAAAGTAAATTATATTTTATTTTACTGATTTTTTTGGGGACAATGATAACAGGTTAAATAACCAAAAGAAATGGAAGCACTGCTTTTGTTTGATGGAGGCATTGGTTAGGATCACCATGTAAGTAATGTAAGCAAAAAGTCTGGTGTGTGTATGTGAGAAGGTAGGGGTGTTTGGTGGTAAAGGTGATTGATGGAGAAAGGAAAGTGAGCAGTGATTTCAAAGTAACAAGTGGAAAGTAGTAGTGAATTGAGATGAGCAGAAAAATGCTGTGTTCAGCATCTCATTGCCCTAGGAGCTTGGGTCTGTACCGATTCCATATGTTTGGGATGTTATGTTACCTAATAATATACATAGATTCTGTGTAACTAAAAAGGCTGGATCAATAGGTTTTTAATTGGGTACTTTGAGGAAAAGTGTGTTGGGAGAGATAACATGACTGACATAGCTGTCAACTGAACAAATTTTTGAATAACAATATATATGCAAGAATATGCAATAAATAAAGAGAATGTATTACTTTGTATAGGATTTTAAATGGTGTTTCTCTTTTCATCAGCTTTTGGACTTTGCATGCTTTTCCCTTTGTTTTGAATAAAAACCATGTTTTGAAATGAGTAGCTGCTCTGTAGCACCTAATTTAGTGTGTGTAGGTGAAGTTGGCATAATACCTGTTTTGAGTTGTTCTGTCCTTCCTTCACTGAGTAATTTTACAGAATTGTCTTTCTTAGGGAACAAAGTGTCCTTAATTTAAAAATATGTAAATAAAGACTGCCATATGGTTGACATGAAATTTGTATTTGTCTTTCCATCTTTATTAATATGCCATTTTGGTTCAATTGGGATATTGCATCTGCAACTGGATTCAGGTTTGTTTCATGAAACTGCTGACTAGAGACTAATTTGGAGCCTGCTGAAATTTTCACATGAAGCTGGTTTCAACAGTCTTTGATTTAGCTTGCTCTGTTGTAGTCACTGTTCCAATGATTGTTGCCATCTAACATTTTATGCTTTGCAGTTTGAGAATGGCAAACAAACTGCTAGGTAAGAAAATAGTGGTGTTTCTGTCTTCCTTGCATGCTAGTACCCTATATTAAATGTTGTAGGTAGCTGTTTGTTTGCTTGGCATAAACTATTCTGCTTGAAAGGTCCCTTTGGGACAGTTCTTTGACGGTACCTGCAAGGTATGTGCACAGGAAAGACAGTAGTGTCTTGGGGCACAGATATACAAATATTATGATCCTGGGTACTGTTTTTTTTCAAAAAGAGTCACAAACAGCAGGGTTCAGCAATTAAGTGTCTTCCTATTGCTGATATATTCAAAAAAAAGAAAGTCTATACAGTATGTGTGAGGAAAATCTAATTCCAGCAATCAACATAGGAATAGCTACACAAAAAATCCTGAGTCTCATGTATGAATACCTGCTTCATATGATCTTGTGGTGATATTGTATTTCAAGTATCCAATTATGATGAATGGTATTTGATCCTTTTATTATAGTTATTATTTCAACAAGAGAAGCAAAACTAGATGGTAGGGTGGGATCCTCAGGAGTAACCAACTCTGGCCAAACTGTGTTTGGCTCGAAGTTGCTAAGAGTTTCACTGTTGATTTTTGTGGGAGATGGGTTAGGTCACTGCACAGTACTTTTGAAATCCCACCTCTAACTATTTCTGAGTTGAGTGTGTGATTATTTCCTCACAGGGAGGAGTCCATCACCACAGCCTTCCAGAAACACAGGTGATATACATCAGTCAAAATACCAAATTCCAGTAACTTAAACCATCTCCTTTCTGAGAAGATGTATTAATAAAGCTAACAGGCTGGTGCTGAGCATTTGCAAGCCCAGTAATGAAAAGTGTGCTGTGGGCTTCACTGGAAGTTGTAAGTGCTGAAGATGTCCAGGATCAGGCTTTGGATGAGCCATTCAGGACCACGTGTGGTCTCTCATGGGCTGGTTTCATGCTTGCTTGCAGTAGTTGGAACTAACCAGCCATGACAAAAAAAGGAACATTGGAGGTCTTAAATTTGTGCTGGGTGCTACTTCTGCTTTTAGAGTGAACACGGTCTGAAAGCCCCTCTGCACTCAGCCTGTGAAAAGCACTCAGCATGTGCCATAGCTTCTGAAATCTGCGGAACAACTTGCGTCAGTGCATGCGGGAGGAGCGAACCTTCTGGCATGCACTGCACTCCAGAGCTAACCCATCCCCTGCCCTCAATTTTCAATTTTTCAATGGTATGGAGTTGCTAGAGGTGATGGGGAAAGAATAGCATGTAAATTTACTTTCAGGTCTCAGGCCCTCATTCTACTGGAGTGACTCACTTAAAGTGATACTGGTGTCCAAGATAAACCTCTCAGATGTGTCATACAAATGCTTATTATTGTAATTAATCTGTCAATGCAATTAATTATCCTTGGCTCAGTAGCCTAATATCAGTATAAGTATTGCTGCTACGCTATCTTTCAAAATGAGTGTGTCTATACAAGTTGCTTTGGATCAGCTTTTGGCCGTGGGGCCCGCTTGGTTTCCGACAATGTTTCTGACTGTTTCTGATTGTTTCCCACAATCTCTCTGACATAGTGGTGAAGTTTGTGCACCTTGCAGAGGTGTGTCATGGTGCTGGGGTCAGGATCTCTTGTAAAAGGGCTTGCTCTTCATGCAATGGCAAGTGAAGAAACAAAGTATATATAGGGGAAATATGGAGGGATTTCTCAGCCAGCAAAGCAAAGGGGTTGTGGATAATGCTACCTCACGTAGCCACACATTGAGCAGTGAAAATTCGTCTTCTTTCCCCAGCTGGCAGATAAAATGCCTGGTGGGTGCAGATTGTGTTCCACCTTGTTGGCAAAGGATCTCTTGCACATAAATGTGTGAATTTCCATGTGTGGTGTTGAACGTGTTCATGTTCAACATAAACATGATTATTTGGATTATTACAGGAGTGTGCATTGTCACAAAAGGATGGATTTAGGTGCATTTTGTAATGACCCTTTTGCTTGAATTCTTATCTTTACAAGTGCATCTGAAGAATTCATAACTTGGCAACTGAGGTAATTCAGTAGAGTTCCAGTGAATAATGTAGTTTTTGTGTGTCTGAGCTACAGATTGTATTCTTGGAAGTCCTATTTGAGAAGTCACCTAAATGTGCTTTCAGAAGTGTTCTATTTCTTAACAGTCATAGGAGCAAAAAATCCTTTGAAAATAAAATGACAGTTGAAATGAGCATTGACAATGCAAAGCAGTAGTGTAGGATTGTAGATATGTTGTTTTAAATATATCCAGTAACATTTTTCATGCATCAGAAATGGTTATCTAACTTCCCTACTTGATCTGGTAACTTATTATGATAGCTGACTAAGAAAGAGAGGCTAATTTTGTGAAAGAAAAGTATGAGTTTTATGGTTGTCTTTTTTGAAGGTTTCCAAAAATAGGAAAACAATATCTATACCACAAACATATTTCTTTTGAAATAAAGAAAAATGATGGTGTGAATTTAAAAGAAATTGAATATCACAATTTCAGGCTGTAACATCTGTTCAGGGAAAAGGAAGGGCAGGAGAAGATGCAACTTCATTTTCCTAGAAATGTAAGAACAATTGTGTTTTCAGAAAGAAGTTTTGATCTTTTTAGTAAAGATGCTCCTTTTTGTAAAAGATCACTCATGAGCCTTGGGAGAAGCATGACTAAGCTATATGCTGGTACCTTAGCAACGTGAAAGCAAGTGTTTTAAAATCTGACTGTATAGAGATGATCTCTGTCTGAATGATGGTGTTGCTTCCTCAAAATCATTAATATTCCACCAGTCTAGAGCAGGGCTTGTGCTGTGATGGATGAATGTATTTAACCTGAATCTTTTCTTCTCACACCTTTTTGCTTCTTTATACAGGGAATGAAGTATCTGTGCATTCCTGCTGCTGACTCACCCTCGCAGAACTTGTAAGTATTATTTTAAAAGTAAATCACAAAACCCCAGAAACTCCATGATGCCTATTTTAAAATATGCTGAAAGCTCTGATTCTGATCTCTAAGGAGTATTACACAAATGTGGGGTGTAATCCATTAAGAAAACCCAGTAACACTTCATTTCACCCTGCTTTTTGTATGTGTTTGTAGGAGGCTCAGTATGTAAATACTCTTGATTTGTGGCCTTAAACTTCAGGAATTCCTTAGTGAGTCTGAACCTAATTCAGTCACAGTTTATTCTAGCTACTGTTTTTGTAAATGATTTGTGGCCTTAAACTTCAGGAATTCCTTAGTCTGAGTCTGAGCCTAATTCAATCACAGTTTATTCTAGCCACTGTTTTTGTAAGTCTTTGTGTTTGGCTCCTTTTTTTTTTTTTGTTTTTTTAGTGCCAACTGCAGATATCAACAAAACACAATATTTGAAAGAGTTTTGAAGCCTGGTGCCTCAAGGGTTGAAATAAATTCCTCACAGTGGCCTTCAAAACAAGGTCCCTGTGTGCAAACTACCTCTGTGACAATCTGCTGGGGACTTCTTGAACCTGCCTCAGAAGTCCCTGCTGCTCTTAGTATAAGCTGGGGGTTTTCTGCCCTGCAATGACTCTGACCTTGAAGACATAGGTTCTACAACTAGGGTGTCCAAGCCTTGCTCTTTCTCATCTCTGCTAAAGTTCACATAATGCTAATTTACTTACCCCTGGTTTTAACTGAGCATGGCAAGTCTTGATTCCAAAGAGAAATCAAAACAAAAGGACTTGGAGGGTGACCAGCTCTTTCTTCTAGAGCTCACTGTTTATGTTGGGGAGAGGTGAGGGGGGTTTCAGCCACATCCTACTACCAAGTTTTGGTAGAGAAACAAGTAGTGGAAAGAGGCCTGATAGGTACGGGAGGAAGTGCAGCCCTGCTTTTCTCTTGTACCACAGCAATTTTCTGCCTCATGCTTTTAAGGGATATTTTTAAAGCATGTGTTTCTCATACTCTAGAAAGATTCCAGTGTGGCACTTGATGTGTGATGATTTGCCTTTTCATTCTGCATTTCTGTCATGATTTTAGGGGAAGAGAAAAAAAAAAAGCACCACACCCCACCCGCAATGAAAAACACCCTAATCCCCTGAATTTCAGGTCTGTAATGAGAAGGCAGAGATCTGACTGCCTTTGTCATGGACAACTTCCATGGCCTTAATATTTAGAATAAAAATAAATACATTTAAAGAAATATCCTTTTGGGAAGGAAAGCTGATATGAGATTAGAGGAAAACATTCACATGTCATTAATTGTTCATTGGCATTTTGAGGTGTGTAGCGTTTTTGACAACATTTTCTAAATCTGCTTCCTTTGTTAATAGAGATAAATCGGGATTGGAAGGAGAAAAGTTGGCATTTATGATGAACATCAATCAATGTACAATTCCCTCACCGTTAAATATCAAGCAGTTATATTGAAAAACCAGCTCCTGTGCTTGAGCTGTCTGGCGCAGTACCAAAGCTCTTAAGGCTTCAGTAAGAAGATAGAATATTTGCATGAGTATTGTTTCTGTTACGCTGCAGGCATCTAAAATACTTGCTTTGGTATCAGGTGGTTGCCAGCAAACGTCATTACTTCTAATACTGATACATTTGATCACTTAAAATAAAACTTGATGAGTAACTGATTTTTCTTCTTTTACTTTATACAGTCCAGGCCTTCAAGTAAAATCAAATCATGATGCTCACAAATAGCACCATTGCTTGCTTTGCACATGCAGTCTTCTGAAAGAAAGAGGAAGTTATTTTTGTTCAGCCTGTGAGGACTGGATGCTGTCTTATCTAGGAGTGGTTAACCATACTGCCTGTGCCCACTGTGGAGGGAGGGATAGCTAGGGAACAGGAAGGGAATTGGTACCTCTGCAACATCTTTGCATGGTTACCCTCTTCTTCTAAAAGAGGGATTCTCTTGGTTTCTTTCTAGGGAGAAAAAAACAACCAACCAAGCAGCAGGTCCTTGTCTTCTATTAGCAAGGGTTGACAGGCACAGCTCTGTTCTCTTGTCTGTTTCCCAACAACAAGGACCAACTGGAGGCCTTTTACCCACTGAATTTTGGGACTGTGAGCTCTTAATGCACTTCAGCTCAATTTTTCTGAAGGAAACCTCTGGTTTCTTGTGTGTATAATGCACATTTACTCCTAGAAAACTTGTTTAGTGGAGTTCTTTTCCTCAGTGGGATGACTTGCCAGGGAAATACAGCAGGGATTCCCCTGTTAGCATGTGGGTATTCGCTAAAGTGTCTCAAAAGCTTTATTTTACTCCCCTATTCTGCCCCTAGCAAGCATAGGGAGAAAGCAATTGCTTTTCAGACTCAAGGTACTTCCTAGATGTTAAATCAACGCTTTCCCTGGTCTGTGAGAATTTTACCTTGGGCCAGTAACTGCTCCAGAAATGTCATCCTCTGTAGAACTCATCACTAAAAAATTACTTCTATATAAATAAAATCTTCCCTTCCTGTCCTGTTTTAGTTAATTGTCTTTGGCTGTCTGTTTCTAAGGAATTAACCTCCAATAGTCAGGTGGTTAGTGGTGATAATGCAGAAGCCAGATGACCTATTAAGAGGAGAAAATTTTGGTAGATTTTTTTTACATCACCAAAGGAAAGAAACATCAAGATGCTTTGTCCTATCTGATTTAGATGCTGTCTTTTTAACCTTTCTAAATCTCTGTAGAAGTCTAACTAGTAACAAATGAAAATAGAGCTCTGGTATCATAACTCTGCTCTTGGTCTAGTTTTGAATTATGCAGCGTGCTAATGCGTAAGTTTAGATAACTTCTACAACATCCTGGTAGGGGCGTTGTACTGGTGGTTCTTCCTGTGGTGTTTTCCCACTGTAAAGATGATGCAGTTCAGGACCCAGCTTTCAGCTGGGAGATGCAAGAGCCAGATATCATGTAATAAATTGTCCTGAAGTCCCAACAAATGGGCTGCAAATCAACACATTTGTCAAGTGCTTTCCTGTTAGAGATGATAGTCAACTGTTTTGTGGTTAGTGTAAGACTTACCATTCTTCTTTGTGTCTGGCACTTGCCACACAGCTAACTGGTCCTCAATCTTAGTTTTTATATAAATATGGTGTTACCATAATCTTGAAAATGAGTTTAGGCAACTGTGTCTGCTGCTCCAGAATGCCTGATGCCCTAAGGCTGTGGAGGAGTACATATCTCCTTTACTCTGGCTCAAGTGAGGAGGGGCCAAGGTGCTATAGAGCGGCATTAATTCTAGATGTGACTATTTCTCTTCTCATTTTCATGAATGCCTGTAAACACACTTGAAAGCACATCAGCAATCTGAGCATCAGCACTGAGGAAGGGTGAAGAAAACTGAGTGAATGGATTTCACGATGTTCAGTACCTTGTAAAGGTGTTATGCTCAGTTACAGATATTTTTCAAACCAGAGTGTTGAAGTGTCTTACCGAAACTTGTGCGAGACCATTGAAACAAATTCACTGGTGCATGAAGCTGCCCTCCTGGCCAGATTTTCTAGAGAGAAAGAGAAATGATGAGAAGATCAGGTCAGATAATACAGACCTAACCAAACTGCATCTGAGTGAATGCTTTCAATCTCAGCTAAGCTCTTCATTGTGCAATAGCAAAGCCTCTTGCACATGTAGCCAGAGATCTCATTTGTGCTCTGAGTTTGTTTATGTGAAACCTCTTGTGCTCCCCTGGCAGACCTGAGCACCATGATTTGTTAGAACTCAGCCAGTGACACTGGTTTGGTGTGGCAGTCCAAGTACACATGCATTTGTAAGGCTTTGTCTTCACTTATCCCCCATGCTTCATCAGTTCCTTGAGAAATATAAAAGCCTGAGTTGACCTGCTGTCCTAAGGCTTGGGAGTGCATTGGGCCTTGAGATTTTCCAAATAGGCTGCTCAGCTCTTCTCTAGCTGTCTTTTCCATGTTGTATCCAGTGATGCAGGAACTCCATTGGAGAGGGAGTCCTGTGCTTGGGATCTTCTTTTTATTTACTCCAGTTAGATATCATTGTGTGTGCAAGTTCTGCAGGCAGTGACAGTGTGTTGCATCAGTGTTGTCCTTCAGGACAGGAGTGTTTACAGTATCAGCAGCTGCACTGTTAGGCAGGAAGGGAAGCTTCCTTTTATGTGGGTATTCCTGATTTTTGTGTGGCTGCTGGTGCTGGGCTGAGGTTTTTTTTCTTTTACCCTTGTGGTATAATATTCACCCAGAAAGGGGAAACATCTTGAATACAGGACGTTGTGTTTCATGGGTGTTGAGCGCAATGTGCTTTCAGGTTTGCCCTTGCCAGCAGGCCTGGCAATGACTGCCCCCTAAGAACCTCTTTCCTCTGCCCGTGGTGCCCACACTGCTTCTGCTTGTGAGCTTGAATTGCAGGAGCACTCAAAGGGCACTGTGAGCTCCAGCTCTGCTGAGCTAAGAGGTGCTGCTTGCAGCTGTGGTAAGCTGCAGGCAGCGCCAGAGGCTTCGCAGTCGGAAAGGCAGGGTGTGCAGCTTACAACTGGGATGCAAAGAGGCAGTGCTGCACATTCACTCAGGTGATGACAGCTGCCTGCTTACTATCCTTCACTGTGCCCCCTTAAAATGAAATGGGCATGTGTAAAGGATAATGAGATTATAAACCCTAAAGTTTGCAGACAATCTTCTCTAGGTTTTCTCCTCTGCTGCTTTAAAACAGGTAGGCAGACACCCTGAATATGGGCAGAAGGGGTACTGCTGTCTGAAAGGAGAAGACTGGAAGGAACTAAAGAAAATAGGGCTTGAATTGAGAATTTTTTCATAGAAGAGACAAAAGTAAGTGTTTTCATGTAGCCAAGCAGAAAGCCATGCCCTAGCACATGGCTTGAAGGAGGGGGTAGAGTTAGAGTTCAGCATAAGTTTGGGTAGCAGGTAGTGTCTTTTTGTGAGAGACATTATGTCTGGAGAACTGCTCATGTAGTTGTGCTGAGTTCCACCTGACATCTGAGCACACAAGGACATGTGAGGTCAAGTCACTGCTTTTAGGAAGAATCAAACACAAACCGAAATACAGACTTGACAGTCATCAGAATAAAGTTTATCACACTGTGGTGCCTAAAATACCAGTTTCTTACTTGGATAGAGTGGCAAATAACTTATGCCAGTGAGTTCTGTGTTTCATTGGCAGACAATAACTTTTACTTTGTAAGACCTGTATTCAGTTCTAAATTCTAGAAACAACATGAGGTGAGCTTTCGGATATATTTCTTTCTTTCTAAGTAGTGATTTTACTAAATGCAGCACTTTCTTTATCCTCCTTCTGCTTTTGTTTTCAGAGCAAGGCATTTCAGAGAGAGCATCAAATTTATCCATGAGTGCCGGCTCACAGGTGAAGGCTGCTTGGTTCACTGGTATGTATACTGCTCGCTAAAAAAACTTCTTAAGGGTTTCTCTGCCTTGATTTGGATGTTCATAATTTTAATAGTGGTCATATCTCCTCTGTGGCAAAATCCTCTTGGACTAAATTGCCCCTTTTATTCAAAAAGTCCCAGAAGATTTGCAAATGCTATTAAAGCCTTATGCTAGGACTTTCAAGTCCCTGGGGTAGGCAGCTGCTTGGAAATGAAAGTAGCCCATGAAATTCTTCTTGACCTTCTCTTATCAAACATTTTTGTAGGGTTTATTTGACTAGGAATGTGTTGGCTGAAGACATACTATTTATTTCTCATCATTTTAATCACTGTATTTTTAAATGTGATTTCCATAATCCTAATAATTTGATTAGTTTCTCTAACAGCTGTTTTGTTGACTTCAGAGTTCTTAAAAAAGCCTGTCTGAACAGAAATTGATTTTTTCCCCCTCTTTCTTTTCTTTAAACTGCTGAAGCATTCAAATGTTGCATTTGTTAATAACAAAATCCTGATTGGAGAGATGTTCCTGGGACTGTAAAGAATAGAAAAGGAATTCCCACCCTGGGTTTTTTCTTGCTCTCAGCTATTGGTTGTGGTCTTTGTGCTGTATGTCCAAAGGACATATCTGAATCTATATCTGGAATCAGAGTCATCTCATGATTTGCACACTGGACTTGTACACAGGCCCTGGCTATAAATCCTCACTTTGGTATTGACTCATGACAGGGCTGTGCACAAGCCATTTGGTCAGTCTTGGTGTATGGAAAACAGGAATAAGTAGTCTGAATACTGGTAGAGTTTTAAAAAACATATATTTAAATTTGTGAAGTATTCAGAAACATAAAATGGTGAAGAGTCTGGTAACTCTTTATTTTTACTCTGGTAAATGTAACTCTAACACATTAGGGCTGTGCACAAGCCATTTGGTCAGTCTTGGTGTATGGAAAACAGGAATAAGTAGTCTGAATACTGGTAGAGTTTTAAAAAACATATATTTAAATTTGTGAAGTATTCAGAAACATAAAATGGTGAAGAGTCTGGTAACTCTTTATTTTTACTCTGGTAAATGTAACTCTAACTCTAACTTTAATACTCTGAATAGAAATAATTCTGAATTTGTCCATTGTTGTCCAACCAGGCAACATGAATGATTCTTACTCTATCCCAGCTTTTCATCTGGGAAACTGGAGTCCTGAGAATTTAAGCTGCACAATGCAGTGGATAGCAGAAAGAGGAACTCAAGCAACCGACATATATACCTCTTACTGGTTCAGTTAAAGTTCATTTTGGCCCCATGAAATTGCAGCCTTTATTCATGATGGAGAGGAAACAGTCTTATTTCACTGCTCTGATCTTTATAAACAGAACAAAGAAAGTGGCTGACTTACTTCTGCCTTTTTAAAACACAAATCTAACTTAGAATGTGTGCACTGTCCCCTGCTTTCGTGACTACTTCATGCTTATTTCTTCCTTTTCAGCCTCATATGAGTTACCACTCAAAACCCACTTTCTTGATCATGTAGATTTTTTTCTTTGAAAAGGTAGTACCAAAACCACTTAACTCAAATATTATAATATTTCTTCCTCATGGCAACACAGCAGTCTGTGATGTTGAGAAGTGATGCTTTTAGCTGTGACAGGTGAAGTACAGCACTGCTTCAGTGTATTGCACCCCCTTTTCCCTGCAGCCTTGCAGGTGTCTCCAGGAGTGTCACGCTGGTGGTTGCCTACATCATGACCATCACAGACTTCGGCTGGGAAGATGCGCTGTCTGTTGTCCGCGCGGCGAGGTCCTGTGCCAATCCCAACATGGGCTTCCAGAGACAGCTACAGGAATTCGAAAAGCATGATGTTGATCAGGTAAATGAACTACAAAAAAGAGCTGTGAAACACAACTCCAAGTCAGATCGTGGGCTACTTCTCACTATTTGGTGGTGTGTGTGGTTTATCTGACTCCCCGTTTTTGCTTTGAGGGAAAGGCTTCTTTGCCCAGCCAGTTCCACAAAGGAGATACAGATAGATCTGAAGGTGTCAGGGAATGCTGGATCAGAGTAGGGATTAGGCACCTCCTGCCCAACTGTGCAGTCAATCTGGTGGTTGCTTCATGTTAGCTGAGACACAGATGAAGATTAACACCTTTAGAGAGGTAAAAGGTAAAGGGTGAGTTCTCAGAACGTAGGTAAAAGGTCAACCTATAACTACCAGATGTTTAAAAATAGTGAGTTTCCCCCCAACATATTCATTTGGAATAGTAATAAGGAAAGAAATCATCATGACAAATCTTGTATGTCCAGGAGTTAAACTAAGTCCTCATGATTTGTGTGTTGTGACCCCCTCCCACCTTCTGTGGCTAAGACTTCATAAATTTTCTGATGTTTAGGGCAGCCTCAGAGCTGATCCTTTTTTTTTTCTTATTAGCCTTTTGAAGGTTATGTAGGGCTAGGAGAATCAATGAAAGGGTAGGATTGCTAAAGGGGTTTCATAAAACAAAAATTAGTTTCTTACTCCAAAAAACCCCATCCTACGCAAAAGACCTGCTCCCTGTGGGTGATTGGTGACTTCAACTTATGTTACCAATCTACTGTGGCTGTCCCTTCCATTTTCCATTGCTCAGCATGTTGTTGTTGTTGTGTGGGCTTTTGTGCTATTGAGCTTATTAAAAATAACAACAGAGGCAAACCAAAGTCGGAAAGCAAAATACACGAGACAAAGGATGTTGTTTTTTTTTTTATTCCATCCCTGTCATTCTGCTGCAGAAGGCTCAGAGTTTAGAAATTACCATTTGTTTTGCATGATGCAGTTAGCAACTGTAAATATTTGCGTTTTTTTAATATTTAACTGAATGTTTCCTGGATCATTTGGAACTGGTGTTAAATGGTAGAATAACTGATTTTTAAGAGACAAAAGTCAGAGAGGGACTTTCCAGACTTGTCTCCTTCCTCCCTTACAGTCATTTCTACTCTAATTGGTTTGGTCTAACAGCAATGACAATTAAGGCTGTATGCAAATAGCCTGATAAAGACAGTAACGTCTCTCTTTTTTCATCCACCATGGACTGCGCATTCTGTCTTTATTCACTGAGGGGGAGGCAGTAGGTTGCAAAAAGAAGTATCCACCTGTATTCACTGGCTGGGCTGTAGTTTCTTACTGTCTCTTAAGAGCAACCACATCCTCAGCAGGTGTCTGTTTACACACCTGATTTGGGTGGAATGATGCCATCTGCCAAGGGCGTGAACTTTTTTCAGATTTCAGCAGCATTTGGTGTTTTGCTGTTCCACTAAGGGGTGGTGGTATCCTGTGGCCTCTCTGGAATGTTGCCCTCTAGATCTTGGTCTTAAAGGATGAGGCTTAGTCACTAAGGTCATGACATAGTTTGCCCCTGTTCCTAACTTCCACATGGAGGCCTGAGGCTTCAGATTTGCCTGAGGACCTCTTTAAGGAATGGGAGGAAGTATCTATGTTGAAGTCTTGTCTCCCAATATCCTAGTAAATGACCTTTATGGATCAAGCTATTTCATGAGCCCCAAACAGAACAAAGCTATGAAGGTTAAGGTTTGGAAAATTAATATTATCCCCACTGGGACACAACAGTTGGAGTCTGTCTAGTAGCTGCTTCTGCAGGTGAGCTCAACAAAATTGTCAGGAATTGGACAGTTCCTCATCTGGAATTGTCCTCAGCTGGACTCAAATTCTCCAGCAGGCAAAGAAGTGTCAGAGCTGAGTGGATAGAAAGAGTGAACATGTGAAATTTCCACTCTTTCATGTGAGACAGAATTATCTGTTGGCAGGACCAAATCAAGGAAAAGGAGTGGAGGATTTATACAGTATACATTTACAGATCTTGTTGGACTACAGGTATCTCGTGGTAAAAAAAATGTGGGTTTAAAGAATCAATTTGTGTTATCAGACACAAAGTTACTGCCTCAACCTCTGAAAGCACCTACCTGAAAATTGCTGCAAGCTGAGGAAATGTCCAGGGAAAAGGTCCCAGCATTATTGTCCTGCCATTGCTTGATTCTTTCCTCATCATTTATATCTGGTTACTCTCAAAGCAGGATACAGGGCTTTGTTGACCATCAGCTGGGCCTGGTACATGTGTTACCATGTACCAAATTCAGTTATTCATATCAGTAACATATGGGGTCCTATTCTATAGCTTGTAAAACTCATAGACTATTTCTTCCTAGAAGAAGACACCTATTAGGATATCCACACTACATTTTTTACTACTGGTGTTTGTGGGCTCAAGATAAAACCTGTAAGAGTGGTTCACTTTCTGATCTTCAACCTTCTCGCAGCCTGTTGTGTCTTGGGCAAGTTGGCTGATCATATTGGCTTCCATACCAATTCCTCTTATTGTTTGTGTATGCAGCAGGAACAGGGAGATTTTAAGTCCAGGATGTCCTTTCCCAGCAGGTGTTCCTTACTTTGTATTACTCCAGTCAGCCAAGCTGTTCCACAGATGTGTCATTTTGGGAGATGTAAGGGGTCTCAGTGATTTCAAATATGCGTTCCTGTGCTCTGCATTCTGTGCTGCTCTTGAAGGACATGCAGTATTTGCAGTGCTTTTCTTCAAACTGTGTATGATCCTAAAAGTTATTGAAATTGTGTAGAACAGGAAGGAGAATTACTTCTCCATCCATTTAATGTTTTCATTATTTTGTATATGTCTTTTCAATTTCTCCAGTTCAGGCAGTGGCTGAAAGAAGAATATGGGGAAAACTCTTCTCAGGATCTGCAAGAAGCCAAAAATCTTCTCAGCAAATACAAAGAGCAGGCAGAGTTGCATCAGACTACTGGAGGAAGACAGTGGAATAACAACTTCTCATCTGTGCCATCACTCTCATACAGCAACTACACAACAGAGACCTAGTTGCAAGAGGTCGATTTTTTTCTTTTCTACTTTTGCAAAACATCTTGCCATGTTTTCCATCCCATCTTCAAGACTTTCAGCAGTATATCATGCAAACTGTTGATTTATAGAAAGCTTCTTGATGACATTATGTGTGTGTGTGTATGAGTGTGTTTCACACAAGTTGGTAATTCAGGCAGGATCAAGCTCTGTTTATGCCCAGAGACAGGATCCAGTTACTGTGGCTGAGGCAGTCTGTCTGCCAGCCACAGCTATGTCCCCTTCTGCCCACATTGCCTGGCATTTGCTGTGAGGTTAGCTCAACTCCTCTTGTTGTAGGCTAGCAAAGGGCTTGGAGAGATGAGGTCTGGTGATTCAAGCTGTGGCAGTTTGGCATCTCTGCACTCTTAGTGTGGCAAAGGTGTTGCTGCACCTGAAGAAGGGAACTCGAGTCTGTGTCTCTGCTGCTCCTGTTCACAAACCATTGGCAGGTAGTGGCGTGGAGGTGGGTGTGAACTTGAGAGCAGGCTGAAAGCTGGAGCAGATGAGACAGGGGCCCAAGTAGCTTTCCCCCAGCAGTGGCATCTAGGAGAGAAGTGGGACAGACAGCTCTGAGTAATAACACCTTCAACCGCCACAGTTGTCTTTGCTTCAATGCCCGTGAGACTGAGCTGTCGGCAGAGCTGCCACAGACCAAGAGCAGCCAGGCTGTTACCACAGCTCAGCTGATGTGCAGTGATTTAAGCCGTGCTCCCTTGGCTGTGCATCTGGTCTCCCAACATAAGCTTTTCTGGAGAACAGTTGATCATGTCTCCGGAGCCACTGAACTTCATTCCCCACGGAACACGTGCCTCTTCAGCACGCGCCCCTGCGCACACCATAACGCGTCTCCAAAGAGTGGGCTCGGAGTGAGTGCGAGCACCTGTTTCTTTGCTTGTGCTGTGGTTTGCTCTTTGACTTCAGCTACCTCAAAAATGCTGTTCTTGTCATTGTGGTTGTAAATGCAACCTTGAAAATTGCCTTGTGTAATCTTAATCTAACACTGAGTGAAGTAAGTGGGTGCGTGTGTGTGCGAGAGTGCGTGTGCACGTATATTTCAAAATGTCTGTATTTGAGAAGTTTATTGTTTTCTTTTAAGATTGCCCATATTTATCACTGGTTTAAAGATTGAGTTGTTGAATTCAACTTTCCTGCCATTTAAACACCACTATATATTTTGCTGTGATCAGATTTATGGGTATGCATTTGTACAATATATTTTAAACTAGGTTGAAACTAGGGGCCATACTCTGCTCTTGGTAACGTTGTGTTTTTCTGGAATGAAGCCATTGCCTGACTCAAGTGGCTTGTAAGAGTGTAACTTCAAACATGTCAGTTGGGATTCTGGGCAGTGTATTGATTTCTGATGGTGTAATGTGGAGTGGCCCTGATGCCAAGATCATGATTTCTTCTCTTTGACTTGGAAGATGGAAGGCCCACTTTTCTTGAAGATTCTAGAAAATAAAAAATAATATCCAAACAGCCAAGATAGAAAACTAAAACCAAACCCTTCATTTGTTCAAGTGTGGTGTATATCATGCTAAAAGCTGAGCACTGAGTGAGAAGCAATCAGTTTACTAAATAGTATCCAAATTGTGTCTCTTTCAATTTCTTCAGTACTCTGGCCTCCCATTTCCTTCACAAGATTCCTCTACATGTGATTTCCACTTGCAGGTGACAGTGAATTCTTTGGATGGGAGCAAGGCTTTTGGGTCAAGTAAACTCTGGCCGTTAAATATCTGTTGTTAAGTATCTTAAAAAATGTGTTATGGCTTGTGAAATACGGGTTGTGCATATCAATAACTGCTTAAAAGGAAAAAAGGGAATGGGGTGGAACAGACCTGTCCATTTCATCTGAGGTCAAGCCTGCATCAGGGTTGCACTAAGTGCTTGAAGTGTACTGAGCATGATGAGAGCAGGATAATAATATCTTTGTTGCAATAAGGGATGTTGCTGGATTTGGGAAGAGTGCTGGAACTTACCTTGTTTTCAAGCTTGCAGGTAAATGAACCACTGCCTGTTTGGTATATCCAGCAGTTGCTCTGTGATTGCCTGGTAAGAGAGGTATTTAGCTGTTCCTGAAGATGTAGATCTGCAGATAATAGTCTGTTTAACAATTCCAGCCCAGCAGTGTCCACATTGACAGTCCCTTCTGTGCTCTGAGGGTAGATGTAATAATTGGAAAATGTTTTCCTCGGTAACAGGGTCTGACACACGTTCAGGATGTGGGTCCGTTTGTTCAACCCTCTACTCATGATAGGATACGTAGGGCAGCATCAGCCCATCCCCTAAGGGCAGCTTTGTCAGAAGTATTCTGCCTATGGCCTTGCAGGTATCCAGCCAGTCCTTCCTGTAGCTGGCTGCCAATATTGTATATCCTGTAACACTCCTGGCACTCTTGTCCTTTCCGTAGTAATGCTGTGGGTGCTGGTAAGTTGGCAGTTCTTTTAATGTTCTGACGCATACAAGGCAGAATGGGAGATATCTGTTAATTTTCATGTGTCCAAGATTAATCTGCACTGTTTTTTTAAAATAGTTTTCCAAAGACTCAGTCCCTTGGACAGGATTTTTTTTGGAACTGAGTTTCATATAGCCAGTATCAGTGTGCATTATGCTGCAGCTCCAAAGCAGATACAGGGTAAGCTGGGAAGATGGAGGGAATGCCGTATTGTCAGTGAGTGGAAGTGCTTCTCTCTTTTTGAAAGGCAGAAGGGGTATTTTCTGCAGTCTCCGCCTTCAACATCTTGTGTAGTGCTCTTTGTGTACTGCAAACTGCAGTTAAGAGCAGTATAAGAGCAACAGCAGTCTAAGAAAACTTGAATCTGGTATGTCCATGTAGAGAGCAGCATGATGGTTTGCTCCCTAATTACCATGGGTGCAGAAGAGAGAGCTACAGCTCTCACCTTTGGCCTTCTAGAGGGGGAGAGGAGCTAACGCAGACTGAGAATGTGACATGATTTGTCTTCCAACTAGCCTTTCAGTGGCAATTTGTAGGACTTTCCAGCAATCTGGAACATGACTAGACCCAATTCACCTCTTAGTAGTTGGCCTTTGTAGTGTAGATGATGCATTCAGTTATTTTGTTTCTGTACTTCAAAACACTGTCCTCATTTTGATGTTCACTGGAAAATGTATAAAGTTTATAACACCTTATTGGATATCCAGATTTGAAATGTATAATCGATTTTTTTTTGGGCTAAACTTGATATCCATGTGTGATTATAAGCAAATGTCTAGTGTTTTAGAATGTAGGTAATGGGTAAATGCATTAATAGTATTTATTACTAAGTTTTTTAACCTGGAAAAAGTTGCTTCCTTACATTTTGTGGTTGAATGGGAAGATATGGCAAATCATATCTGTTTTTTAAAAGGGATAATAACTTTGGTTGCTATAATGGCCACCACCTATAAAGATGTCAGTGAAAAATTATAGCAATTATTCCACTAATTTAAAAATTCTAAATCTGGTAAGCTTCTTGATTCTCTGTCTTCCTCTTCCTGGGCATCTTAGCGAAGCCTTGATTGCTTTTTCCAAATGTTTGTATTTAATACGTTCTACAATTTTTTTATAAATAAAATTAAATATTAACACCTGATCTGCTTTTGTGTTTCTTAAAATCAATGGTCGTGTCCAGAAGGCTTCTACTCGCTGTTTGTATCCCTGCAGGTACAGCAAGAGTACAAGACTAACTCATTTTGGTGGTTTGATTACTTTTTTCTCCTGCACACAGACTTCTTGAAACTACCTCTCTTTTCACCGACTCCTTCCAGGTGAGTTCAAGAATCTTCAGCACAAGCACCTCTTGATAGTCTCCCAAGAGGATCTTGCATATTGCTATCTTACTGATTGTTGCTGGCCCATCATTGCAATGGGGTATGTGGAGAATCCTATGTTTTTTATTATTTTGAAATACTTTCTTTTTTTATAGCACACTGATTTAGGGCTTAACCAGCTGTAAAACTTACCTAGTTTTCAGGCTGCCAGCGTTCAAGGCTCTCAGGAGTGATCTGTCAGAGGAAGCTGATGTAAGTGGCAGGTGATTCTCAGGGGAAAACATTAAAAAACATATCGTGTAAAGGAGGAAATGCCCCGTTCAAATTCCCACAGATAACTCACCAAATTTCTGGTTTGACACTACCTCTGCTTAGAGAGTATTTCTGACATTTGGGCAATTGGGGAAAAAAAAATCCAAACCTAAACCAAAAAGCCCACCAACCTGAGATTATAATCAGTCAGATCATAGCCAGATCTCATGGCCACTTCAGTCATTGCTGAAGGCTGAACTGTTTTTGCTCCCTTTTGGGACTCCCTTATCATGAATGGATGCTTGGGCACAGTGAGTTCTGGGTCTTCTCTTTTCCCCCCTCTCCTTCCTCTCCCAGCACATGTTATTTTATATACTGTAGGGAATGTGTGGATGGTGATTCCTAAGGAATCTTGGGCATTCAACTAATGAGTAATACCCTCCACTAGAATAAAGTAGATGTGTCTGTAGATAGCTCTGAAAGTGATAGCTGCATCTTGTTCAAATACATTTCATAATACATAATACATCTTCAGTGTAAATGGGATGGCTTGGATTTTACTAATGTGTGTTTCAGTTCTCTTCATGTGTTTCTATGAAGAGACTTTAAATTCAATACAGCCTGCTATGTGACACTTGAATTAGTAGTGTGATTACCTTCTTTCTCCCATCTGTTATCCATAGAAGTGTCTTAAATATATGTGCTACAACACTGATGAGATGGAAAACATGCTTAAAGTATAATTCCTTCTGATCTGGGGAAACCTCATAAGCTTTAGAGAAGGCTTCTCCTCTGCCTAAAGGAAAACAGCAGTTTCCAAATGAAAAATGCTTTACTGCTTAATCTTCCTTTTGACCACTTAGTACTTTTCAAGGGTAATTTTTAACCAAATCACATGCAAAAATTGTGCTGGAACCATGGTGCTGTATTGCTGTTCCTGACTGTGTATCTTGTTCCCTCCAGTATTATGTGGAACTGTTGTGAGTTCTGGAAAGAGTTCTGAATAGTTCTAATCTAATTCCTGGAGTCCTGTCCTACCATGCAGTCATCTGAGGGAAGTAGAGGGCAAACCTGCATGTCCTTAGATGTGCTTATAACCTGATATAAGGGGTTTTGGCTTTGCCAGCAGATGATGCATCTGAATAGTTCTAATCTAATTCCTGGAGTCCTGTCCTACCATGTAGTCATCTGAGGGAAGTAGAGGGCAAACCTGCATGTCCTTAGATGTGCATATAGCCTGATAAGGGGTTTTGGCTTTGCCAGCAGATTATGAGGTTCCTGACTGTGTATCTTGTTCCCTCCAGTATTATGTGGAACTGTTGTGAGTTCTGGAAAGGGTTCTGAATAGTTCTAATCTAATTCCTGGAGTCCTGTCCTACCATGCAGTCATCTGAGGGAAGTAGAGGGCAAACCTGCATGTCCTTAGATGTGCTTATAACCTGATATAAGGGGTTTTGGCTTTGCCAGCAGATGATGCAAGTCCTTCCACCTCCTCAAGAAGATTCCATTGGCAGAGGGAAAATGATGATGGTCTGTAGAAAATATTAGCATGAGGAAGATGATGTTGCACTGTGCAGTGTTTCTGTAGGTACCCCTTGAGACACAAGGCACATGACAGAAACAGCTAATTTCATACTTTATTCCCAGCAGAGCTTTAAATGTGGGTCTTGTTTTCCATGTGGCCCAGCTCCTGTGCTTAACTATTTCACTGCTACATTTAGCTGTTCTGTCCAATATTATTATTCTGCCCTCAGCCAAGGAAAAAAAATCTTCATTATCTATTTGAATGTGTGCTTAGCTCTAGGGAATTTATGCAAGCTGTGGTTTACCAAAACTGAGTAGCTTGTGAGTAGCTACAGGTCACTTCCTGTAGTCACTACAAGTGACTTCCTGTAGTTTTCCATGTAGTTTCTATTGTAAGTATTAGGAGTGGGCATTAGTGAAGTGTGAGCAAGATGCCATTTTTGCCATTGAGCAGCTGCATAGCTCAGTCCTGAGACAGCTGTTGTAGGAGACTTGGTCCTACTCATGTGAGCCAAACACATCTGCAGTGAACTGGGACTAAAACTCACTTGCAAGCAGCCTCAAAAAGTGGGATTTTCAGCCAGACTTGAGCCCAGTTTCCATTTCAGATGAGACAATTATGAATGTGCAGGTTTGTATCCTCCATTCCTTATTGAACTCTAAGTAGAGAGATCAGAACCAATACACTGAAGCTACTTCAAATGTGACGTGTTCTTAGGTTGGTTGTTTAATTGGTCATTATTCATACAGGCATTGACAATGCAGTGTTAGACCCGGGAGGAGACATTTACAAGTGGACCCTTTGAAAGTCTGAATTCTGATTCTCCTTTTCCCCTTCTTTCTCTGGAAGCAAGTGAGTTTTTATTGAGTTTGTCAGCGGATAATACAGTGAATAGGATTTTTGTTACAATTTATTTATTGCATTTCTTCCCCTCCTTCCATCCTTTTACCTTTGTTTCCTGTGTGTGAGTTTGTTTGGATTTTTTTTTTAATAGCTAGTATTTATCCCAGACTTCTCGAGTTGGGGTTAGTGCCAGTGTGTGGTGTGCAAACAGTTTGTTTCCAATAAGAAGTATGTATTTATATTAATAAATGCTCTTGTTACGAGGTTTCTGATTTACTTAATTGGATTAACAAGTACACTTTGGCTGTCTGTGTATCTGTCCTGTTATGGCTGGGGTGGTTTTCTCCGAAGCTTGATGTGCCTTTTGATTGGTTGTTGTCAGCTTCTGTGGCTTTCTGGCTCTTTTACACCACTGGATACTTTGGATAAGTAACACTGATCCATGACAGTGTTGAGCCTGTCATTGAAAACATTCAAAAGGGATATTTTATTTCTGATTTGTATGCCAAAAAGCAATGTTCATTGGTGGACCTGCATGCTGTGCAGGTTACTGCTAACTGCAAACATTTTATTTGATCCTCCCCCTTACATTTTAAGGCAAGATGGGACTTAGTTGAAAGTTTCTAAGTAGGGCAAACTCTGTCCTGTGTTTAGAGGAAGTATCTGTTGAAGGTGTCAGAATTATGGCTGTGTATATGCATGCTCACTATGTGTTCTTCCAAGGATTGCATTTTGGAAGTCTTTGCAAGTTAAGTCTGCAGCATGTGGCTTTTCCGGCAAAACAGCTTATAAAATCCCTCAATATCTCAAAAGAAGGAAAGAAAAGAGAAGAAAAACAACCAAAAAAAGTAATATTTTTGCACATATTTTTTGGAGGCTGTGCAAGTGTACCTCTGTCATTTCTCAGCTGAGTAAGGGTGTATGAAATGAACCATCAGTAAAAAGTCTGGAGGATGAATGGGAAAAGGTATACCCGGCAAAACAGCTTATAAAATCCCTCAATGTCTCAAAAGAAGGAAAGAAAAGAGAAGAAAAACAACCAAAAAAGTAATATTTTTGCACATATTTTTTGGAGGCTGTGCAAGTGTACCTCTGTCATTTCTCAGCTGAGTAAGGCTGTATGAAATGAACCATCAGTAAAAAGGATGAATGGGAAAAGGTATAACCACCAGTGGGTATTAATATAATATTGTAATTAATTGGAAATGCACTCTAGACTGCTGTCACTGAAAGAGTCTTACATACTTTACAATATTTTCTTTTCTTTTAGAGTTGACCTTCATTTCCCTGGGTTGGTCACCATACATCAGTGTTTCCCTTGGGAGATCTCACATTTCTAGCTGGGCTTCTCTCTCTTAGAATTATACCTCCCTGACAATGCACAAATGGCACAGAAACGGTGGCAAGAGCACCAGTGTTGCAGTAAGGCAGGCTACGAGTTTCCATAATCCTTTTGAAACAAAGGACTTGTGGTTTTGGCTTACCAAGAAGGCATACTGATTCCCTCACCTTTGTCCAATCCATAAAATGCTGGACTGAGCAGCATTTAGGATTCTGTTACCAAATCTCCTACCCTTTGCTGTGGTTTGCTTCATTTTCCCAGTAAAATAGGGAAGCAGCTACAACTTTCCCTGGTACACCTTTGAGATGCCCCAGATGAAAAGCACTGCATCAATGTTGGTTGTGTATTGTCAAATGAGGTACCAGCCCTTCATCTCAGAGTGTTAAAATGTGTTTGTAACAGAGAGATCCTGAGGCAGGGCAAGGAGCTATGGGGGTCTCAACACCTTCATCCCACCTGCATATGAAGGTGCACAGGATGGTGGTTGGATGTAGATGGGAGAAGATTTGAGATCTTACTCTCCCGGGAACCGTTCACTGTATTTCAACATGAAAAATAAAGTGCAGCTGTCTTAATTTCTAAATGAGAAAAAAAATGGAGTGAAGAGGAAGAGGCCCAGAGCAATTCTGGTTGTGACTGTCCTAGGTGAAATTAATCCCTCTGGTGCATCGGTTGGACATAAAATCGCAGGTAAAAATGAAATGGTTGGGATACGTAATGTGCTTGTGATTTCAAGAATGATGGGGGGAACAGTGGGCAGCAGGAAAAGGAGGAATAGCACATGGCAAAAAATTAAAACATTGGAATAGCTAAGGATAACGTGGTTAGAGCTCCTGAGGCATGTGCTGATGCCTTCCATGTACTCCACGAAAATGTCTGCAAGCTAAAAAAAAAATAAAAGGGATTCTCCACAGTACTTTGGATATATGGCTATGGTGATAGAAAAAAAAAATTGTTGTCCTGATTTTCTTGTTCTGGAAAGAAAGTGCATATGGTGAATGCATCTAATAAAGGCTCTTCTGGCAGATGAGAACTGGAGGAAGAACAAAATCAGTGTCTCCCTGGCCAAGCTGCTGCTGCTACTTTTGGACTGCTTCATGGAAGACACAAATTTGATTAATTTCCAAAGACAGCTTGGAAACTCCAGGCAGCAGAGGAAGGGACTCCCCCTTGACTTAGCTGTTTCTCTCTGAGTGCATTGCACTCTGTGAAATGCCGTCAGTGCCACCTCTCAGGTAATTTCTGAGGGAAGGTCAGCGTGTGGGGACTCTGAGTGATCAGGGAACCTCAGTGGCTTGAAACACATTGAACTTCATGCAGGGTTGGGGAACTTGCAGGGCCTGCTGTGGGCACCTCAGTTAAAAAAGAAAACCTTAGATTTCCAGCCGGAGTAGATGCAAACTGTGTATTGGAGAAGCCCCTGTCTCTCTACTGATGGCCAAAGTCTCCTTGTCCTCTCCAGGGTTGCCTCGAGCACTAAGCTGGGTAATTAGGATCCCAGTAGTCCCTCCCTTCCAGACTGAATGGAGGTAGTTGCTGGACTCTGTGCTGATCACTTGTTCAAGAAAGCTGAACAGTTTAATCCATTTTAACTGGAAGCTTGTATATTAGGGTGATTAGAAACTAATAGATTATTTACCTAGCTGAAAATAACTCATGTGGGGACCAGGCTGTGGAAATAGCAGAGGTAAGAGTAGGGAGAGCATGGTTTGGTGAGTGCTCTGAGAGTGATTTGCCAGCTCTGATGGGAAACAATAAAGGGGAGGAAGAGACAGTAATCGGTGAATCAATCTGCACAGCTCATTTAAAAATACCTCCTTTTTTGTGGCTTTGGTTACAAGAATGCTTTGTGGGCTGCAGAAGAAAGGCATTAGTAGCTGTTTTAAACCAGCCATATTCTAATTTAATATTTCATGAAGTACTGTGAACATCTGAGCAAGAGAATTTCCACCTGTGTGCTTTTTGGGGGAGGGAGGGCAATGGGCAGTGGATATTTTAAACAAGAGGCCGCAATTAAAGCAAGAAGGAGCTTTCTGTAAGTAGTGCTAGGCTGCAGCTGGGTACTTTTTTTGAGAAGGGATGGAATGACACACTAGCAACCCCATTTCAATAGCAGATGCCAAGATGATGCCTGAAGGAAACACTCAACAATGGAGTTGTGTGAAATGGCTGCATTCTCCTGGGAGCTGGTAATAAATGGGGTCGTGTCCCCATCACCTTGAGTGAAACCTGCACAGTGAGGAGGGCTGCCAGCTGTGCATCCCAGCTGTGACACAGCATGCCCTGGCTTCCCAGAAGGCTGATGAACTGGGACAGGCCCGTGCCGAGGTTTATTGGTGAACTGCTTGAGCCATACCCCAGGGAGCTGGGAGCTGATTGTGCACTGGCTCAGTATGGGAGAGGATTAGCCTGACCACCTGCAGGGGAAGCTTTAAACATTTGAGTGCAACCATAAGATAAGCTTTTAATGCACATTTTTAAGAGTCAACGATGCTTTTGGCAGTTTTGGTTTTTGGCCATCCTTCAAAGGAGGGTGATCAATATTCGTGGCCTGTCGCATGTTGTTGCAGCTTGATGGAACAGCAGCTTCACATTTCAGGGATGACTTTAGCCAGGCCCTGCAGGTACAATCATGCCTGGAGTGGAGTCACAGCAGTCACAAAAAGGAAGACCTCTGCTCTGATCTATCTTCCCTTCCACCTGTCAGTAATAACTAGATGTGGGAAGAGATTATAAAGAGCCCCTCTAGAGAGGCATAATTTATTTATTTAGACAAGACTACTGATGGAGTAAAGCCCAAAGTTAAGGTTTCAAAAGATCTTGCAGCAAGGTGGTGTATCCTGACATCTGATAGCAGGAACAATGAACAAGAGAGTAGTTTGAGTTATGCAGGTATCTGCTGTGATCATCTTTAAACATAACACATAACATTTAGTAGAAGAGAAAAGCTCGTAGTCATTGTAGAACGTAGAGCTGTCATCAAATTTCTCTTTTTCCTATGGTCTTCTAGAGCTTTGCATCAGTGACTCTCAGTTTCTGTCACTGTTGGTGTGTTGGGCAGCCATGGTGCACACTTGTTAAGCCCCTGGTGGTGAACAGTCATAACAGATAGGCTGATCTGAAGGGGGTTTATAGTGCTGCAGCTTAGTGAAGGTAAAGAGAAAAGCATAATGATATTTTTAGAGGAAAGCCAAGTCAGGCTTTGATTTTGGTCTCTTGGTTTCCTGCTGCTTTATCACAAGGGAAAATCTCTACAAGGAAATAGTGGCACTTTGTGGAAGCTAGAGGAAAAATTGGAGGAATTTTCAGGAACTGTGTAAGTTTCCTGAGAAAGACACAGTGAGGTAAAAAATTTGCTCTGAAATTACTGAGAGGGCAGAAAAGATGGCTAATATTGTGTGTAATAAAGCAGGTGAAAGGAAAAGGACACTTACTTGGAGAATTACATTGACTATTGTATCTCAGTGCACCAAAAAGCCTGCCCGAACCCAGTAATGAAAACATGATCAAACTGATAGTTCTAGTCAAGAGTGAATACACAAACTAGCTGCCAGTGAGCTGCACCTGACAGGCCAATGGTTAGAGCACCATTCCAATATTGTGGAGCAGGAATATCAGGAAGGAGCATGAATGCATCGGTAGAGAAAATTGGGCCCAATGCTGTCCAATGTCCTCATAAGTGATCTGAATTATGAGATCCAGGATACCCTGATGAAATTTGGTGATACCAAACTGAGAAGGGAAGTGGACACTGTGGGAGAGCCACCTTGCTGGATAAATTGAAAGAACAAGTGAACAAAAACCTTATGAAGGACAAATTTAATATTTTGTATCTTGGAAAACATAATCCAGGATTGTATCACAGATTGGGATCTACCCAGACGCAGGGTTGGTCCTGGTGAACAAGCAGCTTGAGAAAAGAAGGCTCAGAGAGGACTTTATTGCCATGTCCCAGTATTTATAGGGTGGCTACAAAGAAGATGGAGACCCCCCTTTAAGAGGAGTCATGTGGAAAAGATGAGGGATAATGGTGTAGGTTGCTCTTGGGGACATTACTATTGGTCACAAGAGGGAAATATTTCCCAATGACAAGAATCAAGCACTGGAATAATCTCCCCAGGCAAGTGGTAGATTCCCCAACACTGGATGCATTCAAGAATCAACGGAACAGGGTGCTGGGCCATCTTGACTAGACCATGCTTTTGCCAAGAAAGGCTGTTCCAGATGAGACTTGAGGTCCCTTCCAGACTGGTACTCTGTGATTCCATGGTAAGATTTAGGACTTGCAGACTTAGGCTACGTGAGCCCATGCTGACTTCTGATGTCTCCTGAGCAGGTCCACTTGGTACTGATATTTTATATTTTAAACTCCTGCCCATGCAGAGAGGTGAAAGGAATGGACAACCTCTTCTCCCTTAAGCTCTGAGGAGCTTCATGAAAGAGCACCGAGGTCTCTTTTCAGTTCTTCTTCAGTTCTTCTCAGTTCTGCAGGTATAACATCAGATCCTTTGCTTGTGCTCTTTAGTGGCACCAACAACTATCCTCACCCCAAGGCACTGAAGGCATCTGAGTTAGTGTTTTGAAGTGTAAATTTATAGACTGAGAGTTGCTAAAAGGATGCTATTTGATCTCTGGCGAGTGTCAAAATTATGAGAACTTGATTCCAGGGGACCTTTGAGGGAAGAGGAAAGAATTGGTCCCAAGCAGAGCCCTTTTAATATGGATTTCCAAATGAGCCTTGGGCAGCAGTAATTATGTTCTTGAGTTCCCTGTCAAACACTTTTTTTTCCTTAATGAGGACAGCCTGTCCTGCTGCTTCTCCAATACTCTATGCTATGTTCCTCATTTGCCTTATGAAAAATAAACACCAGTCTTGGAGCTTCCCCAGAATTGACATGACAGCACTTCATCTGTCTGCCTGATGTGGAAGCACACACCTACCCAGACAGGGGCTGACTGCACTACCTAGGCGCTGGTCTCTGCCATTCATTGCACATTAAACAGATATCGGTCTAGGCTGGAGTTTAGATGGGTTGGGAACAACACCACTGAAGCTGTGTCCTGGGACTGCTGTCAGTCATATGGTGCTGTCAGTGCTGTGGTGACTTGGAAGTAGCTGTGGCAGTAAAGTCCTCGCCCCAGAGATGCCTCAGAAACCCAATACATCTGCCATTTTATGTGGAGCATTTACTGTTACTCAAGAAGCTTTACTGTGTCAGCAGGGAATTTTGTTTGCATCCCCTTAGATGCTGCTGTCTGTCCTTTTAAAAAAGTCTTTTAAAAAGTCATTGCCTTGCAGCTGTGGAGGGAAACCTCATAATTCACAGCTACTGGGGCAGTGTAGCAGCAGGCAGCCCCTTGCCTTGGCAGGACTGGGACTGTCTGTCCCTGTGCAACAGGCAGCTCCTGCCCTGGACATTTTGTTCCCAGTCAGCAAAGAGGGGGAACTCCTCCCCAGTTCAGGGACAGCAGGATCTGACTTTTGGTGCTTTGAGTAGCAGTTTAAGGGCACCAAATGGTCATTTTTTTATTTTTTAAAATTTTTCCTTCCTTTCTTAAGGCAGCCATCTGCAGTATCAGTGTGGGGGAAAGGCTCAAGTAGCAATAGAGAGATGTAACAGGAGTTTGCCTTACATAGAGATGCAATGGGATTTCATCTCACTTCTCATATCACCAATAAATTCTCCCATCTACAAGGACTAAATGAAAGAAAAGGATTAGAAAAAAAATTAAAACAATGTAGCACATTTGACAATATTTTTCTCACAGCAGCCTTGTGGACAGCAAGAGCTGGGGAGCACTGCAAGAGGATTGTGAAGGCCTTTGCAAGGCTGTAGGTCTGACTATCCAGAGGTGAACTGTCTCACAATGGGCCTGAGGTGCTGCAATAAAACCAGTGGCAAGGTATTCATACCATCTTGCTGGGACCAGTAGCCCATGATGCCTTCCCACTCAGTCGCAGCCAAAATTGCTTTTGCTATAAACAAGCATAACAGACAGCTGGGGCTTTTTAAGGGCCAGTGTATTTATTGACCCAATCCACAGCAAAAGGAAAAAAAAAAAAAGAATTATGTAACAAAATGAGTAATGCTGAGTGGGTGAGGGAATTTCTTGGTGTTTTCTAGCATGCAGCTACCTTCAGCAGAAGTGTGTGTGGCTAAGCTTTCATCACTGACAATGTGAAAAAAAATATTTTGCTTCAAAAGGGAAGCATTCCCCCATGCTAGTAAGTCACCCTTCAGAGCATCCTTCCTGTTCATGCTAACCATGAGTAGCCATGCATGCAAAGATCTCTTCTTTTTCACCACTAAAAAAGAGCAACCTGGTACAAAAGTCAATGAAAGAGGCCATCCAGGCAGCATCAGCTGTCAACAGTCACTGCAGCTGTTCAGCCCTCAGAAGGCATCATGGGCCTGCATCAACTGACAGGCAAAGTTAGGAGAATATTCAGAATTTTCCTGAGATTGCCTGTGTGGCTTTATTCCACTCTATGTGTCTAATAAGGGGAGTATTTCCCATGTCACTGGAAGGAAAGCAGCAGTTCACTGCCATGGAGACCTTCCCCCTCTGCCTTTGTAAATCTGCCCTTGGTGGTCCCAGATGCTGTTCCCCCGATGCGACAGTAGTGGATACAGCACTACACTTGCCATGGCCCTTCCTTTTCCAGTGATACCAAAAGCTGCTTTGATCTGGGGTGGAGAAAGATGGGAGGAGATGTAATAGTGCATCATTACTCTAATTTCATTGTTCTGGGAGACATCTCCAAAAGCAGCCAAGTCTCTTTTTCTGAAGTGCCCACCATGTCACAATGCTGTGAAATTTCCTACTGTCTTCTGACAACATTTCAGCTCTTGTGAATTTCCCCTCACATTTAGTGGGTTTATCCTCCATAACCCAGGATTAAAAAGGTGCCAAAGCTGCTTTAGCCTGAAAGATGCTGACATCCCAGGAGAGAGGGGTTACTTCAAGCTTGTCCATGCTCTCATTCACGCTCATTTATAGAGGTACCTGACAAGGAGGACTGTAACACAAATGTCCCACTTGTCACAGGACTGCAAAGGATGAACTTCCCCCGGCAGGGTCTTGCATTAAAGCCCCTGCCCAGGACAGCTGGCCAGTGGAGAGCTTTGTGGGGCCTGCTGATCCAAGGGCTAGAGCTGAAACCACTGAGCATCCAGTGGTTGATCTGGGTAAAGTGATTTTTGGTTGGATTTGCTGTTACATGTTTTTGGAAACTTTTAGAAAGCCTTCACCAGTTTATGTATGTGCTAGACTGATCATTGATAGCAGGAGAAATTCTGACTTGCTATCCCCCATTCTCGCTCTCCACCGAAATCCTTGTTTACAAAGACTTGTTTCCTTTTAAATCATTCTCCTGCACATCTAATAGGGCTGAGCTGCTTCTTTTCAAAGTGAAATACCACGGTACATTCATTTAGGGCTCGATTGCTCACCCCTTCTAGATCACAGCCAAACTCACACTGCGCCCCTGTGAATGATGAGCCAGGTCTCTCCTCAACAGAAATGTGTAGGCATGTTATTTTTGTTGCTGCCTAAAGAAAAGCAATAGATAAATGGGTTTTTCTTATTCTTTAAATATTTTAGGTTACAGGCCTCCTTGCTCACTAAGTATTTTTCCTTTGGGGCTTTGGGTTCCTCTTTTGTCTATCAGAAAGAAGAATGCAACAAACTGCTAGACCATCACCACCTCCTTCTCACAACGATCTGCATGTCATCACCATCTGTTCAGTAAATCATGGTTGGGGATTTACCCCTCGCTAATCAAGACAGGATGAAACCGAATTATGCTTGAAATGGTGAAGCTCCTTCCACAGTGTTGTATGTGCCCCAAGTGTGCCACTGGCAATCCTCCCAGTTTCTTTAAAGCAGGGAAATCCTAGTGGCACCCACATCTATGACTTTTGTGGAACTTCCCAAAGCTCCCTTCCACCGGAGTTCCTTTCTCTATCATTTTACTTCCTGCTTTGCATTTCTTTTCAGAAAGGTGCTCCAGTTCAAATGGACAGAAGCTCCAGGTAGTTTTAAATTTAATGGACAATTGTAGTAGGCAGCAGGAGCAGAATAGATGATACATATGCAATATACGTCTTGTGGGTTTTTTTAATATTCAGTGCTTAGTTTTTAGTGAGTTTTCTTGTTGTGCCACCCTAATCCCTCCCCTCTCAAAGTAATTTTCTTTTTTAACAGGGCTCCTTGCAGCTCACTTCCTTGGAAGTGGAACCTCAACCCCAAAATATACAAAACCAAGCTGATCTTTTGAATTCAGAAAATTATGTGGGTTTGCACTTAGACAAAAAGGAACCCAAGCACATCGCTTACATTTGCTGACATGAAAGCTGGCAACAATTGGTTAAAGTATTTAAAGTGGTTGTAGATGCAGCCTCCCTTCCCCTGGGCATGGGGCTCTCACAGACTCCCAGGGTGTCCAGCACTTGGAGTGTCATGCAGCCACAGACTTTTGACAAGCTCAGAATGTGCCAGGAATCAAACAATGTGTCAGGCAGACACTGCTCAGTGCTCCCAGTTCCCTGGAATATCACTTTTTCCTTGCTGGAGGAACGTATTTAAGACTGTGATCCCAGGGGTGTCCCAAGCAAGACGCACAGGTGACAGCACCCATGTCACCAGCTCTTTATTTGTCCCACAACAGTCAGCCTGGCCCTCTCCTTGTGTGTCCCACAGTTTGGAAACAGACTCCAAACATGGAATGTTTCCAAGGCAGGAATTCAGTCTTTACCTTGTTCTTTGCTGTAATAAATCCCGTTTAGGTCAGGCACCACCTCTGGAGCAGTCCCACTTCTCCACTATAGTGAGAGTCCATCCCTAGTTTGGCCTTACTTCTGTGAACAAATTGCAGTAAATGTTTTGTTTGGTTTTTTTTTGTCAGTGCTCATCATGTTTGGGATGTCTTTGAGCACAATCTGTAAACTTGCTTTATGGGAAATACTCTGAGAACACAACATAGTTGAAGAAATTCGCTTCAGGCTGTTGGCCTGAAGTTCCTATCTGTGACCCTGTCTTTTTACTGGAAATAAAGGAGGTTGGATATGAAAAAAAGATGAAAAAATCCTATAATTTGGATTTTCCTCTTCCACTGGATGAAAGGTAGCACAGATTCCCAGGTGACAGTGAGCTGGACCTGTTACTCCAGGACATAGGGGACACATGGCCATGCTGTGCCTCACATCACTGGCAGAGGACCACGATTCCCTTGCCCCCATGCCAGCAGTCCCAGGCAGTCCTTAGTAGCTTCCCTGCAGAGATGGAAGTCTCAGATTGTCTGAGTTAAGGGAGAGGTAGCTCTCAACAGCTCCTGGCCCGCATGAGGTGCTTTCCTTTTTTTTTAAATTTGAAAACTACTTAAAATTTTTAAATTTTCCTATAGTTCTCTTCTTTTTTTTTTTTCCTTTTTTTTTTCTTTTTTAGATTCATGAATGCTTCTTGCTGATGAAAGTAGCTGGAATACCAAAGGCTGAAATGCTCTGGAGAGATGGGTAGGCTGTTCAATCAGGAGGCAAGGAGCCTCCTTCCTTCAGGAGCAGGAAGTCCATAAAAATTTTGCTGTTGGTTTTCAGAGGTGAAAGTGTCAACCCAGGGTTTCCAAGCTCTGGGCCTGACATCTGGGCTTTGGGTAAGGGCACCACACTGGTTGGGTGTGCTTGCCAACTTTTTTCTTTCCGAAAGGAAGCCACAGAATAGCATTTTTATGTTGTGTTAATTTGCAGGTTTTACTAAAAAATAGATTTTGCAGTTAATATATTTTCTTATCTTGCAGTGGACTTGGCCAGTGCTAGGTTAACAGTTGCACTTGCTGATTTTAAACAGAAAGTGTACTTGTTTTTCCAACATAACTGAATCCATGATTCTATAAAGATTTAGGAGTGAGGACAGGTGGTGAAGGGCTCTTTCAGTCCTGTGCACAGGCTGATGTACAGAGGCATGAAAGCAGCCTAATGGGAATTGGTTTGAAATATTATTGGCTATGAAGGAGAGGGGAAGTACAGGAAAAGAAAACAAAACATCCACCAAATCCACCTAAAATAATGTCAACTGGGCTGTGAGACTCTTCTGCTTGAAAGACTATGCTTGCCAGTTTGCTTTGCTTCTAGTATTTTAAAATGTCTCTGCAATTAGTATTGTGGAAAATATATGACTGACTAATACTGGTTTTGGAGTCACTAAATGGAGGAACTGCAAATACCCTTCCAAAACAGGAAAGTAGCTCTTATGACGCCAGAAGTTGAAGTTGCTACAATAGAAGATGCATAAAATTGTTTGTTGTTTTTGTTTGAACTATCTTAGACTGCTTACAGAGCAAGTGCTCTGCTGGAATAAAGTAATCAGAAATCTGCCCCAAATTTCAACAGTGTCTCTGAATTCATTCAATTACATCCACAGGCATATTTCGGATGCATGAATGACTTCTGAACTGAAGCCCCTGACTCAGAGGTGTTGACTGAAGCATGGTGTTGGGAGGCTTTTACAGTGCCCCTGTTTGGGTCTGAGTTGTGCTGCTGCTTTGGGCAGTGGAGGGCATCATTCCACAGGGACTTGCATCCAGGGATTGGCAAGGACTTCTGAGGGATGACACCCCCATGGTAGAAACCTGTGCCACCAGCAACCTCCACCTTGGGGAACAGGTTTTGGGACAGCTAAAGGTGGAGACAGGTAGCTGCAGGCTTTCCAAAAATACTTTTAGGTGGTTAATGCACTTCTGAAAATGCTTTTACCAATGTCATTTGTCAAAGGGCTTCAGCCCAAGGTTTGCTGGGTAGGGTCTCCACTTGAGAGGGGATCTGGGGAAGGAGCTCGCTTGCTGCCACACTCCTGCTCACTGGTGGGTCTGCTCTGGGCTGCAGCCAGAGTGCAGAGGGCCAGACCTGTACTGAGCACCGGGAGCTGCCCCCATGAGCAAATCCCTGGCAGATGGAATGCCAGGACAGCCAGGACAGCCAGGGCAGCCAGGGCAGCCCAGGGAGGAGCAGCACCACGGAGCGGGCGCCCCTCACACCCCTCGGCAGGTTCCTGTTCTGCACCGTGGAACTCCCCCTGTGCTGATCCCAAGGGGATTTCACGGTCTCTGTTACAGAGAGAGCCCCTGAACAAGCCACAGTCCTCAGAAGGTCTCTGCTGTCAGACTTATGGTCCTCAGCATACAGGGGACAAGAGGTCCCCCTGGCTTAGGGACTGAGCTCACCCAGTGGTATTTTAGGGAGACAGGAGAGCCTTAGAACCCAGAGAGGAAGGGAAACCTTCCTGAAGGAAAGGAGGAGTAAACGTCTGCATTTAATATGTGTGCTCCATGGCTCTGCACTGCCCCTTTCTGCAGGGACCCACTTCAGAGAGCCCTTGGCAGCTGCTTTAACATGACATCTGCCTCTCTTTGCTTTTGTACCTTGTGTGCAATTCCCAGGTGAGTCAGCTGGGACTTCAGAGGGGTTTGGTGAAAGCAGAAGCCATATTTTTGTGCACTGAGGGCTTCTTAGAGACTGTTGAGAAGAAACAGTCACTTTTCCTGGCATGCCTTTAGTCAGTGTGACCTTAAGAGTGTGAAAAACAGGGGGCCCAGCAGTGACTGCAGTGGTTAAACAGCAGCAAGAGCATTTTCACAAGAGGACTTCAGCCATTAACTCAGAAAACTTCCATGAGTGCAGCAGGGCTTTTGGGTAAGGTTTGAAGAGTCAGGCACTCACAATGGTGTGGAAAACACCAGAAATGGGTGAGCAGGCTGTGAGGTGCTGGAGTGTTCGTGTTACTAGCAAGGCTGCTTAGGGAGGAATTGCCTCTTAGGACATGCAAAAAGCACCCAGTGATGCAGCATTTAATGGGGACACCACAGTTGAGCTACTGATCAGAGCTTTCTACTTTGCAGACCAAAATGGTGGTCCTACATATTTTTGCCATCCTAAATGGAAAGGGGTGATGTCCAGAAACACTGAGTAATGAAGTCAGCAAAGCTAACGAGATTAGAATGTCTTAATCATGAGAAGACTGATTTGCAAAGGCCGAGTGTGCGTGTAGAGGTCTGGCTTTAATCATCTCCTCTAACATTTAGGCAGCTGGAGATAGTTTTTTAATAGAGTTCTTGCTGCACAAAGTAACCAACCACCCAGCCAGGTAATTTCCTACATAGGTACTCTCTGGGGATTTTTTGACTGACTTTACCTTCTCGTAACATCCAACTTATCTACCTCTCCATCTATACATGGATTTCTTCGGACAAGAGCAACTTTTTTTTTTTTTTTTTTAAATTAATATTCTCCAGTATTTGAGAATAAAGGTTTTTATTTTTCTCATGAAGGGTTTGACTTAGTGCAGATCCAATCTGCATGTTTCACCCTGGTCCCAAAATTTGCTGATTTAAAAATCACAATCAAAGAGAAGACATGAGAAGTGCTCCCTTTAAAGTGATATATTTCAAGATGGTTTTATACCTAGTGAAATTACAGCTGGAACCCTGAATACCACACAGTCTTAACCCTACAAACTGAAATTGGATTTCTAGGAAGTCTTTCAGATGCCTTTTGGTAAAGCTGTGGTTACTTGTCTTGATTTATGGTAGCAGTCACCTCCAATATCAAACATGTTGTTTATCCAATATCCAATGTTCCAAAGGCGCCTTGGCTCATGACTGCAAGGATTTCATACTGGCCCTGCCAATGTGTTTTTTGGAGGATGGATCAGGTGTTACAAGCCCAATACCTGAAAACGTCTGCACTTCTCACTTCTCCCTGAGAACGCAGCGATAATTACATTTAAATTTCAGAAGATGGCGTTGAAGATTTGCAATTAATATCCTAAACCTCCGGCGCCGCGCGGTGACAGATTCTGTGACCTGAGACGTTGCGGCGGAGAGGATGTGGATGGATGTGCGCCGGGGACGTTGAACAGACCAAAACCAGAGTGCTGAGGCACGACACACGTGCTTGAAACCCGAAAGAGACACTTTCATGCGAGCCCGGAGCTCGCTCCTTCATCCACCACGTTAGGGCAGGAGGCTCTGAAGGCAGGACAGCCAGTGTATTCCAGCCCCGGCGCCCCAAGACGGGCTTTGCGGAGGCAGCATCCCCGGGGCTCAGCGGGATGGAGCCGCTCCCGGCTGGAGCTGGTGGCTGTCCCTCTCCCCCGGCTGCCGCCCCGTCGGGGTTCGCTGCCTCCTGCCCCCAACCTTGCCCCCCGTTCACACCTTTCGGGCCGCAAAACACGGAGTAGGCTGGACGGGGAGAGCCCGAGCCCGGGGGAAAGGAGGCGGGTGTGTGTCTCACTGCGCTCCGCCGGCCCGGGCCAAGAGGGGCTGGCTCGCAGGGGGTGCCGGCAGGGGGTACCGGCGCGGGCACGGCGTGGGCTGCTGGGCGGATGCCCCCGCGTCTCCCCGAGCATCCCGGGGGCCCGGCCGGCGCCGTCTAGGACGATTCTGGTGGGTGTAGCGAGCTGGGTCTTTACAGTAAAAGCCGCCTGGCTCTCACTGGTAGGAGTTTCCCTGGGCTATTTATGTATGTGCGTCTGTCTGTAAAGATTTTAAAAAACCCAACCCAGCGGGGACGCGGAGGGCGCCGGGCTGCACGCCCTCCCGCCCGCAGCGTGTTTACCAGCAAATGGGTATGTGTCACTGCCTCAGATGTTTTCCAGCTCGCCAAGTCCCCGCTCCCCTCCGCCGGCTCCACCTCCGGGCCCGCCTCCCCCCGCCCGGCACGACGCCCTCCATCATATAAAGAAACTTCCCGGTGCCGCCGGCCCAGTCGCTCCGCGCCCCGTCTCGGCAGCCGCCCGGCCCCGGCGGCCCTGCCCGCTGCCAGCGCCGCCGCAGAGGTAAGCGAGGGCCGAGCCCCGAGCCGCAGCCCCGCCGGGCACGGCGCTCCGCCGCGGCACCCGGCCGGGAGGCGGGGTGGGCAACTCGGCTTCCCCCGTGGGCACTTCTGAGCGAGCCGTTTGCCTTTTTATTTTTTTTTTTTTCATTTATTCTCTTTTATTTCCCCCCCTTTCTTCTATTTTTTTTCTTAATCTAAGCAAAATAAATAACACCCGCCCGCTATGCTGAGCTGAAGGCGCGCACCGGCTCCCAGCCCGGCCGGTGCCCGCTGCCCTCGGGAGGGTCGCGGGGATGTGTGGGAGGGATCCGCTTCGTGCACAGTGGAAGGGGGGAAAGTGACTTTTTTGGGGTGTTCGCACGGACTCCTGCGGGCTGCGCGCTGGGGAGCCGCGGTCCCGAGCGCGCCCCATCCCCCAGAAGTCACCATGTGCAAGGGAGACGCCGGGGTGCCGGGTTTGGTGTCCGGGGGATGCTGCCCCTGCGGAGGGGTGCAAGGGGTGCGGAGCGGTGCTGCCCATCTGCCCACAGCAGTGTGCGCCTGTCTGGCAAGGGTCTCGGGAAGGCTCCCCGTGGGTAGAGGCAAAGATTCCTGCATGAGGAATCGCTTAGTTTTGTTAGATGTAATAGAGGGGTGGAGTGGGAACCCACCAAACTAAGATTTCGGGCATTCAAGCGTTTTCCAGATCGGTGAGACAGTCCTGACGCCAGGTCCCCATCCCTGGTGACGGTGTCCTGGAGTTCGCACCTTCCCATCCCTGTGGAGCCGCTCTCCGTGCGCGCCTGCGCCTCTGCGTGCAGCTCTAGGGCTCTGTGTGGTGGGCTGCCAGCTCCCACGTCCCTGGGGACATAAGTGCCCTTATGCCGGGCTCTGTGGGCTGCTGTCTTTCCACTTTTAGGTATATGCAGTGTATAGATTTGAGTGTTGCTATGTGTGCGTGCTGGGAGCAGTTGGAGGGGTAGATATGTATAGGACATCACATGTTCAAGTGTGTCTTGCTGAAGTGAGCTTGTGAAAGCTACTTTGGTGTTATAGATGGATGCCATATAAACCATAACTGCGTGTGAAACCCTCAGAATCGTGTGCGTGATATGTCTGATAGCACATATTTGCGCCATCATATGCAAGTCTATTTTAATGCGATTTCTTCCTCGCTTGGTTGAAAAGTAAACTCCCAGTTGAACTCTCAGCAGGACAAGGGAGCTGTGCCTTAAGCCACTTACAATAAAAATTTCAACGACCGATGTCTGTTCATGCATAACAGTATCGGGACGGGGGAAGTCTGTCAAAGTCTGCAGCGCAGGCAGTGCCGGGGAGGGCTGTGGGGGGCTGTGCCCAGTTTCCTGAGGCTCTGTACCGTGTTTCCCGGGGCCCCCAGGGCCCCTCTGCGTGCCGTGGCTGCTGTTTTCTGTGGTGTGGTGTGGTGTGTGTGGCATCAGGGACTGGGCACCGCTGGTGAGGACTTAGCCCAGCTCTTAACCTGTGGGTTGGCCTCTTCCCACATCCTGCCCATTTCCCCCTCCTCCACAGCCTCCCAGAGAGCCGGTGCTTGGACGTGTGTGGAGAGGTCAGCTTGGTGGGGCACCCCAAAACCCCCTGCACAACCTCTGACACGAGTGGCATGAACTTGGAGCCGGGCGAGTGCGGGATGAACTCGGTGAGCTGTGGCAATGGGAAACTCCGCCAGTGGCTGATCGACCAGATAGACAGCGGCAAGTACCCCGGGCTGGTGTGGGAGAACGACGAGAAGAGCATCTTCCGCATCCCCTGGAAGCACGCTGGCAAGCAGGACTACAACCGGGAGGAGGACGCCGCCCTCTTCAAGGTAAGGCTCAGCCTGGGCTCGGGATGGTGGGACACACAGGGCAGGAGGGATGGCCCTCACCATCCCATCCTTGCCACCTGCCTCTGCGGCTGCTTCTGTTGGTTGGCTGCTGCTGGACACTGCCTGGCTGGTGGAGCTGGCTGTGCCCTGGTGTCCCTGAGTTTGAGGGACAGCCCACCCTTCCCCAGTTCTCTGTGAAGAGCTAAATGCTTCTGGGACCGCAGCACATCTGTTTCCACATTCATTCCCCTTTCTTATGCCCACTAAACTGTGTTTTGTACCGTACTGTGCTGCTATTTTTTAGCCTAAACCTGTAGGGAGTAAATTCATGAACAATTCATGCACATGTAAGCACACACACATATGCTGTTTCAAGCATTTTGCCTTGTACTTGATTCTTTTTTTTTTCCTCTTTTTTTTTTTTTTTTTTTTTTTTTCATTTTCCTGCTCTTTTGATTATCTGAAATGTTTCCAGGCTTGGGCTCTTTTTAAAGGAAAGTTCAGAGAGGGCATTGATAAACCAGATCCCCCTACCTGGAAGACAAGATTAAGGTGTGCTTTGAACAAGAGCAATGACTTTGAAGAACTGGTGGAGAGAAGCCAGCTGGACATCTCAGATCCCTATAAAGTGTACAGAATAGTGCCAGAAGGAGCCAAAAAAGGTAAAGCATCTCAAATTCCCTGTGTAACAGAATGTGAAAATGTCTCATTGCTAGCATATGAGGACTGAAGTGTGCTTTTCTGGAATGGCCCTGCAGCCTTTTTAAGTCTTTCAAGGGACCAAAATGAGGGCTCAAGTGCAGCTTATTCTGGTGACTTGAGAGGCTGCGTCTGCGGGAGGACTGCTGGCGATTGAGCTGGAGCACAAAAGGGAGCCTCTGCAGGAAGATGCAGACAGGCGCCTGCACATCACTGCAGGAATTGCTCTTTTAGCTGGAGCCTCCCTGCCAGTTCTGTGCAGTGAGAGCCAAGCAGGCGGCTCAAGGGACAGGCAAAAAAAAAAAATTGCATGCTGGATCTAGGTTCTGAATACAGAGAAGAGCAATTTTGTGGAAGAGAGTAGGTAACTGCCTTGGGGGGAGAGAGCTGGGAGTGAGGGATGTCCAGCCTGCAGCCTCCAGGGCAGGGGCAGGGCTGTGCCTGCCCTCCAAGAAGGTGCTGGTGCCAGGCAGGGAGAGGCAAAGGCTTGGCATCATCATCACTGGGCACTAGGCTGGGACACACTGTGCTGTGGGGCACTGCAGGGCCCAGTGGGACAGACTGCCCAAGGGGGGCCAGGGAATCCAGTCCCGCGTGGGCACTGGAAGGCATTTTGGTCCTCTCTCTGTTCAGTTGTATGGAGGTTGTATGGATTTGCCTTTATTGTGCCGATTTCGGATTTCCTTAAGTTGTGATTGACATAATTTGTTTTCATCCCTCTGGTGAACACAGGTGCAAAACAGATCAGCATGGAGGAGCAGCCATTAATGATGAACCATCCCTTTCCAATAACATCTCCTTACACTGCACTACCATCCCAGGTATGGCATTAGTTGAGTGTTTTTGTTGGTGCCCCTACGCTGAGCAGCACAATTTCTGTGCTATGTCCTTGGTGGTGGGACTCTCAGGTTCTCCCTGTGAAGAAACTTCATTATGAGAACTGGGAAATTGAGAAGCAACTTTTCTAATGTCAGATGAGGCCACAGGGCAATTGATTTCCCTTGGTGTTGTTTATCCCAGAGTAATAGCTCTTTTCTGTTGGACGACAGTTCCTAGTGCACTGCCATTCTCTTGGTGCCAGAATGCGAGCACCCAATGAAGCCTTGCTCTTTCAAGCAGACATTTACCAGCAGTGCTTTGACTGCCTTTTGTTATTCCACTCTGCTTATTATTTACACCAGTGGTGAGAAACCCATTTGAAAGCCTCATTGGTGGTGGTGGCCAAGTGCCATCCGCGTAGCCTGGGCACAGCTCAGACCTCCGTGGGCTTTGGCAGGGAGAATCAAGGCGCTGAGATGAGAAAGCTGATGCAATGCATAGCATCGGTTCTGACAGCTGCCTACTGAAAGAATACCTCGTTAAATTGAATAGGTACCCAACTACATGGTGCCCCATGAGCGGAACTGGAGGGAGTTTGCCCCGGAGCAGCCGCATCCCGACATTCCGTACCAGTGCGCCAGCGTCCCCTTCGCCGCTCGCGGTCATCACTGGCAAGGGCCCGGCTGTGAAAATGGTAAGACACCCCTGTTCAGGGCTGCTTGCTGAGACTGGCCACCTGGAGGAACCTCAGATTCCTCAGGCTTGTTATTTGTGGCTTTGATTGGAATTAGCAGATGTGGATGTGGAGGGGTGCTGGGTTCCCCTGAAAGGGAGCCACCTTTGTCCTGGCTCTTGCATCCACTGCCACTGGATGTGTGGTGTGTGGGCTGTGCACTCCTCTGCATTGATAGAAATCAGCCCCCAAAAGTCCTCAGCTGTCTCAAAAGCCCTGAGCAACAAAGAAGGCAACCAGCCCTCAAAAAACCCCAAATGGGAACATATGTTCTTTAGCTTTTCTCTCTGATTTTGGGCTTTTTGAGGCATACACCAGTGAGGTTTTCCCTCCAGCCTTGTGGGTTAGACTGACATTATTCTCCCTAGAGGAAAATGGAATTATTACTTTATTTTAGTGCTGTGGCAGTGGGACAACTTGTCATGGATTGAGACTCTCTTGGGGCTGGTACAACAGAAACAGAATAAAGGAATGTTTCCTTCCCCAAAGATCTCACAGTACCAGAGCCTAACACAATCATGGCTTTCCAAGCTCTGCATCTGTAGGAAAAAGACCAAATTGTGAAAATTGGCAGTGCAGAAGCTTGCAGGAATAAAACATAAGAGAAAGGGAACTGTGTGCTGCAGACCCTTGCAGGGTAACTCACCTGAGGATACAGGCATTTGCTTTGTGAGGAGAAGGGCAGGAAAAGAAGGGAAGCAAGAAAGGACTCTTGGAGTAGGTGCTATATTTTCAGAGGACAGCTCTCTCCCACTTTTGATGCAGAGAAATCTTTAGATCTGCTATAAAGTAAATACTCAGTGCACTGCAACTTTTGCTGGCAGTATATTGGAATTATTAGGCAGAATGTTTTGCTCTTTAGTTGAGTTATTTGCTAATAAAAAAAATCAAGGTAGCAAGTAGAATGAGCCCTGCCCTGAATTGCATCCTCTGCAGCACTTCCACAGGTTTGGAGGCTTTGCTGAATTTGTAGGCTGTTGTTAGTGGTTGATACTGTGTTTCTCACTGGGCTATAAAATGCATCAAGAGATGATGGGTGTTTTTTATCCCAGTTACTCCAGCTCCTGGTTGTGGTGAGTTTTGCCACTGGGAAATGTGCATCATCCTCCAAAGACTTTTATTTGCATTGAAAACAGAAGAATAACGTCATTTGTCCATGGTATAATCCACTTATTCAAAGGCATCTGTTGAAACAGTTTAGTAGTTCTAAACAGTAGTTCTGCTAATAAAACCCTAATAATCTTCTGCTGCACATTTTTCTTCACCTGCATTTAAACAGTGTTAATCCCAGCTTTATTGTTATACACATCATTAGCAAAGTTTTTTTGAAATATGAATTGTTTCATGCAGGCGATTTTTAAGAGCACTGTAGTCCAGTTAAAAATGTCAATTATTTCTTTAATGGAATAACAGGTTTAGTAAGGAAAAGGACTAGGGGGAATATAGAAACACTAAGAGATTATTTCATGCAGACCCAATTGAAAATATAGTCCAGGTAACATCTGAAATGATTGGTAGAGTTGGCCTACCTGGAGGAATTGGGAAATAGGAGCTTCTTAAGAAGAAGGAGAAAGAGAGTGTTCTTATTGGGGGGGACCCTGGAAAACTCACTTTTGCATCTCTGCCCTAGCTTTTCCTTTAGGATTTAGGCCTCTGTCACTGACTTTTGTTTGTGCAAACAGGTTGTCAGGTGACAGGAACCTTTTATGCTTGTGCTCCTCCTGAGTCCCAGGCTCCTGGCATCCCGATTGAGCCAAGCATAAGGTCTGGTGAAGCCCTCGCTCTGTCAGGTAAGGTCCGTAACCCCCCAGGCTTCCTGGGGAGCTTGACAAGAGACTCCCACTTCTGACTTGCCCAGGCACCATCTCTCCTTTCAGATGAAAGGAAAAAAGAAGAAGAAAAAAAAAGAAACCTCTTTAATGAATGTGAATTTGGGTGTATGGTTGTAAGTCTGTTTTCCAGGATACTTAAGCACTTCCAGCCCTAGCTCCAGGGGATGGAGGTGGTTAAAGCTTATGGAAGTGCTTTGCTGGCTCGTGGTCTTATTGCTGGGTAGCTTTGGTGAGACACCAAATCAGGCCTTCCCAGGGGAGTTTGGCAATTTAGGAGTGTCAGTGACTTAAGGCTCAGGTTTTCATTTGGAAGGACCCCCCCCAAAATTGATAGTGCTTGTAGTGCTCCTGTTGGTGCCATCTGGCTTTTCTCTGCTTTGTTACTCCTGGTGAAATAAAAAAAAAAGACATTCAGAAAAGAAAAGGGAAGTTATTTCAGCCAGGTTTGCAGATGTCTGGATACTGGGGAACTTTTTGAGTAATTCTAGAAGGAGGTGTGGGGATGTTCTTTCATGGAAATAATGGATAGACCTGTAAAGTGCTGCTTGGTGGGTTTCTTAAGTGGGATTGTTCTCCTGAGTCAGGGTCAGTGTGGGTGTATAGATGTGTGTGTCTTTGTGTGTATGTGTGAAGATACAAACACACATGTATATACTATATATATATATATATTTTCAGTGCTGTGTGAATATGTAGGAGTCAGCCAGGTGGACCAAATGGCCATTTGAAAGCAAGGCAGGGGACTTTGGGTACAGCCCTGTTGGAGCTGGAGCCAGCAGTTGCTTCTCTGCAGGCAGCTGAGTGCAGGTTTGCAGGTCCCCTGTGCAGAAGCCTTTTCTATGCAAAGTCTGGGGGGAAACTCAGCTACTTCCTTGTTAAACCTGAGGAAGTGTACTGAGCTGGTGGGTTTAATCATGACGTGAACTTGGAAAATGTGACCAACATCAACTTTTTCTGTGCAGATTTTTCCTTTTAAATGGAAATGTGAAGAACTTGGTGGGATTTTAGTTCCTACCAAATTCCCACGCATCAATAGCCCTTTTAATAAGATGAGAGAGCATTAATGCTACTGTGCCCCAAAAATTTTAGTATTTATAATTTTTTTTTTTTTTTTTTTACTAATATGACCTTCTGGGTGGCGCTGACCAGTGGGCTCAGCAATCTTATGCAAACTTGTCTCTTGGCCTTAGCACAGATCTGAAACATTAAACATCCCTACTAATGTATTACAGTGATTGTTTTTTGTTTGTCTGTTTGTTTGTACTTGTAGACTGCCGACTCCACATCTGCTTATACTACCGTGAAATTCTGGTGAAGGAGGTGACAACTTCCAGTCCTGAAGGCTGTAGGATATCCCACGGCCAAAGCTACGAGGTCAGTGGCCTGGACCAAGTTATCTTCCCTTATCCAGAGGATAATGGCCAGAGGAAGAACATAGAAAAACTGCTGAGCCACCTGGAACGAGGAGTAATTCTGTGGATGGCACCTGATGGCCTCTACGCCAAGAGACTTTGCCAAAGCAGGATCTACTGGGATGGGCCAATGGCGCTCTGCAGTGACCGACCCAACAAGCTGGAGCGGGACCAAACATGCAAGCTCTTTGATACTCAGCAGTTTTTAACAGGTAATTCCCACTATGGCTTTGATAGCCTTTTGGAAATGTCAGCTGGTCACTGTCCTAATCAGCTTTATGGGAGTGCTCTTTTCATTTAAGTGAGAATTGCCCCTTGATACTTCTGGGCAAATGCAGCCAAGGGGTGCTTGAATCCTGAGTAATCCTATAAATTTCTGCTCTCTGCACATTCAATGCCCCTGCACACACCAGCAGAAGTCAACTGAGCAGAGGCTCAGCTGGTGACACCCAATCTCTGACATTTCTATATGAAGCATAAGGAGGAACCTAGCAAAATAGTTTTTCCATAAATTGACACAGAAAACTGGATCCTCATCTTGGGTTTGCTAGTCTAAGTCGTGGACAGGTCTGTGGTCTGCACCTGCACTCCTCTCAGCCTGACCCAGAGCAAGGCTGAGGTCTTGCCCAGAGTATCCAAGTTTCATTAGCAAGCCTTCTTTGCAGTCTGTGCCAGTGTCTGAAAGATATCTAGGAATTTAAAAGGGTTTCACAAAGTCTGGAATTTCAGGCCTGCCTAATATGCTGAGCAGGGAGGTGCATACCTCACCAGAGCTCTCTGGAAAGATCTCATTTTGCACAAGGCAGTGCAGAGGGAGCAGGGGAGTGCTTTAGGACAGTGCCTTCTCCTTACAGCCCATGAAGGGAAGGGGCAAAGCTTCAACCCCCCTTCCCAGCACACCTGCACAGTTAGGGAGAGGAGAGCTGTCCACCCATAGAAACTGGTGGGAGATGGTCATTGTCCCAGGGGACAGCTTGGGCAGCAGGAATAGATATTGGCTCTTTCTGGATATTTCTGGCATCACTTAGAGGTGAGCTAAGTTGCTATGGTTTGGTGTGTTTCATTACTAGAACAGGGCAGCAGCACTGGCATGACACTCTTCAGGGGTATAATGCCTTGCAAAATTTAAAAAACCCCAACAAATGAAATCCAAATCATCTGTTTTAGCATACTTTATATTCCAAGGTTGATACACCGTCCTAGAGAAACAGCCAAGAAAAAATTGCATTTAAAGAGAGAAATCTTATATAGATGTGAGAATTGACAGTTAGAAAGGGGAATTTGAGGTCAGGCATTGGGCTGGGCTTCAATCACATGCTAATTTAAAGATGTATAATTCTGTGCCTGGTGATGGTTTTGGAAATCCCTTTCCCTTTTCTCAGGTGGTTTTTTAGATGTGCTCTGGGTTCTTCCAAATGGTTGACAGGACATCTCTTTTTAGACACATAACCCCAAAGATAAGCTCAAGCAATAGTTATTTTTCACCCCTCCTAAATTACTTATGCACCAGTGCCTGTGCAAACCCAAGTGTGTGGTTGCAGTCACAGTCTGTGGCGTGTGCAAAGTGAGTTTTTGCATGTGATGATGCTCAGTGAAGTTTGGAAGTGACTTGCCATGGGCCTGACACATCTGCTGTGTTAATTGAATGTGCTGAGGTCCCAGCCTGCAAACAAGATCAGGGATTCCCCTGTGCTGGGAAACTGGGACTCTCCTGGGAAGAGAGGCAGATGATCTCTGCCAGGAGAGGGAATCATGAACAGCAGAGAAAAGGACAGGTGAAGAACTGCTGTGAACCAGCCACAGCTCTTGGGAAACCACTGAGGAGCTGAACCCTGCAATGCAAACTGCACTGGAGCATTGGGGCCTGTGCTGAGAAGCCTCTGCTGCTGAGAAAGCTAAAATGGGGCAGTAAATCAGAAACCTGGGGAATGGTCTCTGTGGAGAGAGATAAATCCATTGCAATTGTTGTAAATGGGGCTGGGTGGAGAGTAGGAGAACAGAGGAAGAGAGCTTGGAGTGTGAGGGGGCAGCCAGAGGACAGTTGGTGGGACAGAAGGAGTGGCAGCTGGAGCAGGAGTATCAGGAGGTGGGAAAGGTTTGGGGAGGCCCATGGGGAGCCCTTTGCTGTTGGATGATGCACCTGGGCCTGGAAAAGAAGACAGAGTGAGTGGAAGGTTTTGGAGAAGCTCAGGGCTGAACTCAGACCGTGATTATCCTGGTGGTGGGAAAGAAAGGGCTTTCTTCTCCAGGTCTGTGCTATGGGCACTCCCACAGGTACTCAGGATTTGGAGAATTGCTGAGGCCAAGTAGAACAAGGGAAAGAGGAAGTTGAAAGAAGCTGCACATCAGCTGGATTGGCCTTGGGTGGGTCGTTCTTCCTTGTCCTGTAGGAGCACAGAGGGAAGCAGAGTCCCATGGAAAATCTCTTCTTTCTTGCCTTATCCCAGAGAGGTCATGGCGCACTTCAGGGGTTTTTGGGGAGACTTTGGGGAAAGTTCCACTTTACTCCATGTTTTAAGTGAGCTGCCCATTGTTTTACTTGTTTTACTGGCCCTCTCAGTAAGAGTAGTAGTCCAAGCCAGGACTGAGATTCTGTTGAAATAGCCACTGAATCCACACCTTGGTCTGAAAAGCTTGCAGTTAGAGTAGGAATGGCAGGGGTGTATTTTGGGAAAACATGCATTTGTCATGTCAAGTTCAAAGGCTCTCCTTTCCCTCTCTAGCAGTGAGGGTGCTTCATTGTAATACATTGGCTTTAATATTAATTGCAGCTTTTTCCAGAAAGCATGAACAGGGTTATAAATTAAAATGGAATATTTACCTATCAGCTGTGTACTGAAACACAGCACTTAACACACACTTCAGCAAGGATATTGTGTAGGATTGAATTTTTTGTTTTCTGGATGGAAATGCAGTGCCACAGCCACATTTGGTTCACAACACTGGAGATTTTGGTCTGAGTGGGAGTACCTTATAAAGGCCTCCCCTGCTACTTTTAACAGGGGACACTGACTATTAGAATAATACTATTTCATCATTTCACTTTGCACAAGGTTATGGGTTAGCAAAGAGAGTGCAGGGGCACAGAAGACACAGAAAGCTCTTTTGCTGGCTCAGTACACGGCTGAAGAGGAGCCCTTCCCCCTTCCTTACCGCAGAGTGACAATGACAGTGTGACAGTGACTTTACCTCTGTCACAGTCTGGCTCTGGCTAATTTTTGTGCCTGGCAGGATTTTGTCTCTGGCACTGCCAAGCCATTGGTTTCAGTGCTGCTCTTGTGTGTCTGCTTGAATGGTCCCCAGCTACCAGTAGTGTCTGCTCCAGGGGTTCTGCTGTCAGGGTCCCATAGAAGTAAGAACTGGAAGATGTCTTGGTTTGTGCATATGAAATTAATTGTGAGACAAAGTAAACAGAAAAGTTGCAGTGTTATAACCAGCTCCCCCTGATCCGAGGGAAGGTCTCCAAACTCAGTGTCTTGTGCTTACCTTTTGTCTTTTTCCTGACCTCTCTCATCAACCCCTGGAGTTACTTTATCTTCTCCACTGTGCTCCAAGGTCATCCACAAAGTCTGTCTTACTGGCCTGTACTGGTTTTGACTGGAGCAGGGTTAATTTTCTTCATAGTGGTCCTTGTGATGCTGTGGTTTGGATTTGTGATCTAAACAGTGCTGATAACACAGGGACAATTCAGCTGATGTTGAACAGTGCAAGCACAATGTCAAGGCTTTCTCCTTGTCTCACTCTGCCCTCAGAGGCTGCAGTCTGGGGTGGACAAGAGTCTGAGGAGGGGCACAGTCAGGGCTTCAGCAGTCCCAGCTGAGGGATATTCCATTCCATATGACCTTGTGTTCTGCAGTAAAACAGGGCATGGGGGAGTTTGCCAGAGGTTGCTGTTGCTTGGGCACTGGCTGTGTGTAGATCAGCCAGTAACGAGTGATTGCTTTTTCCATCATTTATTTTTCTTTGTTTTGTCTTCTTTGTTTCTTTTTACCCATTAAACTGTCTTTATCTCAACTCACATTTTTTTTTCCTTTTGCCATTCTGTTTTTCTCTCCCGTGCTGGTGGTGGGAGTGAGTGAGTAGTTGTGAGGTGCTTGCCTGTCTCCCCTGATTATTCCACAGCACGGTACTTTCTCTCTTCCCAGAGCTGCAAGCCTTTGCTCACCATGGACGTCCGCTGCCGAGATACCAGGTCGCTCTGTGCTTTGGGGAGGAATTTCCAGATCCACAGAGGCAGAGGAAACTAATTACAGCCCATGTAAGTAGGATTTCTGCCTTACCTAAAACAAGCACACTCCTTGGAGGATATGAATCTGCCAGCCAGGCTTTTGTGCCTCGTATAGATTATGAGAGAAGTAGTAAATTGTTGAAGATGCAGCACTTTCCAGAGCAAGGTTTAATCCCCAGATCTGCCAAGGACTGACTGGAAGCCCTCAGTAGGGCAGAGCACCTGATTTTCCCTCTCTACAGAGCATTTTGTGATCAGCTGCAAATCCCATCTAAAGCTGAAATGTGCCTGGGACTGCTGGGCTGTGTTGTTATCACCAGCAGCCCAGTTGTGCAGCTGCTTGGGCTGCCTGACCACTGCAGGATGTGGTGCTTTTATATCCACTGCACCTGAAGTTGCTCCAGAATCCCAGCTTGCATCTCAAGGGCCTCAGCCCTTGGTGGGATGCAGGGCTGCCTGTGCAGCTTCAGGGTTCAGCAGCTGTCAGGCTCCTGGGCTGCCTGACCTCAGTTCACACACACTCAGAGCTGCTGTTTCGGGATGCGCTCTGAGAGAGGGCGAGGGTGGAGGCTGAGACCAGGTACTTTCTGAATTGGCTGTATTGGCCCATAAAACCACAAGAGAAATGGTAATGCTCACATTAGTGGCAGGGCTTAGCTTACTGCATCCTTGAGAAAAAAACTGGTGTCTCTTTTAAATTTTTCGAAAGCCCCTTTAGCAGCAGGATGGGTGCCAAGTCAGAGTTCTGCGGTAAGCTGTGGCCTCTGTTTAGCTGTGTAGCTTTTGTGCTGCCACACTGTTGCCTGGCAGGTCTCTGGGGTGGAAGTTGAGAAGCTCACAAATCCATCCTGAGCTGTGCAATGACTAGTTAGAGATGGTTGCCCATCCCTGACTCTCCTTCAACTTTTTCCCATTCTTATTTTGGCTTTCCAGCTTTCCATCCCTGCTTTGTAGCATCCTCCCTCCAGCCCCCTTATCCATCTCGTGTCCTGGTATCTTCTCTGTGAACCTGTACCTCCTGCTCTTTCCAGACCTTTGCTTCAGGAGCTTTGGCAATTGCTCAATTTGCTCATCTTCTCAATCTGACCTGGCTTGTGGGCTGGTGGGACTCTACCATCCCACCAAACAATTCTGCACTGAAAGCTGCCTGGGACACCTGTCCCTCTGCCTTCCCATCTCCACCTTGGCATTTATTTCCTCCAAAACAGTGCCTGTGTCTTTTGACATGGAGGGATTGGCTGACCAGCAGGAGAGGGTTGTGGACAAGGGTTATCCAGCATGTCCTCCATTGGGAGTAAGGAGAGCTTCAGGTGTTTGTTCTCAGTGTACAGCTCACATATTTACAGTCAGAGCCCAAAGCCCTGAGAGGGAGTGGTGGTTTCTGAAGAGACAGAAGTGAAGGCAGTGTTAACTCATACAAATCCCACTTGGTGGTTGAACAAATTCCTCATAAGAGCTTGAATGAACAGAAACAAAAGTAACCTTGATGTTAGGCTGAAATCTAACTTCAGACACAGTCATTTGGCAACTTGTCTCAGTCTACCTGAGGGCTACAGCATTTCAAGTTAAGTCCTCAAAGTACTTTGCAGTGCAGACAAGACTTCTGGGGTGTTCAACATGTTTAAACACTTTGAGTGGCTGTGGGCATGTGTGTCCTGTGGGCATTGCTCAGAGCCTGGGGCTGGCTAAGGGACTGCAATTTTTGATACATCATTTGTGTCACTGCTGCAGTCCCTTATAATGAAGGTGGTGAAGGTAAGGAGTGTGTGCAGGTTGCGAGACACTTGGCAGCAGAGCTAGGCTGGGCTAGGCAAGACCTAGTGTTAAACAGAAATTAGTAAAACCACTGAAATTGCATTCCCATTCTGGTAAGCAGAACTGTTCTGCCCTATCTTGTTTTTAACTTAAAACCACCCTGAATAACTAAGATGAGGAGCGTGAAGTTTTGTCACATGTCTGATTAACATTTTGTCTGTTCTTAAGGTTGAACCAATGTTTGCCAGGCAGCTGTATTACTTTGCTCAACAAAACAGTGGACATCTGCTGAGAGGCTATGATTTACCAGAACTTGTGACTAGTCCAGAGGATTATCACAGATCTATTCGCCATTCCTCTATTCAAGAGTAAGAACCTCAGAAAGAGTGCTTTTAAAGGCACTGTAAAGATTGTGCAGAGTGGAAGAGCAGATCTGGGTCACAATTTGGAGATCCACAATCCCAGCTGGATGCATTCAGGGGTACAGTGATAGGAAAGTGAGCAACTAGGACAACTGTATTGTACAATAAAATTGACGGGTCTTCAACATTTGGATGCTACATCTCACATGGGGTTCCACTGTCACTGAGAATTAACTCACAAACTGACAAAATGATTGCTGTGTTTACGTTTGCTTAATGTTCTTCTTGGCTTTTGCGGACTGATCCTTACTGAAGACTTAAATCAGAGTTTACACTGTTACCTTTGCAGGGCTATTTATTTTGGATTACTGATCTCAGGGAAAGTACATAAATTTGCAGTGTTCCCAATTTGAAACTGTAGCTACTGTAGGTGGGTAGCAAATGTAGATGGTTTTTTGAGAATAGCTAATACATGTACGTGGTTATAAATTTAGATTCATAAGTGTGATGCCTATATTCTTGTATAGAATATTTCAGTGTATTTTTTGAAAACAATGCAATTCTTCAGAGATGTATTTTTTTAATGCCTGACTGACACTTGTCCTGACAGTTAATTTTGTTGCTGCCATTGTTGTTATTGGATTAGCCTCCATGATAGCAGTTTCTAAAATAATGCTTTTATGGTACTGTGTAAAGAAGAGTGACCATTCAGCTTATATTACCTGTGAATTTAGTGGATCAACCACTAAAATTCTAGAGTCCCAAAGAGCAGGTTTATAAATAAATTGCATTTTTCTTACGATTGTAAGTTACTATGCATGCATTATACATACACATATATATGTATGTATGTATGTATGTATGTATGCATTAGAATTAAGTTGGCAGACCTTGCAAATAGCACAGAAATGGTCCAGCTACCCCTTTTTGATGTCACATACATAAGCCAGGTTAAAATAACCACCACCCATGACTTATACAGAGCCATCTCTGCTGTTTATGTGCACTTGCAGCTTTCTTCCAGTGGTACTGAAATGATTGTGAAGGGAGAGCTCAAGGAGAGCAGCATTTAGCTTTCTGTATTAAGGCACTGAAGGAAATACTTGTTTGAATGTTTGCAGAATTTGATGCAGTTCGCAGCTTTCAGTGGTAGGGTGATGTTAGAAAGAAAAGTTCTGTTGGGTGTGTGAGTCAATGAAGTTTCCTTGCTGGCAGGCAGACCGTGTGGTCTTAGCAGCTTTCACTCCAGAACATGATCCCCCTGTGCTTAGCAGACATACTTCACTTGACTTCCTAAATGAGGAAGAAAAAACGGTACTTGGTCTGGCAGCAGACTTGTGTTAGGGACTTTGAATTTATACATCTTAAAGATGCATACTCTTTTGGGATATATTATCCCCCTCCTTCTCCACAGTGCCAAGCAGAATGAACAGATAATTTCTACTTTGTTACTTGAAGGGTTTTTTCCTGGCTTAAAGATTTTTGTAGGGGAGACCTCTTTCTTAGACATTAAAAGCAATGCTCTAGGTGACCATCTGAGATTCGCATGTGCTTTTGTCCTGCGCATACATTTTATGGAAAGGGACTTCTGTGTTCAAACTTAACTGGTACAATACAAATATTTGATGTGTTTTTCACTTTTTTTCTAGTGGTTGTTGCTTCATATGCTCATTGCTTCAGCTCACGTCTTGGAATAAAGTTCTATTTCCCTACCAACTCGGTGCGTATGTGTTGTTTTCAGTAGTGGGACAAATCTAACGCGTGTGGTTCTGCACTGTGAACCTGGGCAGCGCGGCTGGCTGTCTATGGGGAACTCTGTTCTGAGCCTAAAGTGCAGAGAAAGGTCAGAAGGTAAGGATTTTTGTTTACGGAAATGTCTGCAATATTAGCCACAGGTACAGAAAAAGGGAAAACAGGGAGGTTCCCCTTTGGCTCTTGGTTTCCAGGTCCATGGCCAGTGCAGCAGAGCCCCTGCAGCTGTGGATCTGGTGCTGCCATGCTCTGCACCTGCTCCTCCAGGGCTTCTGGGGCTGGGCACCAGGCTGGTACTCTCTTGCCCAGCCCAGTGTGTGGGGATCCTCTGACTGCCACTTACCTCCTGGTTGTTAGAGTTTCCCGTGCTCTTTAAAGTGAGTAAAGCTAGGAAAGGGTGTCAAGGAGGATGGTAAAGTGAACTAAAGTAGTGAAGTTGCACGTAGGAGGGGGTTTACCAGGTAGCCCCTCTTTGTTGGAAGTCAGGGTCCTGAGAGGGGTTTTTGGGTGCAGGAGATTACAGAGCAAGCAAGGCGTGAAATAATACAGTCACGAGATCTGTAAAGTGTCGAAGATGGGGTGAGGGTATTTTGTCTTTTTGTGCAGACTCCTATTGACTATCAAGGTGCATTATAATTTTTGTCTTTGGCATAATTTAAAACCAGCAGCTGTGGGGAGGAAGGGAGGGAGGGAGGGAGGGAGGGAGGGAGAAGAGCACCATCTAATTTCTGACCAAACAAAAACTTGCTTGGAGGAATGGCGCAGGAGGGTGAGTGGAAGGAAAATCAAGCTGTTGTTTGTACCATAAATTGTTTTGCAACTTAAAGCTGCATTTACTTTTGTGATCATTTCTTACTGTTCTAATGTGGGGGAAAAACAAAAAGCAAACAAGAAAAAAAACCTGGAAACATTTTCTCCTTTTAGTATCTTTTTTACAGTCACTACGTGAAAGCATTTGAGGTACTTCCTACCTCTGTTAAATTCTGTTTATAGTTTCTGAGGTCTACTTCCTTCCTGTTATGTTTTCGGTGGCGTTGTAAATGACATGTTTTACTCCTGTCAACACTGAAGGCATAGCTGTTTGGTTTTTTTTCAAACGTTTTTTGTGTCAGTGTTGGTTTTTCTGATTTTAATACAGCCACAGTTGCAACCGTTTCTTGAAAGGATTTTGTAGCAGAGAAGCACCTCTATTCCAAATTTGGTTCTGCTGAGTAGTTTTGCCTGTAAACTTATTAGCCTTAGACAGGTTGTAGGTTAACCAGAACCAAGGAGATATATTTTAAGCTGAAGTACAGTGTAATGGGTTTTGTGGAAAAAACGCAGGATTCACGTGAAAACCCCTGTGGCCTTTAGACAGGCACATTCATGGTGTTTACATCAGCGTTTGTCAGCAGCGTGGAGGTGGGGAAACACCACCCTCGGCACAGGGCTTTCAGGAAAACGTAAAGCATTTTCTCTTGCACGCTCTCAGATCACTGTCTGTGTATACTTGTCGGGAGGAAGGGGGAGGGAAGAGAGAAAGAGAAAGAGCACTCACCAGAAAGGCCAAGCAGATTGAAACAATCGTATCTCCTTTCCCAGGCAGAACTGTGTGTCAAATTTAGATGAACTTGGATGGAAAGATAATAAAGATTGCCAGGGTGGTTTTTATCTGAACTCTGATCTGGCTGGTAGTAGGCTGAGAGCTACTGATTTTTGATTTAATGCCTATGAGTTTGGCTGGCTCTGAAGAGATGTCAGCAGGTCCCTGTGACTTGGAGTAGATGTGAGGTAGCTGGATGTGCAGCCATTCCAGCACTAAACTTTCAAGTGTGTAGTCAGGTGAGCACATCCTTGTTGCATCCCAGAGGAGTGGTCACATCCACTGTGACCCACAGCCAGCTCCACTGCTGGGCTTCAGGAGCCAGCTGGCCCAATGCCTGTGGAATGCTCCATGCCCTGACCGGGCAGTGAAGGAGGAGCTAGCTTAGGTGTCTCAGAATAAGAGAACAATAGATGTTAAATAACTTATGAACACACTGACTGGATGGGTTGTCGTTGTCCTTTTGGCAACTGGCAAGAGGAAAAGGCAATCACCTGTGCCCAAGAGGAAAGTGAAAAGCAGGCTAGATGCCTTGCTTCTGGGTTTGGACTCGTTTTTCTGCTTGGCCCTAGCAGAGGCTGACTGGACTGCTGATGTCTGAGTGGTTCTGCACAGGGTGTTGTTCCACAAAAAAGCAATTATCAAGAGTGTGAAGAGCCCAGTCCAGGTTTTCATCTCTTAGATAGGAGTAATGTCATGCCCTGGTAAACAATGGCAATGAAACACAGGGCTTCATTTTGCAAATGCATTTTTATTGTTTCTGCACAGCACGGCTGCCTTGCATGTCTCTGCAGGCAGCTGGCAGCCTCCTGCCACTCCAGCTTACAGTGCTGCCAGCTGAGGCCAGTCATGGTGTGCTGGGTACTTCTCTCAGATCAGTCTTCCAGGCTTCAGCTATCATTTCCTGCTCCCTACAAAAGACAGGTCATGAATTATGCAAAAAAATTCTGTCTTTTAAGCTAAGACAATAGACAGATCCAGGTGACTTTTCACAAACCACAGCTAATGCATGCCCTCCATATTTCTGGGAAGTGTTTTTGTCTTTGACCCTTGGGCTTTCTGTGTTTTGATTTTGAGACCAGCTTCTGAATTCTTGCTCTAGGAACGTCTGAAATCCAAAATCTTATGGACTCTGGCTGTCTTGTCTGCTTGCCCCAGCTTTTAATTCCTTTCCTAGCCAGGCAGAAGTCATGTCCATGTAGTATCAATGAAACCACCTCCCCCAGGAAGTTTTGTGAACGTCCATGTGAACCTGGTGAGGTTAGAGCAGACACTTGCATCTTACCTGAAATATGCTTTCCAAGCTCTCCTGGCTATGTCAGTGCGAGTGCACCATGTATATCACCATGTGCATGAAGCACATTTCATCATCATGAAGGACATTTCATCCCATCCTCACTGTATTGTTCCTCTTGCTCCTTCTCACTTCCTTCATGAAGGTGTTTAAATCCGGATCAGGCAGATAGAGAGCCCTGATTTCCTCAGGTCTGCAAGATGCAGATTCTCTCTGACCTGGGAATGGCCAGTGCAGCACAGGCAGTGGTCAGATGCTTCCAGGTCCAAGCATCTGTTCTACTCCTGTGTGTCTCCAAAATGCATTAGCCTGTCATTGTCCATGGAGAAGTCCCACTCATATATCAGGGACTGTTTACCTCATACAGTCTTATGCCTTCTCTTCTTGGACTAATATGCCTCAGCAAATGGTCATAAAGAAATTCCCTTTTTTCCTGGTGGTTGCAGCCATCTAGTAATGTGCTAGGTACCTTGCTGTGGTCTAGCTAACGCTTTTGACTCTCTCTTGGGTCCTCTCTCAGTTTTCCTCTACACTGGCAGCAAGATCTAAAGGCAGACAGTGCCTCTTAGTTGAGCATGCCAAGCAGGTTTTCCCATAGGAAGCTGGTGTGCAGCTTCTCTCCACCCAAGGCACCACATTCAAATTGCAGTTTCTCCAGGTGATTGAATCTGTGGTTTCTCATGCTCCTGTCAGAGCCATTCATAACTGTCTTGTAAAAGCAAAGGCTGAGCATTTCTAGTTTCTAGCACAGTGCATGTAGCCTCCAATAAAATTGCTTTTAGAGCTAGATGTCCTACGTTTTTCCTTTCAAACTTCTGGGTTTCATAATTTTATATCCTCAGAAACCAAAGTTATGGGTCAGGCCTTGATACATCTCCAATAGCTCATTTTCATTTCCTTTTTTCACACATGATCAAGAGGTTTAGCCCTCTTCATGACTGTCCCCTCCCACAGAAAAAAACCCATGCAAGGAGTAGTGAGAGAGAGAGACTTCAAAAACAGGGTGAGTGACCTCATCTACTGTGGAGACGTCAGTCTCCAAGAAATAGGAAAGGTCAGAGCTGTTTAGAGCAATGGGGTTTTCACAACTCAGCTAAAAAACCCAGACTGTCTGAAGAGTTTTTGGTGCCCTCACCTTTTATCTCATCTTTCCCCAAACTGGTTGGTGACCCTCCATCCAGAGAATTGGCCGCTCTGTGGTTTTTAACATAGATTACCATCCTATCTTCCATTGCTTAACATGGACTTTCCAAAGGAAAGTGGTGAAAAAAATGACAGAGGTTTGCATGAAAACGATTCACAATATAACATATTGTGAATCCTTTTTACCCTTAAAAATGAAACAGTGTGTTTATTGAGCTTCTTCCACCCCCAATATAATGGAATCCTGGAAGTTTTAATTGCACCACCTTAATAATTTTATTACTTGAACTAATTAGCTGGTTTGGTTGCTGGGCTTTGTGCAGCTGTCTGAGTGGGGCAGGGGCAGAAGAGCCCTCTCTCTCGGTGGCGGTGGCAGGAAGCTGGAGCTGCTGGGAGCTGTGTGTCCCCGGTGCCGCGGGCCGGGAAGGGGGTTGGATGCAGGTCACCCGTACCGCAGACAGCGCCAGCCTGGAAGATGACTCTGAAGTCTCACTTTCCTTTAAAACCATCACTCTACCAATAAAATGGCTTACCTGCAATCCCCACACAGTTACAGGCACCGTTTAAATATAGCATCGATGTCTATCTGCGAATTACAAGGAAATGAATAAATCGAGGCGACGCAAACCGCAAGAAGGAAGTAGAAAGGCTGGAGCTGAGATGGGCTGCGTGTGCCCGGGGCCCCGCTCCAGCCTGCGCCGCTGCTCCAGAGGCGGCACCGCCGCGCCGCGCATCCCGCGCCGCCGCTCTCCGGGGAGCTGGCCCCATGGAGCGGGCTGGATCTGGGCCCCGGGGCCGCCTGCACCCCCGCAAAAGCCAAAAGCACCCCGGGCAGCCGGGGTCCCGGCCGCAGGGAGGGGGACGGTGCGGCGTTTTCTGGAAATGAGCGAGTTCATTTCTGGGAGGCAGCGGTGGGGGTGCTCCAGCACGCAGGGAGGATGAGTGCAGGAAGTCGAAGCTTGACTTCTGTGCTGCTCGCCCTCCTGCAGCCTGCTAGCTGCACATATCTGGCAAAGTTATTTGGCCTGGCTTCGTTTTTATACTGTGAAGGTTGATTACCTCTTTTTTTGATTGCAAAATTTATATGAACGCCAGAGTCATTAGGTAAAACATGAAGGTATTGCATACAGAGAGTGTGTGTGTGTCTGTGTCTTTGTGTGTGTGTGTGTGTGCAGCTAGCAAGCCACCCTCACCCTTCTTCGATAATCTTTTACACAATTGGCAGGGTTTATTCCCATGTGAAGGAGGTGCTAATGACACCCTAAACATTTTGTGAAAATATTGCACTGGGGAGAGGAAGGAAGATCAAGTGCAGATCAGTTTCTGCTGCAGGCTCTCAACACGTATTAGGCACTTAATTTTTTGCATTTCACCAGGGGAGGAGTGTCCATTGATGCCTTGTGCTTTATTAACCCCCCGGCACTGCACTGCAGTGCAATTAGCCTGCACTGCACGACAGGTTAATTCTGCTGCTCCAGAACTCCACCTTACCTGCAAGGTCTTGTGAAAAACAAAGCACATACCCCAAGGGTCCAATAAACCCATTTCTCCTCCTTCCCCATGCCAGGTGTCCCCAGGATGAAGGCTGTAGCTCTTGGCACTAACAACCCTTTCCCCTGGCCACCAGCTTGGGTGGTAGGCTGGCTGCGGGCAGGGGAAGGAAGCTGAATGTTCATGTGCAACCTCTTCTTCCACCCCTCTGGCACACCCCTGCGGATGGGATAGCACTGAAATTAGTCCAGCAGGATGTATGGATCATCAGCACTGCTCTCTGCCATTCCAGCCCAAACGTGTCTTTTCCAGGAAAAGCTCTGCATCTTTGGCAGGAGGAGGCAGAGGGCAGTGGCTGCAGGCATGAGCCCAGTGACTGCAAGGACAAAGTGTGGAGAAGGACAGCAGGCTGAGGACGGTTCAGTTGCAGGTAGAGCTGGGGTTCACTAGGGCCATTTAGTGCATTCTGCCTTTTGCAAGAGTCTGAAGTAGAGAAGTGGGTTTTGGCCAGGAGGAGAAGTCAGCTAGTTCTCAGAAATAAGGCAGCACGTGCAGACGTGGGGGGAGCAGGAAAGGCATAAAAATGTAAAAATAAAAATCAGTGCATAAAGACGAGCCAAGGCCATGCTAAATTTGGCTGGGAAAGAGGTGGACAGGTATATAGAGGTGTGAGCTGCTGCTTGTGGCCACACGGGGTCAGTTATGTGGGGGCCTGGAAGAGCTCAGTAAGAGTTGAGAGGGGGATACCATCAGGAAATGGGCCAGAAGCAAGCCTGGAGACCATCCCAGGGGAGGATGGAGGAGGAAAAAGGGAGTGAAAGGGCCCCCAAGGGGCAGCAGTGGGGCCATGGCCATGAGGGAAGGTGACAGTGGGGCTGCTAAGTGTGGGTGTATGTGGAGGGCAAGGGGGAGTTTGAGAACTACAGAGTAGTGAGTTGTGGTTGGAATAGGGGAGGAAGCTTGAGGAAGAGCTTGGAGGGAGAAAAGGAGCAGAAGGCAGCGCAGCAAGAGGGATGCTGCAGCCACAGGTGCTCTGGCAAGCAGGAGGAAGGGAGGAGAGGAAAGAAGAAGAGGATGGAGGATGATGATGGTCAGAAGTAAGGATCTGGTTATGTTTAGAGGAGTCAGTGTTAGGTGTGTGGCTGGGTCCAGAGGAGCTGGAGGAGAGGGTTATTGGAAAGCCTTGCCAGAAGGCTTTCACCCACACTTGGAGAATGGGGTAAAAGTAGCTCATGATCTGGGGTACAGTAAGCCAGAGCAAACCCAGTGCTACAGAGAGATAAAATCAGGAGAGTCAGAGCTGTTGGAAGGGACCTGAAGGATCTTTGTGCAGAGGGACAAGGAGAGGCTGAGAAAAGCAGCAAAGCCACATCCAGTGATATAGCCAAGGTCACAGCAAGGCCAGGTGGAGAGACAAGAAGATGATGCTGAGGGAGAGACAAAGGTGGCCATAGAGAAGGAACTGAGAGCCCAGAGATCAGATAAGGAGCAGAGCATAGCCTGAAGAACGTTTTTAAGAGGAGTGAAAGTTAGCAAGTGGTCCTGATGTGGTGAAGCCTTAGTGAAAGTGGGATGTTGAATATTTCCTCAGTTCCTCAACAAAGTCAAGCTAAGCTTCCTTGGCTTCAGGTAAGTATCTCCCCACAGACACCCACGTGCTCCTGCTCCTGCCCAGCCATCTCCAGCTCCATGTTTGGAAGTAGAAAGTGAAGAGTATTACTTTTGGAACAAAGACAGCAGCTCCTGTGCAGTCCACCAGGGAACCTCATCAAGACTACCATGGGTTTAATGGGCCAAGAAGGCTGATTTTAAGTAGTGAATAGTTCAATTAATCATTGATTTTATTGCCAATGATGCAAAAGCACAGGCTGCCATTGCTACTCAACACTTCTTTTCTGGAAGGTCCTTGGACTGCCATTGCCATGACCGTGCTCCCAGCAAGAAGGTGTAGGTGTGAGCTGCACAGTGCAAGGAAGTGCTATGTTCCCAGAATGCATGGGATTGCTGGGGATCACACAGTCCAGCAGAGACATCCTTCCTTTTCCATGAGCTTGCAGCCTTTCCCCCATCCCCTGGGTGGAGGGAAGAGGCTCAATGCACCAGGCAAGGGTCACTTCTCTGATGTTTGAGAAGGACTCACAGGACAAGGTCTTCTGCCCGGCAAGAGGGAAAGTTAACCTGCCCCCAGAGTGAGTGGGGAAACACTTGGTGAGGTTTGCTAAGGGGTGAATATAAGTCTGGGGTAGGTCCAGAATAAACCCATGATTAAAGGCTACCCCAAACCATTCTTCCACCCCTAAAATAGTCCTGTGCTTATTTGTGAGCAATCATTCAGGTTTGCTTTTAAATGCACTGGAAGTGGGTGAGTTTTAAGATGAGTACACAAAACAAATGTGCCGTTTATCACTTCTTATGCTGATGATTAAAGCAAAGGTTTTCTTTTCTCTGCAAAGAATATTGTGAACTGAGTGCAATCGTGTTAATGACAGCAGTAGCAACAACAGAATAAGTATTATTTTAGCGGAAACTGAGGTGTTGGTGAAACACAATCTGAGCTGGAGCAGGACAGGGTTGGGGTAGAGGCTCAAAATCCTGACTCCACTGACTTTGTGGGCTGAGAGGTCACCCCTGAGAGAAAACTCTATGTTTTAAAAAAACAGAGATGACTTCAGTTTGGGAGTGGGTCTGTGGTGTTACCTAACTGCTGGGGACATCCCATAAACCTCACAGCCACCTGCCTGTGTTTTGATGGCCAATTTGGAACTGAAGCAACTGATGTGGTGGAAATAATTATCTCACCATCTGATCTAGTCACTCTGGCAAGGTGTTTGCAGAACTTAGCGCTTTGTATAGGCTAACAAAAAGGCAATGGGCTGGCTAATTCAATTAAAAGCAAATAACTACAGTCTAGGCACTGACAGCATGTGGGAGGAAGTGGTGTTGTTTCCACTGTGACTGGCAGCTAGTGACTAGTAAAAACAAGGTGGTTTGAGGAAGGCTTGCGTGTTAATGGCATTTCCCTGTTCTGTTTGTCAAGCAAAGGTGGGAATATAGAGTCAGAGTTTACTTGAATCAGTTCCTTTACAAGAATAGTTGGGGGGCCTCCACGGGAGCGGTGCCGAGTCGCTGGGGCACAGGGCAGCCCTGAGCTGGCTGCAAAGCGCCCCAGAGTGCCAGGGGCAAAAATCCCAAAATCCCTGGGCCTGAAACAGAGCAAAAGACATCAGAGCTGTGCAAGTGCAGGTAGGAGATGGAGGTCAGGCTGCCGGGAGTGCTGAGCTGCTTTTTCTCTCTCTCCCTGGCAGCAGGGCTCGCACTGCCTGCTGTCAGCTGGAGGCTCCTACCTAGAGTCTGCCCCATTCACTTTGTACTCGCAGCAGCCACAGGCCCCCTTTGCAGCCAAGGGCTCAGCACTCTGGCTGCGCATTTTTCCAGAAGTGAATCAGTCTCTGCCTGATGGCTGTATCAGGCATGATAACCCAAAAGTGTCTGATAGTACCTTCCTGCCTGTCTGAGTTCATCTTTCCATCACTACAAAGATAAAAAGGCCACCTGTACTGATTCCGGGCGCTCCATCCTACAGGACAGCCTATAGGATGTTAATTCCCTCCTAACCACCTCAGATGACTTTGCATGAGGAGAAAATATTTCTATATCAAAACTCACTTTAAAAGAAACTTGCCCATAAATAACTAATTCCAGTCTTTTGATGGCTTAATCTTTCAGTCAGTGTCTTGTGAGAGAGCCAGAAGTGAGGTGCAGCACAGAGAGGGACAGCTTCTGGGCTCCCAAGTATGTGATGCCTCTCACACTGGACCAGGGATTCCTCTGCAGTGCTGCTGTCCTACTCACAGCTCTTCCTCTGATTTGAAGTCTGCCAGCCCTGGCTGGCACCAAACTCCTTGTACTAAGTCAGGCTCAGCCTTCTAATAGGTCTTGTTTCTCCTCGAATACATCACAGCAAAAATAAAGGAAGTATGTAGATTCTCCCCCTCCTGCACCAGCTAATGTATTTTTTGTCAATAGAAACAGAGGGAATATGCTCTGGCCTTAGCTCTGTCATTTCAAAGAAATACAGAACAAAGATGTGTAAATCTGGAAAACTCAGACTTGGACTGGCATTACCTCTGACCCATCCTGATGTTCCCATCCTAGCTTTGGTGAGTTTTTTGTCTGCGTCTCATCTTGGTTCAGATCAGACTATGAACACTCTGGCACAGTGCGTGGGCATTTCCCTGTCACTAAGCACTGGTGGCTCCAGCTGGGAGCTCTGTGTGGTGCCACACTAAAAAGTCTGGGGGAAGGTGGCAGGGCAAGTATAACAAATGCAGCCAAGCAGTAGCATTGCTCCAGCACGTCTTACAACACACAAAGTGCCAGCACACACTTGCTGGCATCCAGTAGAGCACAACCATCCTGGGTGCCTTGGAAGACAGAGCCTGCAAGTGTGTCCTGCAACATCCTCTACCACCAGCCACAGAGACATCCCCAGGAAAACAGTGAGAGGAGAGGCAGAGGGTCCCCTGTGCAATCAGAGATGCCTTAATGCCACTAGATGTGCACCCAAAATCTCTCCAGGATATTAAAAACCCTCCTGACAGCATAACCCAAGAATGTGCTCCAAGCAACGCTAACAAGGGCATGGCTCTGTGGTGCACATGTCCACACCACAACAGCTCCTGCCATTCCAGGGCTTTGCAGCCCCCTGTTCTCAAACACGTCCACAGCTGATGTCAGTAGATGTTTTGTCTGTCTGAAATAGTTTTAATTTCCAGCTGCTCCTGAGAAGGGCAGCTCCTGCTGCTCAGTAATGGGGATTGCACGAGCTAGACACTGCTGGGAGGCAGCCGGATGCTTCACTGCAGGTAAAGCCCTGATTACTGTTGGGAGCCTGCCGGAAGAGAGAACAACTTCTTGACCACTTTTACTTAGACCAAAGTATAGTTCCTTTTGTTCTGTGGTTGGCATCAGGAACTTCACACCACTGATTTTTTTTTAAAGTTGTTTTTTCTCTTACTCAGTTTGAATGGAGCTGCCTCCTACTCTTCCTTCCCTGTTGCTTGTTTATTCTCACTTAGTACTTCTGCCTCCCTGTAATTCAGAGTCACTGGCTGAGGAGGGAGGCAAGGTGGCTCCCTGGTGTTCATTTTTTTGCAGCAGCTCCATTGTCGCTGCCTGTGCTGGTTTGGCTTTGACAGACAGCAAAACAAACTCCTTGGTGTTTGCACGGCCCTGCCCTATGTTAGACCCCTCTCCAGCCCCATGGCATGTGGAAATCCCTTGTCCTGGATGATGGGAAAGTCTCTGGCCCCACACTCTCCAGCGCCTCATTGCAGCCTGGGCAATGCTCACAGCAGCACCTCGGGAACTGAGCTGCATCCCAAGTGGTTGTGTTTTTTTCCTTCTTGTTTGCTTTTTTTCCTTTCCCACTGCTGCCACAGGTCTGTCTGCTTTGCTTCTGCCTGTCAATAAGTTGGGGCTGTGGGACAATAAGAATTCTGTTTTGCAGAAGAAACAGGGAGTTTTGTGACATTTGGAACTTGGACTTTTGTTTGCTGCCTAGTTCGGATGTTTTTCTAATTCAGCAAGGGATGGGGGAAAGAAAGATTTCATTAATGTTTTTCTTGGGGAAAAATGTCTCCAAGAAACAATAAAAATGAAATGAAATTAAATGAAATAAAATGAAATAAAATAAAATAATGGAAAAAGGGAAGCCATTCAAAAGAACTTCTCACTAGTAAGAAAGTTTGAAATCAGGAGTGGGGCCTGGCCCAGTCCAGTCTCCCCAGTCACCTGCCTGCCCTGGTGGTGTCACCTGTGCCACCATGGGTGCAGGTGACCCAGCAGAGATACTGAGATGCTCAGACACTGCTGTCCCTGGAAGCAGCAGCCAGGGATGAGCAAAGGAGGCTTGAACTTGGTGGAGAAGAGGCTCACTGGTGGGGAGGACACCTCTTCATCTCTGCCAAAATCAGTGACTTCAAGGCTCAGCCCTCAGCCTGCTGGGAGTACTCCTGGCTCTCCAGAGCTGTGCTCCATGGGTGCTCAGAGGAAGCCCAGCAGAGGGGATGGCCCTCCAGGAGCTGGGATTGGTCCTGTGTGATGCAGCTGGAGTGTGGTTTCGGGTGCTTTGGAGGAAAGCTGCTCCTTGCAGGCTGGGCCCCACCGCAGGCGCTCACGGCAGCACAGCGGGGCTGAGCCGCCCAGGGGCTGGGTGTGCAAAGCTTGGCTTCTTCTAAAAACAGGACACTTACTCAGAAGCAGAATCCAGTACTTGCCTTTACTCCAGCTCTTTTATATATAGTCCCCATTTCTCCTGTTTTTACTTCAGCAGTCGCTGTATGAATTGCAGCTCTGTGTGTGTGCAGGGGTGCAGGGACGACTGAGTGCTGCTGGCCAAGCTGGAGCTGCTGTTTTGCTCCTGGATGTGGGGATCCCTCTGTAAAGGCCGTGTTGGACAGCAGACTTCATCCTCCAGACGGTTGTTGGGGGCTGTGTCTGGGGCTTATGTCACCTTAAATGAAAGTGGGGGGCTCTTCTTTTTCCCAAGGGATAGACCATGAACATTTTTATTAGTGTTTCCCTTCCCATTGCTGTTTTTCTGATTTCTTTCTCTCCTCCCCAACCCCCCAGTTTTTTAAAGAAACAAAGCCAAGTTGCAAAACTAAGAGGTTTGTTTCCCTGCAAAGCAGGATGATTCCTGGATTATTATTTTCAAGGGAGGTGTCAGATGCCAGGAAGCATATTAGCTCAAAACCTGTGCTCAGAGGGAAGGAAAGGGAGCAATGGTGGTTTGACCTTACCTCCAGGAATGCTGGTGCTGGAGGCAGCAATAGGCCTCCCAGTTTATCTGAAACTCAGAAGATCCCCAGATCCACCAACCAAGAGTCTCGAGGAGCTGCAGCATTCCTGCTGCCCTTTCCCAGCACACAGAATGGTGGTGGGAACTGCTGCTGCTTTCACTTCAAGGATTCCCAAACTGATGAATCCAGGCATCTGTTTATGACAGCAATTCAGAACACACATAAATGGGGGACTGGTTTCTTTTTCTCCTGTCATTTTTGTAAAGCTGTGGCAACATAAACAGGGATTTGTAACAGCCAGGGGAGAACTCAGTGGAGTCTGAAGTATTTTCCTAGAAAAGATTCACAGACATCAGTCCTTGGCCCACATGATTATAAGCAGAAATAAACAGAAATGTTTATCTCCTTTTAAACACTGAGGCTACCCTACTTGGAGTTAGGGAATTTAAAAGCAAGGGACATCTTTCAATGCTGGTCACTTTAAGAATCAACCTGATTTTCCTTTTTCCAGCAGTAACAGTGTAACTTCTGAAAAAGCAGCACATCCTATATGAAGTTTCCTACTTCAATCACTAGAAGCAGGCACAATCAGCACACACGTGTATGCAGAAGACACATACACAAATCAGGTCATCTTCATGTTGGAGTCAAAATCAAAACAGAACCAAAAACCCAACCCCAAAATAACCCTCAAAAAACTTACAGGTTTGATTTCACCTCATGGGAAGGTGACCTTGAGACCTTCAGGCATTTGGTTGCTCAATTTTTATTAATGCTCTCTTCTGCTTTGCTGTCTAGACACCAAACCAAAATGAGGTTGGCAGCTGCGGTGGCTTCTAATAAATGACATTTCTTGCCCTCAGAAGTTTCCTGTCTAAGTCAATGGGGCAAGTGGCAGAAGAATGGAAACATTACTAACTAGATCACTCCCCTGCCACCTTTGAAAAAGTGATATAGTGAGAGGATTGACAAGAAAAAAATTACGGTTTTGATAGTAGAAAAAAGAAATTAAAAATATGGACAGCATTTTTTGATTGGAGTCATATACTTACAAGACCTAGAAATCACACCACGGACCCCTTTACAGTCTTAGGCATGGGACCTGCACCTGCCCTGGGTACTCAGGGCTGCTGCAAGGAGCCTTTGGGGAGCCCAGCTCCAGGAAGGCCCCATAACTCTCCCTCATGAGCTCATATCTCAGATTTCACCCTTGCCCAGGTAGTGCTATCCTAGCTGGTGGTGAAAGGAGCATTTCCAGGAGCTGAGCCTGCTCCCTGTTTGTCCTTGCTCCCAGGCAGATGAGAAATGAAGGATCAGCACCGCTGCAGACAGGGCTGGCAGGAGGCTTTTCCAGCCCTGAGTTGACAAGGTCTCAAAGCAGTGCACAGAGATGAGGTGTTGGTGGGGAGCTTGTGGCATCAATTCACAACCTGTCATTTCCCCAAGGACTCAAGGAGCCGGCTGGACCAAGGGTGGGATGGTGCCTGGTGGCTCTGTGGTGGCAATGAGAGGCTGGTGTAAGCCCAGGGCCTTGGAAGTTGCTTTTGACTGGACATCAATACCTATCAAAAGTAAAACCAACCAGCCCCAAGCCCCAGCAACCTATTTTTGTGAGCAATTTCATCCATTATCCTAATTAAGAAGGAAATGCCAGAATTCTGAATAAAGATGAGGATTGACTGGAATGATTACTCACCATGTCCTCCCAGGGCTGGGTACCTCTGTGGGTGCAGAAGGAGGCTAAAAGGGTTGAAGAATGAAAGCACAGCACATGAAAGGTCTCTTTGGCAAGCTAGGGAAAAGAGCAGAGATAAGGGATGGTTTTGGCACAGGTCTCAGAGTACAGAAAAGCCTCGTGGCCCATGATTCAGAGGTGCTGGTCACCGCTCTAGCGCTGCCTGAAGTGGTGGGTGTTCAGCTTCTCAGAAAGTCAACCCTTTATTTACAAACTCACTCATCACTTACAATCCTGCTTGTTTACAAAGCCTGTTGATAAAAGTACCTCATCTTGAACTCTTAAAGGAAGTCTCTTTAATCACAGAAATCTTACATTGCTTCTTTGCTTTGGGTTGGTTTTTCTCTTATTCCTATTTTTCACTTCACTTACAGTATTGTGCAGACAGAGGAGAATATTATGAAGGCCACATGGACAAATTTAAAAGATGTCAGCATTTGACTTGTCTGTGCAGTGTTTGTGTGCCTGGGTAAGTGGATCCTTTAGCTTAAGGAGGCAGAACTGGGAGGGACAGCAAACTTAAGGGTCCATTTCATTGGACGCTTTTTGGCTGTAGCCTGGTGCTACACCTCCCAGGGTTACTCTGAATTGCCATCCTTAGGACTGGTCCTCACCCAGTATGTCCCGAGATGCTCCAGGCACTTCCCCTTCCCATCACCACCATCTCTAAGGCACAACTTCTCCCTCCCTCTCTCATCCCTCATCCCTCCCCAAGCTGTGCCTGCCCTCCCCTCCATGCCCAGCTCCTGCCTTGTCCCCAGCAGCTCCGGGGCTCAGGCTGCTGCTGCCAGCACTGTCAGAGCCTGCAGCAGTGGGAGCTTCCTCCTGGGTGAGACCCCACCAAGACCCCCTCCCTGGGGCTGCAACACAAAGTTCCACAGAGAGGGGCTCAGGTGCAGAGCCCAGGGGGGCTCACGGGGAGCTCTGGCTGTGGAATAAAGCTAGGGAGGATTTTTTTAGCTGTCCAGCTCTAGGGAGTGCTGTGAGCAGGGTGATTTATTTCTTCAGAGGTTTATAACTTGGCAAAATTTGGATGGAGGTTTTTTGCAGGCAAGCAGCACATTCCTGACACCCAAGCCAAAGTCCTGCCACATTTCAAGTCCTTTTTCCAAAGCCTAGGGACACGAGGAAAAGGTCACCAAGTTTCTTGAAGCACGGAGTGAGGGAGAAAGAGTATATTTTCTTCCACTTAAATGATCGGCAACTACTTAAAATTTCCAGGCAAAGAAAATAGACTGGGGCAGACTCCAACCTGGGATATTTTAGACCAAAATTACAAGCAACTGTAACTGAGAAGCAAGAGGCAACTGCTGGATTTTCTTGTGTCCCATTTTTGCATTTTTCAAAGACTGAAATTGCTGTACAGTGTATTTGCTATGGCTGGGAAGAAGCAGCACCCTGCTTTGCTTCTCCCCCCACCTCCCTTTTTTTTCTGAATGAAAGTGTTTTACAGATGAAAAATGAGGTTTCCTGAAATGATGGGTTGCTTTTTATTCTGAGCTGGCTTCCATGAAGTATATCTGTGAGCCTTTTGTCGTTATCTCTCAGCTTGCTTTGGGGTGACAAGGGACCATAGTGTCCTGGTCAGCCTGCCCAGGCAGAGACCAGCGGGGCATTCGAGGAGGCTCTGGGCAGCCCCAGGAAAAGGCTTGTCACTCTCTTTGCTGGCTCTGAATCTTTGTCCCCAGATTCAGAATCAAACCTCGTCTACCTTAGGGCCTGTTGGACATCTGGGGAGGCAGAGGCTGCAGGAGGGCTCTGTCCCTGTCACACCACGGGACTACAGTCCCAGCCAGTGCACCATCCTCATGACAAGCCTGGGGAAAGGCTTGGCTGCCTGGGCGCCATCATCACCCTGCATGGACACCAAAGGGTTCTGCTTCCCCAAACCAGAGTGGGGGGAGGTGTCCCTGGAGTGCTCACAGGTATGACCTGCACTTGCCCTGAGTGCTGCTGGCTAACTCACTCTTCCTCATGCCTTCTGACTCATCTCCATCACTTGTCCCCGAGCCTTCACTCTCTCTGTCACTTCACTGAACTCCCTTTGTGTCCTAGCCCCTCTTTCCCCTACTGCCCCAGAGTGCCACCAGGAGAAGGGTGGGAAGTGCTAAGGAGTCCCATTCCCTGGAATTCCACACACCAGTGTCTCCAGAAATGCAGCCTGACCTGCACGGCCCTCTGGGCAAGTGAGGTAGTGAGGAGACCATGGGCATGTACTGGAGAGTGTGGGCCAAGGCCAGTGTGTCTGTGCCTGGGAACTGCTGATATCCGTGAGGGAATGCTCCTTATGGGAATGGAATCACTTCAGTACACTCAGAGGTACTCAATGACTCCATGAGCAGCAAAACTCCCCCCAGCAAGGAAAAGGCAATGCAACTGCGAATGATAAACTGTTGCATGGGTTAGGGCAATAGTCTGAATGGCACATGAGCACAGGAGCTGAAACTTGTGGGAAAAACTCCCAAGCTTGCTCACTCCCTCTAACCTGTGGGCTCACTGCCACACATCACTGCTGAGGCAAAAGCTCCACAGAAAAATTAAAATCCTGGTAAGTCAACCCCTTGCCCCATATCTATGTGGCTGTTGGGAAGAGCTGAGAAGTACAGCAGATAAAAACTGTCTTGGTGCAGTCATGTGCAGGTGGTGAGAGCTGCAGGGATGCTTCAGTGGAATCTTCCACCAGGTATGCAGGAAGGGCAGACGCTGTCCCCTGAAGCTGGAGCACTTACTCCTCTTCATGCTCAGGAAGGCATTGTGCTTTTTAGAGCAGTCCTAGCTTCAGTTTTCATCCTGTGGGACCAACATAAAAGCAAAAGGATGTGTATTTGTGTCTGTGAGCAGGGGTAGGTCTACTAATGGACAGGTCTGAGGAGACTGAACCTTTGCTCACCCTTAACTCCTGCTGGTGTTGCTCCCACCACACATCCTCTTTGTTCCCAGGGCAAAAATGGCACAATTGCAAATGTGATATAACAGGATGTGTAAAACAGATTCTGTTTTGCCACAGAGAAAACCTTTTTTTTTATGTTGAAGCTAAACTGAAATATTACATTGGTGAAAAGTGTAAAATTTTTTAAGAAAGAGAATATATTGCCACTGCAAAATTCCCCTCAGGTAACACCCCCTTCCAATAAATCAAATATACAAAAAACCTCTTCCCAACGAAAGACCAAGCAAAACACATGAAACACAAACACCAAAAGGACCAACGAGCCCCAAGACCCTGACAAAATGGCAGCAACTGGGTTTTATTGGAATATGAGGAACCGAATAGATGTAAACCCAAACAAAATGCAGATATGGGAAGTGGGAAGAAAACACAAAAACACCCCAACAAGATGAAGAATAGAAGGAAATAAACACTCGGGGCATCATTCCAAAAAGCCCACACTTTGTGGTATGAGTCACTTCAGATGATGCTCCACCAGCCCACTGTGTCTTTGTTCTCCTCCCTGCTCTCTGCAGCATGATAAAAGCACAGGAAGGATGTTTGAAGGCAAATTGGCCATTGGCCACTTTCAAAGGAGAGTCATTTAGTGAGATTCACTCATATTTGTATGAGCTGAAACAAAAAAAAAAATGAACAACATGTGTAAAGCAACCAGACTGATCTTACAAGCACACTTCATTTTGGATCTGGCTGATGGGGAAAAACACTCCATTAGAGAGAATGTGGCACTATGAATACAGAAAACACCTTCCAGCAAGCCTCAGACACCTATTTCTAGATGAGTGTTTATCACCATGTGGTCAGTTGTGGCTGACCATGTTGTGTACAAGTCTGAATATTACAGCCCTAGTGTATCAATTTTACTTAAGTATAGGTGTGTATGGGGGAGGGGGTGTGTGGGTGTCTGACTCGCCCTTCATTTCTGTAGTGGAGTAGTCAGCTTAGACCAGAATCTGTGAGCTGTTTTTCCCAAAGTGGTCAACCTGATAAAAGGCTCCCCAGAAAGGTGGAACCATTTTTATCAGTGAGTGTTTATCATTCACTATCATTGGTAAAGGCTTGCTAGTCAGACTGAAGGTCCTAAGAAATAGAGGAAACCCACAACCTTTCTTCAGTTATTTGAGTGACATTCTGCTCCCCAAAAGGCTGAGAAAGCTTTTGAAGACTGAGTAGTTTTTCATTCATGAGAACTGAGTTGGTTTTACTGTTTGTTTGCTTGCTTGTTTTTGGGGGCTTTTTTTTTTCTTTTGTTTTTTTTTGGTTTTTTTTTTTTTTTTTTTGCTTTTAAACCTGTCTTACAGATAAAACCGGACACAATTCACCACAGGCAGGAAACCCTGGAGGGTGCGGTCTGCTGGGTAGAGCACAGGCCCACGACTTCGAGCGTTCAGAGTATTTACTTCCATCCCTGCCACCTGCACTGACTTATTGACTGCTGGGGGTGTCACCTCCTGGCTCCGCAGCTCCTGGGGACGTGGTGCCACACCTGGTGGGACAGCTCAGCTCTTAAGGGCAGCCAATGCCAGGCTGGGGCTGTCAAAGCCAATGGGCGGTGTCTGCTGGCTTTCAAAAGTTCTGGTGTTCATCCCTGCAAACTGCGCTCAGAGTCAGAGATCAAAGCTGTCAGAGTGTCACAAGAAGCTATGCTGAACTTGTAAATTGAGTTTTCAGTGTGTTCATAGATTGCATGTGAGGGTGGCAGAGGAGTGAGTCCTCTGCTTTAACTGTAGCATCAAGCACAGCTTGTCACGCATGAGCCACCCAGATGTACCATGACTCTGCTCCAGGAGGAATTCAGGTTCATGTCTCTGCTCTTGCATCAATGCACAGTTTTCAGTGTGTTCATAGATTGCATGTGAGGGTGGCAGAGGAGTGAGACCTCTGCTTTAACTGTAGCATAAGCACAGCTTGTCACGTATGAGCCACCCAGATGTACCACGACTCTGCTCCAGGAGGAATTCAGATTCATGTCTCTGCTCTTGCATCAATGCACGTGGCCACAGGGAAGGCACCAAAGCTGATCTCATGTCAGGAGGGGAACTTTGGACACTTTGTCCCACCTCAGGCGGGGCTGCTTTTGACCCTTCCAGCCCTAGACCATGCATTCTTTGTCCCTACACTCTTCCTTGTTCCAGCCCTTGTGCTTGGCAGTCATCTGCTCAGTGGTCTGATGCCACAGATGATGAATTCAAGGGAAAGGTGGAGCGCTTGGCTGGGGGAGCAATGCAGCAGCCTCACACTCCTCAGAGCCAGCTGTTTCCAGCTTTGCAGTTCCTCAGTCCCACAGAAAAATCCACGCTGAAAAAAGCACAAGTGTGCCTCAAGAGCCCATCAGCTGCATGAAGAGGCACCTACAAAAGTTGTTAGAAGTCAGAAGTTCATATTTAAACAGTCCTTAGTTGCAAGACTTCATCAGTCTTCAAAACTGAGACGTTGATCTTCACCTGTCCTCAATTCTCACTTTCAGCAACAAAATACCACTTGGCTCCTTTTTCTGACCAAAGAAATCTTGAATTCATGGACTCAGTCATAGAATGTTTAGACAGGAAGCGACGTTCCAGATCCCCTGCCATGGTCAGGGACAGTTTTCACTAGACCAGGGTGGTAAAAGCCCAATCCAACCTGGCCTTGAAGACTTCCAGGAATGGAGCATGCAAAACCTCTCTGGGCAACCTCTTCCAGTGTCTAACCACCCTCACAGTAAAGACTTTCTTCCTAATAGCTAATCTAAACCTCTTCTCAATCATTTTCAAGCCATTCCCCCTTGTCCTACCACTATACATCCTTGTAAAATGTCCAGCTCTCTTGCAGGCCCCCTTTAGGTACTGCAAGGTGCTAGATGGTGTCCCCAGAGCCTTCTTTTCTCCAGGCTGATCAACCTGTACTATCTGAGCCTGTCTTCAGAGGAGAGGTGCACTCAGAGGAGCCCTCTGATCATCTTGGTGGTCTTTCTCTGGATTTGCTCTAACAGGTCCATGTCTTTCTTGTATTGAGGGCCCCAGAGCTGGATGCAGCACTGCAGGTGGGGGTCTCAGCAGAGCAGAGCAGAGGGGCAGAATTCTCTCCCTCACTCTGCTGGCCACACTGCTTTGGGTGCAGCCCAGAACATGTTGTTTGGCAGCAGAGCAGAGGGGCAGAATTCTCTCCCTCACTCTGCTGGCCACACTGCTTTGAGTGCAGCCCAGAACATGTTGTTTGGGTTTTCACACTGGTTGGCTTTCTGGGCTGTGAGTGCACATTGCTGGAGCTTCTTGTCCACCATATCTTTCCTGCACAGATTAAACCATGGGAACTGGGACTCCTTACCATAGTGCAACCTACAGCAGCCTACATCCCATCTTAGATGTCAATATCTGTTTGTGAAGCTGGGTGCAAAAAACAATGGGATTGGTCTGAAAAAGTTGACACACAAGTCCTGATCTGTTATGGGACGGGTCCCCAAGTACATTCAGGAGGCAGGACTGAAGTATGGATTAACACAACTCAGGTGGGTCTGTGCAATGAGTACTCTCAGGAGCAGAAAACCACACACGCACAGAACATATTGGCACTGGCACACAGGGTCCCCAGAGAGTGGAGTTTATCAGGGTTTAGAAAGAGTTTCAACATTCACACATATGGGACCCTAAGAAAAACTGTTTATTTTGCTCATGAGCTAATCCGTGAACCACCTGGGTTTGTAAAGCTCAAATTGACTACAAGAGCTACAGATCAGTTTTCCCATTTGACTCAACACTGAAATAATGACCCAAAAAGGTCAACCTGGGCAGCGCTGCCGTACAAGGATAACACATGCCTGCAAAAGATGTCTTCCTCAGAGATTGTATTGGAACTAGCCCAGTTGTGCTGCACATTTTGGAAATTTCAAAATGTAGAACAGGTTTTATCCTTGTGAGACAGAAAATTTTGCTGGAGTTCATTCTATTCAGTTTTGTAGCACTTTTAGTTATTACAAAGAATCATCTCACCTTCTGTACCATGACATCACATTCTCCTGTTCTCCAGCACGAGTAGGTGGAGATGTCTGAAGAGACGGCAATAGAGATTCCCTTTCCTATGCAGGCTGTACCAAAGAGAGCTAGAACAGGTGTCTACCAACATTTTTCACTCAAGTGGTTCAGAGTTCTCTAGTCTCTCCTAACTTATTTTCAAACCTATGTCTGCCTGTATTTATGTCAGGTTCTAAAAATAAGTGTCACCGTTCACATTTTGAATTTGAGTTATCTGCTGAATATCTAAAAAGATAAACTGGAACGGGAAGCCCCTCTGTGAGCAGAAGTACAATCTAGTTAAAATGAGTGAAATTTATCAGAAAAAATGAGTAATGAGCAGTGAGAAAAACTGCCTCATTTCGCTAATTTTACTTTATAAATTATCTGATTTGACATTCTGTGCTAAAAATCTGCTTATGAACCAAGAAAAGCAAGGCATGTGCTCCACTTGGTCAAAACAGAATCTGTGGCTGCAAAAACTTTGCTGCATTAGTACTGCAGCATGAAATCCTGTGCCACCAAAATGAAGGCTCTCATGGTTGTTTCTAGATCACTGTGTATTTAGAAATAACTGGGTACACCAGGCTTCAGGTCTGAGTCTACAGTGAGCCCCCTGGTTATCTGCAGTCACATCAGAACTGCAGTAATTTCACCACACAGGTGCCATCAAAGCACGGAAGCATGCAGCAAAGCTTTCCTTTCCCCTACCTGCACCCCATTTCAGGAATAAAGGAAAAGATAAAATGAGTGAAAAGATTATTCTTAATCCTTAACTGGTATTTAATGCGTTTTTCATGAGCTATATTGAGACCATCAGCCCATTTTATTTGTGCACTTTTGCCTGGGACCGGCAATGAACTTTTAATATTAAAAGATTTTTCACAAGAAAGAGGTGAAAGGCTGCCAGAGTAGGCTATAAAACTAAGCATGTGTTAATAGCATCTGTTACAAATAAGGCTGGATTCCACTTTCCATTGTCTTACTCCTTTTTCCTCAAGTTGTTTAAATTTTCCAATTCAAAAGGAATTTGGCTGAAGATTTCCCTTACTTGGTCTTGAGCTCAAGGAAGGCTGCTTGCAGAAGAGTTGTACAAAACCTACTACAAGCCTTTAAATAGTGGGGTTGTGAGAGGAAAGGAATACAGTTGTCTTCTGGGATGTTCAGAATAGAAGCAATTAGGTACAACACAGAAGCCCACCCAGTCCCCCCATTTGCTCCCCAGAAAATCCTGCAGCAGATCTGTGGATGCAGCTGCTCTAAAAGCTGTTCTGTGCAGTGATAAATGCCACAAACTGTGGCATTTAAGTTACTCACCAAGGCACATTGTTTTAAAAGACTTCAAGGTTGCACTGGTGATTCTCCAAAGGAAAGCCCCCTTGGGTTGTCACGTAATACTGAAAGAGGTATATAATTTACATGATAAACACCTTGTTCTGAAATAAATATACCATTTTGGACCCACTCTCTTAATACCTTTGTTAAAGACAAGCTTTTAGATCTCTCAAAATAGCACAAGAGAAATGGAACTGAATTGCACATATCTTCTCTTTAACCCTTGGCAGCACTATATAAATCCAGAACTTAAAAAAGGTGAAGACAGAAATGGCTATCGTGTTCCCTTATGAAACTGTGTTCCCTGTTACTCCCAGTTTTGCCTTTCATTTCATGCCAAAAGGACTCTAGTAAGTGATGCTAAGTCAGAAAACAGCCTGTCAACCACATGAAGCCAAAATACTCTTAACACGTAACACAGCTTGTGCAAAATTATTTTTGCCTATAATTAACCATCTAGCTCCCTTTTTTATGGCTCCCTTTAAGAATGTTGAAAGAAGCAAAGTGTCCTGTGTTTGCACTGCAGAAGCAATTCTAGCTGTGGCCAAACTCATGTGTGCACACTTTGTACTAATGTTTGATACAGAAAGACAGGAGAACTGCTAATGAGGCCATGGCAGGTAAATTGGACCATCTCTTTATCACTACCTGGACAGGCTGGAACATATATAAGGGTGTTTTTATCTTTGAATGGTAAACACACCAAATTCTTTCCTAAAAATCTTTTAAAGGAATTTCCAAGTTACAATTATTTTTATTTTCAGATGAGCGTAGCCACCCAGAACTCCCAGTTACACAGCTAGAGCAGAAATGCCAAAGGCTCGAAGTCCTTGAAGTCTATAATCATGTTAAACAAATTCCCAAATATTTCAACCTATCTGGAAGGCTGAGTAATTCAAATCATATTTGCATCTTACTAGTTAAATAATGCATGTGCTGCGGCTTGTTTTGACAGTAGTCAGTCTATTACTAACTCCTGACTAATGCTAAAATTTTAAGTGCCGTACAGGAAGTACAGTTCCTAAGAACCAGAAGCAGATTGCAGATGCTAGATATCCTCAGGGGTCTCTCCTTTTATCCCTGGATAAGATGCACCTCATCAATCAGATCCAGAGAGCCAAAGCTTTACAAGGTTAAAGATCCAGATGTGAATTCTGAATCTCAGGCTTCAGCAGGGGCACTGCATTAAATTTTCAGTTTCAATGTGTTCTGATGAGAGTAAAGATCTTTTCCTTCTAATTTTCATAGATATTATGCAATGATAACAGCAGTTATGTTTATAGTGTGTAAAACATGTAAACTCCTTCCTTTCTAGTGAGTCCAGAAATCTGTTTGGATACAAAGATCAGTATTTGCATCCATTGATACAAAAGGATATTTAATATCCTCTGGAAAAACACAGCTAAGAGTATTTTAGCTGGACACATCCAGAGCTGTGGTCTGGAGCTGACCTGAATGTGGTCTGGCAGTAGGTTTGGAAGTATAAATCCCCTGTGCAGGACTGTCTCTGATGATCATGGTAACCATGACAAAAGGTTCTTGAAGTTTCCTTCTTCATGGGGCCAAAGCTGTATCTAGGAAACTGCAATCTTCTACCTTCTCTTAGATTAGAAACAGAAAATGCCCATCAGGACCTTCAACATTAAAAAGGAGTTGGATTTCAATACATTCAATGTTAAAAAGGAGTTGGGTTTGTGAATAATTTGAAGGTAAATTTCTTAGGGCATTGCTTAGCTAAGTATTGGACTTTTGCAGGTGAGGGATTTTTTGCTTCTCAGGCTCAGCAGTAAAAGAGCTCCATGAAATTTTTCTATCATGATTTTTTAGAATATTGCCATTACTTCTGCCTTTATATCAACAATCAATTCTTATTTTTTTCCCCTGAACATACATAGGCCTATTCTATCTGTATCTCACTACTTACCAATAGAGCAGGGAAACATGCTAGTGCACCAGAAATGTTTTTATGGTGAAAGGCTGCCTGGGTAGGAAAAAAAAAAAAAATCAATCTCACCTTCACCAGAAAGTACTCTCTCTTCAGGGAGATGCAATAGCTTTGGCAAAGGTTAAGAGACTGGAGCTGTTTTACAAGGCCAACAGTCACACGTTATGGAGCAGCCAAAAGCCCCCTGCAGAGCACAACTGCTTCTTATTTCCTTCTCTGTTGCTATACAGTGAAATTAAACTGCTCAGAGTCCTGGGAAGATGCAAGGGGTTTAGCACACAGAATTCAACCTGCCTGATCCTCAGTTGTCTCATGCCTATTCTTATCCTCAAAATTCAGCACAAGCATGAAAAGTAGCAGGACTGTCGTTCTTTCTATAATTATAAACCAGGTGGCTTTTAAAAAGCTATAGGAAGATGTTAAACTCGGACAACAACACATTACGAGCACATTTCATAAATTATTTCTAAAGCATGTCAATTAAAAAAAGTTTGTGAGTGAGAAGGAACAGGATTTCTTCATTATTTTACGCTACTTATTTGAGCTATTCCATTAAGTTAACCCCCAGATATGTAATGACTTTTCCCTATATTTACATATTTTTTTCCCATCACTTTACAGGGGGATTAAAACTTTTTTTCCTGTGTTGTTCCCTAATTACATCAATGCAGCATTTGTGTTTTATTTCCTCTTTGCCTACCTCTTGAACTACTCAGGACTATTCAAAATAAATGTCAAAATAAAGTAACAGAATGCCTCAACATCTCCAGAGGCTGAATATCTCAACACAGCATATTTTGGTTGAATTTTCCTGTAAGTTTTTAAGTCAGATATATTTTATAGCCTTATTACTTTCTATATTTCACTTATGTAAAAATAAAGCACTCTAGGCTTTTACTTAAATGACAATTTTTTTCCAGTTTGTATCAATTTTAGATCTTTCTAGAGGTTCAAAGTTCATGTAATAATTCACTTTATTTTCCCTTGTACTGTTTTTAGCGTTTACCTTGCTTTAAATGTCAGAGCCTTTCACTTCTGTTACTTTGATTTCCTTGCTGTGTCTCTTCTCTGCAAGCTGTAACTGACGGTGTATTCTGGTGTGGTCTCCCTGTCTTTTCCCACTTTCAACAACTCTTTTTAAACCCAATTGTATCTTCTAACAGTTTTTTATTGCAAAACCCACACTGACCACTTCTTGTTTTTTGTAATGTTCTTTTCAGAGGAACTGCAGCCTGCTGTACATTGGCTGTGAAGCCTCAGCAGTCCCAACATCTCTTCCATGCAAAGGGATTCCAATACCCCCATCATGCTCACTGACTTCCTTAATCCACAAAGTGGATTTATTCAAAAGCAGTGCTCTGACTTGACTGTGAACATTTATTCATATCAGATGGGATTCAAGGAATGTTTTGATCGATTCCACATTATTCTCGTTGCCGCCAACGAGATGTTCTGAAGCATAAGTTACTTCAGAGAAGCACCTACACGAAGTCTGACTTTGGGTTTTAAAGACAAGCAACAAGCTGCTGCAGTAAAGGATGAGTAAGAGAAAGATCTTACAATAAAGAGATGTCTGAACGTATATTAAGACAGCACAGACAACGGATAGGTTTTCAATACTTAGAACATGTCTGATACGAATACAGAAATTGTAGTCTGGCAAAATTCAAAGAAATAATACTTCTTGGAAAGTGAGGAATTCAAGAAGAGATTTTGACCATATTTCTTAATATTTTATTATTCTGAAGTGAAATCTTTTACAGAACTGGATGACTGTTTCAGTTAATATCAGCAGTTGAGACTATGACCAGCGCAGAATGGACAACACTTAACAAAACAGCATTGCTCCAGGTGCTTAATGATAATAACATATACTTGAAGTCTCACACTTCCATTCAACATGCTGCTACTACTTACACAAATCTTATTAACAAGTCACTATGTGTGCATCAGACTTTCTCCAAATTTGCATTTTATACGAATTGTACGCTGCATTTTTAAAGTACATAATTGAACTGGCAGAATAAATGAGCTGACATTAAGAAATTGTTTGAAAACTATGCATCATTCCTGAAAGGATATACCCAAAATGACCATAATTACAGAAATAATGTATTATTACTGCATTATTTAATTCCAAGCCATGATATCAGTTATAAAATTAAACCCATTTGTTACCCCCCAAAACAATGGCAGCAAAACTGGTCTCTCCTGAATCCCTACTTCCCCCCATACAAATCCAATAATTAGTGGAGAAAGGAGGAAAAGAGGACTGACTAACAAGAGGAAGACAGTGGTAGTAAGCCTGTAAGAACAAGGAAAGATAAGAAGAATAAGAAGGAAGAAGCAAAACAAATGATGTATTGTGATCCTCCTTACTATGTGAGAAGCTGTTAACTATTCTACTCCTTAACAACAAAGAATATTTTACCTGGACATTTTTTCTACTGATCTTATAAACATGGAGTGCTTTTCTGGTAATTTCCAATGAAAGTAGATTTCAGATGTGAAGATTACCATCAATACTTGAATAGAAGGGAGAAACATGAAAGGCAGCAACATGTTTAATTAAAAATAGGTAAGAGAATAAAAGCCCCCAAGAAATCAGACTTACAAACACCAAAACTGTAGATAAGAACAGAAAAAAAAAAAAAAAGTTACCATTTTTAAATGCAAAAGAAGCATTGTACTTAATATGGTGGTATCTGGACATTTATTAGTCAGCTCTAGGGGGCAATGCTTATTACATACTTTTCAATAGTTTATAGAATTTGTGTCTTCCCGTCACTTCAATATCCTCTACACCTAGAAATTAAGATTGATACACTGAACAACATGAGTAATACTCATATTTAAGCTGACATTTGCTAAAAATACATTTCAATGTATTTTTAACAAGTGAAACTGAGACTGCAGAACAGTGATGAATATTTCTTCATGAACAAGTGTATGTAAACAAAATTGACTTAATTACCTCCATGGAGTGAAATACAGAAGACAGAAAACCATTTAATCAAAGTATGTAGGAACACAAATCTGACTCAGCAGGACACCCCATAACATCACTGAGAAAGTTGTATCTCAATTTATTTTCCAGTGGAATTATTTTTAGGTTTTTTAGGGTGTTCAAAGGAATTGAAGTAGTCAAAAAAAATGTACAATGGTTAAGCACATTTGTCTGCATTGTGTTGTTTATGTTTTCATCATGGCTGATGAAGAAGCTTGGAAACAGGTCAGCTGCAAGTGCATGCTGCTTTTGAATTTGTTCAGCAGCTCTTCTAGTAACCTGTAAAAGGAAACAGTTACAATTTTAGAAGATTCTGAAAAGGGAACAATAACTGCAAGTTATGATTATTCTGTCTGTGACTTCAGGTACGCTGTCTGCTTTTCTTGTGTAGCTGCATTGCAAATTTGGGTTCTCAGGCTTGTTTCTGGAAGGTATTTGTAGATTCCTCTTAAGTATTATGACTGAAAGATCAGAGATATTATGAGTGTTCTAGGAGAAACATTAATTCATCACAATTATGTTATTTTGTCCCTAACAGATAAACTGTGTATGGGTTCATTTGGGGGCATAACAATAGTTAATTTACATCTACCCAGCTGTCAAGAAAGTACCTGGTGCAGTGGACAGTATTTATCATAATCCACAAACTACAGGTGTAGGAGCAATGCTGTTGATGTTGATTGTAGAAAATATTGATTGTAACACTGAAGATACATTAAGTTGTTTTAAGGTCTTGGCTGGGTGTTTTATTTTCTCCCTAATCTAGGGAATAATGTGATCTCTGAACTTTCTGCTCTATTTCAAAAACAAGCCATATTGGGCAGACATGTATCACCTGAACTTTTTGGCATGCTGCATTATTGAACAGCAAATAACAACAACACAATATACTGTGTGTTAAAAAAAACAAACTAGCTCAAGAATAACAACTTAAACCAAAAAATCAGTATCTGCTTCCTCAGTGGGTCCTCTGGAAAATGATCACGTCCACATTAATCATTTAGCATCACAGTAGTGATTGTGAATGAAGACACCCAAACAGCTCTCAGTCAGAGTACAAATGTGTTATTTTACACAAATACAATAGATTACAATGGGCTGACTGGAAAAATGACAACTGACATATAGTGACTTGGGAAACAGAATAGGTTCTGCCGTCTGGAGCTCAAAACACTGAGGCAGATGTAATAATGATGCAGTTCTTGACTGTCATTTGTCTTATGAAGCTCAGCTGCTTGTGACTAAGTGAAGAAAAATGTCTACATTTCTACAGGTGTTTTGGAAAATTTGAGTTAAAAGATCTCTCCTTACTCAAAACTGATATTAACTTTAATAAAGCGTAAGAGCTAAGTAAGATGAGGAGGTATCTTGAGACTTCTTGTGGCTAGCGAAGAGCAGGTTTGACTACATAGAGGACATCTGGAAGAAGGCACAGACCATGAGCTGCTTTATGTGTGTACAAAATATTCTAAATTCTGACTGCTAAGTGCAAACTGATTTGATGCAGGAAAGCAAAAGGAAACCAATCTCTAGTTCAAACCATCTATACTAACACTACTCTACTCATTACAAATCTGTCCTAGTTTTACTCTTTATTATGCTGTGGTTGTAAAATAGACTACCATATACCAGGCTGGACACAGCAAAGCAACCTCTTTGTCAAAAGTTGTTGTGGTGGAAAAGGAAGAATCCAAAATTCCTCCTCCTGATGTTAATTAGGAGCCACAGACACTCCTTATTTGTTTTTAAAAGGAAACATGCCAGTTTTACGAGTTCCCCATACATCAGCTTGCAAAAGCCAGAACTTTGTTCTCGGCCATTTTTTAAATTGCTACTAAATTCAGTGAAACAATACAATGGAACTCACAGAAACCTTAAGATTAACAAGGAAGGCTAAAGTAGACAGATACTACAAGACAAATACAAAGCTACACTGAACTGATAAGACTAGGACAGGCAAGCAGGATATGTCACAAAGACATTGGATCCTCTGGGTAATTTAATAGGCCATGAACAAGGCAAGGACTGAGCTTATTCTTGATTCTGTCCAAAAAGGCTTCAGCTCTGTAATTCAGAAGGGTCAAATAGGATGAAAGTTAACCCTTTTATAACAAAGTTTTCTTACAAGAGTAAACAGCAATGGCTCCAAAGACCATAAAGGAAACAAGAGGGTGCATTGTACTCACTTTCTGTCAGTTCCACTTGAGAGCTGAGGCAAGGCTTCCAAAGCTTGCTTAAAGCTTGATCTGCAAGGAAAACAAAAATACTCATATTCTGCTAGAACAAGACTCAGCATTTACAGTTTCTCTCTATAAATCCTATGGAGAGATGCTATATTTTATCCATTCTTTTTTTCAATAAACTGACAAAATATTTACCTGAGACCTGACATCCATGTGCAAATTGAACATAAAATAGACATGGGGTCAAGCATGTATCTTGATATTCCGAATGCGATGTACATCATACATCAACAGGAAATGTTAAATCAGCAGCTCACTGAAGACTGTCACATCCTGGACTGTTCAAAAGTTAACAGGTAGTGGCCAGCCTGCCTTCTGCCTAAAACTAAGTGACCATCAGTGTATGAAAAACAGATAAAACACTGATTTTGTCTCTCTGTGCTTAGTAGACAGACCACTGCATTCTGCCTTACACAAGGGTGCGTACAAAGAGTATTCCAGTGGGTTTGCATTGAGGTAACATAGAGTCATAGAATACTTTAGGTAGGAAGGGACTTTAGATCTAGCCCTGATCTCAAAGTAGGGCCCATTTCAAAGTTAGAGGAGGTTTCTTTGGGCCATTATCCAGTCAAATCAACAAAGATGACTTTGGGGTTCCCACCCCACTCTGGGAAACAGAAGTGGAACAGAATGAGGGAACAATGCAGGTGGAATCCTGTCAGCAAAAGATTAATATGGTGACTTATGGCAACTACTGCTAGTTACAAGTTCAACAATAATAAAACCTCTATGAAGCACTGGCTTTCAGGGTTCACTGTACTTTGCCTTATTACAGACAATATAATTTTGATTTTATCCAACCTGAGCCGGTGCCAAGTAGTTTTCTTTTAGTAGTTTTCTTTTAGAGGCCTTTGTCACTATCAGAATAGGGAAGTGAGTACTCTGAATTGGAATGCAGTGACACCAGTGGACACTACGTGTGACTCTATGAAGACACATTAAGACTGCGATGTCTCCTACAAAACTGTTGATTAGGTAAGATGATCAAATTACCACCTGCAGGGACATGTTATGCCAATCTTAAAAGAAGTGAAGGTAATTAAAATAATGACTGATTCTGCCCACATCCAGTTCCCACCATAAGCGCCTAGAAATTTCGATCAGCTTTCCTCAAAAGTGCTGAGAGCTACCACAGCCTGTTTTTACAAGCCTTGCCTGCATCAACCATTGATGGTGCTCATGCTTTTCCTTCTCCATTTATATGAACGTGTATGAGTGTTCCCCACACTATTCATCTTCAGTCGTGTCTCAGTGAGAAATTATAAATTGCTGAAAGTCTTTTGAAGGCATTGACTCTAGGAGACAGTGTGAAGCTGAATTCCCTTTCCCTGATTAGGTGTGTGGAGAAGGAGCAGGGTATTATATAAGCCCATGGAGAGCCCTAATTCCCCATATAGTTGCAAGGGGGCTATGCCAGTATCTGGATCTGTAGACCCTCTGATAAATCAGGCAAGTTATTTATGTTTTATGAGAGTGCTGTGAAAAACTAGATAAAACTCATCAAGATCTGCTTGTGTCTGGCTTTAGCATAATTATCCTCACCAGCTGTAGTGGTGTTAAGAAGTTTTACAATTTGTTTTTGGTGGCAAATATTAGTTTGTGTCTAAAAGTCCACATAAAAAACAACAAAAAAGTAACCATTTTCTTTCAACTGATAAAATCTTGCTAGGCATCTGTTTTTTCTATATTTACACAGTAGATTGCATATTCTATTTGAAGCAAAATTCCTTCATTCTAAATTTACAGTATGTGTTTTTGTACGTTTACCAAGGATTCCATTACACTGCAAAAAGTGACATTACAGCATATCTTACTTGCTCTCAGGTGTCAGGTATATGGCCACGGTATCCCTCAAGGCACAGATTTCAAGTTTTGCCTAAAGACAGAAATACAAATATTGAAACAATGACATAATGTCCTTTCACCAACTGTATACGAGTACCCCAAAGCTTCACCTTCTTGAGAGGCAAATACTATTGCACACTGCCCTTGTAAGCAGCCTTGGCTTTTAACAGTTTATTTCCTGTATTCTTTGTTGCCATGCTACTCTGTCAGGAGACTGCTGAAAGGAACAATTTCTTACTTCTGATTCAAGTCAAACTGTTTACATGGTCACTGTGTAGTAGTCAAAAAACACTAGTTTGTCTCTCAGTAACAGTAACAAATCTTCAGTTCTGTTTAACCTTTTCTGTACTGTGATAGAAAGACAGATGCAACTTTTTTTTTCTTTTTTTTAAAATAATTAAATACAGTGAGTTTAATTTCTCACAGCACTGCTTATTCAGGGAGAAAGGAAACACAAAAGTACAAAAATTTGTCAATACACATTTTGTGCTTGGTTCTTCTGGTGAATTTATTTTTTTCCATCAGATGAGGAAGCAGAATGATTGTAGTTTGTTTCTTTTGTGTCACCTGGCAGGCAGAAGAGCTTGGGGATTTTATTCCTGCACTGTACTGTGTGCCCAGGTATTGATTTTCACTTAGGTAAACTATGGAGGAGACTGAACTCACAGATTATAACTACTTCATAGACCATCCATTGGACTTCAAAAAGCAAGCATTATCATCACAACTTTTATATGAAATAGAAACATTCTGCAAGAGACTATGAAATAATTTCATTTAAAAATACAAAGTGAAATTAATAAAAATTAATATTCTGTTCCTTTAAGCATAAATATGAAATTTAATCCAGTTAGACATTACAGTAACTGATCTACATTTATACAGATCTACATTACACCTTTACATTAATCTTCCAAAACAAAACTTTTAACAATGCAACACAGACAACTAATTCAACATCTACTGAAAGCCTTTGGCTTTTAGGTATCTCCCTCATCCCTCCTCTAGGTAGAAAGACCAGTAAAATTTATGCTTTTTTAGAGCCAGAACTTTCTGGCACAAAATATAACACAGAAACCCCAAATTTTACACTCATCAGAAATGCTTTTCTCACACAATATTTTACCTCTTTTTGTATAGTGCTCCAAGCTCAGGAGTTGTGGACTTTTTGAAGTTCTATGCCTAAGATTCTGGAGTCTTTTCTACATTTTAGGAGGGACCATTATCCCATTCTTAAGTACCACAGCCTAAGTAAACCTGGTGGAAGGGTGAAAGGTGAAGGGTGAAGGAAGCTCTGCAAAACTGTAGGTCATGGGATGTGGTAATACAGAGTGAAGGTTAAATGAGAATTTCTTGTTCAGCCTAACAAGACTTGGATGACTTTCATGCTGCTGTTGTCTGTCAGAAAAGATTTGCCATGTTCAGAGGAACAGAAAATGACCATTGAGTGACAAACTTACAGTAAGGAGAGAAAAGCCTTTCAATTATGGCCTTAGGCAGCAAGTCCCTACAGTGGGTTGTTTAACCAGACAAAAGGGTTATAGGTGTAGCTTTGTTGTTATTCATGGATTTGGTTTAAATATGGAGTCAATCACTCGGCTATGATTTTTCTATACTAATTCTCTGTCCAATGCCATTACTTGAAGAAATCTGTTTCCAGGGCTGTTGGGGTCCACTCTGGCTAGCTATATACTCTTGCCCACACGATACTTCACAGACGGTAAAAGATTGGAGAAGCCCCACCTCCACGTGGGAAATGTTGTTCTTTATTCCAAGACACACATCAGGCAGAAAAACCCATGGGAGAAAAGAGAGGGTTCCCTGGCAGCAGGGAGCTTTTATACTCCCCAGGATGGGGACAGAGGGAGAGGTCCACAGCCAATGGGACACCAGTGAGGAGTGGTGAGGGGAGAGATAACCCAGGGGAGAGACCACCAGGGAGTACTGGGGTAGGTGAGGGAAAGACCATGTGATGGGGACATGGGGTAACAAACCACATGATGTAACATAAGCTATATACACTGCAATATAAAACTATTCTGTGCAAATTCCCAATCACCCAGTGCAGAGGAACAACTAGACTGGTGCACCACAACAATTACTAGCAGCAACTGGAAAACAAGGCTTACCACCGGATATTATTTTCCTATCATAATGCAAGAATTCTGTCATGTTCAATGAAAATAGGGAGTTTGCTCTTTTTCTGTTACAGCCATAGCAATCTGACTCAAACGGATTTTTTATAAAGAGGTGTGTTTCTTTGAGTCCTTTAAAGCTTAACCAATAGCAACACCATTCCATCTGTAAATAAAGACAGCAAAGCTATTCTGTCCATGTTACAACAACATGGTATTGTAGAGAGAGTAAAACAAACAAGTGACTAGTCCTGCAAAGTCTTACAAGATCCGCCTGCATCCTGTTTTAGGGATTTTTTAAATCTCAAAATCTCAACAATCTCTATGTTGTTTTTTTCTTTTAAAGTGATTTTTTATGTCAGGCCAAAGAGAATATTTAACAACATTTCAAACAGATATCATTAGGATGCTTTTTATTTCATGGAATACAGGTAGTCTTTTAATGGCCTCTAAACAAAGATAACCCTAAAATATAACAAACCCAAGAACCACTATCCCAAAGGGTTATTTCCATAAATCTGAAATAGGTTGTAAGCTAATCCTTTTTATCTCCTTGCTTTCACTGCTACAATAAATCGAATACCCAGATTATAACTCTGTTATTCTCAGTTTTCTAGATTCAGATGTTTGACAGTACAAAGTATTCAGGTACCTGTAAAGCTCCATTTTTGCTGAAGGATGAAACACACTGCATCAGTCGACTCAGTTCTTCAGAGACAGCTTCTACAACCCTTGACATTACCCGAGGAACTAAGTCTTTGGAAATGGTAAACACCTAAGTTTAATGAAAGAAGAACCATGAGCACAACATCTGCATTAACATTTCAATAAAAAAACATAAACATCTTTGACTGAAAAGTCTCCTTCATTTTTATCAACATACCAAAAAATTCAAAAGAAACTAGAATATGAAGGGTGTCTTTTGATGCTTGCCCTGCACTTTGACCAATCCCCTCTGTTAACAGCAAATTTGGCTATGTGATTTGTGATAACCTTTTTGCTATACCAAAAAGCAGCTAACCTTCAAAATACGTGCTTTTGGCTGATGGATGCAGGTAGTCAGGTGGCTGTAGACAGACTGCTGTCTTGCAGATAGCACCTTTAATTCAGAGTTGGGTGTCTGACTGACAGTCACACATTCAGCCACCTTCTACCCATATATCTTGCTATTTCTTCTAGACTCCTTTATATTTGACCACTGTTACATGGCTAGTGTCATTATACTCTGTGGCAGAGATAAACATTTCACAGCCTGTGTGAGTATGAGGGTGTGAATGGATTTTCATTTAGACTCTGCCACTGCTGCCATGTATTAGTTCCCTGGCAAAAAACTTTTAAGCCTTACTGGTTTTCCCATGAATCAAAACAATTTATTTAACAATTTATTTGTGTAACTTTTAGAAGTTGCATATTCAGAATAGTAACTGGAAGTTATTATTCACTTCAAGTTATATCACAAAGTTATTAAACCTATGCTTGAAGCAAAGTATGAAGAGACCAATCTTCCTTAAAGGGAGTTTTACAGAAGTGAGAAATTGTTGTGGATTTAAAAAAAAGAAAGTATGATTTTTCTATAATGAATTCAGGAAAATGCAGGCCAAGAGGCTGGAATATAGGAGGAAGTGAGATTATGGGTCAGACACACCAAACTTGTGTCAAAGCTTAAAGGTGATGATAAAGCTGTATTAAACTGCACAGGGCTGGGAGAGAAGATGACACATGAAGCTGGAGTGGTGTATGTAAGCTTAAGTATGTGACTAAAGTGGTACAACAAGGAAAATGAGATGTATAAAGTTTCCCCAGTTTCTGCTTTGAAAAATTCTAAAGAATTAAGTAGTGGACTGTTTTGCTGAAATACCTCTGTTTTACGCAAAGTTTAGATCCCATGTATGACAAGGAAATTTACCAACTGACAGAAGATTTTAACACATAAGTGTAAAAATCAACAAGGAAAAAAAACCCAACAAAACAAGGAAAGAAAGATTCCTAGAGAGTTTTCAGTGATTTAAATAAAGAATTGTGTAGCAAGCATCCCATATGGCTGACCATTCCAAAAAGCAGGTCTGCCCCAAAGGCCAAGTTCACTGACCCCATAAATCAGCTACCAGCTGTAACCAGTGCTGGAAAGGGGTAATCTTACTCAGCACCAAACACTGGTGACCAGTTCAACACAAGCATACTGGGAACATGCCCGAAGATCTTCTCCTGAGAAGAGAATATTTCTGCCTGCAATGAGCACTCTTGAAGTTACTTTACAGAATCCCAGAAAAATAATTGTCAGCAAGGGTGAATCATCACAAATTTGCAATTTTGATTTCAGCAAAATTTGAATTCAGTCTATCCTTGCTGTTTATCTGATAGTTAATTTTTGCTGTTTCAAAATACAGAAACTTGTTGCCTTACTAACTAAACTTACACCTGACCCAGCTTAACAGAATTTCACCAGTGGAAATGGGAGTTTCGTCTTGACACACGTTTTCATATTTCTGCACATTTCACATCTAGACATTTATGAGGCAGTGCTATTTAGGCCAGAATCAGTATCAGTCTCAATTAAGAGAGTGTAGCAATGCACCTTTCTGCTGCAGCATTTTAACAAGTGTGCATGTTTACAAGCCTAGTTCAATAAGTCACAAATTACTATAAATTTGTTTAAAGCAAAACCTCTAATTTCCATTTTAATCTATTTCCACTACACTGAAAAGCAATATGAAAAATTGGTATTATGTTGGTGTATGTTTTTAGTGTTTCTAATTGCCTCATTTGGAAGCATTTGGTATAATCATAATGCTTCTGTGAAAATGCTTCTGCTATAATATAACACTGAAATAGTATCAAAAATACTGCAAGTTAAATTTGAAGTTCCTGAAAATATTTAATTTGTATGAATCCTTGTAATTCAAGAAGGAATAAGGTAAGTAAAAGCCTCAAGTGAATTTCATTATAATTTAATTACAGGGAAAAGATAGAGCAGCCATACTTGTGGTATTTTGGAAGGTAAGAGTAATATTACTACCAATGCTTCTACCAGGAGCAACAGTAATATGTTAACACTCTTGATGATTAGAAGGAGTGATTATGTAAAAACAGGCCCTAACTCAAAGAACCACAGAAAATTCCTGCATACAAACCCAAAAGGCTAAATAACTGCAGCCCCTCTGAGCTTATTATGTTATAAGCAGTGTTTTAACATGCACTCGCTAGCCTAGGTAGCCATTAGCTACTGAGGTATTTCAAGCAGTATTTGTGCTTAGAAAGACTACAAAACTTTCTGTGTTTAGCTTTCCTATTTCCATTGGATGTAGAAGACTGACATATATTGGCTTTTCACTCTGAGTGGCATGTATTAAACATTTCCTTCAAGGTGAAACAGAAGTTAATTTACAGATGTTTTGGAAAATAAAGATAATCAGAGAAAGAGAGCATCATAACTAGCTACATACCTATATATTATCTGCATGGAAAGGGAGAATTTAACTTTAGCATTTGGCTTTACTCTTTATCAGATAATGGAGACAAAAAGGTGTAATGGAGTGATAGAGAGGATAAACAGGAACTACTCATCTCCGTCTGCCCATGAAAAAGTTCTGCGTTGCATAACAGGTTGGCTAAACCTAATCTAAAACACATCAATAAAGAAGATACTTCAATAAAAAAAATCCAGGATTTACCAGCGAAAGTACACTGAAAGCATATGAATATAAGCATGAAATGATCTGAAGTTTCTCCTCACCTCTGCATGCACAGCAATGATATTCACTAATGCTTCTTTCAAGTAGTTTCTCACACCTGAAACAAGAGAAACAAAATAATTACTTTCATTCTGTTATCTCAACAACACCATAATATTCTGCTGTTCAATACTGTACTTTTTATTTTCATTTTTTACTACTACTTTTGCAATCAGAGGCAGAAAGAGAAAGTTCTATAGCCACACCACCAGACTATTTCCTTTTTCAAATCAAATGGAGAAAGGCACATTTCCTTACAACAGAAGGTTAAAAAAAGCCAGTAGGTTCCTGTTTTAGTTTTCTTCTCTAGCAAGACAATTTCATCAACTTTGCAATTTAATAAAAAACTAGCATTATTAAAAAATACATTCTGGATGCTTTGCTAGAATACACACACCATACTACATAGTTTGATAAGTTCTAAAGAACAAAGTCAAGGGGTTTTGTTTGTATAACAGCCTTCAAGATCTTACTACTTTATCAGCTTCTCTATCTGTGAATTATTACAGATAGGAATAGCAAGGTCTCTTGTTTATCTGAAAACGGTTCAGAATATATTACTCATGGCAGTTTATAGGAGATGTCATGCCTTAGTAGAAATTTCCTTTTGGGGAAGGTGGAGAAGTCAAATAAGCATTTTCTTGCCAAGCTTATGAAACACTTGTCAATTTACACTAAGAAGTGAATTCTAAACAGAACATCCAGCAGCATGTGCTTTAGTTAGGCTCTTAGTACTCTCTGCTGCTGTAATTCTGTAACTTTCCTAGCCTGTAGTCCAGTCATCTAAGATTTAAAAGAGGCAAAAATCTAAAATTGCCTCACTTGTTTTTATGGCCACTTCACTCTGTAGGCAAAGGAAAATTAGAAAGCATTCAACTCATTAAAGCATGTATAAATGCTGTAAGTACAAACAAAGTAATGAGAGAGGGTCAGTGATCCACATGACCTCAACCTCTAATTTTGATTAGTCTACCTGAATCAGAGAAAGTGCAATGACCCCATCCCTCCCTTCAATAAATTCAATCAACAGTAAAATACAAGAATCATGGACAAAGACTGGTGAGACCACACAGCTCAGAGATCACAGTGTGATTAAGGCTAATGCTATAAAAATTACAAAGTGAACCTTTAATCAGTTCATCTTACTCGCTCCACCTTTCCTCAGATAACACCAATGCAGAAACTTAGTCCTGATACAAAAAACAGCTTTAAAAGGGGTTACCCAAGATCATCAAAATGAGCTGCTCTGTGAGAAGAGTAGTATCTCACTACTGCCACCACAGTCATGCTCATATCTTTAACCATTGTTCCGAGAACTTGCATCAAGATCTAAAAAGGTGACACTTTTTCTTTGTTAGACAATTACAGATAAAAAATTTATAAAAGCAGGACACAAGGATGACAGGACTGTCTGGCATGAGAAACAAGCATCTAGGATGTGCAGTGGCATGCAGCCTGGACGTCAGAAAAATACAAACCTTTCTCCACACATTCCAAAACATCTCTAGTGCCTTTTCTCTTTACACCTTTATTCTTCCCCTTGAAAATTTCAGTAGTTTTTTTCTGCTTACATTAACCCAAAGACAAGTCAAACAGTATCATATATCAGCTTGCAAACTTAAAATTTATTTCTTCTTAGGAAGGTAATGAGGGAGGAATAAAGCAACACCAGAAATTTTATAAAACTGACTTTTTTTCTCCTGCCCTGTAACCTTGCAAAATAAAGCAAGAATGTTACACACCAATACTTGAACCACACCAAAAGGTCACAGGTATATGTGGAAATGCAACACCCCCTTCCTTTTTCCTCTTGTACTGTTTTCCTTCTTTTACTTCACTCTGCCCCTGTTTAAATCCTCTGCATACTTCATATCACAGAGGTCAAAATTTCTATCACACCCCAGAAACAAATACAACTTGATGAGACACTGAACAAGAGTATGCATATCACATCAAGAGGTACAGGGTGAATTTGGGAGCTGGTTTGCAGTTAACCTCAGGGTGCAAAGTGTTGTTTTTCATCTACAAACCTATGCAGTATTCAGCTTTGGCTGTCTCCCAGCCTCATCTTGTGACAGTAGGATCTTTCATGGGGAAACTGTAGTTTTACTTTTGCACAAATGCTGAACAAGACTTTGACAGTCTCCCTTCTCTAGGGATACCTGAGCACTGCCACGGCACGTTCCTTGTCAGTCCTTAGTCAGTCAAAATTTCAGCTGTGACCTAAGCAGCATTTCCTTGTCAGTTCCTTAGTCAGTCAAAATTTCAGCTGTGACCTAAGCAGCATTTCTTTGGCCCAACTGAGTGTTCCCTAATGAAGTATCTCACTCAAACCCTGCTACTGCTGGGGAGCAGCAAGGAAAGTACAGAGAGGGGGCTGCCATGTCAAACAAAGAGGGCCCGTGGGTCTCCTGCAGAGGTGGCCAGCAGGCTGAACTGGGAAGAAGTGTTATCAAGGAGGTGAGTGAAAAGCTGGACTGGATAGAGACTGAAGTGGGTCGTGTAAGAGGGGTGATGTGGTTCCAAGGAAGAATTCTCATTTCCCACCTAAACCCCCGAGGTAGCGAGCCTCTTCTCACGCATTTGTGCAACTTGGCTCAGGGTAGGTGCTGCTAATTCTGTCTGATGCTGCAGGCACCCAAATTAAACAGCTCTTGACTGTGCTAGTAAAAGTTGCCTATCACTGTATCTGCAGAAACTGTCCATAACATATTTCATGAAGAGCGAGTTACCAAGTTGCCATCACTGCTATAACTACCTAAGTACTGTTATTTCATGCTTTTAGAAATTACTAGTATCAGCAACATTAGCACCAGGTGTTGAACACCACTGTCTCATGGTTCTCAGCTAAGGTAAAATGGTCATTTATGTCAGAGCTCAGAATCAATTCAGTAAATGGAATGGAGATGGAAGCTATGGTAAAAATGAAGTGAGAGTAGTTTAGTATTACGTATTGTTAGTGTATCCTAGCTGCATGATAAAATTGTTAACTTAAACCTCAGTGAAAGGGCAAAAGCAGACATATTTTATCTTCCATCCTTGTACCACACACAAGGACAAATGGGTGAACTAAGAACTTAAAGGAGATAACTGCTACTGGGATTGCAAGAAATAATTAGGTGTTCCTGACCTTTCATAGTAGGATCAGTCCTGCAATGACTGCAGGATCAGGGAGCTCAGTACCAGCACAAATATTTTCTCAGTTTCTTCGACAGGTTTTACAATTTAAGAGCAAATAATTCAGCACAAACTGTGCAAAGCTACGCAGTTTAGAGACAGTCTATGTACATGAAACTGCAATTGCCTTAATTGCAGCATTTAATAACCTGGAAGACCTTGTCTTCGTAAGCTAAACAAGCCAAAGATAGAAAGAACATGCAATTGCACTCTAAAAATGCCAGTCAGTGGAACCGAACAGGGAAAGAAGGAAGAACTGTGGAAGGTGAAGAACAACATAGTCACAAGAAAGAAAGGAAGGTATACATGAATGGCCATCAGTGAACTTAGGCTGGAAATTAAAAGTCACTGTGTAAAGGTTTGCTCTAACTAAGCTATGAAAGATGTGGTTTTATGACAATCATTGCTGTTGGAGGGTCAGTTTCCTACCACAAATAGAACATAAGTAAAAAGGGCATTTCCCCCCACCCCTCTCTTTTGTCTTATTTGTGAAGGATTTATTTTTTGGATGTGGAGACAAAACCAAACATATCAGAATGTCAGGACCTGCAGGCATAGTTAATAACTGTACTATATTTTGAAAAGTTACAATTAAAAAATATCCCATTTCTGATTTATATCACTGTACTGTTTGGCAGGCTTTGCTGAAGCAAAGTATTACTTTTCTGGAGTATGATTCACTGGAAATACAAGCAGTGGCATCCAACTGTGAATTTGTTGTGAAATTAATTTCAAAATGAAAAAATTCTGTCTAGAATAGAATTTTTGTGCAGCTTTCTCTACAACTGTTCAGCAGCCCACGCAATTACAGTTTTTGGGACACCATGCTGCCAGTCCTATTATACAGCACTGAAAGCTAATGCACCATGTAACTGTAGATTGCAACTATTAGGCTAATCAAGTGAAACATAACATTCTTAAGTCTAAAATACCTCTTATTTAGCATATTGAAGGACAAATACAATGCCTTTCCACTGCTTCTGACAGAAATGTGTTATAGAAAGTCTCAACAAGCCCTTGCAATTTCTCTGAAGAAAATGTTATTATTCTGTTACAACATAAATGCATTCCACTCCCACTCTATTCTTAATACCAAAGACTGACTTGCTGGAATTCTAGCTGCCACTAACAAAGACCCAGCACTGCTCTAAAGAAAAATGAATGGGAAGACTTAAGAAATAAAAATGAAGGACAATTTCAGCCATCAACTATCACAATGGCTGACAGAAACTTTAAAATAGCATCTTCCAATTTTGGACTCTCCACTGTACTTTTTATCAGAGAAACACATAACAAAATTATCCATTAATCTCCATTTTACACCACCTATTAATTTTATTCTTTTTTTTTGTTTTGTTTTGTTTACAACTTAAATGTGTCAGTCTACATTTCAAAGCAATTTTAGCAACACTGTAAAGCTGTAGCATGGATGACTGTGTGAATGATGGGAAAAGCAGAAGGGAAAAAGGTTTGTGGTTCTGAGGAGTAACAGAAACCAAACTTTTAGCTTGCTAATAGAGGAGTCATGCAGAAGATCTTCAGATGGTGTAGTGCTACCAGTTGTCCCACTTAGTTAGTTCTCAGAGATATGTTTCCCCCAAGTACTTATATGACATTGTTATACTACGAAACCCCCAAAGTGACTGAATAAGCATGAAAGAGCTGGGACTCCAATACCACATGTGTAATTCTAGAACACAGAGAGGCTACAAAAACTTGCGTGCAAGAAAAGAGCAAAGGTTGCACACACAGTAAGACTGAACTCATCCGGCTGCTTTTTCTGTGACAGAAGCTAACTTGGGGCTTCAAATGTTCCCAGTCCTCCTACAGTAAATTGATAGCCTGAAGGACAGGCTTTTAAGCCTTCTGCAGACTCGAGCTCAAGTTCAGTGAGGACAACTGAAGCACACAGGAAATTTTAACCCAGGCAGACCGGGTCTGACACACTTTTAACTTTTGTGAGATTGGAAACTCATTTGAGATGGACACCTGGGAATCCAGCCTTGCTGCTGCATCTCACCAAACCAGCCTTTAGCTTGCCTCTTGTGCAAAAAGGAGGAGGAGAGGATAAATGCACATAAGTGTTTAGAAAAAGCAGGTGATGTCAGCAGGTACCTTATTAGCCGTAAAACATGAGGATGAGAGGCTATGAAGGATTAAAAGAAAAGGAAAAAGGCAAATATAGTTAGAGAAGTCATGCAGGAATATTGAAAGCTACTGTTCCTTTCTGGAGGAGCTAGAAAAGCCATCCACAGGAAATTCTACAGTTTGACAGCTGCCACTTTTTTTTTTTTTAAATAACGCAGAGAAGACTGAACAGTTCCTAATATGTTGACTAAGCTACCAGTCCTGTTTCATGACTGAGTTGACTGACTTTTTAGAAACCTAAGCTCAGAAATGAGTGTTGGGTAGGCACAGAGCCACCAACTTAGGCAACAACAGAGAGCATTCTGAGACCATTCTGTAGGAGGTCAATACTTAACTGGGCAAGCAACCGCTGCTGGTGGTAGCAATGTTTCTTAGTGCTTCTGAAAAGAGAACTCTAAATTTGTTGGCCTTGAGGCTTGAGCATGACTTGGTAGAGATAGGAAAACTGATGCCTGGGAGTCTGAAATTTTGCATTTTAAGACACATCCAATTGTACGCAATATTTTTTACAATTTATTGTTCTGTTTGGTGGGTTACGCCAGTAACAGTCAATCAGTCTGAAACCTTTTTCCTGATTAGTTTTTAATGAAAACTTTCTGAAAAAATAATAATGTACAGAATTTGGTGATCCAAAGAGATTAATATTTTTCCTATCTAGCTGCAGAACAACTATAACTGCCTGTTCCTGGACATTTCATTTGCTAGAGGAGGATGAATGCAAGAAAGTATTTAATCCGCTCTGTTCTAATGCAGGAACTGGCTTTTAAATTTTTTTATATATATTGTTTTTAGTTACATTACATCCTACTGCCAAATTTAAGCAAAATGGTATTGGAAATGTTAATTTCTAAGCTCCAGATATATCATGCCAAACTTTACAGCAAGTCACACACAAAGTTTTCTGAACTGTCAGTTAAGCTCCTGCAGCTCTTCTGTAAGTTTTTAATCTGCTATGTGAAACTGTTGGGAAAAAAAAAAAAGCTGCACACATCTACTGCAAGTCGTTAATCAGTGCTGCGTAGTGTACATTAAAAAAGAAACTAATGAATGGTATCCAAAGCCATGTGGATGTAACTTCTTTCAACAGTCTGATTTTAACTGTTAAGTTTCCTCTAGGTTCTGGCTGCATTGCAGCTGCAATAGCAGTATTTGGTGCCTGCTTTAACTAAAATTATCCTAGCACAATTTCTAGTGTGGTCACATTCTTTTCCAATGCAACTCCTGTTACAGAAACAGTGCTAGGGGCTAGCAGGATTCCTTCTGGGACGGCAGACAATAATTTGTATTTCTGCAGCTCTTGAAAAGGCAGTCTGTGCTCTGCAACACACCAAGTGAGCCCCGTCCTGCCTGTGCATTGTGAGAATTTCAAGCTTAGATGGATGCCTCCTGATAAACCAAGCTGCCCCACACACACCACAGAATTTCACTTTTCAATCTAACCTAAACAATAACTTCCAGCTAAAATCAAGTAATCTCTTTCCAAACCCCAAACATTTCCACAGGTAAGGCAGAATGGGTGGGAGGGGGAAGAAGCTCTAGAGTAAAACACTGTCTGAGGTCACAGCAGGTCAGCAGGGCAGTCAGCACTGCCTCCATGCAAAAGCTGCTGGAACAATTTTAAAAAAAGGTTAACTGTGCACATGTGTCTCGGTAGAAAAATTTTAATTTACAAGATCTATAGATAACTCCAGGCTTCCCATACTTACAGATCACTGCCTGCCACCTCCAGTGCGTGCAAAGATCTATCAACTACCTTATCCCAAGAAATGAACAGGAAGCAGCATAGACTAAAAGTGAAAATTCAGATGAACACCAAAATATTTTTATTTTTAGGCTGCAGAATTCCAAATAAACATGACTTATAATGTACCTTACATGTAAACTATTTCAGAGACTCAGGGTACTGGACTGTAAAGTATATATCAAAAACCAGTTTACATTATGTTGGTATTGGGAAGGTATTTATGAAGGAATATTCCTTATATGAAGGAATAAACTTATTACTTGAATTTTTCAGAGCACTTAACTTGGATTTGAAAAAAAAAAAATAGACCAATTTGGACTTAGAATGAAGTGGCCAGGATGACATGAAAAAGGCTGATATCTATCTATGAGAACCAACAGCACAGCATGCCTGAGGCTGCATTAAATGCATTTGAAAAAAGGTGTTGGCCCTCAAAACTATTCAGAAATCTAATATTTATAACCAGGGAAAGTTTAATGTGACTGATAGTCTGTTTAACCTTGTATGTTCCCAGAACAACAAACCGTATTTGCCTCATTAGAAAATTTGCCTCATTAGAAAATGCCCTAAATTATTTAATGTTTTTGGAAAATTATTTTGAAAGCTAGCAACTATTTGCAATTACTACAATTGTAATACCCCATTTAAATACCCCATTTAAAAAAGTAGTCTTTTAATTTCCAAGAGGCCTACACCTTGCAAGATAGTTCCCTAACCTGGAGGAATAGACAGAAACCTATCTTGTTTGCATGCATAAGTCTTCCATGAACTACAGCACTGGTACATGAGTATTTCATGCTGTTTTACTGAAGTGTCCCCACCCACACAGTGATATCATCTAACCTGACACCCCACAGATGCTAAAAAAAATATATATTAAAAAAAGTAGAGACGTGACTTGGAATTTCCCCATGGACATAACAAAGCAGCTCACCTTTACAGCAGCACAAAGGTTTCTCCCTTAAAAGACAGTTGATAGGAAATCAGCTTCAGCTAACGGTACTACCAGTGGCCTGTTTTCTAAATTAAGGCAGCTACACAAGCCTGCTTGTTTCTTCCTAATTACTAAAAATACATTTGCTGTCATGCTTTGTTGTTTGCCCTGGATAAAAACATTTCCAGAAAACTGCTTGCAGGATGCTAAGAGCAGAACACATAGTAGCAGTAGCTCTCAAAATACAGGAGATTCATCAGGTCATAACCTTTACCACCACCTAAGTGGCCTTATTTTTTTATTATATTCCCTCTTTGTTTCAACTCACTAGTATTATTCAAGTTGATTTAAAAAAGTTAATAATTAGTAGCTGTCAAAAACCAAATAATAAGCAGTGCAAATAATGGCTATCATTTACTTATTGCTTTTGTTTGCCCAAAGAAATACAGACACCACCTCTTAATTCTAGAGAATTAAATGGACATTAACATGTTCAGTAAATTCCTTACTTCATAGTAAGATTTATGCAGTCTGATTAATAACACTATTTTTACAATCATTTTACACACTTTTTATAATGTTTTTACAACTTTCAAACATGATTATAAAATTTTTTTAAAGTGTGTGCATAATACATTAACAAACAAATACAGATGATACCATAAGTAACATAAAAAATAAATACCACATATAAGAAAAAGGTAAGTTAGAGAAAAGTAATTATTTAAAACCAGTCTAGAATGAAAGACATAATTACAGCGTTCACAGAATTTTATGGATCTATATGATACACCTCAGCCAAGTTAAATGTCACACAACTCCTCCATTGTAATTTAAAAAGAAAAATCCACTTCAAAACAGGGACTCCAGAATCTCATTTCAATTTAAACAAGAATGTGAAATTTCTCACTAGGCCACTTCCTGCTATTGCTGGAAACATTCCCTCCTTTAAACGGAGATGGATTTCAAGGTACTGTACTTAATGTTGTTTTGAAAGTATATTAAGAAGAAAATGTGAACGTGTAGGCAAACTGGAAACTCTCTGGAGAGATTACCCACTTATTTAACCACATTTCCTGTTTTTTAACCCATTTGTCCTAAGTCAGTCCTTAGACTACTGACAAAAATAGATACAAGTGTGCTATAAATAGTTCATTAGCAGGTTTTTCTCAGTAAAACTGAAAATGTTTTGATAAATCTATTGTTCTTACTATCTCCATACTAATTAAACTGTGAATCAGATTAATGTTTTCTTGAAGTTCTTGTCTGCACAGCTCACGGTAATGATAAATATAGAGTGCCTTAGGAATCTGAGAAAAAGTCCCGAGAACTAATAGTGACCTAAAAAATAGCTATCAATAATTGAAATTTAATGAAGAAATTACTGGTAACCTATGTGGCAAAGTGCTTTTACAAACAACAGTTCTGAAGCAAGAGAAGAGGCTGATCACACAAAGTCACAACCTTTCTAAATATTTTGAGATCTGAAGGCCTGTTTGCTACATCATTGAATTAGTCACCTTGCACTTATTTTCAGCCATGGTAGTGTGTTGATCTAACATAGTGAATGTCATTTGAAGGACCTGATACAAGTAGCCACAAAACTGATTTCTAATAATAGTAAAATGTGAAGGCTTTTCAGACTTATGTTACCTGTAGTTTTTTGGCAGGAGCTCTAAAGATTGCAAATACTTTGATTAATACCTTTGTCTATGCATTAACTTCAGTCTACAAGAGGAAAACACCAAGAGAATAAAACTGGTTCTGTGCCTTCCTGCATAGCCCAAACTGAGATATCTGTAAAATTGAAGCTGCTGAGGCTCTTCTGAACTTTCTGCTACCCCATTCAAACCACAGAATGATGTGAGGGACTGTTGAAGAGGTCTACCCAATATTGCTGCTTTCCTTACAGATATTAAACTCCACTGCTTCTGGGACAGGATAGAACAGAGTTTCCTTTATTATTAAGAAGGAGCAAAATCTGTAATTGTCAAAGACTACAACAGAAAATGCAAAACCCATCAGTGCTTCACTTGGGAAGAAGAGATGTTTGCTATCACCAAATATTTAGAAGAAGAGCAGGTAGCTGAAGGCCAGTTTGATATGTATACATGTTCTTGCAAGGATTTTGTTAAGAGATGGATTTATTTTCACTTCTTCCTCCAAACACAGTAACAAAGCATAAAGCGCATTTTACCAACGCAGACATGAAGGTCTTGAGCAAAAGAAGCTGCACATCATACTTAGAACTGAACCATGAAGACTCTCAAATTACTCAAATTATTGCACAGTCAGCCAAATTTCAACCCACTAATCAAATAACAAAGAATGTAAATGGTGAAAGAACAACTAACAAAAAAAGCCCGAAACCCCATAAACCAAGAATTCCAATGGACTAATGTAAAAAAAACCCTACTTCAGAAGTTATAGCCATTCATATCTCTCCATCTAAGCATACACTGGTTTCAGCTCACTCCCCACTGGTAAAGAAATGCATTGATGATCATTAGATGAACCCAGTGCTTGAGATACACGACCCACAGAAATTTGTCTTTTGGTTGCTGTAATTTAAATAAGAACAACATGGTCTGGCAGAGTTACAGCCTTTGCAGTGCTCTACAAGTGCAAGAACCAATGTGTAGCTGTAACCCATAAAAGCAACCTGGTGTCAGAACAAGAATATAAACACTTCCCAGCCAACAGTGTGCTGCTCTATAGATTTAGCATTACTAAAAAAATACCTTACCATTTCTACTTCAGCATCAACAGCTTTGGGGATGTTGAGTCATTTTTTTGGTTGTTGTTGTTGAATTAAAGTGGGTATATGTTTGACTGAAGGGAAAACCTAACAGTAGAAATGAATTACAACTATTAGATATTAAAGTAGGTGGTTTGAAGAAGATGAAAAAAAAAAGCACTACAAGAAAAGACATTTCACCCAACTAAAACATAACATCTAAACCAAACCCATTTTTCTTCCTGAATGTAAAAAAAAGCAAGGTTCTGAAGAATGAAATTTATGCATGAGACACTCAGATATAACAAACACTCCTCCTTGACACGAAAATGAAGACATCTAAGGATGACTCAGTACTACCTGAACTTTATCTACCACCAATCCATTTGCTGTAGAATGCTGCTTCATTTTCCAGAAGAAAAATTTTTAACAAATTTCTTCCCTCTTCCTCCCTTGATTTTCAGCATATAAAGGTCATAGCATATAAAGGTCATAGCATTATGTATCAAAATATGTATCTATCACTACATTTCCACTATAAGAATAATTTTAGTGCTAAAGGATTTTCTTTTGACAAAGCAGAGACTACTTTTAGCCAACAGGTAAAAACAGTGTGCTGAAAACAGGGCACTGAATAAGTGGTATGAATAAGTTCCTACTGGTTTTAGCAATTTATAAGACAGGACTGTAATCCTTCTGTATGTATCCAGGAAATGTAGCAGAGTGGAAACCTAATGGCTCTTTCCTGGTCACCGAATGTTCTTAATTTTCCAAAGTTTGTAGGCAAAAGAAATAGTGAGGGAAAACACAATATTCCACATAAGATGGAACAGACTACAAAGTGTATATAAATATTTGCTGTGTATTTGACATATTTTCAAATAGCTGTGTGCATCAACAGTTTTATCATGAAATAAAGTTAGATTATGCTGACCAATAAACTGCTCTGCTGCTTAAAAGCTGTCTTCCTATTTTTTTTTTTCAGATTTAAGAATAATTGGGAAACTGTGAAACAGATCAGCTGGTGGGTGGTAGACAAATGTAGAGCATCATCATCTTGTAAAACTAGTGCCTACATACCTCTGGAGCCTGGCACTCACATAATTTCCAGTACTGTAACCTGTTTGCCATTTATTTTCCAAATTCTTCACAAGTGAGCCTCTTAAGATAAAAAACCTGAACAGTTGTACTCCTTGACAACTTTGACATAGGCTTGCAAAAGTCTGAGTGTGGTACCTCATCACACTTGGGAGTCCTTGCCACTCCCAGAGCTCTCTCACTTCACAGAAGTGAAGTCACATGTACCGTGGTGTCTGTGGGGGTCAAAGCCAGGAACATGGACAAACCCCTTCAGACTGCCCCCAGAGGTCCCCACACAGGAAGACTTATTATGTAATGACAAGAATGCCAATTAAAAAAGGTGTTCCACAGACAAAAGAGTGCAGCTGTATTCACCCCATAAAGGATGACCAATTCAACAGGAAAAGCCAGACCCTTCTTTAATTGTAAGGTAGACTAAAAACCAACATCTCTATCAAAATTGAGAACAGTTGAATCTAAAAATCTCAAGCAGTATTTCCTTTCATTAACACAAACCAAGCATAGTTGGCAAGAATATTCATTTATTTCTTTCAAACACATCAATTTTAAGGCACCCTGAAGGTGTCCTTTCATGATTTTATAAAACCTAAAATTATTAAAACCTTTCAAAACACAGACTCACTCAGGAAACTGTGTGTTCTTCTCATAATTCCTTAAGTCACTGGTACTGTAATAATAGCCTGTCAAATGCAAAATGACAGCAATTTCATAAATGAAGAATGGGCTTAGAGATATACTATGTTTATGAATTTACTTTGGTTGTCACTCAAATATTATTATCATAAGAAATGAGAAAACTGAAGTCAACTGATCCAAAAGAGACTAATTTCACAAATAAAGTGTTTGGAACAATACAGACACTAATAATTTTAGTGCCCAGTTTTGCTCTGCATGTCTCTAACCTTCAAGTTACTGAAAAAAAATTAATTACCCATGAAACATGTCCTGCATTTATTAGAGTGACTTACGACACATATACTTGGGTAAGTAAAAGAAAAGGCAAAATTGGCAAGAGAAAGTATAGACCTTTTAAAATACTTTTTTTAAAGTAAGCAACTGCAAAAGCGGTGCTTTGAGAAAACACGAGCAGCACTAAGATCCACAATTTTCATGGTTTTACAGTATGTTTTGTTATTAACACTGATGATTTTTTTGAAAGTTGCTATTTCTATTGAATTATACAAATGTATAATGACAACAAGCAGGTGGCAATGCATAATGTAAAAAACCCAGTACTTCTGGAACCTGATTCTGCAAAGGTCTGTGAGTCTTCTTAACTGAAAAAATGCAAGCAGTCACTGCACTGAAAAAAAGCACAGAACCAGTTCTTAATATTTTTACATACTTTCTTCCAAATTGCTTTGTGTACCAATTGTACATGAAATGCATGAAATAATATGAAATTTTTATTTGTCTTAAATAACTAAATTCAGCAAATTGGCAACTAAATCAAGGCCACTGTAATAACTTACAAACACTAATAGGGAGCAGTATTTAGTAGGCAGGATGGAAGTATCGAGTCATGGGAAAAAGCTGACTGAAGAAAGGGACTTTGATTATAGATTCAGTGGATTCTTTGGAAAATGTGGTAGGAGGTTGTACTCTGCTTCATTTCACCAAATTCTCAAATTTGATTTCTATCACAAAATCTAGCTGTTTGTTTTTTTCCATAGACTTGGTAATTTGGGATGACCTTGAAGGGGCAATCACCATTTTGCCTTTCAGACAGCTCTTACTTCTACCAATGTACGTATTTAAAACCTGAAACATGTACTGCAGTCAAATGCACATACATCAGCATATCAGAAATATTTACTCACAAGAGTATACCTTACATTTATGGCAAAAAGTGTCCTAAGTTGAATTTTATGTATAGCTTTACTTATCTGTCTGCTCAAATAACCAGTGAGTTGGAACCAGATAACAGCAGCTTTTAGAGATGTTACTGCAGAAAAAGAAAATCGACCAAACCCCAACAATCAAAACAAAGAAAACCCACTGCACATTACTGTCTTCTAGTCTGCTATGAAAAAGGAGAAAATGAGAGAAAATTGTTGTAGGAAACATACAGTATTCAATGAAATCACATATTAATCCTATTTATCAGTGTGAAGGTGAGAACTTGCACTGACTTCCAGTGTTACTATTTCACTGTTTTTCACTTCCAAGCTTTACTGAATCCCCTATAGCATTTTGAAAAGGGCATGGGTTTGAAATTAAGAATGTTTCTGCATGATCTGAACAATAGATTCTTTAAAATTATTTAATCCGAAATCGACATTTGGAAGCTATCTTAACTCAGGAGTGACCCACAATAACTGGAAAGCTTAAGACTTTTCACAGTTCAAAGTAAAGGCTTTTAATATTTTTGAATTACTTCAACTGCTGAACAAGCCCAACACTAATTTCATCCACACATCAATAAAGTTTTAAGTGTTTCATTAAATTTAAATTGCTATTCGTTGTGTAAAGAAATTTTAAGCTAATGAAATGTTTTTTATTACAATGGATTCGCTGTACTGTTAGAAGCCAATCATATTTTCCCACTTAAAAAGTAAGAGTTCAAGGGCTTGATAACTTGGCTACTGAGAGAATATGCTCCAGGCTGAATTTTGTATAGAAGTTTTGTATAGAGAAAGCTGAGGCATTTTGTTACACTAGAATTTTTAACTTAAAAACACACACACCCTTGGGCAGAAAGTGTTATGAAGTACTGAGGAGACAGCTGTTCCCCACTGTCCTAGTAGGACTCTGCAAGTCTGGCCAGTTGCAACGTTCATTTCAGAGATTATTTTCATCGGTGCTTTTAAAACATTAAAAACAACAGCATCCTTAACTACTACATATATTCAGGGCTTGGAAAATAGCTTTTTCCTACTGCTCCTTCATCTTGAAATCAGTATTATTTTATGTTTGACCATACACCCCTTGTGCAAAACTTCAAACTATAACTGAGAATGTGAACTGACCAGTGGGCTCACTAAGGGCATAAAGGTTATTGGACCTCCTCTGCTGTGCCGTCTAGGTCAAATTCAACATGTTTTAGGATGATTGTCTGCATCTGCACAGAAGGTAGTATAATGCTGTATTTCATATGGCTCTTGAAGAATCTCCACCACAAGACACTAAGCACCTTTATCAGGAGAGATCACTAACTGTTATGGATTGTTTCTAAAGAACACCTACATGCTAAAGGTTAAAAAGACAAAACCATTCGCTAAGCAGAACAATTTGAATTATAGGAACTACACAGGCAGCTCCATGCACAGAAAAACGGGTAATTTTGACAGAGGTGAGTTTATTTGGACCAATACCAAAGTTTTAACTTGGGACTTTCCATCTAAATATCACACACAAATCCCTGATCCTTTATAATTTGAGCTAGAGGACTATGACTTAGCTACAAACACCAGCAAACCAACCTCTCCTACAGATCAAACTTAAATGGGAGCCACATTCACCTATGAATAGGTAACAACAACACAATTAAGTTTCACAAATATTAATCGTGACCGGTAAATGCTTCTTGATCTCACAGTGTTCCCATGCACACTGCCTTCTGAAACCGTAATGATGACCCCAGTAAGATCTGGGTAAAGACTGCCAGAGGGACTTGGAAACAGTTCTGGGTAGAAGAAGACAGCAGTCACAAGACCTTTTAGCAGCTAACACTACCCAGGCTGCATATTCTGAGAAAGAGAAAAGTGCCTACAATTAGCACACCTGTGGAAATAAATCTTCGAAGGAAGAGAAAAATCCAAGCAAAAAAGCCTAACTAGGAACTCCAGAACAGATCTGATACCAGAGTCTGGGACTACAGGTAATTTTACTTTTCATGTGACTTACTTTCGCCACTCCACTAGTTTCATTACACATCAGTTTGTTAAACATTGCCACAGAAACTACCTTGAGCATTACCAAGATAATAAAAAATCTGGTTTCTAAGAGTAACAATTGAAGGAGCAGTCTAACATAGCTCACTCAAACACTTCATACACAGCCAAGGTTTGAATTTATTTTGGCTTATAACCCAACTAGTAATGAAATAAAACCAAGTAGTAGTAATAGTGACTATTGACTTGGAATTCTAAGCTTTTTTGCATATTATCTTCTCATACCTCCCTCACCTCCCTAGTCTTCAGTTCTGGCTTCCAAACCCCTCTGAAACAACCCCATTGAGTTCTTCCTCTCACACACTTCCATTCATTCACTTCTGCTCAGTTATCTAACCTGCAAACCCAACCTGCCTGTGCTCCAAAACTGCATCATTCCGTAACATTGGGGCACCCAAAGAATTCACTAAATCAGACAGGAAACATAAGGATGCCGTTTGTGCCTATCGAATACAACATAAACATGAAAACATTCACTATGCCAACAAGCTAGACCACGGAGTATTGTTTTGTTGATGACACAATTTATTACTACTTTTTTTTTACTGAAAGGGCTGAGACAGTACAAAACTTGTGTGGATATACCCTCATTCGTGCTTCTAAATAGTGTGCTGGAAGAGGGGGAAAAAATGCTTGCCCTTTCTCCTCTATCACTGATTCCAATCTCCAATTAGCTTTCTGCTTTGAGCAATGCAGGGATTAGATCCTATTACCAAAGACAGTCATAAAAATACTAAATGATATTGGAAGATCTTAAGTGTTTCTCAAAGAAAGTATGCTTGAGGGGCTAAAAAAATTTAGGTCGCCTTGTAACAAAATCAAAACCAAAACAAAATGAAGGCTATTGACATTAACACATGTCCTCATATGACAGAGGCTGACTGTATAAGCAAGAAAATGCCGAACTGATGACAAGTATCATACAACTTCCTACAACTGGTTACACAACAGAAGACGACAAGTCAGAAGAGACTTCTGATTTGTCAGACATGCCTGATAAGTAAATCCTCTGAAATTGCACTAATTATAATCTTATGCAGGTACTAGAGTGACTTGTCATCAGTTAGAACAGGTACTTGAGCAGACAACTCTCAAGCTACAAGACTAAGCTGCTGTCTGACCAAGGAATCACAGCAAGACTTCATTTTGCAAGTCTTTAGTCTTTAGCAAGGCACAGACACATAGACAGAAATGCCACAAGGTATCCTAGCAAGAAGTTTGACAGGTAAAGCCAAAGAGAAGCTGGAAGAGTGATGGACAGCAGTCTAGTAAACAACTACTGGTAGGCTTAATAAAAGAAAATGCCAGAAATCAGAACTGTGAGTGAGGGAGGACATGTGAAAAGCAAGAGGAAGCATAAGGTATAAACCAGGTAAGATGCAGATAAACTCTACTGAATGCTTGTACATGTAGAGTCTAGAGGCTGCTGAGACCAGTCAACAAAAACTTGAATCACAATTAGAAGCAGAAAATCTTGCATGCAAGACGCTGGGGAAGCACAAGAAGATATCTAATGAAGTCAACATACAAGGGCAACGCAATGTGTAGCAAGTAGGAACTGAATAATGTCATGTCTCTCCAGGATGGTTTCTAATGGGACTTCTATAATAGTCAGAAATTAAAGGTAACGTGTTGGTAGAAACTACAGGAAGCTGAAGCACCACTGCCTTCTTCTGTTGCCATCTTTTGCAAGGACAATGTGCATTCCATTTCATCAACTACAATAGTCCTTACAATTTTAAATTCAGTCATGAATATAACAAGACAATACAATCTTGTGAGAAGTGAAAAATAGAATGAAACCTAAATGCCTCAAAGTGAAATTGAAGAAAAATTTCAGGTTAAAATGAAATTACACAAGTGAAAGTATTTTGAAACATACATTGAAGTTTGTGCCTATGTTTCAAGCAGTAAATTAATTTTTTACAAAAAATGGCAACGCTACAATTTGAACGCCACTGACATTACAATTTTGGTAAATGATTCTACTCTGTGAAGAATTATGTGTAATAAAACAAATGCAAGAACTGTAATCATTCAACGCATGGATTGTCACACTTGCTGATCGAATGGGTCATTTAAGAATGAATGAATTAAACTCATCCAAATACAAATTTGATTGTTATACTGTAGGTATTTCCTTACTAGAAGCACAAAACATCAATTTAGTAATGTATGTTGTAAGAGCAGTTAGCTTGAATGAAAACCAGCACATTTTAACTGGACTATTTAAAGACTGCTGTGTATAAGAACCTTCTTGTGTCATAAACAAACTACTAGCATTTTGTAACAAAAACCCCAAACTGACAAGTCCTTTAGCAATTTCATTTGCCATTACAGAAGACTTTTTTCCCTTAACATTATATGCAACAGACCTGCAAATCATTGTTTTCTTCCTGTTCACATACATGGCACATCACATCCTTGCATCAAAATTCAGGAATCAGAATTTGGCCTTACTAAAGCATAAAAAATCAGACAATTCCTAAAGACACTACATCAACAATTTGAGGACTGTTGGAGTTCAAAATCATCTACCTGATGTAAGTAAGATAATTCTGAAGCCATCCTTTTAAACGGTTAGGAGAAATCTAAAGGGTTACAGAGATTTCAAACAAAACTATTTTGCACATTTCAGTCAAAAAGTAATTGCTTATTTCTAACAAAAAAAAAAAGGAAAGAAAGAAAAAGAAAATGATTTGTACTATATCCAAATGTTTTTAAGATGTAAATGCACTTGTCATCTTTCACGTAAGCAGGGTGCTAGTGCCCTAAATTAAACAAAAGAAGAAAAGTTAGGGTTGACAAGTATGTCGCTGCGTAACTACAAATTAAATATGCCTTTTGATATTTAATTTTTAACTGCTGAGTACCTTTTCATCAGGCTATTGCCATTAGAAGTTTTTTATTAGATTATTAAATTAGACAAATAACAGATAAAAGATGTGACAAGTATAAAAAAAATCTGATTTAGCAGATGTGACGCACTTAATCTTTTACTGTGATAGTGGCATTTCATATATTTGAAATGTTTCAAACAATGATCTCTTAACACACCAAAGAAGAAGAAATTCATATATAACTTGACTATATTCAATTTATGCCAAGTACAGAATGAATATCTAAAAACCACAAACACCTTTCAGTTGAAAGTGCAAAATCACTTAAAACTTTCAAAGCAATGTGAAATTTTAAATACTACAACCCCCCCGAGTATCTGACAACACAAGTGAAACACAGAAGATGCATATTTAAAAAAGACTGTTAGAATAGCAGCTGAAAATCTGTATGCTTGTGAACTCTGAGTGAATGCTGGCTAGACTGCACAGCAGCCAGCATTTCAAAAGCGAGTTATAAAGAGATATCGCCATTATCTGAATTGTTTAGAAAAATAAATGAACATCGACCTTTTGTGTGGTAAACAAATCCTCACATACTACTGTCTTACAGAAATTAATACAGTAGTTGCATATGTAAACAAATTAAATATAATCAGACTTGCCATATTATGAAAAGTAATTTTCCATTTGCATGCAAAAGCTCACATTAATATTCTAAAAGACTAAATGCTCACATACTACAACTACCTTTGCTTGTATTACACAAACATTAACACACAGAAATATTTTCCATCCAAATTCAGAGCAACCACTTCATTTACTCTCCAAAAGTCTAGAGCCTTGCAAGTCAAAAAGATAAATTTTTTAATATAAAAAAATCCTGCAAAAATATAAATTAAAAAGCTGCCTAATTCTGTTATATGACTAAGACATGTGCATTTTAAATTAGAAATAAAAACCCACAACAAAACACAATTTACTACCAAAACAGAGATGTATGAACAGGAACAAAAAAACCCCTTGTATGTTACACTATCAGATTGACCAGTATGCACAAAAAACAATCTAAATACATACTCGGCAACTGATTAACACTATGTTTCCTTTGTTCCTTTCATCTCTTTTAATTATGTTAATAATGTAGAATAAATCAGAACAATTTTCAAACAAGAGAAAAGAACTAAACTAGATTTCACTGCTGCTGCATGTTAAAATTGAAGTCTGTCTTGTAAAGACTCAGAAGTCTACATTGAAATTAAAGTGAAAACTTGAACGAGTTATTTATTAACAATAAATCCAATTAAGTTAATAAAACTGCCTTCTAACACCAGCAGTCACACCTTAGATCAAAATAAAGAGCCAAACATAAAATCACTTTGTACACAAGTTCTGACATTTAGATCTTTCTTACTGAAAAGCACATGTATGTTGAAAAACTAAACAGTAAATGTTTTAATACGTAGGCCAAATGAAAATTTGCCCCATGCAAACAATTTATCCTTTTTTATATTTAAAACTGTAACAAAAAGCATATGTGTTAGGAAATATCTGATAATGACAGACAATTGCTTAAATGAGCAAGGCATAAGCTTCTTCCACACTGACAGAAGCAGAGTACCACACTTGAATAGTATATATTTTTCAAAGCTTGCTCAAAAGGCAGGCTTCTTAATTTTATTCAAAATTCTTCTTTGGAACTGTTCATTTAATACAGTTCTTCTCATTCTTGCATTTCCCTATGAATTTTATGATGCAAGAAATTGTTGTCCCCAGTACTTACAGCCAGATGCCTGCAGAGCAGCCAATGATAAATAGTGTCAAGGTTTTTGGATAAGATTTTTCTGAATGTTCTATAACTTACAAGACTTTAGCTAGTCAAATTAATCATGAATGTTCAAACAGACAGGATTCAAAGAAGGTAGTAAAAATAGAGAAAAACGCTTAAGTGAGTTATTTACATGACATAGCAAACTCTGTGGACAGAAACCTACCTGCACCTTTTTTCCCCACCCAGATTATGCTTCACTTGTTTCTCAAGTTTTGTAACAGCTCAGGATAGGTTTTTGCCTGTATCAATTCCACTTAATATAAAAACCAATTGTATTTCCAAATCAGCTGTCATTTTATGAAGCAAGACAAGTCCACTCATGTGAAAAAAAATATTATTTAAAGATGGAATTATAAATGGTTGCATTTGTGTAGTTTTTCTTTGTGCATGAGTTTTACTGCTATGAAAAAGGAAACAAACCAAAAGCCAGACCAGAAACCAGCAAATTCTCTTACTGCATTGGTCTACATGGCTCAGCAACAATATTGGAAATAAATACATTACATTTCTGTAAAGGAAATTCATGTGGACTTGATTAATTTTCCTGATGACATAGACCTTTTGAAGCCCTGATTCTCAGAAAGAAAAAATGTTGGTAACACTGTCAAGGCAGAACATTTAGGTAATTGCTGTGCTACCCAGTGGTATTGCCTATACATAGGCAATATACATATTGCCTGTAGTGTACTCCAAGAATACAGTAATTCATATAACTTCTGTAAGCTGTGCAAAGAAAGTAATCAGTGATATTAATAGGCTGTTATCCCTAGAGCATGAAAGTGCAAGATTGAAGGGATTTCTTAAATTACACAGCAGCCTGTGGTAAGCTCACTTGTCTAGTGAGTATCAGATTTCTCTGTCTTTTTATTTGCACTTCAACCCTGTCTCTTGTTTGAATAATCCCGTGCAATCCATTTATATTTCTAAATAAAAATGGATTAATTCTATTTAATTTAATTTCTAAAATTGTCTAGTGAGTATCAGATTTCTCTGTCTTTTTATTTGCACTTCAACCGTCTCTTGTTTGAATAATCCCGTGCTATCCATTTATATTTCTAAATAAAAATTATTAATTCTATTTAATTTAATTTCTAAATCCTACCCTAATTTATGGTTTTAACTTGCTCATCCAGTCCTGGTTTCCCACCTTGCTCCATCTCCATTGGCTTGATAACAGTCTTCATCACAAGGTGTTTGTTCCAGTCTCTCCCTCTCTTGCAGTTACATTATTCCCTATCTCAGCATTAACTTCCTCCTCCTGAATAACTCCATCTACTCAAAAGCATTATTTCCAATAGTCCAGATCAGGTGGCCTCTGCAGAGAACTGTTCAGAAACAGCTGTAGTCTTGAAGCTCTGGACTGGACAGGAAATTTACCACCAGAAAATTCTTCATCTTGTTCCTAACCAAATAATGAGTATTTTCATACACATTTTCAAAAAAGTCCTTTGCAAAAGATGTGTCATGGCATCAACATGCCCCCAGTTCTGGTCAGATTTTCAGGGGCCAGATGGCTTGAAAGTTTCAGACTGAATCAGGGATTCATTTACCTTTTCTTTACCATTCACATATGCGCAAATCGATGTTCTGACCTCCTCTTTCCCTTCAGAAAAAGAACTGTTCTTATCAAAGTTCGCCTTTTTACTACCATCATTAGTACTGTTTGAAAGCTGATGCAGAAAAAGCACATAAAAAACTTCATGCCCAGCTGTAATGTCCTGGCAATCATCCAGTAGGAATACAACACTACACATCACTGATAGCATCACTCAGGAACACAACTGAGGCCTAAACAGTTTCCCTTGCCATATCTTTTTCTTATTTTTTTTAAAAAATTAAGACTTTAAAAGTCAAAATCCAAACCAGGAAAAGGAAACAAATACAATATTTACAATTTTCAGATATAAAGATTACTGAAAACAGATAATAATTTCCAATATACAATTTTTTCCTAAGAAATCAATATGTCACTGTTTAAGAAATCCTTGAGTGAACAACGTGTTTGACTCAAGTCAGACCCACTCCTCATCATATGTATGGTATTTTAGCTTAATAAAGTAGGTATTTTTAATGCTGTTGGAGATTAAGTGTAACATAGAGCTTTGTTTGTTTTGGGTTTTCTTAGAAAGAAAATAAAAAAGATAGCACTTCTACTGCAGTGTTAACTGCATTGTTTAGATTATGTATATTTTCTCAATTAAAATCTTACATACAATTTAAAATTGTTTGTAAATACCAGTTTATTGAAAAAAAATCAATTCTATGGCTCTTGGGTGATCTTTTTTTCTTTTTTTTTGATTGAATACTGGAAAAAATCTGATTTTCATTTGCCCCACAAAGAGGCTTTTTTTCATCCAGTCCTTTTCAATTAATAAGCTCCTCTACCTTCATGAAGAGGTTACCTATTAATCATTTACTAATTTTATCTTCAGAGCACCAAATATTTTCAGGGTCAATGAACCACTGCTCTAATCAAACAAACTGAAGGTCCTCAAAGCTACTCTTTGTCTGGGTTCTGGCTGGGATAGAGTCAATCTTCCTAGCAGCTTGTATAGCATTTACTGTATTTAGTATGAGAATAATGTTGATAACACATCCATGACTCAGGTGCTGCTGAGCAATGCTTACATTAAGTCAAGGACTTCAGTTTCTCATGCTGCCCTGGCAACGAGTGAGTAGGGATCCATGAGACTCTGGGAAGAGACACAGCTGGGCAGCTTTCCCTGACTGGCCAAAGGATATTCCATACCACATGACATCACACTCAGTATGTAAACTAGGGAGAAAGCTGGCTGGGGGCAGGCTGGGCATCGGTCAGTTGGTGGTGAGTAACTATTTTTCATTTGAATCACTATTTTTTCTTTTTTCTTCCTTGTGGTTTATTTACCTCTTTGTTATTTTACTTCTAATTAAAATTTATTATTATTATTTCAATTATTAAATTGCCCTTATCTCAACACATCTGTTTTTTTAATTTTACCCTTCTGACTTTTTCCCTCATTCCACCAGGGCAGGAGAGGAGTGAGAGAGCAGCTGTGTGATGCTTAGTTGCTGGCTTATATTAAATCATGATACTTCTATACCAGTAGTCAACAGAAGTTAACATTTAACGGAGGTTAGTTAATTGGAAAGGTAATTAATCATCAAGGTGGAGAAGCATAGAAAGAGTGTCTATATGTTCTTTTTCAACATGTCTAGCTTGGGGATTAATAAAAAAACCCCAAATGACTTTTCTACTATTTTGAATTGGCCAACGCTAGGATATGCAACCTGAAGAAGCGTCTTTAATATTCACTGTGTTCACTTCAATTTTTGCCAAGAAGTTACAAAGTACGTTAAACGGAAAATAAATTGGACAACAAGAAGGCTGAGTCCTACCTGCATTAGAAATGAAATATTCCCTTTAAACAAAGAAAAGACTGTACAATTATCCTAAAGGCAATGTGAGCTAGAAAGTAGATGCTAAAGCACTAGGTCAAGAAATGAGCACATAAAAAGCTGACACAATGTCTTAGCTGTGGGAATCCAAATGTGCCAAGTGAAAACATACTTCAAATATGATGACAAGTTATGTATTATTCAGAAACGTTTTTGAATGTGCAAGATGAGTATCTAAGTTATTTCCGCAGTATGTTGTATCACAGCGTATATTCTGAGCACAAAAGTATTAACAAGAGATGGAAGACACACTTTTATCTAGAGTAATAAACCCTAAGATCCTTTTGCTTTTGAGCAAACAAGCACCTGCAGCTCTTGATTCACAGATTACCAGTGTGTCCCTTGTAATTACCTCCATATCCAATTTTCAAGTGCCACAGAATTTTTACTAAGTCTGCCACATACAACTCCATTAAAACATCAAAACAAGAATGTAAAAATTGATTATGACAAGAACATCTTCAAAATGCCATGTAATGTCACTGGAACTTATTTCTACTTGGTATTAACCAGGCATTTATGTGATAAGGAATTCAAATGTATCAATTATGCATAGGACCAATTAAGTGTTCAAAGGACCACAGAGAATACTGTGCAAGTATTGAATACTGTTCAATACTTGCACAGTATTCACCACTGCAAGAAGAGACAAATTTATATATTTTTATATATTACGCTCCCTCACAACAGAGGACATTAAAGCATTTAAATAATGACTAACATCTCAGTCATTTTAAACACCTTATACATGTCCTTCAATGGTTTAACATTCTTTGCTGAACTACTGTTATAATATGCATTTTCTCATAATTTTACCTTTTGAGAACTGTAATTATGTCTATTATCAAAGTAGCCAGATTCTATTGGAAAATATCCCAAACTACCTTAGTGAATTTCATAAGAAAATAGCAAAGATGGCTTTTATAATTTTTTCTATTATATACAAGCAATGAAGCAAAATAATCACAAAAAACAAGTATTAAAGAGATTATCAATAATGAAAGCAGCTTTAATCATTTGGGGGTATTTGAAAAATGATTTAGGAATTAAGCAAAGTCTGTGAGAAAGAACTCATAATAAGAACATGTCAAAAGTTAAAAACACAGACTAGAAAAAAGTTTTTAATTGCACAGTATATTTTAGCTCCTATCAATCACTGTTAAAATCATTTGAGTTTAATAAGCACATATTTACCTGTTGGAATGAGACAATCTTTCCAATCAAAATATCCTGCATAAATGCCAGGTTCTAATGACCCAACTATTGGATCTGCCTTGAATTCAATGTACATTTCAAACAGTCTTTGATCCAGCTCTTTCAAGGATTCCATACTAACCTAAAAAATTAAACAAAAAAAAAAAGAGAAAGAACATAGTAAATAGTCATTAACTGAAAGAATTTAATCACATACCCAAAAAATAACATCATCTTTAATTTCAGCAAAAAGCAGCAATTACTGACATATTTCAATTCATAATTACGTATATAAAAACTTCAGAATTTCCATATTATCTGTCCATCCCACCCAGTATAATTTTTTTTCCTGATTGTATTCAGCAGTAGACATTTTCATGAAAAATACAAGGAATGCCTAAGCAGGCAGATCATTCAGTAACTGTCTACTGGCATAATTTCTTTTCCTGCATGTCAGGAGGTGTTTATCTTGCAAAGTAAACAACTGGATTTTGTGAAAGCCTTAAAATATACCCATAAAATTTTCAATCCTTAAACATGAACATTTTTCTAAAATACTTTAGATTTATCAATTTTAATTTTACAATTTATTACTATATTAAAAAATACATTATTTATTTAGAAGTTTCTGTCTTCTGAAATTGAACCTATGGACTTTCCCTCTCTACTTCAACAAGTGTCTGTACAAACAGAAACAGAAGGTGCAGCTCATTAGCATCTGCAGAACTCTTTAACAGCTGTCTATGTGCTTCTTTGTAATTCACACAACTTAGCCACACTGAAAGCTAAGGTGATATGGACAGTTTGTTCATTGTATCTGAACAAGTTTAATTTTTATACCAGGCTTTTTATTAAACAAAGGTACTCCCTGTAATTATAGCTTCTACAATGATTCTATAACACAATGCATATCACAAAATGTTGAAGCAGAACACTAGTATCTAAACATGGCAATGGATGCTAAATGCAAATAAAATGAAATTAAAATTAAGATCAAAATCTCACATGACTTCTGCTGAAATGTATTTACCTTTATAAATAAGAGCTTAAGCAACACAAAAATAAAGATTTTAAACTAGTGTTCATTTCCCTCAACAATTAGGGGAAATATATGAATAATCATTTCCAGAAGTAAAGGGGTTTAAAATGAGGTCTGCTTAAAAAACAGATCTCTAGAGCCTACTGGGATTTCAGAAAAAGAAAGGACTCCTTATCATTCCTTTCTAAGGATTTAACACTGCAAAATGTGGAATAAGGGCGGAACCTTATTCACTAGAGGGATGTCTCTAAATTGTGCTCTACTCTGGTATGCCTACATTGTTAAATAAAGAGAAAAAGGAACTGCAATATTTGAGTCAAGAACTGAAGCAGAGATGCTTTCAGGAAGGAGATCACAAGTGCAAGGGAAAACAGTTGTTACTGAGGTTAAAGCTGATGTTAGGGAAGTTGGGATGGTGAAGCTGGTGCTCAGAAAGAAGACACATGACTTTCCTGCTTTTCTAGGTGATGAACCTTCTTTGATTTGTGACAAGAGGACCTCTATCCCAAAGGAAAACTCTCTATAAGGCATAAGAAGACCCAGGCTATTTTCTTCCTCTTTTCATTCTACCTGACTGCCTATTTTTAAATAGAAGAGCACATTAAAAAGGTACAGAAGTCTTGCTATTTTTTCCTCTTACACATATTTCAAGACATTTTTCAGTTCAATTTCTTATGATTAGGGACAATAACAACACTTAGACCATTCCTATTTTGCTTTGAATTAGTGGGAAAAGCAAGTTTGAGTGCACGGTCCCTGCAAATATGTACCCATTCAAAGAATCTGTGAAAGAACTGTTTGCTTCAGTGTTCCTCAGCAAAGTGTTTTAGAATTAAGTAATTTGACCTTCCACTTTTTCAGTCATTTAGTACAAAAGGTCATCTGCACATTCAATACAGGCTTTTTTGTTTCATACAAGTTCTCTTCAACCTGTTTCAAATTCAATACACAATTAAGATAGTGGTAATCTGGTTTTTGAGCTGGTGGAAACATTGCAAGAAAGAACAAACAATTAATCTGAAAGTAATTTTGAGCCCAGGATTGGGGAGAAGGAAGCAGAGCAGAAGTCCTTAACATTCACCATGTATGCCCATGCCCCTGATCCTCAAGTGGGCTAAATGCTTACAAAAATAGACAATTCTCACATTGTTGCCTTTCTGCTATGAACATCCCTGTGACTACAGTTTTCATTTCTTGCATAAAGCCATTTTGAGCCTCAACTCTATAAGGTTATCTCATTATCAGAACTGTGGAAATAACTTTATTCAGAAGCTTGATCAATAAGCTCGATGAATTTTATGGGATACATTTTTTTTTTCTACTTCCTAAATGACTAAACTGATGATAAGTTGAATTAAAGAATCTCCACAGAGAAGTACAAGAGTCATGAATATGTGCCAAGGTAGCATGTGCTAAAAGCACAGTGTAATGTTTGGCTGCTTTAGGTAATTTTGTATTTGGCAGACTAAGAAAAAAATCTTGAAATAATTTTCATATAGAATGTAAAGAAATGTTCTTGGCTCATTTATACCATTTATAATTTATGTACTTCAGAATATTAGATAATAACAATTTCCCTACTAACAAAGGCAACTTAAAAAAACCAGCCCAGTGTAAGAACAGATAGTTTTTTTAATAAAACACACTATCAAACTCACTTTAAAATTAAATTTATAAAGCTGACAGAATTTAAAAGTATATTAAGTTTCAGTCTTTTCAGATAAAAACTAATATTTAAAAAAATTGCCAATTCCTTATTACAACTTTTTAATCTAATATTTAAATAAATTTAAAAGTTTCAGAAGTTTAGGTGACAGAACAAAAAACTGAAAGAATCAACCCACCCCTCTAAACATCTGTAAGCTTCCAACCTCATTTAAAATTAATAAAGGGCTCAAAAATTGCCCTCTTATGATGACTAATTATCCAAATCCCCCTAGCTGGCATGACCCGTTGATGTGTCCCACACATGCAGTACTGCACCAGTCAGAGTTCTGAAAGGGTTAACGCAGACTGGGAATTAATCTGCCCCTTCAACGTCTGAATTTGGTAATTTATAAATGTACCAAGCTTTCAGTCACAAAACTTTGATGCGGCTGTGCAAGGCAGGGTGTTGAACACATACATAACAGATGTCTTAGCTGCTTCCAACTGTACCGAGCTCAACTCTCAGTAGCAAAAAAATGGCAATATCCAGAGTAATTTTCTACATTGTACTAACCACACAAATCATAGAAATTCCTTTCAAATGCTATTCAAAACTACTTAGGCTGTAGAAATTCAAGCAACATTCAGGCATAATGGGACTAAGGATGCACTACATAGTTGAACAATCAGTTTTGAGTGAAATACTGTACTCTGTACTGGAAAAGATAACACTTTACTTCCAACCAACAAATATTTCTGTAAATAAACTAGCTTTATGGTCCTAAGGATTAAGTCACAACATTTCTCATAAGAAGTGATTAATCTTTACAAAAAGGCAGGAAAATGAGACAGCTACTGCCACCCACTTTGACATTTTCGTTCTTTGAAAAAGAAAAAACAACAAGAAAACCCCCCCCAAAACACAACAAAAAAACCATGAACTAGTTTACGAACAAGAGCTATCAGTAATGCAGATTTCCAGATGAAATAATTTATCAAGTATATTCCTGAGATAACAATCTTTTACTCTCTGCATTGAGAGAACACAGTGACATTAAACAGCGTTACTAAGAAATCAGATAAGCTCTGCCATTGAATACACAAGTCCTGAGCAAGAGCTCACATTTTCTACACCAGCTACTTAAGCCCTGTATGAACACACAGAACCATATCCTTGTTGTTATGTCCAACCAATGCTTGGAGTCCCACCTATCCGTGGAAGGCCCACCCAGGAGTCGTTCTGGATGTTTGGACACTTGCACCTACTTTTCACAGAAGGTAAACCAAATAAAAATCTTCAAGCAATGCTGCTTCATTCCAGTGCTCTCACTTACTTGAGTTATTTTATCAACACCTTGGAAGCCATGTTTCTCAAAATGTTCAGCTATATTTAGGAAGGTATGGCGTTCCAGGTAACGGCAGTTACTGAGTGCAATTAAAAGTCTCTGCTCCTAAAAATTAAGAGAAGAAAGAGCATATCAGTTGAAAAAAGAAGTATCATCATAACCAACACTGCAAATGCATATAGAGTATTTTATTGACTCTCTCTGCATAATAAACATTCTCATAAATAAAGTAGGGTTTACAAATACTTTTGTCAACAAACTACTGAGAACTGAATAAATATCAGGTATGATGATTGGACATGATGCTTCCTCTTATAGGATCCATTCATTGGAAAAGTTATGACTAATACAGAACTGTGGTTAAGACTTCTTTACAAAAATTAGGTTTGGACAGCTTTCCAGGAAGCTGTTTCTGGATTTTACTTCATTTTACTTCAAGAAATATACTAAGAATTATGACCATCATAAATATACTAAGAATTATGACCATTATAAAATCAACTGAAGATCATCTTCACTTTCCCATGAACCTGGCTAAAACAAGGGAAACAGGTACTGAACAAATGCACTCACCAGCTCTAAAATACTAGAATGTTCTGAACTACATTATATAATTTCAGCAGTTTGAAGAAATTCTAGGTGGTTATAACTTATGTCTGTTCTTCAATGACATTTTTAACTACAAGAGAGTCAAATACATTCTGTAACTGAGATACTACAATTGCCTTTCCTTGATCTTGATATAAGATATAGCTTCTAAACAAAGAACCAAACAAGACAGAATTACTATTGAAATAGATTAAATAGATTGCCTCTTCCCCTCTCCTCCTTTTCATTCCAAACTATTTTTCTACCTCAGATGAAAGTTAAAAATCAATTGAGAAAACATTTTGAAAACAGAATTATTTTGGTGACAGTAAAGTCATCATAACAGCACTGATCTGATTAAAAATGGTATTGGTTTTCAGACCCAGAACTCCTGACAGTTTTGTATTTCAGTAATACAATGACTAGGACTGAGAATTGCCTTCTACTTTAAGCTATAACCAGGCAGTATGCAAACTGTTAGAAAAATGAGAATTTAAAAAATACAGTGACCAATCTTACTCCAATCATTCACTTTCTCTGTTCTCATTCAAGAAAGTGAAGACAAAATATCTTGTGATTTACATAAGAAAATAATACCATGGTACCATGGAAGCCAGACATTGCCTAAAATCACTTTTTTTTAAAAGCATTTATACCTATGACATATAGGAAGAAGCCACAAGTCAACAATTACTACCAAATCTGTGTATTGCAAGAATGAAATGATATAAAGAACTAGTTATTATAGTCTACAATTCAGAAACCTGCCCCAATTTGGCAATCTGTGATTCTTTATTGTAGCAGAAATGTTATTACTCTTGTAAATTAGGCAAAGCTGGGCTTCTGACAACATTTAAAACCTGTACTAAGGAATACTGATTTCACAAGAGGTTCTCAGTAATTTTCTTGCAGGTAAAATCTACATTTTTTAATCAGCTGCTTAAATGGAAGAAAGTACATTAACCAAAGTGTCAAGAATATTAAAAATATTTTCCCAACTTCCTAAAAATACAAAATCAAACAAGCCAAACAAATAACCAATACTTATTCTCAGTAAATTTTCTGGGGGAAAGAAGTATTACTGTATCTTTGTGGGTTTCAAAAAGTAACTAATAATCAGACTGATTCTAATCTAAAATAAGGTGATAATTCAAAAGTCAAATCCTCAGCTGACTTAACAACAATGCTATTTTCACTGATTTCTGTGATGCCATTTTAGTTTCTGAGGACCTGTTTTCAAAAACAACTTTCATGAGTTACCTTAACAAAGTACACTAAGATACCATAAAAACCAGTGCTTTCAACAAAAGAAAAGCCTACAAAATACAAAATTGTTCTCTAGAAAAAAAGAAAACAAAATAAACAATATTTACAATATTGCAACACTAAAAAAGAGCCACATTCTTGTTGTCTTTGAGAATTATTTTCACATCAACTTCTAGATATAGAAGCCAAACTTACTGAAGAAAGACTTGATTCCTCATGAATGCTTCCAAACAAATCTGGAGACGAAACATCAGCTGAAAGACTAGGAATATTGTTTAAAAAGTAAGTATATACAAAAGTATAGTGCTTTTTATTATTTGATACATGGTGAATTCAAATCAACAGGAATGAAATGCAATCCTATTTCAAACCCCCCTTACACCAGATAACAAAGCAGTCCATGTTGCTCAGTTTTTCCAAGATGCCCACAAAGCCTGCAGGAGGAGCTTGGTGGTCTGATAATACTATTCTAGCTACAGATCTTTCTTTTCCTTCCTAAAGCATTTTTCTTTTCTCTAATTTCTCTGTTTTGCCACACATTCTGTTTTCACACCTATCCAGCCAATGGTCATCTGAATAGGAAGAAAAAGAAATTTCATTAAAATCAGAGTTAATTTGCCCTTTCCAATGCATATTGCTATATTTGCCAAGTCTCTGGCTTTTCACAAATGTTTGTAACTCCTGAAAGCTCAGGCTACCCTGACTTGTTTTGGTCTCTAAAATAAGTGGTTCATAAAAATTTATTGAGCAAACTACTTTTATCAATTTAGCAGAAGTACTAATAGAATCAGTAAAAAAATAAAAGGGAAGAAAAGAAAGGCAGGGGATGTTTCACCATGACTGCACGTTACTTATTGACAAGTACAACTGAGTCCCTGTAAAGTCATGTCAAAACCAACACATTTGCTTCAAGAGCACACAACTTGTGTCACTGAATAAAACAGTATAAGTAATGTAATATTAATTATCCCGTATGATCTTTATTACATGATGCCACACAACATTTTGACGTAAGAAGTACCTGCTCTTATTTGAAAGCATCACTTTTCAGAGGCAAAAGTATTCACAAGAAATATGAAATACAGAAGGGATAAAACCACAACCCCCGTGAAATGTAAGACTTGTACACACAGTTGCAGAGTACTACACATAAATCTTATTTCTTTTTACTTACTGTGATGTGTCTATGTCACCATCAGGTTTAGTGCTTAGTTGTTCCAAACAATCTATAAAGCCCTAGAAAATAATAAAGCAAGTTCTAAATTTTCTGCCAGAACTAAAAACATTCTCAAATTCACTTTTACTACACTCCATAAAAGCAGAGCAATCATCATCACCTGGTTTTGTCTTAAACCTTATCTAAATATAGTACATTTAGTTACAGCTTTTGAATGCATATTTTCTATTTTGCATGCATCATAGCGTGCTTTTTAACCCTGAGAAATAGTTTTCATGATGCATGTTTAAAATTATGCAGTGATAATCTGCTGATTAGCATGGTTAACAGTTTTTATGTGCTCAATCTGAACAGTGGATTCCAAGTAAAAATTGCAAAGCCTCACTATAATCCTGTTGTTGCTTTGGCTCATCATTTCCTATTCGAGGAGACTATTAAAATGGTTCAACAACCTAAATAATGCTATTACCAAATTTCAAATAAATTAAAAAAAAATCAGATTTTGTTACAAAGAACACTGTTTTCTGCTACAGAAATTAAAAGCCAGATCCTCAGCTGATGAAAACCAGCATTTTTCCTCTGACTGGCAGCAGATAGATGTTAGATGGCATCAGCTCAGGAAGCATCAATTGTCAGTAAAATCTTGAACAAGCAGTAAAACACTTGTCATGTCACTTACTCTCTCAGGATTTGCCATCGCCGGATTGAGCTAGTCAGCTCTACCTACTTTTAAAGTCAAACATTTCTCAGAATCCCTGAGTGTACCACAGGAATAACAGAGTCATCAACTTAAGCTACCTTTTGGGAGGTGGGTAAGATACAACGCACACATTTTTGATCATCACTTGTGTTGACAATTTCATACTGCAAAGTGATCAAGATACCTGCATGATCCCAATGCTTAGCTGGCACACATCCTCCTGTGTTTTCTGCTGCTGGAAAACCTGAGGATGCAAGCACATTATTTCAGCAGAACAGCTTCACATGGCCTTATTTTTAAGGAAGACCTGAGTAACTTATCCCTAAAGAGATGACACAATTAAAGGAATGGCTGCTAGGACACTTTTCTTATGGATCAATTTCAATTTTTGTCCATCCTAAAAATGGGAGAGACAATACAAGTCTCAGTAAATAGTTTGATAAGCACGAGGAGTAACACAGTAAAAGGAAGAAAATCCTAGCACATGAGGTATGCGTCATTGCTGGCTAATGGAATTGCAGCAAAAGCTCCCAGGATATTTCAAGATCTTCATGTCCTAAAAAGAAGGATTCATGCAGGTGAATTCACTGCAGATTCTTTTGAATAATGTTCATTAACAAAACAGACCAGATAGTCAGAAAGATTAACGTAAATGAGGAGAGAGAAACAATATCTATACACAGGGCCCCAAGGGAGTTTGGAAAAGCGTTAAACTCCCTCAGAAAGAAAACATCAATGTTTCAATCAATCAGGGCCTCAAGGTACTGAGTAGATGGGGACAAAATATTGAATTTAAGTTCTTCAAGTAATTTGGATCTAACACTGAGTGAAGAGTAAGGAATGACCTCTCCCTTTTTTATTTTAGATGTAATGTCTACTGCTATCTGAAAAGTACATGAGTAGCATTTTTTTTTCCCAGAAGAACAGTTTTAAGGATTTAAATACAGGTTCCATCTGCCCCATAAACACAAATTACCCTTAATAAACGAAGCACAATCAGAAGTCTAAGAGCTAGCACAAGTGAAAAGGTGTGCATGGGAAACAAATACAGAGGAAAGTTATATCCTTGGATCATTCTCTGAAAGTTCTTTTAATATTATTTAACATAATAATATTTAACATAAATTACTATTGGGTTTCAGAAGAAGAACAAAAATGAAAGCATAAATCAAAACTTACACTGGCTTCTCCAGGTTTGCAGTCCAACACAGTTTTAAGAGATTGCAAGGAACGAATAATGCACTGTTCAAACTGGGATGGCTGAAAATCAAACAAGTTGTAAGCTGCAGATAAGCATGTTAAATATACACTACACAAATACATGAACACTTACAAGGTGTATACTAAGCTCTTTATTTCCAAATTATCCCAAATAAGGAGTGGGAGAGGGAAAAAACCTAAATAATCACATTTCATGCATTACCAGAGGATCCTTTCATAGTGATGCACTTTTGTATGTAAATTATCTACAGAATTATTACCATAGATCAATGCACATTTTTTTCTCTGAATGAGACTTTGATACCAAATAGCCTCATATAAAAAGCTTAGGAAATATTTTTATTTTTGTGTTAGCATTATAGATGCCTGTTGACACATTCCCTTCTCCACTCCTTCATCCAAAATGGAATAGAATTTCACCTGGGATGTGCAATATTTCCGCATTGCATTTCAGCAAAAGGTTTCTAAGAAATTCAGACTGAAGCTTGTTTCAAATGGAACAAAAAACAGTTTGAGGGGCTGTTGTTACCTTCAGGTTTGCAAACCTGAAATTTGAGTGCCTGGATAACATGTATCAACTTCATCCTGAAAGTGCAAACAAGTTCACAGCAGTCATTAGTCACTTTTTCCTTGTCTTTCTCTCTTCTCTGATAAGCTACACTTCATTTTTTAATGCATCTGTATGCTGGTATTGGGCAGGAACCTATTTGTGCAGGGCAACATGAAGCAGTCACTGCTCCAGAAAAGCGAGACATCATCTTACTGTATTTGGGTCAAAGAAGTGGACAAAAATGTTTTTAAAAGTGCTGTAAAGTTGCTTTTCATTCATTAGATAGTTTATGGCATGCCAGCAACTTTAGGCTTAGGAATAATTTTTATTTCTGTAAATGATGGAGGTGGATTGGAAAACTGATGCTCACGTGGCAAAATGAAAACCATGAAAAAGCCACTAAGACAATCTGTATTTAGTATTTTTGGATCCCTTAAAAGAAGGCCAGCAGTAAAGTGCTGCTCTTGGGTTTTCACTTCCACACTATAAAACATCACATCTCAGGAGAGGAAAGTTGTTTAGATATATTATTCTTTGGATATTATGAAGCTGAAAAAAAAACAACAAACAAACAACTTGGTTCTGTATCTCACTGTTGCTTTTACCTGGAATAGAAATACTAGAGAGGTCTTCAACCTTTCCTACAAACTTAAAATACAGTTTCTACATCAAGACTAAAATGTTCCCAAAGAGACTGCCTGATCCTTTTTTATACTGCTTAACCTTTGCTCTAATATTACCCTAATGAACTATACTTTAGTAGGCAAACAATCTCTCTATGACAAAACACAGTCAGCTTCCACCATTACAATTTGGCATGTTTCAACCATGGCCTAAAAAGGTATCTAGTGAAGTACAGTATACAAGGAATGAATGGGTGATTTCTAAGCACAAAAATGACTTGAGCAGTTTTTTTAATTAAGATGGGTTAGGTTACAGCACAAGCATAAAGAAATAACACTTCTGTGGAAGAACCTTCCCCCTGCCTTCATTCAGCAGATAAACGCAGTGAAAAACAGAAAAGCTAAGGGACTTGCCCATAGCAGCAGCAACTGAAATCAAGACCAGAAGCTGTAAATCTGGTTAGAGTACTACAATTGACAACAACACTCCTTCCTACGGTATGCATATTGTGACTGCTTAATGTCCTCCTACTCAACTTCAAACACGTATTTATAGAAGCAAATAAGAACTAAAAAAGTCTGTGGAGCATTCCCTTAGATAACATACACAAAGCAACTGTCCCTCCCACAGGCCTTTTCTGCTTTCGCAGATTGCATTTAAGTCACACCTACAACGCGCTTGCTGTGTTTTAGGCATTACTCATTACTGTTTATTTCCAGAAAGCGTCTCACTAATTTATCTGAATTTGGTTTCAATCATTGGTTGTTTGCATGTAGGCAATATCCTAAATTAGTTGCTTTTCAGTTCAATTTCTCATCATAACCTATAAGTGACCTATTTATTCAGCTACAGACCAATTCCATGTAGTGCACCAACTAAGTTATGAAGCATTTTGATATGAACTGAACTTGTGACCTCACGTATGACTTTTTACTTCAGTAAACCATTCAAAGAGGTAACCATTCAAACAATTAAAAAAAAATTAGTGTCCCATATTTTCATATTTTAATAAAACTACAGACACCAATAAGCACCCACAGATAAAGTCCAAAGTAATTCAAATTTTGGAGAATGTAGAAATCACTTTCATTACACATGCAAAAGACAGAAGAAATTCAGCAATGGAAGTGTCTACAAGACACCAAGTATACCCACCAACGATGTCAAGCCTTCATTGTCAACAACCCAGTCCTCCTTTTCAGCTAATCTCTTTATATCTGTAGGACAGAGTAATAGGGGAAACATGGGATGGGTGGGTGGGGAGAGAAGGTATACATTTTAATTATTAAAAACTCCTTGAACTTGAAAAGAAACCACAGACACTGGAACTGCAATGACTAGGCATACAAGCAAATAGCACTATAAGCTTCAAAGCCTTCAGTACTCTCAAATGACTAAGAATGGAACTCACACATGGTGTGCTGCTGACACCACACAGAGAAGCACATCTATGATACATGGCAGGACTTGCATGAAGCACATAGTTTACTGGAAAGCTTAGAATTAAAGGAATATTGCAAAGGTTTTGGGTTTGTTTTTGTTTTGTAAATTTTTAATCACAACATAAAATATTTCAACTAAGAGCCCAAGTCTCTAGCCTATAATGCTCCAGCTCTTAATGAAAAATGAAATAAAACTGCATAGCATTTTAGCAAAGACAGAAAGGACAGTATATAATTCATACTAAAACCATAAAAGAGGCACAGGATCTCCATTCAGGGTCAAGGATCCATGGTGCTAGATTTTCCTCAAAAGTACATGAATGCATATGCAAAAAGCACTCTCTTCCACTACCCAGAAGGTGTTAACTTATACAGGCTTCTGTATAACTATTTATTGGGATATGAATCCAAAACTTATGCACTATAAAAGCAAACTTCTTCTATGGATGGCATGCATCGTGCATCATCACTGTGTTTTGGGCTTAATTGAAGTGTAAACAGAACAAAGATGAACTGTGTGCAGTTTGTGGGGCTTTGACATACAGTTTTCCCACACAGAAATTGCTCATCATAAGTGCCTGCACATCATGAAACTCCCTTTTAAATGAACAAAAATTTCAGTGAATTACCATCTCTTCTAAAAATGCAAGAAAAGAGGATAACTAATGCATGCTAAAAGTTATCTTCAAAATCTTAGTGCTTTCTGTAGATAAATTAAGAAGCTTAGTGTCATACTCTGCAACCCTCACAGAAGTATAGGCTCAATGAGGATAAAAGGCATTAAGAGATTGTGTAGAATAATGACTCTGTTCACCTTCCTACTTAATTCAATTGATACTCTTCTAAGGGTTTAGATTGCACTGGTCGGCCTTTACATGTTTTTGTGGCTGTTCACTTTTGCATTCTGTTCTTAGCTGATACAAATACAAAACCCACCAAATTTCTTTCTCATATTTCACTGCTCATCAAATTCCAGTCAAATACATTCATGTAAACTCCCTGTCTAGTCTGGCATTCACATAATTTGTCTTTCATGACCTTTATGACCAATGACCACATGCAGGAGGGAAAGAACACAGACTGCCTCTCAGGGCCAGTGTGTATACAAGGTGTTTATCATAAGACAACAGAAAAACTCCTGTGTGTGGGCAGGTTTATCATATTTGAAAAGCTAAAGTGCTCTAATGAATATTTTAACTACATCTGAATATTTTAACTACATCTGAATGCTTTTACCAACTTACAACATGCAGCAAGAGATGAGACTGAAGTTTATATCAGCACTGTACTCGTATTTCAGAGTTATTAGGACTCCTCAAGTCCAGGAGAAGGCTTTTTGACTTACATATTGGAGATATAGCTACTTCTGAGATACTTTTACATAGCTCCTTAAGAATATCCATTACCTATCCAAGGGCCCAATTAACCCAGATATGTGCAGAAAAAAAATCCCACTATCTTAAATACATTCCAGAAGTACAATTTTCTCTAGTAGGCAAATAACAAAAAAAGGGGCCCACAGATAAAGCATGCAATGCAACAGTAAAGAATGAGATTATGGCACAAGCAGGCATCTTTCCTCCTGCTTGATGCTATAGCCAACACACAGAACTGCTTCACTGATACGGGATGGAAGCAGCAGCCAAGGAAAGCTGCTATTATGGCTAAACAAAAGAGAGCTACATTATCCAGCCAATAACAGCTACCAGCATCCCTAGGGATCTGCTTTCTTTTGATTCAAGACAGAAAAGTATGAACTGCTTGTATTAAAAACTAAGATGCAGACAACCACAAGAGGTTTTCCTACACAGAATGTGTGACCAGCAATCTGAACATGCGGAGCAGGAACTCTGCATCAGAACAAAGAACTGGGCTATTGCTTTGGTGCAAAAAGTAGGTAAAACCAGTAACACAACAGATTGTTCCATCACTGGTCAAATATTGGAGCTCTCTACACTGTGCTGGAGAAGCTCAGTAGGTAGCTCAGAGATTGGATAAGCTGAGGATTGTCAAGAAAACGGCTGAGAGCTAAATACTTCCTTCCTTTGAAACAGCAGAACATCTGAGGACTCCCTCACAGTTCTCAGACAGAAGAATAAGTCAGTCCAATAAGATCATCCTCATATCACAATTAAAAGGAAAAAAAATCTCTTACACCACTAAGAAAAAACAATTGAACTCAATTGTGCTAAGGGCTGAAAAGCAAAAAAGACTTTTTCATACTTTATGTGAAATCTGATATAGTGACAATAGTTTACAGAGTTTTAAGGAGACGAGACAATGTATGAACTTGTTCAGCCAGCTTGCTTGATACTAATGCTGAAAAAAATTGTTAATTGTGAAATGGGATTTAATAAAACAAGAGCCAAGAATGCAATTCATATCAATATTGTAACAAATAAGCCATAGATAACTAATGATATATTGTCACCAAAAGTTTAAAAACATGCTTGATATAGTCACCTATGCTTGGTATACTTAAGCCTAGAGTAAAACTCTTAGCTTACACAGAATCATATGCCAAAGATTAAAAGTGACTAAATTGTAATATTAAAAAGCCATATTTTTTTTTTTTAAGATTGAGGCTAAGTAGCCTTTTGGAAAAAAAATCCCATGACCCTGCTAGGAGAATTAGTAGATCAATCTGCCCTGATGTTAGGAGAGACATTTATTTCCAGGAGATCTACTTAATTGAAATTTAAGTTTCAGAGTTGAATACAAGATAGCAAGAAGAATGGCCTCTGATGGTATAGAGTCATATTCGATTTAGAGAATGTGTTATGGCTTTCACAATCCAGACATTTATGGCAAAAGTTGTGTACACAGCAGGAAACCCTGGGGATTACAATGTTAGTAAAAAGCCCTGGAAACCACACAACTAATATAAAGGCCTGTGGATTGGTTTTTTGGGCTTTTTTTTTGTCCTTGGGGGTGGGACACTGCTTATTTAGTTCTTCATGTTATAGAAAACCTCAAGAAAGAAAATATATTCTATTTCCAACATGGAAAAGCTGCATCGTGAAATAAATCACTTGTGTTGTAGAACTATCTCAACTCAAAAGAAACAAGTCTAACCTAATCTGTTTATTAGACTGAAGGAAGAAAATACTCATTACTTATTTCTGGCAGAAAAATTAAGTATTTGAGTAAGCTTCGTGAGAGACTACAACATCAGATGAGTTCACTGGCACTAACAAACACAGTTATCTATCAGATCACAGTTTGGCCTAATTAGGGCACAAAGAATGACAGTGAGCAAGGGGACCTGCAGCCTTCTATTACCTTCAGCTGTGTGTTGTAAGGTCACGATAATGCAACGTACACGAAGGTCCAGAATAAGATCCTGGATGATCTGAAGCATGTCATTGGGTATCTCGAGTGCAGTAAGAGACTCAGAACTAAGCCTAGAAATGAAATAAAGTTAGGTGGAAGTGTAAACCTCAAGGTTTTTTAAGCTGATACAACTACATTGAAATTTTCAGACATTTTCTGCATAAATAAATACAACAGGTCCATTCTCAGTGTATCTTTGAAAATCAATTATCCCATTCTGAGAAGATTATTTATTTAAATAAGAAGACTGTAAATACAGATTTATTTTTCTCTAAGATTACAATAATGTCATCACAGCAACATGCCACCTTTTTTCTACTATCTTCTTACACTTCCCTGCTTGATCTCCTGTCCTATGATTGAAGAATAATTCTTTTGGAGCAGAAGTAACTTTTTTGTTTTGTTTTGTTTTTAGATGAATGCCTAGGTCAAATACAAGAGGCACAACTAGGTTTCTGGATATTTTTTTACTTGCATGAAAACAGTAACCATGATTAAGCTGCCAGAAATGGTGATGTGGCTGCGCATCAGATTGCTAAGAATATACATATTCCAGGAGCCAAAATACTGCACCACAGGCAGAGTAAATTAATTCACTTTCAATTCTGACCAAGCACAAAACACTGGTACTACAGGTGAGGATAGAGACATTAATTTCTGGGGTTTTTTTCCTTTAGAAATAGTAACACAGCAGCTATTTGCAAGAATTAGCATTTCAGCTTTCAACAAAAAAGCTGCAGCTGCACTCAGACTTAGTGGCACAGAGCGTTCACTGTTTTTATCCAACTCCTGGATATGTAAGCAAGGACAATTCAAGGGTAGTCACTGCCATCTGCCCTACTGCTCATACTGAGGCAAGTACAAGTAATAAGGTGTGCCAAGGTGGAGGAATAGGAAGGCACAAAGCAAACAGGTGGAACATTTCCAATCATCCTCCTGTAGGCTCCAGTTCCATATCCCTGGTATTGGACACAAACCACCAAACTCCCACCATTAATGAGGCTGCTCTCCACCCCGTACAACTACTGAATTAGTAGATTAGAAAAATCTGTACTATCTCAGCCAGCCAGGAAACAGAATGTAAATACCCATCTGTGAGAAATGTAAGTTACTTTAGACTGAACAGAAGCCCTGTACTTTAGAGTTGATTCCACTGAGCACACAGCTGTCACATCCTTAAGACCATCCTTTTTCTCTTATAATTCACCCTAACAAATACATACCTTTCATACCTTTATAGTAAGGCAAAAATCTTATCAGCAATGGCTCACTTGATTGCATAGCTCTAATTTATTCTCTGAAACCTATTCATACTGGGCAATGACAGGATGGGGTACAAGAGAAAAATTGTGCCACCACCTGTGTGATATACACAAATATGTATGTGTGATATCAGCTGTGTGAGACATACAAAGGAGCAGAAGAATTAAGATCACGTCACACAGGTGTAATGACAACTCCTTGTTGTCTAATGCTGTGAGTTCTATCACTCTTGAATACAAACAGAAAACAGTAAATGATTTGTGAGATGAGAGAAAAGAGTAAAATTCTATCATGTGCTCCATAATGACTTTTAGTTATGAACTGAGAAAATAAGGCTTAAGCTATTATATAACTTTGCAACAAATAAAGGTCTTAGGCAATGTGTAGACTCCTCTTGGGAACAGCCCACCTTCATCACTAGTGAATCACAAGAATTTTGTCAGACTTTCAAAGTGTGGGGGCTTGAAAATTAACCTACCTGATGCACTTGCACAGACTTCTGACCTGGTCATCACTGATCAGTACTCTCTGAGGACATGTTCCATGCCTCTTCTCCAGACGCCCCTTTTATTCTCTACTTTTGATCAATTTGCAGTAAAGTCTAGCCCACTTTGCCCAAGTGTCATCACTAAGAAAACAAGGTGGGGAAAGGAGTAGGAGGGAGAGAGGATTTCCCCAGCTCTCAGTTCAGTTGTTCATTACAAGGGTAGTGCCCGGAAAGCAAAAGGAGATTCTCTGAAAGAGAGTCTTCAAGTAGTCTGGAGCCTCAGCCTGGATCTTATCTCAGACAGCAGGAGCACAACTAACCTTTAGAGAACCATTGCTTACATTTCCAAGCCAGTATTACAGATGTGCAAGTGCTAAAGTCTAGAATTTTATAATTTGAGTGAAACTCGTGGCTTGCTTTTCATAAAAGGGTGTCCCTTTATATCTCTTCATCAAGTCAGTTCCTTCTTAAATTGAAAGCATTCCATAAAACTCAGCCAGAATAACAAACTTCACATGGAAATATTTTTCTATGTGGTTACAGATACTTTAAGTGACAACAGAGTGACAGAAAGTGTTAAACAGACTTAACAACAGGTGTGTATCACCCCATCCACACTAAGAATATCTACATATGATTATATCCCTTTCCTTTCTTCATGTGCTTTGCCTGTTACCTGCTTTGAAAACTCAAGATAAAAAGTACAGTATCACACCCAGGTATTACTCAAAAGGAGTAGTTACTTTTCAAAAGGTAATGACAATTCTTGAAGACCCCACAGACAAATGCAAGCAAATTTTTTATATTAGTGAGTGATTTTGCCATTAATGAAATATACATAATGAATTTCATAAAAAAATATAAGCTGAATGACATTATAAGCATCAGTATAACCTTCCATTAAACAACTGCAATGGCAAATTGTGATCTAAGAATAACTACAGTGAAAAACATGGTATTTTCACCCATTTTGGCAAAGATAGAAAGATGTGTAGCAAATGCAGCAAATAATTGCTTTATACTCTAAAGAATTAAATTGTGTTTCATTCACTGAATGCCTATGCTCTATGCTGTGCCAGGCAAATATTTTGTTCAAACTTTTTCAAAAGATGCTATGGGAAAAAAATGAATATATTATTATGTAATAAGACTATACCATGAGACATTGATAATTACACTTGCACATAGAATCCTAAATCTGACATAAGCAACATTTTTTGCAATCCTACTTTTGCAGATGTTAACATCCTGAAAATTCAGGGTATTTAACACAATGAACAAAACATTTTGCCATAAAGCACACATATTCCATGAATAGAATGATTTTATGGGTCCAGAGATGCATTTACCTTACAGTCTGGATAACCTGTGTTAGCCACTGGCCAGAAAGTTCAGATTTCATCTCCCAGCCACCATACTGTCTTAATTCTCCTTCTCTGAGGCTGAATGGAAGCAAGGCTCCACGTATAAGTTTTACCAGAGAGTGCATCACTTCCTGAATCATTTTCTGCATCAGAAGAAGGGGAAGAAAAATCAAGGAAAAATCTCTTCCAAAATGCTTAAGCAGCCATGTACTTGCTATATACAACAGGTAGAAATGTTAGATTTACAGGTGGCTCCATATGGTAGAGAAGAGAGGAAAAGGAGGTATGAGGGTACACAAATTATTTAGGAAATATTATTTTTCAAGGCGACACTAAATATCTTGCCATGAAGGACAAATGAAAGAAATAAGGGCTCTCCCCACTACATCTCTCCCAACTACTTACCTTGAAATCATTTTGTCTTTGCCTAGCATTTTTCTTCGATCTTTCCATTTGGCCAGATTTTTCAGCAGTCTTGTGAAAATGAGAAAATTGAAAAGTGTAAGTATCTTATAACCACTGTTAAAATAATTCTGAAAAAGGGGGTTTCAAAGTGAAGAAGTGAAAACTGATGAGTTTATGATGCAATTATAAAAATGAACTTAGGGCATTTCAGTAAGCAAGGACTATATATATCTCAATAAACTCAACTTACTGTAGGTAAGTACCCTTATGTTTAACTTTGAGGAAAAATGCGTGCTTAAGACAAAGTCAGAGACAAGCATAAGAGTAGCTCAAGCCATACAAACTTCCTGAAGTTAAAGTTTTCTCACTGCAGTGTTAATGAGATCTAAAACATATATAGTCCTTTTGTGCATCAAATTTATATGAAGAAACTGTATTTGTTTAGCACGGAAGCTGACCAGAGAAAGACATCAATGTGAAGTGGGTGACAAATTTTGGAACGAAGGCAACTTGGAAATACATGATGTGAGGGGGAGGGTTGCAGGGTTTTTGTCTGGTTTAGGAACAGTGTTTTGTTCCAATGATCTTTAAATAATTCAACTAATTGTAAAAGAGACTGCAAAATAAGCAGCACCTTTATTGTCACTTCTTTGAGAACAGAGGAACATAGAGCACACTTTGCATGAGACAGTTACAGTTGAAGAAAAACATGATTTGACTAATAGTCTTCCTGTTTGTAGTTCTACCCTTCTGTGAAGAGAAGATACTCTACTGAGATCTCAGTAGAGTAAATTACATTGAAAAAGTTATTTCAAATCCTAGGTGAAGTGCAGATGTTGAATTTTATACTCAGAAAATCTCCTATTTTATGTTTGTACAGCAACATCTACTGGACAAGAAGTGAAATAACATGACAGGAGTGTCCTCAAAGACAATCAGTTTACTTTCAAATGATTCATTTGAAATGCTCTGTTTTTCAAAATCCTTCTTTGGTTAAAGCATTTAAGATTTTTAAGATAAAATAAATATTTTGAAGTGAGCAAAAATTAGAGAAAAAAATTAGAGAAAAACCAAACTGCTTAACCGTTTTGGAAAATACATAGCTATAAAACTCTTGTACATTAAAGCTCTGAATTATACCATTTCAGACAAGGAGAACAACCTTCAAATTATTGCTGCATTTAACTCCCACTTCTCTCTTCTAAAGCATTAAAAAGAAAGTAAGTTGTATTCCTTGAAATTTCAGATAGCAACTTTAAATTCACACTGGTTTACAGCTGGATTAAACAAAGCAATTCATAGACCCTTGATACATTTTTTTTTTTCAGTGGTTTTGCTGAAGACCAATCTTAAACCTTTCCTGCACAGACAGACCAAAACTATCTTGTGGTAAGATCAACGGTTACTACTCACATTTGTGACTTCACCTAGAGTGATTCAAAGAACTCAACTTTTCAAACTGTTGAAATACCACACACATCTTAACTGACAATTTTTTAAGGCATATAGCTAATCTCTGAGAGGTAAAAAGAAGCCCCTCTTTGCCAAAACCATACAAACTGAACAACAAAAAATACATCTTGAAATGCATATATAGAGATTTTCTTTCTATATTTTTAAACGTCTTTAAGACTTAAATAAGCTAACTGAAAATAACCCTGTATACCATTTTTAACAGGATGTTTCTTTAAAAAAGTAGCAATTGCCTTGTTTCCTGAATGATGATATATACCAAGCAACATAGTAAAAGAATTTTCTTTGTGGACAACTAAAATTTCTACTGTTTCTGACAGCAAAACACAAACTTTCAGTCTTGAATGCACTGTGATGATGGATATTCTTAGGTGCTTTAGAAGTCTTCCAGCTTATGCTACCCCCTCCTCTCACCCATCCTCAACTGACTGTGGCATGCAGAGTACACAGGAGGAATGGATTCCTTCCTACCTCCGCAAGAACTTCTGGGGCTTCTGCAGGAACCAAAGGGGTGGAAGAAATCAAATGTATGGGGATTAATTTCTCAGAAGTTCAGAATTAGGCCCAAAGATAGAAGAGTATATGTACCTTACAGATTAGCAAGAAAACTACCTCTTTTGTTTTTTTTAATACATTGAAACAATGTTTTGTTCAGGCAAGACAGACGATCACTACATTTTCCACTTGCAGTCATTTCTGTGAGCAAGATTGCTTAATCTTGTTTACAGTTCAAGTTTTTGTTTCTCTAGAAACTGCTTTCTATTTCATTGCACACAGAAAAATGTCACAGTAAACCTAAGAGGTGAATTTGTAAAGTTGAATTTTCAACAGTACTGGTGTTGAAAGGTTGTCATTTCCCTTATGAAATAAATTATTTTTGTGAAGTCAACAGCACTAAGGCTTATTCTTGATTTTATTTCCTACACTGAATATTAGGTGTAAATATAATATCTTTCTTTTTATTTTTATCGTGTAAAATGAGGATCACACATAGCACCTATTTCACTGAATCTATAATGCTCTGTATATTGCGTTCAACATGTAAAGGGCTATAGTATCTATTAGTATCATCATATAAACAGTAGCAATAGATAAATTAATTCTTTGGAAAATAAGAACATAAGCTTCCAAATGCTCTTTTTCAAAGGCTTTTGTTTTTCCTACTAAAGCTGCAAAGAACAGTAGATAGACATGATGACTTCATAATTTAAACACATCAGAACAGAGAATACCACAAATCAATTAATTTATCAAAAATTAATTTTGGGAGGTATCCTTTCAAAATCTGTTAAGAGTGTGCATATAAAAACAGCATGTATCATAAATCATTACTTTTGCTTTTCTCCCCCTTCTTGCATTAGCAGGATGATTTGGAAAAATCAGGTCATCTGAGCAAGAAGGAGTAGGTACACAGGTAGCTGCAGCTGACCAACCTTCCAGACTAGACTCCCTACAATGTGTCTGTGAATTCTGCTCAGCGCCTTGGTTATTCTGCAACTCTGCTCTTGAACCTAACCTCACTTCCAAATACTTAAAATTCAAGAAATGAATACTCCTTTTCCAAAGAAAGGAAGCAATATTTTTTCTGTATGACTCTGCCTTTCACATATCTCTGTCCTTCATGCAATGTGTTATTTCTTCAGATCACCAGTGAAGGGCCAGCTATGAGTAAGAGGTGAAAGTACTCAGCTATTATTGAGTCCAGCAACTGGAACACAGCCACACTCACCATCCCCACTGTCAGAATTTAAGGTAATTCCACTGTATGCTTACGTTCTTTAAAAAGAAAAATCTCTTACTAAAGTAAGTAGTTACTTCTACCAGTGAAATATAATACTCAAAATATAATTATTACAGACCTTTATTACTTATATGTCCTTTATATAGAAGAATCCATACCTCACTGAATAAACTTCCATTCACATAGGAAACCCAGAGCTTCCAGAAGTTGGGCAGCTGACTCACAACAAGTTTTGTCAACTTTTCAACAAATACAACTTGCTGAGGAGCTTTGTGTCGCCAAGCTAAAAGGGGGAGAGGGGATGGAAAAAGCAACATTAAAATTTTAAAAATAACAAGAATGTTCTAATAGCTTGCTGCTGCACTGTATTACACAAGTGACTATACAGTATATATAAAACCTTTTGGGTAAAAATAGAAAAATTTAAAGCCTAGTCCAAATATGTGTACACAATCTCTACACATACAAGCTCTCTCTTCTCCTCTTGTATGCTTACAAGGTGCCAGCACTATGACAGTATCTACAGACTAGTTCCCCTTGTGGGGGTATCTAAGGCGATCCACCTAAAAATCCACTCAGACTGTCTTCATCTTCAAACCACTCTAAAATGTTAGATAACGTGAAAGTAACCAAGACATTAGAAAAGTTTCAAATGAAATCTTGGCAACTGATAATTTTTTCCAGTTTCCTCTGCAATGGGTGAAAGGGGGTAAAGAGAAAGCTGAACAGAGGCAGATGAAGTCATTAACACAGAAAAGAAAGGAAACCTTGTGAAATACTCTTCCATAATCATCTATGTTCTCCATTGAAACCTTCATGATTACAATGGTTTAACAAAACAGGGTATCAGCACAACAGTGACAAGAGACTTGTATTTCACTTCAGGAACTACAGTCTGCTTTGGAACACTTGGACAAAGAAATCATATATTTTTTGAAAAAACCCAAAACAAATCACCAAAGCCCCCAAAACACTTTAAAATGACATGTTTGTTGATGTGCTGGTTTTTTTTGTATAAACTCAGGTCTTGTACGAATGATACATTTAAGAATATGATATCAGCCTATGTAACACTGTGGAAATGCAGAAAAATGTTGCATGAAATAGCACTTTTTGTATCTACTTTGCAACATCAACAGAATGTTGCCTACACACAACAGGAATTAATGAGTTAGGCAAAAATAGCTGCCTAATAGCACATTACATGCTAGTAGGCTTCACCAGAGCCTCACTATTTTATTGTGTTGGTAGACAGCCGTGAATCTCCCTGAAGTACAGCATGCTTTCAGCAGCTTCCATTTGCTGAGGTGTGGATCACTTATTGCTTCACCTCTTTACTGGAGAATAAAACACCTTCTTCTCATGGCCAAAAAGTTAAGGCATTTTGAATCAGTATTTGAAAATAAAATCATAATGGAAGCCCAATATTTGGAAAGAGGGTCTGACATAACTCAAGTGCAACTATGCTGAGAGTGATATATCTGTTTAGGAGGCATGAAAACATCAAAGCTCTTCTAGAAAAGCTCCTGGCAACACACAGATAAGATACTTTCACTGGCTTGGTCTATGACTGCCAGAGAACTAGTCTAGACTCAGTGGCAGAAAAACTTTCATTAACAAGCTGTGACTAGGTCAGGAAGCTACGCCAACAGAGCTATAGCAGCAGAGGCTCTGGAACTTCTAGAAACCCCAACTTCTAATGAAAAAAATTCAGTTCCTTTGAGAAACCACTTCATCTTTGCCAAAAGCTCCAGCACCAATCCAGAGTTATAGCCAGGGATGTCTGTTGGTAACTGGAAATATGCTGGCAAGATTTACTTAATCTAAGAAATTATTTTCCCCTCAAGGAAGCATATTTCAGGCTTTGTCCCAAACCTGCAGATAGCAGATACCTCTTAGAATAAGCAACTGCACATCATATCAAGAGGTTATGGTCATAAATTCAGGATATTTTTACTTTGTTACTAGAGAAAGCTCCAATCTATATTTTATTCTATTGATTTTATTATAATCTCTGCTATACCATTCTAAAGAGGAAACTAGAGCTATTGTCTATTGTTTACATATTCTCATGAACATATGCTCAAGCAAGGGCTGAATGTTATTTGAATGCTGCAATTTTGAATTTGTAGTAATTTCTTTAACCAATATCTTGGACAATCACTGTCAAACATATTGGAGAAAAAAACCTCTAAACACACCACATCACAAAATAAGTCCAGAGATGCCATTCCCCAAATTTACCAAAAACTAAAAAGGTCCACAAACAAGCTGAAGACAGAACACATCACAGCACTTTTGGAATGGCAGCTCTTGCACAGGCATCCTAAATTGTAGGTTTGCTTGTCTCTCCACTCAAAGAAGAACAAGGATGGCAGAGCTATCAGTGGTCATGTGCACCTAAGTACCAAGGAACTCAACTCAGAGACACTTATTATTGGGATGGATTATTCAAGTGCTCCTATTCTCCAGTTTTCCTTTGAATCTTGGTATAAATTGGTGTCTACAGAATATGCAAAACATGCTGAAATTTAACCTTTTTTAGTTTGTAAAAGGTAACAGATCCGTAACTAAAAGCAAAATAACTGAAGTGGAATTGTCAGCCATATATGCAATTGAGTCCCTGCTCATGCAAAAGAATTCAAACAACTTGAAAATAAACTGGATTTTGGGCGTTGCTTGCTACATTAAGTGTAGCACTCATATTGTTAGTGGATGGCATTCAAAAAAGAACCAGAAATTTAGTGTTTTGCTTTGTAACACTTTTTAATCACCTCCATGCAAGGCTTTAGGCTAAGAAATGACAAGGGTAACAGTAAGACAGCTATTTCAGTAAGGAATGATCTATTCTGTGAAAAGCATGGTTTCTGTCTCCTTTGATGTCACCACTGAAAGATTCCTGAGAAGTTGTCTGGACAAGGGTATTTGTGACACACAGAAGGCCTCAGCTGATTGCGGACAGTCAGACTGCTTGAGCTTAGACTAACATTTTGTTTCCCTTTTTGGGTTTAAAGAATCAGAGAGTCAGATATGTGAAGTCATAGAAGGTGCAATTGCAAGGAGAACCATCTTAGCAAACACACACAAAAGGTATAACAAGCAAAATGTAGTAGGCAGTAGGTGGCCATGCATGCAAGAGAAAATACCTGGTCTTGTAGAAAAAATACTTTTATTACTTTAACTACATTCTAAGAAGCAAACTTTGAACTTGAATTTTATGAACAGCTCTTTGCTTGCAGAGAACATGGAGGACTTCTTTAGTAAGCAACAATGGTGTATAAGAAGAAAGAATCGTATTTCATAGCAATCAAAACCGAACACACAGTATGTGGGTTTTTGTTTGGGCTTTTTGACTACACAACACAGTGGAGAGTGGGGCCCGCAGCTTTTTTTATTTCAAATAGAACAGATGCCTACCATCATCACGGCCAGACTGAAAGCTGCTGCCCCTTTTCAGGGAAGCAGTTTGACTGAGATGGCCGATCGGCGATGGACGCACATCGCTGTCCAGGTCCAGCATGGGGCTGTGGAGCAAAGCGTTGCCTGGGGAAAGGGGAAAAAAGCCAGAAGTTAGAATAATTTTGCACATCAGTCGACATGAAAGTGCATGCTGCACGTGGAATTCTAATTTAATTCAGTGATAAAAATGTTATCTTATAAAAACATTCTTAATCTTGTTTTATTTAGATTCTTTGTTCATCTGTATCATTGCTATTCAAAACCACCACTACTGACTCCTGTAGCAAAGCCAAAACCACAAGTACACGGGGAAAATGCCATTCTTTGGACTGTATCTTTCCCTGTTTGTAATTAATGCCCTGCAGTTAACAAGTAAATTAACAAGTTCCTTGAAATCCATGGATAAAAATGTATTTATGCCTTTAGTGACATTGCCCATGCTTTTTTTTTCTGGGGTATGTCCTACATACACTTTTCAACAGCAAAAGTTTCTTTTGTGTCTAGCTGAAGCAGTTAAAGGCAGAGTATTCAACTATTAACTGTTTTGCCTCTACGAAGTTCAGGTAGAGAGAATCCATCCATCAGGAAGCAGATGAACTAATGGGACCTTTCCTTTGTAAATGTCCTTATCTATAAATAACTACAAACCCACAAAATATTTTCCAGTATCAAACAATTATTTTTTATTTTGGGTGCCTGTCCACATGTAGGTTACTATTCATAAGTCTAAGTGAGGATCTAATCTGATGGAGGTAGATACTTGGAGTCTAACACGCATTTTGAAAAACAACCATATAAGAAGAATAAGAGGATTATGATAATTTTTTAATGTACCGTGACACTACCAATAACTTTTTAAAAGTCTAAATTGCTGCTTTATGCATTTCACCTTATAGAGACATTTCTGAAAGTAGTCATCAAAAACTACTTCAGCATTGCTCAACTGAGCTGCAACAAATAAATCAATCAAAATTCCCAGAATTATAGAACATCCCAGGTTGGAAAGGATCTCAGAAAACCATTTAGTCCAACCTTTCATGGGAAAGGGAGTCAGGGTGAGATTATCTAGCACTTTGTCCAGTTCAATGTTGAAAACCTCCAGTGATGGCAGCTTTACAACATCACTAGGGAGCTTACTTCAGTGATTGATTGTTCTCAATGCAAAAAAATATTTTCTTATACTGAGACGAAACTGCCCCTGGTAATTAATCCTGAATTTTGTAGTTTACAACATCACTAGGGAGCTTACTTCAGTGATTGATTGTTCTCAATGCAAAAAAGTATTTTCTTATACTGAGACGAAAATACTGAATTTTGTAGAGAGAACCCCCAGCATTTGAGGTTATACTGTTGCTCTTTTCCATTGATACCCACATTCACTTAAAATAACAGGAAGTCACAGAGGACGACCACCGGCTGTAACACTGAAATACTCAGATTCAGGAGTAACACAAAGCGAAACTATTCAAAGCACATTTATTCGAGTGTCAGAGCAGCATGGCAGAAAAGATACACCTAATCCGTTTACTTCAACAGATGGGGCTTAAAGAGCAATATAAAGTATTGTGAAACTTATCACAAACTTCCAATAGGTGACAGTATTGGGTTTTCATTTTGAAAGTTCTTTTATAATCCCTTAAAGGGTTTCAAAGAAATTTCCTATGGTCTTTCACGGCAGCATTATCTTCACCAAAATAGCTGTCAGTTCTTCCACTCATCATCTTACTGTTCATAGTATAAGACACATAAGTAAACAGATCCAATTTGCTTCATCATTCACAATTGTGATTGATACACTGTATTAACTGACTCTGTGAACTCAGCCTTCCTGTCTTTAGGCTGTGCTATGATTCTGTTCATTGTATAACTCCTACACCACCTAAAAAACACAAGTCATCTTTATGACAGCTTTAAAACAGATGAGTTTTCAGCAACATAGAATCTGCTGCAGTAATTTAAGTGTATTAGCCACTGTCATCACAGACAAGATCTACAGTCTGTAGATCTTGTTCAAGAGTTTGAACAAGAATTTGTGGAAAGATTTTTCTTTTTTAGAAAGAACTAAAAATGCACAATAATGAGAAAGCAAAAAAACAAAGCTCTGCAGTAATCAGCATCCAGGAAAACAACCCAGCCATCTTACAGAATTAAGTAAAACCAAAACAAATTAATTCCTCTTCAGATTAAAAAAAAAATTAAAAATTCATTATCTTACAGAAATTCTACACTGAATAAAAAGAAAATTGTAGAAGACCCTGAGAAAATTTAAATGTCTCACATAATTCCTGGGATTTCAGGAACATTTGAGTGAGACTGAACATATTTGCACTTTATTTGGAAAAAAAAAGAAAGTACGTCAAGAAGGCTAAGTCAAAATTGTCACAGGCATTGCTATTTAAAACATATTTTATTAAAAAATAAAAAAACACTAGCAAGAGTGTGGCAGCGTTATTTTCACAAAAAGTACAACAAAAAAAAATTCCTCTGATTCTCTGTATAGAATTTAAGTTCTCAGATTTCAGACAGCGTGTTAATATAAGGAATGTCTTGTAAACAGATGGTGTCTAAATATGACAGTGCCAATTAAACCTCAGAATTAAGAAAAACAGACACTTACCAAAACACCTTAATGTGAATTAGCTCAATTAAAACCACTTGCTCGACGTAACTGCATTGCTGCTGGTGCACTAAGCCCATGCAGCCCGAATGGTTTACATATTCACCATGTAACAGAAAACATGTAAAGAATACTCTCTTGTTCCACAAGAAAAAACCACATCATCAGTTTGCTGGCGTACCAGGAAAAGAAAGTTTAACATGAACTAATTTCTTAATTGGTTGTCTAGCATTACAAGCAAGTATAACACAGCAGCAGGGAACTACAACAGCACATATACCCTGAGGACTAATAAACATCTGGACTACATTAGCAAAGCTGATCTTGCTCTCACCCTACCAGAAGATAGCGCTTGAAGACTGCACACTAACACATAAATCTTGTACAAAACACTGAGAGCTAACTTACAAACAATTTTTCTTCTATCCCAACTCGTTCCCTCTCTGGAGCCAGCAGCTTAAATTTAGCAGCGTAATGCAATACAATGAATTAATAGTAGTATGGACTGCAGACAATAATATTTATAAACCTAAATAAACTAACCAAATACTAATTTACTGCCCACTCGGCATTTGATTTGTGTACTATTTTTACATTCCTAGATCCTGAATGTAGGACAGCAATTCAAAGTTTTGAGAAATTAACTTTTTACTGTGCTAACAGGTTTCAAGAAGCATAAACAACATGAAAAAATATTCCCGGTAGATCTTTACTTTTAAAAAATGCATTTGCTTTTAAAACACTGCATCTTTGAAGCTACAAAAGTACTCTTTTTTCCAAAATACAGCATCTAGACGGAGCACTATCTGTGAGTGACTCCAGTACCAAGTGTATATTTAACCAAGGAAATTTTGCACTTTATTTGGAAAAAAAAAAAGTACTACATTCTCTTCTTCTACGCAGCAGTAATGAAAAAACAGAAGTATAATTAACGGGTTATTACATTTACAACTATATAATAATGAGAGGATCAAATATGAAGTTTTAGGGCTCTCAGTACTGCTTTAATTTTATTTTTTATAGGATTTTAGTAGGTTTAAACTTTTTGCGCACAGATATTTTGAAGGTGTGCATTCAGAGGCTATGTGAAATAAAAATATTTCAGTGGTTTTGTTCACTCCTCTTCTGTTCTAGTGCAGTAAGATCTTGCCAAAATAAGAATCTAAAGAACACAGTAAAAGTACAATTCTTTTTGGTATTATTTCTCCGATTTTCTGTAAATCAAAAGCCACCTGCACTGATCCCTAACTGCAGGTTTATCATACTATAGGTTCCTACAGTACCAAACAAACAGTACAGTACAAAGCTTGATCCCATTTTTTGGATTGTTACGTGCAAGCTCTTGGCAAGCAGTGCATTACAACCTCCACTAAAAAGACAACTGACACGAAATTTGCCTAAAATAAATTTTTCCATGATATGCAAACCAGTCAATGATTTAAAATTTTAAAAGCTGCTTTACCTTCATATTCCTAAATTATTAACAAACTGAGTGTAAAAATTGTTCTGCAATATCCACTGCTCCACAACTGCCTGGGTTTCTTCCCCACTCTGAGGTCTGGCAGCCAGAGGTTTCTTGAAGGAGTCACACATCTCTCACCTCCCTCGATAATCCAGCCACAGCTACTCTGCAAATCTGCCAGCCCAGTCCATCAATTACATGACTTCCAGTAAAGGAAAAGACTTCTATAAAAGCTACTGGTGATCGGGGGATTAATATTGTGCCAGTAATTCCTTCAGTGACAAAGAAAATTGTTAACAAGTGACCAGCCTTAGGTTAAGTAATTTTTCAGTGAGATTTTCCACATTAAGTCAGATGTCAGTCATGACACAGACTTGCTCATATACAACACCTACGTGTACATACAACACATACATGACGTATATGAGCAAGATTAATTAAAAAAAAAAAGACCTTACAAGATGTGCAACCAGGTGAATGCAGCTACTGTGTTTTCTCACCCATTATGTACCTCACAGTGGATTTTCTCACAGGCTACAATAGCGAGGGAAGGCTGATCTACAGCCTCCTGACTCTCTGAAGGGCGGCAGACTTCCTCACCAGCCTCAAACACCTTTGAACACTTTTTCCTGTGCACAGCGGGCCCTTGTCCTGTGCTACAGCCTGACCACCCACTGTTGCTTGTTGACCAAACACACAGTGCCTGGAGCCCGCACCGACACAACCAGGATAAGATTCCTTTCAAGGACACCGCGGTGAGAATTTCCATTTGTCTAGGCAAGAAATTAGGCAAGCAGGAGAAATTACTGAGAAATTAACCTGCTCAGCAGATGAATAGTATTTATTCTTATATTATTCTTATTATTCAGCAGATGATTAGCATTTTATTCTTTTTCTTAAGTACTTTTTCTTTCTCACCGTATATTTCATATTGATCAAGAAGAAAACAGATTGTTTTTCTATAAAAGAGATGGGCATGGAAGATTAAAATTGATAGAAAAAATGTTTTTGGGAGATATTTAAAAATGAATGCTTTTTTAAGTCTTAAAGCTAGTCTTCATTACTGTAAATGTGTTTATAATGAAAGTGTTTTTCAGTTTACTACAAAAAGGGTAACTGGGCCTATTCTAGTGCTGTTCTAAGTATTTCACAGCCTAAGGATATGACTTATTGTCAGCCCTTCAGACCAAAAAGTTCTGAAACAAGAGCCAAGCATTCAAGTTCAGCAGATAAATAAAAATTACTTCATTTTACAAGCTGCAACAGACATTAAGATCATCAGCACTTTTGGAAAAACTCACTTTTACGCCTGAAAAGGTACTGAAGACTGGAGCAGACACAAACGTAAAATTCTGGCCACTGAAGAGTTTCAATCGATCTTCATTCATAACAATCTTTAAAATTTTGGTTTTAAGCTACCTGTGTTGTTTGTTAATCCCAATAGTTAATCTCTTTATAGTACTTTAATAATATTTAAAGTACTATAAAATAAGAGTGCCCCCTGAACTTCTGAACATGCTGGATTCTACTAAAATTTCTAAATTACAGCAAACATACAAATAGAGGCAGTAAAGGAGGAAAATGAATCTGGCTATCCATTTTTGTACTGATCAATTTTTATTCTCTCTCACTTTTTTTTTTTTAAATTAATAACCCATTAAGGGTTTGCTTGACATCTGCTGTCAAAAGGGTATTTCTGCTATGGACAGGGGATGTGGTTTAGACATGAAATGGCTCCCAGCTGCAAGAATTCTTCTTCCAGATGTACAGTAAGCAAAGGCAATGGAAGAGAACCAGCTGCTAGGATAACAAATTGAAAAGGCCCTTTTGACACAAGCCTTGCTGGCCTGTCTGATCTAACAAAGATGGATCATTCATTGCAAGGTGAATAGAATCTCAGTGTGGCACAGAAAAAAAGAGCAACATGGTCTGAGCATCCATTTCTCTCCTTCACACCAAGTACAGCTGCTGTTACTCTGGCACAGAAAAACCCTGCAGAATTTTTTATATCTGGAGAGCTGAGCATCACACTCAGTGCTGCAAAATATGTATTTTTTTACACTATGAACTAAAAAAATTATATTAATAAAAAAATCACAGATGACTATACTATCATACTCTTGTTTGGAGAGCTGGCTCCACATTGGGAACTTTAATAGGTTGTGTACCATATATTTTGCAAACCAAAGGGCAGCAGGAAGATCACACTACAACCATGTCAGTGTTTCCATTTACACCTTTAGTTTCTAATCAGGTTAGCTATTAACAGGTAGCTTTTTTTCAATAATACTACATGAAATCTCAAAGATTTGATCACAGATGAGTGATTTAGGTCACTCAAAGAATCACTATCAAAGGTATTGGCAAAAGTGGTTTTAATAAGAATTTGAGGAGTGAGACTTGACAAAGTTTGCAACAACCTGTGACGAAATTAAAGATTTCTCAGCCAGTTTAATGATAACGGAATGGCAGTCCATACCCATTTTAGTTCAGAGGATCATGAAACGTACTAAGCCACTATTAAAGTCTAAGCAAATAACCACTGGCCACACAGAAAACAGTCTTAAATTCCACAGCTTCTATCCCTTATACTTGCATTAAGAATCCCATTGCTTAACTCCTTTTGGCTATCTGCCCAGTGCCTCAGGAAAATTTTAAACTAAACCTCATTTATTTACATTTATTTTCATGTCATTTTATGTCATTATGTTCTTCATGTTTCCTGCACTCTAACAAATCTGGGAAGCATAAACCACAGTGAAAAACTACAATTATGATTTAATAATAAATTGCCAAGTATAGTTGCAATTTAAAAATATGTAAAACCTTAACTGAAGGAAACCATTTAGCATCCAGGTACCAGATCTGAAAGTCCCTAGATGTCTACAAATCATAAGATCGTAGGTCAAACGCAGCAATTTGGGCTTTAGCCAATACAAGGCATAAAACAGCAGCACAATTCAGTTTACCATTCAAATATTTCTTCCTAGAGATCTAATATACTCTTTTGGGTGAGCATGCTCTTCCATTATAACATTTATATTCATGGCTTGAAAAAACACTCTTTCCATTTTCTTCTGTCTCATGCATCTCCTTAACATATCTACATACTAAGTAACAGCAGCAAACTGGCTTTACCTACTTGAAGTCCTCCCAGTGGACAGAAAAATGGGATACGACTAGATAGATAACACTAATTCATCTATGCTTCAGGAAAACTTCATAACCATTAAAAAAAGTTTCAAAAACACCAAAGGAGCACAACTGCCTATTCTACGATTAAGGCAGATAGCATTTTAAGTTTTCTATTTAATGCAATAAATGTATATCTATAAATAAATAAATGTATATAAATAAATAAATGTATATATTTACAAGCACTACTACATAAGCTCTAGCCAATTGCACATGGGTCGCACATCTACAGCTGCACCTTTAATGAAAGAATATGACCATCAGAGAAGCAGGAGAACGCCTTAATAGACAGGAGAATGGGAGCTTAATGATTCGGGCATTCCCTCTACTGCCTCACTATGCCTTTGGCAATGCTGTTTGGTCTCTTTGTCCTGGCTACTTGTACTTCAGCACAGGAGGAATTGTGATCTGCTGTCTTGTCTGCACTTTCACTCACTCCTTAAAACATGTGGGCTTGGAGTCAGGCAGTTTGTCATAATACGAATATCCTATGCCTGCATTTTTTTTTTTTTTTTGCCCCACAAATGAGGAAGGTCTGCCATAGCAAGAAACAGAGAGGCTAAAGGCAATGATGGGTGAGTAACAACAGCCATATCTTAGCACATAATGAAACATTAATCTACACAATGCAACTTTTTGCCGCACAAATGAGGAAGGTCTGCCATAGCAAGAAACAGAGAGGCTAAAGGCAATGATGGGTGAGTAACAACAGCCATTAATCTACACAATGCAATATTAATCAGCAAACCAACAGGGTTGTTTAGACTGAGGGGAAACACTACATCCATACACATACAGAGTTATTCCTCAAGGAAAATAATAGACTCCAAAATGCTGCTGTGAAGTACTTCATACACAGGACTTTAGAGTATGAGGACTTGAGAGTCCTCAAGGAAAATAATAGACTCCAAAATGCTGCTGTGAAGTACTTCATACACAGGACTTGAGAGAATTCCCTGTCCTACTTGTACCCATTGAAATAAATGCAACCAATTAACTAATGATCAGATTATATATAGACGATCAATGTCTATTAAAATCAAAGGAAAGATTCAATTAAACAATTTGCTGTTGGCAGTTGTCAGCTTCTTAAGTCACAATGCCAAATCATTCGACAAAGCTTAGCACAGCTGGATATGCTCTTTCAGTTTTTGGAAATAATATTAACACAAGTTGGATTAACTGGAAACAGACAGTATTGGAAACACACAGGATTTCTGCTGATCCCTGAAATAAAATATGAGAAAGAATTCCAAGATCATTACAGTCATATAAACTTGCCACAGTTTCTTCCTTCAGGTTTCATCAGAGACTGCACCAAGATATGATACGATACTAAATGATACTTTGCACATCTATGAGATAATCACAATTATTGAGTATTTTTTACAAAATGAAGTTCATCTCTGGTAATACACAAGCCAAGAGGTTTTTTAAAAAATTGCTGTGATATAGTGAGGGATTCACACTCAGATCAAAAATACATCATTAACAACCTAAAACAAAACATGTATTTAAATAAATAAAACATGTATTTAAATATATCTTGAATGTACAAAGTTCTGATAGCACATTCCAACACCTTGGCATATAAATTAGCTCACTTTTGTCCTTCAGTTTGGAGACCCTTGGAAGTTATTAACAAGAGGGCAATCATCAGGTGAGGACCTCAAAGAGTAGGTAGAAAACTAGTCTTACTTCTTGTCAGTATTGGAGATTTTTTCTGACTGCCATTATTGGCCTGGATTTGTCAAAACCTCTCACAGACAACAGGAGAAGATGCTATTTCTATATAAGAAAATGAAATTATTTCAGCTGTAAAGACTAATGGGTCCGCCTTCTTGTGTGGAGACAACTGGAACAATTTTGTCCCATATAATACAGTGTTGACTTATACTAGTGATTAAATTTGGAGTAAGTTATTGAATTTAGGATTCAATGTGTTTTAGCTTGTTTAACAAATAATTGCAGTGTAAGCCTTCCCTTCCTGAATACATCGTGGCCAGCAAACAAATTCTTTGAGAATATTTGCAGTTTGACAATCATCTGCAAAAATCCTGTCCAGAATGTCTAACAGTTTAAAAAACCCCACCCATACCCAGGTAAGAAAAGCAGAGACTTTGTCTAATTCCAAACCTATTTAAAGTAGTAAAAGTCATGCGTAATGACTCAGAGCACAGTTTTCTTTTCAAAACCAATAAAATAGTAGCAAAATACCTTGGCAAAAGCTCAGCAGAAAGGTGAACAATTTTGCAGAAATGTAAAAACAGATACAATCTGCTAGTGAGGTTTAAGTTTACTATGCTGAAAAGTTTTGACTCAATCAGTTTGAACCCACAGATTCAGTTGGCAAAAGAATGAAGGTGAGAATAGCCAGAAACAGCTGGTATACCCAAGGTGGAGCTACAATTGCTGTCTGCTTGTTTCAGCATTTATAATAGGAAAACTGCCATCTGCTATAAACAATGGAAACCTATTATTTTCATTAGAATACCAGTCTTATGACCCATCTCATCCTCCAAATGCTCGATAAACAAAGAAGTAAATATTTTTTTGAAGCATGTGTTAGGTGGATGACTTACATGTTGGAAAATTTAATACCATTTTATCTTAAAATGGCTTATGAATTTATGAACATATAAATAACATTTCTAATTTGTTTGATTTTATTAGATCTCACTGTCTTGCATAACCAAACTGAGCAAATCTCCAAACCTTCCCTGTTTGAAAAGCATACACCTATTAAAGTAGATTAAAATGCATGCCATGCTTCATCACAACCAGCATTGTTCTACTTGGCAGTTCAAACCAATCCTTCTGAATTCTCTTTTTTCTGTCTCTTACCTGGAGAATGTCAAAATTCAACATCTATGTAAAGTAAAATCATGTTCAGCAACTTTCCTTTGTCCTACTAGATACTAAGCAAGAAATTCAATCAGCCAAGGACTGATTCTTGAGTATTTTAAAATCTATACAAAAAGCTATAATCAGTGGAACACCACACAGAAGGCTGGAAGAAAATGTTTGGAATTTTGATGAGCTGTTAGCATTTCTTTCATACATGCACAAAATATTAACTATTGATACTTTTAATAACTGGGCATTCAAGTTATTTAGCTTCCCTCTTCTGTGAGTCAAAGAAATCTGTATCATAACTGCTCCTCTGACATTATGGCTGAGGTAAGCAGTTTTGTTGCAAGAAAAATACCAAACATGTTGAGATTTTTCAAAAAAAATGGGAATTAAGACATTTTTTCCACTCATTCATTGGAGCATTGCTGTATCATAACTGCTCCTCTGACATTATGGCTGAGGTAAGCAGTTTCGTTGCAAGAAAAATACCAAACATGTTGAAATTTTTCAAAACAAATATGGGAATTAAGGACACTTTTTCTACTCATTCATTGGAGCCTCCATATAAAAATTACATAGACTACTAAAACAAAAAGTATCATGCACTAAGTATCATCATGTCTCTATTTGTCTTGCTAAAAAGCTGTAAAATGGCCATGCAATTTTTTTTTAAGTGAGAGAAGAAGCAAGCATAGAATTATTAACCATGGCTGTTTTTTCACAAGTGAGTTTGCTCCTGATAACTTAATATTGTGAGGCTGATGGTAGTGCCTCATGAGAGCTTTGGACAAGGAAAGAAGATCTGGGGGGTTTGGAAACATTCTGAATTTTGACCAAGACACCAGGAAAAACAGTGTGGCATTCCAGCTAGTTCCACAGCACTTCACACCATGTAGTGGAACGATGATGGTCTGTGCACACTTTTAAGCTAAAACTTACTGACACTGCTGTCACAAGTGATGCACCCCGTGAACTCCACACCTCATGTCACAACCTGTGCAACAGAGAGTTCAAGCCTCTGCAGAAAATTTACAGCACATTTCTACAGCAGCTCCAACTCAGTAAAACTGTTGTGGTTTCTCAGAAAAAATCCCCTTATTTGGCTTGGGATATGCATGCACTAACACTAAACATGGGAGTTACCTATAAGCCAAGGGATGCCAGATTCCAATATGCCTATTCATTTCAGAACTGGCAGCAAACTCTGTAAGACTTCTTAAGAAACAAGGCACTGCTTCTATTTCCTAATTTGAAAATCCAGTTTTCAGATTTTAGTACTAGAAATGTCAGGCCAGCAACCTTCCACCTCCTGGAAGGCTTTTTATATGTAGGCTGATGTGATCATGTTAATTTGTAGCTAAGTTGCAGCCACACCGGCAAGCCATACCTACACTTTTCTTTAAGGAATAATGTTGTCAAAGACAGAATATAACTATGTATTCAAATTGGTCTTAATAATAACTTTGCCTAAATATCCCCTTTGTCCCCACAGATCTGCACGTATTCAGTGCAATCTGAATTTTGAAACTGCACACAAACAACAAAGAAGAGGACTCCATAATATCATTCACTACATGGCAAGGAATTAAGCATTATTCCACTGTGCCCCAATGTCCCGGGTATCCATACACTAACAGAATATCTTGTGACAAAGTAATCTAACCAGCAGATTCACTGAACAATTCAACTTGATATGACCTCAAAGAAATGTTTCAAGAGAACAGTAAACCATGGATAAATGATTGAAATTTAATGCTTTTCCCATGTAAAGAGCTTAGAAGTTATAAATTAAGCAAAAAGAAAACTCCAACTGCTGTTTTGTGTTTAGCAGAATACAGAAAATATAACAGAATAAAGGAAATATAGCAGGATAAAGAAAAAAATTAAGTCAGTATTCAGCTTTGTAAAAAGCTATCTAAATTGATGGGGAAATCCTAAAATATCCTCTATACACTACACTCAAATAAAAGTCAACGACAAATTCCTAAATGTCAATGTGTATATATATATACGCATATATACGTATATAAAGGTAAAATAAAAATGTATCCTTGCCTTTCTGTTCTTTAACATAGCTCTCCTTGCAGTTGTGCATGAGCTGCAGAATCCACTGATGTTGAGCACCAATGCACTGCCAAGCTGGGTCCCCAGGCGCATGAAGATCAGAAAGATATCTGTAAAATCCAGTCCAAAAATCACAGTTCTGACTTGACACACTGAAGGCCTCATTAAAACAAACCAAACATGTACTAATTTTTTTACATAATTTTAAATATTCAAGAATATAGTATTAAGATACACTCACATTCACTGCAAACAGAAGGTTTGCATTTTCCCTTTTTCAATTAATGAGGCAAAATTCCACCAAGAAATACATAAAAACCCCTTTAAGATCATATTAATATGTATTTTCAGTTGTGTCTGTAGTAAAGTATGCAGGAAACCAAACTTTATCTGCAAGGTTGCAGTTTAGTGCTCCAGATTTGAAGGAAACCAGTGATGGCATCTTAAGCACATAAAATACAGTATTTTTCTTCCTAGTGATACTATATGTATGTAATCTTAACAAGTAATTAGAAAAGGAATTAATTTCTGGCAGCTCATTAATTTGAGCACATGCATGCACAAACATATGTAAATCAAGCTCCTGTGTTGTCTCTTTGTTTATTTTGGTCTGGTGGTTTTTTGTCCACGCACAGTCTGAAAAAAAAAGAAGGGGGAGAGATAACAAAAGGGATTGTGGCTTCTAAATTGCAGAAGCAAAATACTGTCTGTCTTTAGGGAGAAAGGAGTATTAGAAGCCAGCTGTTGTGATTTCGAAGAGAACACAAAAGGAATGTAGTCTCATGTATGGCATTCAAGACTATCTGACAACAGGACTTCCAAAAGAGTATTTTCAAAAAGTGGTAGCTGCTCTACTGTTTGAGGCACTCTGTTATATTTTTCATTAATGAGACTCAGGACAGAAGAAAAGAAGTTAAGTTGCTTAAGGTGAACTATACTGATAAATTATCTTAAGCAGCGTAGGGAATGTTTACTTCCTCACAAAAGCTGTTTTACAACTATAATACCTAATGTTAATTAGGATTGTGTTGAATTCTGTCTTCTTTGACAAACGTCTGCAGCACTTGAAGAAAAAATAAACTGTCAAAGTAGGACTGGTTGGATGGATGAGAAAATTATACAACTAACCATTTTGACAGGGTGACATTCATAAATTATGAGCTCAAGTCCTTTTCAATGTTATGGGGGACTTTAGTCTTTTCTTAGGTACAAAAGTAAAAAAAGAATTACCACTGGTCTTAAAATACACACATCTACTTGGATGCTAAGTGCTATGGTAAACTATTTCTGAACAGTATAAAATAATTAACAATGTGAATATCCTAATAAAATAAGAGGAAAGTATGAACTGAAGCCTAATTATAAACATTAAATATCTGAAAGAGAAAATGACAGTATTTCAGGTATTGGTCAGCCTTCAGCTTCAGAGGCATACAAAACAAGAGTATCAAGGAAGAAAAAACCCTCATAAAACCAGCAGGACTTACAACAATTTGGATTTTGTTAGTTTCATTTTTGCTGAAGTCCCCTGAAGAAAATTTACTTTATACCTTGCCTTCAGAAAATTTACACTAATATACCCACATATATTTAGAGTAGTGAAACTAATTTAACAGTTTTGTAGGCTGGGATTCTGTTGATTCATTAGAACTAAATTATTTCACATTCATCCACTCGCTGCTCTTCTTTATTATACTTCTACATATGGAATACATCTGGTTACATTAACATAGTCTGCTTTAACATAGTCTGGGTTATTTTTAAAGATTCAATAGTTCAAGGCAAGTGGTTAGAAAACAAAACACCTTAAAAACAATCAACTAAAACAACCAACCCCAAAAAGTCAAGTGAGAATCAATAAAACAGAACCAACAAAAAAACCCCACAAGAAATCCCAAACAAAAAACCAAAATCAAGCTCATGTACAACTTTAAGTCTTTCAAACAACCACTAGAAAAGGTCCTAAGACCTGGCTTAGGTTAAGCAGCTGCTCTTTAAAGTTTTCAAGTGTCACAGAGAAAAGGAATAGCCAGTGCCACCTTCACAGACATAAAACGCTGAACTATTCATCTTAAAAACCAATTCCAATGAATAGGCAATATTTACAGAGCACCCAGAACAATGAGAAGCAATCAACATAAATGCACACAGGTCACTGTAGTCATAAACTCACATGATGCAAAGGGACCCAAGACACCAACACCAACTTGGGCCTGGTGCACACACAAAACACTCAAGACCTTGTGCAGGTGCCCAAATTTTACAAATGTTTCCTGCACAACACATTTGGTCTGCTTCTTTTACGATAACTGATAAAAACACTGAGATTGTCAAGACACACTAGCAGTCCTGGTAGCATCCAAATCTCAAAAGTTTTTAAATAAAGCCATCAAATGTTCCAGAGCACTCTAAAGTTTGGCACCAAGGACTGAAAGCTTGAAGTCTACATCAGCTCCTCTCAGCAGCCCTACAACAGACATCAATTTTGTGAAAAACAGATAATCTGTAAATGCTAATGAAACCTGGGCAACTGGTTCACGTTGATGAAATACAAAGGAACTTCATCGTTTAGCCTGAGCAGTAAAAGAGCTAATATCACTTTCAAACAACAGGACAGTCTGGATTAAAGCCTCCCTGTCATCTGGCTCAGGACGATTCCATTTCAATGTCAAGACAAGCTGAAGTGTAAGACAAGTTATAAGAAATCTATTTTGAGGTATGCAGACTAGGACCGGTCATTTCAAACACAGCTTGCAATATGTGTTATTAGAGAATGCAACAAAATCTCAACATGCCTTAAAGATTCAAAAAATTATATTCAAATCTCAATTATGCTGCATTAAATTACTCTCATTCAAGAACTGTTTTTCAGTCCTTCAATAAACAATCCAGTACCATTCCATTGCCATTACTTATATAATCATGAATTCTCAAAATACTCACAGCTTTAAAATCAGTATTTAAACAATAGTAAAATTTTTCACTACTCTATTTAGGAAACATTTAACACCATATGTCTGATGAAGGCACTAGGCAAATAATTACCTTATATAACGTTTCTGATCATGCAATGTTGATGGAGTTTCAAGAAGCTTATCCAACAGAAGCTCACGTAAAGCTTCAATTCTGGTTTCAACTTCAGCATAATCTAGGAATAGGGAGCAGGAATAAATCCAATGTGTCCTTAAGCAGTGTCATGAACCGAAAATTACATTATTTTCCTAGGGTATCAGACACTTCTGGAGTTAATGTGGAAATCAATATAAATAATTTCATAACAAGCCATATCTGAATATAGTATACATGACAGTTTTATAAAACCAGAGAATTAGATTTTCAAGTCTTTCTAACAATATGTGAGAAAGATACCCAAAGCCACATTTTAATTGCTGTAATCTTTTTTTATGTCCAGTAATACCAAGCCTAGATAAATAAATAAAATTGGATGTGATTCCACATTTTGTAGTATATACCTCACTCAGAAAACTTGTCAGATATATTGCCTAGAGTAACTGGCTCCTATAAATCCATGATTTGTATGGATGAAAATCTGTATCAAAACCACATAAAGCTCTTTGGTCTCTTATATGATTTTTAGCCTTTAAGCTAAAAAACCCCAAAACCATTAAATAACAGAACCTGTATCTTACATTTTTTGAACACTTGAACCTCTGTCTTTCCGAAGAGGGACTTGGCTTTTTCGTAGTCATTAATAACCACATCATAATCGCCCTTAAAAAAAAACCAAACAAGCATTTACACTGGTCAAGAAAAACGACTAATGTCAAAAGGCTACTTTCAGCAAATAGAAAATTATTTTTAAAGTGTTATACCTTCTGGATATTTCTTTCAATGTTTAAGGGAAGATTGAAAAGAAATTTAAAGCGCTGGAGAACATTAAGCGCGTTTCTTGTTGAATCAGCTTTGTCCTTGCGACCCAGCACTTCTTGAAATAAGGTATCTGCTGTGTTACTGGCTCCTATTTCAAAAAAGGGTGACAGTAAGAAAAAGTAGAGTAAGTAATCAGTTGAAATCACAAACACATTTTCTTCATTTTAATGAGTTATTCAAGATTTTTTTAGAGCAAATGAGTAATTATTGCTGATTTTCATACTTTTTTGTTCAACTGTGTTAACATTTTACAACTGCTGAAATTCTATTTCAAAGTGAACCACTTAGCATTTTAATGTGGTAAGACCCCTGTGCGATTAAAAACAATCACTCTTTCCTATTTCAAATGCTTAACTTTGCTGCAGATATTTTATAGTTTGCTTTGGCTCCAGATGTACATTTTACAACCAAATTATGCATCTCAGGATATAGAAAAAAACCATAGAAAGCTTCACTTTTAAAATAAGTATAATTACATTTTGGTAATTAATGTCAGAGCTTCTAAAGTTATCACTAGGTTTGGCAAACACTTGTTTTATGTTTCCAAGTCAAGTCTTAAAAATTATAGACAATATTTGAGCCCCTTAAAAGTACCGATGGTCAAGACAAAGACAACGTCATGACTGAAAACGTCTAACTAGCTGGCACTGTAACAGAATGAATACAAATCATCTTGACATTGTATTAAAACTCTTAGTGGCTTCATCACACACAGGATGAAGCCTTAGTCAACAATTTCATGTATTTAAGTTCTATACTATCTATGAATATTCTTCAAAAAATACATTAAATATTGCCCTAAAACCTTTTCTATCCAAACTAAAAAGCCATCTATTTTCTAACAAAAATTGTTTCCTAACACAGAATGATACAATTTTATTTACAGTAGAGAAGTCTTACACTGCATATGAATATTTGCTTTTTTCAACTTATGACTTACTTTTAATTAACCAAAACAAAATAAAACAAAAAAAAGGGGAACCGCTTTAGCCTTTTTGATCATTGCGTGTAGAAGTTTCTACATTATCTGGTCTAGTGACTATACTTTAAGCAAAGATGAAAAAAATTACATCAGTCTCGCTGGGTGGCTTGCATGCCATTTTCTCTAGTCAACACTGTGGGTGGCCTGCTCATGTTAAAAGTAGTCTTTGTAAAATAATTGTTATATCTAAATAATGTTTAAACTTTGTTGAAATTTTGAAGCCTTGATGTAAAAAAAGTTTTGTCAGGACATCCATTTCCACCACATACTATTCAGCATAGAATACTTTAATCCATTAAGGAGAAATGCACAATGAAAACAGTTAGCTGCACATTTAAATACAGATCACCGTTAAAGTATGATTTTTCTCAAGTTTATAAGAAATTATTGTTTTGTAAATCCTTCTAGTAAATAACATTTTGTTTGTTTGAATTCATATGTTTCTTGTCCATTCTTTTAACAGCCCAGAAGCAATGTGCTGTACCTGAGAATTGAAGTTATATTCACAAAGGTTTTTTTGTTTTCTTTTTGATTTAATGCAAACCCTTTTTAAAAGGTAATTGACAACTGCAGGAAGACCACAGTGATTTATATTTTCATCTCTTTATGAAATTCTCAATTCAGGTAAATGATTCTACTTTTTTTTTAAGGGTACTTTTTCTGTTTTATAAGAAATTGAAATATATCAAATAACTTATTAATGCATTAATGAAATTCAATACTTCATGCAAAACAGGTCTATCTTTTTAGAATTAAAATATTGTAACATTTCTTGCCTCCTCTCCTCATTCCTCCAAATCTTTTCTACAAGAATAATCTTTATCTCTTGATTACTGATGAACCATCCATGGATAAAGTTTCAGTTCTTATATTGACTAATTATGTTTTCAAAATGGATGATTCATCTACGGTGCATGAATTTTTTTACTTCAAAATAAATCTCTAGTTATTCAATAATTGTCTTAGAGCCTGACAAAAACCATACATAACAGAATTTGATTTACCTCCTTTAATATACAATTCTTCATTAAATTAATTATAAGGCAGAGTATGTTTTGAATAAACAATTTAACAGCTTGTTTAGTAATTAAATTGAGCAAAAATTCCAAACATCTATAATTCCAGCTAAAACACCAAACTGTTCTTTTACTATCCCATGCCATTTCAATTCAAGAATTTGGAACGCTCTTAATGCACATTCAGATGCTGTGGAAAACATGCTCATTTTTAAGGATTTGTAACCCAGCTCACAAAACTGCAGTTGTCTCTCAAAATATGCACCTACGGTCCATAAAATGCACAATTCAACTGAAGAATTAAAGTCATTTTTGAAAGCAGTCCCTGCTACTCACGGATTATGGAAGCTTTTCAATGGTCAGGCAAGAAACAAAGCTTTGATCCTAAACTACTTTGCATAATATTATTTACTCTTTTTAAATCCTTGTATTCCTACTTCCCTGCCTCCCACCCATCATGACTTGCAAAGCATCGTGAGGAAAAGCAGCCAATTCTTTTCAAAGCAGAGCCAAACTTCAAACCACTCTGAAGTGTCTGGCACAAGTTCCTCCACCATTTCAGCTTGGAAAAAGACAGCTTGCACTGTCTACATACAGACTTCATTTATCAAATGAAACAGTAATTATATATTATAGGTAAATTTGTCTTATATTAATGTATATAAGAAAATAACACCGACCTAAATTTTTGCTTTTTTATTTAAAATATGTTACGCGATTTAGTACAAGGGAAAGTGCTCTCCGAGGAATCTGTGCTTGGTGCATGACATGGCCTAAATACAGAGCACTGAGGATTGCACTGGAAAATTTCAAGAAATGCTTCTTTTTCTTCTACCTAGATGTACCAAATATTCTGCACACAGACACACTCTACAGTCTTTATATAGAGGTGTCAGGCTTTATGTGGTGTTTTTTGATGATTTAAAAATCTTTTTGCAGTTTGTTTTTTTTCATTTCAGGCATCAAGATGAGGAAATAACAATGTTCAAACTACACCTTTATTTTGAGCATCAAGGAATCCCTACTGAAAAGGGCTAGAGCTGTTCACAAAACCCCCTGCTTTCATTGTGCTCCCCACACAAACACACGTACAGTCACTGCTTTCTTCATACAAGAGAAGAAAAACAGTGAACTTCCATGTCACTTTCTTGATTTCATAAAACACAGTCAGACTTTCCAACACTGAGTCAGCTATCTGCATGTCATTCCTGCTTATTGATACAGCACTAAGGGAAACATCCCTTCCTCTGTGAAAAAAATCACAATGAAACAAAGTAAAATTATCTTGGCAGAAGTCCCAGAATTAAAAAAAAAAAAGGAACTTTTTTGATCTGATGAAACACATACCAAACTGCAGCAAATTTAAGCCATCTCTCTCAATACAACCTTACAGCTAATACAGAGAAAAATAAAACTGACTGCTTTTCATGGTTTCTAGAAAGAATGTTCATGCCCAATAGTATAAATGCCAGCACACTAAGTGGAAAATATCCTGTCAATAGACCTTGCTACTGCAAATATCTTATAACTGGGTTTTTTTCTGCCTTACTTGAACATCTCACAATCCTGGTATTTAGTTCATCTCATCCTTCTACACTTGTATCCATGTAGTTCCTCTGTTTTCCTCATCCACTCAATATTGTGAGCCAACCAAAATTAATCTAAAGTAAACACTTTAGAACGTCTTTATTTTGATATTTATTTGCTTTGTTATCACAAACACTGACAAAAGTCGTGGCAACCACTTCTACTTATTTCAAAAGATGCATCATCACACCTTGGAACCACTATCACCAAATAGGGAAGGGATGAGAGACTGTTTTCTACTTTCTACAGTATTCCAGGGAAAATATTAAAGCCTGTTAGAAAGTCCAAAGTCCATAAATAGTTGCTGCTGGAAGGACAAAACTTACTGTTCAGTACATTCTCCAGTTTTTGCGTCATGGATCCTTCTACTTTTTCCGTTCCATCCGCTTCCAGTTTTTGATGGATTGCTAGAATAAAGAGTGTAGTTAAAATGCAGAACATTTTAATAGGTGGGAACACATTACATCAAAGTGACACTTTTAAACATTTTTAAAATTAAAAATAAAGTGTTATTTTTCTCTTTAGACACAAAAAAATACAAACATGCTTCATGGCAGCAGAGCCTAGTGGAAGACAGGGCTTAGAGCCAGACACTGCAGAAATTTAACCATTACTTTGACATAGACTTCCTGTATCTTCTTGAACAAGACAGTATTGCTTAAGGAAAAAATCCACAAACATACAGACAGAATAATGTATTAGTTATTATAATCTAAATTAGCCATCTTGTACAGGTATTAATTAAAATTTGTATTTTGAAAAGTACCATTTAAGCATATAATACTTCTGCTTTGTAAGTCACTGATGTCACAAAAAAGAAATTACCAATAAGTTAAGGGTAGAAAGGGAGTCACTGGGAATCTGGATGATGCCAAAATCAAGTGCTAGAACATTCCCCCACAACTTCTTTTCATCTATAAAAAGGTACTCCTAAAATACAATTTAAAAGTTTCTTGAAGCATTAACCATTATCACAATCTTTCTGTGTGATTTTGCTCAAAACAACAGGAAAACAGAGGGGAAGTTTATTTTTCTTTTAAATTATGCTTTATTTTCTTTTAAGATGCTATTTTTCTCCTGCCCTAAAATGCCAAAATTCTGAACTCTTATTTCTGTGTGGTATTACTAATGGAGGTGGAAATGCACAGTGTCAGCACTAATTTATTATTTTACTATAATTTACTCTAATATCTTTTGCAGGGAGGGGGAGACTTACCAGCACAGCCTAATGACACTATCTTACTCTGAAAATACAAACTTTGAATGTAGTGTAGATAGTCCTTTCTTCTACTTCCCCTCTATCACACAGCCCTCCTTCCCTCTTCTACTGTTCAGCATAGCCAGCACAAACCAGTATTCTCTCTTTTAAAGTTTTATTCCTGTATATATGCAGCACATATAAAATATTATTTTCCTTTCAGGTTTTTAATCTGATAACATGCAAAATCTGCTCTATCAAATAGCCATAAGCTCCTATTGCTTTAGATATATCTGAGGCTTAAAAAAAACTCCTACTGCTTTCCACTTGTTCTCAGTAGAATGGAGTGAAGCTAAGCTACTCTTGAAAAGAGTGATACCCAGTGCTTTGAAAAAAGCAAGTAATGATGTATTTTAGCTCAAAACAAAGATAACTTCTGAAAGCAGCTTTTCAACTATTCCAGCTTATCCTGCTCCAGTTTGTATGGCAGAGCAAACTGAGCTCCACAGCTGGATTCTTTTAAGGTGAAACAACATTAGAAGAAGCACCCCAAGACTACATCTGAGGTGCTGAGATATCTGGAATTCAATCCACGGGGTGAAATTTGAACTAGGTCTGAAACATTGCCATGAACTGCCCATACCATGCATAGAGAGATGCCATTGCCAATGCTGAGATATCTGGAATTCAATCCACGGGGTGAAATTTGAACTAGGTCTGAAATATTGCCATGAACTGCCCATACCATGCAGAGAGATGCCATTGCCAACTGGTTTCCTCTCCAGTGCCATCCCTACTTGCCCATGTCATGTAGATGCAAGCTAACAACTGAACAAGGACAGGAACCCTGGGGCCTCAGTCCTACTCCAAGGAGTGATCCTGAAACAGGATGGCCCGTTACAGCCTCCAGCCTCTTTCAAAGAGGAATTTTCATTGGGGGGAAATAGAGGAGACAGGTGAGTAAGGCCAGTGTGATAAAAAAAATAAAAAAAATAAAAAAAAGAGAAAAAAGAAGGGAAAGTACATTATTCTCAAACATCCAAATTTGACCCTTCAATCCCTTGATCCTACACAAAGAATTACAGGAAGTCTTGCTTTCATGAAAATACAAGAGCAACTCTATTTTCGTTCTTAAAGTTATCAGAGGCGGGGGGGAATCTAATTAGGACACCATATTTCTTAAGATAATCAACCCTGAAATGAAATGAACTAAAACTGACAGATTCTTGCACATTTTAAGGACAGAGATCTGTCTTAAAATATGTCGCACATATTTTGTGTACAACGGGGACAGCACTTACCAACAAGAATACTTCTACAATTTTATAACAAAGGCATTAATGGCTCTACTGACATGATTCCAGTTCTATATATCATTTTCAGTCACAGGCAGTCAATTATTGTAGTGCAATTAACTTTACATACTAAAAAGCAAGTTCAGCAGAACAGCAACCACAACATAAACAGATATTTTAAAGCCAAATGTTGCAAGTACTATTGGGAATCACATCAAGCTGTAATGATTTTAATTTACGTATTTTGAAATCATTCTATGAAACATACTTTTGAAAGATACTTTAAAAATAGATGTGGATAAAAGTCCAAGTTACACACTGCCTCAGAGGTTTTTAAAATTTAGCATTTTGGAACCATTGATTACATGCCATTAATTGCTGACCAATGCATTATCACATAGCTTCTGAAGGGGGCACACCTAAGCATTTCCAAAAGTGAACTGTAATATCTAAACTCTATCAAAGCATACATACTGGCAACAAAAGGTAAACATAATGAGGATTTTTTTCTTGTACAGAAGTTTTGGAATAGCACTGTCTACATGCTAGAACCTTCAAAAAGTCTCAAAATGTAGCTTCTTATTATGAAGGCAGCTTATTTAGAAATTATGATGATATTAAAATTAAAATATCATGATCTTTAACCAGTTGCTGAAAGTTAATATACACCTTCCCAAAGCAATTCTCTTTCTCATCTTGTTTGGAAAAGAACATACAATAGCAATATGCTATTCCCTCCTCTTCCTTTTAGAAGGCAGAAAGTAATTTCTTTTCACATTGGTAGCTATTGTGCATAGCAACCTGGAAAACAGTATTCAAGAATCTTAGTTTGAAAATTTTGATGTTGGAAACCCCTATTAAATCAATTCAAAACACACCTTCAGACAGAGAAAAGTATGTCAGCGGGGCAAAAAAAACAAAAAAACCAAGGTGTCGAGTTTCAGAAATGTAGAAAGCATTGCGGAGTACAGATAAAGGCATATTAAGCATATGTAACTAGGAGCGTAAAGAAAAAGGCATTTTTGAACCATTGTCTGAAATAAGGTATTTTAGGACATTCTTTAAAGTCTAAACCTACTTAAATTACTCTGTGTTCACACAATAAATTTGTTGTATTTCCTTCTACATGTTTAAGCTACTTTGTTTACTGTAGTTATTTTTACACATCATATTCAGATTTAGCAATAGAGAGCACATTCATTGTGTTCCAAGGCTGAGTTACAAAAGAAAAAAAAGCCTTACGTTTCCACAGTGAAAAAAGTTTTCCAATGAAGTCTGAGTTTACTCCATCTGCATCAAATGATTTTGAAAGAGCATATTCCTTCCATGAATACCAGACAAAAAGTCGTTGATTTAAAAGTTTAGACAAGCCAAACTATATGCAGTTATGAAAAGTAGACCTCATCTTTGAAAGGAATCTAGAGATACTCAAGTTATTTTTTTCTCTTAAAGCACTAAATCCATTTAATAGTGGGATGATACTGTTTGGGCCAACCCCTGTTCTCCTGTACCCAAAGTGCTTCCTTTTGCTGGATCTAGCAATCACACAGCTGCAGGGCAGCTGCAGTGAGATAATTTGGTGCAAAACTAACTCACCAAGGAAGAAATGTTGCTTTACTGATCAGTGAGCTTGTCTCTGTGGCAGCACTGCAATATAAGGAAAGGAGCATACGGCGAAAGGAAGGTGGAAAGACATCCTATTCTTTCCCCACTACCAGTACTTAGGATTACCTTCAAATGCAACATCTTACTCACAACTCATCACTGGCTGCAATAAGAAGAGTAAGGAGACAATTTTAGGTCTTTGAAGGCTTGAAGTAAAGGATGGATGGGATTTTTCTTAAACTGCCAGTTACCCTGGATTTACCTGACACAAACTATACAAGTTAGAAAAGCAGCTGGAAACCTAGCAGAATCTGTTTGTTATTTTTAGGAGCTTTACTGTAAGAAGCATACAGTAAATAAAAATGAGGAAAGGCTACATCTGGATGCTTCAACTAAGGCCAGATAATTAATTGTATTTTGTATCATCTTTGCCAGTAAGGGTTCACATTTCCTAGCTAAGTCAGGGTATTTAAAGTCTTGCAAACTTCACAGCTGCAGGCAGAAACTGATTAATAATAGTGAATAAACTAAGTTCAAAACTCACAACCTCCAACTGCAACTAAATACACCAGAACACATGCAAAGTTTAATCTGGCAAATAAACCATAATACAGGCCTTGTATTAAAATAAACTGCAATTAATTCATTGCTACTTGTGTTGAAAATAATCTTATTTAATCTAGGAAAGGCTATGGGGGTTTTTTGTTAGATTTATGGTGACCATGAATCTAGTAAATTAAACCACACTTGCCAGGATCATGCAGCTTTTGATTTGCAAATTTCACACTTGATTTCCTCATTAGATATTTTTAAAATGTATTTTGAGAGAGGCACCAGGCGTGGCATTCTCAAAAGTTCCTCAGCCTCTCAGCTCAAAGCAACACAGACCATTTTCTGACTAAAGGATGGCTAGAAATGCATGTGGCATCTGAAAATCTTACTCATTTTCATAGAATCTCGGTTAAAGAAAAAAGTACTTGAAATAAATCACATCCTTTTAGTCAGATGCAGAAATCAGGAGGGGAAAAAACACAAGAAGCACAAAGCCAACTCAGAAAAGTATTTAAGAAGATCTGATGTGGTAACTAAGAACCTGGCACCAAAGAACACTAATGGAGATCAAGAACACATTAGAACATTGCCAGGGTTCATGCCTAATGCATGAATAAAAATGCCTTTGGTTTCCTTTATTGGAAGATTAACAATTTTTTGTAATTTTAGCAAAATATAAGAAGGTCATTGATGAGGAGAATATCCCTATGTAAGGTAAAAACTGTTCTGAATGGATTTAACAGGACTACAGGGCTGCATATAAAGAGGAAAACAATAAAGACAGCATGCCATGAATGGAGCTCCTAACACATTACTACATGAAAATCTAAAAAAAAAAAAAAAAGTAGTTTTTTCCCTTTGGCCATTAGTAGTGTTAAGTCTAGTTTGGTTTGGTCATTCCTGCAGTGCCCCTTGAGAATTCTAGATATTTTTGTATTGGCATAGCAAACTCAGCTTTGTTTTGGTTAACATTATTAATCCTAGCAAAAATGACAAAATATTGAACTAAATGCAGTATTGTCTTAAGTTGCATTTTTGTGTTTTGTTTCTCTAGCATTTACTTTTTCAAGCTTGTTTACCCAACACAGTGGAAAAAATTGAAGAAAATGGACAGCCTTAACAAGATATTTTAAGGTAATTGAAGCACACTGCTAGGAAGGGAGCCTAAACAATTTTAGTCTAAAAACATTATGAGACCAGACAACTTGTTCTCAGATGAACTTATATTAAAGCAAGTCTGATATTTCTGGGCAAATATCTTGGAAATAGACAGGAAAATGTGGCTTATTATTCTGCCTATGGATGCACTAAAAATTCCAGGACTGGATCCAGGCCTTTGCCAGAACACTTCAGAATTAAACAGTACAGAAAATGCTATTCTCTCTTTACTGGCGCTAACTTTCTGCATCTGTGAAAGGTAAAATAGTAAAAACAAAAGCAGCTTTTAAATGTTGCATTTAAAAGGTGGTATGGAAATCAAAATGGAATAATGTAGCATGAAATTAAGGTGGTTTTATGGCTTGCAGGATAAATCTGGATTAAATTTAATCACAGGTAACTTTTTTGCACACTCGCAATCAATTGCGGAATTAGCTGTTTGAAAATTGCAATTGCAAAACATACTTCTCCTTCTACATGCTTTACTATTTTTCAAATTCAAACAGAAGAGTTAACCTACCTGAAAAAAACCCAAGTTCATAAAACATGACAGCCACACAGTAACTATAAGCTGTCAAAACTACATTCTTTTGGAGAAATTCTGCTGGTAATCAGCTCACATCTCTAAAACAGTAACTGATGAAGAAGATACGTGAGCAGCCAGCATAAAAGCAGAACTTGGGCAGAGAATTTTCACTATGACCTGTGACAATTGCTGCTGTTTCCCATGTTTTCTAATCAAATTTTCTCTCGCTTGAGACAAAAAACCCAACTCCCGATACTATACCATGCTAGGACCTGCACCAAAGGAAAGTTTGAGCCTTTTATCAATTGTGATAACTTCTGCTTTTATAAAACTGCATTAAGGTAACAATTGGTCTGCTACAAAAATTGACTATAAGAACTGCATGCAGAGGAAACATTCACCCAAGACTAAACTATCTACCACCACTTACATACTTTATGGCACCCCTTTGTCAGGTCATCTTTCTCTCAGAATACATTTCTCATTTTAATGTCCCTCTTGTTGTCTAGTGCTGAAAGATCAGAACACAAGTTTTCAACAAGCAAAATTAAATTAAGTTTTATTTAGCATGGCTATTTTTAGAATGCTTAATTTAGCACATCTATTTTTTTCATTTTGAAGGCTGAGGAGGCCTATAAATGTAAGGAAAAATATGAAGCAATGATAGTACTTATCCTTCTCATTCAGTTTCTGCCTGTAAGGGTAGCACAAAGATGATTCAAGTATTCAGATAGGAGGACCCACTTGGAAAGCTAGACAATGAGCAGAGAGTACATCAGCTATTGCTTCATGATGACTACATGGAGGTATGATCATAATCCTTACCTTGAAATAATGTCACTTGCACCTGCTATGGGGCACACATATGCAGAGGAACTGCTACTCTGAAGTGACTAATATGCTCTCAGATATGTATCTGATACATGCAGCTTCATTTTTTTTATTCTTGCCAGCTTGTTTCCATGGCCCTATTCTTTCTTATGCTCTACAAACTATCATCTTTAAAATCACTAGCTGTAACAGCAGACTGTTCACACCCTGAAAAGACAATATTCTATCACTTGAAGTAGGAGGAGGAGAACATTAATAGACATGCATCACACGGAGAATTAGAAATAGAGCAATTCCAGACATTTCAAGTCACCTGCACAACATTCAGGCAGCAATCATATATTTGAATTGGATTTAATCAAACTCATAGGCTTATAAAAATCCATACTATTTGAAAAAATATACATGAGAGCAAAATAAAGCAAAAGTATGAATTAGATTTGTTACAAAACAGCAGTGTTACAACAGCAAAACCTGGTATACCGTCCCAATCCCACATTACCAAGCAAGAACAGTCATGCACTAACATTTAATTGGGAAAAAAAAAAAAAATTCAAAATTATTCATCAATCTAGTTTGCAAACAGAATCACTAATGAAAAACTGGTTGGCTCTATAGAACCTCTTTAAATTCAAATACAACAAAATTCCTCAAAAGTTTGAAGTGAAGGGACAAATTTATTACAGACTAGCATCAGTTTTTAGCTTCTCAACTTCCCAGTCTTATTCAGAATTGAATATAGCTCAGGTGATATTTTTTGTTTTACTTTAGGAGAAAATGAATTTAACAGACATAATGGCAGCAGCACAGACTTATTCAGCCTGAATCCAATCCCGGATCACTAACATGCTCATATTAGAATGAGCCTTAGGGAATGAACTGTAAAAATAGTCTCCTGGAAGAAAAAAAAACAAAACTAAATAAAAAAAACCCAGGTATTGGCCAGATTAGGATCTTTTCAGCCAGGTTATTTCAGCCACACCATTCTAGCTTATGTATTAAGAAAGGTAGAAGACAAAAGGCCAACTATAGTCCAAGGTCCCTATCATGCAGGTATTCCCACAGGCCACATATCTGAACAGGAGTAGGAAAGGGAAAAAAGGAACAGTGCTGTAATAGCCAGTAGTGCTTCTTTTGTACAGACTTCTTCCTGAAAATCATAAAAAATGTGTTTGTAGTTGTAACTGCAAAAAAAAACTGTAGCCAAGCAAACTAGAGAGCCAAATCTAAACCTCAAATTTGCTCATGATATCTGTGTTTTAAAGACATTACAGCATCTTCTTTACCTGCCAATAGAGATTTCGTACTTACATGTTTTTGTATAAGTGAGCGACTGAAGTAGTCATTTCCCTATTTTTTCCTGTCGTTTAAATAAGAAAAAACTGCAGCCTTAGGTTCATTGCAAAGAGCATTTCAGGAAAAAAAAAAAAAACAAAAAAAACCAAAACATACAGAAAGAAAATTAATTTGCTAACTTTCCTAACAACTTCTGTGTGGGACCTGATTTGCTTGTGACGGTAAAATACGTCTGAACTACAAACACATAAACAGCCACCCTTTTAGGAATGCTACATTCTAGGTTGCACTTAGAATTACAGGAAATGAACCAGCTGAACTCCCCAACACTGACAAGTAGGTCAAGTTGAGATAAACCCTGCTCCCCTCAGCTCAGTTTACAGCTCCCTTCAGCTGACGAAACAAACTTCCTGTTGAACATCTCCTCTGCAGAGTCACTGCCAGCCAAGCTAACAGCCAGAGAGACATGGGGATCTGATAAGGCTATTCTATTTTCCCAGAAATTAAGCCAAACAAGGATGGGTTCTGGTCTATTTGAGCTCTTATTTTCTCAGCAAACAGCCTCTAAATCACAAAATACAATAAACATCTTAGGACTGCTTTTTATGCTTTCCATTGCTTATTTATGAAAATATTAATAGTCGTTTAAATGTGTAATAGAGTCTGATAGTACACTGAAGATCAGACAGAACTTACTGGTCCTAACTAATGAAACAAGCTGCACAATAATCAGTAATTCAGTCTTTCCTTAATCAAGGTAAATATATATTTGCAACAAACATTGTTAAATGTATATGAGTTTTAAAAAACATGTATAAAAGCTGTAGAGGAGTATGAAGTAACTGGGCAAGCGTTATACCTCCTAATGTGATCCTCCTATGAAAAGTTATCCTGTACTAATGCAGGGAGACTTAAAAGAAATAACTGCTCACAAGTAGCTCTGTTCTACAACTACAGTGCAACAGACCTGCAGTTTATGAAGCACAACCACTGGGATTACAAGATGTGTTCTAAGATATCTGAAGGGGAATATTGAGAGTCTAAATTTTTGCCCTCAAAAAACCCTATCTTTAGAAAATAAATTAGATTTTAGAAATCTTCCTAAAGCAAGAGAGTTAAAAAAAATATCTAAACAAAATGAACTAACTCAGAAAATTTAAATCATATTGGAAGACAGAAGAAATGTATTCAGTAAGGGTTTCCTTTCAGTCACTTTTCATCTGTGACAATTGTATGCTCAACATCAAATAATAAAAGTTTGCAGAACAATGGCTATATCCCTAAGAGTTTGTGCTGAAACAATTGTTCAGCTTTCAAATATAAACTACTACTCACTTCAGCTTTGTTGAAATGCATACAAATTCTAGCTGCACTTTTTAAAGGAGAAAATAAGACATAAAAATTCACCCTTAGGTGTGTAAGGGCAGAAAAGTGCCATCACATCATCTTGCACAATCACTGTCTAGCCAGATTATATTTTCAATTTAACATTCTTCTGTTAAAAAGCTTGAATTTGATAGCTGCATAATGAAGAATTAATGGGGGGGGTTGTTTGCTTGGGGGTTTTTGTTCGGTGGTTTGCTGTTGTTGGTTTTTTAAAATCTTAATCTGAGCTGTTTCTCTAGAACAATGTTAATAATGCTTACTTTTAATTCTCAGCATCCTTCATTTGAGAAAACTGTAGTGATCAAATGTTCTGGAAAAAACTTTGACATCTGGCAGTAGGGTTGGATGATGGCACCAAATAAGTCTGTTTTTTCTCTTCTTGCTACTGGAAGCAACATCCAATTTAACAGTTGATTGTACCTATCACAAGTTCAAGTCTTTAAAAAGTTATGTCATTTTTCCCAATACACTCTCTCAAAAATATCCTGCATAAGGAGGAAGAACAGGCAAATACGTAGTTCTGCATTCAAAACTGAAATTCATATGCAATAAAAAAGTGGGTTTATTGACTGAAAAGAAGCAATAACCCTTCTGCACATGAACTTAGGATAACATTCAACAGAGAAATGTCTATTAAAATGCTACAGAAGAGAGCTGTGACTCATACTGCATCCTCATTAAGAATTTGGGTTCAGAATTTAAAAACTAAGTATTATATTGATGCTACCTTTGAACTTCAGTGTTACAGTTTTGAATTTATAAGAGTGAGGCTTTAAGTCTATAATTTTCTTTTACAAGAGCATCAAGGCCCTTCTTCCATTATATCACTTTAATTCACTGTATAAACTGAAAGTCTGCTTAGTCCTTTTGAGCACTACAGGGAGATCACTGAGGGGAAGACAAAGCCAATCCATTTTGGTTACAGACAAAAAGTGACATCGTGAACCACTTGAATCATCCCAAATATAAGCTCACAATTTAGCTAAATGACAGAGCTGATAAACCCTGATTTTAGGTAAAAGTAACACTGATAAAAGTAAAAGACGCAAAACAATATTACAGCTTACTTTTTTTTTTCAATTGAAACCATAGTAGTTAGTAAAATAAACAAGGTTGCTTTCCCTACCATTATTTTATTAATATTTCTCACATTACTACTTGCTTGTTGACCTCCTCATTTATCAGAAATCAGTCTCCAAAAGCAAAATGCTACTAAGAGGTGGAACAAAACAAAATTACTCAGTTGTGCTCAGCTTTTCTAAAACCTCACAACATTTATGGCTTGTCTTTCTTCAAATCCTACTAGGTATGTGCTGATCCAAAAAATAATCCTACAAGGTAACACTGTTAGCACTACTTTTATCCATAGCAGCAATTTATTGAAAACAGAACTCAGTTTTTTAGGTATGAGATACTCCTTATGCAAAGGAAATTTGGTTGTGAAAAACAAGCCATGTTTCAATCTCTATTTTGGATTATGCTTGAGACAATTTAAAAAAGAAAAATAGGATTTCAGTATTTCCAAGATAGAAGAAGTACAAGGAAAGCCTATTATTTTTCCTAGCATTTAATGAAAACTCAGCGTAAAAAGGTGAAACAATGCCAAGTAATGGGTCTTAGAATATTTTCCTACAAGTACCACCACATTCTTCAGATTTTCTGCTAAATTCTTTAATACTTTTGTTATTGAACCTTGTTAAATTTTGGCCAAAGGGGTCAATGAACAGGATGGATAACCAGCATAGTGGTAAATGACAAACCTGCTGGGGATGGTTTCCTGGGCACTGTTGCTGTCTCACCCAGACCAGAGCCTCCCTAGACAGGACTACAGTGGCCCACAGTGAGGTTTGACCTGTGAGACCTTTAATGCTTTAAGCGTGTCTGTGTGTTTCTATATACAATAAACATGAATATATAAATGACAATTACAATAATCTCACTACTGTGCTGCATTCTCCCAATGGCAAGCAGAACAGAAAGGCTCTGATTTCCCAAAGCAACAAGTGTCTGGATATTCATATAAAGATTACCATTTGACTATTGGATAAGGCATCATAAAATCAAAATTTTTCTGTTGCTAAAGTTTGCAAGCTCTCTTAATATTAACTACAGTTTAACACTTCTCTTTATTGCATTTGTGGTCTAGGCAATTTGATCAAATGTCATTACTTCCTGTAAGATACAGTTGGTGGCATCTTTTACAAATAAACCACATCAATACAGCTAGTGACATCTTCTGCAAATAAACCACATCAATGAGTTAGCCAGTTCTAGCTTGTGACCAACACAGCACAGATTTTGGGCTCATTATACAGTTTTAGTACAGACCATTAAGAGAAACAGTATTTTTAGTATTAAATTCAATCTTGTATGCACAGGATAAAGGTATTTTCTTTATCCTGTACTTAGTAAGTGCAAAGCATCTTTACCTGACAGAGCATCTTGTGCTTCAAAAAATGTGCTGAGACCTCCTTTGACATAAGCTAGACTCCCTTCATTTTTCTTATTGGCTTGTTTCTTCAAATTCACAACAGCTGTTTTGAGCTGATCAAAACTGAAAACAAACAAGAAAACCTCAGAGACATTCAAACAATAAGGTCATCTAATAAATAAACAGAACAAACTACTTGGAAAATAAAGCCACTTTCAGAACAACTACTAGGGGCGAAGTAATTGCTAATGAGTGTTTATTTCAATGACTTGGTTCTTAGTCCAAAGACTTCAGTATTTTAGTTTCAACCCTAAATAGAGGGATTCTCTATTTTGTTTTGTTTCTGAATTAATTCAATATTTTTTGTTGGTTTGGACATACAGCTCACAATTGAATACAATATTAGTGCAAAACAAGAGAAAAGCTAAACAGATCCAAGCTTTATGAAGGTATGGTTTTTATATGCAATCTGCTGAAATATTTTTGAAAAACACTTCATAGGGCAATATTAATCACCAACTGATCATTGCTGTTGGTATGGTAGCTTTCTTTTTTATCTGATTTTCCGAATATTGCTTAATTTTTTCCAAGTTAAAATTTGATTTCACATCTTTATCTTTTGCAAGCACCTGCAATTAATTGAGAAGCCTTATGTTGTGAATAAATTTTCATTATTTGTATGTAATTTTTTTGGTTGATGATGATTAGTATGACCTCAGTAGTTATATTACTTGATTAACTATAAAAACACCACCATGAACAAGCTCAGAAATACAAATACAGCACATGATTTTCATCCTTAAAGTCATTCTTCCTAGCTGCCAGCCAAAGCTATCTCCATAATACACAAAAAAAGTAAAACAAAAAACTGCACTACAACTCTGTGAGGAGAGGGATCAAGGAAGTAGAAAACTAAGACATAAGACAATTCCATCAATATTCTGCCCATTTTAAAATAAGAGCTGGTACAAAAAGACACATTAAGAGAATAAACCAAATGTTAGCCCAGGCAATGAGAAGGATATCCCCACCTGCTGGGAGAGAAAGCACACTGGTACACTTAAAAGCACTTTTCTTTTTACACTGATGATGTCACAAAATTTTGCCTAATTTTCTGATTCCATCTGCTGGTCAGAAAAAACATTACTCATTACCTGGATTGGTCCACTTGGGCATATGTAAAGAACTTACCAGCAGCATTTTCAAAATAATGAAAATCTGTACAGTTCTCCTTTTAAGCACTGTTTCATGTTACCTGATGATCTCACTACATGTCAAAATAGTTTATTTTTATTTAACAGGATATTGCCAGGATTAAAAGAATTAGTAAAAAGGATGTTATACTGATTTGTTAAAAAGAATATCCTTCAAGGAAAAAACAGACATAAGCTAACCAAAATGTCAGTGCACCGCACATTTACCATTTCCAATAGCTAAGGTTATATAGAGGACAAGAACTAAACCACTGCTGCATTTCCAGAAAAACAGCACAAATTATATGGGATGATATTTATACAATTCCAGAATATTTTTAAGACTACAAATGTTGAATTGGGGAAAAAAAAGAAAAGCAACCAAAATAGTTTTTCTACTTCTTTATTTAAAGATATACTTAGATTCAAAACATAACTGGATTCACCCTACCCATTGAGCATTTATTCCTGTTGAGTTTTACAGCACTCTTGTAACTTCAACACTAAGATTTGGATTTTATAAACCAATATAAATGGAGTTAATATGCAAAAAACTCCAGATTTCATTCAAAAGTACTAATTAACACTTTTTATGTAATTGGATAGAGGAGATAATTACTTGAAACTGTTGACATGCAAAGACACAAACTGATGGAATTTTTTCAGCAGAAGTATGAAATACCTAAGCTGACACTAGACAAAGCGTTAAAAATGTTTCGTCTTTTCTAAAAGCACCTAACTCATTCAAGCTGTATAGCCACAGACATTTATACTCTCCTGAGTTTGTGGCTCAGCTCTCACATCTTTCTTATAGCAGTGGCCATAGGTGGGCAGAGCACTTCAACTGCAGCTTTAACAATGCCAAGCAGAATAATTATCTCCATATTTTACCTAACACATTGCTGCTGATACACCCCAGAAGATGCTTTGCACTAAACAGTCAACTTTTGCAAACACTGAATTGTCTTCTATATGACTGCTTTCCAATCCCAGGTGTGTACTCTCCTGCTTGCCTTCCCCACACCCCTTTGAATCTTGAATTTCACAATTGCTACAGCCACAGCTGCCACTGGTTATCACATCCCCTGCCTCGCCTGCAAGAGTCCTACTCAGAAGAGCAGCACCCCTGAAGACCCATACTGCAGCTGTGTTAGAAGTCATTCCCAGAGCTCCTCACAAGCCTCCTGGGATTGCTACCCCTCCTTGTAAATATGATGGACATTAAAGTCTTCTACAAAAACCATGGTCGGCTCTCTGGAAACTTCTCCAAGTTGCTCAAGGAAGATTTTCTTCACTTCCTCATGTCACGGCAATGTCACCTATTCCAGACTCCTGAAGAACATCTCAACCATCCTGCTCCATTAACAGGGTCCATATATTTATTCCAGCTGTCTTTCACATGAAGGTCAAGTTCATCTCTTCTTTTCTGGGGATCTTCTTCAGTAGGCCTCTTGCTATCCTTCCCAAAATACTAGGTACATGAGCTAGCCCACTTAATTCCAGTAGTATGTTTGTCTAATTCCATGTGGAGTTCTGTTTCTTACTTGATTCTCAGACAGCACATGACTGTAAGGTTAGACACTTCCAGCTAGTTTTGTAATTACCTGCAGCATTCTTAACGCTGTCATTGAACCCACAGGTAGCACTCTGTCCCTTCATTTTACTGCAGGCTATTATCACCATCCCCTGATAGTCTGAATTTAAAGTTTTTGACACCAAAGTGCAAAACTGCTGGCTCCCACACTCCCACCCCACTTTTTCAAATTAATTCAGTTTCTCACTAGCAGTCTTTTTTCTTTAGTCATGGACCCAGCTGGAGAAGCAAAAAGTGCTGCTTTTGAAACCAGGGTTATAGCCATCTGTGAATCTACAGGACGCATCCCTATTACCTGAAGATTTCCCCTTCGCATATAAATCAAAGGGATACCTAGGCTCCCACACTCTCCACTGTTGTCCCCAGTCTGCAATCACTTGTGATCTGTTCTGCATCTCTCTGGGCAGTGTCCCTGGTGCCCATATGGATGAGCAACAAAGTGGAAACAATCCAAGGGCCAAACATCGAGAAAATCTTTAACAAAGACCTACACCAAAAGCTGTTTACTCTATCACTTAATTGTCCCCAATTTTTAAAAAACAAACCGTGATGATCCCCAAAGTTATCAGATTCTGACAGACAGAATTAATTTGGAGTAACTCCTCTTAGTTACTTGATTTCAAAAGATGCTGTCACTGTATGTGTATGCATTAGGTAATCATGTTCTCTTGCTATTCTGACCCTTTAAAGTACCATCGTTTTGAGAGGAAATTTAAGTATTTCCCAAGCATAGTAAACGGCTGTTTCTTTAAAAACTAAATATCCTCCCACCCCCAAAACCAAGAAGCAACCCACCCCTTTTCCACTAGTAGGAAATAAAACTAAAACAATTTGTAAAATTTTATTTTCCATTAAAATACCAATCGGAGTATCTAGCTGAAAACAAGAAATGAAGCTCATCTTCTCTATTGAAAATGGCTTCCAGTATTATGTGAACACATAGCAGGTATGAGTTCTGGAATTCAATTATACATGTAAAAATATATTTATATAATAGATAAATAGTAAGTACATACTATGAACTCTATTTCTAAATTAAGATTTTAATTGTCAAGATTTTTAAGGGATTTACCTCAAAGATTCTACTTGCTTGTCCAACTTCTGCTACTACAGCATTTTCCACAAGTGTTAACTACAACCTAAATGATAATAACAATTATAGCAATCTGTTCAGTGCCTATAACCTGTGTCTCTGTTCATGACTTAACACCTGGAGATTCCACTCAAGGCCGTGTTAACTTCTTGATTCCTAAAGTTTGAAGAAAGACAGCTTCCATCTGATATTGGGGGTTGTGAATATAAAAAAAAAAGCCATCATAAATTAGGTCTGGTTACAAACAAGGTCTTTCTCAGAAGCAGATTAAGCAAACTGGTTGATTCATGTTTCAGGCCAAGCAGACACACCAGAGACAATTGTGACTGTTTTACACACAAACCACCACTGACACATCTACTGCATAACGAAATACCATCAGCGACTTGCATTTAAAACAATTACTTATATGACAGCAACAAACCTTGTTGTTGAATGATTCTCAATCAGGTACCAGGCAGCAGAAAAGTTTTCACTTGTGAAATCAGCGCTCATCCCAGGAAACAGCGACTCTAAATCTTTTTGAGGAAATCTGCCCCTGAAAAATGAATATTCATTTCTTCAGTGAAACATAGCCTTGTAAACAGACCTTGTTCACAATTAAAACATTCACACAAAAAACTCAAACTAACAACAAACACCAAATCATTTCCCTATAAGATGGGAACCTTAACTTGTAACTCACCTTGAAATTAAATCTGCTATTACAGACACATGTAACATGTCTGGGAGAGACTGAAATCTATTCTAAGCAAAATTAATTTTACCATTTTGATTTCACGATTACACATAAGACAGAAATTTTGTCTGTACAAAGTGCTTCTACTTAACTTTAAAATGGTAAGACATCAGAACTTTGGCAACTTGTAAATGATCTCACACAAGTATTGTCTATTGATTCCTAAGCAGCAGAAGTAACAGAAACATGAAAGGGAGATACACAGAATATACTTCCATTATATACAAACACTGGAAAAAGTACAATACTGAGTTAAAATAATTCTCTTGCAAAACAGAACACACTGATCTGTTTGTTCACCATACATAAAACAAAGGAAAAACAACTTATCTCAAGAGGCAGCCATTAGGTTCTCTAAGTTTTTATGCAGTCTTACAAATGCATGAAGAAACCATGTGAGCAATTCCTTGTGAAAACAGATTCTCTACAACAGCATTTTAAAAACTGTAAGTAGTTTCTAAGATACTCATCCAGAAAATTTATTCCATTTACTTTAAGTCTGCATAATAAAAATATTTAAAGCACTTTTTGATGAAAACACGACAACCTTCATCCCTCAGTCTGGACACACACCCAACACTTGGCCATATTCATTCCACCATGCACTCAATACATCACCAGGTGCACTTCCTCCTCTCATCTTCACCACCAGCTGCATCCCAGTCTTCAGAGACTAATTGTGGCAAACAAATCCACTTGTGGTCAGCCCTAAATGGGTCAGTCAGGTGGACTAGATGGACTTATGTCCCTTTCAAGCGAAATATTCTCATGTATTCCAAAAATTTACTATTTCATTTTTGGATCACAACATCCAACTCAAAAGACAATTAAGTCCCTCTCTGATACTCACAAGTTAGGTGAGCTTTGTTATACAAAGTACACTGTAAGTAAGTGAAAATCTGCCATACTTTGCATTTGAGAGAAAACTTGGGTGGGAGCAGCAATACAGAGTCAGTTATAAAGAATTACATTTAACACACAGGGAAAGCCATTTAAATGGACACAAAAGCAGTGATTTGTTAGTTTTAGTTTTTTCTAATCTAAACATATTTCAAGATAGTTAAAGCTGTTTTTATTACAAAAAGCAAACAGCAGATTAAGTGAAACAAATCTAAAGGCGGGCACATTAAAAAGTATAATTATATAGAGAGAAGTTGTTTCCTGGAAGTTTCTTTTCATACCAAATGGCCATTAGCACAAGCAGGTACAAAGGACCTACGTACATAATGACATGGTACAGAAGTCTTTCATCAGTAGCACCTGATTACAGCAGGGGCATGAAACAATACATTCTAAAAACCAGAAAAAAAAATCAATTGAGATTCAGGGAAAAGTGATGACAGATATGAAAAGTAGAGATACAGGGAAAATAGTGTGAGAAACAACTGCAGCAGGAAAAAATGAGGGTCCCAACATCCGCCTGTGTTCAATTAAAAAATGATGATGTTAAAATAAAACTTAAGACAGAAGTAGTGAGATTCAGGATTTTCAATGACCTTAAATTTCATGAATGACAGTAAGCAGAAAGTGTTGATGGATGTAAGAAGAAAGTTTCAATTTATTCTTCATTTAAAGACAATATAAGATACTTTATTTTACCCTCCAATTAGTCAAAAATGCCCAGTAGGAACATGAACTTGAAGGATAGCACTTCACATGTGATACACAGTACAACTGTACAAAAAAACATTTCTATTTGATCCACACATGGTGACATCTTTGTGGACAGCTGCATTTTTTAATGCTAGAAAAACAAAACCGAGAAAACAAATTTGAGTTTTTGGGAGAGACTTAGACATTCTGTCCAAGCACTATTTAAGTGAATGCAATCAATACAGAAGTGTAATTTCACTCATATTTTCAGAATTTCCAATGTTCTCCAAAATCAAGAGACAGATATAATACAAAAAGCACATCCACTCAAATATGCCAATACCAAATGCTACTCATAACTGCAGGTTTGTAAGGGATATGCATGACAATTTAAGCCTATGCATGAGCTATACAATTCCTAGGGGGAAAAATAAAACTATTTTTTAATACATACATACATACATACATATATATGTATAAAGACCAAGATAGACTTGTAATCAATTACTGCAAATGAATCTTGTCTACAGACAGAGGGACACAAATGAAGGAAATTTTTTTCAGTTTGATGTTTGGCTGCCTTGAAAAGTTATTAGGAGGTTTTTTTCCAGCAGATGTACTTGTGTAAAACCATAAATGCTTTTATCTGCACAGACATATTTTAGACATAGTCACAACAGACTAGAAACATGAATGTGAATGTGTGAGGTATGTTAACAATATGTTATACTGTATGGTTTAGTACCCTTATTTTTATTGTACATTTTACCAGTAGTTTTCCCACTAACAGATATGCTACAGCTTGCTACATACAGACTTGCTACAGCTGTCTTCAAAACTAAGTGCACACTAAAATGCTCACACTGAAAGCAACTGTATTTCTAGAATGTCTGGCCAGATGCATCTAAAAGAAGACTGACTCCACATACATACAAGTTTGTTTCATTAACTTCCATTACTAAATTCAATAAGTCAGGTTTTGGAAGTATTTCTCATGAAAACTTGCTTACTGTTTACTTATAAACAGGCCCATATGAGGCTTGAGAAAGTACTTCTGGTTTATTCTTTCCAGCATTACAGGGTGAAGATGAACCAGTAGCAAAAGCTTAGATCATGATGGCATGCAATTAAACTGTAAATAATTTCTCTGTTGATTTGCTCATTATACAAGAATCACTTCATGAAGAATACTTAATCATTATTTAAAAGTAATCACTGTAAAAGAAACTGGGAACCACAATTTGAATCCAGAAAATCTCAGAGAAAGAAGAGTGAAGCTTACCACCCTTGACAACCCCAAGTATTACACTACCTTTACAAATTTCAGCAAAGGTACACATACTGAATTTGTATACTAGTACTTTCTGCTTGGCACACTATTTTACCTAGAATAGAATTAGATCTGATACTTGACCTATAGTTAACATTTTAAAATAGTCTTATTTATGTTTCAGCAGCAGTTTTAAATACAAAAGAAATTGAGATTTCACATAGTGGTCATATTAATGAGCATTATAATAAAAATACATTTGGTTACAAGCCACTATACACTTTCACTTCCCTCAATCACATGCTGAGTATAGTTAATAGAGTCATACAACATTAGATGTAGTGGTCCTTGCTTCCATGTAAAGGCCATGCACATTTACTTTGGATTCAAAACAGGTGTTCAATTCACTTGTACCACAAGTGCCCATCAACAGAAGTCCCTCCTTGCACTAGTTCAAACTTCAGGCTCTGTATAGACTAATAGCAATAAACCTAATTTAACAGTACGGGATTCATGGGCTCTTACAAATTCTACTACAGAACTTGCGTCCATACACAGCATTTATATTCTCCGGAGATTAGCTGGAAATCTCCATGGGTAATCACAGCCTCCAAGCAGTCACAACCAACTAAGAGCAACAGGGTGCAACAGATACTAATTAACAAAGCTTGACAATGAACGCAGTTCAGTAAGTAGCAATTTTTCTGTTAAATTTGTTTTGCTCCCAGAACTTCAGGATCTTATAGTAATAATTTCAGCATATATGACAATATTTGCAGATTAAAGGTGCGTTCCCAAGCAAGATACAGACAGCAAAAGGTAACTTGAAGCTCAGTTCCACAGGAGTTTACAAAAGGTCAAAAGGAGCAACTTTAAATAAACACAGATTCTGAATAGCAACCAGCATAAACAAGCTCCAGCTAGAGCTGCTGTACACTCCCCCTCTGTCTGGTACCAGTCAGACTCCTTCAAGCTGGCTTTGTACCAGCTGTACTGTGTTAATAATGCATGCAAAAAGATCAGCGTAAGGGACATTGGTGTAGACTAAACATGAGAAATCAGAAGGTGCTAACAAAGGTCTCTCCAATAGCAACAAGGCAAGCATGTACTCTGGCAATTCCTCCCTAGTAGCATTGGATTCAGTAGAAATATGAAAACAAAGTGGCAACTGTATTTTAGAACTGGCACAATGTGGTAAGAGAAATCTACTATGAAATTATAGGCTGGTAGCTGCAGCTGATGCATCAACCTAACAAGCAGTAAGTGCTACTTTATTTTTTGATATCATAAAGCTAGGACTATACTGCAACTCTCTTTTGTAGGTTTCAGAATTTTTTTGCATGCATCTCTGTGATCAAGTTTCCACACACCCATCACTTTCAATGATGAATTTACTTCCTTTTCTTGCAAGCCATTTAAAAATAAACATCTCAGCCTCCAGAAAGTCTTTTCCTATCTCGTGGTAGCAAGTTGACGTTTACCATTAGGTGGCAGCGTAAGATCATCTGTTTCTTTCTCCAGAACGAACTGTTTTGGAAGCTGGCGTGGGAAGAGGGAAGCATCTGTATTGAGTGGGTGGATACAGAAGTATGTGGAATGTACTTAGCATGTCAGCCTTTGCTTTCATGTACGAGATGGATCCACCAGAGTGACCTCTGCTACATGCAAAACAACAAACACTACTCAAAAATTTTCTAACCATCACTAGGTCTGACTGATGTTACTGTTTTACAGAGAATGAATTTTCTTAGCCTGACAGAGTAGTTAAAGGAGTCAGGGAACCCTTAGTTAAACAAAGACTTACCATGCAGGAGGAGGAAGCATGTGGTACATCAGAGCAGCAATTCATTCACAAATATAATGTAGATCTAAATTTTCCATCAACATATTTAACCAGTGTCTACAAGACATAATCTCTCTCAGAACCATACAAAATTCTGAATGATCTTGTGTTACCAACCTGCTTTTGTAACAGCTCTAAACTGCTAAAACAAATCAAAGTACTGCCACATTGCTGCTAAGGTCAGAATTTTCACACCAAGTTCCACATTTCTCATACTGAGACAACTACTCTGCACACTTGTTTTTCTTCCTGCAGAGGTGTACTCTGCTGGATTAAAGACTGGATGGCCGTGCGCTAAGGTCAGAATTTTCACACCAAGTTCCACATTTCTCATACTGAGACAAATACTCTGTACACTTTTCTTCCTGCACAGGTGTACCCTTTGCTGGATTAAAAACTGGACGGCTGTGTCTAGAGAGTAGTGGTGAATGGAGTTACCTCCAGCTGTTGGATGGTCACTACTGGGATCCCCTAAGGGTCAGTACTGGGGCCAGTCTGGTTCAGTATCTTTATCAATTATCTGGACAATGACATTGCGTGTACTCTAACTTTGCAGATGACAACAACTTGGGTAGGAGTATTGATCTGTTGGAGGATAGGGAGACTCTGCAGAGGGATCTGGACAGGTTGGATTGATGGGCTGAAGCCAGCTGTATGAGGTTCAACAAGGCTGAACCTTGCTCGTGTCACAACAACCCCAGGCAGCTACAGGCTGGGGGCAGAGCGGCTGTAAAGTTGCCTGGCAGAAAAGAACCTGGGGGTGCTGGCTGACAGCAGCTGAACAGGGGCCAGTGTGTGCCCATATGGGCAAGAAGGCCAGTGCCATCCTGGCCTGTATCAGCACTTGGCGTGGCCAGCAGGAGCAGGGCAGGGATTGTCCCCCTGTACTCAGCACTGGTGAGGCCTCACCTTGAGTGCTGTGTCCAGTTTGGGCCCCTTGACTCAAGAAGTACTGAGGTGCTGGAGCACATCCAGAGAAGGGCAATGGGGCTGGTGAGGGGTCTGGAGACTAACTTCTGTGAGATGTTGCTGAGGGAGCTGGGGGTGTTTAGCCTGGAGAAAAGGAGGCTCAGGGGTGACCTTATGACTCACTACAGCTGTCTGGGAGGAGGGTGTAGCCGGGTGGGGGATGGCCTCTTCTCCCAGGGAACCAGGGACAGGACAAAGGACACAGCCTCAGGCTGTGCCAGCTGAGGTTTAGGTTGGACATCAGGAAGAATTTCTTCCTGAAAGGATCATCAGACACTGGAATGGGCTGCCCAGGGGAGGTGGTAGTCACTGCCCCAGGAGGTGTTCAAGAAACGGCTGAACATGGCACTTGGGGATATGGTTCAGTTGACAAGATGGGGATTGGTCTAAAGTTAGAAACAACGACTTTGAAAATCTTCTTCAACTGTAACAATTCTGTGATTCTGTGATTCAATGTTTCTGTAAGGATTCCTGGCTACATCTGCATAACACAACAGCAAGGAATACTCCCTGGTGAGGAAGATGGCACAGACCTGCTCTGAACTGAAAGTGAGCATAAAGGTAGTGATAGGACACTAAATCTTTGTATATCACTTTACCCCATACTAAATATTAAAAACCAGAATTCAAAGATTAAGTATTTTAAATACCTATTTTCTGATGGGAATTGAATATCTCACAGCATAAACACAATAGGCACTAAGTTACATCAATGCCAAAAAACCCTAATCTGACTGGATCAGCTCTCTGTTTTAGAAGATGAATGAACAACTTTTAGGAAGAGAGGAGAACAAACATGTGCAAACACATTTGTGACTTCAAGGGTCACCACCACCAAAACACACAGACCAGCAAGTTCAAGTTTCATTATAATAGAATTGATTTTTTTAATTAGCAAGTAAGATTCTTAGTTACATGATACAGGAACTGCAACTAATATTTGGAAAATGTGAAGAACTTATCAGCCAGCAATTATGTACACTTACTACTTGCTAAACCTGCAGGCTGTAAGATGATGGCCTGAACATTATGTATACACATGGAGTTAAAATATTTTGACTGTGTATGTAACATTTAAAATACCTTGATTATGTAAAAGAACAGCCAGGAGGATGACTTCATATACATTGCTGTCTTTTTTGCATCCTTGCAATATTTGAATACAAATATGAAAGCACAATTCCAGTGCATATTCTGAGTATATTTATGTTACTCCTACAATGTATCTATAGACAGTATTCTAATTATTACTAGAATGTCAGACCCACTATTACATATTTCCCTTAATTCATAGTTCAAACCTTTTGTTCATCTAAATCTCAGTCACTCCCAATTAAACTCCTATCATCTATCTACTGAGTCTGAATAATTTTTTTTGTCCCTGTGCATGCCTTTAGCAAACTGCTGTACTGAAGCTCTTCTTTTCATTACGTACAAGGTCTTTTTTTCTCTTATTTCAAGGTCTCATTTGCAGCACCTTGAAAGCATCCACCTGAATGGTTCAAAAGCTACAATTAATTTTAAAACAGATTTCAATTGGACAAAGTACTATAAAAATGTTTTAAAAAGCCACAAAAAGAACTCTTAAAGCCAAGTATAACCTATATTAAAAAAAAATCAAAACAAAAATCACTCAAAAAAGCCCCTACATCATTCTCGTGCTGCAGCTAGCCACAAAAAGAACTCTTAAAGCCAAGTATAACCCACCCATATTAAAAAAAATCAAAACAAAAATCACTCAAAAAAACCCCTACATCATTCTCCTGCTGCAGCTTGTCTTTTCTGTATCATTTGCTAATACCTGATAATCACTTTCTACAGGGAGGGCTTCTTTCTCTTGCAGTCTGTAGTCTAATCACCTTCCTCTGCCTTCTCTTCAGTGTGCTCATATATACTTCATTCCTATTCCATTTTATCACATCCGTTTTTCACTGTTTTTGTCCCTGAGCTTCTCAATTAATGTTTCTTTTGTTTACCACTATTTGCATAATCAACACAAGGCACTCCTTTCCCTTCCTTTTCAGCCATCAGGCTGCAAGGGCTGTAAATCCCAACAAGCCAGACCAATGCCAAATGCTTCAGCTTCAAAATAAAAATACATACCTATTTGCACATGTTTAAAGAAAACCTTCAAAGAAACCGAAGGTATGAATAAAAGAGAGATCCATAATGTTGCATACACATATTCTTTCTGCATAACCAACAGTATTATTAGGATCATATTAGGATGTCTTTTATTTTAAAGCATCCTAACAACTTCTATCACTTCTAGTGACAAATATTCCTGTATCTAGTAATGGCTATTGCTAATTTTTTGCGTATTCACTGTCTTTCTTAGTTTACAATTGCCTTTTTTCACTACCTTGTACAACTTCTCAATACTTACCCATTCCATATGTAAAGTATTTTCAATTGTGAGTTTAGCTAAACTGTATGGTATTAAAGTTTATTTTATAGAAAATAAATCTCACATTGCTCCAATTTATCACGAAAATTATGGAAGATTTTCCATTGAGAAGGCATTCTTTAATTAAACCCAGAATGTTCATCTATAGTCAGAACTGTGCTGTCAACACTAGCACAAGGGCAGACCAGGCTTTTCCACTCTTTCCCCTCTGCACAATGTAACCCCTCAATTCCTCCACACAACTACTTGTTTTACTGCTCAGTGATACATCTCTCAAACTGGTGCTTGCCATAATCTTCCTGCTTCTCCTGCAATGAACCTGGAAGATCAAGAACAATGAACCAGGCTTGATATGCTTGCCCAAAGATCTCCCAATTCCCTCCCTCTACAAAAGATTATTTCCTAGCTGTATCCACATGTTTCCGATTTATTTATTTGCAAACAAAGCTTTACGTTTCAGTAACACATTTTATAATGCTTTCAGGAAAAAACATTCTAAATTTAACATGATTGGTTTTCTATTGAACAAACATCCAAATAGATAACTCTAAATTAAGCAAATCCTAAACTAATGCAGTTTAAGTTTCTATATGATAATTCTTAATCTATCATATGGACAATGTCTTAACTATAAGTAGCAACTCAAGAGAATCAGCTAACAAAGCACTCACTGCTAGTTGCTGTGTAGCACAGTGGTAAAATGGATTGTTATGGGGTTTTAAATTTACATAAAGGGGAGGGAGAGTGGAAGAGTGACAGAAAGTTTTCTAGTAACACATTGGAATACTATCCATAGTATGAAGGTCCACATTTTGTCAGGGTTTGGAAAACTAAGGAAAATGAAAGAATTACCTGTTACACCAAAGAAAAATACTTTAACAGATAAAATTTCCAATCTATTACAAAAAATTGGGTTAGTACTTTGAAAAGAAAGAAAAATATATATTCAAACTAAGAAAGAAACGCACAACCAGAGGCTGGAAGGTGGAGTGGATCCACTAGAAATCCCATATGGATTTTGGGAAAGTGCAGCTTTCTCATCAGAACAAGGTAAGAATGGACACTGCAGATTTTTCCCAATGCACTTCCCCTCACAAACAAGAGTATTCAGCAGATGAGACCTTCGTAATAGTTTAATTTTAAATAGCCTTGTGTTTGGTAGAGCTGGTATCTTGATTGAGAGAAGTATTCCTGATGCTATTTCTAAGAGTTGGGCAGGTTTGAAATGTCCCATTTAAAGGCCCCTAATTCCATTTATCATTCACTATAAAGTTACTATTTCAGACAAAAAAGTCATAAATTTCACCACACTTAAGAACTAAAGTAATGAAGACTGTGTGCTGGAAAACAGTATTAGTATTTCAATAAAATAAACTAGCTGATGTGGCATAATAAATCACATTTTACAGTGCAATTTTAACAACAGATAGCAATCTAATATCCTTAAAAGCCCCGTGAAACTCAAATGCAACAGTAGGTACTCCGTAACTACAATGTATAAATCTGCAGCCTTAGGTTATTTACCAATCCTCACAATCAAAACATCACTGGGGTTCAATATACCAGGCTTTTAGATTATCTACAGTTCTAATTGATGATCCAAAATAGAGGATTATGAAGCAGGATACAATGTCCACTAACAAGTCAGAGTACCAAATAGAATACTAGCAGCTAATAGATGCATGTGTTTTTAAATCCTTCCCTGCCCTGCAAACCATTAAACTTTCCTGGAATTCACAAAGACACATATAGAGAAAACCACTAAAAAAGGGGATTAAAGGCACTTGGTACTCACTTGTCTATCTCAATACCAAGCGGATTAGCTGGACGTAAGGACAAGGGGGGAATCCCTTTGTTCCTGTCAGTGCGCATGTCATAATAGTTCATTTCATCCACCCAGACAGCAGACTGATCCAAGATACCTAGAGAAAACAAAGCACAGATCCTTAAAACAACAAGGGCAGTCCAGCACCATCAACTTCTAACATACTGAATTAATTTGAAAAATCCTGATAAATATAAAATGCATGCCTAGGTAATATATTGAAAGATACATGGCAAAACAACCTGGATGCAATTATGCTAAATTATTTTATTATAGCTGCTGAAAAGGTATTCATGGCTGGGCATCAAACACTATCCTTTTGCAGAGTGCACAGTTTCACGTACATTAGAAGCTTTTTCCTGACCACAAAGTATTAGTATTTTCATTCCTGCAAGTATTTTGGTTTCTGTACAAACCTTGTTATCTGCTACTTTCGAAAGAGCAACTAATTGAAAGTCTTCTCATTTGCATATTTTAGGGAAGATTCCTTTTCTGTCCCATTTGCTATCCAAAAGGTAACTGAACTTTGGCCACGTGCCAAGATAAATGACTTCAAGGACTGAGAACTGACTTTGCTTCCAGTGCCTTAGCACAGACAGTGCAAAAAGGTGAGGCACTATACATTCTGGAATCTCAGCTGAAAATGGGGCCAGCCATACCCTTGGCCTTACCCTCCTTTAACATACCCATCAGTTGCACCACCAGAAATTACTGCATCCCCACACTTTCCCATATATTCAAAGAATAATTCTCCTCTCTCATCACCAAGACCTCCACTGTATAACATTTGCACTTACACATTTCACCTTTTTATTATTAAGATATTAGTGCAGCTTGGGAGAAATTACATGTTATTTAACTGTCACTGAAGGGCTGAGAATAAAAGCCTAAAACAGTTCTTGTGGGAACTCTTGTGTTAAGAAAGATAACTATCCAGCTCATCAATGAGGGGTTCTGAGAGAAACATTTTCAGTCCACAGGGTATTTAGACTGGATTCTAGGTTAAGCAGAGGTCCTAGACTGCTTGGCAAAATAATTTCAATGGTTAAGAATCTCATGAGAAATACTTAAGACTTTGTCTTGCAGGATGGTTTGAATTACAAATAAGAAATGGCACTGAGGACTCAACTTTCTTTAAAGGATTAACTGTCAGTTCAGGATTTAGGTGTAAAGCTCATGAGCTGGTCCAGATTTTGTATTTATCTACGACACTTAAGAGTAATTACCAGATCTGTTATTAAGTTTGCTAAAATTTCAGAAGTTTAGAGCTATTCCATAAAGAAAAATAAAGGGCGAATTTTCATTCATCACTGAGGATTTTATCAAGATATTGAAAAAGGAATAATTTACCTATACCCTGAGTTTCTATCTCTATATATGTATGGATATTTTAATTATATACTCTGCATTTTCTAAACAACTGCATATTGTCCTAAGGTGGATCCATTCCAAACACACATTTTATGTATGACATAGAGGCATTGAATGACAAAGAGGCATTCAATCATATATTTTCTTAGCAAAGAAAATAGATGTGGATTTGAACAAGAAATATACCTATTTTTTCAGGTTTAAGCAGTTTGAAGGAAACAGTTGAAGTTCCTTTGCCACCAGACTTTGTAGTAACAATAATGTCTCCCTTGTCATTTTTAGCCTGTCCAACTCGACACACAATTTTACTGGCAGACATCCATTCTGCAGTGAGGAGACAGTTGTGCCCACAGATTGTTAAACCTGGGAAAAAGAAAAAAAATAAATATAATTCTGTGAATAGAAGTATCTTTTGAAATTCTGCAATGCAAATTCATTTATGATGCTACATGTGTTTTACATAAATATATAACCCTTCACCAGTCTCCTACAGTCAATTACAGTAAAGGAATCACAAATACATTTTTCAGACGTTTCCTAGGTGACTTCAGGTCTTTTGTCCCAGCAACAATTCGTAAGACACAAGCAGTGCAGTTTGAAAATTATTTAACCTCTTCCATCGCTTTTGCGCTACTGCGACTTTTACTCCACATAGAACAATTGATTTTCTGTCTGGAAGACACTGGAGAACTGCTGTTCAGTCCTTACAAGCTGCACACAGCAAATTTTTCACAAGTTCAGTCTATATGACTTTGCACAGAAAAAAAAAAAAGAACACTGTAAAATATTTACAATGAAGAATGTTTCTTCAACCTTATGCGTTTAGCAGTACTTCAGTGGACACAGAAGGCTGTTTTGGCTAAAGTAGTATTAATTGACAAATATTCCATCCCAACCTCTTCTGTAAAAATCCATGATGCAAGATTGAGTCCAGTGGACACAGAAGGCTGTTTTGGCTAAAGTAGTATTAATTGACAAATATTCCATCCCAAACTCTTCTGTAAAAAATCCATGATGCAAGATTGATTCTGATGAATAAACTTCCCTTGTTATAGGAAAGAATAACCATGTAATGCTCATCTATTCCCTCCTCTACACTTTTTCACAAGAAGGATGACAAACTATGAAATACAAAAAGGTCTTTTCTCATAGGAAGAGACTGACAAGCTTCAGAGTTCAAGAACACCTCTCATGACTTAAGAGTCAAAGTGCACCTTTATGTAAGGTCCAAGGCTTCCTGAGATTTCACATCAAATTGGTCTGATCGATCAAACCAATCATCAACCAATCACCAATCAACCGATTGGTTCTGGTCAGATCAGGACTCTGGATGCTGGAATAGATAGATTGTTTTCTCAGATCTAGAAGAACAATTTCCATATTCGTAGCTGGAGCTCTGCTATCCTGGAAAACTGGCAAGATCCTAACTGCTCCAGTATCAATTTGGAGAACAACTTCATTAAGTTCTTCTTAAATAACATACTTAGCCAGAAACATTTTGCCTTATGTCCAAAAGAACAAGGCTGTACTAGTGTGTTGGCTGTACTGGAGTATAAATTAGTCAGGCAGAGCAGTTCCTCCCTTGTTGGCTTGACTTTTGTTTTTCATTTCTAGAAAGCTCTGACCAATTTAGAAAATACTTAGAGACAGAAAAGGGTCAGCGTATGTGGCTTAGTACCAAAGCTTCACACTTATTTTCTCTTACAATTTAAGTCTCTGACATGACACAGCAGAGAAATTTGGCAGTTTTCATGGCTGTCAGACTAAAAATGCATTACTCCCTGCCAAAAACTATCTTGAAAATGAAATCCAAAAATTAAAAAAATGGAAAGGCACTGAGTCTTATTACAACTGAAATTAATTTTACTTGAGAAAGGACAGATTTGTTTCTTAAATATTCTTTCTGAATAAAAGGGAGGGGAGTGAGATGAAATAGGATATACACACAGAAAGACTTAAAAAACATTTTGCTTATTTATGAGCAAATATTATTTGATAATAAAATTTTAATCAGGTCAGGTTTTAGTTTCATGAGGGAAAGAAAAAAACCCATATATTAGGATGCATATTACATATATGCAATAATTTAACCTTACGTTATATTGTTATATTATTACATCTCTTACAGTTTTATGCTAGCATCTTCTCTAAAGGAAAAAATATAGGATAGGAACTAAGACTAACTGAAATGCTTTGCCCAAACAATTTATAAAGATGTTTTCACCCCGTATTTTCTGAATTTATGGTTCAACTGAGCAATACTTTAAAATCCAGAACTAAGCTATAGTAACTGTTTGAAGATCCTTGTATCAATTATTGTCTACCCATCAGAGGTTCCAAAAGCTCTCAAGACATCAAGATACAAGGTCCAATACTTTCGAAATGGCAGGAAATGGCCTTTGTCTGTATCTTAAAAATGCAAAAGGAAGTTAAGTCTCTATCAACATTTTATATATCACATGAAGCAGTAATGGCACAACACAATTTCTAAAACACATAAAGGCATGTTGGGAGAAGTTTTGATAGCACAGTTACCACACTTCTTTCTCCAGAAATGAGAAACTTCCCTTTAAATAAAAATTAATTTGAATCTGTTGCATGGTATAAAGATCTCTGAGAACATCATTCTCAGCTTCCAGTATTTACGTGTCTTTCTATAAACAGGCATAAGTAATACTCTTATGGAGACTTTCTGATTTTGGCAAAGCTCATATATGGACAATTTTACAATGTCTAAAAAATACAGCTACAAATGTCTTAAAAGACAAGCTAAACCATGAAAACACATGTGTTACAGGTACCTCCTGGATTTGACATTTTGTACCATAAGCTATAGAGTTACAAATAAAAAGTTCATTTGGTTTCAAAGATACTAAGAGATTAGTAGAAGGCTCTCAAATGAAACCAAAAGAATGTTCTTCTATTATGTGATACTGTGCTTATATACAGAAAAAAGGTTTCTTGTTTTTCATTTTACACTAATGCATCTCAAACTTTTTAAACTTCATAAAGACCTCACTCAAACTCGCTTAACTCTCATGCCTACAAAGCCTCACCTTTCCAAGCATTTCCATTAAAGTAACAGGGAATATTTACATGATTACTTTAACCATTAAAAGAAATCTTTACCTATCTGGGGTCTTAGTCACTTTCTGGAGAAAGCAGACAACTGAGCTAAGGAGAAAATAAGGCAATGCATTATTTATTTTTACCGTGAAGCATAAAATTATTAGCAGCTGTGTGTTACAAATATTACTTTGAAAGAAATATAAGAAATATCAGCAGCTGCTCAGCTGTAATACAGAAGTACAGCTCAGTGCACATCTTCATTCCAAGAACATAGCACTGATTATTTCTAAGAGGATCATACCAGTGAACTAATGAGGCTATTGAAATACATCAGCCACACAAATACACAGAAATATACTCACCCCTAACATCATCAGTTATTTGAAGATTTCTCAATATGAATTCTATAGTGTACTGCAACCTCACCTAGCAGCTCAGGAAAACACTATTTCTCCTTTTGAGAGACACCAAACTGAAGTGGAGTGGAAAACTGTAGTAGCTTATGCTTGGCCATAAAGCTCATTGTGGTGGCCATGAATGGAATTTGTGAACTTTGGTTTACAGCCATGAAGCGAAATATTTTTTCTAGCAAAGCCAAACAAAATTCCAATGGCCTTCAGAGGAGTCATGATTCCACAACAAATTAGACAAATTGTATCTAACATGACTACTGAAGTACACATATGCATAACTTACAAAAAAAAAAAAAAAAAAAGGAAATTCCAGTAGTTATAATTAACTTGGATTTCCAGGAGCCTTTACTGAGTCTTTCTTGAAAGGCTTAAGAAAATGATTGAGCTATAGGATAAAAACCTCTAATGAATAAATAGCTCAGCAACATAGAAATAGGGTTACAGTAAATTATTTGTTCTGAGTAAAGTTTCTACATGGTATATGCCAAGATCACTTGTGTTCAGTACAATTATAAATGACAAGATAAAGAGGTTATAAAGTTTGCTGATGATATTCATTTATTATATTAGAGCGTGAAGACCATAAACCCCAGAAAAATGCAAGCCAGAATTTATTAGACTGAGTGATGCACTATAGTAGATATTATAGATAGATTGTAGATATTATAACACAGTGGCTGAAATTCACTGAACAAAGACAAGACGCACGCAGGCAAAACCTTAAATTCATAGAAGGCAGGCTCAAACTGACCACTAATCCTCACGCATTTAACCATGGAGCTGTAGTAGGCAGAACAACAAAAACATCAGCTTGATTCTCAGTAGGAGTTACACTGAAAACAGAACTCTATGGCCGAAATACAAAGCAAAAGTGAAAGTACAGTGTTGTGCCACAGGGTATTCACATCATGAACACTGCACACAACCAAGATGTGTCACCCACAACTGGTAGTGAAACTAAAAGAGATTCACTGAAGAGCAAGAAGAAAGGCCAAGGACATATGCAGAAAAGTTAAATAAGCTAAGACATTTCAGCCTGAAAAGGAAGCAACAGAGCAGTAATGAACCAGGTCTGTGGCCAGGAGAATCAGTGAAAAGACCTTGTCCCCTCCTTCAGCACAAGGGCTATGATGATTCTAATGAAATTACCGTGTCAAAAATCAAAACAGTAATGAAAAGGGTTCTTCACATATTGAGTAGCTAAAATACTGAACCTGCTTTATCATAACTGCAACAGACATATAAACTGTCTTTAATTCAAGGCATAGCAATGTCTTGGTTCAGGGCAAATTTGGGAGAAAATCCCCAGTGACTACCTAAAAATACTGAAAACACTTCTGACACGAAAATTGCAATGAGGAAATTCTCAGTTTCTGAGAAAGTAACAAAGGAGTATGTCATTATGTCTACCCTCTTCTAGTACACTGCAAAAAGCACTCATGTTCAGCACAGGATGCTGAGTCAGATTAGGGGTTCATCTAAAAAGGTACAGTCAGTCTGGTTAGTTACACATCGGGCTGCATCTCTGAATTTATGGATTCAAGTGCGTATTACTGTAAAGGGCATTCCTCATAACATCCAACACATATTCTATCATGCAAAAAATTTATCTCTAATCATATCTGAAGTGTTACCTTGCGCAGTACCAAAAGAGTGTTTTTTCAACTTACCTAGGAGGTCTGCAGGTCCAGTACCCAAATTTTCTCCTCTAATTGTCACTTTTGTCCATGCAATGCCTTCATTGGGAGAGATACCAGTTACAAGTGGGGGCTGCCGTGCTCGAGACATGATGACTACTCAGTTACTGCAATCTGAGCTGCTTTTATCTGTTCATCAAGAAACAATAAATTAAAACTCCATTAATTACATAAAAATTATTAAAATAATTTCAACTTGTTCTTCTAAAATGGTAGGGAAATACAAATGTAAATATGGAACACCACTCAAAGTATTTTTGACGCAGTCATAAAGCAATAGAAAAATTGCACTTCTAAAAAATTTTAAAAAATTTTAAAAATCTTTGCACTTAAAAAAAATTAAATATAGCTTTCTGAAAGAAAAAGTATATTCAGAAAAATATTAAACTTTCTGAATGCTTAAGGAAAATGTATACACAGACTTCAAATTAATTATGCCAGAATTCAAATGAGTCTATTACAACTTCTATTTGAAAATTATTATTGCATTCCTTAGAAAGTTCAGAATTGTTAATCTAAGGTAAGTAATAGACTATGATTACATATTTGGACAACTTCTCTATCAAATTAAGACCTACTGACATAGACAGTCCCATGTGAGGAAGCACTCAGCACTTATTTGTATAAAGCATCAATGCTAACATGCACTGAGAAAATTAGAATATTACTTGCAAATACTACACTAGCAGAGATCATCAACAAAACAAACAATACCCCAACATATCAACAAAAATGTACATAAAATTATTGAAATAGCATTTCTTCAGAAGAGTGTTTTTCTTTGCACCTGAAATTTAGTCAACTCAGATGAGTTTAATTAGCTCTGTCATTAATGAGCTCTGTAGCTCAAACAGAAATATGGTACCAATGTAATATGGTCTACATTTAGTTTACTATGCAACTGATCACAAATGCCTGGTTTTTATTAGCAGTTTCCTTTGTGTACCTCTGCAGCTATGAACACCTGTAAGAAGCTGAGTGTATATATAAGATCAGTATAACGTGAATTACAAGTCTTATTAAATACCATCACCATTCTAAAACCTCAGTTACACACCCACATCTGTTTAGTGTAAACAATTTGGGAAGTTCAGGTTGGTAAAAAAGATGTGGAATATAAGCCAAGCTTCATAAGGCTCCTCTTAGCTACTTTTCTTTTGAATCAAAATGTATTTTCTATTTTATTTGCAAATGGTCAAGTCCCTGAAACTCAGAAACTCTCTAAACCATCTCTAACAATAAATAGCAGCAAAACTGAAGTTTCCAAGTACCTGCCATTAAGACATACTAGAATTAAGAAACACTTGTTTCAGCTGCTTCTGCATATACAAAATACTTTCATTGTACCAAGATACCCCATGCTTCTACACAGCCTCCCCACATTTTTCACTGGTAGTATCTAGATCTGACACAAGAATCAAAGAAGCTCCCACCAGCTGATTTCATTCTTCACATTCCAAAGTTGGAACACGCACTGAAAATTAAGATGGAAATAGACAAGGCAGGAACTGGAAGGAAGATTTCATGCTAAAAGTAATCAAATACTACCCTCAGAACAGGATCGCCTGTCTCTGTCTATCCATACCACAGGTTCATAGCAGGTCACCTATAACAAAACTTTGAATTCTGATCCAACTTCAGAGCCCACAGCCACACCTCAAGTCAGTGTGAAATTCACCCTGAATATATGTGCAGGGAATACTGCACAATGCTCTGATATACTGAGGTCCTAAACAACCACCTCAATTCTATAAATATGTCTGATTTCAAATGTCTGTTTCTTGGTTTTACATATTTAAAATAGGAATGCTATCACTCATTTCAAAAGCTACTTTTGTAAACAAATTCATTAACACAGAAAAGGCATTTAGATACCCTGAACACAACAGAAGTATTAATATCTTCAGAGAGCTTTTCAGACTGAACAGTGTGCATTTAATAAGAGATGTAAATTCATGCTGAACAAACAAGAACATAGTAAGCTGCAGTATGTGAGCCATGTCCAGTGTATGAAGAAAGGCTGTTAAGGGCCCATGATAACACATACAATGCATATCTAATTTGGCTTCGTATCTTTCTGTGGCAAACCTTGTAATACTTCTTCACATTAAAAACTATATAATGTGTTTAATAAACCATTGGTTTCTCTGTTATTTTTGCAAACAATGAACTTATGAAAAAGGAATTAAGTTATATAGAATTATATGGGTGCTCTTAATAGCCTTACAGGTAAAGTATTGGAACATTTCACATGAACCCAACATGAGGCTGGAGAAGCAAGCAGTCAACAGATGCAGGCTATAAGGGTAGAACAGCACTAAAGAAAAGAACTGTATCACCAGATTACAAAGAAATCAGCTGACATCATCTCCAGCTATGGAAGAGAGGGCTGTGATCTACAGCCTTCTCCCATTTCTTTCACTGGCCTACTTCTATTTCTTACACTGAACCGGCTTCTCCTCCTCCTCTCTCACAGAGAGACAGCCCCTGCTTCACCCCAAAACTGAGGCCAGGTCCTCATCTTGCAGAAAAACTGTTTCTGCCCCTATCCTACCAACTGTCCCTCTGACTTTTTACTCATAAGTTCAAGCAGGGAGAGACAGGGATATTACTATTCCATGTTCCTTTCAAATCCAGATACCTTGGCAGTTCCTCTTATCTTGCATTGCCTTCTCCAAGTCTTCTTGTCCAGATACATCATCCACACAACTATTGATCCACGTACTCGCCACAGGTGAAAAAGACAGACCTCATGTTCTGTCAGCATCCCTAATCCTGGAGTCATAAGGCTTGCCTTATTCCTCTCATCTGTGCTGCATTCAGAACTACACCACCACACCCCTGCCCAACAAAACAATGGGCAGCACAATAGAAATAGGATGCTAGAGAAAAATCAGGTCCCTAATTTTACCAAGAGGGAGGTGAACAAACCTCATCTATTCCTCACAATCTTATCTATGTACTCTTTGCAGCTTTTCTCACAGATCCTCAGCAAAGCTCAAGGATACACAACAGCTGTAAAGGAACAGTGGTATTAGGTCCTTCCATGCACACAACCACCTTCTGCAAGAAGCAACATGTGTTAGATAACAGTTAATCAATATAAAACACCTCTTTTATTTCGGAGCAATTTTTTGTAAATATTTATGTGGAATATTAATCAGTAACACTGACATTAAAAAGCCATCCGCAGGAACATTAGGTAATATCGACAGGAAAAAGCCTTGAAAAAAACAAGTAAAATAAAAGCTACTGTGGTATTGTTTGTGTGGTATTGTTTGGTTGACCCCCCTCCCAAATGTTATAGTTCTCTTGCACTGCAGTTATTGCTGCTTTCAAAATACCCAGGCACACAGGTAATTGGCTTGTTTCAATACCAAAACTCAAAAGTAATATTACAACATCTTTTTCTGGATTTCAGAAATCGACACTAGATCCCCCTTCATGATGAGCTAAATAAATGTAATAAAAACGCTGAGCCTCCTGAGATCTAGTATTTCTTCTAAAGTATTTCCATGCTTACTGCAGAATTGCTTTAAAATACCTCACTGGAATGAGAATACCACAGTAAATCTCAACACATTTCAAAGCACTACAGCACTGAGATGCTCTATGATTATTATTTTTAAACAGCAATTGCTTTCATTTATTTCAAAGAGTGGAACTATTTGTAATATGCCATTATTATAAATATCAAGCAAATGCTTGGGAGCCCTCAATTCATTTATAATATTTCCTCTCCTTCTTAGGACAGATGTCCATAGCTAACATGACTGAGGTGCTTACTGGGAAGCCTAGTCACTATACTACTATGGCAAGTTCCTAAATTTAAAAAAAAATATTTAAGACAAATCCGACAAAAAATTACTTTTCATTTTACAAAGCATGAAAACCATCTAATTCAGACCTTTTCTGCAATTCTGTATGTTTCCCTAAAGATAAAATCTATTCTTTACAAAATGCGCATTACACATAAAATAGTATTTTTATTAAAACAGCCCTCTTCCTGAAAGACTGATTCTCATGCAGACAAGGAGAGTGCAGAAAGACAGGCTTCTATACAAGATCTTTCCTCTCAGGAGCCAGGCTCACTGAAGAGGTTTCAACAAGACTGGTTCTTACAATGGACAATGTTCTACATTAGCAGAATGCTCTGTCTCCCTCTTTATTTCTCTCCACCCTTTTTTTAACATAATTTCCTCACAATATCTCCCCAACAATTTAATGTGGATATCTGATTGACTGCTCCCATGATCCTGCCCATACTATTCTATTATTCTGTCATAATTATTGTTATAAAAGCACAAGGAGTTAGAAAACCTCTGCAAAGACCACCTACTACAAAGTCCTCTTGAAAAAAGCTTTTCATAAACAAGGTCTTTGTCTTTGCACCAGTTTCTCCAATAAACTGTCCTCTCACAAAGATTTGGTTAAAAAAAAAATCCAGACAATTCTGAGCATTAAAAGCTTGCTAAAGAGAGGACATCTTCCATCTTTATCCTAAGAAAACCCACTTTAAAATAAATAATGAAGCAATGAAATATGCCCCAGCATAAGGGAAAGCACAAGTATCTTTGGTTTTGTTTTTTTTTTAGATTTGTAAGCCTTCAGTTTTTTTATGTTGTTTTGAAATGAGAGTTTTTATACAGGTTTTCTCATTCAACTTTCAATGGCAAACAGAAGAAGCCCAAAGTAAAATGCCAAGAGCTACCATACCCGTTCTGTAGAGCAAACTACTTTCTACATTTTGCTACACTCTGGAAGTACCACCAAAATAAGAACTACATGAACAATCAACGTTCTGGATATTAAACTGGCTGGTAATTTCAAATCCCAAAGGGAAACTACAAACATCCTGAAGGCATGGAACTTTGGAAGATGAGTAACAATATGCTGCCACCTTATAAACTTCTTGAGTGGAAAAATTAGCAGCTGAAGTGTTTTAAAACAGTTTTAGACTTCTAAAACAAAATACCAAAATTGTTCCAGTGACTCAAAATTCAGTTTAATTAAAGTTTTCAGTGATACTTTGTCACAGACACTGAACTTAAAAGATTCTCTTTGAGGAAGGCAGACTCAAGGTCAATGCAAGTGCCATGGTCATCTAGCAAAGGGAATCAAACCTGTCAAGAATGGAGGGAAGAAAACCCCAATTTGTCATCATTGAGAAAGCCTAAGTTACAAGAAAGCATTTAAACCTTCAGGTATCAGATATTTATTTATTCTTAATCATGTATATGTGACAGAATACTATTTAAAAAATGTTGAGGCAGGAACAGCAAAGCATCACCCATGTGCAAATCACAGTATGCTTCAGATGTTGCTGTTTACTTAAAAAAACCCAAACAAACAAAACCACAAGAAAACCAACCTGAAAATAATAAGTGAGTTACACTAGCATCACAGCATAAAATAATTCCCAAATGAAAAGATTTATGACATGCCTTTTTAAACAAGCAATAAATACTCAGATTCCAGAATGTAGGTGATGGCCTTTTAACCTTAAACTACACAAACTTGTGCTTCTAGTACATAAATCTAATAATTTGTTTTCACTAGAAAACCCAGAGAGTCTCCTGAGTACAGCACACTATGACTTAGTCAGTGAAGGGACACGGCAAATGACCCCAAGAAGAACGACAAAGCAAAATGTTTCCTGGATGTTTGTACTCAAAACCATTACAAAATGATGATAAACACTACTACAACCTTTTCTGTGCTTTATCTTCCCAACAATATAAATTCAGACAGACAATCTACATAAACCAAGAATTAAAAGCATCCAAAAAGCAGCACTGTGAAAATAACTGACATTTATTAACCCCTCTGGAGATCTTCAGTGCCCTAGAATTGCCACAGCCTTCAACACTGCATTAATAATATAAAGTCCATTCCTGCAAGTCTGCCAGAAAAGACTGGGAAGTGAATAAGCTAAACAATGCTGAAATTCCAAGTGATATTAAGAATCTATGCATGTTTATTTAAATAATAAAAGAAGACTTGTCAATTTAAACAAGAAGCGCTCACGAATCTTACATTTAGGGGGAAAGAAACTCTTCATAACGCCACTAAGCTACTTATAATGAAAAGATGAACAAACATAAAAAAGTGGGTAATTTCACTGTCACATAGAAAAAACAAAGCCTCATTTGTCTTGCCCTGTCATATCCGGCGTGTTGATTCAAGCCAATATTAACACTGACAAACATGTTAACCTACAACATTACATGCCAAAAATCAGTTCCAATTTGGGGAGATGTGCAAGTTTTGTGACAGAGAGGGCAAACAACAAAAAAGACTTGCAGTATTGAATGACATACTATGATATCCCGTGGTTTTTCAAAAGGCTCCTGAATATTCCAATCAGCCACAAAGGCTGCACTAGACATTTTAGTTTTAGGGTGGACAAGGAACGAGTGCAGCAGTTTTGCTTTCACCACGACCATCTTCACAAATTCCCTTCAGTATCTCAGAGGTCCCGTTTTCCTTAACCCAGCAAGGCACATCTTCATGGCCATGTATCTCGACGGAGTGAAAGCAAAATAATCACAGCACTCAGCGATGCCATTAACATTTCTCAGTCACAAGGGATTAAAAGGCTTGGAGCCGGGGCAGATGCTGGGAGAGCCCTCGGCAGAGGAGTTCACCGCCCGCCGCAGCCTGGGCTGCAGCTGCGAGGGATTGACACGGCTGACGGTGGAACCCGGCTCGGGAGAAACTCCGGGCACAGTTCCGGCATCCGAAATAAATTAAAGTAAACAGTGTTGCTCTCTCTCATCCACCCTGTTAGCAGCCTCTCGGTTGAGCTGGAGACCACACACCCAGACCACACAGCACCAGCTGAACTCACTCGCACGCAACATCTAGAAGCTGTCACTCTGCTGAGGTATGAGGAGGGGAGAGGGGGGCCGGAGTGCGAGTGTGTGTGTGTGTTTAGAAAAGCTTAGAAAAGCGGCTTGCTCTCTCCTCCTATCATTACAGCTGGTTATGTTTTGTGGGGCTGGGAAGGAGGGAAAGAAGGAAGGGATATAAGAAAAAAGACCCATAAAGCTCACTAAGAAAACATACTAGCCTTGGCCTTTTGTAGTAATGATTTGCACTGCTCCTGTACTAGTTTAGTAGCTGATGAAGGGCTAACAAAGCATCCATTTAACATCAATTAACCTTCTATCTATCACATGTCAAAAAAAAAAATCTAGACTAATATAAATCCATTTCCTTGTACATTTCAAATTACAGCATCCTGTCAATTACAATGTGAAAAATACCTATATATTGATCTAGTTTTACATCAGGAGTTCTGAGATGTTATTTATTTGGAGAGGGGAGAGATATTCCCCACAAAGATCAACCACACAGATGACATTACGACATCAAAACACTGAATTTTCTCCAAAAACATTCCATAGTAAAATACAGTTTTGTTCACTAGCATTGTATACCATAAACAACCTGAAGGAAGTTAATGAGCCAACAGATAACACTGAGTTTGCAACTCATCAGAAGCAAGAAGTAAAAATAGCAAAACACTAAAAATAGATTAAAACCAACAACAGCCTGTAATACAGATGAACAGAGACTTTTAAAAGGGGGGAGTTCTTTGTTTCTTTTAGTTCAGAAATCATTTCATCTGCCAGTTATGTCACCTGTTCAAACAGAGAAAGCGGAATAAAATGTTTGAAGACTCATAAAATCTATTTTACTGAGTTGACTTTAAAAAAAGATTTCCTTCCCTCCGCTCTGCTACCATGAACACACATAGCTCCCCCATCAAGCTCACCAGCGCACAAATTTAATTTCATACATACACATCTGGACAGCCCAGAACCACAGTCACATTTTCACCTCGGATCAAAATCTTTGTACCTAAGTGACAATGACAATCTCCAAGTGCTACTACTAAACAAAACCATCAAAACTGCAATAACCCAAATGTCAGTAACAGCCTTACAAACTTGGATGAATATATTTGTGTCTGTGAAAATCTTGAGAAAAAAAAAATTCACCTTACCAAATACATTTTAAAAAATGTTAGTTTCAAAGTTCTGTAACTTCACACTGAAAATAATTTATTCCCCCAATTAATGAATTAGGTCAATATGCTGGTTTATACCAGCTCTTGAATGAAGGCTTTTGCGGATGTATTCAATGTAACAGCACCTATTCATTACCAAGACTCAAATCAGATCATTTTAAGTGTTCTGAATGTCTATTTTGGTCATACTGGCTTGCCTAGAATAGGTCGACAGCATAGAAGAAAATATAATTAAAGAAAGTTTGAACACAGATGTTTCTCCCCCAAATTTCCGCTACTTTCCTTACAAATTACATTGCAACTCCCCAGAAATTAATTCATCTACTTCTTAAAAGCTTCCGTATTTACTATGTGACACATCACTATAATCTAGCAACATTGTAAAGAAAAGTCCTAAACATCTATATATAAACATATATATAAAAAAGTCAACTCAGCTTTATACAAAACCATATCACAGATGGCCATAAATCTCCCATTAATTTCTAAATTCTCACAAGGCACATCTTCCTACATCTGCTTCCACCTCCAACATTCTGCAATGTTTGCTTCATCCAGAAGTCATTATCCTACTCTCTTCCAGTTAAGCAATTCATCCCTCTTTTGTTCTAAAGTTATGATTAATTTTTTGTACATAATTGAATTAATAGGAAAATGGTAAAAAAATCTTAATATCTCATTATCCTTCCATCTTATGTTATTCACAGGCAGAAATTCGAAAACAATACTTCAAGTATCAAAATCTTTCAAATATGTTTATGCAAATGCATTCAGAAAGATCCAGAAGTTCAGAAAAATAAACTAAATGAATCCCAAAGGGATGAATTTTTTTTCTAGAAAAAAGAAACAAGACACCACAGATTTTTTTTTCTAAGCCCTGTAACTATATACAATATTCTTTATAAAAACACCATATAACCACTGTAATTACACAGTTCACATGGCTGAAGTTTTAACTTGGATGCTTGTATGTAAGACTGCAACACTTACACTTACCGTGTCACGATTTTAGTAGTTCCTTTTGTTTCAAAAATATTTAAAAGATGAGACATACACTTGTGTTACTGAGATTCTGGTATTTTTCATGTTCTCTCCCCAACACCCCTTTCTGGCCTTTGCTCAGGGATGTACTCAAGCCATGTGCTAAAGGTTTTTCTCAATTCACATGGTCCAACACACACTCAAGTACTTCCCTGACAGACTGTGTGCACAGGTATTTTTCTAACAAAAGCCTCTCTTTGCCTTACGAGTCTTCATTTCCACTCATCTGCCTAAAATCCCATCTCCTCCATGGAGCAATCACACTTACAGAGTAGTGAGGTTGTCTTGTGATAAACACAATCTCCCCTGCCTTCTCTGCTAAGGAAACATGCAAAGAACTCATCTGCTATATGCACAGCTTAATTTTTAGCCAAAAATCCAATGTGAAGTTTTCCAGCAAGAACCGAGGTATACCTGTTAAAACCACTGTGAGATTGGAAATGTCACAAGACTCACAGAATTCTAAAACAGAAAACTAAAAGTAATTGCTTTTTAAATTGAGATATTTCATGAGTACATAAAAAAAATAGTTTAGTTTGTCCTCAACACAAAAGTGGCAATTTAAACAGGAACTTTTACTTAGAATAGTCTTAATCTTTAACTAATGCAGGCTTTTTGATGAACTTCCAAATATGGGGTATATTGCCTTTGGGTTATCGACAGTGTCAAAGGAAAAAAAAAAAAAACAAGTCTAAATATACCTAAAAATCCTTGATTTATACTGTAATCTGAACCACAGACACTTTTACACTGCCAGAGACCCCACTGGTTTCTGCACAATATAGCCTAAGCTCTGTCTTTGAGGATAAATCTGAAAATCTGGGAATCTGCAGTTCTGCTAAGGTCAAGGGAAAATCAAACCCATTAAGGACTTGGTGTCTCAAAAACTTTGTTTTCCTTAAAAACAAAGCAAGCAAAATCAGAAAGGAAATGTGGGCTTTCACACTCATCACCAGACATAATCGCAGTATATTCTAATGAAAATGCTGAACATACTTTCTGCAGATTAGTAATGTCAGTAGTCAAGAAAAGGCTACACAGACCAGGTTCTTTTTGGAGAAAAATCACTAAATACTTCCAAAATAATATAAAAAGTACAATTACAAAGAATTTCTCCAGAGGAGTGAAGTGTATGACCCAGTGTTGTTTAAAATGGTAAACACTTATCTTACCTTTCCCTAAGCAAAGCCTGTAACGTGGCAAAATTGCACAATAAATAATTATTTGCAAGCATTTCTGTCATTACTTCATGGGGGTTTGGAGGTTGGTTTTTTTTTTGCTCCAGGATATCACAAAAATTATTTCTTTCTCCCTGCTGCTCTTCCCTTCTCTTTATAACTTTCAACACTGGGAGAATAATCCTTATGCTGAAATGCTGATTGAAATGCTGATTGAAATTCCCTAAAATAATTTTCAGGGTAAAACACAAAAATTTTTATCAGCCAGATTTTTGAACTCATACTTTGCTAGCTGTAAACACAGACCTTTGCTTTCATGTTCAGCACAAAAATGAAACATAAATCTGACATGACTGCACTGTGCATGTGCTGTCTCATCATCCCTCATCCTCCAAGCACCTTTACAAACAAGATTCCCTCCATTACCAAACATCATATTTCTCCCCTGGGAAAAGTAATTTGAAAGACAATGTTGCACAGCCTCGATTTACAGAATGTAGGTGGTCCAAGACAGAAGGTCAAAGTTAAGCTGAAGAGCTAACATCTGACTTCTGCTAAAAGATACTAATTCAGCTGTTTTCAGATTTTGAACATTCAGCTGGCTTCAAGTATAGCAGTAGGTTCCACTCTGTCTGAAAAACTCACATAGAAAATAAATTCACCGAAACATCTACAGCTCTCTGAGTACTATTTTCCCAGCCCCTGACTGGAAAATGAACTACTTCTGACTTCTCCTGCAGAAGGCTTTCTTTGCCTGTTTGTAGAAATAAATAGTGACCTACAGGCATTCAAAATAGATGCAGGTAGTGTCTGTATGTGCTTCACCAGCTTTTGTCCTGGTGCACAAAACTCTAACTGTATTATTTCATGGATATTTTCCATCGTTGTCAGAATCTATGTTTCAAGAACATCTTTTATATTCAGCCTTCTGACACCATCCTATCAAGATAAATACTTTTTCCTGTTCATTCTTGGTTGTTTTTTTGTTTTTTTTAAGTGAAGGCGGAAAGCCAAAAAGCACAGAATAAACAGAATTAAAATAACTCAAAACTGATGTTCCATTTCAAGTACAGTGATTAAGGCTTACTGAATTGACAGCTAAATATATCACCACATTGAAAGAAATTGATTAAGTACGGTTCAACACAACATATCTGTAAGTTTTGATTAATAAATGAGGTCAGTGGCCTCTTCCTTTCTAGTCAACCTATTTATTTTGCTTTAGTCCAGCCTCTCTGGGAAGAGCAGCACAATAAAGAATGGACTGCAACAGTGGTCACGGTTTCATTCTAATAGGACCTCAGGAAAACAATTGGTGAATTATAGATTTTGATGTCTTTACTGTCTGGTTTTGACTCAAATGCTCCCAACAACTAGCAGAGAACCCTTGCTCACTCTCACAAGAAATCCTACACTTTTAGATTTCTTTTACTGTTCATGACTTACAACTTTACTTTCCAAAAATTCATCTGGAATTTCATTAACCTAGACTGCTACGTCGCTCTAAAATATTAAGAAGCAATTACAGCATTAAAAACAACCCCAAACCATCAAGTCTGTAAAAACATTTTCATTTATTGAATGAAGACCAGAAAAATACAACTTTATTTTTTTTAAAAAGCCAGCATAAGTTTGATAGATAACAATCTTTTAAATAAATTGCTTTACCTCTGACACATCCTAAAATATGTTTTCCATAAAGAAAACCACCCTTACCATTACAACTTAAAATAATTTTCACTGAGGTAAGTCCAACCAGTATAATGAAAATAACCGCATCTGTTTTAAATGACACTGCAGACAACAGAAATTCCATCTAAATAAAAACACTGTTGTCCAAGGAGTGGGCATAAACCACAAGAACTGTAAACTAAGCTATCCATAGGAAAGAAATCAGCAGCAAGGCATGCCTCTTGCTGCTTGTTGCTGGGTCAGTGCAAGCTGGGATAAGATACAATAAAAACAGGGAAGTAAGAATTATAAAGCATTCCTTCTTCAGGTGAGTAAAATGCAAAGGAAGAAAATGGACCTGTTTTTCTAAGCCACAAGTTTGTTTATTTACAGTCCTTTAACTGTTCTGACAACTTTATCAGAAGCAAAACCAAATCATCAAAAGCAAAACAAAAAAAAAGTTTACAGCAGTGGAACACAGAAATCGCTGAAGGAGAAAGGAGACTGTTTACTTGTTATAAGAATGATCAGAAAACCTGGAAAACTGAAGCGAGATTACAATTTTAAGTACATTGTAAACAATGAATATTTGGAGTTTAGGTTGAATCTGAAGTTCTATCAGAGCTAGGATGGCTTAATATTCTACTGGCTTTTGACTCAGAGCTTTTGAGCCTATGGCTAAAAGCTGTTAACCCGCAACAAGCGAGGAAATGGCAGAAGGAAGACTATTTTAAAAAACCAGTAAAACTGGACAGAATGGCAAACGCTCTTCTGGAAAGAAGATCATCCCAAATTTCAGACATCTACACCTTGCTAAGAGATCATTTTTAGATTCCTAATTAGGATATTGAAGAGGCAAGGAGGAAAGATATTGGGTCACCCAGCTCATGGACACTGCTGGACAGCAAGGCAGTCTAAATGAGGGAGAAATGTAGCACTGGGTAGGAAGTTAAAGAAAAAAAATCCGAGTCTCAGAGAAGTGTAATATCTCCAGACAGATACGAATGAAAGCAACCATCTCTCAACCAGCATTTTATTTCAATTCCTCCACATTCCTTACCCTGTTATTTTCCTATTGCACTTGCCTAGGTACTCGTTTTCGGGAGCTGTATCTGAAACTTGATGGCACAACTAAATGCGAAAACAAAAAACCAAAAAAACCTAAAACAATAAGTAAAATCAGTCCTGAAAACAACCAGCTTTTCAACAAGTCCTACAAGTAACCAGCTTTGTCTCACCTCTCTACCCTGCTTATTTCCTCTATCCCCACCCACACTTCACTGAGCAGAACAACCCCGTCATTTCACATGGACCGGATGATGTCGGAACTCTTTTCCAACCAAACTGACTCTGGGACTTGGCCCAGCTCCGGCCCAGGCCGCTGTCAGACTGAGACACAGGCAAGGGCCAGGGAGCTGCTGCTGCTGCCGGGCCCGGACACGCCACAGCGCTGGGAAGGGCTCCGGGCCGGGCCGGGGCTCTCCGGGAGCGGCCCCCGGCAGCACACCGAGCGCCGCAGGAGCAGCCGGGAAGTCACCGGGGCACAGACGGCCGCAGCCCAGCGACGCCCCGAGAGCCACCGCCGACAGCTCCGTCCCCGCGGGGCCGGGGCGGGGACGCGACGCCCGACCCCGCCCGGGGAGCGGAAGGCGGGGGGAGGCCGAAGGGAGGGGGACGGCCTCCGCCCCGGGGAAGGGGGGGAAGGGAAGGGGCCGGAGCTGCCCCGCAGGCCGCCGCTCGCATCCGGCACCAGGGCCGCCCGCTCCCGGCAGCGCCCGCCGCCCGCAGGCGCCGCCAGCCGCCGCCAGAGCGCATCGAGCGAGCGCCGAGCCACCGAGGCGGGCCCCGCCGGGGAGACCCCGCCCCTCAGTGAGAGACCCCGCCCCCTCCCCGCCTCCCTCACGCCCAAGGTTGAGCGGGGGTCGTGGAGGCCCCCGGGGAATTTGGACAATGCTCTCAGGCACATGGTGTGACTGGGGACCCTGTGATCCTTGCGGCTCCCTTCCAGCTCAGCAGATTCCGTGACTCTGTGACCAGCAGTAATAAATGATAACAAAACCGCTCCCAAGCACTGTCCCCACAGGCAGAAAGTCACCCAGCAGTAGTGTTGGGACTCCCAGCCTGAGGTGTGAGGAAGGCTGCCCAGGGGGTCATGGAGTCTCCCTCTGGGCAGACATTCCAAACTCACCTGGACACGTTCCTGTGTCACCTGCTCCAGGTGTCCCTGCCTTGGCAGGGGGGTAGGACTGGACAGTCTCCAGAGGTCCCTTCCAACCCCAACCATTCCGTGATTCTGCCAGGGGAGGTGCAGGAGGATGGGTGGTGGGCAAAAGCCCAGGCACAAATACTCAAGCAGTGCTGTCAGCCCCAGGTGACATAAATCCGTCCTCCTTTCGTGATAAACCAGTAAAAATGTTTCTTTCCAAGCCCAGTGGCTGCCTGGGGGGATTCTGAACACCAGGTCTTTTCCTTATGGAAAGAGTCAGGAGATCGCCTTTTTCATTTTTTGCTGGTATTGTCCGCAATATTTGTTTGCAAAAACCAAATTCAGACAAAATCTTACTGGAAGGAGAGGAAAAGCAATGAGAAAAAAAAAAAAGAAAAAAAAAAAAAAAGAGAAAAGAAGAATCCATTCCTCAGTTATGCCAACCCAGCCCAAAGCAGGACATTAATGGAAAAGCAAATTACCTTGCATAAAACCTTAAAGCACCATAAAAGCATTATGGCCAAACCCCACAAATTTCCTAACTTTTTTTTTTATAGTTTAAAGCTGCTCAGGTTAAATTAGTAGACTGGAATATGTCATACCATGAATAAGCAATACTCTTCTGCTTCTTTCCTCTTCTCTGTAAAACATTGCACAGTATGTTCCTGGTGGGGAAACAAAAGCAGATGATACCTATCTTTTCTATAATTATTTCCAAAGTTGTAACTAGTAACTGTAGTTAGTTTTCTGCTGAGATCCAATGCAGAAAATGAGCTCCTCGGTTCTCCAAGAAAAGTAAAGTTGGCATCAGATTTAAAAAAAAGTGCAGCCATTTGCCACCCATTTCAAAATTATCTTTTTCCTTCATGACAGCTTGTTTGAATTTTCTCATTGAACGCCTGTGATCAGCTGTGCCAAAGAAAACTGCTCTTTGAGAGGCTGGTGGGTTCAGAAGCACAGTGGTACCTGGGTGCCAGCCCAGTGCCCTCTGAGAGGGGATTCCTGTGCCCAAAAAGCCCATTGACTTTTGTGGGAGTCCATAAAGGCAATTGTGTACCCAGAAGGTTTTGTAACAAGCAACCACGAGTTTAGATTTAGTTCAAGTGCTAAATTTCAGTGCCAAACTGCAGTTTGGTTGCAGATTTGATTCAATATTCACCTCTGTTGTAAGTGAAAAGACCTTTAATAGGTGAATCATTAAGAAGAGGGAACCTGAACTTGAAAAGAGTCAGCCTCCCCAGTGTTAACACCCCAAGTGAGGACAAGCTGACAGATCTTTTGCCTGTGAAAATGTCACCTAGCCTTCAGAGATTTTAATCTGCTATTTCTAAAAAGCTTCTCAGCAGTGGTTTTATGCAGGTTGTGGTCCTTGGGAATTTGTCAGAACAGCACAGCCTGGCTAAACTCTGCAAGAACAGAAGCCTTATAAAAGGCATGTGTTCTTTCTTCACTGGCATCCACACAGACAAATCCTCCTATTTCCACAAGCAGGAATCGTATGATCTATAGGGCCCTGGATAATACTGTCAGTGCAGAACTTCCTGTGTGGTGCACTTTGTTGAATCTGCTGTGGGTGGTTTCCCCAGCTGATGTTTAGTGACCATCACCTACCCCTTCAGTGACTCCAGAACAAAGCTGACAGTGACTGACTGCAGATGTGACCCTCTGGAGAAAAGAAACACCACCACACATATCTCTTTGGAACAAAAGGAAGAAAACTAGTGTGGTTAAAAAAAAATAAAATATATATATATATCTGTCATATATATATAACTTATGATGTATATACCATAATATAAAGTATATATTTGCTGTCATATATAATGCTGCTAATATAAATATATTACTCTATGGAACTCCAGATGCTGTTAAAGAGATTAATCTATGCAGTTAAAACTGAGGAAAGAAGTGACAATTTGTAATGTAATGACCTGGTAAATAGTAAGTGTTATACCTCATAGAGGTCACAAGAGTAATTGCTCATTCATGCCTTTTTCTAATCCATTTATGCAGATTTGACAGTGATCTGTAAACATTACATCTCTCTACAAAGTTGGGTAAACAGATTTGAAAGCCAGAGAGATTATTATGATCATCTTGTCTAACCTGAATATTGAAAGCTGTAGAATTTCCTGCAGCCATTCGCACACCAAGGTCTTTCTGTAGCTGTTTTTAAAAAAGGCGTCTTCATTATATTTCAAAGAATATAATTTGTTATTTATTTATTTTGAAAAAATGGCAAATCCGTCACTGCACTTTTGAAGATTTCTCAGTGATTATCCTAACATGTACCACACTACCTTAATGTGTAAAAAGAACCTGATAGAAATATAAATGTTGTTTGAAAAGGTAAATTCATCTAGCTGCAGCATCTGTCCATTTCAAGCCTGCTTCTTGTTAACAGAAATATTTTCCTTTTGTAGATGTTTGTGAAATGCAGCAGATTTACTCCTTCACCTTCTCTTGACAAACTGTATGGATTAACTGTGATTCTGCACTGTATAAGTGCCTTTCCAGAACTGTTTTCTGAATGCCCTCAAGCTTAGAGCTATTGCCTAATTTTTTTTGACATGTGAACATCCAAACCAGACCTTCTCCTACTCCTGTTTAAATTTGTAAGGTGAATATTATAACCAGGGAAATCTGAGGAACAGAAAAATGCTAAGAAGCACTAGGTTGAAAATGGCCTTAAGAAATCAACCTTTCCAGTTATTTTCTATGCCCCAAGACAGGATCAACTACTCTTTTGTTGTAACATAACTGTTTTTTCAATCTTGTTCTTACAGGCTTCCCAGTATGGTGCTTTTGCCATCTCCTCAGGCAATTTTATCCAGTGTTTCTCTACCCTTATCAGAGGGTCTTTTTTTCTAATGTATGCTCTAAATATGTCCCCTACTGCAATTTCAGTCCATTAGTGAAAGGTCTGTCTTTGCTGGCCTGGAGAACAGACTCTTTGCTTCCTCCCTGTAGCAGTCTTTTCCACATTTAAAGGCCCTGTATCTTCTTTGCCTCATTATTCCAAACAGTCCCATCAATATCCTGAAATTTAATGTTGTCTGGACTGGTTATCAAGCTTGAACTCCCCTGCATTCTTCTGCAGACACCCAATGTCGTTCTGGAAACACAATTCCCCAAAACAAGCATAATTCAGGTGAAAAACTTGAAAAAAATAAACCCCAAAACACTAAAATTTAAGATGTACCATGGGGTAGCAGAGCAAAATAATTGCTTTGCCTATTTTGGAGGTTGTTTTCCTGTTTCTATCCCATTTGTATGGCATTTTCCTTTTTACAACAGCATGACAGTGGTGACTCGTGCTTAGCCTGTGATTCACTCTACATTTTTTCCAGGCAACTGTAATCCTGTTTACTTTTCCCCATCCTGTATCTGGGGAATTGATGATGCTATGTCTATTGCACCTATTGAATACCATCTTTTGTGTTTTTCTTAAAAAAACCCCTCATAACCAGTTTGACAAATTCCCTCTGAATTCTAATTTTGTTCTCTAACAATCTTTTATCTGCTCCCTTATTCACGTCCTCTTCAAATATATCAAGCTTAGTCTCTACTCTCTTCTTTAGATGTTTTATAAGGCGTATAAGATACAGGATAGACCCTTGAGAAACCTCTCTCAACACATCTCTCCTTTTGATAATGACCCCATTGTGCTAACTGTTCCTCAGAAATGGCCCTGCCTTTTCTGACACCATGGGGTTTTCAATTTGGACCATATTGTCTTTGCTTATTCACAAGAAACATTGTCTAAAGCTTTACTAAAATGAAGGTATATGACTTTGTAATACTTCTTTGCATAACACCTATTACCTTATTTTAAAAGGAAGTCTTATTGGTTTAATAGGATTCGTTCTTGACAAATCCATGGTCATCATTACTTGTCCGTCTTGTAATGCATACAGATGGTTTGCTTCATAATTGCCACAAACCAAACCTATCTGATTTATGACTCAGCAGCTCCTCCTGTTTTCCTGTGTGTACATAACCTAAAGCCTATTTGAAATTAAGAGGGCTGCTTCCATGACCATCTTGTGTCTTCTGCATTGGAGATCAGTAACCCGCCAAAGCCATGGCAGTAGAGCCAGGAGCAGAACCAAGAAGCCCAACTCATCCTTGCCTGCTCTAACAAATCCATAATCACTGCACAACCTTTCTTCACCTCATTGGTTCCGCTTCCCTTTATTTTCTTCAACCATCAATGTAACATCCCTGTGGATGTTGGTTTCTAGACCTTCCCATAGATTTTATAAAAATTCATATAGATATTTCAATTTCCAAGCAGATTTCCTGCATAGTTTTTTTTTTGCTCCCAGGACCAGCTGCTTTCTGCTTCCTCCTAATCTGAAAATCACCTGGATCTGTGTTGTCAAACCAGCATCCAGGAACTGATCTACTTAAATCTTATGGCTCTATTTCTTCTTTTAATACATAGATACAGAAATAAATTCTTTGACCTTGGCAGCATTTGGCTATTATCCGGGACCTTGAGCCAGAAACTTTCATTATGAAGTGAAATATATTTATCTTTGCTGAAAGGCGAGAGAGAAAGAAACAACTTACTGATCAGTGTTTTCTCCCAGATGATTTCTGGTATGCTTCAAGAGAAACAACATATAAATTAATGCACACAATATTTTGAGTTTTCTTCCAGAACACGCACAGTCACTTTTTCCACATCAAACAAAAAATATAGTCTTTGCACTTTCAACCATTTCCAACAGTACACAAAATTCTCTCGCTCTTTTACTTTCTTGGCTAACACCACCCTAATTCTTCCCTTTCAAGATTTATCCAAGGAATCTGTGCACTACTGACCCAGAGGCATTGTTTCTCTAAACAGCACCAATGAAACAAATTACTAAATTACTTTGTGTAGCTAAAAATACTGAATGCTGTATACCACAGCTCTGTCAAGGGTGTCACTAGTAAGTTGCATCAGTTTAAATACTTCTTGGGACCAGCCTTTATGTTCTGTGGTAATTGTAAAAAAATGGATGGGGAGAAGTTGAAATTTAAACCAACTTGAAATTTTTCCCCTTTTCTTTCTCAATGGGAAAAAAATATCCCACTTCAAAGGCTGTTTGGCAGGTTTTGTCCTTCAAATTCCAGGTGGGATTCTGTTTCTCTTTTTCATAAGAACAAACTCTGGCACAACTGCTTTAATTTCCATACTTTGGGACTAAGCAGGGAAAAGCTATTAGATATTTTTTCAAACTTCTGAAATCATGTTGAGTGAGCAGAGAGATCAGATCTCCTGTTGTGAACTGAACTGTACCCATCGGACCGTTCATTGCTGCCTGAGCACCCCAGGTCCACTCCACTGGAAGGGAACACATCTCTGCTCCAGCAGCAGCCAGCACTTCCTAGTGTGACCTGGTGAAAATCAACTTGAGTAACAAAGAACTACTACTTAGTTATCCGTTAAACTGATTTTGATGGAACTGAATTGTTTCCTTAATTTGCCCCATTCAGTGTCTCTACAAAACTGTATTAATTTTAAAGAAAATGATACAGGAATACTTGTGTTTAATATTACATGTAAAGTTCCATCTATTACATCTATTACTAAATACCTTCTTGTTTGCTTTTTTTTTCTTCATAGTTCTTCCTATCTGTCTCTCCTTCTTTCCTCTTTTGTTTCTCCTAACTAACTGATCTATAAGTCTCTTAGGGTGAAAAAGAAAAGGAAAATACAAAACAAGGCTCAGAAAAAGGGGTTAAGAATGGCAAAAAGTAGATAGATAAACTATGCAACTGGGCCAAGTATAATTCATTTTTCAAAACTTAACTTTTTAGCTAATTTATGTTCAGATTAGCATCACAACTATGCTGTTAGCAAGAGGTTGCATTTTACATCAGTTAGATATAATTATTAAGTTTTTTCTCTCCAAAAGCAGAGAGTAGTTAGTATCTCAGATGAGCAATTAACATTAAAATGTGAATATTGGTCTGTGCCTTAAATGTATGATCAAAGGTACTAGATCATCTGAAACCTGTTAAACACATGACAATATTTAATTTTAATGAACTACAGTTCTAGTCTTTAGTGTTTCTTAGTGACATTTATTCTTAGACACAGAAGTCTGAGGGGTGTTTGGCCTTGACTTCAGATCTTCAGCAATTTCCACAGAAATTTCTGAGAAGAATGTTAGCCAATGTTTTAAAACACAGAGGCCTAAATTTAGACTGTTAAATCTGTATTTAGCCCTGCAATGTGCTGAGCTCTTGGGCTGTGATCCAAGAAAGCACTTATGAGTTCCCATTAACTTGAAAACGCTTTCAGGTCTATTATTCACTTTACCAAAAGTACTGAACTCAAATACTTAAAATTATGCATGCACATTAAGTAGCCTGTTGGACTTAGCCTTATACAGTCCACAGTTCAGGTCAGCTCATACCTGAGACCCTGACTCACTTTATTCTTTGAGACACACATTTCAAAATGTGGTCAATATTTGAATACCTTTATAATTAATATTCTGTCCTGTTTCTATGTTACTATTATATAATAATAACAACAACAATAATGATAATAATAATAATAATGTTTTGCATGCCCAAATCCTGCATGTGGGAAATAATCAACCACTTCTGAAAGCTGGAAAAAAGTTGCATTGCAGTGGTTAAAAGTTAGGTTTCTGTGTCTGGGAGGGACAGGATGATGAATAGGAAACACTATAGCAAAGGCATTTGGAAGAATTGTAACACTGAAGACAAGGAAATACTGGTATAGATTGTTTAGGGAATCCATCGAACCTTGTTCATTGGAAGCCTTTAAGAACTGGCTAAAGCACCTCCAGGAACAATTCTATTCCTGGAGCTATAGTCAGTCTTTCCTTAAGAGGCGGGATGTACTAGGCACATTCATAAGGTTCCTTTTAGCTCTGTGCATCTTTTAAATTTTGACATCAGGCTTGTGTTTGCTCTTGCTATGTACTGGCTAGCTTTCTATGCTGATAGCATTACATTTGCCCACTTAGGACCTGTGTCGTGGTTGAGTTGTGAGCAAGCAGCAGGAGTAAAAAAAAAATTTAATTGTATAATTATACAATTTCTAGCCACAGAAAAAAAGGATGGCTTGTGAAAACTGGCTAGAATACTTTCCATTCCATTTGTCCATTTCCCAAAGCTATCCGCTGCAGTGAAAGGCAACATCAGTTGTGATCTGACAGAAATCCTGGTGTTTTCTCTGAAGGCATTTGCAGAAAAATAATTACAAAATCAGAATTAGAGGAGTTAGTAGTGGTCATTTGTCAATGTGACAATTGCTAGTTATTCTGCAATGCTGTAACAGATACAACCTCTATGCGCAGCAAACCCACTACTAAAAGTGCCCCATATGCCCACCACAAGATCCCTCCTGTGCTGTGTCTCAGTTGTGCCAAATGCCAAGCTGATGCTGTGACTGTATCCTCAACAAAATAGAGAAACCTTCATGGAGGAGAGACAAGGCTGGAGGAGCATCCGTTCCAACCCATCTTTCCCAATTGATTACTGCTCTCATTTACAAGGCAAAATTAACCAGCTATAAATAAAAAAGCAAAGTCCTCTTTGTCTTGCCCTTCATGGAATCATGGAATGATTAGGGTTGGAAGGGACCTTAGATATCACCTAGGTTCAACTCTCCTGCCAAGGACAGGGACATCTTCCACTAGACCAGGTTACACAGAGCCCCATCCAGCCTGGCCTTGAACACTTCCAGGGATGGGGCATCCACAGCTTCCCTGGGCAACCTGTTCCAGTGCCTCACCACTCCCACTGTAAAGAATTTTTTCCTAATATCTAATCTAAAGCTTTTAATTTGAACCCATTCCCAGTTGTCCTGTCACTACATGCTCTTGTAAAGAGCGTTGCCACATCTTTCCTGTAAGTTCTCTTCAGGTACTGGAAGGCTGCAATTAGGTCACCCTGAAGCTTTCTTTTTTCCAGGCAGAGCAACCCCAGTTCTCTCAGCCATTCACCTCAGGGAATTTGTAATATCCAGCTGAAACAAAACTCACTGTTAATTGTAACGAGGCACAATATGTGCATGTGAGATACACTTTGATCAATTGCTACACAACACTTAGCTTGGGGCACTTTTTAACTACCAAAATCAACTTTCTCACTGGGAAATGTATCATGAGGGAGTTTGAAAATAGGATTCAGAACCAGCTGGAAAGGCCCAGTTAAAATCTGAACTTCCCCAGTGGGGAGATCTTGACTTTTCAAAGGAGAAAATTATAATGTGGAGGAATGCTTGGGCTGACATTTTGATTTGAGATTGCTTCTGTTAAAAAACCAACCCCCCCACCCCCAAACCCCCAACAACAACAAAACAGAACAAACAACAAAAGCCCAAAATCAAACCCCAAGCAAACACTACAACAAACCAACCAAACAAAAAATCCCATTTTGTTACTTCACTAAATTGCAAGAAATATTTGGTGCTTGACTAAAAGGTCTCCAAATATCAGATTTATAGACAAAACCCCAAAACAGCATCCTGAGAACTCAGAAATATGAAATAATTTAGTTTTTTCAAATTTCTTTTCCTTTCAGCATACAGTTTTATCTTCATTCTGGAACATTTATAAATTTAAATAGTTGGGCAATCCTAAAGATTTGTGCCTGTAGGTAAAAACAGACTCCAATTCACTCTTCCTCCAAACAATTTCTGAGATACAGATCAGCGCCTTAATTGTATATTTATTGTTAAACATTTCCTTATGCCTGAATTCTGGGAACAAAACATAATTCCCAAAAGACTTCAATAGTTGCACTTGGTGTATCAGGAAAAAAACAAACAGGATCATGCCAACCTTTAAGTTTTGCACACTCAATAAAAAATTACCATCAAACAAAACAATTAGGCATGAAGAGAAAAGAATTCCTTAGACTTGAAATATTGTCAAGAGATCAGCGATTTTTTTTGATCAAAACTTGAAATTTGCAACAGGTACTCATGCCCAAGCATGTTCATTTCCAAGCAGGGAGGTAAAGTGACATACTAACCCTGTCTGCTGTGGAATTACATTCCTGCAGAAATCCAGGGAAGCAAAGCACAATGTTAGTGCCAATGGCACATCCAGACATAGTTGGAATTTTCCTAGAGAGTGCAGGGGGGCTGTTTCTCTTTCCCTCCACACACATTATGTAGCTATTGAACTCTGCAAGACTTGCAAAGAACACACTTTATATTATCTTTTCATTTCCATGGCATCTGTACATTTGAAGTTTCATGCCTCATTGTGTCTGCATGTGATCATCTTGTACATGTATTTAAATTGCTTCTCTTGCCTCTGATCTTGAGAGACAAAAGCAACATTGAATTCTTTTTCCATTATATATTTTTACAAAAGAACTACTGTAAAAATTAATCAAAGATATGCTGCTTTTTATTGTTATTTTTTTAATTTTGGGGGTTACTTTTCCTCATATTGCAGTGGTTTTGAAATTGAAACGTTGCACTGCTGAGAAAGTGCCATGAAAATATAACCCACTACATTCCAGGAAAATAAATAAGCAAGGCCACCCAAATTTTCAATTAGTGCTAGTGCAGTATGCAGGAAATGGCTGGAGAACCGTCAAAGGCAGCCTTAGGCTGGGTCGTGGATACGGAACAGTGACAGGAAGGTTTGAAGCAGGAATACAGGCTCAGTGTGAAGATGGCTCCTCTCCAAGGAAAACTGCATACTAATAGGTTAATACTGATTTCCTGAAACATACAGCCTGGGTATTACATGCTGGAATTTACATTCTGACAAAGGCAATTGCTGAGCCTCAAGACTTTGCTTTTTTGGTGATGAAATAACACTAGAAAGTTCAAACTGCATTATATATTTCATGTTTTAAGCTTATTAAACATTCAAAGTACAAACTGTGCACATATTTTTAAGCCACCTGAAATAGCAACAGCCTCACTAGTTTGGGAAACTAGTATGAGAAACATTACATTTCAACAGGTCAAGCTTGTCTGGAGTAATCCCAGCAAAAGATACAGACCAAGGTGGAGTGATGCCACTTTTAGAATAAACCTGCCTGGAATCCAGAATTACTGCCCAATCAAATAGATACACTTAGTATCAGGAAGCAAACACTTTTCCTTTAGCACAGCCTTTGTAGACAAAGTGGTATTTGGAAGGTATCTGAAGGCTGAGTTGGACAAAGCACTTCAGAAAATAAAGAACCGAAAACCACAAATGAAGACACTATCTCTCTTTCTGCAAGTCAGAGGAAGGGCTCCCATTGATGACAGAAGATGCTGTGCCAGGCCTTCATCCTGGAAGTGCGTGGCTAAAACAAGAACAAAATTAATAAAGCAGAGAAACTTAACGAGAAAGACCAGTCCAGCTAAAGAATCCAGCCAACCTTTCCCTAAAAGTGTCCTCCTATTTCACTCTATCCAACTGATGTTGCGAGTGTCAGCTGAGGGTGGCACTGCAGCATCACAGGAGACCCTCATCCCCTCAGCCAGACCCATGTTCTGCCTCTGCTGTCTTTATCGAGGGTGGCTGGCACAGGAGCACAGAAACCACCAGTGGAAGTGGAGAAGAGAGTGGGTTTTTCACTGGCATCTGCGGGGCCTGGATTTTTCTGTTTATCCACCTTAATATCAGCAGGTATGTTTCTACCATTACACTAGTGCAGGCACGATCCCATGTCACAGTGAGCAGCCAGCGGTGCCCAGCTGTGCTGCCCTGACCCCGGGCACCCACTTAAATCACAGGCTGTGCCTCTAGTGGTTGATCATGTTTATTTATGAGGTGCACACCGTTTTCATTGTCTTTCACTGCTCAGAGAACTAGAAGCCCATGCTGCAAGTCTTTTTAACAGTTTTAATTGCACTAAAGTCACTGGGAAATCTGCCCAGATAGAGCCTGGAAAAACTGGGCCACAGAAAGAGACCCATTATAATTATTTGCAGTAGGACGCAGAAACAATCCCTTTCCAGTCCCTGCCTCTCCCTAGGAAATGTTCTGTGGGATTGAATTTGCTGAAAACTCCTTGGGGTCCAGTGAGTGATGCACTTTCCACTTCTTCTCAGGGAAGCTGTTTTAAATAAGCTGTATAAAAATTTTAATCAGCACATATTATTTTAAGTTCTGAGTACCATCCCTACCCTGGAACCTTTTTAGTTTAAAGTCAGTAATTCTGTCAGTTGCCTGTGAAAGTGAAATTAATGGAGCAAGGGAGGAAGTGGAGGGAATTTGGGGAGTTTGCATTTGTGTTCACACATAATGATACATTGTTTGGTCATATGTGATAATTATTTAATCAAATGGAATTTGCCCTGTGGTGCTTTACATGACACTGCTGCCAATCACCCCAAAGCAAATAAATCTTTCAGGTGCTGAAGGGAGCCTTTACTCGCCTGTCTTATGGAGAGCTGCATGCTGTGCATGCCAAACAGCACATCTAACACTGCTGAAGTGATCTGTGGGCAGCCATGTGGAATGGACATCAGGGCAGAATTTATGCATTTTGGGGAGTCTAGACAACTTTTACAGAAACTTGGATATCTGTGTAAGGCTGCATATATTCTCAATAATTGTCCTGAACAAGATGCTCTGCTGAACAGAGGACACAGATTTTATGAAAAGGTACTTCTTCCCTATAGGAGAAAGTGCCTCAATTTTTTTTCCACATGAACACTCTATCCATAATAAATGTTTATAAAGTTCCCCTTCACCAAGTTTCCTAACTGCTGAAGAATAAATATTTAAAGAATCACAAATGCTATAATCAAAACCACGTAAGATGCTACAAGAGTGTTCCCTTTCGTACAAAAAAACAAAGGAGCTCAAGCTTGCAGAAAACTCCGTTGCCTGGTTTGAAAACTGATACACTGTACAATACAGCATGTATTATCTTTGTGCAGTATTTTTATAACAATACCTTAAATGCCATTGGCTTAATTCTTACCATATTACTATAACAAATCTATGGAAGCTCTGCAGAAGACCGATGGAGAGGAGGCTTGGGGGTTACATCTGCAAGCCCTATTTAGTGAAGTCCTGGGGACAAGACCCATGTTTGAGATTAAGGATATGCCTGTGTGCCTTGCTGGATGGGAACTTGCAAGACTGAGCCCTTTGCTGGCACTGAGGGCAGAGAGGCAGAGACTGAACAAATTTCAACACTGAACAAATTCCTTATGTGGAACAAGTTATTATTAATAAAAAGAAATTTTAACCCCCCCCCCCCAAAAAACAATACAAAAACCAAAAACCACATTTCTTAATTGTAATAGGTAAGTAACACCTCTAACACCCTGAGAAGAGGAGGAAGAACAAATTTCAACACTGAACAAATTCCTTATGTGGAACAAGTTATTATTAATTTAAAAAAAAAATTAAAAACCCCCCAAAACAACACAAAAACAAAAAAACACATTTCCTAATTGTAATAGGTAAGTAACATCTCTAACATCCTGAGAAGAGGGGGAGCACCTGATGAAATTTACCAGCTGATTTCAGAAATATAATTATATACATAAAGTTGAACAAGACTTTTAGTTAAGTCATTTGGGTAAAAAACCTGGTTCCATGGTACAAAATGGGATAAATTTCCATTTTTGACATAGGGCCAGCGTTTTGTGCATCTCTTTTATGTGACACAGGCTGATTTGGAGCCTTCTTCTGACTTTGAATTTGACTGTAATATTAAGTTAAATGGCAATTTCCTATGACCAGTGACGAAATTGTCCAATAAGGTCTGCTTAATACAATCAAAATAAAAAAAGGAAAGATGGAAGTCATGTTATTTTAATGCAACTGATTTGTTTCCTGAATTTTAAGCAAATGAGACAGAAGGATCAAGTTAGTCATCTAAAAATTTACACCAATTTAGAGGTATTTTGAACAAAATCACACACCTTTGCCCAGGTAGAACTTTCTTAATTCTACGCCTTTGTCCCTTCTTTCCTGTACTTGTATAAAAATATTCAGGGAAAAAGAAAAAAAAGAGGGAAGAAAAGCTCTTCTATTTAGGAAGGCAGGAAAATCTAAAGGAAGTATAACCACAATACCTCTGGACTCCTGGATATCAAAGGTACTTTCCTGATTTCCTGTGCAGACCATCAAACAATTGCTCTGGAAAAAAAAAAAAAATTAAAAAAAAAAAAAAAGGTTTGATAATAAAAGGTGAGGGGAACATCCTGGAGATATTCCTGTGTTCCGGCAGTCATCTGGCTGCCCACACACTCCTGCAGCAGTAATGCAGCAGATGCACAACCAGCACTTTAGCATCTCAGCTGCAGATTTTGGGCCACAGCCCCCATGCACATGCTGCACTGAAATCCTAGCCCACTGCCAGGCTCCTTGCAAACCAGTACTGACTTCGGCAGAAGCAGAGAACGATCAGAAGCAGTTTTCACCTTGTGTGTTCTGTATGTTTGTAATTAACTGTGCATTAACATGGAACATTTCTATACAAGTTCTCTTTTCATCAGCGAGAGGCATACCCATGTATTTGAGCCTGGGGAGAAAGAGAAACCTGTTGTTGAGGTCAATGTTTTATTATTTTTGCTTTCCTTTCAGCCTCCAGGCATAAATACTGAATTGAGAAAATGAAAATTTGAGAGTGGGGTCTGAGTTTCCATTTATGTTATACCTAATTTTCACAGTAGCCATCAAGAATGAAATAATTTAACTATATTTTTCCACAGTAAATAGGTGTGGACTAACTTCAAATCCAGCACAGAAGCTGAAGAACTAATAGGAGAAATAGGTGAAAAACTAACAGACACATGCAGTTTTTGTTTGTGAAGCCATTAATGAAAGCAAAGCCCCTTAGCTGAATTACCTACTTTGTTGCTCTCTGATATATCACTATTCCTTTCTCCCCTCTCAAGATGAATCACCATAGCAAAAGACCTCTGTAAAAAACTAGCTCAAAAATAAGTGTAGGAAAAGGCAGAGGAGGAATTAGATAAGCTTTCTTCGGCAAATTATAAGAACTTCTCGCACACATAACTTGTTTATTTGATTTTAACGTTCTGTTTAAGCTTTCTGGTTTTCAAAAACCACCAGAGGGAGCTCAAAACCTCTCATAAATGTAAGTAAAGGTGTGTTTTGAGTCAGCAATGAAAAAAATGGAGTAAGAATTAAGCTGTCTTTGGGTTTCAAAGGAATACACTAATTGCTCGTTCACCAAGAACCACACAGATGCAAAAGTTCTGGACAGTGATGAATCACATAAAACTGTATTAGAAGAATATTTTAAATTTAGTCCTGACAATTAAGAATACAACCCAGAATAGTCTGAGCATGCCAAAAGACACACATTAGAGTTGAGGATGAAATTATGTAGGCAGCCATATACCACACAAGACATAATCATTTAGGAATATACTTTTGGGCTCCACTGCTGCATCTGTTTAACACTATCAGGTGCAAAAACTGTAAGTGAAGTTATTTATCAGATGGTCTCAGGGCTGTTTCTCATGACTGCCACTGTTTATTCCCTGATGGCTAAGGTAATCACTGGGGAAAAGCTGATTCTTTGGATAAGAGGGTGAGGAGCACAGTACAGGTGCAAAAACTGTAAGTGAAGTTATTTATGAGATGGCCTCAGGGCTGTTTTTCATGACTGCCACTGTTTACTCCCTGATGGCTAAGGTAATCCCGGGAAAAACTGATTCTTTGGATAAGAGGGTGCGGAGCACAGTGTCATGATTGCATGACTACCACAGAGAAGCACTTCAAAACCCAGACTGACGTACTGTATGACTTCCTACTGATTTGTCTTTTCATCAGCTGGCCACTGATTGATCCAGCTAAGCATTACCTTGACTAGAAAACCAAATAAATAAGGAACTATGGTACAAGTGGGCTTACCGGACCACTCTTACCAAAGAAAGCTAAAAATGTCCAGTATAAGTAGTGATTTCTTGCTGCAATTACCTTATATGAAGGTTCTTCCAGAAGGTTCAAAAGCATCTGACTAAAACAAAAGTATATCCTAGGAAAAGCCCAGGAAGTTTGGCACGATGCTACAGGAAATGGTATATAATTTTTTTCCCCTTTCCAGGTCAGTATTTTCAGGATGCATGTCCTAGTTTTATAGATATGGGAAAAAAATTAAAAGTTCAATTTGCAGAAAAGCCTAAGAGGAAGATGGGCAAAGGATAAGATCTGATAGCAGGACCTGACACAAGAAAACACTGTTTCTTTGAACAGCCAAGTGAAATTAATGAAGATTAGATGAACTCCATTTGCTGTAGCCAAGAACTGATTCTTTACCTTTATTAGCTCTCAGGAAAGGCTCTACAACACACTTCTTTTTATTTTGGGCATAGAAGGAAAAACATCTTTGAGCACCCTGGTCTAATGTAAGGTGTCCCTGCCCATGGCAGCGGTGTTGAGACTAGATGATTTTTAAGGTCCTTTTCAAGTCAAACCATGCTGTGATCCTGTGATACTGTACACATCTTTCCCTTGATGAATTGTCACAGGTTTAATTGCAGCATTTTTCCAAGCAAACTTCAACCCTAGTTCTGGAGGTGCACATGAATGTAATTGCCCACAGCTTTTACAGATGTAACTATAGAGCATAATTTTCATCTATTACAACAAATCTTACCAGTTGTTTCACTGCTGTGACCTTAGCAATGGAGGAAATAGTTCTTTCCCAGTTTTAGCTCTGTAGTGCTCTGGGGAAGAAGTTGCTTTAAACAATGCCTGAAGTGCTTGACTAATATGCAGTTCTGTTTACATGCATATTACGAATAGACTGGTCAATGCCACAAAGCAAAATACAGTAAAACTTGGATTTGTAATATTCCTGCAATGTACATCTTGACTACACCAGTGATTTCTGAAACACTACTGATCTCAACAAAAAAAGGGTCTAATTCAACAGTAAAATGAGCACTCTATCTGATGTACCTTACTTGGTCCATAGTATAACTCATTAAAGATGCTTAAATAAAAAATAAAAAGAACAAAAGGTAACATCATGTTATCTCTGGTTCACTTCCTTTTAGGAGACACAGGACAGAATTGGAGCCAGTTTATTATTTGAGTACTCTGCAGATGAGGGATCAAGTAGAGATCAGTTAATTAAAAAAAAAGAGGATATTATTAGAACATCATCATTAAGGGGGGAAATTGTTTGAAAGCCAGGAAATTCCTTGTTTAGTGTTCACAAAGATCTGACCGCTAGAGCTTCCTCATTAGGAGAGAAAAGTTACTCTACCAGAGGGCACACAGATTCCAAGGTGCAGAAAAGGATGAAGGAAAAATGCTCATGCCTGCATCAGGTAAAAAAGGGCATCAGTGGAGACTAAGTCCACCCTGACAAAGCTTTCTGCAAGGGACCAGTACAAACCTACATCTGCTCTTACTGCTCTAATGTGACAAAAATAGCTATTAGCAAAATGGAAAAATAGGGCAAAAATCTCATGTTCTACATACAAATTGCAGACATCCTTCCTCCCCTTGGAGCATCCCTGGAAGGGCCGCATCCAGGGCTGGAGTGCCATGACAGGTGGTGATGTGCCCATGCAGGAGGGGAAGGCAGGGTGGCCACCCCAGGGTGGGCATGCAGGGCTACAGGCACAGTGGTTGGCACCTCGTGGGGCCCCGCAGGGCTCTGCTGGCTGGGACAGCAGCTGGAGTCACCTCCAAGGCACAGGCACAGTGCAGCCAGGCACGCTGGTGAGCCTGAGAGCCAGCTGTGGTGGGATGCATTAAAAATCCTATGCCCAGGGGGCAAGTGTAGGACTGTAGCTGTTCCTGAAACTCGCCTTCCCCAGCCTTAGGCTCCTTCCTCACCCCCATTCCCACGACTCGGCACAGTTGGGGATCGCTTCTGCTGCCTCGGCCGGCTGTCACTCCCTGGCCATCTCTCTTTGAGCCCATGAGTCACTTCCTCTCCTCAGATCCCACCTTTCAAAACTTCCTTTTTCCTTTTTGGGGGTATGTGTCTGAAAGCTTTTTCTGAAAGAGGGCATTGGGCTTGCCATGGACAAAAGCACTTCTGGGAAGCAGCATGTTCTCCTGTCTGAGGACACACAGCCAAGACCTTACAGTCACATTCCTGTGGTGCCCACGGTGCTGGCATGCACAGCTCAACACTGACCTCCTCCAGTTCTCTGCCCTGACACACTTCAGCTGTGGGGGGCTGGAAGGGGGCTCCTTGCCCCATGCCCTGCCTGCAGTTGTGGATAGACAGAAGGAAGAGGAGAGAAAGGAGCCCAGCTCACCCAAGTTTCACTTGCTGGCACCAGCTTCTGGTTCTTGCTCACAGCAGCAGCCCTTGGGTTCAGTCACAGCTGGAGAGAAAACAAGAAAATAAAACAAAAAAAAAATCTTTAACTTAAGAAATTGAGTTCCTTTCTTTTATCCTGTGTGGTTTTTTGTTTGTTTGTGTTTTTTTTTAATCTGGAAACTCAGGCTTAATGTTTTTCTCTGAGTTCCTTTCTTTTATCCTGTGTGGTTTTTTGTTTGTTTGTGTTTTTTTTTTTTATCTGTTGGAAACTCAGGCTTAATGTTTTTCTTTACAGCTATGAAGGTTTGAGATCTGCTTCTTGGAGAGCAACAGTGAACCCTCTTAAAATTGGTGAGTGTCAGAAGCTTCTCTTGCAAGCCAGTAGTGCCACACCCTGGGAAGCTCCCAGGTCTTCATGATACCCCCTTGTGTGAGATGCAGAGTTTATATGCTCCTACCCCTCATAGGCAATAACACCAGGAAAGTTAAAGGGGGAGGAGAGTGTGGATGTGTGTGGAGAGGTGTGTGTATGTGAGACCCAGGGTTTGTGTGGTGGTTCAGGCACAACTTGTTCCCTTGGAGATTTCTGTGCTATCAGCAAGGTAATCTTATTGGCTAACAACTTAACCTGAAGGTGCAGAAGCCAAAGCTGCCTACACTCAGAAATTCAGAATGAAGCTGTTTACTATCCTATTTGTCACTGTATTTTCAGAATTATACTGTTGAATGAGGGTCCTTTGACTGCTTTAGCTTTCAAAGTATTTGAAAAGATGGGGGTTTTTTGCTGTAGAACCTCTGAGGCCTGATGTTTTGCCTACCTGTAAGGCTGTTACTGCTTCTTTGCCATGTGGTATAGAAGCATTCACCATTAGGACAGGAAGCATAAAGTCATTTGGGTCAGAGCCTCAGCTGGTGTAAAGCCACATCTGGAATAGGGGGCTATGCAGATTCATGCCGGCTGACAATTCAATCTAATTTATAACAAGTATTTGCTGTGGAGGAGATCCTGTGTTTAAGTTGTTTTACAGCAGGGACTTGCAGTTTTCATGCTAATTTCATGTCATGCTAATTAACTCACTGAGCAGACAATTGCAGTGTTTAAATTAAGCATGCAAATGGATGTGGTGTTGAAAGATACTGTTTCATTAGTATCTTCCATTCTCAAATATTATGATGCTTTTCATGGCCAAATACACCCACACAACTAAGAGGGAATGTGAAGAAAATAAACTGTGTGTAGATTCCCATGTGTTGCCATACTGGTGTTACAGAGCTGCATCACTTCTGGTCAGGGGGTTTTGAACCCTGGCCAGTCTGCCCCAACCTGACACTGTGACCAAGAACTTAATGGACCTTTCTAGGCAGGAATAAAAAAGTAGGAATAACCACTGCTTTTAACTAACATTAGGTGGGCAAAACTTATACAGATAGGAGAAAAATTTTCCAGGGGAAGAGGTGCCAAATTTGCATAGAAAGATTAATAAATTACCATAAAGTCAAAATAGGAATACACTCCCTTCACCAACACTTTTAAAATATTTTTATATTTACAAGGTTTTTAAAATACAAAACCCATGAAACTAATCTTAGTTCAAAGTCTAAATATTTTTTTTTCAGATGCAATTTTTTTCCAACACACTGTTGTTGTAAATTCCTTATCAAGAAGTAACAAAGAAATGGATTCCTCTTTTCAGATCAAGAAAGCAGCTTTGGTAATGGCTGTATTCATTCATCTTTCCATTCCAAACATCATCCATCACGCCTTACATCCCTTACACCGGACTGCAGAAAACATACCACAAATTCTACTTGGAATAGCAATGAATCTTGAACAAAGCTGACTAAACTCAAAATTAAGTTTTCAACAACTGCATGTTAAAAAGAAAATCAATGAAAGAAAAACAGTGAGCTCTACTGAACAAACATCCCACAGTTAAAAAAAATATGTTTTGATTGATGAAGGAAAAAGCCATGACATTTTAGGTGGCTTAAAAGAAATTTCAAGGATCATATTAAAAAGAAAGTTGGCATTCTATTAAAATATAGTTATCCCAAGAGATAACTGGAATATACTGGGAAAAAAGGACATAGTCTGGCTTTTACCATTTCTCAGAACATTTCATTAAATTTTCTTTTCTTCGTCTCATGTCCCCTGTTGAGGGAGTTTACATTCAGGATCATCAACTTTCTTGGTTGTGAAGCAGCTCTAATCCACTTACTTGATCCTCCTGCAATCAATTAATGCCATGCTAATCCTGTGCTGGCCATGCACAATGTGGAAAACTAAATGTATCACATTATCTATGAGAAAAGTATTCAGGAATCTAGATCTGAATCCAAGACACTGTTACCTCTACAGAAAGGTCAGAATGAAACACTCTATAAGATTTATGATATCTACAAAAACAGCAAGGTAAGTTCTAAGGAGAAGCAATATCTTTCATCAGATCAACTGATCCAGCTGGGAAAAGCAGACATTTCAGCACAGAGACCCAGTGCAACTATGGGCAACATCAGAAGTTTAGTTTATATTAGTTCTGCAGTGAAAAAAAGTATTTTAGCATTGGAAATTTCAACAAATAACCCTTACTAAGATATTTTTTTATACTCTTTATGAAAAACATTTTCATGGTGTAATTAGAGATAAATTTCCAGCTTTTATTTTTATTAGAGCAACCCATAGGAATTTATATTCTAGAAATAATAATGCAGATGCATTTTGCAGATGCAAAATTAGTTATATTTGTAGTATTGGAAGCCTCTGTCCAGCCTCACAGATTTTTAAACTCAGTACATTGATTTCAGAGGGTCGATGGTCCTTTTCCAATGACTTAATTTCTATTCTTACAGACAGTATGAATCATATTCTTTCATGAGAAAGTGTAGGTCAATGGAATTGCTATGGAAAATGCAACTTCCTTTTGACTGAACTTTCCAAGTGAATGTCTTCACTTATAGTACTTTGAATGCTACTCTAAGGGCATCTTTGCAAAGCAGAACCTCTCTGGGAGAAGCAACCTGCTGCCATTCTTTTTTGTATGTGCCTGATCTTGTTTATCTACTTCCAGTCCTTTATGCAGGAAACATGATGGCACAAGTGATCCCATGGGAATGTGATGCTTGTGTATGTCATCCTCCCTGAATTTTGTACCAAATTTCCACTACTCCTGTGCATTATCAGTGGGATTTTTGATTATTTATGCAATTGTAGTTGCCTGCAGCTGGACAAGCCCACAGCAAGTTCCTCCTCCGTGTATATTAGCTACCATTGCTGTACTCTATCCTATCTTATTCTCTTTCAGATCTAGAAAGAGGAATGAAGTGTAAAATCATGGAGGCAAAAACAACAGAAGCCATAAAAACGCTGAGCAGCTCAATGCAATGCTGTTGTTTTGTTCACAGACAGCCTCTCCAGCACAAAGGAAGTGAGGTGGGCTCACACTGAAAAGAAACAGACCCCTTCTGTATGGCCAGGGCCCCAAGGACTCTGCTCGTGAGGCTGCTGGTGCTCATGTCTTGGGCTCTGGAACAAAATTGCTGGGACCTTCTTGTCTTACCTCCCTCCTGGGCAAGCACAGCTTCCTCCTCTCTGGGTGGTCTTTCCAGCAACGGAGGTCTTGTCCTTCTGCTCTGGTGTGACCCAGGAGTGAACCGAGATCATTAAATGTACTTTCCTTTCCTTTGAAAAAGAAAAGGGTGGAAATAGACAGATCCAAGTTATGATGATAATGCATTTATATAAAAAAAATAAAGACAGTGCACTTGTTTGTAGAAATCAACAGAATTTCGCCTCTGTGATACTTCTTTCTTGAGAGAATATGATTGTCAGATCAAGCATTTCAAGACACGTCATTTCCAGAAGAGAGGAGTTAGACACACTCTTGATCGTGTGCTTCTGTTTATTCTGCGTAAGGGATCTAGGACACCTGTGTTAGTTTTAAAGCTACTACATGTACAGCACTTGACTGCTATATTTTGGCAAGTCCCAGCTGTTATTTCACATGTGTGAACTAAGAAAATACCCAAGGTAAACACAGACTTAGAAGAAGTACCAAAAACATTTACAATAAAGTGCAAGTATAGCCCAGTATGTTAACCTGCTAATATATACAGTGTGCTAGTCCTGATCTATTTCCCTTTAGAGAGGCAAAGGAAAAGAGATGTAACAAAGCCTGTACAAGGCACCACAACTGGTTACCAACTTTTTCTTCTAAGGCACTATGAATTGCTTTTCTCTTATTTCTCTTTACTCACAGTTATTACCAGTCAAGCTTACCCAAATGCAGACAATGCAGAATAGAAACTTTTTTTTTTCTGTTAATTTTGCACATCTGACAGAATTTAACTTAAAAATCAGTTTTAATCCAGATTACTTACATGTGTGCACAAGCTCACACTCCCCCTTTACATACACAATGTTAAAAGAACATTACAGATGATAATTTATTTTTCTCTGCTCTTGCTGCATTTCATAATATCCCTTCTCTCTTGAAATACTGCCAGAGAAGATTGTCTTTAATAGACTTCAATGGTGTCAAAAGAACCTCAGGAAATGAGGACTGAGGTGAACCTAAGGTCCACTGTGTGCCACCAGGAGTCTGATTATATACACTGCTTTGTACAGGAGGCAAAGATCTGCACCCCTGATGTCTTGCCTCCAAAATCCAGTATTCTGTCCACTTTCTGTCTCCTCTAATTAAAGCTCATTATTTTGACCTGCTTGCCTTCTTGTCCAGAAGTGATGTTCTTTTACAACCTCCTCTTGCTCACACTCAGTTTTGAGTTACGTCTCCAAAACTCTTAGATTTCATTAGAAATGAGTTTTACTAGAAAAACAGGGCTACTTTATCTCCATGACTTCCTGTATATGGGTCACATCCTTTTAAGTACAGTCATCATCTCTGTAAATACTATCCTTAGAGGTAAGCTTTCCAGCTGCCTCCTGACATGTCCTGACGTAACCACGCTGTAGTCTGTGAGCCAAATCTTCTATGGGGCAAACAAATAAAAAAATTGATTCAAATTAAATGAGTCAAACAAGAAATTTCCAGGCAGCAACCCTAACCCAGATTAATGCTTCCTGATTTATTTAAGACAGGAGCCTAGCAGGTATGAGAAGCTGTAGTAAAAAAGCTTAGCTCTTCATCAGTGACAAGACTAAATTTTTTAATGTGATTTCAGCACTTTGTGTATCCAGGATCAGCTCAAGATACAAAGGAACATTTCCCAATGTTTTAGCTCTCACTTGTTTAATTAGTTCCTGATGTAAATAAGACCTATTCTGATGAAGTTATGCAAGCTTGCTGTGTAATAACCACATGCCATTTTGTGATTAACTAATTTCTTGCTCAAAAGCTTTCAGGAGTAAAAGACAAGTATTGTATTTGTCCCATGTTTGACATGGCAACTTTCAATTGAAATATCATGACCCTCTAATTATAGGTGCTTCAAACTCAGTAATGTTTTGCTTACATCACTCACTACTTCCATTCATCATAATCCAGGATTGCTCTAGTTCACTCAGCAGTAATTCTAGCTGGCTTTCATCATTCCCATGGAAAACATATACGAACAATTAAATCTCTCAGCAGAAGGAATAAACCTCATCTGGAGATTTATGAAAGCATTGCAAAAAAAAAAAAATCATGTATATATTTATGTGAGCAATAGCAATGAATAATTATGTAAATATCTGATAACAATACGGCTCATTTTATCAATGGTGAAATACTGATTTGGTTTGATTCTTGAGAATTTCCTGCATAACCTGAAAAGAAGGAGAGGAGAAGAAAAGACAAGGAAAAGGCATATGTGTTTATCTATAGAAGTTCATAGAAAGACCCCTATGCGGTGCGATCTTTGCAACATTAATTTACTGTAGTTATATATATATAACCATGAAATATTTAAGTATATATTTAGAAACAACAAAGTACATCCCATTATTTTAAGGCAAGGAGAGCAGGTGCCCAAGACAGAGAAAATTTCACCTCCCTCATTTCTTACCCTTGCAGGTTTGTACATGCTGACCTCTGATGAACAATCTGCACTGGCCATTCTGTTCCACCTGCTCCGATGACTTAATTGAAATCCTGCAGAAAATTTATGTGAGGGCAGGCAGTGAAGAAAGGTTTTCCTGCCCCATGCTGTAACCATGAGATCACCCTCCTATGTAAGAGCCTGAAGACATCACAATAGCAGGTGAGAGGCACTTTTATAGCTTTCCATGTATTTTAGTCAACATAGCTTTGCAATACTAGAGAACAAGCAGTAAGCATAATGGTTTGAGGGCTGATAGCTCTTCATGAAACATTCACATCAGGTTGATACTGATTGAAAGTTGTCTTTACAAGCTCCAAATGAATCCTTCCAAGGCTTGAAAGAAAGAAATGTGGCTTAGCATTAGCTTCCTAAAGAGTGCAGTTGTGTTTTTATAAAGAAGGGACATAACTGATGGATAGCTCTCTACATGTCAATAACATTATTAATGAAGAATTGTAAGTGGTGCTCACTTTGTGTATTCATACACAACATGAAGTAAAAGGAACAAGAGAAAAGAGGTGTTTCAATGCTACAGAAAGAAATTGGCAAGGTTGCAAGATGTAAAAAAATGCTCTACAATACAGCGCATACACAATAAAATAGCAAAACAAGAATTGATCAAGCTAGTGCACAGGTCTCCATTCCGTAGAATTCTGTACAAAACCAGTCCTTGTGATGTAGATTTCCCTCGTGGTTGAAATTTTTATAACTTGCCAGCAAAAGACATTTCAGTGTAAAAAGATGATACTTAGAGTCACAGAATGATTTAAACCTCCAGAGGCAGGACTAATGCTAGGTTAGATTTAGTGTTGATGCCTGAAGTTCCTAAACAAGGGAACAAAAGTTTATTTTGATTCTATCCTTAGATAATCTGTCAGTACTTCAACTGCAGCATATACAAAACAACTGAAAATGGATAAACAGCTTAGCCCTCTTTGGGCTCTCAGGGGTCCTTCCATTGACTTCCAGGTTGTGTGTGATTTGCTCTTTCTAACACTAGAATGTTCATACAGTTAATGATGTATCATCTGTGCCTTGATCCTTCTAGCTCACAGATATCATGGCTGAGAAAGAGGAATCTACTTTAATTTTTTGCTTTGCATGACATGGCAAAAAGATTCTTCCAAGAACATGTAGGCACTAAGAGAAAGCTGGTTTGGAGATACAAAGCCTTATAAGGACTTCTAAAGGAGTGAGATCCATACAGAACTATCAGTGAGAGAGATTAGCACTGAGTAGAGCAGAGCAGGGATTATGAGTTAGGAAAAGCAAGTGCAGAGTCTTAAAAGAAACAATCTATCTTTATTGCCTTTTAAATCAATTAGGGAGCAGACCACCAGCATTTCTACATCCTGCTTTTGCTCATGGTACTCATAGATTATGAAAATGTTGACATTTCACTTACACTTGATAAGGTTTTTTTTTAAAAAAAGGACATTATTTTTAGATGCATTGCTTTTTATAAGTAGTATTTTAACAACGATGGTCTAAGGGTAAAACCAAGGCCACATGTGTACAGATGGGTATTGTCTTTTATTAAATTAAAATAGTTGGAAAAAATAGACGAAATTTAGAACATACCATCCCTCTTCTGGTAAAAGGAACAAAACACCTTCAATTGCATCAAGCTAAACTGTGGAAAGAGATCAACTACAAGGTGATAGTCAATGGCCTTGGTCAGGCTTACTGGGAGAAAGAGGAATGCAACCTCCGTATCACTGCACTGTTCAAGAGGAGCACCCTTTATGATTCCTGATTCTGATGAGTTTGGGGATTGCTGTCCCCAGAGACTGTAAGGGACAGGACTGTTTGTCCTCTTTTCTGAGTCTCATGCATGACAGGCTGCTTTTGACAGTACTTTTATACCTGCAGTGGGAAGTTAGGAGGCAGACAGACACCTTGCTGGTTGATGCACACACTCAGGATGGATTTAAATCTTCAAAAAAAAGGAGACCTAGAAGAATAGAATCACTGTCCTTTTAAATCCTGCAGATGGCATTGCTCAAGCAAGCGTGTTTGAATTCTGCATGAAAAGAAAAACATATCTGAATAAAAACTATCCACGCAAAAAACAAAAAACAAAAAACAAAAAAAACCCCCAAAAAAACCAAACTCCTAACACTTGGCATCTTCTACTTTCTGGTATATTTTGCCTTGGATTCAGCTACTCTTAGTTACTGTATATAAAACAAAGCTTTGTGTCCTGAAAGCTAACTCCATATCCTTGCTCTGTAAAAGTCAATAAATAAATAGGAACACTAATAAAATGTTAGAATTTGGATGAAGAAACAGGGATTTAATAAGTGGTATATCAGAACAGTCTTAAAAATAAATGCTTACTGTTTGGAGACTGTTCTGTTCCCATTCTAGTGTCATTAACAGAGATGTGATCACAAATATTCCACAAGGACACATCCAGGCTACACGCAGCAGAAGCAGTGCTCTCAGTGAGCCAACAACAATGACTGAAAAATAAGGTAATGGCAAATGCTGTGCATTAGAAATCAATGCACAAGTACTGCAGTTCTGCAAAATTATTATTATTATTATCATTACAATGCCAATTGTGATCAGCCTGGAAATGCGTGGACAAAAAGGGTAAAACTAAAAACAGAGAAACTAATAATTTCAATTAAAAAAAAATGATCAGCCTGGAAATGCGTGGACAAAAAGGGTAAAACTACAGAGAAACTAATAATTTCAATTTTAAAAATTTATTTATTATATTTATATAATGTTAATTTTCTGGAATGCCTACCATCAGAAAAGATGGCATTTTGCAGATGGTAAAAAATATTTATTATGTCATTAGCTTTTAATATTTTCTAGCATTTGTGTTTTGATAGACTGATATGTGGAGAGACAATTGCAGAGTATCCAGCTTTAGGATGGGAGATGAGCACAGACACTCCCTCCCCTCTGGTTCTGGGACCCATCCCATGCGAAGCAATCAAAATGACAATATGCACCTGTGGCTTCCATACGATGAACGAGAAAGAGTTAACAATGCTTGAGAAGGGTTCCTTTGGGAACTCTGGCAGGCTGTTAGTCAGATTTGTTTTAGATCTTGGCAAGTGTCTTAATTCTCCTTGGCCCACTGGATAGCTGCTCAGCAATGACTAGGTTCGTTAAAGTGTTCTTGAGAACTTTTTAAAAATTCACACCATATCATCTCCAAAAAGAAAATGGACATCTAGATTTGCTTCAGAGTGTTGAAAATGCTCAGAAACAACAAGCAATGATTTTTTTTTTCTCAAGGATTACACTTAGACAATTAACTTTTTTTAAAGTCTTTATAGATACGTAATATTATCAAGATTTTCCTGTTTATCTTTCTGTGAAATATATACACACATCTATAGCATGTGTGTATTTATGAATATAACTATAATTTGTAAAAATATAAATGTGATTATTGCATTGTAATATTTATAATGCTTAATAATGATATGCAGTGTTAAATTATAAAAGGCATTTCATGTTCCTCTAAGAGAGAGAAAAAAATGGACAAACAGCCAACATGTCAGGCATGTTGCTATTGGTGGTACCTTGAGACAAATTTTGTTATTTCTGAGGCTGAGGCCCTTTCCAGAAGCCAGCAGGAGACTCACACTGAGCCTGCCAGGGCACCCAGTAGCCACTGCAAAAGCTCATTTTTCAGATGCAGCATTCACCTCTCTACCACAGGGGCTCCCAGCCTCAGGTGAAACCACACAACCCTGCAAGGGGATGTGGAGCAGCACAGTGAGTGATGGAGACAGGCTTCAGTCCTCACTGCTACCTTTTCTATGGAATCCTTTTCCCTGTTAACCTTCAGGGATGTTTTATAATACCAATATATGTAAATCACTGCAAAATAAACCACAACTCTTTGGCATCCTGTTAAGGACCAGGCTTAAACTGCACCCATTCACATGCCTGAAATTATGTGAGCATTTGGTTGCCTGCAAAGTTTTGTCTTCAATTCGATTTGAAAGAAACCCTTGCAGTGAAAGCTAGGTCATGGTGTTGTTCTGGGGGAAGTGGAGAATCTGAAAACAAAAATACCTTTTGCAAACTAGGAATGATTCAATTTATATATAAAATTCTCTTAGTGCTAGTTTGTTGGTCTGTGAGCTGTTTGTGTGTATATGGACACGATACCTTGGCATAATATTTACTGAGTCCAAACACATTTTTATCATATGCTTACCTGCTGAAGTGATTTGTTTTCTGGATGTCATGGTGTCATTAGCAGGTTAATGCTGGGGGTGGCCAAAAAAGGGGTCATTATGTGCTCTCCTAATTATTTGTCTCCTTCTCAAAACTTTGTCAAGTCTGTTGGAGTCACAGGGTTGCAAGGAGAAAGGTAAGCTTATATCCAGTGAGGCAAGGGAATGTCCAGCCCCAGGGCAAAAGTGTGCACATTCATCCTGTATCATGTGAGTCTGGGAGGGAATGGTGCCAGACCCTCAAGTCGTTCTGCTGTACTGTACAGGCAGATTACTCTTAATACAAAAAATGTAAACCACGATAAATGGGAGCAGATTTTAGCTATGATAGTCCATGTAGACTTCAATGCATGAGTTAATTCTTTGATGGAAGTATGAGCTATTTGCGTCATTGACAAATACATTTATGTTCATATGGGTGATTTCATAAAAAGTGATTATATAAATAAAATGTATAGCTTCTGCAATTCAGATTCCTGTAAATTAAATATGTAATTTTAACAGGTCAAAATACTGCATTCTGCTTTAAAACTGTTGTTATATTCAGTTCCAGCTGAAAAAAGTAGCTCAGGTCTAACATATATGTTTAACATATATAGGTTTTATTCTATTTACTTCTTTAAAAAGACATAAAGCAAAAGAAAACACAAATACCCTAAGTCAGAAAATCCAAAAACCTAGCCAAAAGAAATGCATCTGTCCACTTTTTAGTGAATTAATTCATTGTCCAAAGAACATGTGCTTTGTACATACATGGGTCTTTCTTGCAGTGGTTCCAGCTGTGCAGTGTAGGACCACCTGGAATAACAATGGAGCCACTAGTACTTTTTATGCATATACAGCAGCCAGGATTGGGTCCTAGCTACATACAAGAAAACTTTTGCTTTTGAAGATGTTCCCAGCCAGCAACACCTTTATGAAGAGCAAAAGTTGCAATTTAAATACTTGAGTTGTACCTCACATCTGTTTGGGTCCAGCACTCTGCGACTGGTTCCCTTGATTAAATCTACTGCATGACAGGGAAACCCTATGAAAGAAAGTTTGTCTCTAACATTCCAGTTAGATGGTAGAATTTTATACATATTCCTTACTCTTAGCCTCCAGTAGAAATCACATTCTTTGAGTTATGGATAGGTCCCAAGGCCTAAGGGAGCCAAATTTCTGTCCTCCATTACCCAATAGGAAATGGGAAAAATTAAATGCATGCAGAGTGGTGCAGCTAGTCAGCATCACATCTGAACCCTCCCCAGTAATTCAACGGAGTTAGGGGAGGGAACAAATAGGGAAATTAATGTGCTACAAAGCACTCTGCAAGAGTTTTACAAGAGCATAGTCCATTAAACGATGATAGAAGACTTGATTGACAACTGGCAGGAATATAAGTACATCTATTTTAATACCTATGTACTTCTAAAATATTCCAAACCACACTCCCCTTTTTTTAAATTTTTCCTTTATACTCACTAGAGTGACAAAGCCACCTTTTTTATTAAGGAAAAAAAGGCATTTAAAATGTCTGTTTCATGCCTTCCAGAGTCAGGTCATTTTTTTCTACTTTTTAATATGATTAATAACTCTAACAGGTATTTTCAAAGCCAAACAGCTGGGTTATTGCTCAAGAAACAGCTGTTTCATTGCTAAATATATCCTTATTCCACCAGCCATCAGCTTGTTGAAGCTCTGCTGGTTACTTGCCTTTAAACATTTGCTGATAGTGAAAAAGTCCTGGTACTTAATCATAGCTGGTGCTACAAAAGCCGGAGCTACTTTGAAAAAATAATACACAGAGAAAAACATTGGCAGAAGGCTTTTTTCTTTGAGGGTGGGGAGGGTTTTTTTTGTTTCAATGCCACACATTAGGTTGCAACCAGATGTTCATGTTATAGATCCTGCTTGGATTAAAAAAAACCACACACACAAAAAAATCCCCTTTTCATTCAAAAATGTCAATATCGTTTAACAGCAAATGTAATATAATTACAGTATTCAATAAACATTTAACAAGACACAGACATTTTCTGCAAGAAAATATTACTAGAGTGAGCCTTTTAGCAGTTTAGCAGTTAAATTAGTAATTTCTTTTATAACATCTGGTGAGCAGTCTCTAATTTCTAAAGTTTTGGAACAAAGAGACATTGGGCAGATTTTGAGTTATGAATAATTTGCCAGTTGTTTACCTTTATGCCAATCTAATTCTCCACTGCATAGATGCAATTGAATACATTACAAATGTGTTTTCCATAAAAATCCCTAAAATGCAGGAGGGGGAAGGTAGAGAACAAGTTCAAGCCACTCTGGCCCTTCACAGGCATTGCCATGCCTGCCGCCATCCTCCTCACCTCTCTCAACATGTGATGGAGACTCAGTGACCCACTCTGAACTCCCAAAATTCAAGAGTGCCTCTGTGCACTGACTCAAATCAAAGCTGTTGACCTTCATAGAAACCTTTCCATAAACTGTGTGGATTTAGGACCAAGTCCAATGAGAAGCTGTCATGGCAAGAGGAGTCTCTCAGGAAGTGGGAGAGAGGCAAGGGACCATCTGCATGGAGGAGGATTGCCCCAGCCACCTGCTAATGTGCTACTGGGCAGCCTGGGGACACGACCCATGCAGTAGGAAGGCTTCTTCCACATGAAGATGTTGCCAAACCAATTAACAGCTTTGCTGTGCTGAGCGCTTTCCCTGGGTACTTGTTGGAACCCAGGACATCCCTCAGGGTGCCCTGGATGGCTCAAGATCCTGGCAGGGACTAGGAGACCCTGGCAGGAAGCCAAAGCCACTCAGGAATTTGATTTTAACCCATGGAGCAAATTATCAACCTTGTATGAAGAATTACAAGTCACAAAGGTTTAAGTAGCATAATAGTAGTTGTCACCAGGTGAAAAGTGGAATTTTGAAGATTTTTACTATAAGGGTCTAGGAGGCAAGATAGAGGAATTTGGGCATTGTCCTATGCTTCTTCCTTCTTCCTAGCCTCCATCTTCTTGGTGATGTTAGCATTTTTGCATTGGTTTGGAGTAGAAGTACACAGTCTAACATAGATGATAGGTATTGGAAAGTAACTGTAAATAAAGTACACATAGTTTTGAGTATAGAAAGACAACACCAGCCCAGGGGCGTGCAGTGTGCCCTTGACAGACCTGCAGATCAGACCTCTGCAGCTCGGAGAGAAAATATTTTAGATAATAGATAATAAACAACTTTGTGAACCAGAGCCAAAGAATCCTGACTCTTTCTTTGACCACTGGGCTGGGAAAAAAGGACTCTGGGGTCATCTCAACAAGCAGAAAACCCGAGAGGTACGGTTACTCCCTAATATCCCAAGACTTCTTGCTCCGTGTTTTTCCTCACTTGGCTGAAGATCTCGGATGAGTTTTTGGCAATTACCCTCCCTATTGCAGCTCAACGCTTGCCTGCACCACAGCTGCAGTGGCTGCAGTGACACCTCCTCTGCAGACCTAGGTCAGCCCACCACATCTGCTGTGCCCACTTCTGTCTACCATGGTGTTGAGCTGCTCCATGGGGATTGGATTCATCCTGCACTACAGCCTGTGTGCTGCATGACACGATCCTGTGTGTTGGGAGAAGAGTACCTGAGATGCAAGTACCTGACCTGCATCCAGCGCTCCACAAACCACATGATGGAAACCATGCGAGAAGCCTTTCTCCAACCTAAGGATTTCCAGAACACAGCTAATTTCTTGCCCCTTATATTGAATGCACAATAATACACAAGTTAGTGAAAAATACTCTTTGTCATTGTCCCATTCATCAAAGATACAAGATTTCTGTATGTTTTAGACAAAAGGTTTAATTAGCCTATTTCTAAGTGCCATAATTTTTATTCTTTAATCCCAAAAATTAAATCTGCAAGATTTCTCAATGTATATGTTCCATACATGTTCATAAAACTTCTGGAAAAGTTTTGTCCATAAAAATAGTCTTTTAAAATATGCCTCCTGTTTTTTAAAGAATCAAAGTTGAAAGCCCAGAAGAAAATCTCTTCTTGTGGGCCCTTTTGTTGTGTGCTGTGGCAAAGCGTGGCTGGATCTCATTTGCCTTGTGTTGTCCATTCAATGACATCAGCTGAGCCTGGTGCAAATATAGGCCAGAATGTTATCTGATGTAAAGCACAATAGTGAATTTTTAACCCATCACATCCTTTCCTTTTTCTGCCTGCTTATTTTTTTCCCCAAAAAAAGTTCAGAGGAGGCAAAAATAAAGCACACATACTTGTGGAGGTTTTGTGCTTTGCTAGATCATCTAGTGCACTTCCAGTTCCCCTGCAGGTCATGCAAACATAAACAGTCCTTAAAGAGGAAAGAGAGAGAAAAGAAGAAACAGAAGCTTAAGCTAGGCTTTGTTTTGCTCTCAGTAACTCACTGAGAGTAACTTAGTAACTCACTCACATGTGAGAAGTGAACAATATTTTCTTCTATAGCCTTAAACCCCAAAGCAAAGCCATATAGCAGAAAGAAATACCATGTTTGCAAACACCAAGCAGCATCAGAAATTAGAGGCAGTACAAACCATTTTCTCTTCGGAGAACCAAACCACTTTGGATCAGTAGGGAAGGGCACCGTGAATTCAAAATCTGTTAAGGCACAGAGGGACTGAAGAGCATTTTGTGCCCTTCATGGTAGAGGATCAGTTATTTGCAATGGTAAAAGTGCACAGTTTGTCCCGGTTCTGCCTTCACTACAGATAGCTCTTGCTCTAATTACTTTGAACAACCTTTGTGATCATTTCAGGTAAAAGGACTTAGCCTTCTCAGGCCTTTAGCATTGCTACCTGCTAGGCCGAGAAACAGTAATGCAAATGGAAACAGGCAGAGTTTAGGATAATTAATTCAGTGAGATGAGAGACATTTTAATGGAGAAGGTGATTTTTTTGGTGTGGTGATAGTTGTGTGAGATCCTTTTTCCTTTCCTTCATGATTTGGCATTTCTCTGCTGCAGAGCAGCAGAGCATATCTGGGATGTGACGCTCTGTGGTAAGTGCTCCATCCAGCTGCAATATAAACAGAGCTTTTCACGGCACATTCTAAAGCTGTAACATTAAGGAGAATAATGGACGATGCCTTTTGATATCTTTGTGTAAACGAAGAATTTTATTACAGTGAATTACCATGTTAATTTATGAAAAGTAAACAAAACCAAGTGCAAAACTGATTCAATGTATAACCTAACTTTCTTGGTGCCTAATGAGGTGACAGTGATGGAATCAAAACAAATATCTTTATGTTTCATAAATGTAGGGAAAAATACTTCTGCGTTCAATCACGGCCTGGAGTCACTGACAATGCTGGCACACCAACACCACAGGTTTTAAAGTAACTAAAAGTCACTTTGTCTACTGGCTAAGGATACAGGCAAACTCACTGTGGACCACCATGGGTAGTAAGATAACAAGGATGCAGGGAAATGCAGATAAGGCTGAGAAGCAGTTGGACCATACTACACATAAATAATATACTTGGCCCCTGTCATTCCCCCATTCATCTATAAACTATTGCAGAAGTAAAACTGTGCAAAACACTTCATACAGAGCACCTCCCTTGGGCCAGAACTTTCCTTTGACTGCCAAGGGGTTTTTTTTGGAAGAAAAAAAACCAGAAGGCATTGAAATCTGGGCCCATGGCAGACAAAGGGTTACCTCTATCCCTAACACATTATCCATCTCAAGCTGGCAAGTTTCTTCCTGTGGTGGTATTAACTGGGTGCAGGTGCCCTGATAGGCCATTTCTCCAGAGAACTGTGATCATGGGAAAAGCTGCAACCCAGGGTAAACCTTCAGTAGGAACATCGTCCATTGTCTCTCTGGGACAACTTGGATGGATCTTTAGTTCTTTACATGTATCTTTTCAGGTGCTCAAGGGGTGTATGGTGTGCTGATGCACTCCCTGCTAGGAGAGCCTGAGGAGGAGACTCCACCACGGCTGCACACTGAAGAGAATTTCTGTGCACAGACAGGAACTGGCAAACTTGGCTCTATTTCCAGTCCAGTTCCATAAACAGCCATGCAATGCAATAGAAAAATCAATATCCTACCAATCAGTAAACTAGATCTGGATAAATTTATTAAGGGTCCAAGAATGTGACATGAAATTAGCTTAATTCTTATGTCTGTGGATTGCACCTTTATGTTCTTAAAAGCCATTTGGAGAACAGACATTTGTGTCTCCTACACCTTATGGATTTTTCCTGGGAAAAAAGACAAGAAGGCACAGTCTCCCTAGCAATGCTCTTTTTCCCTCTCTTGTTTCACAATAGAAATATTTGCAGTGAAAGTAAATTTTTTATGTGGAAACTTAACAGAGAAACTTGGGGATCCATGGCAGAATTCGGCATGGCAATTCCAATTGCCCTTTACACAGCCAAAGGTTAATATCATATCAAAAGCTGTCAGTTGGCAGTAATGACAAAAATAGAACGGGAAAGAGTCCATTTGTCACTGTCCATGAGTTTCTTAGTCTGATCAGGGGAATCCACGGTGTTGGCAAGGCTCTAGCAAACAGTCAGGGCCTTGGACTCAGCCTCTTCTTGAGCTGCCAAGGCATAATCACTCTAACATCCTGGACAGCCTAACCCTGCCTCCTTTTTAATAAGCTCCTATATAAGAAACCATTTATAGATAAAATAAAGGAAAATTATTGTGCTCACTTCATATTTCTGAAGAAGGAAATAGAAGCAAAGTAAATTAAGTCCAATTTGCATGGACTTTTGAACACTCACAGTTTTGGATATAAGCTGTGGAGCAGACATAGAATGTTGTAGCCTTTATAGTCAATATTTTATTAAATTTTTCCTTGTAAATTTTGCTATGTCTTTATTGCATTCATTCAATAATGGGAGAACTCTCCTGTAGCTAATTCTATGCCTTGAAATTTCCCTTCTTGTTAACCTGTGATTGCAGTCGAATGCAGAGTGTCTGCCATGCAATACAATAAGGGTAGATTCAGGTACCAAGGTGACTGTATTTTTTATTAAAATACCATTTTATATGCTCAGTTTCAAACTGATGACTACATTTGCAACACCTAATTGCCACCAGTATCTACAAATACTTTGCATTTAATGAAAATATCAAACTATGCTCCTTATTTTGGTTGAAGCAGTAGGTTGTATTACGCAGTGTAAAATCCCATTTTATGGAATTTCATAGAAATACAGATATAACTTGCACTCTCCATTCTTGTTTGAACTTTATACTCTCTATATTGCAGGGCTTTAATAATTTTTTTGTGGTAAGTCTCAAAATATTTCTGTTGCATCAGGGAACTAGGCAGTTCCATTGTGGCTAATTTAACACCTGTAAATTGCCATGGCTACCAACAAAAATCTTTCTAGCTTTATGAGGCAAGTATCTATTTCATATTTTAAAGCAGAGGTAGATTTGAATCCACTAGTTGCAACTTATTAAAAGTTCTATTAACTTTGTTCATCAACTCACCATCAGGGAGCACACAAATTCTCACACTTTTTAAGGTCAGAAGGTAAACACTTTGGTCAGCCAAAGCTGAACTTCCTCATACTCTTCTACATAGATGCTCACCTAATAATGGCTGAATTGGAATTGTTTTAAAGATCCAAGACATTTTGCTGCTTACAAGAGCAAACAAGAAAATAGTTCAGCTATTTGAAGACTTTGTTTGAAGACTTGTTTAAATTAAAGATCTGTGTCATCTTTGATTCTGTCCATCACTCCACAGCTGCATCAGACTTTTGGTAAAACCCAGCAAGGATCTGGAGGTCATCTTATGTGCATCCAAACCATCTACTCCCCAACTGTCCTGTTAATCATCTACTCCTCAGCTGTTAATGCAGCTTTGGCCTTGCTTGAGGCAAAGAGCCTTGTCTACCTCAGGTCTGAGATGGTCTGGTGTTCACAGCCCTGTCACCCAGGCTGCAGCCTAATGGAAGGCAAGACTCATGGACTTCAGCTTGCCTTGTAAAGCAAAATAAATTAATGGCAACACAAACCAAAGATCATAATTCTTCAAAACTAATAGGATAGGCAGATGCCATAAAACTGGGATTTTCAGTGCCCAAAGATATCCTTCATATATATCTGCAATGTGAGGATGACATTCTGTAAGAGATGCCTGACATAACAGCCTATCCTCTTTACAGGGACAAAGCTGGAACCCAGCAGCTGGAACACCTGCAGAGGTGAACCCAAAAGGTTTCAGTTTCATCCTTATTCCATAAGAATTATTCCTCAAAAAGGCAATGAAACTCCGTAATTTGCAGGGACAGAGACCCTTCCTCCATCTCTTAAGAAAACAATTTAAAAAACCAATACGGGTAAAATTGTCAATAAAAAAGCTTTCTAATTCAGTAATTGAGTTATGTTCCAAATTCTGGATTACATTTAGGTGACACGACTGGTTGAGTTCGTTACTGCAGAGACACTCGGTATAAAGAGAAGTGTCAAGAGGGCATGGAGAATGACCAAAAAGGCAAAACAAACTGTATAAACCCTCCAACCTCTGCTTTGTGCTTTGGCTGTTTCTCATGAACAGTTTTACACCTCCATGGGTACAAGTAGAAAGTCCTATTTTCAAAGGCTGCAAACATTTTGCGAAGGGCCCACTAGGACAAAGTTGTAAGATAGCCAGATATATTCACTTCACCCTTCTGATTTAGTGGAAATTGGTCAAAAAGGTCTCATGAAAAATATACAACACTTTCAGATGGAAAAAAAAAGGAAAAGAGCTTGGAATACATTGAAAGAAGAAATGAGAATGTGAGAATACAACTGCACTGATCTCTTTGATAATGAATGCAGTAGGAATGTTACTTATCTTTATACGTGTGACAAGATTGTGGGATTTCTTTTTTAGCAAGTCCCTTCAAAAATAGAAGAGTGTGACATAAAAAATTGGTGCTGCTAATTCAGATGAAGAAGGCTTCCTTACATGTACTGTATGTATCTTGGCAACCCTGAATGGAAATTAAAAAAAAAAAGAATGGGGAGATGCTTTTTACAGAACACATAAATGCAAGTCTGCCATTCCACTGGGTTTAGTTTAGTTCTACAGATTTTCTCTATTAAAATCAAACCCAAACAAAAGACCTAATTCTTCTTTCTTTTATACACACATCATGTAAGTCATAAGGCAAATCCACTGAAGCTAGTGTTTGTGAGACTGAAACCAAGTGTTACACGCACAAAAGATGTGCTCAGGTCCCATGTACAAAGTCAAGACTGGATCTGGAAGTATTTGTATAACATCAACTCTGTATAACATCTATTCATTCATGACTTACTCAGAAGAAAACCCTCCAAAAACCAGAATAAGGTCCTTTCTTTAGAACTGCACAGAATACATCCATAGAACAAATCTTGGTATTAAGGTGTATTAGTAATTTTACTTTGTTCTGCATTTCCTCTCTTATGTTTTCATTTGTTCTTCCTTGCTGTTACTGCTGCTCTGCCTTTTTTTCCAGGCACCAAGTGTCTGATTCAATGAACTTGCATTGATTTCCACTTCTCAAAAATCAGTTTATTTTGAAGAATTTACATTGACCGAGTTTCTTTTGTGCTCTTATAAAAAAACCAAACCCAATACCTGTTGAAAAACTGAAAAGCTTTGGGTATGAAATGTCAAAAATGTTAGGTGTGCTGAAAGGCTATAAATATACATTTCTGCTCTATTTTTTTCCAAGAAAACCTGAAAGAAGGTGCAGATATATCTTATGCAATAGGGACTCTTAGGAGTGGACATGTAGTTGCATTGCTACCTTTTCTGTGACAGTTTGGAGACACGAGTTTCTTCTAAACGTTCAATATTTTTCTTTGTGTGTACAGAAACCCTTTTTAAAAAAGTACTAAACAATAACAAAACTAAACGAGCAAATATTCTATCAGGACAAGAAAAAGCTGCACAAGGATTCTAAGCCGCCTTTCATGCAGGGGTAGGCTGAGATCTAAACCTGCTGAAGATGATGGGGCGGGGAGGTGGAAGCGGATTCCCAGAGCAGGCGCAGGGATGCAGGGATGGGCAGGAGGGCGGGAGCGGCCCGGTAGCCGCCAGGGGTCAGCCGAGACCTCCCCAAATCGCGCTCGGTGCCCCGGGGGAGCGGCCGCCACAAAGCATCCCTAGAGCTGGGGATTTGGTACCCTGTTCTGCAGCTATTCCGCAGGCTGCTGCCTGCACGGAGCACTGACGGATCCATTTTATTCCCTTGGCATTTATGAAGCGATTCCGCTCACAAGTGTAACTCTCGCAGTAACCACTTGCAAGGGTTTCAGTTTGTGCTGATACAGCACGGCAAGTTTCGTTTTTTACTTTTTTGTTTGTTTTTTTTCTTCCTACCCCCATGAGAGATGTATTTCAGGCTGCTGCTTCGGGAGCAAAGCAATCCCACCAGCCAGCAAATTGATTGTGTGGGTAATATGTCTCTATTATTCAGAAACTTATTCAGAAGTCACGGATATAGCAAGACAAGAAAAATATTCCAGAAACTATTGGATATAGTCATACCAGGTGCCAAATTTGTGCTTTTTAAAAAATTCAGTTCACATGTAGCTCACTTTTTTCCAGATCAAATGCTTCACTGAACTAAAACTAAAAAAGAAACACAGCTAGCCAAACAGCCTGAGATCACAACCCTACAATAACAACCCGGGACACACACACAATAGAAAAGCAAAGCTTCTGCAGCAGCAAGGAAACAGACTTCAGTCTCAAGCTTCCAGGGGGGTTAAAACAACAGCGAGTTAAACGTGCAACTTTGCATAATAGGAAAATATCTCAGTCTTATATTCCACGAGTCAAGAGTTGCAGAATCAGAACAGGAGAATTGAGTGCTGTCACTGAACCTGCACTGCAAATCCTGGGTTTGTCTGCGCATGGAGGGAGATGAGGGTTTGGCAACCCCAGTTCAAGCAGAGGACCTGAAACTGGGAAGAATGCTTAGGCACACATACTGGAACCTAGGAAAGTCCCTGCAACAGAAAAAATATAAACTAGCATGTATTTAAACACTTTCCTGAACTATGGCCAGTGGCTGTGGTAATGATTAGAGGACTTTAATGATCAAGCTCTTTTAATTAATATTCAGATGGTTTTATTTTTCATAGAAAGAAAATATAAGCTTATAAACATACCCTAACATAAACATTTTTTTGCCTTACATAAATAAGTGGGTTTTTTGAAAGAGGATTTATTCACTAAAATTTTTTATCAGAACAAATAATAAAATAATAGAAACAATGCTTGTGATAATCAAGCAAATTGAAAAAAAATGAATTATGTGCAAAAAAAATATTTTTTTGCTAATTTTCTGACTGACTGTAGAATTGCTTGTACTTGGAAAAAACAATTCACTTGCACATTTTGACCACAATTTAAAACACTTACATATTCCCTCCCCCTGGGATACAAACTGTTCTTATTACTAAATGCAATATCTCTGTAAATATAATAACATACTTGTAGTATAATGAATTTTTCCACATTCAACCTTTTTTCCTGCTCTCAGTTATAATGACTACTTAGATTGAATAAAACATTGCTTGCTATACAGTTGTTTGCACAGGATAATATCATATTTATCTAAAACACAGTTGTAGCTTTATTCTGTCTTAACTGAAAAAAACAGTCATATAGTCATTTTAGAACTGTTTATGTCATTGTTGGAGACAACAAAAGATGACCTCCAGATTATGAAGTTCTGTCTCTGTAAGTGTTCATAAAATGATCTAATTCAGAAACATTTCTGCCTGTTCCTCAGGAGCAATGGTTGTGATCTAAATTTGAGTCACACCGTGCTATATCCAGAATTTGTCAACAGAAGACTGGGAAAAAAAAATCACAGCCATAATTCTATCAATGTAGCAATGGCCAACCTAAAGGTAGGATTAGATATACCAAGCATTGACCTGCCAAGATTGGATATAAATTCAAAGCTAATCACATTAAGTAGATTAAATAGTGGGTTGGCACTATGTGTTAAAGTTACAGTGGACTGAATGTAATATTTGCAAATTCAGATTTCTTCCAATAGCCATTCCCCATTTGACACATACGTATGTGTGGAGATGTTTTTGTGCTACACAGCTGTAGAAATAAAGGCAGTGAATTTCCAGGAGGAGAATATGACCTTCAGGTTTCTTGACCCCAGCAGAAAATGTGGTCATCTCATGTTCTAGCAGAGAAGAAAATCTCTCTAGTGTCCTTGGAGCACTGCAATAAATCTTTGATTCCAGTAACAATGTTGAGAAACCAAGGTCTTGATGGCATTTTCCTATAAGTGACTGAGCCAGTTCAGTAGGGTTGTGCCAATCAATATCAACAGGTGGGTTCACACAAATATGTTCCAAATCAGAGTGCTGTTTGTCATACAGACACTTTTTTTTCCATCAAAGGCAAGGGACATGATCACAATACTTTTAGAAGGATGTGTTTCATGGAAAGCTTTGAAACTTTTTTGGGAAACATTGTTTGCATAAGAAATGCCTCAAAATTGAGGAACTTTTAAAATGAAATTAAGCAGACTTTAGGAGTTTTGGAGGATTTAAGACAGTGTAGAAACTTGTGCCAGAGCAAGATTTCAACAAGACTGCTGTGCACAGGGTTTGCAACAGGGTTCAGAGGCAGCTGAATGGTTGAAGAAGGAAGTTTGTTTTTTTTATTTTAACTGCTTGGTCACAGCAGCACTGCTGGGGAGGAGTCCTATCTGCTGCCTGTGATGTGCTTCTCTTCCCAAACACGGCACAAAACACACCAGTTGCTACCGGCAAAAATTATGAGTTTTTTCTTCTACTGGAGAATTCGGTTGGCTCTTCTCCACACTGGTCTGCTTCCAGCTCCCTTACACCTTCCCTCTCAGACCCAGCTTTCTTAACCCTTGCTTTGACACCCAGAAGTGCTTCTATTACTTGTAGTAATATCTTCTCATTATAGCTCATTGTGAAAAAGAGGTGGTGAGGAAAGAGGAATTGCAAACACACCTCTGAAGCTTTCAAAGATAAAAAAAAACAGTCAAGGTCTGAAGTGGAAAATTTCAATTCTACTTTCCTTTTTGCTCAAGGCAACAGCTCAGCTGACCCACTTTTATGAAGCAGGAGAAGTGCACAGTTCAATGACAGCAATGTCTGCACACACAAATACAAATATATTGTGTGTGTGGATATTTTAAAAAAAAGCTGCTGCCTTGCTTTCCTCCCTTCCATTTCTGCTGTCAGGGCTCCTAGCTGTGTTCCTAGAAAACCCTGTTTCAGACCAACCTCTGCTTCCCAGCATCCTGACAAAGAAACCCTGCCTGGTGGCTGCTCAGGGCTGGGGTAGGGAGTGGTGCCTCTCTCCAGACAATCTGGATGTTAGGAAAGCAAGCTGGCACTTGTGTTTAGAGATGCAGCTCATAGGGCTGAAGCAAAGGTCCCTAACAAAGAGGGCACTCCAGCATGTACATGGTGACTGCTGGAATGTTTCGAGCATTAAGATTGCTGAATCCCAGCAGGAGACCTACCTATACTTCTACAGCCAGGGAGAAAACAACCAAGAGCTAAACCACGAGGGTCAAAGGCATGCAGCATCCATGTGAGCATGGTTATTGAGAGAGACAGCAAAGCCACGCTGTTGGAGCATGAAGCAACTCCAAGGGACTTAACAGCTGTCAGTGCAACAAGGTGGGAGGTTCTGCCAGGCAGCCAGAAGCTGTTAGGGAAATGTATCCAGTACAGCTCAACATCTGGACTCTTGGTTGCCACTGAAATGTAGGAAAGCACTGTGCTATTATGGACAAAAGGCTTTTGGGGCTATATGTACCTCACCCTTCTTTTCAATTAATTGGGAAAAATTCTTGGAGTGGTGGGACAAACCATGTAACACAACTGAAGAGTAACTTCAGCAATTTATTCATATATTTACAAAAAAACATATGTCTCTTATTAGGGCTTTATTATAAGAGCATTGTTTGAGACCTGGGAAATATATACTGAAATTAAAACACTGGATATTATATTCATACTATGATATATATGTGGGAGGTGGGGAGAGCTTTCCTGTAGGTGATAACTCTGAACCTGCTCCCAGTTACAGCCAGGCAGAACTGCCATTAGCATCAATAGGAGGGGAATCTGACCTGGTGAGAGTCAGTCAAACTTCCTCTGAACTCAGCAGGGCCCAAGTAAAGTCCCAAGGATGACTCAGCTCATGGAAGCTCATTCAAATCCACTTTTCCTCAATACGATCATAAATCACTTGCTCTCCTAAGTCAGCTTCAAGGAAATTTGTATCCTCTTATTTGTGTCTGGCTGAAACCAGAGATACCCTGTTGCTACATTAGGAATAGAGTTTGCTACATTCTTTTTTCCAGTTTCTGTTTTATTCATTAAGGACACAAGCATCTATAAATGCCAGTTTGTTTTTTCTATTTTCTGGGAAAGGTCTGATTTTTGAAAGCATCCTGCATTTGCTGCTCCTATTCAATTTTACTGCGGTGAGTGCTCAGCATCTCTAAAAATCTCTTAGGCTCAAGCTGAACAACGTATGCAGAAAACAACAACCCGATTTAAAAAAAGCCCGCAACCCCATCTGAAATCTTAATATGCTTTCCTTGTTCACCCAATGCCTCAGCACATGCTGAAGTGCTTTGCTGGGAATTGGATGTGTCTAGTGCCAAGTGCATCTCACAGTGCTTTGGTGGTGGATGCTGAAGCTAAGCTCCCAGAAGACAGAGCCCACATCTCCAAGGGGGGCATGGCACCACACCTCTGTCCCAGCCCAGCCCCTGAATGATCTTGCAAAGACCACTGGAACCATATGGACCCAGAAGAACTAAAACAATACCCAAATGCCCTCTGCTCCTCTGATTTGCACTTTGAATAGCTCTCTGCAGCACTGCTGAACACACGGGCAGCAACAGGAGAGAACTACTCTGGCATTTCTGATAAGATTTCTTACGTGAGGGGCAATATGGCACAGCCTGCAGCTCTTTATATCAACAACTGACAGGCACAGATTTACCGTGGAGAGGGGAAGGGGCAGAAGGAAAGAGCCCCTGCCCTCTTCAGGTGGAGTGAGCCAGAGCAAAGTTCACACCGTACAATGCAATTGCCTGCCCAGCCCCTGTTAACACAGGAAACCTGAGCTTGCAAGGGTCACTGTGGAGCTCTGCAGCACAAGAACTGGGCAGCAACTTGTCTGTCCTACAACAGTTTGATTTTGTATTAACTTACACAAACTAGGGGCCTATGCATAAGTAAATACAGAAAGAGAGACAGAAAAAAAGTCAGTTTGCATTAATTCAAATTGCCTAGATCTTAATTATTTGAGAGCCGACATTAAAACAATCATAAGCCTACGAATAATTTCAGAGGGTTAGACCTTAAATGGAAACTGGTAAGTAGTACTGAATAAGTTATTTTCCATAATTATTTAGACAGTCAGCAGTTCACAAACCATCGGTAGGCAGAAATTTTTGCTGGCAGAAACAGAGCACTGAGACCTCTCAAGCTCAGAATTTTGTGTTATAGCTCCTGAAGTGTTATGGTTTTTTATGAAGTTCCATGGGTTTTAAGAGGTATTTTAGGATAACGTGAAGAGATATCTTAAATCATATGGTTAGACTAGAGACTACCATATAGAATGTATATTTCACCTGCACAGCCCTGGACACAGTAGACACCTTCCATGGATCCTCCTTATTAACTGCAACTAGAGAGGTAAACACACTAATCTAAATTATAAATAATAATTTAGAAACTAATAATACTTTCCATTCATTATTTCAACATTTTTCTCAAACTGGCACAGTGAAAATTTCTGTCTCATGACTTATTTAAGCTAGCAACATGTCTTATGAGCCCATTCTTCTAGATTACATTTACATATTTATGATTACATTTCCAGACTCTCCAAAAACTGCTCTTCTGACTCATAAGTTTCAAGGAAAGCTTGAGCAGCAAGAAAAAGAATTTTAAAATAGTCCCCTTCAGAGACATTAAAATATCTTAGAAATGGAAAAAAAAAAAAAAAAGGATGGCGAGTTTTTCAAGTTGTTTCTCTAGACCTCAATGCATTTGAGCCCCTCACATGATTTTCACACAATGTTTTTCAAAGTTTCAAATTATTAGAATCTGAATTGAGAGCAACTCTAAAGCATGGTGTGTAAAAGGTTCTATAAAGTAGGTTAGCCTATTTTTTTAACCTGAAATTGTTTTGGCCTCCATAATCTGTGCCTGGAAAACATTCTGGGCAAGATGGAGCTGGCTGACTCTGTAGCCACGTGTTCTACAAACAGGGATCACACAAGCCAGTCATGTACAACCAGAACTCCTAATAGTCTTCAGCTTTCAAAACACTAACCCCTACTAAGGGAGTACAGGGGCCGCCCTGCTTGTGTGGAGGGAACCCAACAAACACTCAGGAATAGCTTTGATACTTTCCAGTTTATGGACAACAAAAGCACAGATTAAAAAAAAAAATCGTTGAGACTTTACTCACAATATAGCCCTGATTTTGAGAACCTAATTGATGAGGACGGAAAGTAGTGCATGCAGTTATGTAGTTTTGGACTGCTGGATGGAGAATGAGCACTGAAGTCTGATTCTGGTTAAATGGGGGGAATAGCACCCCTGCTATTTAGGAGTGATGTTTGCACCTGAACCTCATGATATTAAATTCCAGAACAGGCTTAATTTTTGACCCATACTCATTCACAGGAGACTCTGGGTATACATTGCTATCAAGCAGCTGGCCTTGCTGCTCACCTATGCCTTCCATTGACTGGGGATATGTTTGAAGACAACACATAGAAATATTGCTTTTGTTCTTGTTTTTAAATACTTCCAAGGGGTCTAGACATATAACAGTACTGTGCAGGCGTGAAGATGAATGTATGAGGGCACAGGGTCTAACAAACCATGTAAATGGGCAATGGCTTCAGGAAAGTTTTGTTCCTATGAGCAGTAGCTAACAGGTTCTTTTTAACAAATTACATAAGCAAAGCAATGCAGTGAGTACAGCACTTTTTGTTCCTAATTATCCCAGAGTATGCCTCAAAATAAGCAGCCTTTAGACTGCTGACAGGCGACTGGGAGTATGACAGCCAGTTCTGACCAAAGGCAGAAAGGTTAGACCTGTTACAGAAAACAGCCACTGCTTTAAGATCAGTCCATCAGAAACCACCTCTGCTGACCTAATTGTTCTACCTCCACTGAAATTGATGGAAGTCTCTGATACACTTCAGAGTCACCAGAATAAAGCTAAACATAATTTTACCTCCACAAATCAGATCCATTGTGACCACATTTCAAAAAAAGGATTTTGCTCTCTATGCCAAGGCATCTGCACAGAGCTTAGGGAATCCAATCCTGGGCAAGCTGAAACACATTTATTTTATTTATATTAAATCTACTACATAACATCTGGGCTTAATGTAGAAGTACATCATAGCTGACAAAAACATCTAAATCAGAAAACAGCCCCTAATCTACCCTAGCACCTTTCCTGTGCATAAACAAATTTGCCATTTACAAAAAGGCCAGGTCAGAGAAATTAGTGTAAATGTCCTAGGCTGGGTTTGTCAAGACGAAACTTTTCAAGCCTTTGAAAATTTTTGGCCAGAAGGCAACAGCACAATCAGCAACAATGCTTTCCTGCAAAACAGCAATCGTAGGATTTTACTCCACAATTTTTGTAGGAAATGTAATAACTTGTGGTAGAAATAGAGAGTTTAAGGCTTTGCAGTAGGTAATTGCACTGTTATAAAAATATTTATATTTGTCTTGAAATGAAGCTACTAAGCAAAGAATTTCAGCATTACAGTTTGGAAAGAGCATTAACACTGTCTTCTTTTTTCAACTTGCCACCTTTAGGATACTTGGTATTGACCCATACAAAAAGTCAATCAGCAAAGACACACCTGCTGTGCCAGATGACATGCTAAGAGGTTTTAGAAACATGTTCAAGTTGTTTTTTATCTGCTCTTTTTTAATGTTCATATTTAAAAGAAAAAAAATCCAAAATAAGAAACAGTTTGCCATTTAACTTCCCATTTCAAAATTCTTGTCTCCATAAAAGAAATTAATTTTCCTGCACATTTTCTTTGGCAGAAAAATAAAATATTTCTTATTCATATTCCACAGATGTTAAACTGTAATTGCTAGTATTGTTCATTGTAGAATTACAGACTGCTTTTAATACTTAATGTGATTTAACAGTCTTGACCTAAGCATGCTCCTTTCTGTGAAATACATTAGCATTGAACTGATTTAGAGTAAAAAGGTCTAGTGTTGTGCTTTTTGAACTCATGTGTCTGGGGGTTTTTTGTTTCTTTTTGAAACAATAATATAAATAGCAACAACAAAAGTAAAGTAAAAAAACCAAACAGAGACCCCACCAGAACAACTAGAAGTAATCAAAACAACTGAAATTTACACACTGATTCATGTCAGGAGGTTTCCGTCAGAGATAATCAGCTTTTCATTATTTCAGATGGATTTCAAGACCGAATTGTATAGAATTGGAATCTTTGGTGGTATGACCCAGACTTTCACTTACTTCTATTCTCTTATAAATTTCTAAAGTTGATTAAAATACATTTCAGACTTCCCAAACATTTCCATTAAAGTTTCTTTGTGTTCATGAAATGTTCTTTATGAGAATGCCAAACCTCAAAATATATCCTGAATCAGCTGGTTCAGGCAGCTTTTAACATTTCTTTGGGCCCAGGTCTATGAAGTCCCCAGCACTTGTCTGCAGCTTGCTCTGAGGCTCCATTAACCAGATGTTGTGGGCACCACAAGATTGAATAGTCAAGCCCATATTTCTGGTACAGCAGTGGAATGGAAGGCATGGTTTAAACCCCAAATGGATAAAACTTTTTTCAGGAAGTTACAGGCCTATTTTGGGCAAAAAGACAAGAAAATTCTATAACACCAGCCTATTTTACAAAGTCCCATTAGATCACTTAGAAAACTTTTTGGCTCCTAAGAACAAACCCTAAGAAAAGAATCTCAATTACCTTCAGATGCACATGAGTAACTCATTGGTTCCAATCAGCACCAAGCCTGTGCATGTGCTTTTTAAGCATTTATGAATGTACCAGGCTAAGATGCTGGCAGATTTACATGCTGGATACAGTTCTGCATTTTGGTAGAAGGTGAAGGAAGATGAGCACCTCCCACGTTGGAAACAGCAGCTATTCCACAAGCACAGGAACAGCTTTTCTCAAGGTGCATTCTGGCTAATAGGAGGAAACCTCGGATCTGCAACACTCCTAGTTTTCTATAAGACAACATGCATTCGTTGCAACCCTTAAATCAATGGCAGAACAGATTTGTTTTGCCTGAATGATAAAGGAAGATTGTTGTTTTGAAATTACATGTTATGAGAGTGAAAGTGCTATGTGCTTTCCTGAGGTTTGACTATATTTCTGGATTGAGATCTTCAAGGCACTGGCAATGCCAGAAAAAATTAAAGAGAGAAAAATTAGAAAATATTTTGAAAATTTTATCATCCTAGCTCAAGAGAAATGAAATTTGACTCTTTGTTATTACTTACATATTTGAAAAGTGTTAATTAAACATTTAATATTTGAATATAATGATATATTGTAATACTTTATTAATGAAACTCCCACTGGTGTTTAAATCTGGTTAATTTTCCACCAGATTTCTCTGCAGGTCTACTGGCAGAGAATAATTTTAGGTCTAAAGAAATCAGAAAAAAAAAAGTTATTGCTACAGTAAAACTTAGAAGTAGGAAGAACTTATTTCTAAGTTCTAATGCTATGTCAAGACTGTTAAATAAATCAGAGCCAGGGAATATTCCTGGCCTGAAAGCCAGTCTGGCTGCATCTGCAATATTTGGCCTTGGTCTTTTCTACCACCCCACCTTTGTCCTTTGCACAGTGCTTCCCTAAGACATAGACAAAATTTTAGTGGAATTTTTTTTTTTTCATCCAGTATGCCTGAAATAATGTTCAGGCCCACCAAAATGGTGCTTTGATCATGTGAGTCTGACGCATCTGTTTCATGAGCACACAGAGATGGAGGGTGCAGAGTCTGCTGAACCTCAAAGGTCTGTCCTGGCAAGAGGCATTTAAATATGGCTCAGGATTTTCTGTATTCCCTATTGAAACTGATTGCTGATCCCTGATTTCCCAGTGCCAGGAGTAGGTATTGCCTTAGAGAGCACCATATGGCACAGGTCAAAACAACCAGGGACCACACTCAAAGTTAGGCAGCACAGATGCTCAGGAGTCAGTGCCCAAACACTCCCTGGACAAATTTTATTTAGCAGCAGAGACAAAGCCCAAGTGTTTGCCCAAGTGTTTAAAGAAGCTTTACCACATCCACAAGAACTGTGGGTTGTGATAAAGGTCAAAATACCATTTATGGAAGCACACTTGGCTTTTTCAGCAATCCTGTTAGAGTTACAGCCCAGCTCTGAGGAGCACACAGCCAGTTGTGTGCCAGGGAAGCCCATGTGCTCTGGGTGAGGAGAAGGAAAGGCCACCCAGCCAGGACACCTTCCTGGCATTGTCCTGCTCTGCTCCAACACAGCTTCTGCCACAACTTCACCTGTAAATGCAGGCGATGATACTTTCTAAGGGGTTTGAGAAGGGGTTGGGACTGTTTCATGATGCAAAGAAAAACATGATAAAAAAGGAGACACTAGCAGTTCTGAACATTAAAATGGTATTTGTGAACAGTGATAAAATTAAAATAGATTGTAATTTGATTGCTGAAAGAGCTGTAATTAGGATTCTATTTGCTTTTGTGTTCATGTATGGATCAACATTTCATCTCTTGAGGAAGAGGTGAGAAGGTTCATTTTCCATTTTTATATGCATATATCTGTGTCTATGATGTAACATTCACACTTTGTTTCTTTTTTGAATAGCAGATCAGCCAGTAATGCCTAGCCTAAAAAGGCATTCTTTGCTTTTTTTTGTCTTTAGTGTGAAAATGCCTGCATAGTCACCAATTAGTGTTTAAACATCAGGACAAAGCTCAGGTAGGAAGAGAGATCAACAGAAGAAAACGATCCAGGCCCACCTCAATGCTCATTCTGACTGTGCAACTTAAAGCATATCATACTGGTTAACAGTTTTGAAAGGTATTTAAACTGATAGCTCCAATCAAAAACAGTAACTTCAAAATAAATTCTTAAAATAGGAAAAAGTTAGGACTTTCATTGAACTAAACTTAGATCTTAAATCCAAATGTGAGTTCTAAAATGTCCTGGTTTTTTTCCATATTAACTGAGGTTAGTATGAGTTATGCTACTGTAAACAAAGGAAGATTTTCACAAAAAAAGTTCTGTATGTTGTGGTTACATCCACAGTTGTTCCCTAAAATTAGGGGTAATTCCTCACAAAAAATAACACCTATAAAGTAATAGCAAGGCAGAAGCTTCTTAAAATAAGTCAGAGGTTAATTGTATGGAGTACTGTTAAAGTATAGTGGTAGGATTCCTTTGTTCCATTCATAATATATCTTTTCAGCTTAAAAATTAATAACAAAATAACTATTATATTGTAAAAATGTAATGCTTAAAGCAGATGTGATATATTTTGACTGTGGTCAGAAAACAGTCTACAGATAAATTGGCTAAAAATATGTCTTTGGCTACTATTATATCTTTTCTTTTAGTTTAGTGATATATTTTGTTCCAATCACTTAGAAATAAGTTTGTCCTGTCAGTTTTTAGGATTTTTCCTTAGGATATTTCCAAGAAGTCTGAGGAGTGGTTCAGCAGTTTTATCCCCCTTAACTGAAGGGAGCTGAAGAGATACAACAATTTTCTCTTGAATGTGTATTAGGTAGCACCTTATGTGTAATTTCCTTCTTGTCTGTTTCTCTGAAGTGGTTTGACCATCACATTTTCTCCAAACAGGACTCCAAATGCTGAACTGCCTGAGCTCTTTCCATGGAAGGACTAAGGTCTATGGAGGAACCAAAAGTTGCAAAATACACCTTCTGAGAGCTTCCACCACAATGCAGTTAGGGAGATTCAGACACACCACTTCTGATGGTCGAGTGGGAGGAAAGAGGACCTGAAGACTTGTGAAGTCAGAACAAGCTGCTGCAGGCAAAGTTGTTCCCTCTTTCTACCTCGATGATCGGTAATTTCTCAGAGAAACTTCCTACCACCCCACGAGCTGAAACATGAACCACACTGGGCTCTTTGGGCAGTCTCAGTGCCGTGTTTGGACCCTGAATCTTGGGTTGCCCCCTGATGCACGCTCAGCATATTCAGCCAACTTACAAGCAGGTGGAGGCAGGCACACACAGCAACTGATGGGATATGCCCAGCTTTGGCCCATTTCTCATCCCAGACTGCCCCAGCCCATGAGGGGCTGTTGAGGTGAGCCTCACCCATCACTTTCTCTTCAGCTACCTCCCTCCAATAGGTTTATTCATAATAATCATGGGCTTTCTTCAAAGAAAGTGTTGCCAAAGCCCTTTCCACCATCCAAACAGCTCATCAGATAATGTCTGACTCATAATATATCCAACATATTAATTCTGCTTTTAAGTGGTGTGACCATCTCTAAGAGTACACCGACTGCTCTGTCTCACAGTTCAATGGTAAGACAACCTAATAGGGCTATATTTTCAAAAGATAACTTTGGTATTTTATTTAAAAGAACAGCAAAGTCTTCTAGCTGTTCAAACTTCTTGCTTTTCATGGCTGTGTTCTTTAATCCTCCTGTTATGAATGACCAAACAGGAGAACTAGATTTAAATTCTTTCTCTTGTTATTTTAGATATCTTTAATTTCTCCCTTTAAATGTTGAGAAACAACCTTTATACTGTACCTTTTAAGGTGGAAGATAATGCAGGTCTCAGAACATCTTGGCAGGATCAGGGGTCATTCATGTACAAAGTTTGCCAAGAAATACAAAACAGAACATATACTGACAATACAGTGAGAAATTTTTGCAACTCTGTTGAGCTAGACCAGAAAAAACCCCTCAGTCTCATTTCATGACTCTGTGTCACAGGACAGCTCTTCCAAAATCTGTTGCCCTTTAACATCCTATTTTGTTCTAGGACAACATCCATATTTCATTAACTCCTATTTGTCATTGCATCATCTGCACATTAGGATACGCAGTACATCACAAAATATTTCTTTGTTGAGAGGCAGCTCATTTATGGCATTATGATAATGACAGTGTGGCATGTTTCATGGCACATTTTTTTCTATACTTAGACATAGGTAATATTTAAAACATCTATTTTGCTGTTATTGAATCTTCTCACTCCAGAAGACTGAAAATTACCAGAGAATTCATGTTTACAACTCTGACTTACTATAACCATATTTTAAACAATAATGTTAGTTTTATTTATTTCTGCATACATTTCTGCATGTTTCTCTGTGTAACTCAAACTCTGATCAAGAGAACCAAACTTCTAATGCAAGCATTCATTAATATTCTTTAGTAGCCAAAGCCAACACTTTTTACTGTGATTTATTTCAGGGAACGATGCAAAATTACATGCAAAAGAACATGATGGTTTTTAATATTCCCTTAATTTCAGAGTTTTACTGAGGTTTCTGGTTCTGCGTTTTACAAAATTACAAAATAGTGATAATGCTAAAATCTTTTAAAATTCCCTAATTACATTCAGATTTTTACCACTTTACAAAAAGCTCCTCAGAGTGAAATGTAGGCTTTTAAGAAAGTACTTCAAAAGAATAAAATAAAATACATTCTGGCTGGCCATTGTTATCCAGATAACAAAGAAACTAATTCATTGTTTGGACAGGCCAGCGAGCAAAAAGTAACAGAATTTCTGGGGGAGATCAAGTACTTAATACAGCACATGATCTGTATCAGCTTTAATTTGTAGGAAACATATAATGAATCCAAAATAATTTTAAAGTAAATATATTAGAAAGCTTACGGAGGTTGTCAAAAGACATTTTTTTATGAAAGACTCCATAGTTACTCTTGCTTCCAAACATCATATAAAATATTTTCTACTTCAAGCACAAAAAAAATTGAAAGTAAAAATGTTCTTTACAGAATAAATCACAATAAATTCTGTAAAGACCTAGAGACTGTGCCACTTGAGGAAAAAAAGAGTGCAGAGGTTGTAGTTTTACTGTCAGTTTGCATAGAACTGTATTTTACTTGAGACAAAATTCAACTTTGTGCATTGAAGGACAACTAAATAAAAGCAGCCCATTTAATGTGCAAACAAACAACATCCATAGAAGAGAAGGGGAAAGACTGAGGACTAAAGGAAAGCGTACTCTGTGAAATGCATGGCACTTGGGAAGACTGCACTGTTCCTGGGGAGGGGGTGTCACCTCTGCCAGCTCTTGCTTTAAAGAATTGACTAGGACTGGCCTCTGCTAAGAGCCCTCAAATGTCCCCTCAGAAACCTCTCCTCACTTTCCCAGGTGGGGCAGGTGCCTCCCATGCCCTTTGTGTTTGCCTTCCCCACCTGTGGAAGAGGCAGAAGTGGTGGTACCTCTATTTTCTCAGCTCAGAGTTAAGGGGAGGCCCTGGCCATGTCTCTGGGCATTTAGCATTTTTACCTCCTCTTGAGCTTCAAGCTGTTCTGGGTGGACTCAGAATTTAGGAAAACTGGTGGAAGTGGGGCAGGTGCCCTGCTTCACAACTGGAAGACAAACGCTGCCAAACAATACCACCCATGCATGGAACTGCCTGGGCAGAATTGCTACCAACCAGATTAACCAACCTTTGCTGCAGAGGGAAATCTGAATATCCTTTCCAGGATCTAAGTTTATAGAGGAAATGGGAAATTACTCTGACGTGTGGAAAAATTGAAGCTCTAACTTCAAAAAAATGCCAGCCAACCCAAGAAGCACCAAGGAAGCTAATAGCAACAAGCTGGTTCACAAAACATAAATGCAGCGATTTCAAATAGAAAACACTAACAAATTTGGGTTAGTACAATTAGAATCACCACCAGCAATCAATATTGATATGTCACAGCTCTTTCTACATGACAGCATTGTGTGTTTGGCTAAAACTGTAATTGTTCTCATATGAGGGAACTCAAAGTAAGGATGAATGAGATTATGAGATCTGCAGAATGCTTTCAAGAGATGCCAAATGGATCAATGTCATAAGAAGGGATTGATTTGGACAACAAGATTAACACCCAGAACGATGAAGAACTGTATTTCATATCCAAATAAAGAAATGGAAGATTTAGTAAAGCAAATAACTGGAGAAATTGACACTTACTGACCAAGTTAAGATATACAAGCAAAGATAATTGATACGAGCAAAATTTGATATTAAGGTTCAATTTACCAGTTAAAGAAATGCAGCAGAGACCTCATTGTCAAACTAGGACACCTTCTCCTATTGCTCTTGTTTGGCTTTGCCATCCATGTCACTACTAAGACAAAGTGCAGATGAACACAAGTGTCACATGATTTGACAGGAGAATCACAGAAACATTGAGTATAATAACATACAGCTCATGTGCTTGACAATTTGAAGTACACACAAGTACAGATGAAGATTTTGGCCAAGGTTGCAAAAAAAGAATCAAATATATATTTGGAAAAAAAATTGTCTGCTACAAGCATCACACGCCTTACCCTTAAAAAAGAATCCTCACAGATCGCAACTCCAGCTTAAGCCTAAATTGATGAATCTTGAAATATTGAAGTGATCTCAAAATATGAAAGGAATTTTAGTGTCACAACAGGCAACAACTACATTTACTGAAGTAAACTGCATTTGTTCATCAAAAGTCTATATCTTAAGAACTAAACTAGAGATTTTCAACAAGCATTTCCATTTGGATATATGGAAGCGAAGGCTGGAAATGCATCAGAGATAAAAACAGGTGTCTGTACACTTCTGAAAGCAAATAGACATTTAAGGGAACAAAAACATGGCAAGCATAATGATGAATCTGTTGGCTTAACAACCAAAAGTTACTCAGAAGAGTAGGAGGAAATTTATAGGATATACATGAAGAATGAATATAGAACATCTGCTAGGAGAGGGATATACAGGGGAGCAGGGCCAAAAAACATTACTCAACACAAGGATAATTCATGGGCCTTCATAACAAAAAGGACAGAGAGCAGCCAGAAACAGACTGGACTGGCAGGGGCCATGCTCACGCCTGTAGCACATCTATAAAGAAAGGTTCACCTGTGTTGTAGACTTAGATGAACTCTGCTGGACTCAAATAATTCAAAAATGCTTGCTGGTGCATTTGTTTCTAAATGAGGGGATGTGCAAAAGGGCTTTGATAGGGCAGTGGCTGTAATTGTGGTTCTTATGACTTTACTGACCAGTGCTATGAACTCCTTCCTCTATGTTAATTCACAGCCAGGAGTAGCTGCAGGCACCAACACCTCCAGTCACCAAGAACTGCAGCTCTCTGCTTTGCCCAGCCCTTTATATGTAGCTCTTGCCTGTGTAATTCCCATCTGGACCATCACACCCAGGAGTAGGCGATGGTAAAGCCCGTCTTTGCTCCCTTCCTCAGAAGAAATGGGAAGGCCTATGCGTGACTAATAAACCAAACTGTATCACTCATGAACCACACTACACCAGCTAACTTGCACAGAAATTGTCACTGGTTAATTTTTCCAATGAGGAATTTTCCAAGCAAAAATGCAATCTGACCATCCTTGAAGCATCCTTCTTGCATAACTTGTATTACGCTGTATAGGAAGAACAAGAATATTCATTCAAAGCCCCTTTGGAAAAGCTGCTTCAGTTCTGCTTCTTCAGAGGGTAATGGAAGGAAAACTCTCACTGCCTCGTGGAAAAAGTTCCCAGGCTGTGCTTCTTTATGAACTGGGCACTGCAACGCAGGGGTGTCCTAAGTTTGTGAATTTGACCTCAGGATCTTTCTAACTTCACCATAATATGGCAGTGTGATTACATAAAACATATCCTGGAGTTCCCCAAGGCAACACAAATGACAAACCTACTCTAGTCTTCCCATTTGGAAGAGTGTGATTGCATCAGATGAAGCAATTTGATATTCTAACTAATTTCTAAAATTATGCCTGGAGACTGGATTTTTGAGTGACTACGCCCTCATTTATATAAAAATTCAGGATAACCAAAAGAAAATGAGGTTGTAAAACATGCTAACAGTTTAGTTCATCCCTAAGAGAGAAATTTGCCAGTACAATTGCAAAAGAATAACCTGCCATAATTTGTCTTTCAAGGATCTACACCCTTGTTATGGTCTAAAAACTAAGACAACCAAGACAAAACTAAGGCATTTGTCAGTTTGAAAGAGTCCTCACTCAATACAATCAAGAAAAAGTCTCTCTCAGGATACTTTTCAGATTCCTGCCAATGTTCTTCACATGCAACCTGGATTATTACTTGTACACTTATATATTGAGGGACCAAGTAAATGCATCTACTATCTTATTTTTACTGGGACTGACCTCCAAACAGAACAGGAAATCTCTTTGTAAGCAAATTCCCATAACCAGTCCCCTTGCTGTTTAGTCTGCATTGGATTAAGCAGTGACTTGCTTGCTTCTTTGATTGGCAACTATAGTACTATAAAAACAAATGTACAGAGCAAATCTCACCAGAAAAGCCTCCCAATCTGCAGACTCTTTCAGCTTTATTTGGACTGAAACTTGATGATAGCTTCACTAGACAGGAAACATTCACCCCTCCTTTCTAATATGGCACTACCAGGAGGACACATTTTCTCACAGACCAAGTAGCAAAGCTGGGAGCAGGGCAGAGAGCAGGAACACCAGAGACCTCCTGTAATACATGTCTCAAATTCAAGCTGTTGTAAGACAGCAGAAGCTGACAACACTATTTATTTAACCTGCATTTAATTCTTCAATTGAGAAAAAACATGATTTACACCATGCTTGAAAATGGGTGAGATATGGAGAAAGCAGAGCAAAAGCATCCCAGGCATTTCAAGCCCACCACATAGTAGAAGCTGGAAGGAGCAGACACTTGAACAGCAAACCTTATTTTTTTGTTGTTTGTTTTCTTACTGGATATAACATACTGCTTGTTAATAATGCTTTGCAATTCTGTATCACCAGGAAGCCTCTCCAGGTGGTTAGGACTCTGCCTTTGGTGCTGTAAGTATTCACAGATATGCAGAAGGGCTCAATATGTAGAGGTCAATATGTACAGTACTCAACACTGACAGAAAAGACAAACATACATGTGACAGAAAAGGAGCTGGGGGCCTTATCCTGCTGTTGTCTAGCATATCTACCAAGTTGTGATATTTATATGAAGTGACCACATATTGAAAAGTCAAAGAAATCAAATATTTGTTTTGAGACCAAATAAGAGATGCCACACAGTTGAGCTAGCACTAAACAAAGGAGCCACCAGCAGGTGTGAAGTGCAAGTCTTGTCCTTCTTACACTTGCATCACCTGCATTTGACACTGCTCTCAAAGTCAAACCTCACCAGCCATCCCAGCCAACAGCTCCAGTTCCTTAGAATCCTACAGTAGCCTGAGTTGGAAGTGACCCATGAGGATCATTGAAGTCCAGCTCCTGGCCCTGCACAGGACATCCCAAGAGTCACACTGTGTGCCTGAGAGCATTGTCCAAATGCATCTTGAACTCTGTCAGGCTGGTGCTGTGACCACTGCCTTGGGAAGCTTGTTCCAGGTCAACCACCTTCTGGTCCAAACACAACCTCTGCTATGTATTTAACATTGGGCTGTCTGTTGGAAAGTTGTGGATTCACCTCCTACTGTTACCAGTACAACCACTGTCACAGAATACATCCAAGAACTGGAAACTGTACAGGCAAGTGTGTGTGTGTGTCAGTGTGTGTGTGTGTTTGTGTGTGTGTGTGCACAATTCACCCAAGTCTGGATGGCCATGGAAAAAAAATAATTCTGCTGTTTCTTCATCAAAATAAAGAATGGATCAGTGACAGGTTTGAAATTACATAGCCACCTACCTGTGCTCAAGAACTTGAATCCAAAAGAGTCCTAGCACGTTGAGAAAGGCAAACTGCAGCTGAGTCATTTGCACTCCATCTGGGCCTGTTAAATGCCCAGCTATACCCAGGCTGAGGTGTCCTTCCGAAAAGCCCAACAGGAAGGACACAAATAAAATTTCTGTGAGATTCTCCAGCTTTTTTTAACTGAAGGAGTGGAGGTGGCCCCTTACTGTGAAGCAGCGAGGTGCTAAATCCAGGAAACACCAGGAAAGCCATGAGCTTGTCCTTCTCCCTCCTAAATCCAGATATATTCTGACTTTTTATCTCACCTTCCTTCTGCTGACTCTCCTACCTGCTCCATTTGGCATTTGCTTTATTGTTGAACTCCAAGATCTCATTTGACAGGGTGAGAAGCAGGAAGGGGTAAATGCCTCTATCGCATTCACCTGACTCATATTACTCTGGAGCACATTTCCACAGCTGCTTTCATATGATTAATCTGAAAGCAGTTAAAAGGACACTAGAAGAAGTATCTTGTTGGCAAAAAAGTAGCTGTCTCATGTTGGTCTTCTTTGGTGTAGGATACCCACATTAACCACTTCTTGAGAACATCAGCTCCTGTGCAAGATGGTCACAGGCTGATTTTGCAGATCAGGCACTGAATTTGTTCTCTGAAAAAGAAAGCAAAAAGGTTAAGCTTCTTAGTTAGTTTTCTGGGATGCCTGAAGAAAGCTTTTCCTGGAGCTGGCACCAGCTCATCCCCACCAGCAGGGCTGCTCACAAGGCTCTCTCCCAGCCAGCTCTGGGGGTGGCTGGATCCCTCCATGGGATGACATAACTCACTAAACCTGCAGAAGGCTACACCTGCCAAGGGTGTGGGGGGGAATCTTTCTGGCATTTTAGGAAGTTGAATTACCTCAGCAGAGGCTGGTGATGCCAGAACTGCCACAAGAGAGGGCAGGGCTCATGACCTTGGGGTGAGGGAGAAGGGCTGCCCCCTTCTTGGCTGCAGGGATGGCTGGTTTGGCCATCGGGAAGCACGGCCTGAGACTCCTGCCAAATGCCTGGATCACCAGGCTGGAGGCAGGAAGCTGCAGTGCTCCCAGGCCCTCCCTGCTGAAGCTGGCACTGCCTGCCTGGCACCCCAGGGTGTTAACTGGGACAGGGAAACAGAACTGCTGGCTGGACAGCAGGGCACAGGGACACTTGCCAGCTGGGGCAGAGCTCCAGGGACATCCCTCACACAGCCAATAGAGGCAGGTCTGCACCCTGCAAAAGAGCACCAGCCTCATCTGGGGAAACCCTCCTGATGCCCTAGACAGATAACAATCCTGGCCTCTAGCTTGGAGCACAGCAGTAAGGGGGAGTGTCCCCTCTCTGGCAGAGAAAGGACCTGTCACTGCGGAGAGCTTAGACTGAGGTTAAACTACTATTTCCAGAAGCTGCACTACTTTTGGGGTTGTGGGGTTTTTTGGGGGTCTCTTTTGGGGTCAAGGGACTATTGGGGCTTCCCAAAGGATATTTGTCAGAACTCCCATTGGTGAATGCCATCAGGGGTTAAACATGAGCTGAGTATCAACTTACTGAGCTCAGGAAGGGAAAAGCAAAAAAAAAAAAAAAAAAAAAAAAAAAAAAAAAAAAAAAAAGAGAAGAAAGAAAGAAAAAACAGAGGCAGTCCCAGGCATGCCCAGGAGCAGACCTTTGGGCACCTCAGGAATTTTACTGGCAGGAACATAGGCACTTGCAGACTTCAGACGCCTCTAGGGTTAGGCAGTAGCTGAACAGGGGTTTTGAGGATCTAAATATTGGCCACAAATGCCTACGAGGCAGTTAGGCAGAGCTTACATGCCTAAACCTTTTTTGTGGCTCTAGCCCTAAACTAATATTATGGAAAATACCAGCAATTATTAGGGACTTCTTATCAGATTGGATACATATTTCCTTTGCATAACTTTACCATGGCCTCATTTATGTGGTGCTTGGAGAGGGTGAATACCTGTTCTGCATGAGTAATTATGCCAAAGGCTCATGTGAGGGAGGTAGTTTGTGACCGCTGAGTAAGGCCAGGTACATTTATCCACACAGCTCCAGCACTCACAATTGGTCTTACCACCAAATCTCCCTTGCTGCTTCATTTGCCTGATTGCAAACAGATCCCAGAAAATGCAGTTGCCCTGAGATGATTGATGCCAAGATGCTGCAGTGAAAAGGAAGTATTCTTTTAAGTGTTATCACGTCCATGAGCATAAGCAAAGCTGTGTCATGTGACAAAATGTAAATAGAGCATTTCTTAGAAAAGCCATTTATTTGCCTCCATGATTTATTATTCAATGACATGTAGGCTATTTTTTCTTTGTTACTGGCACTCATGTTCATAATAACAAGGTACTTGACTTGAAGGTATTTGGCCAACCTTTCCAAAGTGCTATGTAAGCAGTAATCAGAGAGAGCTAGGTTCATGAGTCAACAAATTGCTCTCCCATGCTGATCAAACAGTCTTGGCATCTCTATAAAAAAAAATACAAAAGCAGATTTTGGGCTGGCTTACCCAGTTTTCTCTCTAAAATTATTTATTGTATTTGCATTTGGCAGAGTTCAGGCTTAAAATAACCAAAAGTGACAGTTGTTTTGTTAATAAAATTTTACATGTGATTTTCATTTACGTTTAGAAGGATAAATGAGACAGCAAGTTAGCCTGCAAAGTTTTTGTTGCCATAAATTGGGTTTCATTTGCTCAACCTAAAGGCAAATGATTCTCTCATTTTGCACCATACCTCCACAGCCTGCAGGAGAAAGCTGTCTAATACTTGGGTCAAAGCTAGTCAGATTAGTAGAGCTGAGGTTTATTGTGAAAAGCTTATATTCCAGCCTACACCAGGTTATTACTATGAAAGCAAGTAACAATCAGATAGACTGCATAAGCTGCAGGCTTTACCAGGAGGAGGAACTCAAATCTAAGTGGGATTTTTACTCGATTTCCATCATATATGCTCAAAAACCCAGGTTCTGAATCCAAAACACATATTCCCATGCTCCATATTGGTGCTTCACTGTGTAAATGAATATTTAAAGAAAAAAAAGAACCTTTAGTTGTGAATCATCTCACTGCTTCTGTGTGCAAAGTGAGTAGAGCTGTGTGAATAATTGCATTTATTTTCACTGTGACTGCTGAATTCAAAATATTTTGGAAGCTTGCATTAAACAGATGCAACTTCCCTTTCTCCCCCTGTTCTTAATTTTTTCCATTAAATGAAAAGAGGAGAGCCTCATGTGCACTGAAAAACTCCTTCTGACCCCCAAAATGAAACACTTCAGTTTTTGGACACACATAGTAAAAGCAAAGGAAATTAAAAGGCTAAATTTCATAAAGGAATAACCAGTGTTCTCCCCATTCTGATTCACCAGTATGCAAGAGACAAATACTTTGGTTTCCTGAGGTTTTTGAAGCTGCCATCTCCATTCCCTGGAGATGCCACTTATCATCCCTCAGCTTAAGGGGGACCACCAGGCTGTGGCTTTCCATGCAGCCAGTCTGCTGTGCAGCTTTTCTCTGTGCTGCCTGTTTGTGGTGCCCCAGACATGGGAGCAGCTCCCAGGGAAATGAGGTGAGGTGTCACCGCCTGAACCAGCTGCCCCAAAAGCAGCAGATTGTCCTGCTGCAGACAAGATGCTCCCCCAAGGCCTCTGCAGGTGGAAGCTCTTCCAAGCACCCTCCTTTTGGCTCTGTTTTGGTCTGTCTATGCAGTAAACTGCTCCCTGAACCCAGAGGCTTCTTTATTCTCAGTGAGGGAGCCCTTCCCACCAGGCTACACAGCTATGCTTCTTTTTAACCAAAGGGTTACTTCAGCATTTGGTTTCTACCAAAGGGCTGTTAAAATATTTTCACTTATTGCAGGACCACAAACATCTGTTAATTATGGGTCTGGGGTTTATTTATTTATTTATTTTAATAGCTAGGTCTTATTGACCTTCACTTAAGCACTTTTGAATATTTTACCCTATATAAAGACTGCTGTGTTGAAAAGTGCTAACAATTACCATCATGGGAGTCTTGGATTCAAAGACAGTTTGCAGACCTCATTAAGCCAAGGAGCTTGCCAAGTTCAGTCTTTCACTTCAATGGAAGCAACGCTTAAGGCCCTTCATGTAGCAAAGCAGCTGCTAGCAATGGAGCCCGCCTGGCATGAGCAGAGAGAGCTAAGCTTACCCAGGGAGACTCTCAGTCGTGGTACCAGAAGACAGGGAGTCACACTGGAAACAAAGGGAGCTGTGAGAACCCTAAAAAGCAGCAGGATGGCTTTTTCAACATAGAGCTGATCAGGGGAGCAGAGTCAAGACCTCTGGGCTAGACAATAGCCTCCTGGTTGTTTCGTGTCACAGGAAACATGATTTCTGCCTAGTCTCTGTGTAGTTACAGTGACAAATCTTGACCAATGCAGAGCAAGCCTGGCAAGGTTTTCCAAGCCCAGCTAGTGATAGGCTAGCACTCTAGGAGGTCTGCATCATGCCATTGAGAATTCTTGTCTTGTATGCTGGAGAAAAGCAGATATTTGAGAAGTTTCAAAAAAGTAAGATAAGCAAAATCAACTCTTCAAAGAGAGGTAAGATGCTTTAGGCACTCAACAGATCGAAAAGCCAGACTCCATATTTGCATACTAAACATGGAGGTAGGAGAATGCCTCAGGTTAGACAACAGTGTTTCTGTGCTTTTCAGCTCTGTATGTGAAGGATTGACTACAGGTACTCAACTACATCAGCCTGAGTGAGGCAGATCAATCTCACACTGTCACTGGAATATGCACAGGGCAAGAGCAGATTAGAAGCTTTCAGTCTACAGGAAGTGAGAAGCATAATGGCATAGGTATTCTATCAGGAAACTCAAAAATAAGAAGAAAATTAACAGATCTACCACAGAATTGAGGCTTCTGAATCCAGCACTATTTAGGCACTTTTCATCTGTGAGGGAAAGGAAAAGATGTGGAAACACATGACAGCTATCCTGATTCCCAGGCCAGTGATGTCCACAAAGTCCATCCTTCATTCTTTGTGTCATTCTCAGCTCAGGATGTTTTCAAATAAGTATTTTCAAAGGACAATTTGAATATTGTCCTTTGAAAATACTCATTTGAAAACATCCTGAGCTGAGAATGAAGTTACAGAGATGAACCCTCACATTTGCTCAGCACAACCCCTCCAAATTTTTTTGCCCCAAACCACTCTATTATATTAAGGATTCTCCCTATTTTTGTATTCAACCATTCATCCTTGCATGTACTAATCCAGTATAAAATCCAGAAGCTGCCCAAACACAATTCCCAAGTGTGATGTAAGTGAATATCTCTCTGTAGCATGGCCGTTAACAAGTTTTATAGAAATAAGAAAACAATACAAGATTTGCCCTGGAACAAAACTGAATGATAAAATCCCTTACTGAACATTTTTGAGACATTGCTTTTGCATTTAATTTACAGCTTCCTAGTGTTTATCTCTTCAGGTGGGATTTTACAAATTAACCATGGGTAGGACACACCCCATGTCATAATTCCCTTATCTTACTTAAATAGGAGACAGATAGCAACTTCTATACATGCTCACACCTTGTTAATAGAAAACAGTGATATACTGAACATTTCCTTATCACCTCCAGTTCCCACACAGGTGTTCGTGGTGATAAACTACTGAATGATATAAACAGTGATTTCAGGTAAAAAGTAACAATTAGTCAAAAGGAAAAGGAAAAAAAAAAACAACCACAAATTAAACAACCTTTCCTGAGTAGGATGTGGAACTGAAAATACTCAAATACAAGACTATAAATGTGAATTTTTTCAGTGAGGCACAAAATCCCTTGGACTTTCCTTTAGTAATGCTTGCTGTCACCTCTCACAACCCAGAGGCAATTTCTCTTCCCTTTTGAGATTATCTTGACGGGCAATTCACACATACGATAAGGAAATGTATGATATTCCCTTTGGTGTCAGGCAATGCAGGTTTGTCTCCAGTGGGTGCCATCATAGCTAGGGTGTGCAGCTATTCCTGAACAACAGTGGTAGGAGAGTTATTCTGGAAGAGGAATTACTGAGAAAGCTCTCTCCATTTTTGTTCTTCTGGGATTGTTATTTCAGATATAATAGAGAGCATTTAAGTGTATTTAAACCAGCTAAACTGTGTTGCTGCTGTTGTGCAATGAGTGTATTGAATATCTCAGGTCCACAGAAAATTGTGAAAGTTTGTGTTCTATGCTGCCTTTGATTATTTTCTTTTTTTGTATTCCAAAGAAAATCTTTATTTTATAGCCCTTACTAATTCCTTCCAAACAGACCACTAGAGACCCAAAAAACAAAAGAAAATTCACACCTGTTTTTGTAGAAGTGCATGGCCAAGCCATTGTTCCTGTGAAGGCCACAGCTTTCTGGACAGTGTCACTAGGGACAAAACTGAAAACTTGAGGATGTGATGATGTTTTCAAAAATCCACCCTCTCACAATTTTCCACCATCTGCATTAATTATCCAATAATGGTATAAACTAAGATTAGTAATTCATAAACCCCTTAATAAAATGTAGAAGAACGGAGTATCAATTTAACAGAAGCAGGAATTGAAACATACATTAAATTTCACAACAAATATTCCAAGGTTGTGTCTCAGGGTTTTTCCAGAGCACACTGATTGTGCTCTCTGTCAGGACAGGACTCTGGCTTTGCATTTATTATTCATGTGGTACTCACAGGGTTCAGTAGCTGCACTCAGCCAAACAGACATCACCATGACTGGACAAGAGCACCAGACTCCTCAGTCTAAAGGACAGCACTGCTCTTATCTCATCAATTCTTCTTAAAGTTTCTGTCAACTTATAAGGAATAAAAGTACTTTCAAAGTGGAGCTCTTGTTTTAGGGGGAAAAGTAATGCTTTTTCTCAGTGGCTTTTAGATTATTTCTATAGAACCAGCAGAGTCCTCTTGAGTAGAGAACAGCATCTTAGATTTTATATCAGACCTATCAAATTTCTCTGTTATTTCTGCCTCACATGCTTTCTGTGGTGGTTTTATGCCTCAGTTATATTCTCCACATATTGCTGTCCACTGAACATCTGCAATTTGGATTTAGATACCTGATTAATAAGTTTGAGGGGTTATTTTTTGTTTGGTTTTGTTTTTTTAAAATTCCGTAAATTCCCTTTCCCAAAGGCCAACCAACAGTTAAAAAAAAAATCTTCAATGTTTTCCACAGGTCAGGTGTTGTCTGGGTAGGTTTCTTCTGGCATCTACAAGAGGTACCAAGTTAATGACAGAGATTTCTAGGCCCAGAATGCATTAATTACTAATGGAAGGGGCCAGTTTCTCGACAAGAGGTGCAGGGTGCCACTAAGGCACAGCATGCCAGTGCACAGCTGAACAGCATCCTTAGCACATCTACTTAGCAAATATTGCTTTCTCAGACCCTCAAGACAGATAGGGGTAGGAATTTAGACCAAAAGTGCCACTGGCAGAACATCTATTCCAAGGGCAATTACAAAGAGTATAAATTGTATTTGATTATTTCTAAGCATTCTTCATAAGCATCAGATATGCTTAACACTTCCCAAGAAATCTTTTCACAGGAACAGGTCCCCATAGATACAATTTATCATACATTAACCAAATTAGAATAAAGCTCTTGAAGCATCTTGCATTCTTGAGATGTTGGATTGTTTTCATTTGGAGTGGCCACAATCAATCATATAGGTATTTTTTATTCTTGTTGCAGTTCTTTAACATGAGTGTTGGCTGTGGATTATGCCTCACACTCCAGCAGCACCAATATTGTCTCGTGTCACTGACTCTTCCTTACTTTGCTCAGTCAGGGTCCAGTTGGATGCCACCATCTGTCAGAGTCCACAAGGAGGCACGGGGTCTGAGAGTGGATTCTCATGAGAAAGACAGCAATGTGAACAGGAAATGTCCCATCAGGAATCCTTTCTTGGGACAGGCTCCTGTGGAAAAGAACAAACCCTTATTGTCACTATTGCAGCTTTAGTTTTATATTCTTGTGCTCATCCTTTGATTCATTCTCTCACCCCCCACTCTATTCCCATCCGATGGGTGGGAAACAGGATATTTTGCGAAATTCTTTCCTTCCTGTGTGGGTCTACATGACATCTTTAATTAGCAACTCTCTGCAATGGAAGTGAACAATTAGAAAGCACAACTATCCTGCTGATGAGATCATAATGCAGTTGCTTTTTGAGCAGGTATTTAAGGCATCACTTTCTGTCATTTACAAAGATCATTGATGTTATTATTTAAAAATATCACACACCAAAAAAATCTTAAAACACTTCCCTACAGAACCAGTGATCAGGAAGAGCTTTACAAACATTGTCTGTCTTTGTGTCCCCTGAAGAGTGTTTTTTTGTGATACAAAAGAGTGATGGGAAGGAGACCTCTGCCTTCTTCCACGGACAAAAATCCAGCCAGCTGGTGCCTGATATTTCACCTGGAATGAGTAGGAATACTTGTTTGTTTAATAACCTAAATGCAGGAGCTGATCAGAGTGATGTGTCTTTCTACAGAAAACCCCAGTGGCTGCAAAGATTTTTGTCAGAGTAGAATTTTACACTATGGAGGCACAGACAGCAGCCCTACCTTGGAAGAGGACCAAAGTATAGACAAACCTAGCACACTCAGGGGACCTGGAACTGATCCTTCCTTGTTTGTCCTGTAGACTGGTAGGTGTAAATGCTATTAAGCTTCATCTGGCAGGATTACTCTTAAATGCCAGCAGTCCAAGTGATAGCCTTCAACTTGTGGATGTCCTATTGCGTTGGCCTATCCCTCTCTCCAGATCTATTATGATGAAATTTTCTTTTCCCACTGCTGCAACTGCACAGCCCCAGGGGACATTAAGATGATCCTGCTTTCTGATTTTCCTTCCTTTTTTTCTTTGATTCTTTTTTGGTTCTTTTCAGTTTGAATCTCTGATGTTCTACCTGGCACCTGGGAGAACTCATTTACACCACTAAACAGCAGCATACACTCATTTTGTGAAAACAAACAGTGACAACACAAGAAGCGAGATCAGAAAAAATCAGGATCTCTGAGCCAGTATGACATTGCAAAATTTGGGGCTGTGAACTAAGAAAACTGCAGAACAAAGTACAGGGTTGTGCTTTTCCTAAAATATCTGTCATTTCCCAAAGGTGTCTGAAGGCTGGTGTGAAAAACCATATAGGATCTCACCAGGCTGTACGTCACATCTGAGAAGACACAGACAGGAATAAGAGGATTTTCAGGCTGAGCTTGTGTGCCAATCTCCCAACTGCTATCTCATGTTGTCACAGCAACAGGTTTGTCTACAGCTGCTTCACAGCACAAAGCAACTGCAGGCACTGCCTCCTCATTTTCATACAGATCTAATCATGAAACAAGAATGTGCTTGGTCATATTTGTGCTGGGACTGCATGTCCTCAGTGAAGTTTGCACACCCCGACAAACTGGCTTGCAGTTGAAAATAGAAACTACTACTATAATAACAGAACATTAATGCACATTTCTCTGAGCAAAGATTGCCAGGGTGTGAATATTGCTAATGGCAATAATACACATTAATACACATTTCTCTGAGCAAAGATTGAGAGGGTGTGAATATTGCTAATGGCATTAAGGGTCTTTATCTCATCTTGTAAAGTGTTATCAATCAAACTACAGGTGTTAAGCAGGTAAAAGCTGTAGTTTGAGGCAATAGATAAGAACTTTTCCCTTGGATCTTAAGCACTGTTTCCTACTAGATCTTTCCTGACAGAAAGTGTCAGGATATCAAAGGGGAAAAGAAATACATATTTTTCAGCCTTGGGGCATAAGAGGGAGGGGATTTTGTAGATAGTTTTAGGAGAGGTATTATCAACCTCTCAGAATGACTTCAAATAGCAATCTCTTCCCCAATCACAACCAGATGTTTATTATATTTTCCGAAGAATTTGCCTTTTCTTTTCTTAAATAACAGTATGCTAATAATATTAAAGCTATGTCTTGTGAACTTGTGAAGTATATGTGGAAAGAGAGGGAGGCATAATTGAGCTGCATAGCTTACCGTATACCATAGGCACCCAAAATAAATGGGTGGCTACATTACACTGGGGCTTGTTTGATGTACTGGGATCTAATGCACATCACTTGGTTTGCTCCCAGCAAGCGTTTTGCATATTTAATACACAGAAGGTAAAGAAATCAATTTCAAGGCTATAACTGAAAGCCACTATAAAATTCCACTATTACTGCCATGCTGTAAAGTACATGTGTTATTGATTCCTCTGGCTTCTTTTACATGGGAGGTGACTTGGTGGCTTGGGGCCTCAGTCTTTTATCTGAATTCAGACCCTGCCTGAGGAATCTGTTGGCCTTACTCTGAGTCTCATTTTGGGTATAGAAATAGCTGCATTTATAGCAAGGAAAGGAAGATACCTATGCCTGGTTCTAGTTTGAATCACAAGTTTATATTGTTGGGAGCTGGTAATCTGTAATTCAGAGCAACAGAGATTTTTAATGAAACAAACAATTTATTTTTTTTAACAACTTTGTACTTTCTTCCTGCTCCAAAAAAAGAAAGGGAATGACCAAAGTGAATGATATATATATAAGAGTTACAAGTCCTAAACTGCTGAAAACCAGAGGGAAAAGTAAAAGCCCTTTTCTCCGTGCAGTTGATCAGAGGCTTCAATTCATTTTTGAGGCAGGCAAACCCTTTGATAGTCATTTTAAAGTCTGGGAAGAGAGGCTGGGATGTACCCAGGGACCTTACTTGGGCAGGCACCGGAAAGCAGAGGCCAGGAACTTGGCCCCACATTTCCAGTTTTGAGTTCCAGCTGCCCAACCTGAACTCTAAACCATGGGAACTGCAAGCCAAAACCAATCATGAAAAGAGAAAAGAGAAAAAAAGCTCTGCTAGGAAAAAGATCTGCAAAATTCTGTGCATATAACCTGATAGCTGATATCTGAGCTATCTACCTTTAAAACAAACCACTGCAGATGAAACAGCCAATCTCCTCACACACAGGTACATTTTTAAATAGCAGATTTTGTCTGGATTTCAGCAATTTTAGTGTTCTATAGGTTCAGTTAAAACATTTTAAATAATTATCTCATATTGTAGTGATCATCTCCTATGGCCACTCAATTTTCACAGAGTGATACAGTATTGTTTTATCTAATAGTCTAAGACTATTAAGAAAGGCTGTGCCCCTGGAAAGGTGAGAACTTTTTGTGCCTAAACTGACAGTAGGTCAAAACTCAAACGCTGACTCTGAGCCCTTTGTATGCTGGAGACAATAGCCTTGGGATTGTGAACCCAAGCCGTGCCTGTGCCATGGTGTGGTCCAAATGTGGAGGAGCTCTTTCCAGAAGCCCAACTACAGAACTAAGGAATATATGCCAGTTAATTTACCCCATTTGTTACTTGAATCTAACAGTAGTTGGTCAGCCTCTGAACTGAAGAGCTCAATCTCAGTTACCAAGATTGACTGATTGGAGTAATTGAAGCAATCTAATTTAATGTTTGCCTTAAATGATCTGGCAATCTGATTCAGATAAGATTTCAAACAGTCTCTGTGCTTTTGATCTCAAATTAGCTTCAGGATTAACTCAAGCTTGGTTCAGACACAGTCAAAAATTCTTTTAAGTGTATCTCACACCGTGGCCATGCTCAAGCCCTCTTCCTGATTCCGCCAGATTAATTAAAATTAAAATCTCGCCTCAACCTGGTTGTGCTAGTGACAGTCTGAACTGCAGGACAATGCTGGGAAGCTGAGGGGGGATGTGAAACAGCACTTACAGAAACTCCTACAGCTGAAGACCTGTTACAGGACGGAGAATCTTTGCTGCCTCTTTCTTTCAAATGGTGTTATTTCTTGTCTCTCTGGTACACAAAGAAAAAATGAGATTGAGACAACATGTTAGTTTATACAAGACAGCAGTCAAAACCCATTTCTACCAGTGAAAGCTCAAAGTGAGCCTGAGCCTTTAAGGACCTTTCCTTCTTCCTTCTGTTCACTTCACAGGATGCTTCAGACGGCAGTGCTTCTAACAATTTGAAGGCATACTACACAAGAGGTATGATTTCTTTTAACATAAAAAGACCTATTTTGTTAAAAGTATTTGCTTTTAACAGCTCTATTCCTTTGTGCATTCCTTTCCCAGCTATGGTACAGGTGCTTCAGGGCAACTCTAAAAACTATTTTCAACAGTGGCTTGGGAGCCTAACTATGGGTTTGCTAAACAACTGAGCTAAGCAGACAGAGAGATACCTGTTAGAGTCAAGTTAATGCTGTAACTAACCTCATATAATAATTATAATAAACTCTCCCAGGCAGCCTATTTACAATTTGAGGGAAAAATATGCCTTTGAAAATTGTTTTCTAAAGGTATTCTGGCTCAAATTTCTCTGTTCATGCTTAGACTTTGTGGTATTAATTCCTTTTTATTTTTTTTTATTTTTTTTTTTAAGATAAGGAGGTATCCAGGCTCAGGTTTCTAGAAATACATAGGTGTGAATAGCTACAGAGGTGTGCACTGGTATCTCAGGCTTGCTGAAATCCCTACCCATGACTTGCAGCTCTCTATTTATCATTTACCCTTTGTTACTGTTGAAAGGGACAATAAACATTTTGAAAAAGCTGCTTCTAAGTAGCAAGATTACTTCAGAAGGTGAGTTTGAGGTTCTTAATTCCCTTAGAAATGCTCCGCATTTTTCACCTCAGGTCTACAGAAGTGTTTGTGTATCACCTAAAACCACAAAGCCTGATTTTGATTAGGCTGTGGGTACCACTGCTAGGTTATTGTTTTAAGATAGCATCATGGAAAAACTTCAGTTATGACTTAATTAATTCAAACACTATCGTTACTTTTGAATGGAAGCATTTTATCCAAGCAAAGGATCACCCCTGAATGACTGTATTTGTACTGCAGAACCACCACGGCTCTAGGGTTCAGCTAAGGTCTGCATTCAAAGTTATTGCATTAACACTTATGTTATACTGCTGCCTACAGGTCCATACTTAAAATTAGGGTGTTATGCTAGCTTATGTTTAAACAAGGCTCCTGTTCCAAAGCTTAGGAAACAAGGAAGATAAGAAAGATATGGGAGAAGCTGAACCCATTTTACTTTCCATGGTTATGTTTGTGTATGTAATTGAATGCATTTCTTCCACTGCCCTGAAGCCACCACAGAGAGGCTGGTTTTGTAGCAGAGCTACATTTGGGAAGGCAGTTCAAGAGGAAGACAGGGATTATGGTAGTGCCCATATTAGAGGTGCTGTAGAGGAAAGCACAGGGATACCTGGAATGGCAGCCCTCCACATGACAGACAGGTAGGTATCTGATGATCTCTCCTGTGGTGTTTGTTGCAATCTGTGATTTCCCCTTGTGGAAATTGTACATTTTTAAAAGCAAATGTATATGCATTTTGAGGTTGGACACAGAATATAAGGACTGTCTTTTCCTAATTTGTGGTTTAAAGATCCCTTACAAGTAGCCTATAAATCTCAAGAGCTTGTCATGTTGCATCTCACTAATATATTGAAAAAAAGAATGACATATGCCACAGGTTTCACCAAAACAGAAACACCATTATTGCAGAGGCTGGAGTGGGGAAGGGTAGTTTTCCTTTCCAGTTCATGTGCATAGTTCTTTGGGTAACTAATTTAAATTGCTACACACATATTTTGAATTTCAAAATATTTTCTGAATACAGGAAGAAGAAATTTCAACTTAGTGCCTGTAGGGGAGCCAGACACTTCTGCAAGCACTTCCTCTTCTCCCTACAGAACTGATTGATCTTGGCAACACAGAATGCTGGTGGTTTCAGCTAAAGCTAATAGCCACTGAAATTATTTTCCGTCATGTTCTGTAAACTATGCCATTTTTGCAAAAGGAGACTCCTTTATTTGAAAAATTAGCAAACTGACATTTCCTAATATCATATAAATTAATAGAAATGTTACCACTTAGCACTCAAAATCCTCTGCACCCTGGAGGCAGGATAAGGTATTAGTCAGCTCTAATTAAAGTTGCCTTATGCCAGGCAGTCCCTGGTGACTGCCACAATACTGTTTCCTATGTAATTGTTGGTCAATTTGTTGCAATATATCATCAGGATTACTGAATTATTAGTTATAATTACAAGTTCAGAGTCAATAGCAGTGTCACAGCAAGGGTAAGTAAACACTAGAAAATTATGAGAGATGGAAATACCTTTCTAACAGCTACATCATATTAGTAGTACAGAGACCACCCACTGTAACAGCTAGGCACAATGATAAATTCCTACTTGGAGAAAGTGGAGTTGGATGTTTTTGCCTTAATGTTCTGCATTCATCTCAGTGACATCCCCTATAAGCTCCTCTTTGATTCTTGCCCACCAGCTGTGGAGCACGCATGTGAGGTAGTTTAAACTTGCTAAAACTCATACAATCTGCCAGACTAAATTTTACAGCTACCAGTGTCAAACCATCTGCACAGACCATCCCCAAGGACACCTCTCCCAAAGGACTGCAGGTAATTTTCCTATGGCTCTTTGGTCACTCCGAGTCCCATTTTCACACATGGCCTTAGGGATCAGGAGCCCACAGCCTGTCAGACAGGTACCAGTTCTCCATTCTCCAAAGACCACCTCCCCAAGCACTATTTACTTTTGATTCCTGAAACGGCTGGCAGGTTATGACGTCTTGGAAAATTTGCGCCTTTTGTATTTCTGAGAATAGCAACACAACACCCTCCATGGAAAAAAGTGTGATAGAAATGTCTACTGTTTTTCAAAAAAGAACATAGTATTTGCTGTTACTACTTTGACTCACATGAGAGATAGTTTTCAAAGCTATTCACCATTTCAAAGGATGCATTAATTTGGTGAAAAAAGAAAAGGAAAAAAAGGAAAAAAAAGTATTTTTCTGTATGTCAAGTCCAGGACTTCTAGGAAATCTAAAGAAAAAATACTTCTGATAAGAAATTTCAAGTTTTACTCTAAGTTCAAGGTGTGTTGGGAAATGGACTGAGAGTTCAGTGTGTGGAAACATGACGTGTAAAGTTCAGCATATGCTGCAAGAACCAAAATCTAATTAGAGGAGTTGGTCAGGATTTTAACTTATCTACCTAATCTCCAACCACAGCCTCAAAGTTTGAAAATGCGACTCCATCTTCTAAACCAAGAAACAAGTCATTAAAATTCAGGCTGTACAACTAACATTGCACTCATTTAACAAAACAAGAGTTCAAAACATAAGGATTTTAACTCCACATCAGAGACATTTCTGGAAACCGCAGACTTAACGAACTATCTTCCCCTCCATTGGTTTCAAATGAAACAGGCACAGAGGCTTTCTTTGGCACAGCCTAACCCTGTTCGACCAGGTGTGGGTTTCAATTAAGTTGCCCTTGTGCAGGAATTTGAAGACAAACATTTGTAAACTTTTTTTTTTTTGGTTGGTTTGTTTGTGTTTAAAAAATGTACCCACAGTGGTCGCTCTGCTGAAACCAGCCCGGACAGCTGGAACAGCAACCCAGAGCCAACCAGCCGAGTCACAGTCCTGGCTGCGTGTGAGCTTGTGGTCTGCTCTCACAGCCTGACTCAGTGGAAAAAAAGAAGTCTGTGGAAGCTCAAGCTACAGTGAGATGACAGGTGACTTCTGGGGAAAAAAACCCTATAGCTGTAGCCCCACATCCATTTCTGGAATCCTGGCACAAGCCATTTGTGGGAGAGAAAGTGTAGAGCAGAGCTGGCTGGGTGATAACGGAATAAGTCCATTCCAAAACTCTGCAGGTTTTCCAATTTTTTTATATGGTGTTGAAATGAAAACAAGAAGATTTAAAATGGAAGGGTGTGGAATTGTGTTGAAACATCTATTTCTGAGTTAGAGAGATCGAGTTTTCAGATCAGACATAACTAGAGACCTCAACCTGGGATACATAAAACTCCCCATTCATCAACACCAGCACCTCTGCAAAATGTTTTGGCATCCGAGAAGCAGCATATTTTAGTTAAATATATTTCATCAAATGTGTTCTGACAAATTCCAATCTTGAAATGTCATTGTGTCACTAGTTTGTGGAAAGATCAGTGTTTTAAAAAAACTCATAAAAATAAAGGACTAGAAAAGAAGCTGAGGAACAGTCAGTCACTCAAAAGACATTTGTCAGCAAAATTAAATATAAGTTCAGGCATATTCTGTTTCATCACATACTGTTCCTTTTAGGGGTGAGGCACTTAAGTAATTTCTCTATTTTGGAATGAGACTGCAAGACAAACAGTTTATCTTCAGTTTGGCAAAAGAAAGTTACATTAACGTCTATCAAGATGAAAGTGGCGCAAACCAGAATATTTTATAGCTTAAATAGTGACTCTGTTCTTCAGCTATGTGTAAACTATTCATCTCACAGGATGCAATCAAATGTCACTGTCTCAATATGAGTTCCCAGTAATGTGGAAAACACAAATCCCTGTAATTTATGTATGCACACATACATACACACACATATATATAGTACCTATATATACACACACATATAAATATAATATTTTTATGTACACACACATACATGGATGCAAACCACATCTGGAGTTCCATTAAAATACTTCTCCTACCGCCTCAATAACCACAGTTACAGTAATCCCTAGAAGGAACAGAGTAGAGCTAAGGTCAGCTGTCTCTGATCACCAGTGTTTTTACAAAGTGATTTTATGTTTCATTTGCACTAGAGATTGAGATCAAATTAGAATTCTGGCTCAAAAGAATTTTTATGGAAGGAAAAAAATGTTTGGAAGGCTGAAAGATTTTCCCAAAGGAAGGTTCAGGGAATAAATGAGAGATTATTTATCTTTTTCAAGACTTTTGCAAACTGAAAAACAGGGAGAAAATTCCCAACCCTGCTCCTCAAAACACTGCATTATCACAAGAGAGTTGGTATTGTATTTTTTCTGCTGAAATTAAAATATTTTTTTTTAAAAGAGAGGGAAAACATAATGTGTAAAACTCAGTCTACTCTTCAGTGAAAACATCAGAGTTTTTTAATTTTAAGAGTGTCACCATCTTTTCACTAAGATGATTCCAAACATGATGCACATTTTCCATCAAGTTTGAAAGTTTTTAAGAAACCCCTTCATTTCCATGAGAGTTCATAGTTTGGGTTTTTATTTATCTTTTTCCCCAGTTGCTTTTATTGAAACAAATTTCAGCCTATTCTAGCTTGCATTTTGGATTCTCTCAAAATTCAAATTCAAAACTTCAAAGCAAGCCATCTCCGCAACCATTACTTTTGTAGGATTTTGATCAAAGCCATGGAAATTCCTGGTTCCACCCTGCAATAATGAACCAGCCCAGGTTACATTTGAAATCCAGCTCTGAGGAGCTGACTTACCCATCTGGTTTGCAAGAATCCTGCTGTCTTCACCTGACCCGAGAGTATCTCCACATAGCAAAGCTCTCCTCCAACTGGAACGCATCCATGCAACACAGTCCCCATTCCCTCAATGTGGGGGGGCACCAACATTTGGCTGTCAACCTCCTGTTTACCAACCTTCTCCAAGTTCAGAAAGCTCCTTCTTTGTGCATCATGAAGATCAAGTTTTTTTTGTTTTTTTTGTTGTTTTGGTTTTTTTTTAGCAATTCACGGTTTGCCTAAAGAGACCCTCCCACTGCTCTTTTATCCTCTGAAGACAGGCCAATTTTCAACTGCAGCCTGGTGGTTGCCTGGGTTAACCTCTGCCTTGTTTCATGAGGTTTAGAAACCCCAATACACCTTTCAAATGGCGTGTCTGATCACACTGCTCTGGCAGATAAGCAGAAAATTAGAATGAGCTTCTCCAGGTAAGCGCCAGCATGAAGGTACCATCACCTTCCAGGAGGGAATGCCTGGCAGGCAGGCATGCAGGCAGGCAGGTTTGGAGATCAGTTATGACGGGGACACAGAAAAGGCAGCTGTGTAACAGCACAGTAACAACACTCTTGCAGTGCTTCTGCCAGGCAAGGCTGTGATGCTTCTTTCTACAGGGAATTTGGGACAAACATCTTGAGAGCACTTTTAAATATTGTACGTAAGACATTTGGGTTGAAGATGAAATTATCCCTACCTTGTTCTATATAGGTTATAGTCAAGTATTTTAGATTTGAAACTTCATGTTTCAGTTCAAGGTCTTTATCCTGTAAGTTTCCCTACTGCTTATAGGATTTTTCCATCATGCTGGTAGCCTCTTCCTCCTCTCTCACCATGACTGCACGCCACAGTCCTGTGCAATAACACAGGCAAAAAGCATGCGTTACTACGACTTGGTTTCTAGTTTCCATTCTTTATGTTTCTTCAGGTTCAAATGCAAACTTCACTGCACAGAAAAATTTGGGTTTTGCAGTTGGTCCAGACTGTTTTCAATAACTAAATTGTCCTTTGAGTGAGGGGTGACATCCAGAAGGGCCATCTGAGCTTTCCAAACTGACTCCAGGGATCTAATTACTCTTCTGGATACCCGGCTTTCCTGAGGCACAAGTTGTCTTTCCTAAATCAGCATGTGTTAAAAATAAGTACAACTGAAAGAAAAAAAGAAAAAACCCAAACCCAAAAAATACAAAACAAACCAACCAACCAAACAAACAAAAAACCCCCAAAAAACCCAACAACTTTCACCTTGGCATTTTAAGTGACTTTTTTTTTCAATTTCAAAAACACAGGAGTTCAGAATTCACCACCAAATCCCTACTCTTAGGTCTCCATTCTCTTGTGTGCCTTTCACAACTTTCCCTAAAACCCTAACCAGACATGTAACTATCTCCTGCTGAGGTCAATGGGATTTAGGCAGATCCATGCCCCCACAGCATGCAGCAACTCAACTGCTCAGATTTGTTCCACAGTGTGGCCTGCAAAAGAAATTGTTTCAAGGTGTACAAAGCATTTGCTGCCTGCTGCTGTTGGCAGGGTAAAACTGCCATGGAGCTGTTGCCAGGGGAAGGAAGAAATAAAATCCCCTCAGGAAAGAAAAGAACACACAGGTAGAGAAGGGGGAGTGGGGTGGGAGGCGTGGGGTCCTCCGTGGGACCCAGCCCTCACTTGGAAATAAGCTGAGCTTGCTGTTGCAAGCAGAGGGTTTGGCCAAGATCCTCCTGTGTGCACCTGAGCATCCCTGTATGTGGATGCCTGCCACACACCGAGGGTTCTTCCTTGCCCCTCTGAGCCTTGGGTGTGAGGCCTCCTTGTGAAAGTCTTTTAAAAGCAGTGACTCTTACCCTGCTTCCTGGCAAACTGTTGCCTAATGGCACATCAAGGAGGGCACCCAAAACACTTCACTGTCTGGGAACACAAGTGACTGCATAGGGGCACAGCCCTTCTGCAAACACCTGGGTGGCTTGGGAAGCCTTTCCTGGCTTTGCCCCTTGTTCCCAACGCAAAACAGGCTGCAGTGCTTTCTCACCCACACTGATTTGCTGATACCCATTTATGGTACAAGAAACTGGACTATAGACCATGAGGCAACAATTTTAAAATCTTTAAACACCCTTCTTATCCCCATGCAGACAAATCTGCTCGGAGTGTGATGAAACAGCTTTGAAAGGGAAGGAAGCCACACAGGGACAGTAAGCCAAGAGATGGAGAGCAAAAGCCATGGGAAAGGTCTGGGGCCTGATAGTCTTTTCCTTGATCTCAAGTCTTAAATGTTTTGTTGTATCTATGGTTTCTCCAGAATGCTTTTCTCCAGCTAATGCAGCAGGTATACCCATGCTCATTACCCATGCTCACATTACAGTAGTAGGAATCATACGAGAATCCATATTTAAGAGCTTTAAATGTTAATGAAAAAAAAAAAAGAAAAAAAAAGTCTAGATACACAATCTTATTTATCTTCATTCATTTTGGGGTCATGCATATATGAAACTTCCTCTTCTGTAACTTCTTTCACAGTCTCCCACAGAGCCCTCCTGCAGATAACCCCAGCAGTAACAAAACAATGCTGTCCTTGCTGAATGACAGCACCAATTCTTGTCACTCTGCTGAGTGGGTGCCTAAAACAAGCACTTTGCCTCTCAATTCATTACTTTCTCATCACCCTCTAAAGAAACATTGCACCTTCTAAAGAATGAGACTGAGTACCAAAAAGGTGTATTCCCTACCAGAAGATTTTACAGTTCACTTCAGTATACCATAGATTAAAAAGTATAGTTGTTCTTACCTGTTTTATTGAATAGTTTTTCAAACTCTTTCAATGGATTATTTGCCCCAGAGTAAGTGTTAGTTCCAAACCACAGTTTTATGCAACAAAGCTCACTGAAAAAATTACATTAATTTTATAACTAGTTTACACACTAGGCATATTTTCCAACTAAATTCTCTTTGATCTGATAATGCAATGCTTCATTTTGAAGCAAGTTCTACTACTACTCCTCCTCAAACAGTGTTGCCCAATGCCACACAGAGACTGTATTTTTCAAATGTTAATTCACAGCTTTCATTTTAAGGACATGTTTATAGAGGTTGAAAGGAAGTTCACATGAAGTTGTTGTATTGTGGCGATATATGAAATGAATTGTTTTAATAGGAAAGAAGTTTAAGATAATCTCTCGGCCTTATTTCCTTTACTGGTTAAACCCCTTTGGTCACATCTGTGAGAGCAATGCTGGCCACTTTTGTTTATTTTTCTTTAACTGAAAAATTTTAACCCTGAAAGTAAAGTTAAGGAGAAAAAATTAGTCCAGGGGGCTCCATGCTATGCCAGTGTGAGTCCTTTTCCAGTTGCAGATGCCTCACTAAGCAAGTGAAGTGATGATTTTTGCCTTTCTCTCTGAATTTCTGTGTTTCATTTGTTGTACCCACCATCTGCAAAGGGAAGATTGACATTGCCATGTGCCAAATCCAGAGATACATAAAAGGAGAATTTAACTGTAGCCCACCAGAAAAATTGTAAAGTTGATGAAAACAGGACAGGCCTGACAAGAAGAGAGGAACTCCTCAGAGGAGTTGTCAGGCAGAAAACTAGAAGCAAGGAGATTGTACAGCACCAGAAAAAGTACAATACTGCCTTCTTAAACCATAAGATAAACCTTAGGATTTTGGTGGTGAAATCAGAGCAGAGGTCTGAAATCCAGAGGCTGCTGTCAACCAAGATTTCTGTGGTCTATGTCTTATGCAGATAAGAAGAGAGTTCCCATTCCTGGATGACTGCCAAAGTTGTTCTTCTCCATTGGTTTCTTTTTTTTCCAGCAGAGAGGGCTAGACAGTTAGATATATAGTTACTTATGATTTTTTTTCAAATACCAGAAGTTAAAAGTATGAGGTGGACTAGCCAGACAACAACAAGTTTCTACTGATCCCTTACCTAACACACCAGAGACCGGGGACTGTTTCCAGTAATGTCTAAAATCTCTGTTTTCTGGATTTTACCTCTCTCAAGTCCAGGACCAAAAGTCCCTGTTTCCCACACAAGTGCTGCTCATCGCTGAGGAGTCTGAGAGTGCAATGCTGCATCTGGGGTCTGAGGTTGCTAAATCAGCAGTTTTGGAGCTCACCCAAGTGCCTGTTTTGTGCAGACATGTCACCAACATGCTCCACGTCCACCTCTACAGAAAGGCTCTGGCAACGTGCACATCTGTCCTCCTGCTCATCAGGCACAATGGGTCACCCTCAGGTTTGGGAGATATCCCTGCAGAGGCTAAGGACTTCCACGAGGCACCGAACCATGGAGGGACAAAACCTTTCCTCAGAGACTGTTCCTTATCTCAGACACTGCAAAACATTAGTAGCTCAGCTACAGGCAGCCAAAGCTGACTAGGCGGCTTTCTGCCAGTTTGCTCGTACCTGGCAGCCTCTGCCAGACCACTCACAATGACACCCTTCAACCACAAAATGTACAAGTGACAATGCACAATGCACTTGAGCATTAACAGAGGTGTTACAACATGGGTTTACTTATGGCCATGACACCCTCAAGGAACCCATGCAAACGTCACTGGGCTCTGAAAGATTTACAGTAATACCAAGGAACAAACAGAAAATCCCACAGCTTCATTTCCCCATATCAAAGGGAGAATATGCCGATAGCACAGCAGCAAGCCACGCTGACTGTGAGCAAACAAGCTCAGTTCTGCATTGCCTGTGTCTGACTTTTGTTGAGGTACCTAACTTTGATCTTTGATAAATGAAAATGTTGGCAGGTAGCTTCTTTTTATGCTGTTTCTGGAAATCCTGCACATTTGAAAATTTGGTGAGCTGGCCTGACTAACACTTTCACGAATGCTGACATTTAGCTCACAGTTACCACTGAGGTATGACCTGAGTTATTTTTCTCAAGACCACAATCACACCCATTTCTGCAACTGAATTGATTTTAACTAGATATGACAAAGAATAGTATGTATACCTCTGTCCAACAATAGGACAGTTTATGTCTCCAAAGTTGAGAGCTCTGTTGTGTCTGTCTTCAAAGAAGCTGAGTGTGAAAGCAGACACTTCAGTTGCTTTAGCCTACACCAAGAGGCAGCTGCCAGGGACTACAGTATCACTGCTGCGCTAGTTCATTCATTGCAACCTTTTCAGCTCACTTCTGAAGGGGCTGTAGAAACAAAGAGAAGCAGACGTGCCAGGGGGACACTTTTGCAAGGGCACAACTTGTACAACAACTTCCTTGTTTTAATTATCTAAGTGGTAGGTGGGTGGAGCACCTTCATAATTTGCTTTTCTCTTTTATTACTGAAATAAAATATCTGAAATAGCTGAGGGTGCTGGGAGAGAGGTCGTTCTTATTGCATTCCTTTGCAGGCAGCATGGCTTTTTCAGGGACACCTGTCCACATGAAACTCTGTAAACGCTTTCTAAGAGGTCCCCAGGTAGTGGCAAGAGCACAGCTGCTAAAGAGCGTTAATGGCAGGACAGCTGCTTGGCTGACAGAATTGGAACCAGCACGGTGCATGTGCTGGGACTGTAAACAGGAATGAATTTTCCTAAAAGCTTTATAAGTAAAAATGTTTATTTTTGGAATATTAGCAAAATAAAAGGAGTTACGATGTTCCTTTAATTTTAAGTCAAAACATAATGACATGCAGCTTTTAAGAAGGTTTATTTTATAGCAAAATCTCAAATTGAAACAAGGTGGCTTTGAAACAACTTCAGAAATACTTAGATTTTTTCCTAGATGTATATATAAAACATGCTTGGGCAATTATTTTCTGTCCTTAATGTGTAGTAAAATTGATAATGAAATTCTGCTTTCCACAAACGATACATCAGGTATTGGGGGAACACCCTTCTGTCTCCCAGGCCTGCCACTGACAGCAAAAGCTCAGTGTGTGGTGTGAGAAGGTACGACAAGGTATCTGGAACAGGTTATTCTGGTGCTAAAAACATGAAATAGAGATCTTGTTTCAAGGACTGGCACCAAGATGAAGACTCCTGTCTCCCAGACTTCCCCCAGCATAGCCTTCCTCTCTGAGTCAGAGCCATCCAGTGCCAAGAAAGTGCCCTCTTGTGACAATCCCAGCACAGGCTCAGAGATGAGATTATGAGCCCAGACAAACACCAGCTTCAGACTAGTGGCAAACAAATTCTTTTTGGAGTGTTAGTAAACAACACATTCTCTTTGGGAAGTTCACCTGAGGACAGCAGAACACAAACTGTTTGCTACTCACCCAACAGCACTTGCAGTGCAGCACAGCAGCCTGGATGATGAGTAGTACTTGCCTTATCCTCTTGAAATGCTATCCCTATCTTTTTAGGAATGACAGAGACATTCTAAAATCCATCTAGACCTTATCATGTTTCTCAAAGTCTCTCAAAGGCATTTTCCACTGTATATGCTTCACCAGCAACTCATCAAGGGATGAAAACAGTGGGTCTACCACTTGTACATAGCCCTTCACAGCTTCTCTTCTTGAGTTTGAAGCTGTGCTTGGTTTAAAGTTATTAATTGCCTTTTTCACAGCTGGCACCAGCAGCCTTGCATGTTGATTCAAAGTGTGATGTGATAATTAGGCAGGGTGAGGAATCTTTGTTAAATTTCATTCTTTGGCACTATTTTGCCTTTGATCTTCACTGCTCTTCTTTCCAGAAGCGTTACAGCATTCCAGCAGAAGCCAAGGGTGGGCCTTTCATCAACCTGGGGGAAAAGCTTTGTCCTGTGCCCCACAGCACTCTGCTCTCAGTCTTAAACACCCCATTTGGATGACAGCTATGCGCTTGCTGGAGCGCCTGTGAGGTGCCTACAGCCAGAAAAGCATGTACGGTGCATCCTCCACCAAAACACAGATCACATCAACAAATTAAAAGAGAAGTAGGAATGAAGTTCAGTAATGAAATAAACAAGTAAGCAGGCTTTTATTAATGTCGTTTCTCCATTAACTTGATTGAAACTTTGTATTTTGCTCTGCAGGTTAGGAAGGGCCCATGGCACAATAACTTCACAATCCTGTAAAACCAATGCCTACTCCTCTCTCGGACTCCAAAGCTGTTCATATTCCAAGTCATGAAGGCAGTTAACTTCAGAATTCTCTTGATTTTAACTGGACAATTACAATCCACTTAACAGATGGTGTAGAAATAGTTACATAAACTCACGAATAAATCCTAGAACATGTTTACAGTTATGAATGAATCACTTTCCCAAATGTTGAGCTTTTGTCACTTATCATTTCTTTGAGATCTGACCTTTCTACTTGTCACAGCCTATTCCTCTCCAGACCTGGGATGGCAGGAAAATGCAGGGAGACAGTGGGCACACCTGAATCTCATGAATCCTCTCCCTGTCATATTGTTAACGACACTGGGCTTTTAGCAACAAATCAATGGCAGCCAAAGAAAAGCATCTGCCCCAGGAGACATAATTGGTAGGATTTTTGCAATATGCATAGAGCAAATAAATGAGAGAATACTAGTTAGCAATTCATTTTTTCCACTGCAGGAAGGATATGATTTTCTGTTACACTGTGATGTGTGTTGAACTATATCCCAGAGATGTTTTGGTACTAGAAATTAGGCAGGGGTAGGACACCTACAAGACAGGTGTGTTACTATGCATTTGACAATGAAGTTAATGTCAAAGTGAATGTATGTGAAGAAATTAGCTGTGTGGTGTGTCATACATAAAGAGTTACTCTTAAAAGATGCTTTCCTCAAGCTGTAATCCTTACAGTCCCTTGGTCTTCCAAACTGGGGAGACTGAGTATGAACTGCCTGGTAGGTTTTGCTTGCTGCCACAGCCCTTTTAGTGGTGGCAATCAACAGAGCATGTGTGCATCATCTTCAGTTTCTTCTGGGTAAATGTGTGACAATTCCAGTAGGAGATTCACGTGACTGCTGGGAGACTGGCGCTGGTGCAGGAGCAGATATCTGGCTGGTCCATCTCTTATCTGATGACTAGCGTGTTGCTGCTCTTACCCCAGAGAGAGTTCAAAAGAGTAAATCCCTTAAGGGGTATGAGACCTCCCTTTCACACACAATGGGCTGAGCCACAGCGCTTTTTTGCCATCTTATACCAGCCCTCTTCCACATTGCTCTCCTGGCTGCAGCTGGCCCTATCCGAAATTCAGGAGGTGGGATGCAAAGCAGCAACAAAACAGCCATGGTGACAGAAGTACAGAGGTAGAAAGAGGCAAAGAAAGCCTCTTTCTTATCCTCAGAGCCTAAGGATTATGCAGGATACACGATTTGCAGGGCAAGTCTTTTTGTGGATTGGGTCAAAGAAGTAACCTGGTCCCAAGACTCAGCAAAGAGAGCTCAGTGCTGGGTCACATTGGCACTGGGCTGTCCATGGGCTGTAACAAGTCAGTGCTTCCTGTTCTTCTGTGGCTTAAGCTTCTGCAGTAATTTCAAAGATGCTTCTTACAGAGAGTGTCCCCGTGGAAGTGAGACAGGCAATGCATTGGACTAGGTAAGACCCAGCAGCACTCTAGGATGATGACTGTTTCCCAATTAAGTTAATTTAAATACATTTTCCTAAAGTGTGGCTCCATTTTAACTGAGACACCATACATCCAGCTAACTGCACGTCTTCCTGGCTCACCACTGTAGGGGTTTTTATGACATCTCCAAACTATTTCTACTCCACAGGTGCCACCAATGATTGGACCACTTTTCATGCCTTTAGCGAATGGCACTTAAACCATTCCTTTTCTTACTGGGGCTTTTGCCTTTGTGCTTTTAGTTTTTCAGGAGGGTCTCTTCAAGCTTCTGTCAAACTCCTGTTACAGATAGAACCAGACATAGAATAAGGGGCTCATATGTTCCGTGTTCTAATTTAAGCATCTAATGTTCACTGGACTTTGGGTCCTATACACATGAAAGAGAGAAGACAATTTTCTGGTAGGAGAATGGCCACCAGAACCTCCACTGGGGCTTTGCCGCTGTGAGATTTTACTGAACTGGAAAAGGTATTAAAATGTATTTGAATATGAGAGGAAAAAGAAGTAATCGGGATCTCTTCTTGCTTCTGACAACACTGGGTTCCAAAGCAGCTGGTAGATTTTTAGATTTCAGTTAATTCAGACAGCAAGAACTGAGATCACATGGCAAAGTATGAAGCTGGCTCTGCTCCAGTGGAAAAATCAGATTTCAGAGAAGGCAGTTCTTGAACAGATAATACAAATAGAATGAAAAAGAAAAAAAAGCCTGTCTGCAACTGGACCCAGTTTTCGGGTATCCTGTGGCAGAACACTGGAGGACGAATAAACAGACCTTGAAAACTTTTTCAGATTTACCCAAATAAGAGAACCCAGTGGACCTATCTGAGAGAACTGATAGATGACAAAAGAGTGGGAGCAAAAGGCAGCTAGGCTGTTTAAGTTGCTCCCTGTAACTTGAAACACTTTGCCAGCTAGTGCTTACCATGACCCTGCCCAACAGCTTTGGGCATATGCAGCACTTCCTATGACAGGATTTCCTCAAGCTGCACTTGGGTTAATTTCAGGACACAAGAATTATATCTGAGCATGCAAGGGCTTAGATTGCCTGGATCTACAATAGACACCAAGTTCAACATAGACAGCATTTTTTCACTATGGAAAAACCAGTAGAAATATATGATTTGAAATGAAAAGGTGTGCTAGATTGACAATAACAAGAAGGAGTCTTGTGTGTAAGGGTGGGGCAGATGCTTCATTTGAGTTCTACCTCTGACAGACAAGGAGACATAAAAATATTGCTCAGAATAATGAAATATGTATTGGGAAGTTTGTTGCTCATTGGTTGCTCCTTTGTTGCTTGTGGCCTGATGGAGCAGTGACAGTGTAAAAAGCTGAAGCACGGGAAGAATTAAAGATGTCCCAGAACTGCTTATATATCAGAAAGCATAACACTCAAATTGTTCAAGGAAGTTATTAGTTCAAGTTCTGACAGCAAAATACAGTCACAACTGACAACTGATGGCTTGAGACATCAGGAGCTCTAGGATGGAAAGAAGACTGCTACAATTTTCAGCCATGGATTGAATAATATTTAATATTTTTACTGATAGCAGTCTTGAACTTCAAATTGACTGTATACTCTTCACTATCTTTGTCAGACACACATTTTGAAAAAAGCACAACTATATTTATTTTTTCCCAACTACTAAACATATGATCTGCAAGGCAAATTTCAGTGAGGCCGATAGTGCAGTCATATGCATTTCAGTCTTCAAGGAAAGTCTGGGGTATCAAACTAAATTTGGTGGGAGACAATCTAAGTTTAAAAGCCTTGTCTAGATGAAATACGGACCATGAAATGTGTTCTTGCTTGAACAACTGCTCAGGATGTGACCCCACAGAGAGAGTGTAACAGCCTGCGTGTTGTGTTACAGCTATAGGGTTGCTGGGGTTTTAAGTGCTGTTACTCCATTGAAAAGAAATCATGGGACTGAGAAGGGTGCTTTAAAGGCTTAAGCTACTCAGGCAGAAACTCCAGGTCTGGGTTGGGACTCTGAGGCTGTTGTCAACATTAGGCACAACAAGCTGAAAATGCACATAAGAGACAGTTCTTTTATAAATGCCTTCAGAGCCTATAGTCTGAAAGCCAAAGCTGAGATGCTGCTGCTGTTCAGGATCTCACCAGTGACACACAGCATGTCCTTGGGCAAGTGCCTCCACCTTCAGTAGGCTTCATGTTCAACAGCTGGAAAGCTGAGAAAATTCATGGAGTTCCACAGAGATGCCACATGCAGCTACTGACAGCTGTCAATAGCTCTGATTTTTCTGAGCATGAAGTCCACTTAATGCAGAGAATGGCTGACTACAATGAGTTTTGGATCAGGCTTTAAATAAAATCTGTATTACTCTGACTGAGTAGTGAAATTAAATTTCTTTAAGCAGCTAATGTGTCTCTAAACTGATAAACTTGTAAAGAAGCCACATGGGAATTTCTTCACAAAACTGCCCCAGTGAGAAAATACCCATTTGAAAAAAAAAAACAAAAAAAAACAGTTATTGGTTTGGTTTTTTCACTTCACAAAACTGCCCCAGTGAGAAAATACCCATTTGAAAAAAAAAACAAAAAAAACCAGTTATTGGTTTGGTTTTTTCACTGGTTTTTTGGGGTTTTTTTTTGGTTTTGGTTTTTTTTCTTTTTCAGGAAACAGTCACTTTAGATAGATTTCACAATGTAAAAAATATTAATAAAAATGCTTCCACAGCAACAAAATATTTTGTTTGTTTTTTAAAAAAGTTTACATGGTCATTTCAGTTAAAAATTACTGTTGTTTGAAAAATCTTCGTATCTACCTGGTAGTTATAGTGGCAAAGTAAGACCACAGCCCAAGGGCAAAATTTTGAACTGATTACAATTGGGATGAAAGCCATGGTTACAAAACCAGTCTGGAAGACAGGAAAGCAGATCCTGGTCCAGTACTAGCCATGGTAATATCAAGCAAGCTACTGCACAAGCACAGAAACCCCCCTTTTAAACACTTAATGTGCTATGGTCAGAAAGAGCAGGAATATTCATGCTGGGAAACTGAAGGCATGTTGAATGTCTATGGAATAGCACAGATTAGTAATTGCTTATTCTCACAAAGTGAAAGAATCTACTAGTGAGGTAAAGAAAAAGGAGGAAAAGAGAAGATTTAGAAAATGTGAACCCATAACTGCTTTCTGAATTGATTCCCTTTTTTGAGAGTTTGAATGGGACAAAGAAAGGAAAGTTACATACTGCTGTGGGTAACAAAGCCAGCAGGAAATATGGTTAGCAGTCAAAAGAACGTATACGATAACACCCAAGTTCACACGCAAGAACAAAATTTATCTCTTCCCACCACTGTCAAAAACATATAGGGTCCAATAAAGAGTGTCTGCATTACCAAAGTGCTCATATAGGAAGGGTTTAGGAAAAATATTGCAGCACATTAAAACCTGAAGGAGCAGAGGCAGATGTGTGCCATGATTCAACAGAAGAAAGTGAACTTGAGATGAAAAAGAGAGATCTGCCTCATGTCAGTCAAACACAGAGGGGTACAAGCCTCAGCATTCAAATCCATGTTCCAGACACCTACACTGATCTACAGGCTCCACTGAGCAGTTATAAAGGCAAGGGCTGGGCTGCATGCATGGTGTGTGAGGGCAGCACATCTGCATCTAAGTACAGGCAGCCTCCAAGTCTTGGTTTCACCAAGAGGATGGTCTCCAGAGTCACCTTTCTCAGGTACTTCTGTGCTTAAAAATTGTGGTGTATATTTAGTGAGTACAGACTTTAGATCAGCTGTATACTCTCAATATATAGAAAATACAGTGCAGATGCAGGTTTCAAAGAGCCTTAAAGTTTAAAAATACTTAGGGGCAGGGATCTGTTTTGGAGCCATATATATTAAATAGAGATGAGCCATAGTTTGCAAATGAGTGGCCTGCGTGTGTCTTCATTCAGGTCACAGATTTTATGAAAATCCCATTACTCTTAAAAAAAAAAATATCTAATAATATTTTTATTGTGTCAGTTACTGTAGTTTTGGGTGTAGGCTTCAGTCCCTTTCTCTTTTAAAATTATCTCTGCACTCCCTGGCTTTAACGGGATGAAGAAATGCTGGAATAGAAAGAAAAATTACTTCTTTTGAAATATTTCCAACCCAGCTAAAAGCTGTCCGTATGAGAAATCTTTCAGGAAAATCTGTCCTCATCTTATTTCCAGCTGGGTTGCATCCAGTTCCAAAAGTACTGCTGATGGTGGGAGAAAAGTATCTGGATATGGACAGTTATGTTATTTGAGACTCTGAATTTTGGATTGTGAATAAAAACAACTCTGGAAACACCAGAGTGATGTGTTAAGGACAATAACAGAAGGGAGAGGTGAATTGAGACAGCTTCCTCTCCTGAGGAAAGGCCACCCAGCCTCCCCAGTCCTGCTGTTACTGCCTTTACCACTTCACAGATGCTTTTCCTTCACTTCCCAGCCTTGTTTTCCCCTCACTTTTCTTCTCAAAGGCAGCAGCTCATAACTCCCTACCAGCTTTTATTCATGTTTCATACACCTTTCTCTTTTGAAAGTGAAATCTGTAATTCTCAGTACTCTATGTCCTTCAAAACATCTCCTAAAGCTCTCATCTGCCATCACACCTAGAAAACCTGGGAAGAGGCTCCCAGGTTGCTGCTCCACAGCCCAACATACAACAACCATCAGTGTAGATGTACTCTTGTCCCATGTTCCCTCACCTCTTGGTAAGCACTTATTTGGCAAGCCTAAAGGAGACTCTGTTTTCTTTCTCTGTTTATACAACACCGAGGTTCTTATCTGTGGCTAAGTCTCCTTGATCCTATCATCACACAAATAACAACAGGGAATGGTTAAAAAAAAAGCCAAGCAAAAATATAAAGCTTAGTTGTTTGAATTGCTTTTACACAGTGCTGAAAAGTCATTATTTGATACTACCAGAAGTGACAGAATCTCGTTATTATTATTTTTTTACATTGCTGTGTTGTTCCAGGGTTTTTTTCAGCAATCACTGTCAGTTCTAATTCTCCAAACAGGCAAAAATTTGGGTGGAAATCCTGTCTCCAGTGAAGTCAAGTGACGGATTTCCATTGGCCTCAATGGGCCTGGAATTCACCCGGTCACAACCTAGAGAATGAATATTTGTAGTAGCAAACCAAATAAATATATCCGTGTTTTTCTGTGAAAAATCAATTTGAGACCCCTTTTTCCTGGCAAGAGTTATGCATAGCGATATAATATGAGATAGAGCAGTACTTGGAACAGGAAATGACTGTGGACACATTGTCAGGGCAGTGCTGTGCTATGCCAATGGCTGAAGCAGAGAAAACTCCTAAGAATTCGTTAAAATACTCCAGGAAATAAAATTAAACAAAATAAAAAACAAACCCAGAAATAAAATGGAGTGCACAATGAAAATACCAGAGTTGAAATTTCTGTGAGCTTGAGAGGAAACAAAGAGATGGGAAACTATATTGAAAGAAAAATAGTGCTGCATGGGAGTTGCCAATGAGGTGCCAGGTGTTGCCCCTTGCAAGGGAAGGAAAGCATCTTGACAGAGGCTGTCAAGGACTAGGAGTAGCAACACAGCAAAGCACCTGAGGGAACAACAACCCCACAAAACATCTTAATATAGAAATTGGGTTCAGGATGTAACAGCTTTATTAGATATCCAAAGAGTGATTTTCCTATTCTACAGAATAAGTATCAACTGAAGCATATGTGTGTGTACTCAACAGATCACATGAAACAGAAAAGGAATCTTTCCTAGATTATTAATTACGTGTTTGTTGTCTAAACTTGAGAAACTAACCCTTAAAGGTAGGAGGCCTATGCCAGAAGTATGAGAAGCAGAACATCACTGTGAATCAAAGGACATAAAAGATGCCCTCTACATCAGATATCAATGACATTTTCAGGTATTTAAAAACCTTGCTTGAAGAAACAACTATTCATTATTTAAAGTCAGACCATTATACAGCAATGAGTAGTTAGTCAGTGCAGTCAGAAATGGCCCAGAAACATGAAATGTCTGTGTACAAAACCAGTGACTTGGTGCCTGAATGTGACTAGAGGCACTCTGCTTGTGTACATGTGACAGACACACCAGTTCAAGATTTTGGGGGAAGGCAGTGACCACTTCCTTTCCCACTCACTTGTAACTCAAAACATTTCTCTCACTCTTTTCCTTTTTGTTTATTTGCTTGTTGTTTGTTTGTTTTAATCAGAAGATAAATATACTTTTCCCACTGAAAATGCTTATTTTTGCAGTAGTTCTAACACTACACAGACAAAATATTTCAGGTGAAAAATTTTATAATTTCGTGTGAGAGAATAGCTACTGTAACACCAGCTTCCAGCGGAAACGTTGAATTCCCATGACAATTTAAAGTAATTATTGAAGCATGAGACACATTCTTGTAACATAAGATACACCAATGCATAGTTTATATCATATAATAGGGGATATATTTGTACAGCATAAGAACATCATCAGAATCAAGTGTTTAATCAAAACTGTAACTGGCAAGGTTCCAAATTGCATTCAAACTGATGATCATTTGTGTCATATCAGTCACATTCAGTTTGTAATATTCTCATTCACTGCAGTGCATGTTGCACAATTCTAAATGTTCCTCATTCCAATGTATTGTATAATGAGTTTTGATTTTTTAATACTCCCTAACTTTTTCTGGATGAGGTACTATGAAATAGTCTTTGTATATATGATTCAAACTTTGAAGAAAATTTTCTGTGCATTTGAGGTGCATTTTATATGAACACTCTAGAAGAGGGATTTTGCTGGCAGAAACTCAGCTTCTGGGCACAGAGTCTCTGGACAGATGTGTGTTATCAGTGCATACAGACTGGATCTGCTGGGGAAGCACGCAGTACTCACGTGCACTCCACTCTTACACAACAGCCCACATCAGCAGCCCAAAATGGATTTGAAGGGCAAATAGACATGCCACATTTAAGGGCCAGAGGAATGTATCTTTTAGCTCAGCTGTGGTATTTTTACCAAAGTTCTGCTCCCTTTCCTAAGCTGTGCCTCATATACCTGGGTCTTCACATTTGTCCAAACTCCAGAAGATTCAAACTTCTTTGCTATCCAAAGAGAGACTTCTATTTTCTTATATTTTAAAATATTTTTTGACATAAGAATATTTGTCTACAAAATATTTTATAAAAATATAGAGTTGTTCATGAAAGTGAGCGACTTCTGACTCTCAGGACCCAGGACAACAGCTGGAATGCATATTGTGGCATGAGACCTCAGTTTTGTTTCCTTTCTTATGTGAACTCTCCCCTGCAGCTCTCTCTCACAATCCCCAGCTCTACAAATTGTACAACATGGCTAGACCCTACAACAGTCTACATATGTAACTTCCACCCAAGAGATGAATGTGCATTGACTGTTGTATCCCAATTCTTTATATTTTAAATACTTCTAACTTTATTTTTGAAAATATTTTCTTATTTTTTCTCTCCTCAACCAGACCAAGTGGAAGAAAAAACCCAATGTTGATTTTTTCTTAATCTTAAGAAAACTTATTTTAAAATTAAATAGAAGAATTGAATAATTTCCTTTTCCTCCTTCCTTCCAATCCTTTTTATCATCACACTGCAATTTTCCTTGATTCAGACTGTTGTATCACAAGCTTAGCTGATGTCCTGGTAGCAGCAAGGGTTGTGAAGAGGTACAACCATTGGAAAAGAGAACTGTGCCTTTGTGACACAGAGGCAGCTTTATTTGCAAATTGGAAGAGTTGCTTTCTTTTAATTTATGAAAGGAAGCAGGAGAAAGAATAAATTACACGAATAAAAATGCTATGTTGCTACTATATATGTAGTCATATCATAAGGAAAAGCTCCTCTAGCAATGAACTTCCCAGGTTACTGCACACCAGCAAAAGCAGGAAGATAACTTCAGACAGCAAATTAATTTATTTTTATTAAATGCAGCCATTCCTCATTTCTTATGTAAAAAATTAATGGTGCATATTAGCTGTAGTTCTTGCAGTAGGAGGACTGCTTCCAGTAAGAATTAGTACCAGAAATTTTGTAAGCACATGCTCCCATCTTCTAGGTTTTTGTTCCACAGCACATGGGACAGGTGGTTGCTTTATCATGTGAAGAACAGAATGAAGCTCTCACAGCAATGACCTGGGTCTTACCCACCGAGCAGGCAGCACCAGCACACCACTTGTTAAAATGAACACAGACAGAAAACACCCATGAGGTGCAAGACCAAAGCAGTAGAAGCAGAAGTGAGCTTAATTCCACAACAATAAACCTCAGGATGTTGGTACACCCTAGGACTTTCTACACTTGGTGTAAAGCTGGCAGAGGGCATGTTTGAAGAATAATGACAGATCTGTACTAGTAACAGGACATGTGCCAAAATAGCTTTGTGGGAGCAAACAATGCACATTGTGCAAGCATATAAAAGCAGATGAGACTTTGCAGGTCTATAAAACACAACAAAGTAGTCCACACTAGTGGGTACAGAGATTAGAACCCAGATGTCTCACCGATGAGAGCCTTTGTTTCGATTGAAAGAAAGAGAACTATGAAAGTATTTTGTATTTGAAGGGCCTGGGTACACAACATCATAGATACTCAGATACCAAAGTTATTTATTTCAGTGAGCAGAATAGAGGAGGGAAACATAAAAGAAATGTGAGGTAATGGGGAATAGCCAAATTAAAGAAACCCACAATCTAAAAAACCTTGTAATAGCCTAATGTAAGAAGAGACAGTGTTCAAAGCTGGTTCTGTGTCTTATTCACTTAGATATTTTACACTCGATTCAGTTATTTTATTTTCTTTCATTATTCTCTGGAGAGCAATAAAAGCATATTCCTGGCAATTGAGTTTTTTGCAGAATAAACAGATGAGCAAAGCCATTTCCTTATGCAATCCTAACCACCCTTTGGTCTTTTTCAGACACTGTTCAAGAGAAATTGTATTTACAACAGAGAAGAAGTCTCAACTGATGAGCAAACAAAGGTACTCCTCTTGTCACCAGTCCTTATGTTGAGATTTCTCAGCCCTGCACCACCAAAACTTCTATAATCATCACACTATTTTAATTAACATACTGGCTATTTAAGTTAACATATCAGTGGAAGAGAAGAGAGCTGTGGTACACAGCAAATAGAACTTCTTCTACATGGCATCAGAGTAGGTCTAGCAAAATCAGACCATTTATGAAGTCTTTGAAACAAATGTAAAAGAAATCACCCTAAACTGACACATCACTCTTGAACTTAGCTCAAGGTGTGTGTTAAGTTTTATCCAACAGTTTTCACTTTGAGCCTTTGCAAATTCAAAAATGGTGAGTCATTTTCAACAGTGACCATGCTCTGATTGCATGCAAAGAATACAATGACATAATAGATGACTACATTAATCTGTAACATAGAAGACAATGGAGAAAAAATAGAGGACTGCTGACTAAAGTGTTTTGAGAACATTTTTTGATATCAGACACAATAATGATAGGCAGATTAACAACATATGACGAAAAGATAGTTAATGTCCTAGAAGCACCAATATTTTATTAAGCTATAGATTAGATAACAACTGGTTTGTTTGTCCCAGTATCACCACCTGCAAGTCATGGCAGAGGGAGCATAAAGACCTTGGTTACTCAAAGATTCTATTGCTCCCTTCCAAGCAGTACTTGCCTTGGTTGTATTTTTTTTTAAATGATTACCACACAGCAACATGGCTATGAGAGTGCTTTTGAAGGAGATTGAAGTCCTTTGTACAGCCTTTTTTTTTTTAATTCAGAATACCTTTCAGTCTAGCAGAGAGGATTACTTGGCAATACATTCCAATTTCTATTCAGACTCAAGGCAATTTCTTACCTGTAGAATGCTGAGAAGATAAACAAGAGTAAAAGTGGAAGGAGAAACAAAATAAGATCTTTTATTGAGTATGTTGAATGGGAACCCCCTAGCTAGCACAAATTACTGCCTATGTCCTAACTCCAACTGTTATTATCTTTCATAGGCACAAATAGCTATTGCTTCACAATAGCACACCTCATCCACAGATATGAAGACAGAACAAATGCTCATTTTCTAAATAAGAGGGTGGGAAAGCAGCCCAAACCCCTCATTTTCCTCCTCATCCTACAGACTACAGAGCTACAAATGTCCCTATGTCATCCCGTCAATACTGATGTCAGTGTGTACACAAACACATCTGTCTTCTTTATTTATTCAGTCATCAAAATTCCAAGTCTGCAAGCTAGTCATAATTATGCCTTCCAAAGAGGCAGGCACCTGCCATTTACTCTACCTTTTTCAATTACATCTAATTGAAGACTTGAGCTCAAATAGAGGAAGGGAGACAAGAGTTCTTCAGATTGTCTAAACACTCTCTGTTGAATAGAAAAAGAGAGGTCTCCTACCATAGCTCAAAAGAAGCCCTCCAACATGACTGGCATAATAAAGAACTGGAATACGAGATGCATTTCTTTCCTGTAAACACCCTACACCATGAGGATGTTTTTTACACAGGTGATGGCTCACAGCCCAAAGAAAAGCCCCCTCACCCCTACTCCCTCATCACTGCTGAAGTTAAGCCATTATGAAATTTTTTTGAGTATAAGAACTTGGCAACTTCCAGTAATTTTCTCCTTTCAAGAGCACCTAGATGATGGAAAGCAACACATCAGAAATGAAAAACAAAAATCAAAAAAAGAAACCATGTTTGTATGTGATGATACAGATGAGATGACTGACAGTATATTATCCTCTCTGAGTACAGCTGTAAATTCCTTAGCAATAGCAACCTGATAGTCCCTGTGCTAGAGTAACCTTCTAGGAATTGAAGAAGCTGAGGGAAAAAAAAAAACAACAAACAACCCAGCTGGCTCCACTTATATAAGGGATGTAATTAAGCCTAAAAGAGAGGCTGATGAGTTCAGCCTGTGTGCTCTGCATTAAGAATAGGTGCCTGAGAGCATTGTTGAAAAGGTACTTCTGGTAGTGTGTGCGTGCGTGCGTGCGTGCGTGCGTGCGTGCGTGCGTGCGTGCACGCACACGGTTGTTGAAAAGGTACTTCTGGTAGTGTGTGTGCACACGCACACGCACACACATGCACGCACGCACGCACGCACACACGTACGTCTTGGGATTTTCCCTTTCTTCAGATAGTGATGTAGAACTATCTGAAGAATAGTAGATGTAGATCAAGAGCAAGTAGGAGGGTATCATTTGAAAAGAAGATGGAAAGGGGATTTTCCCTTTCTTCAGATAGTGATGCAGAACTTTCCATCAAGAGCAAGTAGGAGGGTTTCATTTGAAGAGAAAATGGAAAGAGTCAAAGAAAGAAATCCTTCTATCATGCGATGAAAAACGTTGACCACGTTGGTTTGTCCCTCAAAGTCATAGAGAAGCCACAACAGCTAACATATTGTTAGTAAATGAGACTGCTTATGCTAAAACCACAATGGCCAAGTGGAAAATGTCCCACATTTGTTAAGGGGGAGTCGATGGTGAAGTGGTTTGTCCCTCAAAGTCATAGAGAAGCCACAACAGCTAACATATTGTTAGTAAATGAGACTCTTATGCTAAAACCACAATGGCCAAGTGAAAAATGTCTCACATTGGTTAAGGGGGAGTCGATGGTGAATTCTGTAACAGGAGAAGCAGAATAGTTAAAAATATAACAACCCCTCATCAAATTAGTGATGCATCCACAAAGATGCCCCAGCATTATCCTTTACTTCATTTATAAGCAAAGCTAAAATACTCTTTGTAATCTGAACAGAGGCTGTTACTGTATCAGAACTTCCTAGCCACATTACTACCTTTCTAAGTGCAGAGTGAACCTGTAGTGATCATACATTTAATTTTAAGAAAATGGATGCCAAGAGACATTTAGAAATTGAGGGCTCTGTACATAAAACCTATGCTAGATAAATGAAATATAAACTTTATAATGGAGTTATCTTAGCTGTTAGAAACTAGTTAATGCTGTTGAATAAAAGCAAGGAAGAACTCTGCTATTTTTCATTACTTGTATCATCTGTTGGAATGTCAAGGGAAGAAGAATGGAAGATTCCCTTTTTCTGTCTTTACCTCCATATTTTTGCTTTCTACAGAGAAATGTAGGCTGATGTAGTCATCATTAAACAGTCTCACAAAGTCAGGGTGATTCTTTCAGACTTTCCTGGACATCCCAGAATATCATTCATGGAAGGGTTTTTTGGAGAGTGCAATGTCACAGTCAGGAACCTCAGGAACAAACACACTGCACTTACACCACCAGCAACTAGCTAAGCTGTGTGCACCTGCTCCTTTTATCTCCTACTTTGAGGGGCAAAAACCAGAAAAGAATAGTTAATTTGCTTTCCTAGCTAGATGCTTCAGTGGAAAAGATATCTGCCAGGCCACAAAAGCACAATAATAGAGAAGACTCTGTGGGTTGTAAGTGTATACTTTGAATTTTACTGTGTAGCCTCCTTTTATAATATATAAAGAGGACGAGAATAACTGATGATTTGCCACTATCACTTGAATATTTCTCCTTATGTTCATCTCTAGTATTTCTTTTTGTAGCATTGCATATTTCTTCTTTTCCTTTATTTCTCCTAATATCACCATCTTTCAATAGTATTTCCAACCAGTTCCTGAGCAGATGACACTGCCTTTCAGACAAGGCCATGGATATTCAACTAATTATTTTCATATGTAGATACATATTGGTAGTGATGGGGGTTGCCAGAATTGATGGTACAAAACATGCAAAGAATCATGCTCCATTCTTTAGGATTACTTAAATGCTCTAAAGCAAGTGAAAGACCTGGTCTTGGTTTTTACAAATAAAATATAAGCAAAAATTCATTTGAGAGATCACTCTACTGGCCAAAAATGACAAAATTGGTGACCTTAATGGATTCACTTGGCTTATTGGCTTGCCTGCCTATTCATTCATTTATGCCCCTAGGAAACTAAAGCATGATTTCACTAAATACATGTCATGGTTTGTGTGCAGGTGTAAGAGATATATGCATGCAGTAAGCCTGCACTCCTTTACCTTGGCAGTGTCACCCTCCATTTCTGTTACATTTTATCAGCCTGACATGAAGAATAAAGGCACTTGCTTCACTCTCCTTCCCTGACATGGGCAAAAAGCCTTGCTTTCTGACAGCACAGGTTAACCACGTCTACAATGATGACCAAATCCAAGGAGAAACTGAGAAACTATACTCAAGTCTTTCTCTCTCCACCAAAGGTATGAGCACAAATCCAGTTTAAGATGATGTGGGCAGGGGCACAGGGAAGCAAAACCAAACCAAGCCAAAGTGTGCTTAGGTAGATAGCAAGTGGTGCAAGTAAGTAAACCAAGACAACGTGGCACATCACTGCTGCACTGACTGAGAGATAGGAGGTTGTTCTGACAGGTTCAGCACTCTGCAGGTGTATTTCTCTCACAACACTGAAAACAGATTTCAGACCTGTTATGCACAAATCTTATACAGAGATAATTCCTACCTTTGCAATGGAAACACTTCAAGTAAATTATCTATTATGTTCATGTCCATTATTAGACCCTCTTTCATCCATGCACCACAAATGTAGTGCCCAACAACACACTGAACAAAAAGGAAAGGTAGAACTCTTTATAGCTCTTGTATTAATATATTTAACACATTGCTACTTACTGCACCTTACCATAAACTGGCATTCACAGCTTCACTATTCCTTTTATTTCATAGTCAGTTACTTGTTCAACGTTAAAGCAGTTTCTTGTTCACATGCATCTAATAATTAGGATAATTAACAACATTTGTGGTTTGCCTCCTATATGACTTGGCTTTTTCATTGCTTATATTAAAGAGGGGAACCCTGTTCATTCTTTTTATACATATACAATCTATAGTTCAATTTCTTTTTATTCAACATAGCACAATTAACAGAGCTTTTGTAGAAGCCTCAACAGCCTCACAGACCCACATTCTGTGGGTGAGACTGCATTAAATAAAGAGCAAACAGAAAAATAAAAGGTAGGCAGGGTAAACTGAACTTTAGCCTGCAAAGCATGGTTTTACTCCTAGAATGGGACAATCCCCTTCCATGCATGTGAAAAGGGGAAAGGAAAGCATGGAATGTTTCCTCAGTGCAGAATGAGGTCAGAATGCTCCAGAGCTCAGTGGGGACTCCTGCTGAGGGCTGCCCTCAGAGGGAGCAGGGAGCCAGGGACACTTGCATCTCCTGGACGAGAGAGCCTGGGTTCACAGGCAGTCCAAAGATGTTACTTCCCACCAAAAACAACTCTGAGCTATTGAAACATCTAAAAGAAAGATGTGGCAGGACAAACACAGCACAAGCTCCACGTGAGGCAGAGAAATGATGTGATGATGCCAAGCTACATTGCCACCAGGCTCTGACAAGAAAACACCTGTCATATGGAGGTAGTTTAAGAAGTTACCTCATGTTATTACATCCAAATGTACAGTACTTCTTAGGAACACTAATGTGTTGGCTCTGTGCAGCATTGTACTATGCTAACATAACCTTAGTTTTTCCCTGGCTAGATGTGTTCTCTCTTCCCTCTTTATCCTGTTTCGTGTTGCTTCAGATTTAATTTGTTTCCCGAACATTTGTTTAAGGAGCTGAATGAAATGGGGTGGCACACACTTTCCCAAGGCAGTATTGACGTTCCAGTGTGGTGAAATGGTGTAATATGCAAGAGAACACACTGCAGATATTCAGTACAGCAAAAGGCAGGCTTGTTTTTTCTAGAAATGTTTCATTTGTTCTAGCAGGTGTGTCTGATACCTTTTGCATAATGATAAACCCACACACATTCTTCATGCAAATAGTGACCCAAGAGTTGCTCTGAATTGCTTCAAGTAGTAAATGCGTGTAACAACCTGCACTTACATACACACTGTGTGTTTACAGAGTGTTCATACAGTGCAAGGTACACAGAGCCCACTGTACTAGGGCAGGGACACATAGGGCTGCTGAAACAGAGGTGCCATACCACAGCCAACACAGTCAGAATTGGCTGAAATTGTCAGAAAATCTCTTCAGAGATGTTGGGAGAGTCATACGTCTTATATTTCTTCTCCTTTCTGCAGCCAGAAAATATTTTTCTCTTATGTGTGTTATTTGAAATGCCTCCTGTATCAACTCTTCCTGTTCCACAAAGGTTTGGGGAGCAAAGTATGGGAGCAAATGTGGAGTGTCACCAATCTGGACTTTACACGATGTGACCACTGCACACCTCGGTACCTCCATGTGCTCCATTGACCTGCCTTGGAAACAGCCTTGATCAGCAGAACATTTCTCTCACCCTATCTCACATCTGCTAGCTCCATCTTTCCTTAAATATCCCAGGTGCTGTGCCTCAAAGGTCAGCAGAGCACTTCCTATACCAGCTCTCACCATTAATTTGGTCAGATTATTACTAAGAGCTTCTTCTTTTCTTATTAGTGATTTCACTTCACAACTTAACCCAGTCCTGATAACTTAATGGTCATTTTCTTAATAGGAAAAATAAATGTTTGTCCAAATGGTTATTCTGGCAAATATGTCTGTGAGCTAGCTGGTTGACAATTATTTAATCCACTGTATTTGAAGGAAAGTGGAAAGGAAAGAAACAAAAAAGAGGCAATTCAGTTTGTGGCAATGTCCTAATGCATGTAAGTCTGCTTTTTCAACACAGAATTACCACTCTAGATGTAACTCTGGTACACTAAAGTATTAAAGTATATGAACTTTCTACCTCAAGCTAGGGGGTCAAATCAGCACCCATGTTTGATGCAGAACCTTCACAACATCATGACACCTGTCTGAGCTTAGAGATTGTGAATTACAACAGATGAGAGGCAGACATTTGTTTGCATCTCTGTTTTACCTGCTCTTTGGTGTCTACAAATTCTGTTTGACAGTAAATAGTTCAGCTTCATCCATTTGATCTTGCACTGAAATGAACTGAAGTGCTGACCTCACTCACCTCTGAGTGTTAACTAGAGCTGTAACCACACAAGGACCACAATCCTGATATGCTTTCACAGCCCACATCAGTGTTTTTGATGCTTTCGGGACAGTCAAACATATAGCTTTAAACAAGGCAAGTCATCCCCAGTGCAGTTCAAGTTTCCAGGTTTGACTTTGCACAGGAGCATGCAGGGAGTGCCCGGTCAGCAGAAATGTGTTTGCAGAGGCTGGCAGCCCTGCACGGAGACACGGTGTCTGCGTGAGCACCCAGCCCAGCAGCAGCAGCCCCGGCCCCCTCTGCTCCTGCTCTGCTCCTGTGCTGCCAGGAGCCAGGGAGGGTATGGTAAAAGGGCTGCAACTGCAGGACTTTAGGAGGCTGTAAATGGAAGGTTTCCCACCAGGACTGAGGTATGGTCCCTTGGGAGATTTACTTTGTTTTCAATGGGGTCAGGATTTTATCTGATAATGTACTTACTGCTCTAAAACCTGCTAAACTGCACAGACATTTGATAACCAGATAACTGATGATGTTTCATGCAGAGAATTCCTGTGAAACATTGGACTCCCACCACAAGTCAGTAAATATTTTATGCCCATTTGGGAACAGCTACAACAAGCCACAATAAGCAGGATGAGTAAACCAAGAAAATTCATGTGGGTTGCCTGGGACAGATTCTGTCCTCTGCATCTTCTAATCCCTCAAATTTGTGATGAGTTTTATCTTTCCCTGTGAGCAGTTTCATTCATTTAATAGTGTTTAGTCTTAGTAAAAGCACTAGAATTTGTCTCAGTATGAGTAAGAAAAGTAGCTAATAATTGTCATCATGCTTATCTCTTTGGCATTTTAGCTTGAGTTCCTACTAATAAAGAACTATTTGAGATTTTAACAGAAATGTAAATGTTGAAGTTTCACAGGTCATTGACTTTTATAATATTGAGTCATTGGGCTATTATACATTGATCGAGCAAATAGCAAATGGTGTGACTTGCCAAAGAGCATTACTCAAATATTGACCAGGAATTGATGACAGTCGGCTACTCTCCAAGGACTACAAAAGTTAACAGGAAATTTCTACCAGAAGCAACTGCAAGCTTCTGCCTTAAGACAGCCAGGGTTTTTTGGTTCCTTTTTGTTACCATCTTTTTTAGTCTCTTCTGCTATATCCAAAGACTCTTGTCATAAACAGAAATGTGTTTGGAGTAAATGCTTTCATTTATGTCAATTTTTTCTGTTTATCTCTCAGTTATCTCTTATTTCCAACATTCTATTGATTTATTTAATTAATCATACCTATCCTTCTTATATTTCAATATTATTTTATTATGATAATATAAATTTTTATTTTATTATATAAATATATGCTTCCATCTATAAAGGGTGGGTGCAAGGACAGGCAGTCTGGGAGCAATACAGAGATATTGTACAGGATCATGCAAGGAAAGCTAAAGCTCTGATAAAATTAAATTCAGCCAGAGGCATTAAAGTCAACAATAAAAGTTTCTATAGGTACATAAAAGGAAGATTTGGGAAAATGTAGTCCCTTTCCAGAGGGAAACAGAAGACCTGGTTAGCCAGGATACAGAGATGGCTTCAGTCTTGATAAGCAAGTGATCCAGCCACCCTGCCCAAATTGTGGAACCCAAAGGCAGGGACTGGGAGAGGCAAAAACTGTCCACTTTGGAAAAACAGATTTGAGGGCATCTAATAAACCTTAAGGTGCACAAGTCCATAGGACTTGTGACAAGATACATCTGCAGTTCTTGAAGGAGCTGGCCGAGGAAGTGGCTAAGCCACTACTCATCATATTTGAGATGTCATGGCAATCCAGTAAAGTTCCCACTGATAGGAAAAGGGGAAACACTGTCATTATTTTTCAAAGGAGAAAAATGAAAGACCCAGGGAACTACAGGCTGGTCAGTCTCACCTCTGGGCCTGGTGAGATTATGGAGCAGATCTGCCAGGAAACTAAGCTGAGGCATAATGAAAATAAGGAGATGGGTGGTGACAGCCAGCTTTGCTAAGAGCAGATCAAGCCTGACAAACTTGGTGACCTTCTAAGATGGGGTTACAGTGCTGGTGGATAAAGGAGGAGTGACAGACATCATCTACCTGGACTTGAGCAAAACATTTGACACTGTCCCACATGATAGCCTTGTCCATAAACTGGAGATACATGGATTTGTGAGATGGATCACTCAGTGGATAAGGAACTGACTCAAGGAGTTATTTTCAAGGACTCCCTGGTCCAAGCAGAGACCTGTGACAACTGGAGTTCCTTGGGGTTGGTACTGGGATGGCTGCTGTTCAATGTCTTTGTCAGTGGCATGGATGGTGGGATCAAGAGCACCCTTGCTGAGTTTGCCAATCATGCCAAGCTGTATGGTGCAGTACCTAAAGAAGACCTACAGGAGAGATGGGACTTTTTTCAAGGGCTTGTAGTGGTGGGACAAGAGGTAATGGGTTTAAACTGGAAGAGGGTGAGTTTAGATTAGATAATAGGGTGGTGAGACACTGGAACAGGTTGCCCACAGAAACTGTGAATGCTCTTCCCTGGATGTGTTCAAGGTCAGGCTAGATGGGACTTTGAGAGACCTGTTCTAGTGAAAAGTGTTCCTGTATGTTGCAGGGAGGTTGAAACTAGGTAATTTTTAGTGTGCCTCCCAACCCATTATTATTAAAAAAACAGGAATGCCAATATATGGAGCATATTGCTCCACTGTAAAATGTGATTTGTATACAGTACAATGCATCTTATCTTGAACAAAGAATGCTAAAGTACAAGTTTCTAGCATGGTCCTATTTGATTTTACTTCTCCAGAGTCATAAACCTGATCCCAAAGACAACATTTCAGCTCAGAAAGGAGAAACTGCTGTTGAGAAGACCTTGTCTAAAACCCTACTTTTTTCCTAGGACACAGGACACCCTGCAGGAATTTTAAATCCTGATGCTTAAGTAGGACCCTGATGCAGTTTGGGGTAGGAGCACACTCTGTTTTTCAAAATGTACAGCCACAGAAGGTTAATCTGGGCTCAGAACCAGTGATCTCACCCATATTCACAGAGGAATGGGCTTCATTCTCCTCCTCACCACAAAAAAAATTGAATTAATTCCCTGAAGAACCCATAAGGCAGTTTGGGAACAATGTTCTTTCCTATGAAAGCTATTCCACAGTACTTGGAACAACCAGATATTATCTTGGCCAGAGAGAGTGCTCTTGGACATTCAGCTGGATCGAGGAAACCAGCGTGTCAGTCCCAGTTCTACTGCCTATTTCACACTTTTGTGCTGTATGTTTAATAAAACAAGAACTGACATCAAAGTATTTTCTCTCCCATGTGTGCTGTTAATATGAGATCATAGAATCACATTCAAGCTCCTTTATTTTAATTTCCTTCATTTGTAATCTAATGGATTTTTAACTAGTCCATAAATTTCAGCCCAATTTCAGCAGAACAGCTGTGAGGATGAGGAAACACTGAAAGAGGTCACCCAGAGAAGAGCTGTGGATGCCCCATCCCTGGAAGTATTCCAGAGCAGGTCAGATGGGGCTTTGAGCACCTCCAATATCACATATAATGAGACACAGCAATGAAGTTCCCTGTGGCAGAGGAGGACCATGGGTTCCTGCACTGACCACATGCCTGCTAAGCAACCTTTCCACACAGACTGTGGCCAATTAGGTGTTTGGATAGCAAGCCACTGGATCAGGTCCTGCCCACCACGAGCTGAAGAGAGCAGCTTATTCATCAACACACAAGCGGTTTAAGCACAAGACAAGAACCAATTTACTGATTAGTCTGACTGTGCTGGAGGCCCTTGGCCAAGGACTTCCCACTACACTAAAAGAGGGAGTCTGCCCTGCTACTCTTCCCAGCTGCTGCCACACCATCGGGTAAACGAAAGGAGCATCTCCAGAGCCAGCTACACCAACACACCTCAAGAAGTGTTCATTCACCACCAAGCACACAGAGTCACAGAGAAACTGCAAATAAATGCCTGTCAACACCTGAGCTGTGAATATTGCATTGCTTTGTGTAAAATACCAGAAGCTTTCTTTTGTATTTTTAGAGATTTGCACTCACATAATTCTTTCCCAGCCTTTCTTAGAGTTCTAAGCCACTGTCTAGAAGGGGTTATATTCTGCTCCTGATTTGGGAGTAGAAGTGTCTCTGGAATAGTTTTTGCAATCTTCTGCCAGCAGAGGATACCCAGGACCAAAGCTTCCCAGAGTTTTGAATGCAGATCCTGCTTTGAGGCTACACGTATTCTATTTGAACAAAGAGCACACAAGATCTAATGCCTCACTTCATTCATCTCTATAATTTGGGGAAAATACATAAAGCTTCTTTTGAAACAGTACCATTTTCATTTAGGTTTGCAATGTTTTCCAGCAGCAGGAATTTTGCACTGCCAGTCTTCGAGGTTTTAAGAACTACTGTGCCTTGCCAAGAGCATTTCTCATGACACAGGCTCATGATGGATAGATCAATAGATTCTTGAATCCTCATATCCTTTTCAAATTACTACCTGAGATATCTACCTGAGTAGGCCATCTTATCTGATAACTTAAACAAGCAACCTGTCTACACTTTAATTGTTATTGAGGATTAATGTTGTTTATAAAATGAAATCAATACAATCTCTATTGCTTATTAACTGAAACATTCTAGGCTCGGCTTTGTTTGCTTTGCTTTTCAATTAGTTTCTATTATTTTCCCTATTGGCTTTTAACAAATAGCTGTAGAAATAAACTTAATGGTTGTGAAACTGTTATCAGAGTCAACAAAGTCCCTTAATGGAAAGTCTTGTATATTTAAATGTAAAAAAGAATCCACTGTTTAATCATTTGACATTATGAGATAAGTTTATTACTATACATCTGTTCTGTGCTGGGCCTTGGCTTGTTTTTAAGCTAAGCAATTAAGAGTTCTTAAGGGTTCTTTAAATCTCAGATGTCAGAACTGTTAAGTGGGTCTTTACATTTAAGATGAAAAAACTCCACAGTCTAATAACATTTGTTTAAAAATTGCAAAACTGAGAACAGGCCAAAAACCATGGGATTCCTAGGATCACAATAAATACCATCCATTCACACTGCAAAAACATTCTCAGCTCTGTGCAACAGTTAAGTACGTGAAACATCTTACTGACTCTGCCCATGCTTCCTCTGTGATCCCAACATGCAAGAGAACTGCTGCAGTTGCCAGGGTTTGTTCCTCCCCCTCAGAATGGAAGAAGAGCAAGAAGAGTTTCTCAACTCTAGATGTACTCCTGAGTCTGAGTAGGAGCCAGACAATAAGTAGGTGAATGGGAAGGAGGGATGGGCAGGTACAGTAGTTTTGAGGGTTCTGAAGGGCAATGATGAAGGTGACAAGTGTATATATATATATATATATATATATATATATATATATATAGTGTGACAGTAGCATATCCCATTCCAGCCAGTGTCAAGATGGAAAAAAATCTCAGTCATCACTTTTTACTCTTTGAACGAAGAAAACTTTTCTTCCACATTACTCACCATGTAGGTGACAGAAGTGTGTTTGCTGATGGGCTTTTCAAGCAGAAACTCTCAGTCTGTGGGAATAGAGTTCCGCCACACTTGCTGAGTTGTACCTTTATGGATCTTTCCAGCACTGCAGTTTTACACATCACTACTCATAGCCAGAGACACCTGCAACCCACACGCTCTTGGCACACTGTTTGTGGGCTCTCAGCAGTTTAGCTGGACGTGGTCATGAAGCAAGCAAAGGTACAGAAGAGTTACATAACAAAGTGACAAGTTCACACAGGCCAGCAGCTTTGCCTGCTGCTGCTCAAACCACAGGCACCAAAAACAAGTGGCACAATTCCTGCACTTCTCTGCAAAGTTATTTGGATTTGGCAGCATCACTTCTAATTTATGTTCAATGACATGAGTGGAGAGCTGGTAAAAATGCAAGAGAAGGTTGGAAGGTTGAACCAAGCTCACAGAACACAGAAACTTTAGGATGCAAGTGTATAATCCCCGGCACAGACTAACATTTTGCTCCTGGGTGTTCACACAGAACTACACACAAGGAAAGAGTTCTAAAATCCACTACGAGCAGTGTGTAAACTATCCAGTGCAACATATCTCAGGAAATGTTTTGTGCTCCCCTGGATTCTAATAATTCTGCTTGCAATCAGCAGAACCGTTCCTAGCCTTCACACAGCACAGATGCATTCCAGGGTAGGGTGAGGCAAATGGTTATGAAGCTTACTCAGGTGTCATTTATTTCATGAAAGTTTTCTGGTTATTATAATCAAATGTCAATTGTCTGTAATTGTGGCATGCAATGGAAAATCCCTGCTTAGGACATGTTCTGCCACTTGCTGGTAAGGTACACTAACCCTCAACAATGAAGCAGCACCGAAAAAAATGTAAGGTTTTGACATGTAAGCAGGTCTAGGAGTATAATTAACACATATTTATTTTGAATTTTTTTCTTATGGTTTTGCTGTAAAGAAACCATCCTGTATTTTAAAAGAAAGGTTCCATGCAGGATTAAAGAATTCTTCCTACTCAGTTCATTTACTAATCTAATTACTAATTAATAAAACTTTCTGCTTTAATAACCTCTGTTTTGACTTATCTTCACGAACACAGATGAATCTTGCAGTGATCTTGCAATACACACATGTATCAGTGGCTTATAAGTAAGGATCAGAGCATACAGCATAACTTGAGCTCACCCCAGATGCTGTTACAAGACATTCTCTGAGTTTGCATTCACAGCTTCAAAATTAAGTAATAACTACTTTTAAGAGGATTCTACTTGAGAAAAAAGGAGTAACATTTGATGTGAAAACTGTGACTGATCGTTGACACTGGGCTGCATGGGGCAGGGAAGATGGCTCAGTATTTTAATTCTTTTTTTCCTTCCTTTTAAATGAAGCAAACTAATGGATTTACACATATTTACTAGCCATATTATTCTGATGGGTTACAAAAGTGTGGAAATGTCTTGACAATGCTAAAATTGCTAAAGCAAGATCTTTAAAAAACTTTAAAAAATTTCCAGTAGCAAACTTTTTTTAACATTAGAGGCTGTAGAAAATAAAAGCACAATGGCAGTTTGCATATTGAAACAGAATGAAAAAATTAATATCAGAATCTAACTTCTGGGTCAGCTTGAATATAGATGCAGTAGACTTGCCACCGCTTGCAGATTAAAGTTGAGGCTGATTAACTTTCTGAAAAGATGGTACAGTTCAAACAGTCACACTGGGCTTGATGCAGAAATCACATCACGTGATTTTGAGTTGTTCTATGCATATGGAAAAATATTTTTATCTACCCTTAATATCTTGGAATCTTGTGAAAGAAAAGAAATTAATAGTATCTCAGCAGTCAAGTAATCAGGGTAGATTATGAGAAGATGTACTTGAAAAATTAAGAGGGGAGAGGAAAGGGAGGAATTTCCGCAAGAATTACATTAGCATGCCAAGTTGGTCTAATATTCCTCATTAGTGTTTGTATTTTCTATGCACTCTATTTTTTAACAGCTGGCCCACTGTAGATGAAAATACACACAAAGAAAATGTGCAAAGCTTTCTTGAGCTTTGCCTGAAGAATTCTTACAAATCCAAAATTATCTGTAGTGATTTTAACTGTCACACGTATGACAAACACACAGATTTTATGCAGGTTTCTTAGAAAAGCTGAATTAGGCTGCTTTGTAGCAGTCATTCCAGTGATAACATCAGCACTTTTAAACATATTCACTGTCACTTCCTGTAATGGGAAGTGACATGAATATAAGACCAAGTGGGATTTCTAATTTTTTTCCAAACACTGATTGTATACATCACACATATACACAAAGAAGAACAGAAATTATGGAACAAACCTAATTAAAGGTTTACTGGGAATAAAGGTCCATAATTCTTACAGAAAGTGTATATGTGTATGCATCTCTATAAAAATATAATTATACATGCTGGTCATTTTGTGAAACCACTTAATTTGCAAAATTATTTAATTCTGGGTATCCAGATCATTAGCAAAAGAGGAATTATTATTGTGTTTATTGGCATAATAATACATAATAATTTCTTATACTTGCTTGTAGAACTGTACAACAATAGTACAAACATTATTCCAGGGATTAATTATTCTCAGGATTAATGTTTTCACAGCTTGAACTAACATGATTTTAGCTATTGTATTACATCTTTACCATCTGCATCTATTCACTTCTTTGGACTCCTGTGACTACATTTTAAACAACCCTGACCTTTGTTAAATTACTTGGTTAAGGCTGATTTAGGGGCACAACTTTATTATTATTAATATGCACGCCTGTAGGAAAATTGGAGAAATGCTCTGCAAAACCAGCATTTTATTTAGTAGACAGAAGAACAAAGTATTATGATTTTGGCACAAATATACAACTCTTCACTCATAGGATGGAGAATAATTGGTTAGCAGCTCTTCAAAAAGAGGATTGCAGAGTTATAAACTGCAACATGAACTTGAAATTACAGTGCTGGACCTGTGAGCAAGATTAAACATGGTCTGAAATTTCAGAGAAGACATTTGAAGAAAGCACCTTATAATGATATACTTCATACATAGAGCACAAAAGTGGTTGAAGTTCAGCACCTAACTGGCAAACCTGCAAATTATTTTCAGAAAGTATTAGTGGTTAAGAATTGCTGCAAATATATAGGAATAAAATGACATGAGAACTCAACAGAATATACTCCTAAGTAAAGGGAGAGACACTAAGTGACCATAAATGCAAAGTATACTAGCAAACTTACAGGCAAAATATATTTTGCTAGAAAATGGCCAGAGTTACATACTGGCTTGCGCAGAACTATCAGATCTTTGTTGGTGTCCTTGCAGGACAGACCCCTCCCTCTCTAATCAGCTTTTGCAGTCTTGGCAAACAAAAAGAGCTCACTAAAATCACACAGGAGAGGTGCAGAGCACAGCAGCTCAAGGGATTAGGCAGAGCAGAAAGTATCATTCAGATGTCTAGAGCAGATGCAAATATGAATTTTATAGGCTTATTCTCTTGAATGGTATGTGTCTCTGTGCTTAAAATAAGTAATGTGTTCCAATTAATTTTTTTATATAACATGAATAGCTATATTTGATGTATTTTTTATGCAAAAAGAGCTCAACAAATCTTAGAAAAAAATCAGTTGGCCCATGTTTAGAATGACAACCCAAGCGTCACATTCTCTCTCTGGTTCCAAGCTTGTTCAAAATGTTCTCACTATTGTTTTATTTGGTTTGATTTCTGTCCCACTCTCCTAAAGAAAAACAAGTAAAATGGGATGTCACAATACACACCCACAGACACCACGACCAGTTGCAATAAGTCAGCATCCACCCCTCTGAAAATATCAGAAATGCCTGCTAATAATTAACAGAAAAGTTACATAAAATGCTAGTATGCATCATTAAAAACTCTACTGAATGCTTGGAAAAACAGTGGCCATTTATCACAAAAAGCTATAAATAGAAAGAATATTGAAAAAAAAACCCCAAACCTAAACATACTGAGAAGGTCTCTTTAAATTCCTAATTTTTATCTGAAGCTTTATTTATTTGAAACTGTATGATACAAAAGATACCTTACTAAGCTGATTAAACTTTGCCATGGGTCACACACCCAGCTGAAAAGGGTATTTTTTTTACCTCCCAGATAAGTTCTCATGAATATTACTTTGCAATAACAACTCTGGAAATGACCTAGGAGCCAAAGACCCCTGCAGCAAGAAAGGGTAATATCCTCCCCAAGCAGACCCAAAGGATCCTTTGGTGAGATGCCAGTTCTCAGGTGGAAAGTACCCACATTTTTCTGGATTGGCCTGCATCTCCAACCCCTTCTCTCTTCCTACCCTCTGGCTCAGCAAACCACTTTCTCCCCAGTGCTCTCTCCACAATACTGCCTGTGCCAACACAACTCCAGAGCCTCCTGGGGCAGCGTTTTGGCTGTGCTCTCAGAGGCTCAGTGCTGAGCCATGGAGAAAGCAGCTCAGGAGTGACTGACATGCTCAGCACTACCAGGGCTCCTTGAGTTCTGCACTGAAGGGGAAAATTGTCTTCTGTGTGGAATCTGAGGAGTTGGTACCTTGCTCCCATCCCTCAGGCTCTGATGGCTGACCATTCAAGGCCATTCTTGATGGAACAAATGGCAAGGGACCCATGCAGGTGTTTGGTTTCACCATTAAAAAAAGCCCTGTACAAACCAATGTGACTTTTCCCTCACAGCATGATCTTGCATGCCTGAACATTGTTGAGGACACTGCAGGACTGGATCATAAGAGAGTGAATGCAATTTATGACCTAGCAGAGGAAATAATCAGTGTATTACATGTATTGTTGGCACTAGACTGGAAAGAGCATGAAATAGAGAAGACTCACTGAACAGGACAGTGAGAGCACTGAAAGCTACAAAAGTCAAAAGAAAAATGGCAAGCACCAAGAGTAGTAGTAAACTTGAAGCGAGAGAGGTCAACAAACTACATGTGCACTTGTGATATGCTGTGACTCAGAGAAAATAATCCAGTACTGTTTTATGGTGTGCATACTGAAATAGTACTGCCCAGAACAGACAAAAAATTGTATGTGAAAAAAGAACTTGTATATAGCATTTGTCTAGGAATTGCTACCTTGTGGGCAAACACGGAAAAGTTAAAAGAAGACAAACTTTTATGGGTTTGCCTGGTACACAATGTAAATCTTTTGACTGAATCAAAAGCCTAACACTTGGATCTGCCTTGCTCCAAATACAATCAAAACTGATGTGATGTGTGCATGCTCCTCTGATCTCACTAAGATATATCATACCCTTGAGGCCAAATGCACATTGCTGTGCTGTACTAGGACAGGGCCTGAGATACAAAAAGACATGGAAGTTTCCTGAAGAATACACATGAATCCTTTAACTGTGACTTAGGAAATTTTTTCCACCGCCTGGATTTCTTTTCCAATGCCTCCAGCTAAATTAAAAGCAGAAAGGAGACAATTTTTCAGGAGCTCTTTCAGCACGTTATAATTAAAGATCATTTAATCATCTTAAACATCCTTTAGTCAAATAAATGCTGATTTGAGCTGCAGCATCAACAACTGCAATGAGCTGAAGTTATGTAGAAATCCTCTTGCACTTTTCTTCAAGCCAGAGTTGTGTGTATTCCCATGGCCGGGGCCAGGGCTGTGACCACAAGGTCCAGACTGTCACCCCAGCTCTTGCCATGTCTGCTGGTTGGGACACCACAATGCCCACAAATTTTTGTTATTAGCATTCTCACACATGCTTCTGTACTGACAAAATTCCACATAAGTCTCTTGAGTGATGATAATTAATTATGATTAACTTATTTTTAAACTTTTTTTATACTCTCTAATAATATTGGCATAGTAAGCTATTAAAGGCAAGTTATTTCCAATTTGCTGACACAGAATGCAACTTAGAGATACCAAGATCAGAGTTAAAAATACTCCCCAACTTTTAAGTCCCTCCACATTATCTGCTTTTAGAATAAACCTGTAAGTCTGACTGCTGTTGTATGCAAACACATGAAAGCAGATAGAAAACAGCATAAAATACAACTTGGGTTGATTAAAACAGGGCCATAACTTAATCTTTCTCTCTGAACTGATATTCTTGGAAAAGTGGCAGATTTATGTCAAGTCCTGTAAGACATCTGATGTAGTGAACATAGAAGAACTTGCTGTTTTAAACTAGAGATGTGGATTAGCAGAATTATAAGGCAGACAAGGAGATATAGGGGATATGGGACTATCCAGTGCTGAAAGAGAATATTGAGAGAAATCAATAACATAAAGGAAATTGGAGAGGCTGTAAGAGCCTTGATAACTCAAATAAAATCTGTGAGAATAATATTTAGTGATTCAAAGCAGAATTTCTGTTTGGCAGGTGACAAGTATTTCTGCTGTAAGGAGATTGAGTCTGCACCTACACTGGGATGCAGGGGATTTGCTTGGATCATCCCATCATCTGCTGCTGCCTTCTGGCCTATGCACTTAGATTTTTCACAGGAGTAATGGCTGTAAGCTTGAAGAAGGTAGGAAGATTTTAGGAAGAAATTATTTACAGCGAGGGTGGTGAGGCACCAGACAAGTTGCCCCTAGGAGCTGTGGATGCCCCATCCCTGGCAGTGTTGGAGGCCAGGTTAGATGGGGACTTTAGCAACCTGGTCCAGTGAAAAGTGTCCCTGCTCATGGCAGGGGGGGGTGGAACTAGATGATTTTTAAGGTCCCTTCCAACCCAAACAATTCTATGACTATAATTTCCACCCCAAAGAAACAAGTTGAAGGTACTGGAGGTGTGAAAGGATGGATATAAAGGCAGAATGCTGAGAACCACTCCTTTTGTCTCCCTTTATATTTAAACATAGAGGATGGCAGTGAGCTGCCAGCATGAATGACCATGTGTTCTGCTTATATATATATATGTATGTGTGTGCGTGTGTCAATCTGCTCCAAAAGCATTTATTGCCTTCACAGTAATTTGGATTTGCAAGTCCAGCTGGGAGTAACATATGTGAAAGTGTGTTGTTCCAGACATCAAAGTTAATGCATCCTGGATTTTCATCTGTATGGTGTAAGGTTAATACAGGTTGCAAAGAACTGCCCTAGCAATCCAACAGGGCACCACACCCAAGGGAGACTCTTCAGGGTTTCAGTCTGGCTCCCTGGCAACAGCTTTCTGGGGTTCACATGCATTTCCATGGACTTTTATGGACCAGCTCTGACACTGAGCTTCAATGCTCAGGATTCTCTATGTAAGTGAGCAGCTGCGGCATGAGCAAACAGGTCACAGGAGCTGCCAGGCAGGTCACCTGTGCATACAGCTGGGAGGTGCTGGGCAAGTACCACTGGCATGGGTATTTGCCTATGCAAATGTAGACACTCTGTGGGGTTCATCTAAACACAGGCAGCTCTAACAGTCTGTCAAGCCCTAGGAAAGCTGTACAGGTGGTTGGAACAGGGCTATTCCCTTCCAGCCACTGACAGAACACCTATGTCTTCACTTAATATAACTAAACACAACAACAACAAAAAAAAAGCCCATATAAATGAATAAAAAATGTGAGTCTGCATAAATTTTCCTAATCTGTTTCTTCCCGAGCTCATCTCTGATAGGTATCTACACATCAGCCACAAGCCAAAAAGGGCTACATTGTGAAAGACTTGCATACTTTACATACATTGCATTGCTACATACAGAAAACAAGCTTCCTGCCCTGACTGCTAGAGACCAGAAAACAACATTTTCTTTTTCCTAAAAGGTCATAAAACTCAAGAAAAGGTATCCTCTTTCATGATGTGGGGAACAAAAAACTTCAGTACGTTTCTGAATTAGTAAGCCAAAGGGAAGATAGGGAAAAAAGTGCATGATCATTGCCCCAAGTTCAAAATATTTGTATTTTCTCAGTCAGTTTCTTTTTTTGTTGTTGTTGTTTTGTTGTTGGTTTCGGTAGAAGGGGAGATCAATTTAAATTCACAATTACATTTTTTCCTGAAAATATTCTAACGAGTCATTTTAACCAGATAAGAAATTTCCCAAAATGTTCTTTGAGTAAGAAGTGTAAAAGTTACACTTGTTTTGACAAACAAGAGCTTGTCTGTCCCCCAGAGAAGAGGCTGTCCCAGTTTGTCATCTCAAGGAAAAGACAGTCTCTTGAAGAAATTTCACTCCAAATTATCAATTGTGCAAGCCTTGTGCTTTTGCAATGTCCATCTCAGTAGACTGCATCTAGGTGGAGATTAACTACTGACCTAAAGAGCTTGTCTCTATAGGAAACTATACCTAAAACTACACATGTAAACATCACTTCAGTCTATTAATACAATTTGAAATATTTCATTGGATAAATTGAATAAATTGCTGTCATTATCTTTTTGCCTGAAACCTTCTTCTAAAAACAAAATGAAATTACTGAATAAAACACATCCAATTACAATTTTTTTCAATCCTAATCTGTCTCTCCGTGACTAAGCTAACACATGCCTACAAAGGTTAGCCTTGGGCTCTGTTGTACAGTCACCTCTTCTGTGTTTCAACTTGCTGAGAACTTTTTTAAACTGGAAAAAAAAAATTGAGCTAGAAGAAGTTACTAGGGTTACTGTTTCTTGGCTACTGTTGATATGAAAAGAGGATTTAGATATTTGTTAGGGTAAAATTATTCAAAGAAACAGAAGGAAGAAGCTGTGGATGTAATCTAATCCTTCATCTATATAACAGCATGTTAGACTTTATTGTTGATGTACTGAACTTACCCTCAGTGGCGCAGGGGTAGCTAATAGTTCCAACCAAAGTGCAAAGGAAAGGTGAGTCAGGCATGCCAGAAACAAGTGCTAGTTGGACTGCAATTAGAATAAAACTCTTAGAAAACAGATGTGTCAAAAAATCTAGTTGATGGTCAGCACCAGAAATGATTTTTCAAAAGTCAGAACTACAAAAATACATGGCCCTTCTCATTATTTTTCCATTTTGGCTTTTTTTTTTTTTTTCTGCACTCCTCTCTCTTATAGCCTTTAATTCCTTTCAGTCTCCTGCTCCTTCCTAGACTTTGGCCTAATATGTACTGTTTCCTGACCTAAATTCCTAGACAGACCCTTTCTTTTTGTTTGTTCTTTCCTTTCCATGCCCTTTACCATGGATTTTTTCGTTTAAAAAAATTAACAATTCGGGTTATTTATGAACCCTGGAGAATCAAGATTTATTGTGGTTGGGTACAGAAATTGTGGTTGGGCAGTACCTGAAGCTTCATTAACAGGATACTGCTCTGAAGACCAAGAACTCAACATCCTTCTAGTATTAATTAATTATATCTAATTTTTTGTGGCTATTTAGGATTATTTTCTGATTAAAAGCAGAAAGGGTCTTATTGCACAGTCAAAATTATTAAACTAAATGAACCAGGTGCCTTACCTCATGACAGCTGGCTATAAAGTGATGTCCTCAGCAAAAACTCTAGGTCAGGAGTTCACTAAAATTAGACACTGACCATTGCTTTTGAATGCTTTCCAATTATTTGTGATAGGCTGGGGCTTCCTCTCCTCATACATTTACTGTCCTGGCAGACTGAAGCTAGAAATGCAAAAGCTTTCCTGGACAGACACACAGTCAGTCTTCAGCATCACTGAGTACAATGAAACAGCAGCTTGCAAAAGTGTCTTTGGTCCAGGAGTTTAGGTTAAACTGTAGTAGAGGGATTTATACCACGTTAAGAAACATATAGCAGAAAAAAGCAAAGCCAGTCTGGATTGGGTCTTTACCAGAATCAAGTGACAGAATTTTAATGCTCTTCAAGACCCAAAAACACAGTCCTGAACCACTTCTGCCACTCATAGTTGACAACTTCAATATGTTTTTATCTTTAGTTCCTAGAGAGCAGCATCTCACATCCATTCCCATCAATACATACACTGAAACTTTTGAATTATGGGTCCTTAAATAAAAAGTGAACCCTTAAAAATTGTGAGCCAGACTAATACACTTGATTGAATCAGGAGTTATTAATCTGCAGTTCTTGGGAGTTTTATTTCTTTCTACTAACTCTTTGCAGCCTTTTCTGACCACTGCTAGGTATTTTTTTTTTTGCCATTTGAAGAAGCTCCTTTAGCAGAGCTACAACAAGCTTCTCCCATTTTTCACATCTTCCATAACTTTTAGCTAACCCTGTTGCTGGCTGCTGCTTCTTGTGCTGTTTTACTAGACCCAAATATTTAGAGTTTTGAGCATCATGCTTATGGTGCCTTTTGTTAGTACAGAACTGAGAATCACACAGCAATGGAATCAGACAAAAGCAAAGGTGCTTTTCTAGTGTGCTTCATGCTGACTTTACCATATAATGCTGATACCCATGAGCTTTCATCCCTTTAGCAGCAGGAGTAGGAAACCATTCTGCACCTGTATTTTTTGGCATTCACATTCTCTGAAAAAATCCCTTCTCCCGCAATTTTTCTCCTGGGAAGCTGAGAAGCCTCAGAGAAAAGGAAAGCAATACTATCGTTTGCTTCTCCTGTGTTGTGTTCATGTGTGGAATGTGTTTGGAGATTGTTTACCCAAAGGTGATTTTCTTATTGGATTCTGGTACAAGTTGTTTTGACTCTTTGGTCAATTGAGGCCAAGCTGTGTTGGGACTCTGAAGAGAGTCACGAGTTTTCATTATTATCTTTTTAGCATTCAGTAAGTATCCTTTCTCTATTCTTTAGTATAGTTTAGTTTAGTATTCTTTAATATAATATAGTATTATAAAGTAATAAATTAGCCTTCTGAGAACGAGGAGCCAGATGCTTCATTCCTCCCTGCCACTGGGGTTCCAGTATATACAATAGTATGGGATACAAACTATTGCAAATACCACACTGAAGAAAAGATAACAAATAGCCTGGGCCAATGTTGGTTTTGTAGTCACCTTGTGCATGCCATATCCACTGCGGATGTAATGCATACTTGGTTAACTCTACCGTGTCTTGCAAAGGCTGAGAGTTAAGAAACCTTGAGAGCATGTCTTAAGCTAAAAGGACAACATAAATGTACAAGCCAGGCAGATCTGTTAGAAAGAAAAAATTGCTACAGCTGGCTCTTTAGCAGCCCAGAACAACATAAATGTTCCAAAGGACATGATGCGGGTCCAGCCCACAGCTGTGCATCCCTCCCCTCTGCAGCATGGATGCTGGCTGCTGTGGACAAGCAAGGGGGCCTTTGCTACTCATGGAAGCTGTTGCACTTGGACAGGAGGACACAACTTGTTTACACATATCCTGCAGGAATAAAAAGGGTTTTCAGGCCAGAGAAACCACTAAACAACTAACCATGCTTTGCCTGGAAGAGTGCCCATCTCCAGTCCACACATCCACATGTAGAAAGCCAACAAATGCCAACACCTTAAGGAAGGAGTGAAGTGCTGTTTTTGCAGAGGATTAGGAATGATAACCAAGCAGTCCATAGGACTTCCTTTGGAAGAATTTGCACATGCTCAGGACCACTCCACAGAGGAAAGCACATATTCATCTTTTACCACATGGGGTTCAGTGGAAATTCTCCTGGTTTTGTCAATCACAGCTCCATAATGAATAAGGGAGAGGATGGATGTGCCAAATATTCTGGCCACATTCATAGTTGTGTTGCTAGCTCTGGCCAATACAGAATGATATTAAGATGTCCTGTATTTAAGTGTATGTGGACTGAAAAACTTGCAATGTGGTGGTAACAAGGGCTGACGAAATATCTTTACTCCAGTCCAATCTATCAGCCCTCCCTCTGTGTGTGGCTCTCTGTGTGGCTACTTCTTAGTAAGACTTTTCTGGAGAGCATGATCTTGTTTTATTTTTGGAAAATAGTTTTAGAATATTTCAGTAATTAAGGACAGCATTCAGTTAATAGCTGGAGAAGGCATTTTAATTTATTCAATATTTTTAGATGAATAGATGTCTTTTAGATGAAAAACTGGCTTTTAAAAGTCAGCAGTGATTGCACATTTGAAGTTCTGTTGGGCAAGTGATTCCATATCCCCCAGTCATAATTAACCTGCAATCAGGGTAAGACAATTCAACTAAGCTATCAAGGTGGATCTTAGGAATTATCAGAAACATTAAGCAAAAAACTAACAGTGGCTAGTAATGGCCACTCAAGACTAAGAAAAAAAAGAAAGAAAAAGAAACATTAATAGGAAACAACTAGTTCCACTACAGCTTTGTTCTTTGACATTTAGCTTTTACAAAGCAGAATATATTAGAAAGGACACTTGGGCTCACCATGAACTTAGAAGTAGGAGCCAGACCTTGGAATTTTGCCAGTGGGATCCAAAACCAAAAGCAGCAACAGGCAGAAACCAAGAATTTCAACTCCTTTGCCCTCAATGTTCCTTCCTTGTTTAATTTTTCTATCCAGAAAAGCAAATAAACAAATAATAATTTAAAAGCCCAAACAAACAAACAAACAAACCCAAACCCAGCCGGTTCTGCAGGTGACCTTCATGTGCTATTTGCAGTGTAGGAGGAGGCTGGAGGGAGGGGGAAGAGAAGCAGTAACTTTCATGCGCCTTTTTGTGGTAATCATCTATGTTAACCCCACTGTTAGTGCTGTAATGCCTATTTCACCTTCACACCATGCAAGATGTCTGGAGTCCTTTGAAACAGTGATTAGTCACTTGCACCTCAAGGGCACTACGATGTTAATTGTATCTAGCTGCATTTAAACATTGAAACTTCTTTTTCATCCAAAGAACAAACAACAAAATGACTTTTTGCATCCTGACTCACAAGGGAGAGCCACTTTCTGAATCAGTGCTACCACCTTCGGGCAATACCTGACTCTTCCTGGCAAGTGCTGCTTCTCTATAACTAATTGAGTGCCCCAACACCAAACATTTCTGAGAAGGAAAGACCAGATCACTGAGGAAAAATTAATCTTAAAAAGCAAGAAACAGCAAAAATTAAAATTAAAAAAATCATAGTTTATAATAAATACACATTAAAATAACTATTCCGTTCATTTAAGACTAGTGGGTCTGAACAATTTCAAATTCTGAAAGCAGAGAATAGGAACAAGATATGTTCCAAGACTGCATAAGAATCTGGCCAGTTTACCTGTGCTCTCCTTCTTCTAGAGAAGAACATGTGGAATTTTCCATCAAAGAGGGGGCAGAAATTTTCTTTATTTTTCCTCTTTTGGTTCTGTCCCTTATATTCTGCTGTTGTAAGGAAACAACACCCTTTCAATTTTATGAAATACCTGGTATTATTCCTCCAGTTGGGAATGGATAGGATTTTTATAGAATTTCAGCTGTCAAAGTACTTGATTACTACAACACATAACAGTTGAAAGAAGCCAGCTGGAAAGTGTAGAAGTTTCCAGCTTAAATACTGAGCAAACAAACCTCACCAAAACTGGCTTAAATTGATGTCCTTTTTTTTTTTATAACAACCCATGTTTGTCCCATTTTACATATCAATTTCAACTTTCCAATTAGAAAGCTTCAAAAGAAAAAATATTTTATGGCAATATTATTTATCAGTAATTCTCAATTTCACTTAGAAAATAAGGGATAAAAACTTAGCATATGATTACAACATTAATTGTCACAAAGTGATGAACCTTGTGATAAAGGTAAATAGAATCCTAAATTCTGTTTAAACGTCATACTACCAATGAAATCTACAGGTATGAAGCCCTTTCTTGGCTGAATACTGTAGGGCAGTAGCTTTAAATTTAAAACTAGATTTATTTATTTTTTTTAGGTTGGAATGATTACCTGTCTTGCAAGGTTCTAGTTTTGATAATTGGCTTGTGATCATCACTGACACAAGTTTCTCAGGGGATTGAAATTTCAGCAATATTGCACTGAGAACTTATACAAATATTTTATAGGCTGTCAAGATGTGATAAGAAGAAGCCAAGGATGCAAGACAGCCTAGAAATGCAACATGATTCATAAATGGAGGAGCAGCAAGAAAGAGAATGAAAAACTCCTTTTCTCTAATAATGAGAGGTGCCACTACACCACCCACTTGTTTTCTCCCTGCTTTCTTCCAACCTTTCACTCTGCTCCTACAAACAAGCAAACACCACCCTATTATCTTCTGTAGCAGACCTTGCCATAGTTCTAAATATTTTAGAATATACATAAATGCAGAGGGAAAAAGCAAAGTTTTTTCCATTTTGCTACCAGAATCCATATGCTGTGTTTCCATATCTGCTTCTTTGAACTTTTTCTGTGTGATCTACTTTTCTCCAATATGCAGATTTCGTGCACAACCATGTCTTTCTTCCTTCAGAAGCTCTCCTATTTGTAGACACACTTTTTCATCCTTTTACTGCAACTATGCCTCATAATCAAGTTCTGGAATGTCTCTTTCCCTCTGGGCTTGGTATTCATTTATCTCTTCTCAGAGGCAGAAAATACTTCATCATCCCAAATGCAGGACACTAGGCACATGTAGATATGAGAACTATGCTGTTTCTTATAGAAAAGTATTCCCAGGCTGCTAACTAAGCCTCATGGTCCTCTGTAACAGAGACTAAAGCAGCCAATATACTAAAATCATAGTGATTCTCCAGTAGTTCCCCTCTGATTGGAATTATCCTGAAAGGATACATCCTCCCCAAGCTTAAGCAACAGAAGATGGTCCCAAAGATGAGAGACAGGGGAATTTCCCCCAGGACCAGACCCCATTCCATCGTTCTGAAGAAGCCTTCTTGATACTGCAGATGTTTCATGCTTTAATATAACACTTTTCAAAATAAAAAACCCTTCTCTTCATACTTTATCTTCTATGAACCCTGAGCAAGAAATATTTTATAAGAATTGGCCAAGCTTTACAAGCCCCACTGCAAGTTCATCTCAGATTTCTCATCAAAGCACTGCAAGTTCATCTCAAATTTTCAGGGCCAGCTCATGGCCCACAGGCAAAACCAATCTTTGCTCTTCCCCATCTGTCAATTTCCCAAGCTCATTCATCAAGGTCGTTTTCATTTTCTTAACAAGACAGAACTGTTAGAAAAAGCTGTATATATGTATTTTACTTTATTTTAATAACAAACCAAGAAAGAAAGGGAATGAGAAAATGAGAAATCCTTTGTCTGAAGACACCTGAATCTGAAACCAAGAAATAGTGTAGAAACCAGCCATTTTAGAAATCTATTTTATTCTATGCTTATCTTTTCCCCTGAAATAAGGGGAAAACTTAAACTCTGAAATAAGATTAAATACAATTTCTTAAAAAAAAAATTAAAAAGCAAAACCAAACCATCCCACTTCATATTCACCGTTTAATCACACATGAATGTTAAAACATTCATGTTCTCTGGCCTGTACCTATCACATAGGTTAATAACTAATCTCCAGAGGATTGGAACAATGGCTCCTTTTATTTTTAACACATTTTAGTACCAGTTTCATCTGGGGTGGGGGTTGGGGGGGGGAATTGCTGGGGAATTCATTTTTCAGAGACAGCCAGAGCAGGGCAGGGAATGAGTGCAGGCTGAAGAAGAAGCTGATTCTGCTTCACTGTCTAGTTCATGGCTTCCATACACTGCTGAAGGATTATGTGGCTATGGAGGATAAACCACACTCTCCTAGAGGTCAATTTACTGCTGGAAATCTCAGCCATACATTCTGTGTAAAAAGTACTGCTGAACACAACTGGGCTGCAATATGCCCATCTACTCAATTACAGCAATCAGAGGACACTCCTCCCACATGCTGCAGGAGATAATAACTCTGTGTAACATGCTGAACTGCAAGTTTAAATCCAGATTAAAAATTTAAAGATTTAAATCTGGGGAGAAGTCTGGACAGCTCTTCCAAATTGGCTAACTAGTTTGTTTCAAGAGCAGAGAGGTTGGTTTTCCCCTGGGAAGCAATGTTTTGTGACACCCTCCTACACAGAAGCTGTGTGGTAGCCTGACCCACTGCTGGTGACAGAAACTCAGCCCCTATGGAGCAGAATTTCAGGAGAGCTCATCAGATGCTTCTGGCAACTATCTGCCAACTGTGCTGCATATGGACAACCTCATTAAATTCAATTAAGTATCCTTGCAGTTGCAGCAGGGCAGACACCCAGACTGGGATTTGAACAATTGGGATTTGTACTGCATCTGCCTCCAGTCAAGGCCAGGATTTGGATTCAGCACCTTTTATAAGCAGCATATGCACACACCATAGGATGCAAGAATCCAAGTTATAAGTTGTATTCCTTTTTTTTTTAGTTCATGTCGTGGCTGATGGGTGTTACTTTTCCCTATGACGTTACACCTTGCAGGTGTCCTGAATTTGGTGGAAAGCAGAATTGGATGGAAAACCAAATGTAGCAACAAACCATGGAACCGTTATTCACTGTCTGATGGCAAGGAATAGGCATAGCTGCCTTGGAAAGTGCACACCTAGCCACTAATCATTCTACAATTGCTTCTTAATGCAAAGGATAAAGCCTTTCACCTCCTTTCAGCCTTTTCCCATGGCCAGCGCTACTGTTCTGTAATAACTCATCTCTGAGTAACAAAGTAAACAGCATTACAAAATAATTTCTGAAGCCAAATATCTGATAAAGATGATTAATGCCTCATGAAATGCCCAAGTCATATTTGCAATTATTGCAATATTTGAGATGGATAAGAGGAGAGAATTATAGGATTTGCTGTAAGGCTGAATTATCGACAGGAAGTTCATATGAAAGTCACGCTACCATCTAACTCGCTGGTACCTGCCAGGCACACTCCTTAACAGCTGGCTTATTTGTTTTCTGGACTTTAGAACTAGAACAGTTAGAGTTTTGAGATAGATATTTTTAAAGCTACCTTCATAAACACCCTCATTCTTGAACAAGACTGTATTGGTCTAGAAACTGCTGCACAAATACAGTAATCTTTCCCAGTGAACAGATTTTGGGGTATTCTTGAACGGCTGCCCAAACCAAAGTTTCACAATGTTTGTTCAAGACAAAGTTTGCCAGCAAACACAAATGTTCTTTCAAAGAAAAGTGATGTATTTCTTCTTCTGAACAAATCACGTGGGTATGGTCTGTAGTTTCCCAGCACGACAAAAATCTAAATGTTTGGCACGTGCTTTTGGGGGAAAGAAGACTGAAAGGTACTATTTTAGAGGGCTTCAACCACTTCACATTATATAGTCCAAAACTGTGAAGACAATTATGGATAACTTCCTTTTTTTCCTATGATGGGATAAAGAAACTCTTCTGTTCATAATCATAGATTGTCTTGGTAACCAGCTAGTACACAATATGATAACATTTAATGAAAGAACAGTACGAAAGAGATGATATTACTGTTGGCAGCCACCTACTCCAGAGCTCTCATATTTATTCAAACAAAATTATTATTATTATTATTATTACATCATTTTGTTAATAATGACTGAACACTTTGTAAGGATTGTTAAAATCTAAATTCACAACTGGAGTTGTTCTGACTGGACATAACTGTTTTGTTTTTGCTTTCATGATGCCTTAAGGTTCTCTCTCATAGTCAGTCACTTCTCTGGTGCTAAGGAAAAGCCTTGCTGCAAATATGCCAATTTAATTATTATTCTGTGACCACTCCTATACCCCCCAGCCCCAAATTGCACCAACATGAACACCAGTGGCAAACAAGCACAAACAGGGCATGAAAAAGGTCAAAGAAAATTTGTTTTCAACATTTAAAAGGTATTTCTGTAAAACTCTTCTCAGCACCTGCTAAGTCCTTATAGCCCATAGAATTTTCTGTACTCCTGCAAACTGCTCATTTCACATGCAGAGGCAAGGAGGAAATATCTGGAAGAGGAAAGCTGGCAGTGAGAAGGATCCTTCTCCAGCCGTTTGTGTCAATCATGTGAAACTCCAGTCTGCTTTGAACAGTCAAAGTGTAGCAGAGAAGGAACGTGGACAGACTTTTCCCCCCATTTCCAGAGCAAACAAGTAGAAATAGGGAAATGCCTTGCAGGCAGGCACAGATGGGTGCACAGGGGATGTAGCTGAGCCACTACACTGTTTTGCACATTTAGTTTTTATAGCAAGCCACACAGTCATATTTTTCTTAAGGTGTGCTGCAATATCGTCACTTGCAGCTACCACCAAAAAGCCTGGTGGTTTAGCACATTCAGACTTACATCCAGACTTTTTTTAGCCACCAGAAGACCCAATAAGTAACAGAAACACTCTTACTTGAGCCCTTCTGTGACTGCAAAATCCTGGTGCAGGGGATGGAGCACACCTTGCTCCAAAGGCTAAACACTGAGGGCAAAGTACTGTTGCCAGTGCTTCTCTGCCCAGTGACCACAAGTGCTGTGGCAGGAGACACCGATAGAATTGGCATGGCCTTTGTCTGCTCCTCTGTTGTTCCTCCCCTTGATTCTCCCTTGAATAAATCCCGCTTCCTCCCTTGTTAGGACAGAGGGAAGCTGGTCTGAAATCAGCTTAGTCATGATCACTGATGCAGTTGCACAGTGCTTGCTGAAACAAAGAAACCTTTCCTACTCGCACCCAATCTGATATTACACTATCCTGGTCTATAGCAATACGTTTTTGGAAGTACTTGTCAAGAGTGACAATTTTGCTAACAAACACTATGATGGAGGAACATTAGAAAATAAGCAAGCACAAAAACCTGCAGTAAATAAAACTTTGGAAACTACAATATTCTTTTCTTTACAAGGAACAAAGAACCTCATGTGTGTCAGGAATAAACAGAAATCAGCCTCCAGCTTTCACAAATGAATGTGCAAAAAAACTTAGCATTTTTGTTAAAAATAAAGATGCAATTTGCTATTAACTAAGGAACAAGAACTATTTCTTCTAGAGCCAGTCCAGTGAGGTTTTTAAAACTGACATATTCTGATCTCATCTGTTTCCCTATGGGCAAAGAAGCCGATCTTGAGCTTTCCTGCTGCAGATCAAAGTGATGGCTACAAATATTAGTAAAACAAAGTCTCCCCCAGTGTCAGGCAAAACAGGATAAAAAGCAAAGGAGAAAAAACTTCTGCACAAGGATATAAGACAAAGTGGGAGAGTACTTCTGCCATGCTAAGAAAGCTGAACATCTACTAAATCTTGGCTTTCAACAAATACAACATTATTATGATAGGAGACTGGTTACCATATATGGGTCAGCTCTCTGGGGAATCTGATTTTTATTTTCCTTCCTGTTCAAGGGACAGTTGTTCATATATTTATTTGCATTGCCATAACGTGGAGATGCAGGCTGTGATCAGAGGTCCATTGTGTAAGGTGCTGTACACACAGTTTATCAAAACAGCCTCCGCTTCAGAGACCCTCCAGTCTAAACAGGGAAATTCTAGAAGTCCCAAGGGGAAACAAAAGCTTGTAAGGTTTCCAAGAGAGAACCAGAAAGTCTTTGGAAAAGCATCTTTGGGTGGCATTTTAGACTAAACGGAAATTTTGATGTTCTCATTTCAGTGATACATTTCCTTGTGTTTGTATCATTAGAAATCTTACCTGTATTTTCTCAGCAATTAGATCAAAACTGTTGCAGATAATAAAACTGAGGGCTTGAAGTTTGTGTCCATTGCAAAACCTAACCAGAATACCTTTCTATCAGAGAATTCATTGCTTTATGAATTCTCACAATTCCTTCTCAAACATCAGGTACCAGAAATTCCTCATTGACTCCTCATCTGCAAATGTTACAAACTAACACCTTGTTATTCCACTACTGGTTCCATCTTTCTTGAAGATCAAGGGAACATAGAAAAATACAGAAAACTTGTCCACAGGAGTGACTCTCACACGGGGGAGAGATCAATAAAAATTCTGAAGGCAAGTCCACAGGGCATTTTCAAAATTAAGGCCTGAAATATCTTGAGAAGGATACTTTGAAAATAGCCTTTTCAAAGAAAATGATTCCCAGATTTGTTTATGGAAAAAAAATATGCAAAACAACAGAAACAGGTGTGTTCTTATACAAATTATCTTGTATCCATTTAGAGACAAATTATTAAACATAAGACACAATGAAATGTCACCCTCTAAACATAAATATGCACTAGGAAGAGAAGTGTGGGTATTTTAAGTAGGAAAGAAATAAATGGTGGGCAGGAGACAAAGAGTTTAGGGATATACACTTTAAGCTGTTTGAGGGCATATTCCTCCTTCTTTGTTCTAGAAAACAAAAGGATGAAGCGGGGTACACAAAAACTCAAGGGTAATCCAAGATGATGCTTACCTTCATGTTCATACAGAATCACAGCATCATGAAGCCCCTTGTCTTTGAACCTCCTCTCTTTTTCCAGCAATGGCAGGCTCCCTTTGGTCTCTGAATGGACTTCAGGATTCTCTACAAGTCTGCAAAAAAAGAGGTGGATAGACTGGAGAGATCCTTGCTCCTTGGTAGTGTGGTTGGTAGAGCTTTATCACTTAAAAATTATTTGTCCTAAAGGGTCTTTAGATATGCTTTAGACTTCTGTCCTACATCTTGGCAGGAAGCGGAGAACTTATAAGGAATGCTACTTCTGCTGGGATGTGCTGGAAAACAAGGTGAGAAAGAAGAGAGAATGAAAAAGCAACACATTTCTCACTGGTTATTCAGACCAAGCTGCACCCTCTTAGCCTTTCTTTGTGAACATCAGTAAAACACATTTATATTCCTATAGAAATACAGCTGCTAGATCAGTGGACAAAACTCTGACATAGAAATGCACTGAGTTATTGGAAATTAAGGAAGAAAAAATTGTTACAAAATTCACAAGCAGTAATTAACTGGCAGAAGATATAAATGCTATCCATTTTACCATTTATATAGTTATGTTCTGATCTTATGTTTCAACAGTTGAACACAGTAAAAATACTTCACTAAGGTCAGATTTCAAGTGTTGTTTTTCTTCTAAGCAAATAATGGCATAATCTACTTTGGCACTGCTAGCTGTTAACAACACCATAAAAAAATTTCTTTTTTTTTTGGTACACTATCTTCTGAGTTACAAAAATGTTAATTCCTGATAGAACTGGAGGACCTAATTTTGTAAAAAGCAGAACATGCTTGACTTAATAAAGGGATTTCTGTTCTGAAGCTTTCAAATCTCTTGTTCACCTTCCTGTCAATCACTGAAGTGAATCAACCTTTTAGTGGAAGCAACGTCATCTAATCTGGAGAGAGAAAAAAGGGTATCAAAAAAGCTAGTTCAGCAGCATGGCAGCCCATTGTGCTGTGCTCCAGACATGAGGTTCTAAATTCTTCAGTTTACAAATGACCTTAAAAAGTACATAGATGTGATGAACAAAGGGAGATTACAGCCCAAAGTATTTGAAAGAAACTGCAAGTAGGCAAGCTGACCTGGCCAACTTCACCACTGTCTGCCTCTGGTAGCCTTCCATTTCAATGTAAGGAGGAGACTGCAGAGCTGCTGGACAAAATCTGCTAAAGCATTGTCATGTATGTGCTTTTATAAATTTTACTGATAATGAATTTGTAGACAGCAAGTGTTTTATCGAATATAGATGCAATACTCCTTCAAAACAACATCTGCACACTTGTGTGATTGAAGTAATTCTTAAGACAGAGGCTTCTACAAGTGTTTTTTATTTTGGGTTTTTTATGTTTGTTTTTTTGTTTGTTTGTTTTTTGGTTTTTTTATTGTTTGTTTGGTTGGTTTTTTTGTTGTTGTTGTTGGTTGGTTTGGGTTTTCTTAACTTATACTCTGTTTAGGAAAATGAGTCTAAATATGATTAATTCTTAAGCCACTGCCATTCAAGTGGAGCTAGACATTTGATATGGAGCAATAAATTATTGAAATTTTAAAAATCACTGGAAAAACCACTGACACTTTAATCAAGCATTGAAGAAATGAAAACCTGGAATGTCATACTTTTAGTCTTTATTACTTCATCACTCTTCATCTGACTATGTTATCTGTCCCTGGAGCATTAACTGGATCTACTATAAAGTCTATACAATAGACAAAGAGGTTCCTATGCTTTGGATCAGCTATTCTAATCTAGGAATTTTTTATTTTTTTTTTGTAGTGAAGTTTTAAGCTTTGAGAAATATGCAGCCTTTGTTACAACTTATACAGGAATAAACTGAAACTCTAAATTCACTAAATTAAACCTGTTATTGCCAAGGACCACAATGAAGAGATATATTTATTCAACATGCTTTCCAGTGTCAAGGACTAAGGTCATGGTTTATGGTTGTTTCTTATGTAATGAACATGAAAGATGCAAAGGATTCCATTTTAGGACAGAATTAAAATGAGTTATTTAATATACTAAAAGCTAGTGCATACTGTGTTGCAAGTCCACAGTGTCCTCCAGTGTCAATTTCTGCTTAAGCCATTAAAGAAATTAAGTGGATTAAGTTTCAAAAATAACCTGTGAGCTACTGAGAAACAATTTCTGCTGCCCCTCAAGACAACCTATATATTACCAAGTACATGAAGATTGGGGTAGCCTGAAACCCTCCCTTGGTTACACACTGGGTGGGAACACAACTCAAGCCTTCTAGCCTAAATATGAGGTTCTCATGTGCTTGAACCACAAAGTGAAGCTTTTCACTTCCTTCAGCTTCACACAAAGACCACATAAAGCCATGATTTTTCATTCTTGTAGCACCCACAAATCAGGCTGACTGTAAAACTGGCCTAAACTTATGCAAAAGATGCCAGACACTACTGCTCAAAACTTGTAGTCTGCATGGAAATAAATTGTTATCTGCCCTGCTACAGACAGTGGCAAAAATTTCCCACCTGCACATTTCCTGCATGTTTTTTTTCTCTTGTTCTCGTATGTGTTAGCCTATTATGTGGTAATTGATTACCACCACCAGGGAGCTAAAACAGCTCTTCCCTGGCAAGTACAGGAGAATTGCAGGGATAATTAATTAATGTTGTATTATGCAAAGAGATATTCCTTTGCAGCTGGAATTTTTTATAGCATCATATAATTGTATGAAGAAAATCTCTGGGTCAGAAATCTCACAACCACAAATCACAGGAGGCTGGAAGCACATCACTGCTACTTGCCCTCTCCATACACTATTTCCTCAGACATCCAAGTTTAAAACCTTTGGAGACAGGATTCAGGGACAGAAGAAAACTTAGTCTGGCATGGCACAGCCATTCTTTTGTGTAAGAGAGCACAAGTTCAGGAGGACATTTTTACATTATTTACTTTCTTTTCTTCAAAGGTCAGTCCTGTTACATTGCTCTTCCATGAGGTGTAAAACATGCAAGTGGATTCAGGGCTAGAGGAAATGTTGATCCCACCAGATCATACACAGTCAAACTCTTGATTCCAGTAATTTTCCAGGAAAAATGGCAGCATAGATATTATGACAAAAAACAGCCCTATGATTCCACTATGAGGTAAAAAACCTGAAATAGCATATGTGGAACCACAACCAGGAAAACTGGGCACTGTCCTAGTCTTGAAATTTTCTTTTATATTTAATTATTCCCTCCACATAAAATTTTAGGCATTTTATAACAACAATGTACCAAGAAATAAGGATTCTTTTTATTCAATATTTTCACCTTCTGGGAAAACCTTAGTCTGGAGTTTAAAGACATTTAAAGTTTCTCCAGTGGGTCATCTTCTCTATCAGTTGCCACAGCCACTTCAGTTACTGGCTTGAATTCTGCATGTTTCTGCAAGCACCAGTCCCTGCAGTCTCTAACACTTCACATTGGTAAGGTTTTGCCTAAAACCTAGTATGAAAAAGAAAAGGTAAGCTGAAGGACTAGGCCTCCAATTTTAAGAAAAAAATGCTTTTTACCTTTGATAAAAAATTGCCATCCCACTTCTATTAAAAAAAAAAAAGGAAAAGAAAAGCCTGCAAAACAAAACTAACAAAACTGAAGACTTGTGTGTCTCAAGCAGTTACCACTGGTGCTTATTCAGGCTTTGAAGGATGGTTTTCCCACATCTCAGAAAGTCTTTCTTCCATGTGTATTACAGATGCCTAATAAAAAAGGAGTTTGGATTGGTACTTTTCCCCATGACTAACTTACTTTTTCCTCTCCACATTTATTTTAGAGAAGTCATAGGAACTTTTAAAATTCAATTGCTCCATCAAATTTAGCTAAAACAATGAGCTCAAAAATTTCCAGGAGGGTTGTTCAAATGGGTATAGCACATATAAGTCTATGGGCCCACAGGCAGTAGTTTTGGCTCAGTGCTCTAAGAAATACAGAAAGAGAAGAAATCCATGCTCAAAGACAGACCAAGTGTCCCCTGATAAACTGGGCTGAGAGCATTAAATGGTCAGGCCAGCAGAGCAGAGGTGACAAAGAGTTTACGTAACCCAGCTCTACTGCCAGCAGGAGCAACAACCAGGAAACAAGAAGATGGGAGGAGACAAGGAACAAAAGGGGAAAAAAAAGGTAAAAAAAGCTTTGCTAGCTGATCTGGTTGATTGATGTGATTAATTGCCACCTACACAGGTAGGTGTTGCTACTGTTTATTTAGCATTCTGCCAGCAACAAATGTTTGGGACTCCTGGTTGCTTCATGGACTTTGTCTACCTGGAAGTCAAAACCATTTGTATCTTACACATCATCACTGACTAAACAAAACATCAGGAGCGCAACATAAACAATCCTAAACAGCTGGATGCAGGGACAGTGCATGCTCTTCCCATCTGCCAGGGAGCCAGCAACAGTAGGATCCATCCAGCTCCTTACACAGCTCCTTCTCTTCTGCTATGCCTCCTTCCTCAGAAAGATGCTGGTATATCACCAACAGACTCATGGCTATCAATGCTCCTAGAACCTTGTGAGCTTGAAGATTTTTAGGTATCTGCTTCATGTGCTGTTACCACTTGGAAAGACCAAGCAAAAGGAAGAGCAAAGGGGAAAAAATTACCTATCAGGACTGTTGTACTGAAAGAAACTGAACTTCAACAGGTATCTGCTTCATGTGCTGTTACCACTTGGAAAGACCAAGCAAAAGGAAGAGCAAAGGGGAAAAAAATTACCTATCAGGATTGTTGTACTGAGAAAGAAACTGAACTTCAAGAACATAAAGGTATTGCAAAAGATGCTTTGGAGCTGGAATGATTTTGTTTCTGTACGTAAACATCCTGCCTGGACTCAATTTAGTAGAAATTGCCACATTTACAAAGAATAGGTAAAATGGAAGACTGTATAGTATTCTACCTTAGAATAAACATACACATTTTTATTCCACAAATAGAGATTTTGAAAAATTTTTTCCAACTTCAGTCATGTCTGAGAAGTATATTTTGAAAACATCTCTGCAAATGTTCAAAGGTTGAGTGACTGTTCTCTTTTAGCCACTGGCATATGTAAAGATATATTACCATTCCTCTGTCAGTTAGAGCAGCTAGCATTTCAAGTATCAGTAATCTGTCTAGCAATCTGATTTATTCTCACCAGTTTCCACATATTAAACACAGCAATAGTATGCACCAAGGAAACAATAACTAGAGCCATGTCAAACATTTTTCTAAGGTTTCATTTTCAGTCTAGCTAACAACATTTTTTCATCATGCCAGGACTCTCCAACCTCTCACCAAGTCTGTGAGCACACCTCCTTTAGTAACATGCACAGCTACAAGAAGCAACATGCACTTAGATACTTGTTCTAATGCAAAAGAAATACCTAACTGTAGGAAAACATACTTTCAATCAATAGTCAATGCCCTAGAACAGAGGAGACCTGGGAGAAGAAAAGGGAAGTTCACCAGCAGATCTGTTAAAAAAAGAAAAGCCTTGGAGGGAGCTTGGAGCACTTTGTGTCACACTGCTTCAGTGCTTTATCTTGGCCAGGGAACATACTGAGTGTGGCTTTCCCAGCTGAAAATAGGTGTCTATTGTTTTCACTTTTGGTAAGAAGCCAATTAGTTGTCAAACATGGTCATCACAAAATTTCTGGTGTGCATGGTAAAGCAAAAAATACTTTTGTTACATGTTCACTTTGTCCGAAACAAGTTATAATGCAAGAATTTCCAGCAAGGATGGGGCGAGGGTTATTATCCTTGTTCACAGGGTAATCAACATGCAAACCTTCCTGTTCAGCTAGGCTTGAGCTAATGAGGAAAATGGGTGAGGATTTATAGAAGACTCGTGTGTAACACCCAGAATAGGCGTTACACAGAATGTTTTAAATACTACAGGACAACACCTCTTACATAATTACACCACCTCCTGATATGGATTCCAATATATACAGTCAGATACTGAGATTTTTCTTTTTGTTGTCAGCGACATTTGCAGAGGACATGAAGAGAGCTGCATTGTCAAAGGTGAGCGAAGCCAAACTTGCACAGTACCAGAAAGGATCAATCTGCACTAGCGCTGAGCAGCAACAACAGATTTGAGATACAACACATGCCTGCTTCCGCCTATTAGGATTGCAGCATTCTTTCAGCATGTAATTAGCACTGCTCACCTGTCTTAGCCAATACTCCTCTGCCTAATATGTGGCATTAAAACTAATCACCCAACTATTGCAAATGCCACATTTCCAGTTCAGGGATATGCAGTGCCCAACTACCCAGTCCTTTGCACCAGCCAATGTGACCATCAGCAGAACAGCTTTCAATAAGAACACCCAGCACCTCCAAGCCTAATGAGCAGCTGTTTGGGCAGGGGTTTCCAGACTGCCCTTGAGCCCAGCTGAGCAAGCTCAGGTGTGGCTATGTCCAGCCTGCCAAGACCTATCATGCCTGGGGCTTCTGAGACTGGTCATCGCATGTGTACAGTACAGCAAAGGATGACGAACAGCTGATGCATGGCTGACCTTCCTCATTATTGCTTAAATCCTTAATCATTTGCTTTGCCTGCCCACAGCAAAGCTAACCATTAGCACCAGAGACAATGGCTACTGAAGGCACGAGAGCTCTGGGCTACCTGTGTAAATAGATCTCCAGAAGGTTAGCAAAGGCCAGTGACCATTGTGGTCTACCAGCTTCTTGTGGTTTAAACCCAGCTCAGCCCCACACAGCCACTATGGAATGGGGAAGTGCATTGGAAGGGTAAAAGGGCAAAACCTCATGGGTTGAGGTAAAAACAGTTTACCAGAGAAAGCAAAAGCTGTGTCCACAAGCAAAGCAAAATAAGAAATTAATTCTCTACTTCTCATCAGCCATCTGCAGAAGAGCAGGCCTCTGTCACACATAACCACATGGGAAAGCAAATTACATAGCTCACAACGTTTCCCCCACCTTCTTCCTTTCCTGCAAGACCTTGTTGGGCATGGTGCAGTGTGCTACTGGGATCTCCCTTTGGCCAGTTGGGGTCAGCAGGTCTGGCTGTGTCTTTTCCCAGATTCCTCACTGTTGGGGCAGAAGGCAGGGCAGAAAAGGCCCTGATGCTGTGCAAGCATGGTTCAGCAATAACTAAAACACCTCTGTGTTTTCAACCTGTTTCACCTCAAATCCAAAACAGAACACTGCACAAGCTACTATGAAGAAAATGAACTCTTTCCCAGACAAAGCCAGTACATAGCTGAAGAAGAGAGTAAAGGAAGACCATATATTTTGCCCATTATAAAGAGATAAACCCATGCCTACATCAAACCTAGATGTGACTCTTCCATACTGGTGTTGTTTATATCCCACCAAGGATAAAGATCTCGTGCATCTACAGCATCAACTTCTGTTCCCAGGCAGGCCTTCATTTCCTAAGAGCACTGAGTCTGCACAAGACTGCATTTGTGCAGCTACCAAGGGGCAATAGGGCAAGTGCACAAATTCTTCCCTGTTCACTGAGCTGGTATGCTTGCTGATCAGGCAGCATGTCCTGGGTGAGACAAATCCTGTTTGGAATTTGTATTTAGCCATAACCCCTTAGCACTGGTGAACCAGACCTTTCCACCAAGTCAACACAGAATCCCAGTGAATGCTGTTGGAAGGAAGATTTAGCACAGTAAGCGCTTGTTTTTACTTCATGTACTGTACATGAAATTAGAATTATGGATACTTTGCCTCTTGGGCAGGTTTAGCTGGAGATACACAAACCAAATGCCCCTTTCCTCTTACATCTCCTTTGTGCTTACCACAAGCATATGTTACACATACTTTTGTGCTCTCTTTACAGTGGCAGGTACCATGTCTAATACTCTGTTCCCACCATGTGCACAGCTGAATTTGTATATTACACAAGGCATGCCATCCAAGTTTATTTTCAGTTACTTAAGAGGATGTTTCTCCCTGAGGCACAGTTTCTGTTTAGCTTGTTTAGATGCCACAAATCCAAACCATTGGAAAGAAAAAACCTATACATATAGTTGAAGAACATAAAACCAGCACTGCGAAAGAGTGCCCCTGGGAGGGAGCAGATGCAATGCAATTTTGAAAATTATAACTCCTGCAAACAGTTTGCCAGTGCCTTTGATGATGAAAGCAAATTTTATTAAAGTGACAGCAGTTGATTTCTTGCAACTGCACCAATGTCATCCTGCAAAACAAGACCAATGAATAAGTATATAGTTAAAGGCAAACAGAATTGACACATTGATACAACATTTAAAAAAGCATCAGGATCTTCTGCGTCCCCTTCCACAAACATTCTTGTGTCAAGGCTTCCTTCCTGTGGCAGGCTCACCTTTACTAATATCCCCTTGCTTTGCTTTTCTCCCTACAGCAGGCCAGAGGAAGGGATAGTCTCCCCTAGTGCAGTAGGTTAGTTGCTCTCATGTCCCAAAATAGCAAGTTGTTCAACTGACACAAAGGAAAGAAAACATCCTTGCATCCTGTCTTGCTGCCAGCTTTCAAAGGTAATTAAACATCCCCCTCTTTCAAAGAGCAGACTTCTCCAGAATCACGGCGTTTGAGCTCTGATGTTGTCAAACAACAGGGGGTTGCTTAAGCTTTGACTGACCTTTTCAAAGACCTACAAGCAATTTAATGGGAGCACTCCTTAGTGGTGACAGAAATGTTCCATTATCTGCTTCCTACTTTCTAGATTGCTTGGGTTAATGGGGAACTTTAACTCTCGTGGTCATGAGAGCAAACCCAAGCCATTTCAGGCAGACTCACATTCATCTATATTTTCAGTACAAAGAGCTTTTCTGTGCAAAACTTAGTGTTAGCTTGATCACGTAAATTTTGTTTTCCCCAATTCTGTTCTAGTCACCTTTATTATCCTTAACAAATTGTAATACCTAAGTGCTATAAAGATCTAATCGACTTCCAAACTATGAAATCGTGATCTCCATGTGTCCCGAGATCATCTGTCCATCTAAGAGCTGATGATGGGGGAATTGCCTCTGAAAGACCTGCCTGGCAGTCAAGCTCTGTTGGTATCCAATGCACCATGTATCAGTTCCACCTTCTTCTTTCCTATCCTACACAAGAGATGCTGCAGAGACAGAAGAAGAGAGGAGTCGAGTTCGCAGATGCTATGCTGGGTGAGAACTTCTTGCATGAGGAAAATTTTCTTGTTTGTTTGCAATCCACTCAAAGCGAAAAAACACTAGGGAGCAGAATTCAGCTCAAAATTGATTCTACAACGCATGTTTGTTTTCCTTCTCTTTCCGTTTTTTCTTCAAACTGAGTCCAAATGCTGGATCAAATTCTGCAGGCTGCAAAGCAGTAAACAACCCACTCATTCCAGGGGAGATCTGCTCAATTTAGAACCAATAAGTTCAGCTCTGTTTCATAATTTTATTTTTTTACTGGAAAGTCCCTGGAAGACAGGCCCCCAGAGAATGAAGCCTTCACAGCCAACATGAGATGAAGTTATACTTTTTCTGTTCTTGGACTGACTCAGGCAGGACTCTTTAATTTGTAAAGTGGAAATGAGGCCCCTGACATGCCATCCAACATTCAGCCACTTGCTTTTTCTCAAATAAAATGGGAGAAGAGCAACAGACTGCTTTTCATCTGGAGACAACCTTACAGCAGGCCAGCTAAGGGGCCAGCTGGCTCCAAGCAAAGCTCTAGCTTCTGCATTTTGTTTTTGCCTCAGTGAGATCATTCTCTGTACAGCCTTCACCTCCTTCCAGTTTTCCTCTGCTTAGACTATGTAAAATAATTACTGGCAGGAAACCTGTGTCTCAGTTTTCTTCCCTTCTTCCCCAGACATCCAAGGTGCAATGATGTTTTAAGGCAATCCAGGAGTTGGAAAATAGAATAAAAATCCCTGCATTTATCTCCTTCCACAGCATAGTCACTACACAAATGTCCTCTTTGCTCCCCTTGCAAGGTGAGAGAGAAGACATGGGGATACCAAAGCTTCTGGGGCAGGATACAATTACACTAAGCAAAACAACTTGTCTAAATAATTTCAAGACATCTCTGCTGCAGTGAGGATTAGTGAGCATTTTGTCTCAGCCCAGGTAATAAAGGAAGATGCTTAAGGCAGCTCCTACCTATGCTGCAATCTGGGAAAGCCAAGGTTGCTGCTGTGGGCAGGAAGTGGGGGTGCAGAATTACCACCATGAAGGGGTGATGGAGGAAAGAGCAGCCTCCCAGAAACCGTTGTTGCTTTCCCCAGATTCTCATCATACAAAAGAAGGAGAGGCAGCCAGCCTGGATTTTCTTCAGGGCACTTCCCCAGCTTGGTGGCAGGAGCAGACAGGCATTAGTTCTTTTACCTTGGGCCAGAAAGTTTAATTCTGCCAGACCTACCAAAAAGATGCCTGAACTGGCCATGCTCAAACAGAGGTCAGGGTCATCCCTTGGGAGCTTCGAGAAAATCACAGCAACCATAATGGCCACAACAAATTAAAGCAATGCGTCAAACAGCTGCCGACATTTCTGGAAAGTACCTTTGGATTATGCTTCTAGCAAAACACATCCTTACCAAAACCACACAAGTTCTGTAGCTGTACAGGGCAAAGGGGTGTTTGGACTAGTTTTTCATATGTTTGTTTGGTTTTTTACACTAACTGCTGTAAATTTAGAAAGGAAAATAGTGTGATAAACTAGAAATTATTAAATATGTATTTTTATTACCAGTTCAAAGCACACGGTCAAGTAGAGGGCTGCTTTGTAAGTTACCTGAGTGCATCCAAATGTAACACCAAGTTTGAAAGTGACTTATGAAAGCACCAATGATATATTGACATGGCCCAAAACTGGGCTGCCCTCCTTGCTTCCTTCACTCTGAGGCAAACCCACCAAGCATGACAGAGTAACTTTTTATCAGCACCAGGATAATCAAAGAGCCAGCCCCATTCCCCGAAAACCTGTATTTACTGTTTATGAATTCTGCAGGGGTTTTATTTTTATTCCACTGGAAAAAAAAAGAGTCATCCACCTTTTCATCAGGGTGTCTTGGACGACTCTTTTTCATCCATGATTGTGGGAAGTGGTACCCTAGCATCCACAAAATAACACAGCTAAAGCCATCCAAAACTACAGGACTTCCTTCTTTCCTCCATGTCTGTGTCCTAGATCCCATCACAGGAAAAGCACACACAAGGCCACAAGGGAAAGTTTTTGAATGCAGTTAAGATGACAGAAATTTTGTGTGGGTTTTTTTTTTTTTTTTTCTCTAACTAGTCTGGGCTAACAACAAGATGGAAGCCAGCAAGAATTTTTTCTACCACCCTGAAGCATCTTCCTCAGAAATGGGAACTCACATGTTTTTTACAAGCCTCATAACAAAAGTATCTAGTCCCCATTTCTTAGATGCTTTTCCAAAAATTTGGGCTTTTGAATTGTGACAATGTAAAACACATAGAAACAGTAAGATACTACTTCCACAAACACATATGAAATCACTTGAGCTAAGTTCACTTATATAATACTGATCTGGCACAGGGAAAAAGTACAGCCCAACATAAAGATCTCATTCTTCTTGTGTGCAAATCTCATAGAAATTATCCACACATCACTTTGGTTAATCAATATCCTTAATGTCATTCAGACAGTAGCTCCAAACAGTTGATTTTTCTGCCATCCAGTATTTACCACTTTCATGTATTGGTTTAGTTTATGATAATTCTCCTTTATAGCTCTGAAATCTCTGCTTACCTGCTCATCTTGATTGGGTATTGAGTGATTTATTTTTTAATTTATCATTGAACAAAGTAATTCATTAAAAAGAAAGGCAGAAGCTGAAAGTCAGGCCATTGGGATTTTGGGTGTTGTGAGTTTTCTGGGTTTGTTTTCTTTTCTGGGAGGTTGAGGAGGTGAAACATGAAGAAAAGGAAATATCTATATTCAACATCAGACTCTACCCTTCCCACCGATTGTATGAAAGTATTTTGCACATCCAACTGGTTTTAAGTAAGATTGCTACTGTTCATGAGACAGGTTCTAAAACTCCTGCCTTGAACATGTATCAGTCTAAAATGTGAGATAAATTAGCTTAATATGTTTTTGAAAGCTAGACCTACTTTTTCTCTACCCTGACCTATTTTTAATAGCAGTAGCAGGAGGAGTTCAAAGAAAAAGTTGCTCTGCCTGGAGCTGCACCTTCCCAAGATGATTGCATCACCAGCAGCCACAAGAACTCAAGAGTCAAAGCAGCAAACTCTTATATGAGCTGTGAAATACATTCTCACACTCGAGTTCATAAGCAACAACATTAGCGGGCCAGACTTTGTAGATGGGGTGAAGTGATAAGCAAACCCCTCCTTTTCCTACTGAGAGCAAGGGAGTCAGATTCTCCACCCACTACTAGTGAAGGCAAAAACTCTCCTGCTTACAGGTGTGATAGTGGTAGGACAAGAGGCAGACAGGAAAATCTTCCACTTAAATGAATCTTAACTGTAAGCTGAGTTGTTAATTCAAACACATCTCACTTTTACAGCTGAAATCTCTCTGCAGGTATGGGTGTCCTACTGTTGGAAATCAAAATCTGGAGCTGGTAAAATACTCAAACATTGTCCTACAATGAGAACACTGTCTTGTTCAGATATGGGAAAGGCAAGGCTGTGGCAAGAACATGAGAGGAAAAGGCACAAACAACCATCACAGCTGAGCAAATGTATAGCTGAGGTTTCAAAGAAGAAACCACAGGAGACACCAAATTTTCAGTTCCATGCTAGTCAGCCAAGCTAGAGAAAAATCTGTTGAGCCCCTGCATCAGAATGCAGATGAAGAAGAATGTACCTGGCAAAGAATGCCTGCACAATCTGACATGCACACAACCCCCCAGATTTGACTCTAAAATGACTAGTTATTATTATTATTATTATTGAAATTAATTGCTCCTGAGTTACCACATCTTGTGTATTTTAATTTAAGCAGGTGGAGGATGCCTTCACCTTTAAAACCTAGAGTTCTTCACCCTCCAGTAAATACATTCAAAGCACAGTAATTAAAACTCCAAGCTCCCAAAAGCAGATTCAAAGGATCTTTCAAGTGTCCTGAGTGAAAGCCACAGGCAAAATTCTCTACAGGGACAAACAGGTGAGATCCCATTAAAGTCTACACCACAAGTAATTAAAGCAGAACTCTGGTGATGAGCATACAGGCAGCAACTGGGACACCTCTAAATGTAAAAGTATGCTGCAAATATTGTTGGCTATGAAAAGCATGCTGCTGTAACATGACTTGAGATAGCGATATCCTGTTTGGGTCAAGTGGGAGAGTCAACTTTGCCTTGTCAAGTGAGATCCATTTGTAAAATTTCTCCTGAGGCACTTGCTTCCTTCCAAAGGCTCAGCAATTTTTAATATATTCTCTTCCTTGAAGATGTGTTTTTTGTGAAAGTGATGAGAGTGTACAGCACCACTCCCACCTTTTCCAAGATTGCTTTTGGTGTTATTTTGATGCCTCAGGAGTCTCGTTTCAGCCTTATAATAACCCACTTACATATGAACAACTCGTAGTTGTCACTGAGTGATGTTTCATATCTCCAGGCTTCCCATACCAAAAAACCTTGAAGCTTATTCTCTGTTTACATTTCTCTGATGTGGAGCAGTGGTGCTTTCCTGTACACTGCTTAAAATTTTCCTTCCTTATAAATTGAATTTGGCAGGTCCTTGCAGTTGTCTGCACATTGTATCACAGGAAAGGTAAAGGCTTGTAGGTGAGTGACTCCGTGATTAGAGAGGGGTGCTGGCTGGATCAAAGCCTTCTGTACACACAAGTCCTGCCACCCCAGGAGCCCCTGTGTGCAACAAACACCACAGTGATGCTGTGGTATCAAGAGGGACTACCTGCAATCACCAGCATGTCCTCAGCTCTCCTCAGCACCAGCAGAGGCAAGGAGCCCTTAGCAGTGATGTCTCCAGGTCTCCAGGGCCTCTCACATGGTCTCCCATCCATGTTCTTTTCAGAATAACCAGGATCAGCTTAAAATCCCTGGGTGGAGGTCTGTTATAAAAAAAACCCTGTTCTTTTTTTTTATCTCCCTGGTTACGAGCTTGGAGAGTTGATCTTGCCACTAACCATTATTTGGTCTGATATTAAACTAGAATGTATCTGTCATTGCAAAGAATTTTCCCTGCTCTTTGATATATGTTGTTTATCCAATGCTATACCACTGGTTCCAATTGCCTGAATAAGAATTGGGAATACACTGGATGGTACAAGACACTACAATGAGCAATTTTTACTCACCATAGCCTTGGATCCAGACAAGCAACAGAAACTGCACAGATTTTAAGTGAGAATGTGGATAACACAATTCAGTTTTTTGCTTCTCAAGCTGAATATGATTTGCTTCTTATTTTGTTTAGCTTTGGCCTGCCCAAGACTTGAGATTTCATTCACAGATGCATAGTCCTTATGTCTAAAAAACCTTCCAAATTACTACTTTCAATCTCCAGTCTCTCACAAATCATTGTATTTTTACTATTATTAAAAGTTTACTTTTAACTAACTCATGTTTTCTAGAATGCATTGTGATCTAGATTTGAAGGAATCAAGAACTGACCAGTGTATCCTCAGTTTGTTCTGGGGTTCAGTCCACCAATTCAAACTGAAATGTTCTCCTGTTTGTATCTTAAAAGTACCTGGATACAACTTTCAGACACTGGCAGCTGCTAGGCTATTGATTCTTCCAAAGCAATAAGCAATCCAATAAGTAATTTCTTGTTCTTTTGAAGGCGTTTATCCATAGTATTTTATTACCTTCTTCTCACTTAGTAAGATATGGCTGGAAGTTCTTCTGATTCTTCTCTCATTTACCCAGAAAATGAGGAATAACTTGAAATCAATGTCATTAAATTTGTCATGAAAGCACAGTAAAATCTTAGAAGGGCTGCTGTGTGCTACTCAGACTGATTTATTCAGGTTGATCTTCTTCTTTACCACCACAGATGTTACATTGAAAGGAAAACCTTTGTGTTTTGAGGTAAACTGCTATGGAGAAGTCTCACATACCAGCTATTGCTCAACAAGTGTCAGCCTTGCCAACACTCCCAAATAACCTGAAAAATCAGAGAGGTTTTGCCATATTCTTACCCCAAAAGAGATGCTCTCTGACCTGCTCACTCAAGGAATATCACTGGAAATATTCTGCAGTGAAAATGGGTAGAGGGAAGACAACTCCTCTGGCCTTTAGCAGCATCCACCCCAGTAAGGATATCAGATCAAACTGGAGGACTGAGAAACACCAACAACAGAGCTCAAAGGTGATGGGGTAATTTCCCCCCATCATCTTGTGGCTACAGGTGACCCCCTGAGCTGAAATGCAGAGAAACTGTTTGGTTTGCAGGTGCTCTGTGTACAGAGCATGCTGCCTTTTGGAGAGGCAATAGGGGATGTCCCAGCATCCCCCAATAACAAATGAAGTTCAGGGGAGTGGCAGGATAGAGGGGAGAAAAGCCACCTTTGTAATTTGGATTTTCTGCTGGACTTTCACTTCCTACAGGGGTTAAACTGCCAAGACAAATCTCCTACCTGCAGCAGTTCTAAACCCGTCTGGCAATAAAAAAAAAAAAAAAACAAGGACTACCTACCTACTCCTTCCTAAAAGGAAAGGCTGTACATGTGCAACCACAGGAATGAAAATCTCTTGTCTCTTCTATCCTGAGCTGTTCAATTGGAAAATATGATTACTACAAGTCCCTGGACAAAGTAAAACTTCTAGCACTGCTTCCCTGCCTCATTCCCATCTTGTTTTGAACCAGCAGGAATTACATAAAACATATTTGCAAAGAAGTCCTGTGCTGATGGGAAGGGGTACACATAGTTGCTCACCTGATCATCTCCCTCACACCCTTTGATAACTCCTAGTCAGCTGATATACCTCAGGAACAGCACATGAGCTAAACTCTGATCTCAGCCAGAGCAGTCCAGCCTTACTGGGTTTGATTAAATTCTTCAGGTATAACTGCTCATTGAAGCCATTCATATTTATAAAAATGCCTACACAGATGTTTACAAGCTCATTTCACGTTCTTTTCTGCACAGCAAAGAGTTCAGTAATTTACCACTCTTGCTTTCCTGTCTTTCTACCTATCCCTGCTGTCCAAGTAACATCAGATAGACTACAGCTGTTACACAGATTTAAGCAACTCTCCTTCCCCTCCTTCAGGATTTCTAAACAACCTCCTGATGCACTGAGTGGAGGGCACATACCAGAGTGGGATTTCTTCACATGCCCAGTTCCCCCAGCAAAATCCTTTGGCTCTCTCAAGCAGCTAGTCTGGCATTAAACACACCCCTATGTTTGCCATGGCACCCACAGATGAGTGCCTGGATCTCTGTGCTTGGGCAGAGGCAGCAGCCCTCACTGTAACCACAAGACCTGGATGTGCTCATGGTCCATGTGCCACCACACTCTCACTGACATGGTGACACGTGCTGCCAGTGACACTGGGAAACAAAATGCTTCCAAGCAGCCCAATGTGCACAGAACTGTGTTCCTGAACAGGTGCAAGGAAGGGTATGCTCCAGAAGCTTACACCGCTTTGCTAAAAAAAACAAACCAAAAACCGATTCCCTTGCTCACAGACCTATCCCAAGGTGCTCACTCCTAATTCATGCTCTCCCAGGGACCTTTTCTACCAGTTACTTCACCTTCAATTCTGCCCCACTGCTCTCCTCCACCCTGGCAAAAGTGAGCAAGCAGCCCAAGAGCAAACAATAAACTGTGACCTCTTCTACTCCATCCACTTAATACGTAACAGACTTTGCATTCCCGTAAGGCTGTCTGGGAAGTTGTTTGGTTTGGTTTGTATCTACCAGGGGTTGCCCATACTTAACTCAACAAGCCATATATATACATATATATATATATGCAAACACATACTTATGTACATATACAAGTATGCACATATTTTTACCTCCCACTATACATTAAAAATAAGCTACACTATGTATATATGCATGTATATGTAGGCAAATCTCACACAGGAAATTTCCAGCCTGGGGTTAGAAGGGGAAATCTAGCAAAGAGATGACCTCTTTGACCTCTGGCATACCTGCCTTTTGTACCAGGGGCCTGTTTAGTTAAGGAGCTATTTATACTTAATTCTCTCTATGGGAGACACAACTACATACACACACACAGAGACTGCAGAGGAAGAGAAGGAAACCTAACAGAAAACCAGCTTCATAGGTATACATTCAAAGGAGCTGATGGGGGAAAAGAAAAAATCTGTGTATGCAACTTCTGTGTAAACTACCTTTGAGAGCCCTGGAGTTTACAGATGCTTGAGGACACAGAAAAACACCTGCCCACCAGCTCTCTCTCACCTGATGAGAGCCCCTGTTACCCACAGAGCAGATGCTTCTTCACTGCTAGAGATCAGATACATACTTTTGACCCAACCTGATGAACTACACAAGCATCCAAATGTTAACAAAAGCAGACTTCATTACTCTAAGGAAAGCTGCTATGTGGCTTCAGATTCCTATCTGATTTGTCCCTCAGTAGAACATCTATCACCTTTCAAAGAACCATTTGTAAGAGAAAGATCACCATCATTCCTACCTGCCGAGTTAGACAAACATATTGGAAATCTTTTCATTGAAGAGCAGCAATTAAGGAAAAGAGTAGAAACAAGCCTTTTTCTGGCTTGTTTCCTTTTTATTTCACCACCTCTTTATATACAGTCTTAAAAAACTTATTGAGTGATTTTAGTAGATTTTAGGTTTTAGATTTTTAACTGGATCAGTGCTCTTGGTGTGTTTAGTGCTCACAGCAACCTCAAATCACTTTGTAGAAGCTAACAAATAACATTAGCCCCTTCAGCAGACAAGAAAACTGGGGTACAGAAAACCTAGAGGTACAACTGAGAATGTGAGGGGGTTCAACACCCTCTAGTGTGAACCTTTAATGTATTCAATATATTGTACAGTATTTCAAATTTTTTGAATTATAAATATCACTAAGAACCTTTGCATAAATAATTGCAAAGCCATTGCTACTCTTTTGAAGACATATCCTTTGAATAGTGCTTCTTTTTTTCAGTTGCTTCATTCAGAGATCAGGAATTTTGTCATAATGGGAACATTCAACATGCTAAAAAAAAACTGCAACAGTTTATGGAAAACATAAAAAAGAAAAAGGAAGTAAAGAACACAAGCACTCTTGTCTTGCCTTAGGGCTCTTTGTTTATCCAACCTGAATTTAACCATCCCATGGAACAATCAGCCCAGCCTATCTCTAAAGACAATACTTCAGCATTAATGCCAGCCAGCCTGATTGCAATCACTAACCTGGATTCAGCCCCAGTTTATGGAAACGGCAAACTAAATTTTACCAGCAGCAGAATGAGCTAACACAAACACTGTCATGAAGCCCTGCCCTTTGTCAACACTTCACTCCTGTCTCCAGTCCTGTGTAATGGATTTGTTGTACGTGTTTCCACATACCTTCTAACTGTGCTAGAGAAATTATCACTTCATTGCATCATACCAGCACTAAAAAGGCAGAAAGTAAAAAAGAACTGCAGCTTGACTGTGAGACTGGAAGAAGGAAGACACCAGGTAGTATACAGAATTTGTACAGGAATCAAGACTGGAAGATGTTGGATGGAAGTGCAAGTTATGGATTATTTGTCCAACAAAAAGAAGGGGCTTGAATTAAAACAGCCAGGCAAGTTGTCGGGGGGGGGGGGAGTTTGTGCAATGAATAATAAAGGATGGACTCTGTGTGCAGTTAACATGACAGCCTTTATAATTATTGATGAAGTTGTTCACTTGAAACATTTTTCTATTTGCTTTCTTTCCATACTTATACTAGCCCATTGTCCCAGGAAAATCAGATTAAGAGAGCAGTTCTACCATGAACACAAAAAAGCTGGCAACATCTGTTAATGCAATGCTGCTGAAAGAATAGCTGACTCACAGATAGAATTGCAGTGGATAAAGAAAAAAAGAAACATTGACTATATGATGATATTTGTCATTCCAGCCAAAGATTGCTAAAGGCTTTCTGTCAAACCCTACCAGAATGTTTTCTCCTTTAAAAGATTTGCCGCACTTAAAAAGCTAAAGCTGTAGGTAAAAGAGGAAACTTGAAAGAGGGGAATTATTGCAGAAAAAAAATTCCTCTTCTTTTCACCTTCCCCTGCTGAAAAATGGTGTTGGAAAGAGGTAGATAAATATAAGAAAAGAAATTTTTTTCCCTTCTTAAATTCTTTTGTCACAGTTATTTAAAGAAACCCCAAAGCCCAAAAAAAAAAAAACAAGCCCAACAAAAGGCAAAAGGACAAATTGCGTGAAACACATCTTAAAAAGGAAGAAAAAGTAATAAATTTCCAAATCATTCTTTCAACAGAATGAAAGAGCCTTTCTTCATATAGATTTTTTTCCCATCAGAAATAAAATTTGACACTGTGACTTTGCTTTTTTTTTAAATGAAAAAATCTTTCCTCATGCCTAAGCATGCTTCTAACAATTTGCTTTGGTGCCTCAGTTTGCACACATTCCCTCCTCCTCGCTCTTGGGAGAGCAGAGAGATCACTGCATCCTTGACATCTTGTGGTGATGCATATGAGGAGGAGGAGAGAAGATAAGGCCATTCACAGTATCAGCTTGGAAATCCTGCTTAAACCTCTCTTCCCATCAACTCCTGCTTGCTGAGCTCCAGCCTGCATAACTAATGCCCCTGCTTCTCAGACAGGGCAAACACCAGCATGATTCTACAACTGGGTCTCATCTCCAACTGACTGCAAACTCACCCACATAGATGATGTGTCTTAGAGGATTTAGGGCCACTGGTGCTGCTTTTCCTGGCTTTTGCTGGACATGACGGTCCATTTTTTCTATGAAACCAGTATTCAATGAGGACTGTGGTGTTGCTCTCTTCAGGAGGAAGAGAGCTGGAAACCAGGCTGGCGTTACATGGCAATTGGTGCCTCTGTGGAAGAGCAGAGCTTCCAGGTGATGTGCAGAGTAGTGCTACAGACTTTCCACTTCCTTTTATTTCTTATGATTTGACTAGAGCCCTGGCTCAAAGGCATTAGAAACCTGACCTAGTTTTGCCCACATCGACCCTCACAGTAACATCTGTTTCTCACATTTGATAAGCCCAGAGTGACCAGCTACAATGAGAAGAAAAAAGTGTCTCTGCAACAGAATTGCCCTACGATTTCACCAAAAAATTCAACCTGCATCCTGCTGGAGAACTGCAAGGAAATAAATGGTGCCTTTTAAACTGGCATGCCTCCAAAGCGCAATAACTGAGCTTTACTCTTTCAGTTATTCCCATTAAAAAGAAAAAAATTATCAGAAATGTTTATTCAACAGTGAATAAAATGCTCAAATCAGATAGGCTTTATCTGATAGTAAGGTAATGACTGACTACCAAATCACATGGCAGCAAAACATTTTTCATGGGTATGGTAAACGTGCCCTCACCTGAAAACCTCCGATTAAACAACAGTGGGGTGGGGGACTGCAGATAAGAACAGCAAAGTCACGTAACACAGAGCAAGTCTCTGGTGAAAAAGAAACCCCAGATTCTGGGCAACCACCTCCAAACAGAGCTGTGCAAGGGGTCCTAGTGCCTTTCAATGAACTGTCCACTGACTGCATGAACCTGGACAGCTGAGTATGAGTAGCATTTCTGTATGTTATTTCTTTGACTCCTATGGCAGACAATGACAGCTTCTGCAACACTTACACCATTTATATAAAATTAATGTTTTAAAAGGGGATTTTGTTGCCTTATGTAACTAGTATTGTGTAATTTATCAAGAAGTTTTAGTTTAGCTTACAGAAAAAGGAAAAAACCCAACTCTACATTCTCAGGAGACATTCTTTAAAAGTTGTTAGACAATTACACAGCAGTAAAGTTTACAAGAAGCAATTTACTTTCTCTAAATTCAATATACACTAAGTTGCTGGCAATTTTCAATCCTATTGTATCACAGCTGCTTTAAAGCTCTGTGGAAGTAGCAACTTCATTGCTAACCATTAATCTCCAAACATTTTTAGAAGCTCATAAGAGTAAGCCTGGAAAATCACAGTATCAGAGAGCACCGGGATGAAATAGCTCATGAAGGTTCATCTAAGCAGTATCAGCTGTGCCCAAACTACATCTGGCAGATGTGTGTTTAATTTCTTCATTGGAAACTGAGGTGGCAAAGGGACAAACACATGGCAAATCACCAACAGAGACCAAAAACTTCAAACTGAGAAATATTCCAAAACACAGCTTCTTCACATGGGTAAAGTTCCCTGTTAATCTTACTAAAAGGGTTATCAAGCACTGGAACGGGTTGCCAAGGTTAGTGGTGGAATCACAGTATCTGGAGGTATTTAACAGACATGAGGATGTGGCACTTAGAGACATGCTTTGGTGTTGGACTGGGCAGTGCTGGGTAAATGGTTGGACTCAATGACCTTAAAGGTATTTTCCAACCTAAATTATTCTATGATGAAGTTAATCCTTGATGTTCTTTTTCAAGATAAGCCAAATACATCTGCAGCTGTCACTCACCTAAAGCAATGGTCTATTGAGATAAAACATCTGTATTCAGCACCACAAGTTGGCAACAGCTTGATCACACAGGATCCACATGGAGGAAGGAGGCTGCTCCCTAACAATGGTTTCAAGGGGGATATTTTATTACTGGGTGAGCAAATGCCAACTCAACAGCTAGACAAAGCATTTACACTGCTGCTTTAGCCCCATCATACCTGTGCAGGGCTGTCTGCACACCCTTGGACATTATGAAGGGGCTCTTCAGGAAGCCCACTCTGCCCTAACTGCTGGCCACTTTACATGTTCCCCGAGGAAGGGCAAGGAAGGACTGGGTATGTATTTGGGACACTGACACAGCAAGAGCCCTACAGCCTGCAAGGCACATCCCCAAAATGACCTTCTGCTTCAGGACACCTCTTGAGAAGGCCCTTGCAACCACCCAGAGTCCTGTGGTGTGAATCCAATTTTCCAATTGTCAGATTTTTCCCACCCAATTAATACTAAACCTCAATGTTATTACCATCATTTTCACCACCAGGCTTGTAATTCATCTCAGGAATCACAATGAAGAGGGATTTTCTTTTACTGTTCAAATAACCAAGCCAAAGAGAAGTTGGATATCATTACACCTTTGTGCAGTTACACATTGCACAAATATCTGTTGCAAAATGCAATTTATATTACATAAATGCATTAGCAGTATTGCATTTACATAACAGCAAAGAAAATGAAGAATTACCTTAGCAAGGAAAATATTAATCAACTTGCTCTAACAAGCAACTTTAAAACAAATTGTAGCAGCTACAGATGCTTTTTAGTCAACCAAGAATGGCTCATCCAAGCACAAATAACTGACATTTGAGTCAGAAATTTCACTGATATGAACATGTTCATGAACATTTTGATATTAAGATTTAAGGAGATTGTAATTTTAATAAGAAGGGGGAAAAAAAAACACTTGGGATTTGAGAAAGAAATCCCCAGTAATTAATTTATCCTTTGCTTAAGAAAAAGATTCCTTTTTGTAAGTACATTGTGTTCTCATCCCCAGCTGGTTCCACACACTGCTCCAAATGCTAAGTATCTATAGAACAGCTCCAGCTTCAAACTATGTTAATGACCAGACATCAAGAATTTTTTCTGGGCACGAAAACAATTTCACTCTTGGACTGAGTTATCTGAAGGAGACATTGCTGCTATCTGGAACAGTTCAATGCAGAAGCAGAGGACTTAAAATTAAAATCATTTTGGCAAAACCTGCATGGCTTTTGGAAGTTTCAAGCACACTTTCATGTTCAAGCTGGACTTAGATCCCAAACACTTGTAGCAGACTGTCTGTTCTCTGATGTAGTGAGGATTAACCTGCTACTTTGTATGCCCATCTGAAAAAGTATACAATAAAAAGAAAACACAAACTGACTCAAAATAATCTGAGTACAATTTGATTTAAGTCAAGGATTACAGTACACACAGCTCACTTGCCTGTTACACATAGTAGCAGTAACACAGACAGCATGATGTCTGTTAAAGATATGCTAAAGGAATTCTCACCAGCACAGAGAAAATGCAATGTCCCTAATGGTTAAAATACTAATTGTTCTAATTCTAATTAGTGGGCACCACATATCAAAAGAAGTGTTGCTTTCTGGATTCTCCATGCTAACACCATCAAGTTTCAATACCTCAAAGACTTTGTTTCATGGGTAGTTTCTCATGCAATAATGTTTCCTTATTGCATGTGGATTATTGTAACACTTCTAGCATAAACTCAGAGGGGAGAAAAATGCTTTCCACAAGGCTTGGTTCTATTCCAAAGCAGAGAGAAAGAAAAACACGCACTGGCCTACTTGAATATTGAAATAGGTCCTTAGCAACTGGAGTCAATGCAACCTGGACTTTGTCAGTGCTGAACACAAGCATGCAAGTTCCAGTGGGCTTACTGTTCCTCTTGCACCTAGGGGAAGCTTTTGGCCTGCTCACTTAAACCCTCAACACAGCTTGGCAATGGATTCCAGGCACTGAAACTTCAATGGCATTTTAGACACAGGGGTTTAATTTGGTTTGGCTTGGTCTGAGTTTTAGACACTTGCGTGCCATGAGGTTTGACAACAGGCCCCTGCTCAGTACTAAGCTGTACCTCCTAGCCCCTATCGCTCCTGGTACTGAGAACATTGCTGAGAATCAAGACTTACTGCCTGTGAGAAAAGTTCTTTTCAATATAGCAGGTAAGCAGAACATTCATGTGTCTGATCAGCAAGGAAACGAGAAGAAATTTTTCCCAATCAAGTTCCAGTGCAAACTGCTTACCCACAACATTAAACATGCTGACAAGGTATGGGCTGAAATTAAGACTATTTTTTTTTTCACAGACAGAATATAGGAGTGACATGCCAAACGAGAGGATAGAATTAGCAATTAGTGTCACTTGGCTTCACTGTTCAATATGCATGCATGAAGAGGCATGACAGCAGATCCAGACGGATAACACGAGGAAACAGTCGGTACATGGTGGGATCAGTATGTTGTGCAATTTAAACAAACAGTGTCTAATATCAAGTAGGATGAGTCACAAGCATGCAGATGATCCCCAAGGTTTCTCAGCGAGCAGATTCAGATCTCTGTGCTTCTTTCACAAGTGTGCAAAAATTATCTTTAAATGTTAAACTCCTCAATTCTTTCTGTCATGTTGAATAAGTCAAATAGTGGTATATTCCTTCTTGGACATGGTATTAGGCAGCTTATTGTGGCATTTGACTTTACACAGGGTTGTCAGAGCAGATCTTGCATTGTGGCATTGTGCCAGAAAGTACAACCACTTAGTGTTACAGGGCAGCAGGACTTCCACTGCTAATTCAATGTGTGAAATTATTGGGTAGGCAGAAACACAGGCTAGATAGAAAACTAACTCAAATGACAACTAATAAGTGGTCCTTCTTACTGATTTAATCCCTACAAAGTGCAGTTCTGTGGATGGTGATACACCATTCTCATTAACTCAAACCAGAGGGAAAACTGTAAACACATACAGTAAGGCAGAATGAGAGTCCAAGTTCACAGATTTCAAAGATTAATGAGAGACTTCTCTAATGTATCCAATACTTATTTCAAGGTATACAGTTCTGAAGGTTTTTAGAGGCCCATCATTACTTGAATGAGCTTGTTCTCTAGTTTGGCTAATACACACACGTGTGAGTTTGTACATGGATTTACTCTTCCTATACAAAGGTCCTGTTTTGTATCTGAGTACCTGAGTATCTGTATACAAGAGTATGAGCTCAGAAAGAGAAAATCACCTAAGTGATGAGGAATAGACATTTAAATACCCAAATTCACTGCCTTGCTTAACCATCTATGATGTGCTCCAGAGGCACCTTGCCTCAGTGTTTCACAGCATACATTCCAAGACCACGTGGAGGAACTACTACTTTTCAGCTGAACTGTTTATGTGTGCAATATTTCACCATCCACAGAAAGACAAATATTAACATTGGCTGCTCTAGTAGAAAACCCATCTTCTGATTTTCAGCAGCAGAGATTTTAAACATTTTGTAAAAACCTACAATCTTTATGCAAACTGATAGATTATACCTAGATTCATCTAGGACTGAAGTGTTTGTAACTGCTTGAAAGAGCTGAAGAAATACTCTAGGTTTCTTCAAGGCACAAACTCTTCTACGTGTTCCATAGCTTTCCAAGCTCTACAACACAATCTCCTAGAGTAACACAGACTGACACCATTTCATTTGGTCAGCTATGATACACACAGAAGAATTAACTTCAGTCTGTGGTAAACGAGTATTAATCATCCTTGGACAACTCCACAGATGTACTTTCCACCAAAAACAGCTCATACAATCATGGAATGATTCTATCCTCCTTGGACTACTTCAGAGATGCATTCCACTAAACACAGCTCATACAAATGTCTGTTCTATTTCTCCAGGACTCTTTCTGACTCTACAAAAAGACTGGTGGAAAACTGGGGTAATGGCATTAGGCTACAAGTTTAGAACTGTAAATTCTGATCAGGACTCAGTCCAAAGATTTAATCTGCAATCTAGACACCATAGAAAAGGTATACTGAGATTGAGAAGAGGAGAGGAAATAGACAAACAAGCATATATGCATAAATTACACAGGCATAAATTATATATATATATAGATGCATCTAAGATCTACTGACTGCCTAAAAGACCCTACTCTCCTGGAACCTACAAATGATGCTGCAATTCTTTCTGAGAACATGAATTCCCAAGTGGTTGGAAGCTCAGTCACCAGGCTCTGCAGAGCAGTATATATGTCTGTCACTGCTCTTACTCCCCTAGACAGCAGATCAAACACAGCATGTCCTGCAAACCCCAAAACTTCACCATAACTTTAACCTTCCTAACTCTGGAGTCCAGAAAACTCAAGGGTTTTCTCAAGGGTTGCTCTGTCACAATTAACAGAATCCTTGGGTTATGTTCTGTCTGATGCACAAAAAATTTCACTATCTTCCCTGGATAGGGAAGCAGAAAGCAAGTTGTGGTCTTATGGCTTTTATAACTTATTGCCCAGTTTCTTTGTGTCTTTTAATACTAAAAAGCCAGTAACAAGTGTACAAGGACACTGAAACCATGCCAGTCTCTCTTTTGGATCTAGGATGAATGAATAATTAAGTGATAAAAGAGGGAAAATTTAGATTAGGTTTTACCTCTTACTCTGGTCTGCCCACAAACAGGCTGTGGTTTACACATGGGTATTCCCTGCCCTGTTCAGACAGAGCAATGTGAACAATTTGCTGTAACTAGCTGGTATTTGTAATTCAAGCTGTATATACAGGTCATCTGGAATGTTATGCTTCTCTTCCCTGATGAATTAACTTCTAGAGGTTGGCTTCTGGTGGGAATACTCATGGTTCTGCATTCGTCATCTGTGCTAAACACTCACAGCTTTCCTAAACATTCCTGCCAGTAAACACTCACTGGAGAGCTGGAACACAAAGAAAGAATTTGTTGAAAATTTCTAATGAGACTTTGAACCAAGGAAAGTCATTTGCTTTATGTTTATGATTAGCACACTGAGTTCCTGACCTGGTCAGACCTTAAGGTGGTACCACAGAGTAGATGTTAATTTGCAACAAATAATAAATCAAACTGGTCTAGTTTGACTCACCCAAACACCACAAAAAAAGGGCTGGTACTGAGGCTCTTCCCTGGGCAGTAAGCCAAGAAATCCAGTGCTGTGTCACTTTTATCCACATTCCCCTCTGCATCATCAGTCTGGCTACAATCAGCTACAATCTTAGTGAATGCTCTTCCCAAGAAACCTACAGAAAATCTCAGTACAGAAACATCAGCTGATCAGAACATGTCCCCTCACCCAAGCCACTACATTCCCTACTGCATAGCAGTCTGCTTTTCAACTGAATGGATTCCCTCTGGCATACAGAGAGAAATACAGGTGAGGTTAATAGTGGGACCCAACTCATCTCACCTGGCTTTAGCCATTCAAAGATATCTGGGTTAAACCAGCTGCCCAGGCTCCCTCTCCAGTCAGTGCAAAGAGCTACATTTAGGAGCAGATTTGATCCTTGTGTTTTAGAAAGCCAGGAGACTGCTCCCATCTCTTCTCTGTAGCCCTGATCAAGCTTCCCAATAACACTAGGTCTTGGATATAGAGATAGCACTCTGTGAAATGACAAAAGTGCTTGATTCCTCAAAGAGAATAAGGTTGCGAGTCTCACAAACTACAAATTCCTGAAGAAAAATCAACTCCTCAACAAGTACAACAGTTCTTAAAAAAAAAAAAATTAAATTAAAAAAAAATATATATATAAAACATCTTTCATGGAGAATTAAAAAAAAACAAAAATTAAAAAAAAATATATATATATATAAAACGTCTTTCATGGAGAATTAAAAAAAAAAGAAAAAAAGACACCAAACCAAACCCAAAATCCAGGGCCAAAGGAATGGGTAGCAATAAGCAACAGTTTTCTATAAGACAACACTTCCAAAAGAAAAGTCATTCATCGTATTATTGCAAGCATAAGCGTGCCTTTTATCCATCATTGCTGTAGAGTGATAACACTTCCAGGCTGCTTCCCCTTAAAGTCCCAAGAGGAAAACAGAGATTTTTGCCAAGTCGCCTGTTGCTACTTTTTATCCTGAGTGTTGCCTTTCATCATTACAGAATGGGAATTCTGCCACTGATATCAAAGACTCTCATGATCATAATTGTAACTTCAGCTTTATATTAATGTACATGTGTTTAATTTAATTGCTTTGTTTAAAGATAAAAGAAAAAATGGATTTCAAATCTCTCAACTGATTTCACTGCACATGTTCATAGTTCTGTAGTTAAAAAATTTATGCAGCTTTTTCCTCTCCCCACGGGGAAACAGCAATAGGAGAACCACACCTATCTGTCTAATGAAAATAGCTATAAAATGTTTACATTTTCTCCATTGTAATGGAAATTTTACACTGTTCTACTGTTAAACTGATTTCTCAAGTCCTTATAATCTAATGTTTTAAAGATAATTTCATGCAAATTTGTCTGGAGAGGAGGCTAGAAGCTTAACCGTCTTTGAAAAACAAGGAAAAAAATGCTTTAAGGCCATTGTAGGCATTGTAGCATTGTAGATATAAATCAGCACAGTTTTGTTAGTGGAGTTACATTAATTTACATTTGCATAATTTTTTTCAGAGGCTTAGTCATTCTGAGACAACATGTGACAATCCGAAATCAATTTTATAGAATAAGATAACACATCCAACTTCACATTTACATAGATTTTAAGTAGGTCAGCTGACCATGCCTATGCGTGCAAAGGAGCATTCAGCTCACATAGGGATTTCTCTCAGCAGCAATCTTCTCTAGACTGGGAGAGGCTACACTCAAACATTTATTTTAACTTCTTAACACAGCTCTAAGCTTGGGGTGCTGTGCAGGATTAAGTATGCTCCCCACCCTGGGTGGTAGCCAAGGGAGCAAGGATCAATCTGGAAAAATCCACACCCAGCTTGCCTATGAGAAAAAAATGTGATTTTATTTCCTGTAAGTAGCAGATATTTGAAATACAGAGAGAGGGAAGGAAAGGTTTTCTCTTGGTCTTTTTGTTTGGATTTTTTTTCAATCCTAATTCAGTATTAATGATTTGAGAACTTTATAAAATCTGTGATGATCTCAGTGAGTTTGCATGGTCTAACAACTTTTTCTAACCCCCAAGACTAAGACCTAAAGGATGGGTTACAAATGTTCTTCTTTTAGTCACAACACATTCATGAGGTGTTTTTCTGTTAGGGTTTGAAGGGGCGACATTTGATTTTAATGTGAATAGATAGCTTTTGCTTTACCCCATTTTTAAACCAGGCCTTCATTTTTGTATTCTGCTCAAGTCAGAAATAAATTCATGGTGTTTCCATTACTATTATCTTTTAATGTGAATAGCTAGCTTTTGCTTTACCCCATTTTTAAACCAGGCCTTAATTTTTGTATTCTGCTCAAGTCAGAAATGGTGTTTCCATTACTGTTATCTCGATGTATTTTCTTTAATTCATATTTAATGGATTGATTTAGTGGACAGTAAAGAACTGCTTTGTACTTTAATAGTAGCAGCCATGAACATTAACCTGAGCCCAGGCAGAACACGTGAAAGAAGCTTGGCAAAGTTCACATCATCTACCTAACTGTGAAAGGGTTTCTGCACACCTGCTCCTGCTTTTGAAAACACCAGGTAGGTCTTGTGAGTTTCTTGATTCTTTCCACTCATGTAGGCTACAACACAGCAAAACACATTATTTGGTGTACACAAAATATGCTGCTAATGGTACAAGTGGGGCTGAAGGAATGGGATAATCTAATGATTCTAGTCACATTACTACCTGTGCATTTAAAAAATTGCTAGTTTTATTTTATTATGTATTTATTACTTTTAAAAGGTTTGTTATTGCCAGAGTGAGCTGGAGTACAAATAGGATGAAAACAGCACAAAATATAATTACACCAGAAAAAAAGAAATTAATTTCAAGAGAAAAATTGCACATTTTCCATATACTCTGTTCTCAATAGTTCAAGGGTAATTGCAAATCATCGTAATGACCACCAGACCTGTATTTTCACATTATGCACATATCAAGGTAGAGCAGGTTTAAGCAACTGGAAGTCAGCGTATTACAAGCTCACAACAAAACTACTTTAAATCAATGCTCCTGTAAATGGCTACTTTGATGTTCAAGAACCAAATGTAGCCTGAGCTTATTCTGGCCATACCACTTCATATGGCTTCTTTGGTTACTTGAAATCATACATTTTATCTACCTGTGGACTGCTTAGACTCAAGTGAACCCATTTATCTTTTCTCTCAGACTCTTACTGACCTTCTAAGAAAATTTTACCATCTACAAGTAATGGAAATAAGATGCTAAGGTCTGAACCAGCAATTATGAATTGTTCTAAAAGTTAAGTTTCAAAATACTACCAGAAAACAACAGTTCTTCTGCTAGTACAAGACACAGGTGACCAGCATATCACCTGCTGCAACACCAGACCTTATTTGTATGGATGCAAAGCACTTCAAAGTGACAGAAGTGCCCACAGTGGCACTGACCTGTCTGTAATGACCACAAACTGGCAACTGAAATTTTTTAAATATGTTATCTTTTGCCTCCTCTTTGAACTGAGCTCTATTTATCTGTTCTTCTGTATTTAAAAGAAGACTTACAGCTAAAAGCCTCCTTTCTCTTTTCTTTTTAATTCAGAGGAAATCTTGGAGCAAATCACTATTCTGTTGGACAGGCACTTTCTTTGAAAGGGGAGATCACCATAATTTCCTGGCTACTCCACTGCCCTACGTACAGCTGCCTTTCAAAGTCACAAAGCCAGAAGTAACACTAATGGTCTCCAAGTTTCCACAGCTAACTTTACCCAGATCTTGCACCTTTTCTGGATGCCACTGGCTGCAGGTCAGCTGAGGGGAATTCCATGCTGAGTGTCTCATGTAGGACTCTCTCCTGGACAGCATGTCCCAAGAAGGAGGAGAGCATTCAGTGCTATGCTGTTGTCTGGGCAGAGGACCCTTCCCCAAGGATCATCCCTGCTGTTTTCTGACCTGACACCAGGCACAATCTAAAGACAAAGAAAACACAGAACATTGGGCTGCTCCTACATGCTGTGTGGGTGCTCTGGAGGGGCTGAGGGAGCTGCAGACAAATCAGGTACATCTCATCATTAAGGCTGACTTGGCATCTCCCTTTACAGGGAGAATGATGGAAGAAAGTTCAACATACAACATACTCTGAAGCCAATATAACGTTTTGCACTGGAGAATCTTACTGTAAAATGGAAAAGGTTAATAAGAATCAACAAGAACAGAAAACACTGGGAGTCTATTTTCATTTCATAGCAGATGCAAGAGTGCTTTTACGTTGTGTTGACTCTAAGTGACATCCCCTGTACTGATCACAGGCCTCCACTCCTAATAAAATCACAACACCTTCCCCTAAACCTACTTGGTCTCAAAGCAAAAAGGGCATTAGCACAGTATGACTGAAAAGCAGAGAAGTTAGAAGTCGTTAATGTAAGTGTTTGTACTTAAATTGTTTGTTTGTTATCTTCCTGGTACTTCAGGAAAAGAGTCTTTGTTGGGAGAGTTAGTTCCTGTATTCCAATTCATAATACCTACCTACATATAAAGAGATGTTAATGCACTTACAGAGCCTGACTCACATCTCTCTAAACAAGTAATAATTTTTCTTTATGTTTCCTGAGGGCCACAAACCTCATTGGCCAAGTAGCCATCATCATTTTGGTAACAAAATTACTACAAGAATTAAAACTATCAGTGTGAGGAAGACTCTAAAAATTATGGACCTGGAAAGATAGGATAATTATTTAAGCCAGCCCTGCTACGAGACTTAATTTAATAATTTCATGGTGATCCCTTTCAATGCAGACATACAACAGGCGACACCTACAGATGCAAGGTCAGACACCACTCAACGTTTGCATTTTTTTTGCTCATCAGGCCATGGATAAGGTTCAAGCTCAGTGATGCAGCTCACTTTTCAGTACTTCTCAGGTAGCTGGACATGCTATAAGACAACCCCCACTTCCTGCTAAACACACCAGCACATTCTTAGACAATTCGTCATCCTGAAAAGCAGCTGAAACAAATAAACAGTCTGACTAAGAAGCAGAAAATAGTAAACTGATTATGGGTCAAATAGCAATAGGTGTTTCCGGCTCTCTGCATACTGAAAATTCTCTGCTTGCTTGGGGTTTGCCAACTGCTTTAGAGGAGAAGCTGAGCTCCATCATCCATATGTGCTGTGCTCTCATGTTACCCATTTCAGTTCCACGTGCCTGTGTTTTCACATCTGTAGGAAGTGATGCCAAGTCCTTACCATTTTATCTTGTGAATTGCTTATGTCTGTAACCTACTGTAGTGCCCTATTACCAACAGCTGACCAGCCTCCATTTATATGTCCCAGGGAGGGCTTTAGCTCAAACAGGTTTCTGCATTAAAATCTAGAAAGGGGACCTTCCACTTCTGCATGGTGGTACTTCAAAGCTGCAGGACCAACCTGCTACATTAGTTACACCCTTCCTCACATGGATCACCACTCCAAGGAACACTGGCTTCTTTCCCTCCTCTGCGTGGGCAGCTAAATGGCACCTGACAGCCTTGCTGAATGATCTTGCCTTAGAGAGAAGCATTTTGCTGCTTGGGAGGAGAAGGGAGCTAACTACTAAGACCAAAATTACCCACATCTGCTACTGCTCTAATCTTTTTTTTCCATGATACACAGGAGTTGGGAAGAATTTGAAGATTTCCTCAGTGCACTGTTCTGAAAAAAACCACGTTAGGTTACTTAACGTGCTTCCGTGGTCAGGTGTGTTTGGATTAGTTGTGAAGAGATGGAAAAAAAAATAAAAGCTGTATGACATTCAGCTGCTATCTTCTATCTGTTAGCACAGGATATCAGAGCACTGCATCTCATAGCCAGTGGCAGTTATTTGTGAAAGAATGTAAGAACAAGGCAAACATACAGCAACATACTCTCTACTTGTTATCCTTCTGGATTTTGGAAATCTGTGGTTTAGAGACTTTGCAAACCCAGGGGCTGCATGTAGCCTTTTGGGTTAAGTAGCTCCTCCTGATCTGAGATATCCCAGCCTTTAAGTGAATGACAGAAATACATAAGCACGAAAATGTTGCTAAAACAAATATACCCTCTTCACACTAGCATGGCATTGGTATAATGGTTGTTTGCTGTGGAGGACAGTGTGAAATAATACCTATCTACTGTGTCTTAATTAAGATGAAAGCAAGAGGACCTGAAGAAGAGGAAGGGATGAGTGATGTCTCTGTTATCAAATGAGTTGATCTAATACAAACCAAGTATTTTCAGAATGCAAAGGTAAAGAAATAGAAAACAGGTAAACAAAATAAAATGTTTCAAATTGCACTGAAATTCATAAGTGAATTAAATGTCAGACTTAATTCAGCTGTTCAGAAAAGTGGTTCATTGTACATTGTCTCTGGGTTTAATTTTCTAAGGCTAAATCATCACTTCTGAGCTCTTGCAAAAAGCAAACCAGTGCTAGCACTGCTCCATGTGTCCAATTTAACTTTCTGATGGTATTATTCCTTTTATCCAGATTCTCCTGCTGAAAGTTTTGTGCTTCACAGTCCAATCACTTCATGGCCACAGGACACCTCATCCTTTTTATTCTGTACCCCTGCAGCCTCCCAGGCCTAACCTTCATAACTCTGTGTTTTGGTTCGTACTCCATCTTCCGCGTGACCCAGCCTAGCTTTGCTCCCATCTCAGTCTGCACTCCACACCTGTCAGAACAATTGCTTTGGCCCATGGCATGCTCACCTAACACCCCTCATCTGGCACACACAACCTGCTTGCCTTGACCCTTAACTTAGAATGTCCATGCCAAATTAAGTTTATACTGTCTATTCCATGAAAACCTTTTTGTACACTTGCGCTGCCACCCCCTTGTCACTTTCCTCCTAGCACTGATATGCACAATGCCTCTGTGCAGCTCATTACAGAAAATCCCTAAATCTACCACTTCCTCTTTCTTCAGAGCTTACTTCACAGAGAATGGGAAGGGCAGCTGCTATAAGATAGGATCTCAGTTAATAATCTGCTGTCATTTTTGTAAGTGTCTGAACGTATGTGATGTTCACATCACAAACTCAGGAGAATATATTCTCATGTCTTCACCGATGGATTAATTCCAAACACATCAAAGACCTTCTGTATCAGAACAACAACAACTGAGCTGCTCTGGGACAACCAGGAATCAAAAGCCAAGTGTAAAATATGCAAGAACTGTATGCAAATTCTCTTGAGAGAAGCATGAGCAACAGAGACAGTCTTCTAGAGACGATTAGACAGTTTCTTAAGTTTGATTATTTTAGGTATGCCCATAAAGCCGCTGCTTTGAGAGACATCTGGCACAGTTCCCTTTTTGGTCAGAACAGCAAACAGAAATGCTTCAATTAGCTGAAATTGAGTTCAGTACAGGCTATGACATCAATACCATTTTTTACATAGGTGACATACAGTCTCCATGATCAGCAGAATAAAAAAAGAGAAGAAAATCTTAATAATAAAAGGGCATGAACTTAATATTACAAACTTTTAGTTTTACTGTCTCTTCAAATGGCTCAAAAATAAGAAATTTCACATAGTCCTGTAGGATTAGAGCAGTAGGCCATAAAAAATGCAGAAAACATCTTCAAGAATTTTGAGCTAGGGTAGCTGCGATGCTAGAACTGCCCCTGTAAGTAAATAAATAACAAGGACAAGAATTTACACAATTTAAAAACCCCAAAAACCTAAACAACACCACCATCACCACCAAAATTATGCCTGTTATTTGCAGATTAATCTATGCAAGGTTTCCCTAAGTTCTAGGTAATGAAGCAAATTCACATTTATATGATCTAGAAATAAATGAGATCACTGGTTTCAAACCCCTAAAGTGACTTGAAAAGAACAAATTTTATGTGACAGCTAAATGTGGTAATAAGTTAGAATAGGAGAAGAAATGGAATTCTGCCCTAAAAGAGGGGACAGATTGTGCATTGAAATTTCCTTCCAATCATACTTCTTGTTCTGCATACTATAAAACTGAGGCAGGGAGGGAGACATAGATAAACAGGAGCTAGACACAGAGATCTAAGAGTAGCTGAAAGTGGAAATAATTCCTGATGTAGGATTTGGTTTTCTTAATTTTGTCAACCAAATCCTGCCTCGGGAATTGGGCAAGTTTGATCTTGTTGGGTGTATGGGCAACATCTCTTCTCTGTGTTCACAAAAAAGGTCACCTGCGCACAGCTGAGATGGACTTGTTTCTCAAGCAGAGAAACTGCCCACATTTTGCAGGTAATTTCACATGAAGTAGTTTAGCAACAAAGGAGCTGACTTTCATTTTTCCCCTTTTTCACACACCGTAAATGCCTGACTCCTGCTTTTGGACAGGATGAAATGCAAAGTTGCTAAAATAAATAAATAAACAATTAAATAAATAACTAAATAAAGTTGTCCCCATCTCCCACCACCCACCCATTCCTGCGGGATGACTGGCTGTTTCATAATCAGGAAATGTGTGAACACTTGGGGGGTGGGGAAAAAACAACATCTCATGAGGTTGCAAGCCTTTTCCAAAGACTTAAATACACTTCAGATAAGAATCTAAAGAGACAGGAGAGTTCCAGACATCTTGAGCTTTACCCTTCACTAGTTTCTGACTCAACTGATTTAGGTGCTCTCTTCAGAAAGACGAAGAGAATGCACCCATGTGGACAACTCTGTTCCATTATGTGCCATGTTTCAGCTTGAAAACTATTTATTTTTTGCTGCAGAACATCTCAGTTGGCATTTCCCTGCTTCACAAATCTAATTAAAACAACCCTATAGCAAACTACATTTAAGCCAACCCAACTATGTGGGTTTAGGGTTCTGTTAGTATTATTATTTTTCCTCTAAACACGCATTTACTTCTTTCATTATTCTGTGCTCTCAGTATCATCTTCTACCTCTTTTTACTGAGTCAGACCCTTCTGCCCTTACTCCAGCAAAACTTTCCTCCATTCCACAGAGAAGAACACTGTTAGAAACTTCTTTCAGAGGTCATTCATTTATATCTCTTTTTGGACAAGCTTGAGGTATTCTTTTTTTTGCTCACACCCCTTGATTGTCTATGTACTGAAGAGTTGTTAGCACAATCCCCACACCAAAGGTACTAACATGTACGGACGCTTAATTCTCCCATTTGTCTCCCAACTTGAAGCCCAAGTAATTAAAAAATTAGCATTCTGTTTGCATCATCAAGGAGCAGAAATACTAAGGGGCTACAGCAGCTGAAAAAAAACTGAGCAAATGCAAGAACACAGAACAAGAGATTTTTGACAAAAGAACTTGCCCAGTAACAAACAGCTGGAAAGGGAGTAATTCAACTGGGGACCACATGAGATGCATTACCCACCCTTTCTTCCTGACATTTCATGCTCCTAGTGTCTGAGCAAGATGCTCATTAATCCCCAGGATCCCAAGTCTGGCAATTTTAGCTGATGGGTGAGTTGCCGTGAAGTTTCCCGTCAGCTGCTGTTTGCAGTGATTGCACTGTGAGCTTGACATGCATTGCATTGTTCAGGCTGGTTTTGTTCTTTTATTTTGCTTGGGCTGGCTGCCTCCTGGAACCTCCACTCTGCCTACTTCCTGAGGATTAAAGCATGTCTTCTGGGCAAGGAGACGCAGGGACCACCTGCAGATTCTGTTTATATATCCAGCCTTGTAGTCTGATTGATCTCACAATAGGACTGCATAATGTAAACACTTCATTATTCCACCAAAGGATATGTGCTCTACCACCTATGGTCCCTCCAACCAAGAGTCAATTTTAGATGGTTAAAATTTGTTAAGCCACACCAAAAGAAGCTAAACAAAGGAAAATCCATCCTTGCAACATGTTTAAGTTTTTTAGTTAGACTAATTAAATGCAATTAAGTTGGAAACTTTAGCCTACCGCTTTACTGCAGGATTTTGCCACCAAGCCCAAGCAGTGCTCAGGTTTGATGCACTATTTCACTGTGTCTAAAAACAACCAAAACTCAGGTTATCAACAGGATTTATTCCCACTCTGGACTTAAGACACCACAAGTTCAGCCTAGGGAACTTCTTTCTCGACCCAGGGGGCTCATGGGAGGCACAGATCCAGCTACAGAGAAATGAGAGCCTGAGGACTCACCTTCACCTTTCCTTGGCTGTTTTCAACATGGCACCTACTCACTGTGCCGCCTCCAAACCTGACACCGCAGAGGGGCAAGGTGAGAAGGTGGGGAGGACACTTTTCTGTTCATTCCAAAACACAGAAATGAAGAGCATTGATGCTTCTAAGTATTTCCCACAGGAATTTTGTAACAGTATTTCCTTTTGCCAGGCGAGAAACTGAGAAAAAGAGGCCAATGCCCACCTGAAGATTTTGAGAGGGCAGTCATGATCTGTACCAGAACATTGAGCAGACCTTACTGCTTCCTGCACTGAAACTTACACCACTGTGTTCTCTTTGCTCAGGAACAAACACCTCCTCTTACTTAGAGCCAAAGGACAAGTCAAGGGCAGAGCCATGGCCATAACACTGCAGCTCCTGAGCTCGGGGTTCAGCTCTTATGAGCATTTCAACATCGTTCTTGTGGTTTACTTCCCTTTGGGAATTGTTTGTTGGTTGTTTTGTTTATTTAACAGCATTAATTAAAAACTGAAGGCACACCCAGCTAAAGCAAGACACAGCAATCTGAGGAACTGCCCAAGTTCCTCAAGAGGGAGGAGAAGTTTACCCTGAATTTATCTAGGTAGATAGAAATAATACAAGAAAAGAGAAATACTGAGTACGTCAATGTCTGTAATGCACTCTACACGTATCTCAGATTGCTCCCGAAAGCATAAACCAAACTGATACTATTTAATTCAGCTTTAAATAAAACATTTTGATTAGTAAGCAAGGCATGAACACACACAGATTGTCAGGGTGTCTGCTGAACAGGGCATTCACAGCTTCAGCACACAAAACAACCAGAAGGTCTTGACTAAATAACAGACACAAGCAAGGCATGTAACCACTTACTAAGGTCATTTAAAACACATCCACACTTACTTGCTTTACAGAACTAGATCTTAATTGTTCAGCAAATTACAATAGTTTGGTGTTTACATCAAGCACTTTATCAACTTAATTACTTTTTTTTTATTATTACTTTTCTGTTTTGGATCGCATTGTAAACTTTTAACAAGACCCTCTGTGCAACTTCAGAGAGCTTGAGTCTGGCTGAAAAATTAGTGCCATTACCTCATTGGCTAGTGCTGACCCCTATATTTTATGATGGGCACCTGAATTCACATAGAGATTAGTAAGTAAGAACAGTTTGAACTCTGACAGTTCTCTGAATCCCTGAAATAATCCTAAGAGCATTCCAGACCTAAAAGTAGGTTCTGGTCATTCTAATCTATATTCCTAAGAAGAAAAATAAAAAGAAACTTAAGAATTGGAGTGGAGACAAGCATAGAACCTTTATAAAAGAACCTATATTTAAGAAGAAAAAATTTATTTAGATTTGACAGGGAACAGATAAAGCCAAGATTTTAAAACTAGCATTGGTCCAGGAAGGATTACTGCTTACAGGCTTTGATAGATAAAGCAGTTTTAAAAAATGCCCTGGGCTAGATTTTTCTCTGAATTTTTCTTAGTAGACTTCATCCTTGGAGGTTTCTTTTCATATTCAAAACTATACAGTTTATCCTATCTTTACCAGCAACTTACTGGAGGAACAGCTTCTTGCTGTGCAAATTGTTCCATGATTTCATTTGAGAAAGTCCTTACATAATGAAAAAGAAAGGAAATTGAAGCTGACTCTAAATCCTTCCATATACTGTGCTGCCTTTCCAGTCTTCAAATCAATGGAAGACAAAAACTACTTGAATCAAGAGTAGGATCAATCCCCTATTTTGTAAAAACTCACCAAAAAGGGAAAGCTCAACTTCTTCCCAGCTGACAAGCCTTCACACCTGGCCAGGCCAGCTCCTGCCATTGCACGCAACTACGCTTGCACCCAGCTGTTACTCACCTCTCTTGCTGCAGGAGCAAGCCATTCTCCCCTGAACTTGCCAGCACTGTTCCATCCCAGAGCCAGGAGAGCAGCTCTCCTTGAAAACTTTGCTATCACCACCCTCACACAACAGAACACGCTTGATGTTTGAAAAGGAGTCTGTGCTGACCCCAAGGAGGAAAGTTGCTGTACAGAGGCCTCAGAGCATTCTGCAGGAGAAGCAGGCTCTCCCCTCCCACCCCAGCAGGGCTCAGCAGATGAACATCATCAAGTTGTTTGAGCTCCCCAGGCCTTGAGCTCTTCATCTGACAGCAGATGGGTAAAGGCCTCAGCACCTGAGAGGAGACTGACAAGACTTTACAAACTTCCTAACACAACACAAAAATCTCCTGCAAAACAGAAATTCTACTTAGGGAATATGTCTGTAGAGCTTAATATTTATTTTTTTAAGGGTGGCATAGCTATAATTCAATTCATTCTGACTAATGTGTCCAGACTTGTTCCTCATGCCCAATAGATTTTCTTTTAACTTGCTTTCCCTTTAAAAACTTTCCCACCATTTTAGGACCTGTCTTGCACTCCCTAAGTAGATAAGTTTTGATTTATATTCTCTCCTGAGTTAGGAGCAGCAGAGAGAAAAAAAACGTATTTTCTTTATCAGACAAAGAAATCCTCGTTTATCTCTTTCCCCCCATTTCCCCCAACAGGGAGGGCTGGCAGAGCTGGTCAGCAGAGCTGCTGTTCTCAGCCCACGTGCAAAACACAGCAGAAAGAAGAGAGCTGCCAGGTTGGCAGCCTCTGCTGGAACAGCATCTGTCTTACAACAGGCATCTGGAGAAATGGCTGGAAACCCAAATCTGTGGAACATCAGTTTTATTAGAGATGAAGCTAAGCTACAGGTTTGGAATCCGAATCTCAATTTGTTTGCAAATTGAAGAACCGGGGACTTGCTTCAATGCTTTATAGAAACAAAACGCCATGAGGTTTTGATCTGAACCAGAAAAGTCAGGCCTGTTCAGAGCCTGGCTTTTTCTTTGGGACCTGTGCCTAATCACAGCTGAGTGATTACTCAGCACTGCTTGTCCAGTTCGTTCACATCTGTGCTGTTATGTACACTTGGCGTTCTTTAACAGTTATGTCTGTGATCAGGTAAATCAAAATGGTTTTTTGCTTTTGCAGAAAGGAAAAATAATGTTGGAGGGGGAGTTTAGGGGATCACCTGAAACATTTCAGTTTCTGATTTCTGACCTCTACAAAGAGCCACAAGATGTGGGTGTTTTGTGCAAAAGCAGAGGTCTTAAGTTACTTGAAGTGAGCTGCTACTGGTATGTACTATGCAGTTTTCCTTTGTTGGTGCTACCGCTTTATAGTGTTCAAAAATAACCCAAACAGGTTAGGTAGTAACCAAGATATTATCTGAGTAAATTTCACCTCAGGGGATTCATTCAGAGTCAAAAATGTTTTAGTCTGTCTGCACGAATGTGGCTCCAAGGAAGATTTTACAAGCAAACAAGTTGAACGGCACAGAAAAGCAGGCAAATGTAGAAAAGGGGGAAACAAACTGAAAGAATTGCAACACATTTTTTTGTACCTATGTTTTTTAATACCTTATTTGTCTGTCTTTGCAAAAAGTAAAAGTACATCTGGGCTTTTGTAAAAATGACAGCTTGCTTGTTTTGGTTTTGTAAGAGGCACAGGCAGGTCCAAACAAAAATCCCAGAACCAAACACCACTTGTGGTAGGAAGAATCAAACTCCCAGAATATAAGCACTCCTTTAATTTGAGTACTTTATAATCCAAATCCTCTTGTGTCTCAGGATTACACTGCTGGGCATTGTCTGACCAAAAGCCAATTTAATTTTCTAGGGCACGGATGATATTTCAGTGCTTTTGAGTTGATCTAGAGAATTTTACATCACTTATTTCTTCGACTGCCAGTTTAATAAGGAAAATAACTTAGGCCAGAGGTGTCTATGTCCCTCGGTAACCTTGATCTGCATATACAGCCTCTTGCGTTCACAGCAGCCTGGTTTAAGTTAGAACAGAGAGAGGGAGCTCACTTTCTTCCTGCATTCTGACCCATTCCCTTTCCACATCTGCAGATTCCACCTTCTTCCCATGCCATATGCAAGACCAAAACCTCAGGACACACGCACACATTATATCAGTACTTATTATGTACTTTAGTGTTTGAAATCCAAAGAGACATTATGGAGAATTACCCAGACATGTCTCTTTAAAATAGCAGAACTGAGCAAGAGACCCACCTATGAACCCAGATCCAGTGTCACACCAGCAGATTTGGATTATATACAGGCTATCTAATATGTGCATGGTAGCTACTATTTTCCAGATAGCACAAAATAAAAATTAATAAATATGAACCACATTTTGGCATGATACCCCTCATATCTTCTTTTTTGCATGCATGCTGATATTAATTTTCTTTTCTTTACCTGTTACTTCGCACAGGTGATGTAAAGCATACAGGAAGAATAAGAAAATATAAGAAAAATATACAGCTAAAATTTGCACCTGTACATTTGCTCATATACAGGCAGGCAAATAAGTAAGCACGTGTGTGTCTTTGGTTATAATTACTACCTTGGATTGCATATATATTTTAAATGCCTCCAATATACGTGTAACATATTTTTATGTATTTTTCCACAAAAGAATATATGTTTTACTATGTTCAGGCACATGTAAATATGACATGCTAAAAATATTTTTCCTACTATCTCTTGTACATTACAGAATGTATCAAATCAAAGGGGGAAATGACAGGAAAAGAGTTTTAGCATAAATCCTTCAAAAGTTTTCTAGCCAACCAGGGCAGATGAACAAAGCCGTGGGATTTAAATTACCAGCTATACAGCTCTGGCTGCATTGTTTTCACTGTAAACTGATGTTAGGCCAAAAAACTTGCAGTCTCTCCACTAAGTTTAGTATAGTGGATAGGATACACTGTATTTTACAAGCAACTTCTTAACTGAATACGCCATCAACATTAGAGAGACGGCAAGAAAAATTCAGAATATAGTACTATTGGAACTATTTGTGGTTAGGCATTTGCAGATAAAAATTGATTTAAGATATTTGTCATGGTAAGCATTGGGCAGCATGACAAGGCAACCTGCTAGAAATTTTGTTAACTGCATTTCTCCAAATCAGTGATTTCAGCAGGCCCGCACTAAAGCTGGACTGGATTAACATACCTGTGGGTCAAGCCCAAATGAGTTCAGTGAGAGTGATAAGTGGCAATGAAGTCAGGGACCAGTCCCAGAGGGTCCTAGAGGGGTGCTGTGAGCCCAAATGAAGCCCAGGAGCAGGTGAAGAGGGGAGCAGCAGGAGTGAGCAGCAACCCAGAGCTCCCTCCCTGACCCCGCTTTGGCCAGCAGCAGTCCCAGCCTGTGAGCAGCACTCTGATCCCTGCACAGCTGGGACATTGGCACTCTTCTAGGATGCCAGTCCAGGCTGTTTGGGGAAGTGCTGTAAATATCCCCATTGCAGAGATGAGGAAATAAAGTCTGCAAGAACAAAATGTTTTACCATGAGGACAGGAGATGTAAAGATTAAAAGAAAAAGGCCACTTTGTTACCTTAGGTCAAGATTTTCAGGTACTGAGATGATCACTGGGTGACTGATATTAGCAGGAAAGGAATGGACCTTCAGAAGTCTATTAGAAATCATACATGTCAGGTAAGTACTCCATGGTGAGGTAATTTACTGGGTGTATTTCTCTGTACCTGTTCCTAAAGGCCTCAGAATATCTCCCATTGCCAAACCTGTTCAAGGGCATCTGTTCAGTTTGTTCTTTTTGGTAGATGCATTTGCAAATTCTGCATTTACGTCAGTTCCCAGCTTTCTTTCAAAAGAGATATCTCCCTCCAGGGGTTGGTTTTGTATCCCTTCAGAACATGAAAAATAATGAACTTAGGAGCAGAAGTAAGAGGGGCCAAAAAGAAGGAAAAAACCTCAGCTCTCTTGAAATACACAAATTAATTTCTTCATTGCCTAAAATGTGCTTGCCCTCTTAATCTTCAATTGCACCCATCAGTCATTCCTGTCCCTGAAGAATAATTAGGCTGGGAATTCTGTATATCAAGGAGAACATGCTTTTGTTGCTTTTCATGATACCTAAAAGGATGGTGAATTCGTGGTTGTTTATCCGAACAGAAATAGAATAGCAAGATCAGAGCAACGAGTGCAGAAAGCAATGTATATGGACCACTATCTATATATTCATTACCCTGCCCTTTTTCAGAGGCAAACATTCTAAGACAAAGCCATTTACCCGAATATGAGTTGCAGACTCATTCCCCAGCAGAACTGAAGCTGCTCTAGGTCTTCATTCAGGGGAACAACGTAAGCTTACAGAAAAGAGGACTCTGATTTCTACCTCCCTTCATCCATGCTACCTGCAAAAGAAACAATGCTAAAACAGAACCATGCTTCCCAGTGTAGGGAGTTCCTTGGTGTGAACTGGAGCTATGCACTCCCAAGGGAAGCAGCCTCACCTGAAAATTAGAGCAGGGCATTGAAATCTGCTGCAAAGCAAAATACCATTGCTCCATCAGAGTGGGAAACTCCAGTGGTGGCTCTACCCTGTTAAGAGAAAAAATGTACAGACATTTTCACTGTCCTGGGCCTTCTCCTTAGAACTGAAGGACCCAGAAAGGATATCTGCATTCCTACTTTGTTCTTCTGTAACAAAGAAACAGTACCTAAAAGTGATTCTAAACCTGGAAAGGCTTCAGGTCCCCTAGGCAGCCCTTGGGAGATGCTCAAATAGAGTTACAACAAAGTTGGCTCCTTTCTTCTTACAAAGACTATCTGTCTGTCAAAAACCTCTTACTTCTGCCTCTCCATCCAAACAAAGCTTTCAGGGACACTGACAGAGGAGCTCCAGTGGCACAGATCCTTCCAGCACCTGCACTGGCCCTCAGACAACAGCGTGCAGAGGCAGCAATGCTCTCAAAATGTCTCTCCCAACTGAGGCTCAACAACAGCCTTCACAGAGACAGAACTTCCTCTGTGATTTGAAATGATCCTCACAATGATTTGAAAAAACACTGGTTTGTTTTCAAGCAGAGTTGTCAGGCAGGAGAATCTGTAGGTGACTGTAGCAGACCCAGGGCCTGCAAGGCCTCCTTGGATGCCAGAAGCCTGAGCTAGGAAATGCCGAGTCAGGATGACAGGGCCTTAGCAGCCCCTCTCTTCCACCTCTTGGATGCCAGAAGCCTGAGCTAGGAAATGCCAAGTCATGATGACAGGGCCTTAGCAGCGCCTCTCTTCCACCTCTCGGACCCTGCTTAGCTCTCTGTAAGCCTATAGGTCACTTTCCCCTAGCCCTTACTATTGGACAATTTCCAAAACTCCTGTAGGGTATAAAAACCCCTAATTCTGCCTGGTTCGGGAGAAGAGCTGTCACTGAGAACCTTCGTGGGGGACACCAATAAAGAATCCTGCGGAACCTCACACAGTTTTTTCTCCTCTCTCTCCCTGCGTCTTCTGCTGCGGCACCTAGCAAGCTAAAGAGCTGAATTCACTGAGAGCTGGTAATCACTGAGAGCTGAAATCACTATAGTTTGCTGAGGCTGCCTGCAGCTGGGAACTGCTTGGGAGTTTGGCTGCCGTGTTGAGCCTCCACTGACTTATCTTGGCCATGGCACCCACTGGGCATAGCCCGGCTGGAAACTGCCGCGATAGGTGACTATTATATTTTCTGTACTTACAAAGCCTCCTGTGTGAACAGCTTCAATATCCTAAGATAAAGTTAAATAGGTGCTGGCTTCTGTTTGTAAATATGTCCAAGGTGGTTTACCTGAACAGTATTCATGCCAACAGAGTTTGATCACCTTTAAATTGTTTTTGGTTTCATTTGTCAACTCATGAGCCATTCCAGGGAATGTTTATGGTTTACTTAAAGCCCAGTAGTAGTGGGACAAGTGGTATAGCATTGCTCTTTCACATTTCCTTGATCAACTTTATCTATGGCACAGAACCAGGCAGATCTGCCTAGCTTTGAGCAATAGCAAGAGAAAACTCTTTCTCCAGTGTCTGACTGAGACAGCTACAAGGCCAGTAAACACAGCCTTATGCAGTTCTTTGAAAATACTTCCAGGTTACTTTTGCAAAAGATGCATCCTGAAAATCTTAGCCTAAATAAATTTACTAGCTCCATCTACAGAGCTGATGTATTTTTGAGCCAAAAATATTTTATTGCAAATGGCATTTTGTAGAAAAGATTGAGGAGTTTTTCTCTGTTGTTACTGGACTAAGCTTAAATGTTGTGTTCAACTACAAAATATCTCTGGGAAAGAGCTGATCTCCTGGTCTTCATTTGGCCATCTCTGAAGAGTTCAGCAATGCTCTGAACATTTTTGATTACTAGATAACCTCAACTACAGAGAAATATGAAAATAATATTTCCCAAATATTTCCCACTTCCCCATCCCAACAGGTCTTTTCTTAGTCTTCTCTGCCCCATCCTGTTTTTCAACTTTGTTTGGATGTGAGCTGCAGCAGAAGAAATCCCATTCCATGTGTTCTGCACCAGTAAAGCACTCTTCACCTAGGTAAAAACAAGACTTGGGCCTCTCTTTAGTGCTCCTACCTGTTTTTTATATTCAAAGGCCACCTTAATCCTTCTGGCCATAACACCAGCCTAGGAAGACCTCTGAAGTCAGCTGCCTGCTGATCTGAAATCCTTGTCTTCCAGACTCTTTATGCCACCCCAAGCCCCCTTTCACATTCCTGGCACAGCACTTCTCTTTCCCAGGTGTATCCATTTCCACTTGTACTCAAGTGCAAGGCTGTTTCACAAGGGGTCTTGGCAACTCTACACACCTTGTCCTCCTCAAAATAAAGCCAAAGTTTCCTGTGTTACACTACACGCTTGCAGACCACACAACAGCTGTCTCATCTTTTTGGAAACAATTAGTTTGTTTTGAATTTAGACTAAGTATCTAAGCCAGAATAAGTCACTGGAGCAACAGCTATGATGTACCAAAGAAATCAATCTGTAGCCTACAATTATTCTGACTCAGTGAGCAGTAAACACTGGAGTGAATGTTTGTGTGCAGGGAAATGTGTTTGCTACAAATGCAGCCTCTTTTGTACGTCAGGCATATTTTACTAACACATCACTGTGGAACTTGATAGTCTCACACAGTCATTCCCAGTAAACACTGCTCTTTTCTCTCTGGCTTATCTGCACACTCATCTTTTTCTTTTTTTTCTTTTTTTTTTTTCGGAGTTTCATTAATAACAGAGAAGGAAGTTTTGGAACACTTCATGTCACAGTGAAAATAAAATTACCTGTTCCTGAACCAAAATTCTGAAATTTTCCAGAATAGTTTAAATAAACACCCTTTCATTTTGAGTAATTTTTCCCCTCTCTTGGAAAATTCCTTGCAAGCTATACCAATTTGGAGGTTACCAGAAAGAAAACATTTCAGTGAGCTTTCTAGTATCTTCTCACTGAAGTATAGGCCAGGCACACTCCAGTTATGGGTAGTGCTTCTCTGTGACAATTGTTCCACACAACAGATCTTAGACAATCCCTTCTTTCTTTACAGAGCATCTACTTACATCCTTAGGCTGAAAAAAAACCAGATTAAAAGGGATTAGAAAAATGTTACATGAAGACAAATTTTAGGAATCTCACAAGATTTTTTTTCATAATAGACTAACTCCATTAAGAAAAAAAAATCCATTTGTAAGTGGTTTTGTCAATGGTGGGAGTTGGCAAGGAAGACAAGGAGCTCAGCTTTAGCCAGGTTACACAATAACTTGCTACTATTTGTGGCTGGCTCCCAAAGGGCCAAAGAAATTAACTCGTGGTTAGTTAAATAATAGTTTTATTAAAACAATGATCAGATCAAATAACTGGCATGTATGTGCAGGAAGTCTTTCAAAATACTCAGGTCCTGCAAAAGAGTCAGATCAAGAAAATATCTTTTAAATATCTGATCCCTGAAGTAACCGAAACCTGTAAAAACTGGATGCCTTAAAAAGAAAAAGTTTTTTTTAAACCTTAATCCCAACATTCTCTACAAAGAATAACACAGTTCTCTACTTTCAGTGTTTTCTCTTCAGGCAGATGTTTTCATTCCCTTGTTACAGCAGAGAATTTTTTTTTTCTGTGACCACAGCTCTCTCTTAACATTTTATTTTTAAAAAGAGAAATAAATGAAAGAGATCTAAAGCTGTGTTGTTTCACTTCTCCCAGTTGATTTGCCCACTGAAAGCAGCAAGTAACTGGAAAAGAGGCATGCTGACTGAAGAACAAGCCCTCCAGATACCCCACAAGTTGCAGAGAACTGCAGCAGCAGATGAGCAGGTGAGCACCACAGCTCCTGAGGGTACTCAGTCCCATTTTTATGTGAGTTCAGGAGCTGCCTTTGCACATTCCCATCTTTTCAGACCAGAAGAGCAAGTTCAGTTCCAAGATATTGTGCCGCATCTGGATGGTGGGACAGGACAGAGAGCACTGTGGCTCCCTCATCCCACGCCTGCTGCAAGAAGCACTGCCCTGGGCTCAGTGGCTGCAGAGTCAAGTCGAGGGTGAAATTGCTCTGAGTGAAGTTACCAGCTCTGGTATGAGAGGATCGCGGCACATGGAGCAGACTGCTCCTGAAAAGGGCCAAATTATCTCACAGGGTTCAAATGGAGTGTGCAAAGGCAGGGTGCCTGCAGGCAGCTTTTGGCCCTATTCTCCGTGCTTCTGATCCATGAGATTACTTTCCCAGTGGAGGCTTTGTGAATTTTGGGGTTTAAGAGAGCAGCTTGAGGTACTGAGAGTGGTTTAAACGATGCACAACACAAATAGATGCTGTCAGCAACGTAACATGTGTTCAAAGAGAACAGCAACAGAGTGTCTGACTTCTTCTGAGTTCTCTTAAGTGTAAACAATGCACACTTTTGTGGCAGATATCCATCTGAAGGTGAATTGCTGCCCCTAATCTGTGCTTGCATCTATCAGTTTGCATTATATTCAGGTAGCGGTGAGCACTGCCTTTTGGGTGGGTGTAGAGTATTTGGTGAGCTTTTTGGATAAAGGGCAGGTAAAAACTTGCTACGTCTTGTATCCAAGATTCGAGTATTTACCTGTTGGAGCCCTGCATATTAAGGCCCACGCGTTTACATTGCAACTCAACATGGAATTTTAATGAATTCACGGACTCTGAAGGCCCCCACCCACCTCTTCTCAAACAACTGAAATCCTCTGCATTCCTCTTAGCTGTACCTGCTTGGCATGCAATGGCAGCTGATCACACTGGGAACAAACAGGCCTGCTACTGAACACCGAGGAGGTGACAGACATTTTCAAGTGCCAACTCAGCCATCTCTCAAAGCACAAAATGTCCCTCCTCTCCCAAAGCACAAGAAGATCAGAAATTAACTCAGAATTCTCCCCTTCCATCATAGGCCTTTTATGGCAGTAAGTTATACAGCACCACAAGCCAGACTTGATCCATTTCATCTTCCTGTTGAAGAAACCACTCTTGCTCAAACACAGAGTGTTTGTGGTGAACATAATCAATCGCTCACCTAAATTAAAACCAGCAGTGGGGCAGATCTTTGCAGAGCCTTGACCAGATTTACCATGCTGCACATCATCCACGTCCAAGGGAAGAGGGGTGCATATGGAAGCTAATTCCCAACATGTGGCAGAATCTGATTTTGCAACTGATCTTGTAAATCTTGAAGTATAAAAGCACTGTTTTAGCCCATGAAAAGGGGCTATGCTGCCAGCAGTTAGAGAGATAGAGGTAGAAAGAGTTTCTCTTCCATTATCTCAAAATGTGATGAAACACTCAAAAGATAAACCCTAGATGTGATCAGTCTCTCATTTATCTTGATAGCCATTACTGGAAAGGAAAAAAATTCTGTCCTATGAAGGAGAGAGGAGGAATAGCTACAGAACTAGAGATGACTTAACTTTATCTACCTCTAACTGGAGCCCAAGGAACTCCCCTCCAATGGAAAGAATAGTACAACTTCTCATGCCAAGACATCCTGAGTGAATTGGTCTCACAAATCCCATAACAGGTAAGAGGATTTCAATTAGGATAAGATCTGACATTTCAAAGCAGGCTTCTTAAAAATACAACCTGCCAATGACAGTCTATACCAAATTTTGGATTAAGAAACATTGGACAGGTCTGTGCTCTCCTAAATCCCAGGATCAGCCACAAAGGAGAAGGAAGGGGGTGAGTAATGCATGCAAATGACTGCATTCACATTTGAACACTAATCAGAAATGCCTGTCATTAAAGAAATCCCTCAGCTTGTACCTACCTTAGGATTCAGACTGGATAACACAGTATAACATAGCATAGCAACATTTATACCTGCCAAAATCAAAAATAACCTGCTTGCCACATTCCAGGACCTGAATGGCTGTTACACTGACACACACAGAGCACTGGAGACGTTCACTTGTAGTAGCATTTTCTTCCTCTTCAGGCTATTCCAGACTCGATAACCCCACAGTTACAGACAAAATTCTTTTAACAAGGGCCATGCATTTACTTTTACTTATTATAACTAATCTCAAACCTATTTCTCTCTGCATCTTTCATTTTATGCCTTTTGTTCTCCAGTTATTTAGGCCTTCAACCACATCCCAACTCTCTTGCAACTAGTTTCACTAGCACACTTCTATTTTCTAGGCAGCAGTCTGTAGTAAAATTAGCAAGAAGGACAGAAGACTGGTCCCAAAATCAATCATTAGGAGGAGCTTTCAATAATAACTTCTCTCCAGTCAGATTTTCACTGAAATCTGCCCTTTAGCTTACCTATTAGTCACAATTTTACTGGCATTACTCAGCATCTCTCTCAGTTTCACATACCACACCACACCAGGAGTTAAGCAAGGAAGACTGCATTTCCATTACTAGCAACACCAGTGCTTTTATCAGTGACTAGGTTTACCTAGATCATGCTTGATCTGGCCTCCTGCATTTTCTTTCCTTTTTCTGCTACCTTATGTCCTCTTCTTAGTTTTAAAAGAATAGAAGAGTTGCTATGAATAGCCTGCTCTCCAGCAGGGCTGTCCTTGCTTGTCTGTCAAAGACAGACTCACATTCTGCACATGAACAGGGTCTTTTTTCCTCTGTTAAATCTTATTGAAAATAGTCTTCTTAAGCCTACAACTATATGGGTCTTTCCAGATGCCAAGTGGTTTAATCCAGCCATTCTCCAATATTTGACTTGAGTTGTTTCTCCTACTTCGGCAGAAGCCATTTCAATTTCCAGGTTTTCATAGCCACTAAAAACCTGCAATGCCTGAATATTCAGAATCAGCATCCTGACTGAAACAGAAACCAAGTATCTGATAAATTGTTGGGCAAACTACTTTTTTCCCCCTTTTACTTATGTGGCTGAAGAACCTTTTGCTATTTGTTTTAATTTCTTTTGCAGAGTCAAACACAACTTGTCTCATGCCAATCCTCATTTTATCCATACATTTCCTAACCTCTTACATGAGGCTTTCTTTGCTGACCTGTTCTTTTTTCTATTCCATATTCAGTCATATCTGATAACTTTTCTTCCATGTTTTTCACTTCACAAGATATGCCATCCATCTGGAGCAGAAAAGTTGAGCTATAGATCCGTACTCTTCATTTTAATTGAAATTGAAATCTCTCAAAGCAAGGTTATTTTCTACTTCATTCTACAACTTAGTGGCAGATCTAAAAAAGTATTACTTCTTGCTGTTTCAGTGACTGCTAAGGAACTCTGCTGGTTATTACATTCAGAAATATCTGAATTTAGCTATTTGTTCCCCTCTATAATCCAGGAAGTCAAAGCCTCCCATAATGACAGACCTCTAACGAGCAAGATCGGTATCTACCAAATCCAGTTCTTGAGGTCATTGGCAGATATACCACACTTCCTCAGCAATCAGACTTCCCCAGAATGTCTTTGGTTCTATTAGGTTGGTTATTTAACTCATTATCTCTTCTTATTTACCTCATTAAAGGCTTACAGTAACATCAGACTGTTTACTCCTGTCTTTCACAAGTCAGGTATGCTCCAGTACCTGCACTCTAGATATTCCTCCTCTTCCTTGCCTTCTCCTCTGTTTCCAGATATACAAACACACACATAGCCTCCTGCCCTCCTTTGCCATGCCCTTAAACACTCACTTGCACTCCTTCTACCATTTCCAGGTGAAACTGCAGTCCAGTGGTTTACTCTTACGGCACATACTCTCAGTGATACGTCATAGCCAAAAATTTACGTGAAACACCTCCTCAACCAGCAACCATCTTAGCTATATCCACAATTGTTTTGCCCTCTCTGTTGCACTTCAGTACTTATCCTCATCTATTGTTCCTTGACAGAGTTTTTACTAAAAATAATTTTTAAAAAGGAATCCTTCTCCTACCCCTGCCCCACCCCCTTCCAAACTTTTATTCTGGATGCATAGAATCTCTTTCTATTGCTGGCTCTTGGCTATTCAAGCTCATTTCTGATCTAGTATCTCTCTTATTTCTTATCCCTAGCATTCATTTAAGTGTGATGCTGTCCACAGATTGATTCTGCCACAGCAAACTGCAATGAATTTTAGTCAGATTTTATTTCTATTCAATCTACTTATTTTTCACAAAAATATAGGGTACTAGCTATTCATATTGTGTTTGATCTCTGCCTTGGTGCTTTATTGTCCTCCTCCATACTCCCAGGTATTAGCAAAATGAAAAACAAACTGCCCAGAAAAAGAACTTTTGTATTATGACCCAGTAGATGCAGTCCAGGTTGATTGGGATACCTTCCCAGAGGGATAATATTTTTTACATAATATCCTTAAGAGACAAACTTCCTTATTCCTACTTTAAATCAAATATAAAAGTACTCAACTTTCTTCCTTTAACACAAATAAAATAACTGTGTTTGGCAAGCAGGTTGTCTACTCTCATTCTCTCTGCTGGAATTTCACCTTGCCGGAGCTCATGCAAGCCATTTTTTATTTGCTTTGGTTAATGTAAGTTCAAATAAACTCAACACTCAAAGCCAAACTTTCAAAAGGTGTCATATATTTTGCCTGCTTTGAACTCAAGGATTTTGCAGGCTTTCCCTGTAGATCTGCCAAGGTTAGCAGAGTTCAGAGAACCTAGCCCAAATTGCAAGGCTGCAATAAAACCTGACATGGAGATTCATCTACTTTGAATGTTTATGACAATTGCTTTGAACAATTACCTCCTTGGTCATTCTGACACCCTGAAGAAAAGCAATGGATTTTCCAGAAATGGATTTTCCAATAATGTCATCTGCAGAAAACTGTGTTGGGACTTTTAAAGAGCTGCATATTACCAACCTGTTGGTGCTGTAGCCATCCCTATTTCTTTTTTACAAGGAACTGCTGCTGTTCAAAATAAGCCACAAGTCAGATTCTGAATTTCAGCTTTTTTAATTCCCATGTGAGTCAGTTTTCATACCTGCTCTAACAATATTGTTTCCAACATAGGTCTGACCACTCCCTCAACTTCCAATGCCATATTGGAACATGGGATTTTGCTCATGCGGCTGGCCTCATGGCATGCTGACATCATCCAGCAGATCAGTCACCTCATATAATCAAATGACGATCAAATTTTTTCCCCAAACAAGTCTAAATTAATTACACTATTCCTGGACTGCCTGCAGGCTGGAGGTTAAGAAGTGACACATGGTATACACATACACACAAAGAAGAGATTCCCTCAAAGCTCTATACTGAAAAGAGAGTGAAAGATGGAGTTCATTTATAGGTTACATCCCACATCTGACTTAAAGCAAAGAGGAATACAAACCAGAAGGGTTGCTAAGGATGCATGCACACATACAATTGGAATTTCTTCCTTATCCTCACCTTCTTGTATTCTGTACTGGCCATCTTTGCCTACATATTCACGTGGTCTACATCTGCACTGGCTATATTATGTACTTTCATAAATAACAAATTATAAAAGGGCAGAATGAAGAATAAAATTATTTTATCACTTACTACAAAAATATTACTCCTGGAAATATTAAAAAAAAAAAAGCGGAACCTGAAAAGGTCATAACGTGTGACTGCCTAGATGATTCCGCAATATACGTGTAGGCATTTCAAACATGCTGTTTCAGGCATTTAGTCAGAATCACAGAGATTTCCTCTTTACCTTGTGTCTGTTTCCACAAAGTACAGACAGTACAGGCTGACTCTATAAAGTAACATCTTAGACTCTCAGTCTGCGTATTGTATCCTCAGTAAAACTGAGGCTAGACAGCCTTAAAATTCCCTACGCTACTGCTGAGATATCTGTTTCCAGGTGGCATCCCTGCCAGGTTCACTTTGCCCTCTGCACCATTTAACAAGAACAAAACAATGTAAAGAGGACGGGAAACCACCAAGATACTTGGTTGATCAAATGACGGGTCACTGCCACCAATACATTTACTGATCTCTTTAAAACTGAGGTGGGTGAGCAGCAAAAGAAAACAAGGAATAAAGTCTCCTGCTGGAAAGTTGGAACACAGTTTTAGCTTGTTAGCTGCTGTGTGTTCGGAGGAGTCGAGACCCTTAGCTTGGTCCTTAGGTATGGACATATCTGAATTGAGAAGGCATGTAGAAATCCTCTGTTAAGGGTGCACTGACTTTGCCAACCTGCTGACCTCCCGAGTCTTTCTGTAAGACCTACTTGCTCACTCTCGCTTCTCCTCGCAGATTAGCTCTGTCTGCTCCCAGGCGCCTACTCTCTCTTTCTCTAATGTGATTAAATAAGCTCCCTGTCTCTCCAGGCTTGTGCAACCACCTCTCGCTTAGTCACCTAAGCGCTCCACAACACCCCAAAGGAGTGGAGTCAGCTGAAACAGGAGCGTTCCCAGCTCTGACATGTAAAGTACTTGCACTCAGTGCTAAATAAACTTGGAAAAATGTTCACAATGCAGCTGTGTGCACAAGATGCTGCAACCTCAGGGCAAGAATAATTATACACAAACAAGATACTTAGGATTTATGTTCCCCTCAACTAAAAATGTGCGCTGCTCATGCCAATCTCAGCACTTCATGGTATGCCTGCAATCCGAGGCAGAGGAACAGATTCTCTGTTAGGGTTAAGAGATTAGATACCATCGTTGCTTTATTTTTCTATAAACTTTAGAGGCATTGTGGGTGCACATTGATATGCTTCTCACCATATAAGGATGAGGATTCATGGGAGGTCTTTTAAATGCCCTGTTGTGTTAATAGCATTTATTCAGGCAATTTTCTATTGGCATATGTTGATGATTCCTTTTCAGAAGTTACAGGGTTAAAGCTGAAGCCCACAGGAATACCAGACCAAAACAAAACTGAGGAAGTTTCAGAAAAAGAAACAAGTACTCCTAGGCCATTCCAAGCAAAGGTTTATCTAACTTGGTCCTTAAATTCTCTCACGAGGGAGAGTGCCAACCACTTGTGCAAGTAGCCTGTTGCAATGCTTATGCATCTCTCGGTAGATGACTACTTCTCCTCACAACCAATGTCAATTAAATCTGTTGCTAATGAAGTCACTCTCTCCTCTTCTCAGTGAACACGGTAAAAGATTGATCACCGTCTTCTTCATAATGACTTTTTAATCATGGTCATATTTATCTTCTCTTCCTGAGGGGAAAAAAAACCCTAAAGCAAATTCTCTGATCTTTTTTTTTTTAAACCTCTCAACACACTCCTTGTCTTTGCATCTGCAACTTTGAATATGCCGCATCCATGGGCAATGCCAAAAATAAAATCAAAGAAACCTGTGCTAAGAAGTCTTGTCTGCAATGGGCCTGAGATCTTTCAGGAGTCATTCTCTTGAACCAGACTCAGCAGTGAACATAGGCAGTGATATTTCATTATACTCCCATGCTCTAACAAATTCCACTCTAAAAATCAAGGGAGACTCCCTTGAAGTTGCTGTCATACCTGCTTAGTTCTGCAGTGGAACCTGAAATGGTATGACTTAGAGTTGAAAGGAGACTTTGCAAGCTTTGTTAAAGTTGCTGCAGACAAGGAAAACTCAACAAACAACTTCAGGAGTACTTTAGTAAGCAATTGCTCGTTGGTTGGAATGCAAGTTTCACCATGTTAGACCCACTTCATATTTTGCCCCAAGGAACCAGCAAGCTGGGTGGGAGACCAACGGGCATTCCCAGCAGCCTGTCAGGCTGGACAAGCTACAAGAACAAGCAGTCAGTCTGATATTTTTGCTTTCCTTTCTTGACCTCAACTATAGAGAAAAAAAAGTTAATGCAGGCTTCAACCTTTGTATTTAGGTCAAGTTCTGTTAAAATTGCAAGGGAAAAAGGTTCAGGAGTTCACAATTTTCATAGCCAAATGAGTACAGAATTTACATTCCACTGCTTAAAAGACACAAGGCTACGCAAGTGATATGTGAGCAGTAACTGGCTCTTTGCAGGAGTACTCTGGAATCAAAGGAGAGAAGCATATCACTAACAGTTCTATCTCATTTTTAATATTCTGTCTGCAGGTGGCCACTATTTTCATGATCCAGCCCTGTTCCTCTGCTACTTAAAAAAATATAAAGATTAAATAAGTATATTAAGAAAAAACAGGTAAGAAGAATAAGTAAGAAGAAAGAAAAAAATAAGTATATTAAAGCTTATTAACCAGGCATGGAAAAAAGATGGTAGCCCCAAAACCCATGGCATGGAAGAAAATGTTATTTTTTGCTGCTGGCAATTTTCTTTGGGTTGGCAGAACATGTCATTTTGACTATGAAAAGGAGCACATGTACTGAGCTCTGTGAGCTCATCATGGTATCCTTGCCAGTGCCAACTAGTAGCAATTCAGAGCTCAACTAGCTATTGAAAATGAATCCATTACAGTTTTCAGGTACCAGTCAATTTAAACCCTACTGAGAACTGGCCAGAAATTGAGTGACTTTAGACACTAAAACATTTTTGCTTGTTTCAGAGTCTCAAATGGGCACGTGGAAAAGATACTGTCTTTCAGTAGCCCATTTTGCAATTGATTAGAAATTAGATCCTTTGTGCTTGAAACAGGGTGGGGAAAATATTTTGAGACTGCAGTTTGATCTGAGTGTTGCTTTTACTTGTGGTTTGGCAAAAGACTCTGAAATGCTGTTAAATCAAAAAGGCAAAGAAAACCTGCAATTGCCGTGTCTCTGCTTATAAAAAAACATTTTAAAATAACCACATGCATCATTCACTATACAGATGCCACATTCTTCCCTACCCTTATTTAATAGCTAGCTGTCAATCTACGTTGAAGAGCAGTTACCTGACATTACCATAATAATGCTTCAAAGCTTCATATTAAAGATGGGTATCTTCCTAGGCAAGCCCATAGGGGTAAAGGAAAAAAAAAAGACCTTTTCTCTCTGGAGTTGCAAAAATGCAGTTCTCTAAGACATGATAGAGTGCAACCAGGCAGGAACGACAATCACAGACACTCCTGACTTCTCTTTAGTGTAATTAAGCTGAGCGAGATCAACAAATTTGTATCTGCATAAGACAGGTTTCTCATCTCTATTTCTATTAACTGTGGTAGAGAGGAAAGTAAATGTGAACTGAGGCCTCTGGCCATTAGCATAACATAAACACTTCTTCCATCTTCCAGGATAAGCATTACACTTCTCAGGACAGCTCATGTGCAACCACTTTGATGTTTAGTCATTCTCAAAACGCGCTCCTTTCACATGCTCCTGCTGTGAGCAAACACTGCAATGAAAACTTGCCTGTGCCACAGGTTTGGGAGATGGTGCCATGTGTACGAGCCAAAAAACCTCAAAATCTTTTAAGCTGAGTTAATTTGATATTGAGTAGGGGGAACTGGAGGTGACATTTAAATTCACTGTTTTCGGAGCAGGATTAGAGGGAGGTGGCAGGAGCCAAAGACTGGCTGAACATCTGAGACACACAGCTGACTCCTTTAAGTGTGAGGAATGGTGAGAAATCAAAGCATAGAAATCCTGTGAAAAAGGGCCCAGATGCTTAGGTGAAAGAAAAGTACAATTAAGTGAGGGCTTACGAATATATATAGAACCTTTCATTCCCTCTGCAACAGAGTCGGGAAGCTCAGGACCTGACAGTAGTTAGAAAGCACAAGGCAACAGCTGCTTCACAGGAGAATTTCCAACACCAAACATACAGCAAGGACTGGGCATATCCTCTCTTCTTCCAGCATGTATTGAGACTACAGTGGATGAGTCCCAGAGCACAGACTTTCCTTAGAAGCTACTGTCATGATGCCCCCATCCATGCTCTGCAGATCCTTTATGCAGCTGCCTGTTGACTAGGCCTTCCACATCTCAGCTTTCCACTTACCAGAAGCTAAATGTTGCAGGAATGTAGCTATGCCAGTCTTCCATGTTGTGAGAGAAGGTTGCACAGACCTCTGACACATGAGATTACAAAAAGGGAAGCCATCAGGAAATGGTACAAAACCCCAAGTGCCCATAAGAGAAAAATGAAGGGTAAAGGGTAAATTTCCTTCATGAACTCCCTCCCTCCCAAGAGAGAGAAAAACTCTGCCAGTTGCACTGTTCATCGTGAGACGAATACACTCCTGTGAACCATCTTCCAGTAGCACTCCAGGCTAGAATTTGTCACCCCTAGTGAATATCCTTCAAATTTTAATTCTCTGACCTCAGACATAATATCACCCAAGGATGGACAGAAGGGATATTTCTCAGCACCTTCCTCCCATAGCTTACACTGCTGGTGAAACCAGCTACATGAGAGCCGTGGCACCAACTCAGTACTCTGAGACACAGCATCCATTCAAGGCAGGGAAGATCCTTATTCAAGCACAGTGCTGTTGTGGGCAAGGCAGAGTATTTATAAATTTGTATGCAATGATGTTTACTCTGATACCTTTGGATTGCTTCATACCAGCGTTTTGACTGAAACAAGATGAGATAATGGGAACCCTGACTGTTGGAAGCCAGCTTGGTTTCAGTTTAAATGTATGTATTTATTTAAGCTTTCACAAGGTTCCCTATTGACTCTGCACATAAAAGAAGATAAGTCAATGAAGAAAGAGAGCCTCAAGAGCTCAGAATGGTATTTGTGAGCTCATGCCATGTCAGGAGAAAAAACAAACACCACAATGGTTTTGGATACCGTGGGCTTCTTTCACAGGATTTCACTCTACATCCCTGTTTCCCTCTTACTCTGAAAGAGAGTTTCCCTGAAGAAGAAGAATGGGGAGGAGGGAGAAAAACAGTTTAATAATGCAGAGACTGTTTTTCAGTTCTTCACACTGAGTGTTCTGTTAGCATACAGAAAAGCTTCTACATCTGGAAAACCTAAAAGCATACATCTTTTGCTGTGAACCAACACAAGACCCATCACACAAAAGCAATGTGTGTTCACATGCATGCATGAACATGTATACAAACACACATACTTGTTCACGTATGCACACGCCCAGAGGCAGTGACTACCACTCTTTCTAGGGGAGTTTCATCTGTGCTTTTGAGAACACCACTTTTGAGTAAGAATGTCTACTTCTGAATCAGTTTTCAAGTACTGGATCTGAAATACTAACAAGCCTCAGCAGCAAATCTGAATTCTGTTTCAGTCCTCTCCTGGGCCTGACCACAAAAGGTACTCTCTGGGCTTTTCTGCAATCTGTCATAGATCAAATTGTGTCAATATTAACTCACTAAGCTTGTGGACCAAAACAGTAACACAGCTATGTAGAACTAAGCTCTTCAGTCACAAAAAATATAAATGAGTATTTGATGTATTGCAACAGTGCTTTTCATTAAATGCTTGCATGAAGTATAGCAACCATGACAAAATAATTTGTGGTTTATGCAGGTATATAGCCACATTAGACCTCACAGACCATTTAAATAGTGCATTATGCTGGCAATCATTGTTACTAACCCCACGTTAAGAACTGTGGGCAGACACTTCATTAATCCACACTCTGCAATGGCCAGGACATTGTGCTGTCTCCATGCTGCATAAGTGTAGAATATAGAAGCAAGATTGAGTGGGATGATGAAGTCATCTGGCAAATCTCCACAGGGTGATGCACCCAGGAGCAAATGACATAGCATCTTCACACCACCCACTGGATACACCACTGGACTGGAATTCAAGTGCAGACAGACATTTCAATGATCCCCATTGCCCAAGCATGGACAAGCCACCAATCAAACCTAACGTGCTGCATCTGTGGAGGAGGAAACACTATTGTTAGCTTTCTTAACTTTAAATTCCAGCAGAAAAAAGTACTGGTAAACCTACTGAAAAATAGGATTATCAATATTTCCCATTCTAAGTAGTTCCTTTTTGGTTGACTTTACATTGGCTAAACCTAAGGTGTCAGGTATGACATTTCCACAGCAGGATCTTCTTCTTCTTCTCTTTTTTCTTTTGAAATTAAGATGATAAAACCAAATCATCTCCTAATCTTGGGAAATGGAGATACCCACTTTGAGAAAAAATCCGCGTAAGCTAATGAAACATTGGCTGCTTTGGCTCTTAGCTCCCAATCTACAGATACAAAAATGATAAATTCACTAATAATTGAATAACTCATATTATACCAAGAAAATGTGAAGGCAGATACGAGAACTCTTGCTTTTAGGGTCATGTAATCTAAACATTGTTCAACACCTGTTACTGGTTAAGGCTAACAACAAAACGTGTCACAGAAACAATCCTAAAAGTTATTAAAGAACACTGAGCTGGGGACTTGAGCTTTAACAAAAAAGAACCAGTTTCAAGCAGGAAGAAAGAAAAGGTTAATAACACACTAACCTACAATGCCTACTCAGAAAGTGCTTTTGTTAAGAGGCAAGTATCAACAGAAGTGAGCAGGAGTTTCTCAGAAAGACGTGTTTCCTGTCTCCTTTCTAATGCATTTATCAGATTGTGGAGGACAAAACTCCCCATCTTTTCAACCAGAAGGTTAATTTTTATAGCTATATTATGTGGACAAAAATAAAGCCTTATGATGCTTTGAGGACAAAAGAAGATATTCAATAACAAGCTAGAACAGAAAAGGAGCATGCAAACGAAGTATTTATTTTACCAGCTACTTTTTTTTTTCCAAATACTTTTTTTTCCCTAAGAGAACACTGGTTTAATGCTTTTTCTGGATTTACTTTTAAGATCAATATTTTCCTGGCTGTATTCCCTCTGTCACCTTCCCCAGATCTATCCCCCCTGCCACAAGGAGAGGCAAAGTCCTGCCACATTTGAGTGGAATGTTGACGCCCACGTGGGTGGGTGCAGAATTAGCCAAAACAAGTCTCTGCATTCCTTTGGATGTCAGCACCTTCTGCTGGCTCTTTCCTAATATCTTATTAATAGGTAAAATCTCTTTTCCAAATCAACCTTCCCCCATTCTTCTATGGTATAAAAAAACAGAAATAAAAAACTTCCTTAAAAACAGAAACAGAAAACCTTCCTTAAGCAGGTGTCCAGGCTTATTTATAGCAAAGAATTATGCTAGTTAGACAATTACAGTTTTTCAGTTGCCCAATTTAAATTCCTATAGGTACCTAATAAACCATCAAATGAAGAAGAATTACCAGTAAATAGCAATTACCTTGAAAGAACAGTACTTTAAATATTAAAGTGACACTTCATTAGTTATGCTGGCAAACAGGTCAGTTTGAATCAAATGGCTATTTTAAATTAGTGGTCCTATTGCAGACATGGGGTGTAATTTTTATTACCAAATACCCAGCCAAGCTAGTGACCTTAAAAACATTACTCAAGAAATGGTTGAGAGTTAATTAGAATACTGTGCCAAGGAAAAAAAAAAAAAAAGAATAGGCTTGAACATCTCTGAATTCTTTCCAGGAAGGTGTTTTTAATAATGGTAGTAGTTCACTCCATTTAGAGGTCCATATCCTCAAGTCAAAATGTAGGCTTTTATGAAAGCAACAAAATATAAGACTAGAAAAATATTTCCATCCCTTTTTTCCAACAGCAGCAATTTTTTTTTTTCTCAAGAAACAACATGAAGAGTCTTCAAAGCATTTATGACTGTAGAACTGTATCCCTACCACAACAGTGACTCTAAGTTTCTGCTGATATTACCTTTTGCTTCACATGCTGAAATGAAAGTACAGAGAAAACCAACACATAAATTTCCTTTAACAATGCTTTTTATTTTTAGTAGTCTGTTAGAACTCATAACAAAATCACATGGCTGGTTTACATATTCTTTGTTGCCATCTCTATTTTCTATAGTGTATTCCAGAATGATAACTCAAACAACTGCTATCTGTAACACCACTGCAAAGAGTCTTATCACACAGAGAATTTCCTGTATTTTCATCACTCCTGAAAATTGTATCTCTAAACTTTTACAGCAGACATTAAAAAGAAGCTGTCACAGTGCAAAAGGAATAGGACTCCCAGCATGGCTTGTTTCTTTTAGGTTCCTGTACAGATATATTCATTCACATTCACCTTTTCATCCTTTCTCTTCATTTACTTTCATCTTAGTTTGTATCCAAGACTGCCATCAGGTCCTTTACACAGTCTCATCCAGTGAATTCTGTGATGGCAGTGACTTAAGTAACAAGCAGCTGTGGATCCAAAATTCTGCCCAGCTTAAGTAGAGCATTTAACGTTTTTAATGCCATAACTGGGCAGAATTTGCCAACTGCTTGCCAGACACAAAAGAAAGAACATAATACTATGAGTCATGATGGAGGATCCATGAGAACTGCCATAACTACACTAAAGTTCAACATAGCAGTTAATGCCCACTGAGGCGAATGACTTCACAAAGAACTCAAAGGAAGATTCAAAAGTTCAAATTTGGTAGAAAAATTTAGGTAGTCTTTCTGTCCAAAGATAAAGTCCATTCATTTCCAGGACATACACCTGCCAGAGGTACAGGGGAGATCCAGAGCCTTGTGCGAAATCTTTGAATTCCAAAACTATTAGAGCTCTGATAATGTATTTGGGTACCAAAGGTGGGACTTGGAATGAATTTACCATCCTGAGAAGGTGAGTCCTGAGATGGGGCCTTTGCACCTGAGCATTACATTAAACAATATAAAGTACGCTGTCCAAGAAACAGGGGTCAAAATCCTATATTCCATCTTGTGTGAATTCCTTAAGCAGGAGACTACACAAACTTCACCACATACCCTCAATGACTCCCTTGAATTATTGCCTGACTGGTGGAATAGTTTTTGCAAGGGCAGTGGAGAATGTTCCCACACTTCCCTTGAAGATGGGAGATGACAGTAAGAACACCTCAAGCAAAGCAGGAAACTGGACTTGGATCTGACAGATCTTGGATGATGTATAGCCACTAAAGTGTTACATAAAACATGAGAAAAATTTGACAAAAAGAGCTGTGTAAGAGAGAGGAATGAGTCTTGTTGGGCAATTTCAGACCAAAACTGTGAATACCCATCAGCAGGAGAGGCTTCAGGCCTCCAGACCTATTTCTTTAGGATACCAGGTGTGTGAATGGAGATATGTTTGATCAGAGCATGGAGTCTCATGCACTAGCCCAAGAGGATGGTGACATTTCAGATATCTTGTTCTCAGTATATCTTTTAGCTGGTGCCTGGCACATCCAGAGCCTGCTGTTTTGGATCTCATTCTGAAGAGTGTAATGGTCCTTAGTTACTATACAGGGTTCTGAAGCACCATAAACCAAAGCTCTTGATTGCACTCGAGGTGATTCTATGCCTGATCCTGCACTCCACTGAGAGCTTTGCCACAGGTTTGAATAGGCCTGGAACAAAACTCACTCCAGCCTCAATGAAGTTCTTAGTATGCTCCGCAGAGGTCAACACAACAACCAACTGAGGACTTGTGTCTGACTGTGTATGATTATTTTTCATTGTATTCATGCCCACTGAAAGCTGTCCAGTAGTAGCTGAGATGGGTTAAAAGATACACCGTAGACAAAGCAGCAAATCCTGGAATGCTTTTGAGCATTCAGGTCTCAGCCTTATCCTAGGCCCATCTAGGAATTACAGGAACACCTAACAGCATCATGATTGCTTCAAAGAAGAAAAAAATTATTTCACAAGCTAGACAGTCAGGACAGAGTAACAGAGCATGGCATGCTGTGCACTCAGCTTCATCTTTTCCAGAAAGAGTAATATGATATCAGGCAACACCCCATTCCAAGAGGCTCTCACCCTACCCTGCACAGACCCAGTGACACAGACCCATTGGCACGGTCCTCAGGAAAACCAGGCAGCAGAGTCAACAAGCAATACTGCTCAGTTCTCCTACTGCACAGGTCACTTAGGGAAAAAATGAAAAGCCAATTATGTCAGATTAACTGTGGATTTAACAGCCTAATTTAAGCATTCACGCTGGAAAATGAACTACAAAGTACACCTGTAGGAAACAAGGCCCTTATAATCAAAGAAATTAATTTGTTCATTTCAGCTGCGTATTCATTGAAATGCCTATCTCGTACAAATATTTGTCTGATATATTGATATACAAATATAATTTCAGTATACTAGCTGAAACTCTAATTAGAGTAATAGCTATATTTGCTTTGTAAAGGTCTTCCTTGCTGAAATCAATTAAGAGTGCACAATGAAATTTCATTAAGCTCTACAATATGTTTTTCTACCAAGTGCAAAATTACTATCTTCCCACTATCTTATTACCACCAAGCATGATAGGACTCCTAAGCAGATACAGAAATCATTGTGCCAACAACATCCTGTGCTTCTTTATCAGTAAGCATGGATTTTTGTCCCCCCACCTCCTGAAGGAACATATTTGCCATGCATGTAAACAGCACTGAATTGATGAATACAGAATTAAATTTACTGAGGGATACACCTGTAGTCACATCAGCCTCCTGCTGCCCAGGAGGGTTCCCTCATACAAGGTGGCACAACTTTCATTCTGTGTGACCTGGGTCACAGGCCCTCCCTCCATCAAGCTTGCTGTAATGGGTGATAGCCACCATCCCCTTTATATCCCCTTGTACCCCCATTTTACACTATAAACTGAGGCAGGGAATCGGGACCTTTACAAATGTGTAGGTATTTACATGTTGCTCAGAAAGTGCTATGACAAGGCAAAGGAGCACCAGAAGTGATGGACAGAGACCTGATCTAACCTGAAAGGTTCAAAAGACAAAGAACATGTATCTCTCCTTCCTAAGAACAATCACTAAATTTATGGCTGGGCAGAAGAAAATTATATGGAAGAAAAATGTGGAAGAAGGCAAACAGGTACATGAAAAGCAAAGAAATTGAAAAGTCACTCTTAGATTCAAAGATGGTGCCAACAACTGCACCCAGACAGACAATGATCTTTGCTCTTCCCAGAACCCTCTCAGTTCTCACTTCTGCCAGCCTCAGCCTAAACAACCCAACAGGTTTGTCACAACCACATGATTTGGGAAACTACGTCAGTTCTTCAGAGCTTCCTCTGTGTCTCATCCCTCTCTTTATCCAGACTGCTAACACAGGGATATTGAAGTGGTGAGTACAGAAGAAATACCTCTCATAGGCTAGACCAGACCATTTGAACAGTAACAGGTTTTTTATTCTAGGCTTGTACACATGGGGAAATGAGGTTCTAATCCCACTTCCCTAATAATTTTTCCTGGTATTACACTGGCTGTCTTCAATGCCTGAGATCCGGAAGGATAACAACTGGGTAGGGAAAGAAGACACAAAAGGAGTGCCAGAAGAGATGTGGCCCAGAGATATGGAAAGAAGGTAGACCTGTGCTACAGATGTATGCTGCTGCTAGAAAGAGGGACCTGGAAAGCACCTGGTAAAAGTAGGATCCCCACAAACATAAAGGGGCCAAAGTGAGGTAACACAGCTGAATAGTTCTGGAGTCAAGAGTGATCTCACAACACTGAAATCTCAGAAGCCTCTCTGCATCACAAAAATTAAACAGGTGCCTTAGTACTTACTCTGGAAAATTGAGTCATGTTGCAAGTTTGCAGTTCTTAGCTCCTAAGTGGAACACAAACACTCTCTTCACTGAGAGACCCCAGAAAGGAGCAAAGAATTGTGTATTTTGATGAGGGCATAAAAATGTATTTAACATGACCCTGACATTAGCTCTGTTGGTTGGAGCATGATGCTAATGATGCCAAGGATATGGGTTCAATCCCTGTATGGGCCATTCACTTAAGAGCTGGACTTGATCATCTTTCTGGGTCCCTTCCAACTCAGAATATTCTGAGATTCTATTACTAACATAAATAAGGACTGGCTCTTTTATAGAGCCAGACAAATATAAGTTAGGTTTCTCAGATATTGTATTTAGGACCAGTGAGAAAAACTTCACCATTTGGGAGGAGTTTTATTCCACCAGCAGCACTACCACCCACCTAAGTCTGTCCATGTGTTTGTGTGGAAGTGTCGTGTCTTCCGGCAGCACTCATGTCAGAATTAAAATGCCTTGCATTGTAGACGCATTAGGAGTGCTTTATCATGCTCAACTCTTGCACACAGTGGCTCATTATGATTGGGTAACTCAGCCATTAAGCTCCACAATAAGCCCACGCTGAATCCTAAAAAGGGAGCCATATATAGGCTATGGAGGTGTTGAGTAAGAGAAGATTTACTGTGCTCTACATAATTAATTTTGCCTTCTATTTTTCCTGTATTTTTAGCAAGCTGCTAGCTGAACACACTGAATAATTATATTATTCAGGTGCAGTTTCATCAAGCATCTTCCAACCTAATGGAGCCCTATTGTGTTTAGACTGTTCATGATCCTGTCACAGAGAACAACTGAAAATCTTTCTTCATAAAATACAGATTATTTTTTTTGTGTTCCTTTTTCTTTGCAGCTGAAAGTCCTGGTTACTTTGGAACATGGATAGGCATTGCATCAGACCCAGCATCCTTCATTATCCACGTTAGCAGCTGCTCATTTCCAGGCAGCCTTTGGAAGAAGCATCTTTTGGACAAGAACAAGGGGAGGGTGGGAAGCACCCAAATAATTTTATAGGGGAGGAAAACAAACAGAGAAGAGTGAGAGAAAGGGAAATTGAGAGCATTTGGGCAAAGAAACTGGAGTTGTAATGCAGTAAAGTAATAGGCCTGACTAGAATCAGGTTAGTTGGTAGAAGGAATATGCTACACCAAACACAAGGGAAGAAGAAAGATCAAAGCTCAGGTGGGGAGCCAGGCAGTGGTGGACAAAAGGTGGAGATGGAGAACACCAGTCTAGCAGTACCAGGAGATGAGATGCATGTGATGGCAAAGGCCAGGATAGGAGATACCCATGATAAGCTGCATCGGAGTATCATTTTAATGTCACATTACAACATTTTTGTACCTTTTCTGCTTTAAAATACAAGCCAAATTGTAACTGTAATTCTCGATGTTAAAAACAAGTAAGTATTTTCAGCTGGTAAAGTCAAGACTTAGGGTCTTAAAAAAACAGCTGTGCAATGCTAATGTGTACCTCTTGTACACCAACATGTTAATACAGCCTATATTAACAGGACTACCTGCAGCTCTTTCCCTCTACTTATTTCTCTTGTGCATTTTCTTTCATGGCTGAGGTATGAATCGTTCCAGCACGTGCCTTTAATTCATAAATATTAGGTAGGCTGTTTCTTCCCCCACTGAGTATGACTGCAATTAAATGTATTTTTTCAAATGAAGCTGTTAATATTCATTAACAACGTCTTTCAGAGCTCTAGACTGCGGCTCAGATTCATAGGTACACCTGTTAACTATAGTTCAGTTGAGAACGCTTTTTAATGGAATTCTCCCTCCTTAAATATCACAAGAAGCAAATCCATTTAAACCTCATCATATTGAAGGATACATTTAATGATCCAGCTGGACACCAGACCATTAAATGTCAAAATTATTCAAGAAAGAGTATGTTCTCTTTCCAGGATAGCAGAGCTATTCCTGTGCTTTTTGCAGTTTGCAGTGGGTACTCACAGCTCTGTTGTTTCCTACAACTAAAAGCAAAACCAAATATAAACCTGTATAAACAGAGAATCGTATGAGTTTCATAGTCTTAAGCCTAACTAACCAAAAAGCAAACAAATTCATAGCTTCACTGGGAAGAAAGAGATGACAATGCTAGGAAGTGAAGCATGAAGCCCAGTATAAACTGTGTGACTGCATGAATTTTATAAGCAAAAATAATACTTTACTAGAGAGCAAGTATCATTTATATAAAGGACAGGGATTCTGTCTGATCAAACCAGATACACACATTATCAAGACAGCTATGCAGACAAGTAGGATCCATGGACCTGATTAAATAAAACACTGAGATATAGTAATCTATACTATTTTCATTGCCAAAACCTAGCAGAGAAAAAAAACAATCCCAAAAAAAGAAACAAAATCCCAAACAAACAGTCCCTTGAGGCCTGTGATGTTCCACTGATTTTACCAAGGGGGTAAAAAATAATGGTGATCACCAGAAATCCAATGGATACAGACCAAGGGAGTTACCTGGGCAGGTTTAAGCTGAATTTATCACCAAAATATATCTTCTACAGGGATTAAGCAAGTAAATAAATTAATCAGGTCTTGGATAAATAAACAGCTCATCATTTATCATCTCTATTTGTCAGCAGATTGCATTGTGATTCTCTCACATGCTTTCACATAACTCAGGTAACCAAAACAGGAGGGTTGAATGTGCTCTAGACCCATGACCCATTTATTTATTTTCTAGGCATTAATTTCCCAAGTACACCTCAAATGCAACAGCTCCCTGGCAGCCTCTGAATAGATTTTGTTTCAGCATCTGATTACAAAAGGGCAAAGATGGAACTTGACTTCAGGAGGAACCAGGAAGATGAAATTCCCTTTACTAGATTATTTGGAATGGAGGCATGTATATAAAAAACGCAGGGAGAGAAAATAAATCTCCTAGGGCATGGTTTCCCAGAGCTCAGAGTAGGTGCAATGGGAAAAAAAAAAAAGTGTGATAAATCAGTGACAGCTTTTAAAAAAAAACAACCTGTAGTGCTCCACTTCTTGGAAAGATGAAGAGCCTTCATCCTCATTTATGTTGCAGATCAATCCTGATTTAGGCAGCTGATAACTAGCAACTGTTTTGCTCCTCTGTGGCCTCAACAACAAGGAGGCAAAACCTCTAGGGAGCTTCCAAGATGAGTTCCACACCAAGAAGAAAAGGGGATGATTCCCCCTCCACACACGCTTCTATTCTAACAGCTCTGGCATTGCATGCATCAAGGACAAAAGCAAGGGGACACAGCAGTCCTTCAGCAACCTGGTTCAACCCAGGAAAAATAAGGATCAGTAAAAGGAATCCTGGGAGACATACCTGGGGGAAAAACTGATTAGATCCATTCAGCCTAACAGACTATGTAAAAACTGATCAGAGCAACAATACTCAGGCAGTGATAATTGTCATCACAAGTTATCAGCAGCCATTGCATTTCAGGAATTTTCTCCACAATCAATTTCAGACACCCTCTAAATAGATTTTTCCTGGCACATCCTCAAATGTTCTATTTAAAAGCATACCAGCTGTTCAAAAAAAAATATAGAAGTATTTTATCTGGGCCAAGCAAAAGTACATCCATACAGATAACTTGTCTGGGATGGTGGTCAGCAGGTACAAGATGAAGAAAAAGCCCCAGCAATACCGCTGAAGAACTGTCACTGCTGATCTGATCCAACTAATGTGATCGAGCAAGCAGGGCTCTGTCTCATTGGGTGAAATGCCTGAAGCACAACAGGCAAGATGTGTTTCATCCTCAAATTCCAGGAAAGCATTGTGCAAATGCTCTGCGTGGGAAGGCTGTCTTTGCATGGCTCATGTGACTGAGTACAGTTAAAATGTCCCAAATCTCTTCCTGGTTTAACTGCATCGTTACACCAGAGGCAATCTGCCTTACAAACCTAACGATCTCTCATGAAGGAATGCTCAATGGGCCAGTAGCAAGAAAGAGAATGGGAGAGAAGAGTTCACTCCCGAAACTCAAATGATGCTTTTTGTGACCCAATCTTTGCAAATTTAAAGCAACATTAAGAAGCCAAATAGCATAAAGGGCATAGCTGCCAGTGTCTTGCAAGATGGTATTTCAAGATAGCAGAGAGGTTTTATACCCTCAATCTTTTCACAAACCTGATGGATTATCTATCTTTGGATGATGTTCCAAAACACTGCTTCTAATACCTTTGAGTAACCATGCCACTGATGAAAAAGCACCTTTTTGGGGATGAAAAAAAAAATCCATTTAACACCTCTGTGTTTCATATAATACCCCCCCACAGCAAATATTCAGAGATGGGCAGTTAGGTCAGGTGTTCTGTCTTTTCCTCCCCAAAAAAATACATAGTCAGTTGCAAACTACTACTATCATAATTTCTCAAAAACCATCATATAACTCTTCTCAATCAATTTTCTCAATTGAAAAAGGAGTTGAAAGCACAGTTAAACACTGCTAATAGTTTCAAAACTTCCTTGGCTTTTGCTCATCTTTGAGGTTTTGCCACAGAATAGTCAGGATTTGTTTACTAATCTCTTCTTAGATCTGGATGAGATGTTGGCACTCAACAAACAAAATGAGAATGACACAAACAATTGAGCAAAATGGAAGTATCTCTTCCAAAAAGCTTTTCAAATATAATCCACTGAAAAAAAGCTGAGTGAGAAGTCAACAATGTACTTCATTCATATACTCCTCCAAAGACAAACATGGAGAACAGAACTGAGGGGGTTTTGGGGGGTTTGTTTTGGCTGTTGTGTTTTGTCCAATTTGGCACCTGACTCTGTATTCCTTCTCTGTCAGCTGGATGTGGGAATAACAATGATAAATGAAGAAATCAAGCAGTTCTCTTACTTCTGCAAGTCCTGCTGCAGAAAGAGACAAAAATGATGCTCCAGTGAACTTCGGGCTCTAAGGTTCTTACGGCTGTTATGTAAAAACAAAAAATCAAAGGAATCCAAGCTTACCCAGTTCTTCGACTGTGACAGCTGTCTGGCAATGCTGCATCACTCGACACAGGATTTTGTCCCAAATATATCATCAAAAGGTGAAGCTTCTTGGTACCCCAGAAAGCAGTTGCACCTAAAGGGCACGTAAAAGCTACAAGTTTGTAAGTAAGCCAAGGCACAAACTATGCTTCTCTTCTCTGGTATGTTATCTCAAACATACACAGTAAACAAACACCAGCACATCTTGAAATCTCTAACCCCATGCCAAATGCAGTCACAAAGACATGTAAGACATGACTTAATGAACTGGCCAGTTGGAAGTGGAAGATGAAGTCTAAATTTCCCATCAGGCTAACATCTGCACATCTACTGGGCATGTTGATGGTAAACAAAATCTTCTTAGCATTAATACTGGTTATATCCTTTATTTCCACTAAATCAACAAAGATCCCTGACGTGGTTGAATAGTAGACTCACCAGACAAGTATAATAGATATGCTGCAGGGGTAAGATGAAGGACTAATTATCCTAATTTGGTCAAGTTTATTTGAATATCTTGCCTTCAGAGAGTAAAGAAGCCTAAGGAAGTATGGTCCCAGATCCCACATCCAAATTCTTTAGACTTATTTAAAAATCTAGTTCATGAACCTTGGAGTAATTCTCCCAAACCTGTCTGAGTGTCTGAGGGCTTAGTACCTGGCCACTTTGTGGATGTTCAGCATACCTGAGAAAAATGGCTGCCCAAATAAGGGAAATGTGGAGGACACAGTCAACAGTGATTCACTAGGATGATATTCTCCCTATTGTTCCCTGAGCCCTCACAGAAGCGGGTGGAGAACTAGGGAACTAATAGGCATAAGGTCAATGAGCTGTTCTATGAGCAACACAACTGATGCAGCTGAGTCCCCTGCAGATGTATGACCCACACCCCCACTAAAGACAGCGTGGCTTGGCAATCCTAGAACCCCCCTGTTCCCTTCCCAGTGCTCATCTGCCTGCAGAAGCAGCAGCACATGTTCCATCCAATTTGGAGCTGCACAAGCTGACTGGTCAGTGGGCTGTGGTCTCAGGCTGGGTAAGAGATTGATCATTAATGCTAGTCCTTCACTTCTACAGGAGGAAACAGAGCATTCTAGAAGGAATAAGGCGTTAATAGGAGTCCCTCTTTTCCAACTATCTATTGGAATTGATTAAAACTATAGACACCTACAATCTCTTTGCCCATTGCCCCAAGACTTTATCCCCTATAGAATTCAACCAAGAAATTTAAAAATTGTATAGAAGGAATAGAGATATGCCTTTTGTCATAAAGTCTTGATTCATAGGAACCAGCCATTATGTATGCTGAAGAAGAATTACTGTAGAATGGACAAATTAATCTCTTTGTAAAACCAAAGTCTAACAGCCATTCAGAGCAGCTCATTTTCCTGTTCTTAGAGCTAATTAGTTTAGTTGTCCTAGAGGTAGGGTTATTTACTTGCCATCAATAAAAAGTATCACAAATACTCTTCATTTTTAACAGTATCTGAGTTAATTCAGTGCCATCTGAGCCACCCCCACAGTGAACACTGATTCTGGCAACAAAAGTTTCTTGTTGCCAGCTCCCTGCCAAGTGTTAGAGAAAAAAGTGCTTTTTCTTCTGACTGAGCATCATCATGCACAGCACCTTCCAGATGGCAAGGGAAAAAATGGAGAAGACCTAGTCAGCAAGGATTTAACTGAGGAAGGTGTTTTGCACCCACAAATTTGACAGGATCCAACAGGAACAGCACCACCCATCAGAAACTCCACAGATCAAGTTTCTTTAAAAGAAAACTGTGAATTTCTTGCTAGAATGTCTCCTATAGAAAGTATAAAAAAGGAAGGTGACAAACCAGAATTCTAGCAGTCTATCAATCAGCAGCTGAAAGACACTTTAAGGTTTCAATTTATTACCTTCTGGTGTTGGGTTGGGGCTTTTTTTGCTTTCTATACAGTACCCAGCACAATGAGATCTGGAAGACTATTCAGTGTTTCTAGGTACTACTGTATTACACCATTTGCATACACCATATGCATCATCAGAAAAGGGCACAGACTGGCTGCAAGCTAAAATCAAAGTTTACAGCCATCTCCATCAGAATAAGAGGTTCTTCAGCTTGTCAAATGAAGGACATTTGTGTTACACTCTATATTCTTTGTGGCAATAAATGTTACCTGGCAATGCTGTTAAAACGGCAAGTCTTGACTTAATCATGTCCTTAGTGCCCATAAACTAAGGTAGAATCTCTCAAGGCTGAAATATGCCTATCCTGTTTTCAAGCACCTATTCCACCACTTTGGATGCTTTATCTATGTTACCTGCTGCTTGTCCTAATAAGCAGTAATGCAGGGTTGACTAGATGGCTTCCATAAATCCAATGGGGTTTCATTAAATGTCAGCAATGAAATGCAGACACAACCTCAAGAAATGTCAACCCAATGATAGTTTTGATTCTTAGATGCAGAATATAGGTAAGAGGATAGAAAGGCCTTTATATTTCCATTGTAGCTATTGAATTTTGTGGTTTGAGTCACAATGCAGGATTAAGTAACTTGAACAGCTGGTAAAGTTACTGCTACTCCAGCATCTGAGCAGCACTGTGGTGTCAGGCTATGACTATCTTCTCTGTGTCTCCTGAAATGCTCCAGAGAAGTGGAATATATAGCTACATCCATCTATGCAGAAATAACTTTCCATTAGTCAATATCATATTGTCTTTCACAGTGCCACAAGGTGACAAAAGGAAGACAGAACAGTGCCTAGTATGTTAATAGTAAAAACATCAAGATGCAAAACTCTGATCAGCCTGTTATATTACGCAGCTTAACAATAAGATGAATTCAGTGACAGGGTTGGGAAACACAAGACAGTAAAACGCGATAGATTGTTTATTTATCCCAGGGTCTGTCAGGGTGCTTACTAAAATCATGTAGGTGAAGATAAATGTAGGTAAAGATACTGATGGATTTAAGAAAGGAAGGAATCATTCTATGCATGGGATCTGCAGGGAGAATTTAGGCTTCTTATTCAAGGGTGTAAAGCAATCCACCCCCAAAAAGCTTGGAAAGGGCTGTTCCTCCTGTCCATGATCATGAACAATTTTAAGTTGCACATCCTTCCCCTTACACCCAGCAACACTTAAGTGAGCATCCCCTGCACATTCAGTGATCAGGGAGGAGTGGGGAACACAGGTCACAGCATTGGTAAAGTTAACTACAGCAGAGGTCGAGGTGTGGAAGATTGAACCAGACGGACTTCAGCTGTGTCTGAACCACAGCACTTACATTTATCTACAGGCAGGATACCAGGAATGAAATCTTAATGAGCTTCACTGACGTGGCAGATTTCACATTTCTAGGGAAAACAAACAGCAGAGCAGGGACCCTTGAGGCAATAATGGAAATTCTCAAGAACTGCAAATCAACTTTCATCCCAAGGAATATTTCTGTATTATATGGAGCTTTCACCTTTCCCAGCAGCAGCTGGCCATTCAGCTGGGGACCTTAGGAGACAAGAACATTGCACATTGTGTAACTGTTGAAATTTCATTATACCATTAGAGCTGATGACAGAATTCACAATTTATTATAGGGCTAGGACACCAATGCAAACTTTCTGTTATGAGAAAAGCTAAAATCAGACTGGAACTTTTCCCAGAGTATGGGATGAACAAGAGGAGGCTGAAGCTGAGTTGTCACCACCTTCAAATACAGATGACTTAATTAAAACAAAAAAGAACATATCTGATTTGACTTTTTTCCCCCTTACCCCAAAGTCAGCACATTGGAAAGTGAACATAATTTATCTTACTGAAGAAGCACATGTCCAGGTGAATCCAAGGGAGGGGCTGGAGAGACTTGGCAATGAGCTGGAGAGGCTTGGTAATGAACACTTTGCACAAGTTGGGAGCCTTGTTCCTCCTTCCGCTCTGACTGCTCTCTGCTGTGTTAGGATTAAAGAGAAGCCTTCAGCAGAGTGTAAACAGCATTTATTCCCTCACTGTGGTTCCTCTATGCTGCCACAGCTGTGCAAGTCTCTTTACTGTTGGTCAGTACCAGAAAACCAGCAGCAAAGCACACCAATCCCAGCAAGGGTACAGTTACACCAGTATCAGGGCATCTCACACATGTAGAACTTAATTCCACTCCCTCAAACAGAATAAGATATCCCTGGAGAAGCACTTTCATCTCTGGACAGATCTGTCCACCACGTGTATACAATCCACACCACAGAGGGTGACCTCAAAGCCCTCTTCAAAACCAGCTGCATGACCATACAAGCAGCAGAGCAGCACGCAGAGGTGCTGACACAGCTGAAACATGCAGACCTGAGCGTGCCTGGACACATGGAGGAGGCTAGCGGACCGCCAAACATGTCTGACAGGCTGTCCACAAACCAGTCCTGTGGACACAAGACGAGCAGGAGACACGTGCTGCTACGGTTAAGATGGTGTGTGGGCAAACGGAGACAAAACAGCAAAAATCAATTGGGATTGGGCAATATATACATCATGGATCAGCCCCATATATTTTAAGTGATTTGCAAACAACCTTGAACAACACCTCCTCACGGGAAATACCATTACCCAACACAGAGAACCTATTTATTTAGAGTACCCAAAATTACCAAAGTCCCTCTTTGGGCCGTCAGTCATGCCTAAGAGATTCCCACTGGCCCCAAGCAGAGCAAAAGAGTCATAATCCATTACGAAAGATCCTTTTAATTTTCTCCTTAACATTCTACACCTGGATCTAGCACAAGCCAGTTTTGTAATAAACAAGTTAATGTGCCTGTGCAAAGTACACAGACTTAAAAAAAAGAACCAAACCAAACATACTTCTATTTATACAGTGTAGAGTTGCCATATGAACTGACAGTTAAGACAATACCACTGAGCAAGTTAATGATTTTTTATCCCTTCTGTGAAGCATCTACAAGATGAAATCCCAACTGAATCTTGCTTTTGCAGCCTTGCCTTATTTAAACAATTCATCTCCTTTTGTCTCTCATTTGTACTGCACTTTGTGCGTCATTCTGGGTTGTTTCACTGCATATTGCACAATTACAAGTATTCAACCGTACAGGAGGCAAGAATAGCTTAGCTTGTTTCGGTTGCCTTACAATCAATACCTTTGCCTCAGGCACCAAAGAACGTATGAGAAAATGAGTTTTCTGTTTTTATAAACTTTGTCTATCTTCAAGCAGACTTTGATCCATTCTTCTACAGAAATGAATAGGGTGGGGCCATTACAGAACAAGTAGAGGCAACAACAACCTTCTCTTAGACTGAATCTTAACAGAGGTGACCACACCAAAGGCCACCCTCATTAATGATCATGCTTTTCTTCTCCAATTCATTTGGAATCTTTATTCTCCCTTCCTGAATTGAACAAATACAAGCTTTGTGATATCTGTTGCTTTTTATTTCATGCATCAATGGGTTTTTTCAGCTTTGATCTGATCTAGTATGCAATGTTGTGAAGGTACTGTCTGCCAAAATAGGAAAAGCTATGCAGTTTATGATTGCTGGAAGTGAAAGTTATTTGTGGGGGTGTTTTTGATAACATGGTAATTCAGACCATATCCTTACCCAAAACAACTGAGAGAGAAACAGCATATTACAAGGCTGAAAAACTCTGTTAGAGAACAGTTTCACCACAAAAGACTGTGGTTTACATAAATGAGGATTTACAAGCCTGAGGAAGAATTGCAGGCATTTTAAAAGTAACACAACATTTTTTGAGCAGTTTAGCTCCCTTTCAATCCACCCCAAAAGGTAGTTACATCTTCACCATGCCAATCCTTTTGAAAATCCAGCACTTTTATCAACTCGGCAGATTTTAAAAGAACTCCCTTTAAAAAAAATCAGATCTTATTTTGATCACCTTTTGGCTGAGATAAGAAGAGTTTGCCAGAATATGTACAAAGAGGAGAACATCAAGGAAAACCATAAAGAAATGGTACAGAATTCTTTTACACCACAAGATATTTCAAATACAGATATCAGTATTCAGCCTAGGTCTAAACATCAACACAGAGGGCTCCCATCTCATCATCCTTCTCCAGCAAAAGGAAGTTTCAATTCTAAAAGATGGCAATATCATTATTCCAGTTACTGTTAGCTCAGAGAAAAGCATCTTTTAGTTCAATCTGTGCAAGCACAGCTGAGAGCACTGCTGCCCTTATTCTCTCACTAAGACCTTTCCTACAGTTCATTTTGAGCTTGATCTTTCTCCCACTGATGTGAAAAATCTCACTCTGATGTCAGGAGGGGTTGGCATGTAGAGAAGTCTAATGAATTGTGGGTGATTGCTCTATCTTTTGTGCTTTGCTAGCTGTTTAGTAGGCATTTTTTGCTCTCCTGCCAGTTTCCAATTTCAATAGGATATTTTGCAGTTTTTAATGGGAACCAAGATTCTTGGTTTTGGTTGTATTTTGTGAAATGCCCAAAGGCTTTCCCACACAAGAATCCTATAAAAATGCATTTGTGTTTTATTATTTTTAATAATGATGTACTTCATTAAGAGTAGTCTACATATGTCCCTGGCCAACTTGAACTACCCAGTTTGGATGGGTTTTGCCTCTTTGTTTAGGATGTCAGGAGGTGGTAGTCTCTCCACTGCTAAATTTGTACCTGAATATTCCTGACTATGTAGTCTGGACAAGAAGCATTACTGTAATTGCCTGTATATTATCGGTGTGGAGATCAATATAATATTTAATTATATTCCAATGTCTCAATTCAAGTGAACATAAAGCTTCCATTCCAAGGATGTAAGGTGTAATCATAAACTTATTACTGCCCAACATGCACTCACACTCACCTATAAGCTCACAAACAAAATTATATTAACAAAGGTCCAACCATCAAAAGCAATTCTTGGGTTAAAAGGAGATAACAGAACTAGTAGGATATTTGTTGATGAAGTTATCCTATATTTCAAATATATTTGTTAACTATAATTATCAAAGACTCATGCAAACACAAGCACGTGCCTGAAAGCTGTTTACAAACTCAGAAATATAAGAATCACTAGAAAGAGGTGAGTTTGAGCCTTTACCACAAGAGGAAGGAAGGTAGTGTATATCTAATAATTTTGATGGGAATCAAAAAATTTCAAGTCCAGAATGCTGGCTTCATCTGAACAATGATTTGTGAGATTACATTACCCCTTTTCTTCTTCTCTTCCTAACAGTATGTGGACAACTGCCAAGTATTTTTAAACGGTTTCATGAATTTTAGCATGAATGACAGTTTCTCAGAAAATTTCCATCAGAACATCTCATTTGCTATTTGCTGTTACTCTTTAAAAAGAAGAGGGGGAAAAATTGGTGTCACCCAGCAGGGAATGCAAAGAGCAACAGTTTGAACAGAATCTTCATTAGTGGTCTGTAGTCTGATAATTGGTATGGTAAGTTGATGAGGCGGGCAGCCTCGTGGTGGTTTTAGGAGTGTTTTGCCAAGAGAAGAAGACTTTGTAGTTACAATCTCATCTGTAACTGCAGTTATCTGCAATTTTGGTCAGTGAACACTTCCAACTAGGAAACATAGTCCCTCCCTCTGACTGAGCTTTTGGAGCCATAACAGCACCTACACCACAGGACAGGTACTTCTCCTTGGCTGTGGGATAACAGCAAATATGTATGGGGTAGGACCCATCTCAGATCCCTTTGGACAGCTACACTTCTAGAGTGTGACCTATTTAAAAGCTTGCTTTACAGAAAATGAATGTCATTGTAGAAATGTGTGTTTCTGTACAGTGAGTAAAAGGGATCCTGGAGTGACATACTGTTACAGTTTAGGAATGATACTCCCCAGTTTAGTGTTCCCACTGAGACTGCCCAAACCAAGTGTCTCCATACTCACATGCTTCCCCTTCCCCCTCTGCTTGCTGCTAGGGTAGGATGGAGAGAAGAACTGGAGGTACAAAAGGTAAAGATTGTGGGTTAAGATAAGAACAATTCACTGGAGACAGCAATGACAGGAAAATGAACAGCAACAGCAACAATATCAATGACAGAGAGTACCAAAAATTAACAATCCACACAGAAATTCCCCAAAAATTGAATAATATCCAACCACTCCCTCCACCATGCTATGCCAATTGGAAAAGACTCCTTTCCCTATCCCTGGAAAATGCTGTGAGGTGGTACAAGACAACCTCTGGGTCCTAGACATGCAAAAATTAACCCTATCCTGGCCAGAACCAGGACACATACTCAGGTGAGGTTGTCTATGTCAGAAGACCAGAAATTAAGTCAGTTGAATTCCACACAGATTAATGAGCTACAGCTTCCTTGTGTCATTTCAGAACCTCAGAAATTGTAGTTTCTTTACCAGCAACATAACATTGTGAACTGACATTTCCTGGATCTTTTTGTTCCTTGAGAACTAAATACTTTTATTGCCCCAGCTCTGACTAAATGTAAATTTTCACAAGGAGAAACCATTCTTATTTCTGCTTAGCACCACTTGTAAAGGACTGTTCGTCAGCTATGCTTTAGAGGCTGTTTAAAGGCTTCATCTTATCAAATCAGTACAAATTGCTGCAAATGAAAAAATATTTCTTCCAGCAATGATATTTGGAACGTGATCTAAATTTCTCCACTTCCCAAAATCTTACTGCACTAGGATGTAAAATGCCTGATGACATAATGACAAACAAGGCCAAAGGTGTGGATTTAGCTATTTGGTTCTATGTATAACACCATTCAATATTAAATAGAGTGCCCAGCCCATTCTGTTCTGAGATGTCATTGCCTTCACTCAGGTTGCATTCAGATACTGGATTGAAAGAAGTGGCAATGCCCTAACACAGCCAGGTGATGAGGGCAGAATGCTACATTCATAGCATCAGCTTGGTACAACTTTCAGTGGACTTTGAGCTGAAAGTTTGTGAACTGACTGAACTGCAGACAAACATAATCTTCCTGCTTAGACTGCCCAAAGACATGTCCATCTAGTAACACTTGTGTTCATATTTACCACTGTCAACGCTGGCTGCTCCGAGTGTGTGTAGAAATGCATCATGAGCAAATGTTAGTTTACACTGCTTTACGTGCCCCAAATATTACGGTACAAATTCACTCATGACATGATGGTTTTGTTTATACAGTAGTAAAAGTAACTAAAATGACCAGATGCAGGACAAGAATAGAGATCAAAAAAGGACCAAAATGCCTGAGTTCCACCCATTCAAGTGGATTCACAACTTCCAATTCAGCTGCTACCCTTAGCTCTGCTTTTCCATGTGCCACAAAGCACTCCAACCTCAACAGCACTAAGTATCTCTCACCTACCCAAGCAAAATCCAAGAGTTGATCATTCTTCTGTTCCTCATTCCTTGCTGTTTTGATCCATCAAGAGTCTGTAGGGGATCCATACACACCAGGCACCACCTAACACACAACAGAAGCTACTGTTTTCTTTCTAGATACAGCCACCAGCATGGAAGAAACATTGCATTCTTGCCAGCATGCAAGAAGCTTGCCTGCCACCACCATGCCCTAGAGACTTCAAATGCACATTAAGCATCTGCTTTAAAAGCCCCCCAGCCTTTGAAGTATATGCTACTCTCCTTTATTTCCCACTGGAGTTGTTTGACTGGGAAGGGAAAGTCCTTGCTTTTCACTTAACAGGGAGAAGAAATTTTTGAAGTCAACATTCTCCTTTCTGCATGGCAAAGGCGTTTTGATTGAAATGGCCCTTGGAGAGAGAAGTCACTGTGCTCCTTGCAAGCACTGTCTTATTTTTGGTTTCTAGCCTAGTTCACTTTCAGTTCTCTTTCATCCCACAGCAGGGTCAGTATCTGCACTGCAGAGAGCAGATAGACACACTATTTAGGAAACTCTCTGGGAGGCGAGTTTGAGTTCCCTCAGGCGAAAGCAATAACTGAGAGAGATTTCCCACAACCTGGGGGAGTGCTTTAATCACTAGGCTCCTGTTCAAAAGGCCACCCCCACCTACTCTTCTGCCATGTTTTAGAAGAAGAGAGAGACAAGCTCTGTTTTTGGAATAAAGGGTGTAACAGGTAGCTACGTGCTGGTGAAGATCCCACAGTATCCTCAGCATTTCCTAATAGAAAGCTCGATCCTGATGCACCTCACTCTTCCCACATACCTGTATGGGGCCAAGGCACTCAAGAGAGGTGTCTGCTTACCTTGGGCCAGCCACATAAAAGCTCAGCAATATAACACTCAGTGTTGCAGCATCAAAGTCCCACTTCGGATCGAGCCTGAGGCTGCTACCAGAGGTAATTTATAATGTCAGGATTTAAAACCGTATGTGATGCTCATTACTGCAACAACTGACTCTAGCCTAACAAAAGCAGCAATGCCACAATAGTTATTGTTAAGCAATTTAATTGATCCAGACATTTATGCAGAGCCATTTACCTGTCGGGGCTCTAGGCAGAGGCTAGGCTACCCTTCTTTTCATTCCCACATTAGATGACTTATAATTTCTTAACTCAACCTGAAGGGGTGTCCTCAGGTTTCAGGGCCTTCAGCAACTGTTCTGGTTGCTCACCTCCAAAACTGACTCTGCATGTATATTGGTATATTGTGCTAGTCACCACAGATGACACCCTTTATTTTTGGCTGCAGACACTTTACCTTAATTGTGTATGCAAGTCATTGGTCTGTGAGGTTCACCTTACTTCACCTCCAAAGACTTAGTGAGGTAATACTGCACAGTGCACTGCAAAGAGTTTTGTAAGGTACTGAGAAATAGTACAGTCTTCTGCCTTCTTGCTTCTTGTAGATTCCACAGATCTATGAGCAAAACCAGTGAATTCACAAGACTAATAGGGACCACTAACAATAATCACCACTGAAGTTGTTTAACTTGCATTTTCCTCAGGGAAAATAGATGACAAACAGTAAACTGATCTATGGCCAGGTAGGAAAACCTCTTGACCTTCCCAAATAAACCCAAATAAAATTTAGTTTTTACAAAACTATTCAAATCCCTAAATTTGCTTCCTAATATAGTCTCCCAGACTAACTTCCATTAGAGTCAATAGGCAGAGCAGGTATGCAGCACCAGGAAAGGCTGCTGCATTTCCAGGTAGAAATCTGGCCAAGATAAAGAGATCTTAGCCTGTCTAACACTGATTTTGCAAACACTCATCCCTACTGTACATAAAGGAGAATAGCCACTGAATGCACTGCTCCTGTGAGCTAACTAGGTGAATTAATGAATTTTCAAAATGTAGGTAAAAATCATAAGCTAGTGACTTCAGAAGAGACTCAAAGGGTGAGACAAAAGTCTTGATTGCTTGATCTATGCACTGAGCAAGGGCTAGCAGAGCTGACTGCCCAAGGAAGCAACAGGCATGGCTGCACATCCCAACTGTTCATAGAGCTCACACACTCATTTGATTACACTTATTTTCCCCTTCTGGGCAGCATGGGATTCTACACAAGTACTATTTTGTACATGGAAATAATAAAAAGATAATATCTAATGTGGTAATATTAATCAAATCACCTCTATGATGTTCTAACATCAGTTGAAGTTTCTGTTGTACCTAGCACCTTACTAGGTATAAATAAATGTCTTTAGACCTGTTCTTCATATATGGGCTATTAATGTCTCATGAAGCAAGTTACACTTCTTTTCTTTCCTTCTAAAATGAAATAGGACTTCTAGGTAGTTTTGTGGCTAAGGCAAAACTCATCTCTTTTGATGACCTAGTTAAATTATATTAATATCTTGGTACATTTCTATGTTCTTTCCTGCTTTTAATAGCTGCTTACACAGACATACTAATCAAAAAATACATATAGCTGAAAATCTGAAGTCATTTCCTCCCCTTGTCTGTTGATGTAGTGGCAGAAGAACAGATGGTTAAAATTAAAGAGCTGCTTAGAGATGGAGCAGAGCACATTAGAGAAGGAAAGCAGACAGCACGTCTTTTTGAAAAAAACTTTGAGCAAACCAATGAACAAACCTAGGTTACCAAGGAATTTCTTCCTCTAAGAAATTAAATTCAAGTTAGTACCCACTAAAACCAAACCAGGCATTTGACTTATGTGGGTAGAGAATCGTGCTTTCTCTCCCCCTTTCAGGATCAGGTCATTGCATTTTTTAGAAAAATAAGTCTAAAATAAACAAATCATTTCCTTCCAGTAGCTATATTGAATCAAGAACACCCATGTTGTAAATCACTTAATGCCAACCAGATTTATAGTTGGGGTGAATCGGATTCAGAATATTTCATTCCCCATGTTCCAACAAAATAAGCCATATGTAAAGATGCGTTGGTGGAAAGCATGGTGAGCAAAAAAAAACCCTTCCAACCCTGCTGACTGATACCACGTTCATCCTATTGTTAGCAATGACGTATCTGAAGATAAAAACAAAGACACATTATATGTATTATTAGGGAAAGCAGGAAATCATGCTGTGGATGGACAAATTCATAACTCCCCTGCCTCTTCTCTCTTGCACCTCTCATATGAGGTGCCTCCTTCCATCCTTCTATTTAGCTCTGTTCTCAGCTCTTTAACTTTCTTTTCAACTATGACTGCTCCAGTTGATTCTAACTCAAAATAATATCCTGGTTATACCTGTCATGGAAATGTGACAAATTTATCCAGTTTGATACATTTTTTTAAATTGATACTAAAGACTGTACATCTGGAGTTCAGTGCATTAATTTAAAAGCATCAGAAATTTAACAAAGAAATTATGCTTTCTCACTTTCCATTCTCTGACATTACAATTAATTAAATTACATTTTAAATTTTTTTTAAAAACAGGCCTAATTTTGATCAAATGTCCTTCTCTCCTTTACCCTTTTCTGTTTCAGCCTCAAACAGGAGCACAAACATATTTGCTTCAGCTCTTCTCCCACAGCCACTTTAACAGGTAATTTCTGCAGTGCTCCAGAAGTTAGGGTGTATGTCAATTCATGAAAGAACGTGCTAAAGGAACAAATGCATACTTGTACAACAGAACCCAGGTCAGGGATGGAAAGCACTGAAGAAGGCGGAAGGGAAGTCTGGCCATCTTCTACACAAAATTTTTGAGACTGCTTATGAAACAATTAATCCATGTGCTCAGTTTCACTCTTTGAGCCCCCAGGCCCACACACATTGGATTGAGAGTGATGACTTTTGGCAGCTCTGGTCATTCTGGTCACAGGCAGATGGGTGGTACAAGACACTTGCAGCAGCTCTAATGCTTTCTTTGCTCAAGACAGTGTATGGGACACAGAAGTAAATGAAATACAAACTTTTCCAGAGCACCTGAGTGTGTGGAAGTCATGAGATTGGCCACTGATTTCTGCAGAACAAAAGCAGGACCAACTTAATTTATTATATTTACAAATACCTGCCATTCTCTGTGGTGCATAAGATGATGATGACCTCAGAATTATATAGAAACTAAATCACTTTGACATTGGTAAGTGATGAGTACCTAATACCTGACGTGGGCCTGATTCACTCACGCTATTCAAAACAGAAGAACAGTAAAGGAAGAGCTGGGGCCATAGAAAAAGGCCTGAGACTCCAAACAAACCATGTGGCTCAGGGCCTACTGCTAAAACTAATGCTCATTGAAATTATTTAGAATACTTACAACTACTTCAGAGGAGACAGAGCAGGTGATTAGTCAAAAAAAATAAATTCATCATCACTTGAGACAATGACCAAAGAGACTTTTCTGTCTGAAGGATAATCACATTAAAACCATACAGAGGAGTTGAAAATGTACTCAGGAGGCAAAAGAGATACTGCAAAAGAATGCACTTAGAACGTATGAATCTTTCACAGTTCCAGGTTTGGCAAGCTTCTGAGTAATGTCTGGGTCTGCAAAACTTGTTTGACTACAATAGACCTTATTTTTGTAACTTAATCCTGTATTTTTTGCAAAGGTGGTTCAATTAAAAGGGGACAAATCTACACTTTTCTACATGACTGAAAGACATCAAAGTAAATAAAATGAAATGTTCTACCTCTGTTACCTCCAGAAGCTAATCTTCCACAAAACATAGTACTCTTTGAAGATCTGACATACTCCTTTTTCTCATAGCACCTTCCCCATTATCTATGTTTGTTCCTTTTTCATATATTTTCTTTTTTTTCTTCCTGCTTGCCACCTTTTTGCAAACACTTCTTCATTCCTCTTGGAACACAAATCAGTGGTGCACTGCCTCAAAACCAACAGTGTTCAATGTCTGTCATATCTCTGCTCCTTAAAAAGAGTGCCACTATTACATGTTTTACACCAGCAGAAGGATTTCTCCTGCTACAGCAAGATCACGTAATTCCAAAATTAAATGGAAAAGAAGCTATTTCTCTCAGAAACCTCAGCTATTTCATGGTGCAAGCTATGAGCAGAATATGAAATCTTCACCAGAGGTTTCTCATCATCCTCATGCATAAGGACTCTGCCTGCCACTAACCCAGGAGGCCAGATTCCATCATTGTACTCAGTAAGTTTTCAAATCAGTGATTTAGGTCTTTCTTACACTGCTGCACTTTTCTACGAGGATCCCTTATGTTTGCAATGGCTATCTCATTGTCCTTCTCCACAGCTGTCCTCTGCTCTTCACTTGCTGATCTGTGTCCACTGTTGTCCTTTATCTTTTGTTTCTACTGCAATATCTTTGAGAGAAGGACTGACTTGCACTATTTTTCTACTGTGCACAGCACAAGCCATCGGAGCAAGATGCAATAATAAAGTCAAGGAATAAAGAGACACCCTTAGGGTGGCTTTCCTAAGCTTTTGGTGAGGCTTTTTGTTGGTCTCACATACACAGATGGGAATCCAATACTGGGTGCATTACAACCAAATAAGCATCTGATATGTGGCACAGTGTAACACAAAACCACTGCATGAAACAGGTGGGACCAGTAGAGTCACTCGAAAAATCCACTCCCTACCTCCCAATCACATGCAATTGAAACTGAAGTTTAACCAGAGCTGGATCCCTTGCAGGCTGAAAAGCCACACTTGAAGCTATATTAACATTATTCTACTAACCCTAACCATGAAGAGAACTCCTTGATTTTTATTCAATTGTACAGCATCATGTTGAAATCTTCTCATAACCTCCCTACCATGGGCAATAATATGGATTAAAGAAAATATGAAGGTGCAAAAATGAATGGGATTGAGAACATCAGGCTTAATGATTCCTTGTGCAAAATCATGTCAGCTTTCCTTGCACATCTGCATTCTTCAGTGACATGATAGCTGATTTTCCCAAGGACCTCTGATTCATGCCAGCACAACCTCTTAGAACAACACTAAACCAGCATCCATGAATGGACTCACAAGCTCTTGTATCATATTGTCATTAGAGCACCCAAGAGGAGAAAAGAAGAAAAGCAGCAACCAAATGTTGATGGATTTATAATCACAAAGCACCTTTCCTTTGAGAAAGGAAGAGTTGTCCTATATCCATCATATAGATCAGAGCTGAAATACTGGTGCATCTGAAAATTGTCCCCTAATGTTACATTCTCTGCTCATAAACACTTTTTTCCCCATGTTTTTGCAAGGTTTCCTATATTTAAAGCTTAACTGCCACTGACCTATGGGCTACTCCAGGGCAGCATTCAATTCCATGGACCTCTACACACCTTGTCTCATGTGACAGACACTCACTAGAAGAGAGCAGCAGGCAGACATGTGATTAGAAATTACTTCAGAACACACCTATGCCACAGCACTACTGTAGCACTGCACCGATTACCCTTACTCAAACCTGCCCTTGCAGCCCTCCATCCTTTCAACTCAACTTTCATTTTTTTGGTACATTCCTCTCTTTGTACAGGCAGTGCTTCTGGAGACATAATATGAACTTCAACACTTTTACCCCACAGATCTCTTCTGTTTCTACAGCCTGCAGATCCAACCCTTTCAATTTCAGCAGGGAGTTATGGATAACTGGTAGCTGGTTGCTGTCTTTGGTATGAGCTGACCAAGGCATCTCACTGCAGGCACATCATACAGTTGCTAAAGGATAACAGAGCACTATGATAAGTTTGGCTCTATCAAATTTTTAAAAACTTTTCTTTCTATTTTTTGTATTCAGGCTTTCCAACCTTCATGTCCATCTCTATTCTTCTCTCTGGTCTTTTTACAAGGTCAATTAAATGCATAAGTCTCAGACAGTTTTCCAAGTTAAGATTTAAGTCTTTGCTCAAAAGCAGTGAATTTTCCTCCTTACTCCATTCTCAGAAATTGTTGAATCATTTTTTTACTATGTTACAAAAATTACAACAAAAATCTATCTTAGCCAAAGCGCTGGCACAGAAAATTTGAGTCCCAGTGGTTTAAATCTTTGGCAATCTTATCAGCAATTGCAAGAAAAATCACATAATGAATAAAGTTAGTCAGTCTTAATTACCAGGTCTGCCTGTAATAACATGGTAGCTCAGTCTCCTGGCCTCTTCTAGATGACACTTGACTTACAATTCTGTGGGAATTTTTAATGTGTTGCTATATGTTTATGTCTATCTGTCATCATTTCATTATGAGATTAAAATTATATCCCCATTCATGCTTCCATCAGAAATAATGGCCTGAGAACACCCATTGTTGTTGCTGCAAATTGTAAATCATGCAAAGAAAAAAAAAGAGAGACCAATTATCAACCTGAAGTTGCTCTAAAAGAAGGATCCCATTTTGTCACATAGGTGAGTACAGTCTTCAAATATTTCCACTGTTTACGTATCTATGTGCAATGTAGCAGTTTGAGAGGGACAAGTGAGATTTGCTAGTCATCACCCCATGAAACACTCAGGTAATGATGAATGTGAGGAAACAAAGCTCTTATCCCATCTACGGATTGAGCATGGAGGCACAGGAAAATTGAATTCCTGACAAAGCTCACAGGAGAAGCCTGTGGCAGAGCAGAGACTGAAGTCCTGCATTAGCTCCTTAAGTATCCACCAGCCTTCTTTTTTTCCCCTCTCTATGTCTAAGTCTCAGATTTTATTTCAAAATTTCTTATTTTCTAATTGGTTTTCAAAAAGTCTAGACAAAAGCTAAAATATATTCTTTACCTTCACAGAAAGGTTAGGAGAAAAATACATTTGAAATGCTCTGATGTTTTGCCAAAACCTGTCTTTTGGGGAAAATATGGCTTTTTCTGCTGATATATGGGAAAATATGATAAATTGGTTCATCTCAGCCCCGTAGTGAAATTGTTTTAGAGAGGCTAAAACAGTAACAAAACAGTAAATCCTTAGCACCATAGACACTTAATTATAGAGGATAGCATTATGACATTGCTGGTGTTTAATGCTGAATTCAATTCCGTTCTGCTATAGGAGTGGAAGCATACACACATCACCTTCCCTGGAATGCTTTTGCTTCCCTTTGGATAATTGTATTTCAACATGTTCAGAGCTCAAGCAATTTGAAAAGCTAGCAGGTTGCTACAGAAATTGAGGTTAAAAATAAGCTCCCTTCTCCTTTTGCATGCAGAGAATTGCAAGACAAACTGTTTCATTATTTAAAAAATAAAAAATAAAAAAAAAACTGATCAAATATTTTAATTTTAAGAAGTTATTCTAATCTCCACAGAAACCAAGAGTGTTCCAATATCTGGCATTTCCCAGCTGTTTATTTAAAGGACAAGTTCTGCAGCAAGTTTTCTTTTGTCTCTGTAATTTCATCATATCTGGAGCTTCCTGAAAATGCATTTTGTATATACAACTCTTAGGGAATAGATCTTCAGTGCACATTCAAGGCCTCTCCACCCACACTTCATCAAAAAAAAAAAAAAAAAACAAAAAACACCACCAAAAAAACCTAAAAGGTGTAAGTATGATACCAAAGAACTGAAACATTGAGTCAAACACTGCAAGGACCAGTGTTCTTCTTCAGATCCATTCTGGTTCTGGCTGGGATGGAGTTAACTTCCTTCACAGCTATTCCTGTGGTGCCATGCTCTGCCACCTGCACCGGTGTGTTGGCCATGCTTACAGCATCAAAGCTTTCTCTCTTCCCCACAAAGCAAGCAGGCTGTGAGTGGGCAGAAGGTTGGGAGGGGATGTAGACAGGACACCAAATGAACAAAGGGATACTCCCTACATCTAACACCGTGGTCAGCATGTAAAAGTTCAGGGAAAAAGAGGAGGAAGGAGGTCTTTGGCTATCACAGCATTTACCTTCTCAAGCAACTGTTACTTGTGCTGAGACACTGCTTTCCAGGAAGAAAGTGGATGGGAAGTAATGAATTAATTCCTCTGCCTCCTTTGATTGCACACTCACTTTTGCTTTCCATATTAATCTATCATTATCTCCATCTACAAGGCTCTTCAAATTCTTTCTTTTTTCTTCCTATTATACAGAAGAGAAGAACGAGCAAGAGGCAGGGTGAGTGTTGGGCTGCTGGCCAGGGTTAGCCTTCCACAGGTTCCCATGTGATGGATGTGACCTATCTGGCACTTTCTGTTAGGCCAGGCAAATGCATCTCTTCAGCACAACAGAGGCCTAAAGGTGATACGTAGTTATTTCCACTCTCAGGAGTGTTATGATATGGATTTAGAAATTTGAAAAGATTAGCAGCTCACTCTCACTGTATGTTTTTCCAGACAAACAGAACAGTTGACAACTGCTGTGCAGCACTGCACCCATTTTACTGCCCCCCAAAGAAAAGCAACTGGTCAGACATGCAAGATAAGCCTTTCGCCCTACAAACCAGCCATATTAGCTTGACTTTTTCTTATCCATTAGAGCTGGCCACAGAATAATTTTCCTTGCAGGAAATAATATCTTTCAAAAACTCCCAACTTCTGTCTGAACACTAAAGATTTTGACTTCTTGACTTACAGCTCAATGGTTTACTTCCTGGTATGGGTATGCATTCTCCTTTATCAATGAGACTGGCGTGCCAGGCTCCCTCTCTGGTAACACCTGATGGTCTCACTTTGTTGGCACACAGTAGCTCATCATGGGGCAGAAACATTTGTCCAAAAACTTGAACGCAAGTGTATAATAGAGTACATAGGAGTACCTACCCCTGCAGTTCCTGAGGACTATGACATAGCATTTTCCATTTACGTTGATTTGCTATTGTTATCTGAAAATGAAAACACTATTAAGTTTCTATTAAAACTTTTTTTACAGTAAATTTTCAATTCTTCCTGTTTTAATCAAAACCTGACTTTTATCACATTTTTCTTCCTCTCCTTAGCCCTAATATTGCAATAAAAAAGAAGTGAAGGTAAGTTTCTAGGGCTGTTTAGTTTCAGGTTCTGCATTTCCTTTATTTGCTGACACTAAGCAGTAATTTGATGGTTCTATGCATTTCACACAAGTTCCTAGTAGCACTTGCAAGTAGCATTTCATGCACAACATATGGCCAGTATCTAGTCAATCTCTTCTCCACCAGTTTCAATCAAATCCTTATCTATTTTCTTACAAGAAAAAGAAATTCCCTTAAATTACACCACATGGAGATGATCTAGACAAAACTGGCTGAGCTACAACATACTGAGACTAGCCCAAACCACATCTTCTGTGCTGTGCCAGGCACCACCCTGTGATACTCCTCCTTCACCAGCCCCTACAGACTGCTGGGTGTATCAGAGAGAGAGGTCTGTGTGGATTGTCATCCTGTAATGTGATGAAGAAGCTGTCTGTAAACATGGCACTGGATTAGAAACGCATCTTAAAATTTGCACAATCATCATAAGCCTTCAGCAGTCCTGTTATTGTTGCTGGTGTTTCGCTTTCCCATAAAATAATAGCAAAAAACAGCACTAAAACCAGCCTAATAAATGTCTTCATGTTGGTGCTCCAAGGCAAAAGCATCTGCTCTTACATCCTTCTTCAAAGATATTTACCCACCTTTTCTAAACTATTTCTTTTCTTACAGAATCTCTGCTACTACTCCAGGCAATCACTATCCTTATTGCTACAAAATATTCCTAAATATCTACTCTACCATTCAACAAAATGCAATTAGAGCCTGATATGAACAATAGCAGCAGAGGATTATACTAGATAAAATTATATTCCAATTAGTCCCTACTTTGCCAGTGCTTTTCAATATATTAGAGGACCCTTATTAAACTCTCTCTCCCTTTGAGATCCTCCATTCATTGGGCAGAAATCCCCAATTCATTCAATCACTTCTTACCATTGGATTTTGCAGATTTTTGATAAACCCCTTGTTCACTTTGGATTCTCTCCAATTAGCTCACATCCTCTTAGGAAGGCACAGCCCAAAATCAGTTCCAGTACTCCAGCTGATGCCTTATCAGCATTGAGTGAAGCAGGATTACTTCATGTGTCTTGTCAGCTGTATTCCTGTTTGTATGTCCCAGGTTGGCAATTATTTTTATTTTTCCTTTTTAAACTGCATTCCCAACTCATGTTCACACATGTGATCCAATACAAGCTGCAAGATTTTATTCTGAAGAAGTATTTCCCAGACACTTACTTACATCAGCTGATGACTTGGTGGTGTTCTTCACTAACAAACAGTGCTAAAGCAACACAGCTAAAGGGCAAACTACCCCTCATCAAAACCTTGATGCAGAGATCTAACATGTTACTTCTGTGTATCCTGGGAGGTTTCTTTGTTTGCTTTTTTCATTTTGCTTTGTTTTAGTTTTATTGGGGTCTTTTTGTTAATTTTGATCAAAGCTGTTGGGCAGGGAGAAGATACATACAGAAGAAGGACCATGCCATAAGTAAGTGCTCTTGCTGACTACACATATTTGCATAGCTGCTATGTGCTTAGTCACAAACTCTCTCACGGGGCCATGAGGACTCTGTCCCTCAGCTCATCTTTAGTGGCTGTTCCCTCTGCCCTTACAGAGTCACTTTTTGCTGGCCATTTGCATACAAATTGCTCCTCCTTTGTACAATCAGTGTACTTGCACTGGGCATGAATGTATGACCCAACAGAATAATTACACATGATTTTAAAGTGATAGTCCTGTGGTGACTGGCTTCCTAGATCTGAAGAGAATGTCCTTTTTTTCCTGGACTGACCAACATGATCTTAGGTGATAGCCCTCTTCATTTATAGCAACTGACCAACATAGATACTGTACATTTGTACTAACAGGTTCATTGTTTAAGAATTCCATGGGTTGATGACCCAGAGATTTAAGATAAAATTTGGGTTCCATGAACATTCCTGAATTTCAATGCACAGGGCCACTGAATAGGAGAGAGAGAAGCCTAGGGAGAGAGGCCTTATGCTTGCAAGCAGAAAGAAGTATTCTACAAAACCAATTTCGACTCATAATCAAAGCTGCTGGACTGACTAAAGTTAACACCTGGGTCTTAGGTAGAGTCTTCACACCATTTTTCATTTAGAGAAGTTTAAGGTCTTTAGGATTTATGAAGCTGGTATTTGCCTGGTGGATACCTTTGGATATTATTGAAGAGTCTTGAGAGACAACAAATGGCTTCAAGGAATTTTCAGTGGCCCTGCTCTGTAGTAGAGTTACAGAAGATGAAACCATGATTTATAACCAAGAAGATGAGGGGAAAAAAGAACCTTTTTCATGACAGGAAAATCTTCTCAGTCTTAGGTGGCCTTCCTGTGTCAGAATGAATACCAAGAAGTTTTCTCTTTTTAAGAGAACTGTGCCATGAAACCAAAAGAATCCTCCCTGTTTATCAAGCAGCAAAAAAATAACCAATGACTTCAAATAGTTCTTTAATCTCTACCATCCCTACAAAAGACTTTTCTTTTTACACATTTCAGCTGGTTTATTGCATAAATATTATGTTAGCAGTCATTCTTCAGTGTGTAGGTGGGATTGCCAGTAGGCAGAGACAGTGATAAATGAGTCTCCAGGTGTTGCTGCTCTTTTTAGAAAATCCTTTAACAAGATTGAGGTCATTTTGCAAACTTGTAAGAGTTACAGTAAGTTGTTTCACAGACACTTCTTTAAGAAGTGCTGTCAGAGTTGGTGAACCCAAAGTGGGCTGTATCTTTCTGCTTAGTTATGTTTACAAAACCCAGGTGATTATTTATACGCATTGAGTTTTGAGGATGCATTAAAGAGGTCAGGGATGAGGATTATTTGAGCGATGTTTTCATTAATTTCTTTCCTGGCTGCAAGAAAGCAAATCTTGCAGTCCTGAACTCTCCAACAAATATTTTGTGCACTTGATAACAGCACAGAGATGATGGTCTTTGTCATTAAGGTAATTATTGTAAACACCAAGAAGCCAGGAGAGAAGCTGCACAGCTCAAAAGATGAGAGTCTAAAGCCTTCCACCTTCAGACTGCAGATGCCACCAACAACCAGGCTGAACAGGTTCGTTCAAGTATCAAACCTATACTGAGGTGTCCCTCACCCTCAGCATGCATCAAACCCAGTAGCAACTCACTGGCTCACACTGGCTGAGAGAGGAAGGGAAGGACCACACAGGGCGGAGCACTGGGATCCATCGATCCCAACGTAGGCACTGTGCTGGGCTGAAACTTTTCTTGCTGCAATGGTTCTTCAGACAAGATTGCTGGCAGACTTCCTGAGGATGAAATTGATGCAAACTATTCTCTGGAGCACACCAAAGGGAGATGAGGAAAAACAACATTTCAAAGCACCATGCCACTGTCCTTATCAACACTATCCTCTGGCATGGGGAAAGGCATTCAGAGTGGATAATCACAGGCAAAGATCACCCAAAATACCACTCTAAATGCCCCCGTGCCAGCATTTGATATCAGGTAGCAAAGAGAAAGGTTTGCAGAGAGGATTAGCACTGAAGGCCTCAGCTCTAAGGATGCAATAAACACCACATGGAGGGAGCACAGCCATGGAAAACCGTTTGGCATTTCATAATCAAGTCCCCCACCTTCACACTTAAGTAATATTTTATCGTCTAGCATCGTGTCTTGGCACAGAATTCCACAGGCTGAGACTCTTTTGTAATTCTGTACTCTACAATGTTGTTCCCCCCCTGCCACAAGGAGACCTCTGTCCAAAGGTGGAACACAAACAAGCTCCATTCTGAGTCATAAAAACATAACACATGCGTAAGTGCATGCAATAATCTTTGTATAATTTGCCCCTTAGTCATTGTCTAGTCCTATTATGTAAATCTGAAGCATGCATTTTTGAAAATAAAGGGTTTCAGTAAAATAATTACTGTTGTAATCCTGGAACCACACCCAATAAACAGTTTAGCAATCAACTGGCTCCATATATTTGAAAGCTATAAACAGATTAGTATGAAATTAAACAAGTAAGGGCCAAAATCTCAGTTGCTGGTGTAAATTAGTACTGTTTGACTAAATCAAATTAGCTGCTTGATTGACTTCAATTAAGCTACACTAATTTACAGAAAGCCATCATCTCTTCTTTCTTTATGCATATTCATCTCAGAGTATGTGTATGTGTGTAAGATATCTTTGTGTTCTATGGAGACAGTGATCCGTAGCACAATAATCTCATTTCTCTCTCTGCATATGTAGATTCATGAAATTTAAGTATGGCTTCAGGCACTGTGGGGAGAGGTATTGGAGGACTACCAGAGAAGACCTGATGACTCCAATCTAATAATTTCAATAAACTCCTATTCATTTTCTTAATAAGAAATTTGCTTGCCTACAGAAGACAGCCTGAGACTGGCCTTAGCAAGCTTCATTCCAAAGAACTCTAGAAAGGATCCATTAACAGTTTTTCCACAATTTGGAATAATAGCCAATTTTTTATAAAAACAATATTGTTAACTTCACAGTATTCCAGGGCAAGAGCTGCACCTGACTTTTCATACATCTGCAATTCATGACGTGACTTTGATCTCATAGTAAAAATGAACCTAATTTCAATGGTTTTTAATGTCATAAAATTGGCCACAGTAGGATCTAAAATTGCCCATAGAAGGATCAGATGGTTGTGATCTCCTTCTCATTTGGAAAGGGAGCCATTTATATTGCACTTTCGTTCTAAGCCATGTGAAACATGAGTCCTTACCACAATGCTCAGGCTGCATGTTGGAAAATTGGGGCACAGAGTCAAGCTCTGTGCTCAGCTCATGGAGTGGGAGAAACAAGAAGTTTAAGAAACAGTTTAAGATTCTTGTGCCTTAGTCACGTTCCAAAGCCATGCCTTTCCCTTAGATCATCTGTACACCATCACACTGCCAAACTAAAAATTGTCTCACCACTACAATTCTGGTGCTCTGTCTGAACAATCCCTTTTATCACAGGGGCAGGAACACACGGGGAGAGGAGAACTGTGGAAAAAGATTCTGGTCCCTTAAACACACATTGTATCTGGGTGACAGGAGTGAGATTGTCCTCCTAAATACCCTTCAAGAAAAAGTAACAACATGCTGATGGAGAAAACACATAAGGAAAAGGAACAAATCCCACACAGCTAAAAAAAGGCAGAATGGAGGACTGAGGAAATGAAATCTTGGTTCAATTTATTCCCAAGCCAATGAGACAAAAATGCTTAAACAGATATAAGCTACAAGGAAAGAATACAAGGGTGCCTGGAGAAATTTGGGAATCAAGAGGACCCAAAGGATTAAGCAGTATCTCCTCTCCAGGGCTGAGAAAAACTAGAATAGGGATACAAGTGTCAATATAGCCATAAAACTGCCAGCAAAGTGGCAAACCATAGCTGCCACCTTTCTATCACACACAAAATAAAACATCTTCCATCTTGAATTTCCACTGAATGGTCTCCTCTGGAACACGAACCAAGAAAGAGGAACATCATAGCCAAAAGTAGAAGGAAACAGGGAAAGCAGCTGCTCTGGAGAGCAAGCAGACACCCTGGTGAGGAGATACAGGTCCTCCTCTGTTTCCATGCTGAGGGCTGGTGGAAGTGGCCACACAGATCCTGGGTCTAATTCAGATTCCTTTTTTAGTATATATAGCTAACCAGAATTCATCTCTAAATTGGAGAGAGATGGATTCAACAGGTGGACTGTTAGATGGATTAGCAATTGGTTTCCCAGTTGCATCCAGAGGGTTGTGATCAATGGCCAAGAGTTGCAAAGGACATCAGTGACAAGTGGTGTCCCTTAGGGGGTCTGTATTGGGACCACTACTGTTCAATATATTCACTGATGACATCATCAGTGGGATCAAGTGCACCCTCAGCAAGCTCACAGGTGACACCAAGCTGGGTGGTGCAACTGACACATCTGAAGAATGGAACGCCAACCCAGAGGGACTTGGAGAAGCTCAAGAAGAGAGTCCATGGAAACGTCATGGTTTAACAAGACCAGGTGCAACGTGCTGCACCGGTGTCAGGGCAACCCTGGTAGTGACACAGGCTGGGAGAGGAACTGAGTGAGAGCAGCCCTGCTGAGAGGGACTTGGGGGGTGAGGGGCTGGACATGACCCAGCCATGGGCACTCCCAGCCCAGAGAGCCAAACGTGTCCTGGGCTGCATCCAAAGCAGCGTGGGCAGCAGGGAAGGGAGGGGATTCTGCCCCTCTGCTCTGCCCTGGTGAGACCCCACCTGGAACCCTGCACCCACCTCTGGGGCTCCAACATAGAAAGGACATGGACCTGCTGGAGTAAGTCCAAAGGAGAGCCATGAAGATGACCACAGGGAAGGAGCTATGAGTAAAGCCTAAGAGAACTTGTCCAGAGAAGCTGTGGATGCCTCATCCCTGGAAAAGCTCAAGGGCAGGTTGGATGGAGCTTTGAGCTACCTGGTTTAGTGGAAAGTGTCCCTGCCCATGGCAGCAGGGTTGAAACTAGACTATATTTAAAGTCCCTTCCAACAAAAGCCATTCTATGATTCCATTATATTCTATTCTAAGCTTCACAAGGACAGAAAGTAACAGCCCCTCACATGCTGAAGGTTACCTGAAAACAGAAGCTGAGCACTACAGCTACGACGCTGCTGCAATAGCATTGATCCCACACTGCTGAGTGTAACACATGCAGCCAAGGAGCCAGCAGCAGGTGGGGGTTTGGTTCAGCAGCCTTCATCCCTGGCTCATTTCACCCCTTTGATCTGCTGTAAACACACCGGATTGACTGCAGTGCCCCAATAATATCTGACACCTTGAGGCACGTGGAGGAACACGACTCTCTTTCTCATCATTTACAGAAATAAGTCTAAGGAGGGGTCTCCCTTACAGCATCTGTCATTTCCCAATTGCTGCTGAGTAGCAAGTTAACATGAAAATATGAAAAGCTTTGTTTGGGAGCACAGCATAGGGCTTGCAACCAGAGAGAGGAGTGTTCTGTATGTTCTTGTTACTGTGATATTTTCCATATACTGAGATGTTCCTAGCTGGGAAGGCAGGCAAAAGAAGTATGTATTTAGCAGCATGTGGCAGGACAATGTAGAAAATGCTGTCTGTGCTTCTTTCCCACTCTAAGCTCATCTTTCAAAGCTTGGGCTATACTATACTACTAAGTACTAGGATCAAGTAAATGCTAACATCAAAAGGAATTCAATAATATATCTTGTAAAAGCACATTTTCCATATGGTTTTACTCATTTTATGCTATCTCTCACAAATTCTACTAAGTTTAAGGGCATGAACATTTGCAGAAACAAATCATTCTTATGTAAAGCATCATAAATGCTCAAAGAACAAGAACTCTGAATTAATAGACATGAGAATATGATCCTGAATTTGTGAAGGGTTATTTCCATCTTTCAAGGAACACAACTGAACCATAAGATTGCCCATAACTGGTCAAACTTGGACTAGATATGTCATATTTAGGTGACATTACAGAGCTGCTGGCCATGTCATTATCGTTAATTTCTATGATTTTCAGCTTTACATTGAAGTTAAGATTTGTTTCTCTTCCTTTTCACTTCTTCACAGAACTTCAGGTTTTGAAATGCAATATAAAAAAAAAAAACATTGTTGAGTTTTAGAGTTTTCAGGAAAAGGTCAACAGACATATCTATCTAAGTTTTAACTCCCACATAGCACTGAAGTGTAGAGATAGATTTTTTTAAGTCATCTGGATGTCTGAATAGACTGAGAAATACATGTTGAGACTGTCAAAATACCTACTTCTTCCAAAAATCAACAGGTGATGTTTGCTTAGGAACACATGAAAAATCTCATTATTTTATAATCAATATTTTCAAGCTTTTATATTATTTTCCTAGAAAACAGAGCCCACATGGAGTCTCACCTCCAGGACTCACTTACTGGCTGCTGAGCAAATCTCATCACTTTTGGTGCTTGTTTGTCCCTATAACCACAGTAAGGGTTCTGACAGCCAGAGAAGATGTGCTTTTCATCACAACCCATCTCAAAGTGTACCAAACTAGCTGCGTAATATTTAGAAGCTGGCTTCTGCAGGGTAATTCAATTAGGCAGCAAGGGAACTCTGTGAAGCTGATAGAATGATTTCCATTGGCATCACTGGACACCAAATCAGGTCTAACAAGTAGACAGACTTGAAACTATATGTGCCTTTGAAATGCCTATATATAAATACACACAGGGACATAAACAGCCCATCTGTGTCTGAATTTCCTCATCTCAGAAATATGGATAACAACAGCTATTTACTCTTTGTTATAAAAGGCTGATAGTATTTAAAGCAATTGGTGTGATGACTAATTAGCTAATATTTGAAATTTTAAAGCTCTACATAGCTGCTAAGTACTACTACTAAATTAAGCCAACTCTCAGTAAAGGCAGACAGCCTGATCTTTGCTGCTTGTTGACACAAGACTAATTATAAATAACAAGTTCCATAAATTCTAAAATATGCCATACATGGAGAAACTAATGAAAATTAAGATTAATAAAATGGTACATTATCACCATTCAATATTAACATTTATTGGATTTCAGACTTTTAATCAGCAATGTCTACAGTAATTTCCCGTTCTATATGCACTATCCAGCTAATAAAGCACACATACCTTTTTCATTGAAAATAAGGCCTGTGTTAGCCTTGTGCCATCATACTAATGTTGATATTGCTAACTCCTAAATCAAGAGCCCTGTTCATCAGCTTATGAAGATCCAGTTAGGTTTGCTGCTCTTCCTACTCCAGCTGTAAGATTGTAACAGAATCTCATTTTTAGTCACCTCCTAACTGCAAACCTAATCCATTAATGACCACTCTGTTTCCATTTGGCTCTTCCCAGATTGCACCAGAAGCTCACAGTTATTCTGTAGTCAATTAGCATATGCAAATCTTTCTCTGCCACTTTCTTTCCCACCTTGTGCTGCATTTTTCCCTAGGGAACAACCATTTCCACTAAAGGCAGAAATCTTCAGCTATTAAACATTTAGTCTGTTTTTATTGTCCCTGCCCTCACACTCCCTGTATGGGAAGAATTGGACATTATCTCTATCTTGACAATGCCTCCCTGTCTTGTGTCAGCAGAGAATTTCATAAGTCAGCTCCAACCTTCTACACCCAAGGCATTAAGGAAAATGTTAAGAAAGATCAGTCCCAAGCTGGTCTGTTAGGATTTCCACCAACAGGCTTCCACCAAACTGGCAGAACCTGTGCCATCTCCCTGGTCCCTGCCCACCTTCCTCAGCTTAAGGAAGGTGTAGTCTGTCTTTGCTATTCTAGCATTTCACTCTGCCAGAGCAGTTTAGCAGATGAAATCTGAACATTTAAAGTTAGTCTACTTTATGCAGACATTTCTTGTCATGATCAGGGATATAGTCCAGTTTTTCCAATTCCAGAATCATACAAAACAAGTATAGTACTCTATGCCCAGCTTCAGAAACGTAGAGGTAAGTATAGGTTCTTCATATACATTCAACCAAAACATTACCTGGTGTGTTTCAAAAAACGTGGGGAATTATTCCTTTTCAACTGACTAAACAATTACTGGTATTTATTGTCTCTATTTTGACAGAACTGGTTTAACACATTCTTAAAAAAATACACAACTTATTCTTTTTGATCATCACAAGTGTCATCAGCCTACCACAAATATTGTATTAAATAACTCCGCACCACAAAGAAACATAATCCTCTAAACATTGAATCAATGTATTTGCTAAGGAGGTGTGTATCCAGTCAAGCCATCTCAACATATAACTGATCCCCCAGTGGGAAGCAAATAAACAAACAAGAAAACAGAATATCTCGCCTTTGAAATGCCAGTTAACACAGCTCCACAGGCACAGTTTTTCTCTAGCATTTACCCCCCAAGAGGCGGCTGCTGCAGGCACAGGGCTGCTCTTGCAAACTGCCTGGTCTACAGCTCTAAACAAGGGTGTTTGCTGGTCATACTGTCACCAAGGACCACACAACGCTCCCCACCAAGACAGGAACAACGAGGCACTTCCTCCTCTCCTTTCCTTCTTGTTTCCAAGGCCACATGCAGCCCCCTCCTCTCCCTCTGGGAAGCTGGATTATTTTGTGATGGCAGCTGGTCATTCCGTCCCTGATCCTCCCTGACATCGACAGCACACAGAGCCCCATGTCTCAGAGGAATGTGGGTAAAGCTGCTCTGTTGGGGCAAATTATCTCCCTTGTAAGAAAAATTCCCTCCCTTAAGACCAAGAATTTTGATTGAAAATCACATTTTGCCTGAAGGCATCCTGTTTTTTTAAGTCTTATCCTTTTCTTCCCAGAAAAACATTAAATCAGCCAAATGGTTCTAGCTGCCCCTCCACTGGAAGGAAGGAAAGTAACACCCAGAGGATAAAATACAGAAGGAAAAGCATGACTGGTGAAAAAAGAAGTAGTACCACTGACCTCTTGACTCAAGGGCAGTGTGGGGAGGAAGGCAGCTCAGAGTGGGAGGGAAGTGGCAGAGGGAAAATAGTTTGCATATGTGCGGACACACTTGCAGATACTGATTTACCAAAGCCTAGTGAGGAGGCGTCAGCCTCCCTGTTGGCACCAGTTTGTGCAGCCTGCCTTCCTGCGTCTTGTGGAACAGCCACACTGCAGCATGGCTCAGCAGCTTCCCACCCAGTTTGGGAAAGGGCATCGCCTGTCCTCAACATATGCATCAGCATCTACATCTTCCCATGGGAAGGGGCAGTACTATTGGAGACCACTGCACTGCATGTGCTATTTCCAAAGGAGGTGCAACACTGCTATAAGCTTACATAAGGAACATGAGCTCATCCTGCATTTTCTCCACCTCTGGAGCTCCTGAAGACTTGTTTGCAGACCGACTCTAAAGCTACAAGCTTGTTTTCCCCGCAAAAGGGAAAAACAATTAGAAAACTTTTGCATTCTTTGCACTTAAAAGGGCAGGTCCCCTTACACCAGATACTGCTCTTTCAGCAGATCTTTGTGGGTGGAGATCTCATATCAGCATGTCTGCCAATTCCTGCCAGAGTTTCATCCAAGCCACAATATATAGAGTCAACATTAATTAGCATTAATTATTATTTATAAGAAGCAATATTATCTGCATTGCTATCATTCACACTTATTTTTATGCCTTACATAGGGTACATATACATGGTATCTCATTGTTCAAATAGAACGAGGTCCCATGAAATCTGCAGACTAATGCACACTATCGCCATCCTTAAACCATTTTGAAGAGGTCATTGTAAAAGCTAGGAGATCCCCTTTTCTGTGCTCCCATCAATTTGCCTTCTACTTTCTGTTTACAGCTAGGTCAAGATTTTTCTTCTCTTCCCCCCCCCCCACAAGCAGGAAAGAATAATAAAAAAACCCAAACAACTGCCTAGAGATCATAAAATTATTTTCTTTCTAACCAGAAAAACAGAAAAGAACCAACACAAGAAGAGCATTCCCCCCCACCATTTGGAACATCTAAACACACAGTGTTTACAGCACAAAACTTTTAAGTGAGCCTTCTGCACTTCACCAGAATGAACTGGTTTCATACTAACAGAGAAAACACGCTCAATGAATTTATGTTGAATTTACTCCTCTGTTTTGTTGGCACAAGCAGGAACTTTCTTAAGCACCACTTAATTCTGCTTCAAATCGTGTCTCCAAAACCAGAACTGTCCTGTATGAAACGGACTTGTGTTAAGCAATGGAGGTGATTTTATTTAGTTCCCATAAAAGTGAGAAAAATTGCAAATATTACAAAATTCAATTTAAAACAGTTAATTAGCCCAGATAGCTATTATTAGTACTACAGAAGTTATTAGTATTGTTGATAATAACTGCTCATAAATAATGATTTGCATACATTAAATTTAGTTAGAAGAACTTATGAGCATTAGCAAATCCTATAATGAGCATGGTCCATATTCTCCTTCTAATGAATTCTGCCTTACTTCCAGTTTAAATAATATTTTTTACCACTTTGTTTCTTGCTTATTTTGTTGCTTGATGCAATACACAATAGCAAAGGCACCAAGATTAGTTCAGTAAATTCAATTTAGAAAGCCACTTTTACATAGGCCAAGTTTAATGAAAATACTCTTCAGTATGTTAAAGTGAATTCCCTTAGCCAATCCAAGCTGGTTGGAGAAACTACTAATAATCAGCTGGAACTGCTGAGTCAAAATTATGAATGAGATGGAAACACTGAACACATTTTATGCGCTCCCATTGCTTATACTCTATTTGAGATTGTTGCAATCACAAATTATGCCCTGCTCTGAAACACTGCATACTTTGACCAATATGAATTGCAACATTTTGCTGAGGAGTCACAACATGTTGTGTCACACTGTATACACCTTTCAGCCAGAAGTATGAACTGAAAAGAGCAGGAAAACTTTGCACTGCCCCTTGCTGTTGAAAGCCAACTTCCATCTGAAAACATTTATAAGCAGTTTGATTTCTATTAAAATGTACATTTTATTTGCTTTACTAAGAAATCAGACTAGCCTTATTTAAATTTCCAGATACATGAGAAAAACAACTTTAAAACTAGATAGTGTTGGCATATTTCTAATTTTCCCTATTATTCACATATATGTCAGATTAATTTTGTCCATAAGTTATCTAATCAGAGGAAAGAAACCACACCATTTTGCTTACACAAATAGCAAGTATGCACATTATAAAGGGTTCTTTGGTTGTTGTTGATTTTTAGCTAAAATAAGTCATGAACAATTTGTATAGAAGAGCACCTGAGAATACTGTTTACAGCACATTGGCAATTAATACATAGAAAAATATTTGCAGAAATTATCTTGATTTTCTTGTTTCACTCAGTTTTCTAATTCTAAAACATTGTACTCTTGGTTATTTATACGAAAAGACAGGAAGAATGCTTCCAGGATAATAAAAGCATTCAGGATGGGGGGGGAGGGGGGGGAAAGTTTGATCTTCATTGTATCTCTAACCAGTAATTACCATGCCATTATATTTATACCAACAGTCAAGCACTTTGCTGGCATAAACAGACACACCTCTTTCAGCAGCAGGGTTGCAATCACACATGCTAGTAGCTATCTTCATCCAAAATGCACTGACAGTTAAACGTGAAGAATGTATAAATTATTGTCCAGATCTTTAGCTGGTTCATCACACAACACTTCACTGAAGTTAATAATGCTGTACCATCTGATAACACGTCCCATTATTCACAGCTTAATTAAATTGTGCATGGAAAGTTAACAGAAGGAGGTAACCAACCAATGCAACACAAACAACACAAAACTCAGAGCAGCAAGATTAAGCTGGCTCTGTTAAGCAACACATCAGTAATGGTGGAAAGAACACTTCTGGAAAGCACTGGGTGTCAATAAAGACATCCTTTTTAGTATTGATGAAGCAAGGCAGCTATCAGGACACATGAAAGCACATCTTAACTCACCTTTTCCTGGAGCAAGCACTAATGTTCAAGCACTTCGCAGAAGGATGTTACAAAATAGCCTGATGGGAAACATTCTTCTGCACAAGTCATAGCAGAAAGGACTATAAACCAGTGGCAGCCAGGTAAAGGAAGAAAATATCTGCAATGCTTGCGGTGGAACACAGTGTGCAGCTTTTGGACAGCAAATAAATTTTGAGGGGTAATCCCTCTCACCTTACACAATGTTTTTGTCTTGCTCAGTATGTTAAATCCTATCTTAACGTCAGGATGAAGTTTGATTTAATGGCGAAAGTAGCTTTTCTTTTCATAATCAATGACCTTACATAAATAATCTCTTCATAAATAATTTTAATAAATGAGCAGAGTATCTCAAGCATTAAAAGCTAAAGAACCTCCATTCTAGGTGCTTCATAAGAGAAGACAGACCAACTGGAACTGATGTTAAATGCTTTTCAGAGCTCTGTAATACATCCCAGGTGGTCACCTGGGAAGCCTTAGACTTCCTTTCAGCTAACAGAAATACTACAGGGTGAAAATCACTTCATGTACTACAGTCACCTGTTTTGGGATGAGATTATAACAATTTCCTGGTGTGACAACATGTGCAGGCATTTAAAATTTCAGGCAGCAGCACTGAGAACCCACTATCTGCAAAGCAGAATCTACATACTTAGAAATCTTTAAAGGTACAAATTTTCAGTTCAATCTGACTATTACTATTTGGTTCCTTGGCTTAACTTTCTTGTTGCCTGTGAAATTGTCAGTGTTTCTCCAGTGTTTAAAATAAAACCACTCTTTCTTGTGCTATGACTTTTGAAAACTTTAGTAACTTAGCCAATAGTTTCCTTGTAACAAACTGAAATGGTGTTTATAAAAATAATTTTTAAAAAAATTTAGGCTGCATCAAATCTTACCTCTGAAAAGCAAGGCTCACAACATGCAGAAAAAGACTGTTTCCCTGAAATGTTCTTGGGCAAAACTCTTCAGCTTCACTGGGACAGAAACCCAGCCAATACACCCCCAAAAATACACTGCTAAAGGGAGCAACAGTGCTGCTCTTTCCTGTCAAGAGCAGATGGGAGCAATAATACCTTATCAAAGCTTCAAGGTATGAAATGAACACAAATATTCATTTAAGTTACATTTTGCACTTGCAAATTAAAAAGAGCCAGGTCATGCCCTCAAGAAGCTGGTGTGTGATTGTCCACGCTATTTAACTAGCAACAAGCCTCCTACAAGGGCTGTCCCTCTAACCCAGCACTTTCTCATGCCACACAGAGGCCTCTGGTCAGGAGATAACACGGACAAAGGACAGTTCCCTCTAGACAGCACAGATGAGGCCACTTCTTTGTAAGGAAGAGAATTTAGCCATGCTAAAGCCCTCAGGGGAAGGACTGGGTGCTGGCCTGTTTTTATTAGAGCTAAGGTAGCCCTAAAGACCGGATGGGACATTGTGGGCACCTTAAAGTGCAAGATCAAGATTGTATCTGGAAGACTCACCATACCGTGGTGTTTCAAATACTAATGAATACATTCATGCACAAGAGCAATTTTCCCAAATTAATTAGGATTACTCCTATGTATAAAAGTATGCCAGCGTAGGTGTGCGCAGAAGAGGTTCTGGAATGTCAGTCATCATATACCCATCAGTTAAAGCACACTCATAAATGTTTTTGTTTGAAAGATTGTACTAACCTTAATATAAAATACATGTTTTCTGGGTCTGATGACTCAAGAAGAACTTGCAAGTCTGTACTTTAACTTACTCATCTTATATAAATAAACTTTCCCCTTGTGGAAGGGAGTCCTATGGCATTAATAAATAGGGATCTTTCTCAACCAGACTCAGATTCTGTAAGAGTCACTTAGGAACATTTAGACTAATTATTTGTTGCGAATTATTCACTTGACTCTGTCTCTTCAATCAAGAAGCACGGCACTATTTCTTTCAGCAGCACAAGCCAGTATAATAGAATACTCTCATATCCAACACCATTTAATTAAAGTCTCAACTGGGAATAGTCATGAGTCTCGACAGAGTTTTAAAGGTTTGAATGCAGGCCCACTGGAGTGAGAGCCCCACCTACTCAGTTTGCCTCTGCACCTGACTGCACCTATTTTCTTCATGGGGCCAAAATTTAATGACAGCTCGTTTAAAGGCCAAACTAGGGGTAAGAGGGTACTGGGTATTGCATCCTGCCTTCAAAATAAACTCTATCCAAGTCACCAAGACTTACTCACAGAGATGGCTATTTTTTAAAGTAGTGCTGGAGGAGGCCATTTTCCCCACACCACTTAGATAACTCTTAAAATTTTTTTTAAATTTGTGTTGGGCCTTGTGGAGTTTCTTGGCACTGACCATGTGTCAGATGGAAAAGGTAAAAACGGACTGCCTTCCAAACCCTTATGGCGTAAATAAATCAAGCTATGAATAAGAACTCTCATAAGTGATGAGTAAATATCTCCATTGCCTGATCCATCAATGTCAGGTGCCAGAGCTTACATTTCTCATATATGAATAGTGAAGTCTACAAATATTTGAATCCCTTTGTGTATCAGTCATGCTCTATTTCTCATTCATAATCTCCTTTTCTTAACAGTGGCTAGAGATTTTCACTAGGAAAAAAAATAAAAGGAGGAAATATTTTGTACAGAAACTGCAAGTGGAAAGAATTTTCAAACTGATGCGCCCCAGCCCTTTTAGAAATTACATACTGATGTTCAACCTTTACTTTTCCTTTTTTTTTTTGTAATTTTTATTCTATGTAAAACAAAACAAAACTAAAATCAACCACAAAAAAAACCCCTCCACTCCTCAACCACCCCTAGCCATGAAAGACTGGAAAAGTATACTCCAAGAGACAAAACGTAGATGAAAGACAATCGCTTCCAAAAGCACCATGGGAAATGAAAAGCCAGAGAACTCCCTAGCCTGAGGAAAGTGTAGAGGGGAGAAGCCCAAAAAAATTACACCAGCAGAAGAAGTCAAATTGGAGATTTCTGGGCATCCTGAAAATTTTCTGCAGTCTAAGTGGAACTGCTCTGCAATGTGCTCTCAATTGGAGCTCTCTACTCCAACTTTCTCCTCATCTTCACCTCTTTATCTCAGCTTTGCTCCCTTTTCTTTTTCATATGCTACCTTTAACCTGCCTGATTCCCTCCCCCATATATTTCCATTAATTTATTTTTTACAGTAAAAAGGTTCTGAAATGCCATTTCTATCATGAAAAAAATATCAAAGCCTCCCAATATTTTTAAACAGGAAAATGATCCATGTACAAAGAAACCCAAAGCAGCATCTGGTGCCACAGTAGCAATTACAATCCTGGAGAAGTTAGGATCCTGTTTGTGCTAGACTGCCTCTGTGCACACACACTCACCCACTCCCTCCTCACGGTCCTGACTGACTTAGAGGGAAGGAGCCATTGCATTAAAGCAGATTTGGAGATGTTTAGTAAGACCTGGTCATAAGCAAACAAATCAGGACTACTGACAGGTTTACAGGGCAGAAGATACTGGGTGTGACACACCAGAAAGTCACTTGTAGACATTAAACTGGCACAAATCCGTGGACTATGTTTTACTTACCAGTCTTGGGCTAACACCCAAGACTTTTCTCTCCTTGCAAAGGTATGACGTCAGGCACATGGCAGTTCTTGAGATTCTGTATAAGCCAGCATTGCCAGAGGCTCTGTGCAGGTGTGGTTAACAGTTATTTAATGATTCTTCACAATTGCATGTATCTGTCTGAACATAAATACAGTCTGATCGTAATCTTTCTTTTCACACCATGAATTTGCCCTAGTGTTTCCACCCTTGCAGATTCCCAAATGCCCAATGTCTGTTATTACAGACCTGAGATTCACTTCATCATTTTGAACCACTCATGAGCACTTTGCTGTCCTGTTGGCTTGGTAAGGTGAAGAGAATGAAGGCAGTGTATTTAATAGAAATGCTCCAGTTCTTCACTTAAATTCTTTATGTTTGGTTCCTTGATGACTCACGGGACTCTCCTCCCTTCCCCATGTTTACACAGTGATGACAAGTACTGTTAACTTTCTAAAAGCAAAATTATCAAAAAACCCCCAGAACACTGGCAATTCCTGGGAAAAGCTCTCTGTCTTTCCTCTCTCCCAGCAGTTGCACGAGCCTAAGCAGTTGCACAGTTCAATTAGTTAAAATAATTTTGAGTGATAGTTCAACTGTTTCTTTTCCAAAAGGTAATAGTTTTCCTAATTAGTCACTTGCTTTGATAAGGCACTGACTTTTACTCTAATCTAAATTAACAAGGCTTTATCTACCTGCATCATTTAAACACACCCTACTTGCAAATCTGGTATGACTAAAAACCATGACAAGTGTTTGGTTTCATTTTACATTTGCTTCAAAGTGCCCCACTTGGAGGTTAATTATTAATCTACTAAAGTATATGTAAAGGTTCAGGGAAACAACAGGGTTAGTAGGTAGAGCAGCAGTGGAGGAATTAGGAAACCCATGTCCTATTCCCATCTTAGATCATGTAAGTTTGGCCAAGACATTGAAAACCTGTGAACCTTTACTTAGAGAACCAAAATAGCACACAAAGCACTCTGACATCTGTAGGGAAGAAATTTCATGGGTGTGAGGTAACAAGATGTTTATTCACACCTTAAAGAGACTGAAACTCAGCTAATCCCTTAAGAACTCACCTAGGAACTGGAAATCAAATACACAGTGTATGCAACTCAACAAAGTAATGATTTTATTACATCTGCAGCAACAGAAGGACCAGCTCTCCAAGTCTTTGCTACATTGCTCTGCCATCTGAAAGGTGTTGAAAACATGCTTGATTCCTAGAACCAGTTTGCAGGACATAAATTCCCATCTCTTGCCACCTGAGGTACTGCAGTGGATGTGCCCTCCATACAACTCTGCTCTCTGTTCCAGGAGTAAGCCAGCAGCATGGACCAAATTTTCAAAGATACCAATGGTTCTGGAGCTGTCCAGGGAGTTGCAGAAAAGAAAAAAAGAACACAGCAAATGGAAGACAGAAAATGCACCAGAGAGGTACAATTTAGGGGTAGTACTGCCAAATCCTGCCTTACCACAGCAAATTCTGACTGTCAGCAGCCTGCTCCAAAATAGATCCCTTATAATGCATTTCACTTGGTCTTGGAAAAAATAAAAATCAAGAAGGTTTTCACACCATTATTTATTCATAGATTTGGTTAATGCTTATATAAATCATGGGATTACACCCAGAAATAGCTTTTTGAAAGCAAAGAAACAACAAAAGAAATCCAACCCAGAAGTAAGAATGTTAAATACTTATTGCTGTTCAACTTGAATATTATTGGTAAGGTGATTAATTTGTTGATCCACAGTGCTATAAATAGTACTTTAACTTTGTTGAATTGAAACATATCCTTCATATCTCTAGTCACTGTTTACCCATGTAAAATATATGTGGGTTTGAGTTGGCTTAGGTGTACTCCAGCAAGGGCTAGCAAAGTTCAGTGAGCCTCCACCACATATTCAAAGTCCTTCATGCCTCGGTTAATTTTGCTGTAATTCTCTTACAAGGTTCTTCACTTTCCTCCATCAATGCATGGACTTGAAGGCAGTGAGAGGCTATTCTAACAGCTCAGCTGGTGTTTCCTCATATCACGGGCCAGTGATAGCAAGCCTCTGGCATCAATACCAAGTTTGATGCCAACAGATATTTGGTCCGGCACCAGCAAAAACAAGCGATGATGGTTTCTTTTTAAGTTTGTTTGGCACCAGTAGCAAAAACCATTCACTATGCTTGGCAGAGAGCCACAGAATTTCACCAAATGGCTTCTGCATCATAACTTCATAACAAGCATAACACAGTGTAACTTCTAATTGCGGTGGAGCCTGCCCCTTAGCAAGCAATTCTCTCCTGGCAATTATATCCAGGATTATCAATACATGTGCTGCTTTCCAATACCAGTTTCTTCCTTACTGTAAGAAAAATTCCCTTGAAAAGATCCACAAGCCCCTAAGTCCATCACCATTTGGATTTTGTCTCTCGTAGTGCAGTTACATGAAACCCAGTAATCAGCCATGAGAAAAGCCTTTGGGGACAGTTTCTGAATTAAGTCATCACAAAATATGTTGTAAATACTGTGTTGATTTAACCTCACCCTGCACTCTTTTATGTCACGTATTTCTCAGACTGCAAACCTGCAATATATTCCAGAGAGGTTCATCTTATGCCAGTGTGGAACCTCATTCAAGCCCTGGAGGCTTAACACAGCACTAGTAAAAAGCGAGAATTAGCTATAAATTATCTGAGTCTCGAGACAGAGCAATCTCCATTTTGACAGCTCCTTGCTAAATAGTACAGCACTTTTCAGTGAGGCCTTGTGGTGGATACTTCAGTGGACACAGCGCAGGACAAGTGCTCCAGAGAGCTCAATTCTGCAGGCAAGGTTGCAACTGACTTCCCAAATTATTTTCAGCAGGACTCACCTTCTCTCCTTGTCGCCTGTAAAATGGTAGAGGTCTGAGATTTGTTGGTGAAAAGGATGGGGTAAGAATCTGGAATTTTTTTCTCCAATACTAAGCATTAATAACAAGAACAATAATGTCACTTCCTTCACAGGAGAAAATCTTTGCCTGCCCATTCTGCCACAATCCAGGGCTCTGGAGAAAAAAAAAATTGCTTAGATGCAGACATTTTTTATGGAACATGAAGTGGGCACAGGGAGGAAGTGATACTAAGCTCTCAGCATGGGAAAATTTCATTCTGAGTAATGTCTCCCAAGAAAATAAAGATTGCATGAAACAAAGTAGAAATGGAACTCCCCGTTGTAAATTCAGCTCTTAGTACCTGCCAAAGACACCAGAAAATCTCTACCCAGAGGGAATGGATGTCCTTCTGAAAAAGTGCCAGTCTTTCCCAATGAGGGAATTCACGCAGACATGCATTCTGCTTCAATGATCAAACTCTTCCTCTCAAGATCTCAAGGAATTTGCACTAACCTCCTTTCTTACAGCTCAGTCTCTAGCTGGATTTCCTTCAACTACAAAAATATACATGGTGCAATTAGCCAACCCTCACAGACTGTAGCTCATTTATGCATACTAGGCACACCTCCTGCTGTGAGCAGCCCATCCAGAGCAAACTCTTTGAACTGCTCCATTGTTTCTCACGTAGTGTATGGCATTGTCCAGTCTGATCCTTCCTGGCAAGGCAGTGCTCTCCTGCAGCTTGCCACAAGAGGAGAAGAGACGATGGAGCACTTTGTCCAGCTGGTGTGCTGGACATCTCAGGTGCACAAATAAGCTTGCCTACCACTAACTACAGGACTTTCCCAGACACCACAGAGACCTTTATTGACCAGTTGTTCTTATATGACCTTACCTGGAAACCCTCTCTAATCTACAGTTAGTGGTCTGGAGAGACAGAAAGCAGAAAAGAGAAGTAAGAAAGAACTGCATGGGAAAAAAAAAACCAAAAAAACCAAAAAAAAACCAGAAAGAAACAATTTTTTAAAGAATTTGAACCAAGAACATATCGTGACACACCTTTGAACGATGTTTGCTGAACTAAAAAACACATGTCTCCACAGTTTAAAATACCATGGAGACAACATGGATCAACCAAAAATACACTCAACCACCAGACAGCGTAGCATTTTTCTACATTTAGTAAGGAATATTTTTGTAATTGGTAGCTTGAGCAAACTGCAAAGGACTATACAACCTCATTTCCAAATACCCATTGGTAGATTATTTCTGAATTAAATGAGTGAAATACTACAGAAAATGGGAAGCAAAGCTGGTCGCGTGATTTTCAAGCGACCATTCACATTTCTCTGTTTGTCTTTGACTGGATACTGCTTTGGGTAGGAAAAGAGGAGATCATACATCAAAAAAAGTCCTGCTCTGCTGATCTAAAGAGGAAGAGACATTTCATTTTAGAACAAAGAATTAGACTTTTTTTTTTACCTTGCTTCACTGGAGGTTTTTGGAGGTTTTTCTTGGGGTGATGGGGGTGGGGTGTTTGGCTTTGCTATAATACAGCACATCAAAGTGCTTTTGATGTGAAGTTTACTTAACAGAATCAGTTTTTCCGATGATTGTGTTAATCTTTATAAACCTGAAGGCGATACTGTGCCTTTTTAAAAACTATAGCAGGAAAAGGCTTGAGGTTACATATACTCTCAGTGGTGAGAGATGGGAGTAGTTGGATTATTTCACCACTTCTTACAACTTTGCTTGTGTTTCATGGGCAGCGTTAGCAATGGGCTTGATATTGCTCTCACTCAGGCCAGGAAGGTTCTATTTAAACCCTGCACAGACTTTTCATAAGCACCTTTCATATATTTTCTCAGGTCAGGGCCACCAGAGATTTCAAGGGACAGTTTACAACAGGCACTGGCTCAGAGATAGCAAAGGGGCCTTGAGCCACAACAAGAATCAGTGCTGATCTTAGAAAGGTGCCCTGCTCCCACCCATTAATAGCTATCTTTGTATTATTTTGAGTACAAGCTTCTGTCCCCTCTTGAATCTTGCAAAACCAGCTTTGCCATCCACTCCTAGTCTTGAAGTATGGCTGTGAAAAAGCTTCTGTTATGTCTGACGTGTTTACCTACAGCATTTGAATGACTTTTTAAGTTCTTTGAATAAAGATAAGAGACAATGTGTACATTTTCCACACAAATAGTGGAACGGTAATAAAATAAACATCAAAGGCAAGCTAGCAAATCATCGCTACTTCGCTGCTATTTACAACAAAAGCAGGAAGAGGAACAAACCTACCCTTGCCATTGGCATCATCGTAGAAAATATGAGTTTTGGAAGGAATGATACCTTTTTCCCATACCCTTAAACACAAACATTGGCACCTACAGCTAAGACAACAATTTACTGAAGGATTTCAGTTTACATTACATGGAGACAACAACAACAATGAACCAAGAGAGGTCTCCCTCCTCTTATTTTTGTCTTTCTGAATTGCCTGCTTTTCTCAACTGGTACAGCTTTTGTGAGAACAGCAAGACATCCAGTGTATTATTATTTCTATTAAAGTTGTCAAGAATGCAATGAGGGACAGAAGAACCTCTCACTCTTCAGTATTTACCATGCAGACTGAAGAAATGGCAAAGCTTTGTAACAAAATGCAGGTGTGTGTGGGGGAACATATATTCTGTTCAAGAGATATCAAGATAGAAAGTGGGGCTGTTTGTTTCTGCTCTTAGTCTTTTAAACCTGTCTTTTTTCATCTTCCTCTCCAATACTCCTTGAGAGCCAGACCACAGTAGAATAGCTCTAACCAGAGTGACTCTGCACTATGTATTTATTCTAAAATAAGGTCTGATTTAGAAAGACTGCTTTTGGAAAACATGGAGCAATCCAACTCTTACTCCAGGACATAAAATTCGAAGCATACATATGAGAAATAAAACATAAGCACCACACTGGATTTCTGCTGATGCTTTTGTTATTGTTTTGCAGACGCCAGCGCTACTGCCGTATGAGTGAAATGGCATTTTGCAATGGACTCTCAGTGAGCAGAACAGGGAGCTTTCAGAGAAGCTACTGCCAGCTAGCTCTCTTTATTGAGTTGCTCTACCTAGCATAATGTTGAAGGAGAATAAAAAAAAAAACCTGAAGGAGGGCAAGACCCTCACAACTTAAACCTGAAAACAAACCCAAAAAGGATTACTATTTTTTTTTTAAAAAAGAGGGTCCAGGTAAAATTGCAGAATACACTGTCCCAAGTTTTATGGGAAATTTACAGATTCGCAGTGATTTTAAAAATGTTATTTACCATTAAAAAAAAACCCAAACCCAAAACCTACACAATAAAATATTTTACTAGAGAGTGGTAGTTGTGAGAGAGGTTACTAACACACCATCCAGAAGAGCTTAAGCAACGCTACTACAGAAACAGTAGCACACGTGAAACTGAGGTTAAGGCTTTGACTAACTCTCTCATAGCAAAACTCCAAAGCATTGCCTACCCGTTCCCATTCTACCTCTGCACCAGGTGTGCTTATGACAGAAGGAAAGAGAGACCAGGACTGAAACTGTTTTGTCAGGCTACATAAATCATTAGGAATTCACAACTGCAAAGCCATGTATTATTTTCCAACAGGTTGTTGAGCTGTCATATTACAACTTGTTGCTTTATACGGCGCTATTAAAATAAATCACTGCACGTAACAGGTTCAGCTCTGCCACCTATAAGTCATTCTGCATTTTACACCTGGGAGGCGGGCCGGCTCTGCTTAGTCGCGCCGAACTGCGGCTTCGTTCGAAATACCCGGGAAGGGGAGGGACCTGGCAGGAGAAAATACAAACAAGTTTCGTAAAATAACTTTCCAACAAGACCTCGCTGTCATCTTGGCTAATTACGGCTCTGATACGGCTTATTAGGGCATACCCACCTTTGCTACCTTGCTTCTCCACCCACCACCCTTTCAGATCTTTGTCCTGGCTCCGCCTCTCGCCGGCGTTATAATGGGCTGGTCTGAAAGTGGTGGAGAGACACACAACCACAGGGGAAGGGAGAGATAATGACAATAACACTAATAACCCTAATAACCCGTCTGCTGCCCGCCTCGCAGCGAGGAGCCAGCCCGGCGTCCCGGCACTGACAGGGGCCGAAGCCGGAGAGAGCGGAGTAACCCCGACGGCCCCCGAGAGCTTCTCCCCGCGCCCGGGGAGCGCCGATCGGTAACAGCGGCAGCGCCCCCGAGGAGGACCGAGCCCGGCCGGACACGGAGAAGTGCCGGCTCCGGCAGCCGCCCGCCCGTCCGCCCTCTGCTCGCACCGGCCCCACGGGGACCTCCTCGCCCCTCTCCGTCGGCCCCATGGAGCGGCGAGGGTAAAGAGCGAGAAGGACAAAAAACGGGGCGAAAGGAGAGCGAGCATCCCAGTGGGGAAGAAGGAGGTGGACGCCCGGAGGAATCGCCCGGTCCCGAAGGCGGCAGGGCACCGCAGCCCGTCCTCGGCGCCCACCGACGGCGAAGGGCCGGGCCCTGCTAGCGACCCCGGGCCGAGGCGGGCGCCCAGCGGAGCCGAGGCAGGCGCCTGCCACCGCGGAGCTGTCCAGGCCGGCGAGGGGACAGAAAGCCCCTGGGTCGCCTCGCCGCCTCCCGCCTCCCTTGAGGCCGCGCCGAGGGGCGGGGGTCGCGCCCGCCCAGCGGAGCCGCGGGGTGCGGGGGGGCCGGCGGCGGCGCCGCCATGAAGCTGGAGGTGTTCTCGCAGCACTATGAGGACAAGCTGAGCACCGGCAGCGACCAGGAAGGCAGCGGCTCGCTCTCCCCGGCTCCGGCGGAGAGCGAACTGGGCTCGGACGGTGACTGCGCGGCCAACAGCCCGGGCGGCGGGGCCGGGCGGCCGGGGCATCCCCCTCCGCCGCCCCCCACGCCGCAGCCCCCGCCACCGCCGCCTGCCGAGAGCGCCAAGGGGAAACCCTACACGCGGCGCCCGAAACCGCCCTACTCCTACATCGCGCTGATCGCCATGGCCATCCGCGACTCGGCCGGCGGCCGCCTGACCCTGGCCGAGATCAATGACTACCTGATGAGCCGCTTCCCCTTCTTCCGCGGCGCCTACACCGGCTGGCGCAACTCGGTGCGCCACAACCTCTCCCTCAACGACTGCTTCGTCAAGGTGCTGCGCGACCCGGCGCGGCCCTGGGGCAAGGACAACTACTGGATGCTGAACCCCAGCAGCGAGTACACCTTCGCCGACGGCGTCTTCCGCCGCCGCCGCAACGCTGTTCCACGCCGGCCTCGCCAAGAGCGGGCGGGGGCCGCCGCCCGGCTCCCCGCTCTACGGGCCCCTCCGGCTGGCCGGGCCGCTGCCGCCGGCGGCGGGGGGCTCGGCCTCCTTCCAGCCGTACGCCGTGGAGACCCCGCTGGCTTAATGGAGCCCCCCTCCTCCCCTGCGAGGGACCTGCCCGGGGAGGCGTGGAGGGGGAAAAGAGGAGGCTCTGGATCCCGCACTTTAACTCCAGAGGCGACCACAGCCTCCAAGCAAAAGCCTCGGTGACTGTGCCTTAGTGAAATGACAGTGGGTTTAACTTAAGCCAAAAAAAAAAAAAAAAAAAAAAAAGGGAAAAATGAAAAAAATTCAAACAACTGTCTGTTTGGACATAGCCATGAGCCTCAAGTGCTTCTTACTGTTCGTTGAGACTACTTGACTTAAGCCAGTCCCTCGCCATCTCCTTTCTGTGCCCCTCTCTTGTCCCCACATCTCCCGCTACCGCAGCCTGGGGCAGCAGAGCGGGGGTGCCCCGCGGAGGGCGCGGCTGCGGCCGCTGAGGGATGCGCTGTGCGCTTGGGAGGAGGGAGGGGGGCCGGGAACAGCAGGGAGAGAGTAGGGGAGGGGGCCGGGGTCTGCTGAGGAGCCGTAGGTCTGTACTGCAAAGCAATGCATCACTGTGCCAAAAGAAACCTTTTCTCCTGTCCGGCAACTGGCATTTCCTGGGAAGGGAGGATATTAAATTATTTATAAAAGTAGTGTTTTTAACACAAAGAGAGTGCAGCTTTTTAAATTAATTATTGGAGGGGGCGGGAGAGGGGAAAGGGCTCAAGGAAATGTCAGGCGTTGTCTCCTGTACTGGCTGGCGTTCTGCGTTTATGGCCAAGACCATTGCTACTGGAAAGAGAAGAGTAAATTTTTTCGTATATTATTTTTGTGTTTGTATGTAATATATGTGCGTGTGCATTTTATGGACGCTCGGCCACCATGTTTTTCCGGTTTTTTTCCTTTCTCCTTTCCCCTGAATAAAAGCTGCCCCCTAAATAAAGGCGGTAATAAGGAGAAGAGCGTGATGTCTGTGCTGGCGTGAGGGAGGGAAGCCTGTCGTGGGACAACCTTGAACGAGAAGCTTGGCTGGGGCCGCGGGGGCAGCAGGGCTGCCCGCCCTTTCATCCCCATCCCGGCCGGCGGGTAGAGGTGCCACCTACGGACCCGCCTTATTTTAGTCACGGGAGATGAGAAGTTCTCCTCTTGGGCTGCCGCCAGGAATGAAAGTCCTCTGCAATTCCTCGAGTCAAATCAGAATTTCTCGCCGAGGCTCAGCCCTGCAGAAATGCTGGGGATTTGCAGGCGGAGAGATTTGCAGGCAAACCACCTGACGTGGGGCAGCCTGTGAAAATACTGTACATCTGCCTGCCGGTTTTTTCCTTCCCCCGAAAAAACGTTGGGGTTTTGGTTTGTTTTTTTTGGGGGGGGGGTTGGGTTTTTTTGGGTTTTGGGTTTTTTTTTCTGTTGTTGTTATTGTGGTTATGGTTGTTATTGTTCCCACGAAGGACAGCAGGCGACATGTAATCCTGTTGTCATCTCTCGGTCCAAGGAAAACTCGCTTCAGGAAGGTCGTTGGCACAACCGGGCTCGGCTTGCTTCTGGTGGAGACATCCCCGGTGCCACTTACAGCGGGCGAATCCTCAGCGGGGTGAAAGCTGGGGAAGTATCTGCTGGTAATAAAAAGTTTGCAGGCGTTGCCTTCTCCCGACGGGCGTTATGTTAAGGCTGATTTGCATTGTCAGAAGCGATCAGCAAAGCCTCAGAAAGGCTAAATCGGGAAAAGGAAAGGCTGGGGAGGCTAACTGCCCGTGCTGCTGAATTACCAATCAGTGTCTTTCCCGAACTCGAAGAGATTATACAAATGCTGAAATGATCATTCGGGGTTCGTTTGTTCGGTTGCTTGTTTTAATTAATACTTTTAAAAGTATGAAAATCGGCGAGTTTTTTTCCCCTTCAAGTCCTCTGTAAGCTCAGGTTACCTAAAAAAACGATGTCAAGGAGAATTTTTAATTATACCTATTTCGGACCTTGGAGTTTCTCTCCTACCTCTTGTTCCCTCAGCGCCGAGATTCAGCAACTGAAGCCTAGCTTCTACCCCACTCGTAAAAATTATTCCGAATAACAAAGGTGTGTTGTGAAAGGAAAGCTTCAAACAGAACAATCTGCGGCCGAAAACACCGGCTTGTTTCAATACAGCTCAAACAGATTTCACGCCGCGTTAAGCTCAGACCATAACATCCATCAGAACATTGCGAGAGATTAGTGACTAATGTATGAAGTAATCCAGCCCTTGAAGGAATTGGTTTTTATGTACACACGCGCACGCACACATACACACACACTATTTCGACATCATTCTGCCTTCAAGGCTCTGTGCAAATAGTAATCTACCCTTCCATAATCTGCTCTTTCCTCTGGCTTGTATTTTTTACCGTCTCTTTTTTATGGGAGTCCATATAACCTGTTAGCACGCAACTCCTGGTGTCTTTTGCTTTTGTCCATCTGTAAAAGTCATATTTCAGGGTATATTAAAAATATCTTGATGGAAAGTGGAATTAGTTATTATAGCCACAAGCGTGTATTTTAATCGGATATATTTAAGTGTGAATAGGGATGAGCTGTGTGTAAACGTATGTTGAACAGGATGACATTGAGCTTTATTTTAACAACAAAAGAACAAAAACAAAACAAAAAAAAAAGCCCGCAGAGTTCGACATAGCCCTTGTTAATAAGTATTCTATTCTGTATTTATCTTCTGTGAAACTCCATTTTTTGATATGTCGAGAAACGCATGGCAACAGTACAGTAACAGGGATATCTGTGTCCTCGCGGTCCTTTCTTAGCCCTTGTTTGGGTTTCCTCAGACGGTCGAGATGAGGGTTTAAAGCGGTCCCCGGTGCGGGGCGGTGGGAGCAGGGGGCAGGTATCTCCTGCTGTGCGGAGCCCGCTCGGCGGCGGGGCTGTGCGGCTGTCACTTGCTGAAGGGTAGGGAGGGTCTTCTCCGCCTCCTCCTGCTTGAGCATCATCCTCCTAAGAGGAGGCAAGAGACGAATTTCCCCCAGTTGGCCTTTGGGTGGAAATTGTCCCATTCGCGCTACTTCTCAGAGCACGCGGGCTGATTGGCTTCCCGAGGGAGCGAAGGGAAAAGCCGCAGGGAAAAGCCGCTGTGCCGGTGCCGCGGCCCCGCCACCCGGCAGAGGCACGGCCGGGCGGGCAGAGCGGCCGCGGGGACCGCAGCAGCCGCAGCCCGGCACTCGGACCCGCTGCACAGCCATAAATCCGAGCTGTCGGCTGTGACAGACGGCTGGTGAAACACAGCACCTGTCCAAACACTTTCCAGCGGCAGGTAATCAGAGAACCGACACTTTACATTTTTGTGCGGAACAAGCGCATTAACCATTTCACAGACCTTCCCAAAACAGCGATGTTTGTATGTCTGGGTACTTTGTCTTTTTAAACGTCTAATAAATCAGGATGACAGAAGAGAGACAAAGCCTTTTGCCCTGTGATATTTGACACATCAGCAGCGAGCCAACACTTTGGCGCCATGGCCTTTTAGCCCTACCAGTGTCTGCATCACCCACAGCGTGTTTGTTGAATGGGTGCCGTTTGTGATGATACTTGAGGGATTTTTACACACTGCACAGGCAAAAATTAAGTCAATAGCAAAGAAAGCCTGACAGGAACAAGGAGCAAAAGAAGTCTATCACTGTGTGAAAGGACCTGAAAATATCCCATGCTGGCTGTTCCAATCCCGCTGCAGTTTCTTCAATAAAACACCAGTTTAAGCAGAACTGCATGCGAATTCAGATTCAGACCAGGCTCTGGTTTTAAGCACTTTTTTGAGGAGAGATTTAGCTTTCCCAAATAAATATATTTTGTTCCTCAGACTTTTCCCCCCCTATAACTGATTCATCTCTTTCAGGCTTTGAATGTTTAAACTTGCTTTAAAGCAGGGGAAAAAAAAATCATACCTGCCAATCAAAGTATTTTGATCAACTATTTTGGGCAGCTTCTCCATATCCTGCCCCAGCTATAGCAGGTAGTGAGTAAAATGGTTACCTGAATAATGTTAGTCCTAGCTGCTTTCCTACATCTCTACAGATTTTAAGCTGGTGAGCAGCAGAACTGCATAAACCTTTCCTGAATGGAATAAGATCAAATTAATGCAAAGGAGATGTTTAAGCAGAATTTTGTGCACTTGAGGAATTAATAGCTGCCAAACATGAACTCATAAAAGAAATGAGCTTGCAAAAGCAATCTGTGGATAACAGCTTGCATATATTACACAGAGTCCATGCAGCAGGATAACAGTACTGTGCCTATTTTCCTCTACAGTGGAGGCAAAGTGTTTAGCTCCTGTATCTCAGTAGAAGCATGCCAGCAGGACAGCCTTTTGATTGTTATTTTCCTTTCAGATTAATTAACCCAAATTTTCACCATCCGGATCTGAAGAAGCCTGAAATTTGCTTTCAGCTTGCCTTCCAAATCACCCATAAGATGGCATAAGTATCCCATCAGTATCCATAATGCTACTCAGGAAGGAATCCACTGAAATCAAACATTTTATTCAACAGGAGTGCTAGCTGCAAAACTCATTTCAACACAGCTCTTTAGTGAAGGCTCCTAAGGAAAAAAGTGTGGCCCTTCATATCATACTAGATGCTAAGAAGACTGAAAAAAAGTTGGATGGATTTTTGTCTTGGGAATTTGCAAGTATTTCTACCCCAAACCATTTTTTCAAAATGGTGATTCTTAAGGGCTGGATGTTTCAGGAACAGAAGACCCTTAGAAAAAGAAATTCCACCCCAAAAAAGGCACATACAAAGGACTCAGATTCACAGGGCCTTCATTTTTCACACCATGCTTCAAGAAACCCAAGGTGAAACTTCCTACACAAGAGCAAGGAGAGCAACACAGCCCTACATAGAAGGGTAGTGCTTCTAACCAAAGCCCACATTTTGCACAACTCTTCACTGGGCTGGAGGAGGTGTTTCTTTTAATAACAGGCAAGAGAGTCAGTCCTTTTGTTGTGCCAGGCTTCTTGCCTTTTAAGTCTGAAGTAGACAAAAACAAAGCTGAAATCCACCTCCAGCCAAATTCGAGGCACTAAGTTGTGATTTTGGCAAGAGTGTTTGTTGCAACTTTGCTGAGCACTACGGTAGCACTTTAATGATGGGGTGAATATAGTTCCATCTTTCGTTTACATCCTGAAGAGGAAACATTTTCCTCTTGACTAAATTGTCTTCATTGACTCTCAGAAGTCCCAAAACCAGCTTCAGAGAAGACATCTATGGAGTGCAAATACCCTATCATAAAATTCAGACAAATGGCTACAGAACACCTAGTCCCTTCTAAACATCCAAACATATTAATGATACTTTTTCAGGTTATCTATTGACAGCTTCAGAAAGCTACTCCTGCATAGGAGCTAAACATTGCTGTTCAGGAAGTTATACCTCGATACCTCTGGATGGACTAGGTCTTTGTCCTCTATTCCAGGGCCAGAGGGGGCAGAGTATGATGAAGGATTGAGAGAACACAGTCATTACACATTTGTGCTCTTGCACCATGCTATTGTTTTCTTTATTATGACCTGTTTCAAAATGTTAGAGCTCTTTCAAGCAGCATGGCACACTAATAGCCTCCTTTGCTATGGGGAAAAGCAATGTTTTTGTGGGTTCTTTCCCCTCCTTAATTGCAGAAAATATCCAAGATGGAGCAATACAACTCTAGTCCTCAGTACAAAGTCTTGCGCTGAGCATGTGGGACCTAGGACCCCAAGGTAGAAAAAACATGTAAGAGGGGAAAAACCAAGAAAATAGGCCAACACCTAGTTTGGCCTAATTTCCAAATTCCTCTGTAGTTGCTTCCTGATCATAACTATTCACGGAACACGTTTATATGCAGTATGTGTTCATAAATGCTTTAATAAGTACAATTTAGCTGGTTTAGGGTCCAATGGGTTTATTTTAGCTGTGTTTGAATTGTTGTTGTTATTTTAAGTCATAATTTGGTACTGGAGATGTTATTCCAATAACATCTGACAGTCAGCTGGCAACCCTTCATATAAATAATACGCTTCTTGTTTATCCTTAATATTGCTAAAATGTTTTTAGTCCATTGTAGAGAAATAGTATTAATGAATAACACACCTGAGCAAAATTCGGCTTAACTACAGGCACTCTGTGGGTCCATGAGTTACCCCAGGATACTTTACTGGGAGGACTCTTCAACAAGACTGCTTCTGTGAAATTAATTTTTTTATTTGGTAGATCTTTAAGTTAACTGTCTTAAAGATCTCAATGTTTCAGCAGAAATCTGGGACTCCATTTTCCTGGCATATTACTTTATTCAGTAGCTGTTACAAACAGGCAGGCGAACTTCAACATTCCAAGTAGAAGTTGTCAATCTTGAATTTTTGAAAAGACAATTTTCTGTAAAACCTCAGATTACTTATGGTCTTTCAAACCAGGCATATGACGCCAAACTGTCCATCTCAGTTCTTTCCACAGCATTACTGTTTAAAATCACAGCATCTTACTACAGAAATATCTTCACTAGATTTCTAATAAGAATGTATAAAAATGTGGATAGGAACATCTTCTGGAATCACCCAGTTACTTCCCCTCCAGTGCAGTTTCTTTAAGTTTATTTTTAAAAACTTCTGGAACAAGGCATTATTTAGTAGCTATATTTAGAGCATCCTAAGCAATGAAGAAGAAAACCATATCTTTGCAGGCTTTCTTTGTGAGACTAGTTAAGTTGCATAACTAGGTGACAGCAGATTTTTAGTATTATTCCTAAAACAAGAGTACAATGCAGTTCTCTTTCACCAGCAAGCACCTGCTGTTGCTCTGGGTGCTTCACAGAGCCACCTTCAATACAGTGGTAAGTGCTCCGTACTCATCCTCATACAACACCAGAGTACTTCCCCTTGCTTTGGCATACACAAGCCTCAATTAGTTGTATGTTATCATCACATTTCCCATTAATCATTTAGCAGAACTTTACAGATGTACAGTAAAAACTTACCCAATTCTTTCCTCGTAAGTCAATCCAGGAAGCCCCCAAGTCATTTCTGTGTTTCTCTGAACTCCTCTGGATCATCTCTTTCTGACTAATTGCAAGAACATGGCCAAGGCATAGCTTTCTGTGTCACAATACCTGGAGTCATATCAGGCTCTTCCCATGCCCGCCAGCTCCAGAAGAAGCAGGTTAAAAAAGGACAAAGAAGTTATAAATTATTTCCAAAGCAGCCAGGCTCACACATGACAACAGAGTACAGACTGCAGTTACTCAACCTTCTCAGCAATAACCATCAAAAAAAACCACTGCAGTGTAACATTTCAACAACCTTGTTCAGTCAGAGAAGCAGCCTTCCCCTTTCACTTCCCTCTGCTCCCTTGTCTTGCTTGCCCTTATTCAAAGCTATCCTTAAGGAAACAGAAACTATTTTGCCCTCAAATCTAACTGGCTACAAAATGGCAGAACTTGCCATTGACTCTTCTGATGCCTTAGCAACCTCTGCTAAGAGGACTTTGCCCCAAGTCTCTAACAGACAGCATCTCTCCTTCCAGATCCTAAATTGGGAAGAAAAAGCATATAAACTGTATTTTGTCTGGTCACAGCTCCTAAACCAAAGCCTGTTCATCCCATAGTAAAGTCACTGCTGAGAGCTTGGCCAAAGCAAAATTGCAGTATAGCACAGCTCATGCCATTTCCCAAAGAAATTGGGAAATTCTTGGATCTTCCACAGCTAACAAGATAAAACACTTGTCAGAGCTCCCAAGAAGAATTCAGGTTAGAATTTTCCTGCTCCACAGGAACTAGGTACTGCTCCCCATTTCTTTATTCCATACAAAGAAGATTGGTTTTATTCTTTGCTGAGAATAAGGTTCCCCTATCCCATACTGTTACCAGTGGATGCAAGGGAGAATATCCTCTTTGTGTTATTATCTCTAGCACCACAGATGAGAAATTCAAATCTGAGCAGGTGACTCAACACAATCAACATATATCATCATGTTGTTGTTATAACATCTTCCTCTCCACTACAAACAACCAGAGCAGGGATTCTAAGATTACCCAAACTTTAATTAATATTTGCATCAGGAAAATTTATGTTAGACACCTTTTTGTTCTTTGCACAACTGAAATCTCAAGACCAAGAGATCATCTGTGTGAAAAGAAGTGAAAGGTGTAAATTTTCATAGCTTGATTTAAATGTTGGGGAATTATGCTGGGGTTTCCTACAGCGTGGAGATGACTCAAACTAGGAAACAGCTGAAGCAGCTAGAAGTCAGCCAGGTCACCCATGGGTTTGTGAACACTGCAGTGCTGCCAAAGGCCTGTTAGTTGGAGGAGTAAATCTGTACAACAGAGAAGAGCATGGAATACAGTTCTAGAGCTATTACTTGTGCTAATTAGCCAAAGCTGAAGTTTACTGTCTTACTCTAAGATGTCATAAAAACCTTTTAATTCAGGTCGCAGCGTGGTATCAGTAATTAGTAATTATTTTCACATTTATATGTACTACATTAATAAAAGCCCCTACAATAAAACATCTTAAAGCAAATAAATTTTAAAAATGGACCAGTGTTCACCATTATTTTAGCCCCTTTTAATTCAATGCACATATCACCATAGTGAACTATTTAAATTAAAGGACCACACTTCTCCTCTTCCTATAGGATTGCTGCACCATCCAATATAACTATTTGTTGTGGAAAGGAAACTGTCTTGTGGAACTAAAATAAAAATTGTTTTCAGGGCCCTGATTCAGTGGAAGTCAGGAGGTTTATTCTAAATGTGAATAAAAACCTCTGGAAAAGAGTGAATGTTTTAAATATTTAAGTGACAGTATTATAGATGTGCATGGGACAACTAAACTCTAACTTCTTTTCAGCCAGCTTGGTGTCAGGATATATAGAAACCTGTTGTATGCAAAGACTTTTTTTTTTATTTAGAGTACTTCTGGTAGTTAGCTTTATCAGGAACACAGACAGTTGTGTTACTTTGCCAGAATCCATTCTAACACAGTGGACACTGCAATGGAAAAGCGGGGCTCTTGTGGACTTGCACACTCTGTCATAGTATCCTTTAAGAAATGAGGTTTTGCAATTTCTGAGGAGTCACAGGCACCCAGACTTGAATCTAACTCAGATAACAATCTAAGCCGTGGGACCCTTCCCTTTGGCACAGTTCTGCTCTTCCTTACCAGATCAAGAAGTCTGGCTTAACAGGCTGGTGCCTACAGGTCTCCCAGATGTGATGAGGGCTGACAAAACCATATCATCATATTCATTCTTATTTAATTGCTTGCAAAACAGGATTGAACACTGCTCGAGTTCAATTTATTTTGGTTGGCTGCTTTTGTGAGCACCATCCATCCACATCCCCTGACACAGGGCCAGCAAGTAACATCCTACAATCAGGGATTGTGCCAATAGCCTGGATCAATCTATCAGCCACCACTATACAAAGTGCAGCACAGGACTATCACAGGGATCTCCATCACAAAAAGAACTTCGGTTTTGTGCACTTATTGCTAGAGTACATTCCTCTAAGTGGCACATGCACCCCTCAGACCATGCCTACACAATTGTCCCCAGTCACATCCTAACCACAAAATCTTGCAGGCAGAAGAAAACCTCACCAATCACTGCATTTCATCACTTCATAACAACTGTAAAATGGTTGAATTTTAAGGCTATTTTCCCTCAAAAGGGTTGGATTAGGATTGGATGCACATAGGGAGCTCACTTCTATTTATTTGATAAATTTCCCGTTCAATTACAAGAATAGACTGAGAAAAACTGAAGATGTTTTCCATAGATTGACTGAGAAGTATGTTCTTTTTGACTTCAGCCTCAAAATTTCATTTCACAATGGTGAAAAACGCAAAAAAGGTCCATTTATTTTCCAGATAGGCACATATCTACCTGCATGACAGATGGCTCCAGCTGATTTCAGCAGGAGTTCTCATGGACATTAAATATCTCAGTCAGTCAGCTCTTACTGGGAGTGGCTCAAAACCCAGCTGAGCCAGGAACTAAAGGTGAGCAGCTATACATTAATCTTAATTGCTATTCTATAAATAGTCTGGGAAAGAAGGTAATGGGAAACCCCAGCCAAATTGAGCAACCAGTGGCATGAAGGGGTATTTTTGTGTCCCCTGCATTATTAAAAGGCCAAATAGGTGTTCAAATTAGAAGGCTCAAACACTGACATCAAACTCTGTTTTGAGCAAGACACTTATTTTGTCATAAAGCCAAAAAAATCATAAAACTAAGTTTCCGATAGTTCATTATTTTCATATTTCTGTTGCATTTCTTTAAACTTGCCTTATAACAGCAAATTTGAGATCTCAAGAGTCTGAACAGAATGATCATTTGCACAGTAACTGCTTTCCTGGATTTCAACTTATTTCAAAGAGCCTTATGGCCACAACCTTATGGCAGTAAGCTGGGAGGAACCAGAGGGATTTCAGGGTGCTGAGCTTACCATGGGCCAGGCTGCATCCAGTTCTTCTGAGGTTCTCAGCATGGAACAGAGAATTCCACCTCATACAATGCCACCCAGAAGTACATGCAGTGCCATCCTTACCAAAGATAGAAGAATTTTTACTCCAGTGGGAGGTGAAATCAATGAGCAACACCTGGAATGTCTGACAGACCAGGTCTTGCAAGGGCACATCCCCTTATGAGCAGAACAAAACCGCTTAAGCCTTCAAAATACACACTAATTCTTCAGGGAGGGTCATGATAGGCAGGAGTTAGTCAGATACTCATGGACAAGGACACATCATCCTTTAAAAAAGCAGAGGGAAGCTGCTCCCACATCCATGAGAACTAGGACCTTGGAGACAATCCTGAGGTCCAGAGGGTCATGGATTCATGTTCCAACTAAAACTACTCCACACGATGTCTGCAGAGATAGAAGCTTTGTCCAAGCCCTGCTGCCTCTCAGGACAATCAACTCTCAAAGCAGCAACTGGATGGAGCCTAGGAAAGGAGGAGGAAACCACTCAGTCTCCTGAAGGCCTTGCTTCAGCTCTGCCTGACACCATATCAGTCACAAGTCTAGAAGTTTATAAGCTTCCAACCTAAACACTCTTATCACCATGTATAGCTCTGAGCCCTGGGGGTTCCCTTCTGCCCATCAATGCAGAGATATGTTATCATCATTTTCTATCATGTAAACTCAACTACTGTTCAAGTTGCACTGATGCGAGATAACCATACGGTGTTGATCACCCATATCAGCCTGAAAACATACCTGAACTCTGAGGTGTTTATATGTACAGGCTGGTAGAGGAGCTTGACTGGTGGCCCTGCTTGCATAAGGCTCTCTCCTTGCTCCATTAGTTCTACAGACTGAACATACAGGAAAAACTAAATATTTAACTAGATTTTTTTTTTCATTAAAATAAAGTTATAGTGAGAACAAAACCAGAAACTGATTTTCAGTCAGGAAGGAGAAAAAAACCATCCTATTTGAAATTATTCACATTTCAACTTTAGTTTCTTTCTCAGAGACCTGATCAACACTGTCAAACATAGTACTACTTTTCATTTGCTCTATTTAATCCAGTACCTATTTACTTAGTAACGCCAGACAAAATTAGGGGGGAAAAACCACCTTTTTTTTAAAGTATCATCCAATAAAAGTAATTGCAAAGGGCCCATCAATGCACAGTGTGAATAATACATCAAAATATTATCTACACATAAAAACCTCAATTATTTGGCAAGTCACCATTTACACTTATATGAAAAACATTTTTATGGCTGTTTATGGCCTCAGAGATAAATATATATTGGCATTTACTGAAATGATGTCTTGGTGAACAGCTGTATAATATGATAGAGTAGAAATATGGATTAAATGTGGCCATATTTGCACTATGAACACAGAGCTCAAAGCTAGAAAAAAAAAATAGGTTTTAAAACTCCAAGTTTCAATGATGTAAATAGAAGCATGAAAAAAATGAAGGTTCTGTATGAAAAAAGACTTGCAGAGCCAGTTTCTTATTCTGCAATCAGAGAAAGACCCACATGCTACAGGGGAGAGGGAATTCATCCTTTTGATGTGGGCAAGTAAGGGAATGTGTCCTTCTGGACAGGAGCGTGCACTTGTACCACAAGTGGCACAGGTGACTGCTGTCCATCCCCCCAGGGGCCCACATGCTTCACTTGAACCTGTGAGTTCTGACAACATCTCCCAGCCTGTTCCTGGTTGGGATGCTGAAAGACCCAAGCAGGGTGGACAGGCTTGCTGGACTACCACCAGCACAGCCTGCCAGGTGAATTAGCTTTTCCCTGGATGCTCTGCCCAGGATAACTCCAGCATGTTCCATGCAGCTGAAATATATCTTACTAAAAGCCCAAATTTACAACCAACTTGTATAGAGTTTTCCAACTGACCTGTTGAAAAAATGTCATAAGGAACACCAAGCTTGACTGTGAGAATTGTTATGTATCTTTACATAGGAAGCTGTGTAATTCCAAAATCCCTTCATATATGTCCAAAAATCTGCCAGTCCTATATCAATGGGAAACTTTGGTTAGCCCAAGGTCCTGTCTCCAGTACACCTATTCTCTATAGCTCAGGGAATGGCCAACAGCAGGTAAACATAGTCCCATGCATTTCCAAACTCTGCATGAAAATGAGGGTGTTCCTAAATCAAAACAGGATTTTTGTGCTTAATAGCTCTAAAAAACCCTTTTCTTTAGCAAATCTGTCCTGTCACTTCTTAAGACCATTCCAATTTTTTCAGTTGAATTTCACAGTCAGTTTTGTGTGGTGTGAAGAGGGACCTCTTGCTATTTTGTTACAAAAGCACTTCCTAATAACAGGCCACAGGATAAATTGTAGCTGCCATCGGGGGCAAATTTGCAACCATTGCCCAAAAGCTCTTTATTCATAACTTCAGACTTGCATTAAATCCCGCTTATGAGAAATCTCTTGAACAGTTTTGATAAATTCATCTCTCATCCTGATCATACCTGTGAACCTTATTCTACCTTTACTGTGCCTTGCTTTGAGAGGTAAGGTTGTTGGCAAAAGTTCTGGGTTGGGAGGCCTCCAACCACAGACAGGATTTGAGAGCTGAGTATGCCAAGGACCCATATTCTGCAAACACAAGTGAACTGGTAATCATGAACATAATACCTTTACTGGTTGCTACTGTTTCTCCAATTGCAGCTCAATCTGGACTTTTTTATTAGGAAAATCAAAGCAACACTCCTGTGTGGTAAGTGTTATTTCAGAGCCTACCTGAAGCTTTTTTTCTCCACCATTAAAACTGCTCTCTTTCAAAAAGCCAGACACACTTCAGCTTTGGTAGGGAGGATTGGACCTGTCTGTGTCATCAGTATTAGGCTGTCTAGCTCTGTCCCTTTGCCTTGGATCAAGAATCATGCAGACCATGCAGCTCGTGCTGTCCTCAGGTCCCTGTGAAGACCACAAAAGCTGGTGAGGGAGAGTGAGGTTAACAATAAGTCATGATTTAAATCCCTCCAGGCACCGCCCCCCCCACCATTCCATCCATACCAGGACCTTTCATAGTTGCACATTCTATTCTTGAAGCCTTGTCTACCACATATATAAGCAGAAGCTCTGGCCTGCCAAAGACCAACTTCAATTCTCCACAAAACTTTTCTGGTTTTGATCTGTTCTTCTGACCCTGAAGATAGATCACAGATGTCTTGAATAAGCAACCAGAAAGTTCTTGGGTTTTGACTGGAGCTGTCAAAGGAAGAGCTCATGATTAAACAGGATGGTGCAAAATCATCAGGGACAAGAGCTATCTTGTCCACTTTTTCACAGCAAAGGTTGACCAAATTCTCTCTGAACTGAGATACTTTCTACAGGCAGAAGACCTCACAGCAAATTCTCTCCAACCTTTCTATGAACTGAGATACTTTCTACAGTCAGAAGACCTCTGTTTTAATAGTCTTTGTCTAGAGCTTAGTCTTAGTAGGCAAAACCACCATCTTTAAGAGTGATCTATATTTTACACCAAAGTATTCTTTATATCAAAACTTAGTGCTCACCACTGCCCAATCTGCTGAGAAGTACAGTGCTGTGTGTTCCTGATAAGCTAGAGAAGCACACAAGGAAAGTTTTGGAAGAGCTTCCTAGTTCATATTTGTATCTGTGAATGAGCCAAAAGGTGTTAAAACAAGGAAGAGCATTTTCAGAAGAACAAATCATCCATCACATTTTCCCCCTTTCCTCCAACAACTACTTTTGTTTAATACTACCTTCAGTAACAACGACAACAAAACTCATTACAAATTACCCAAGCTACAAGATAGCTCAAATATTAACAAGCATGTAAAGCCACTAGGGGTAAAGCCTGAAGCTGTATAATAATAAAGCAAGACTCAACGAGATTCCATAATTATTTGTTACACAACCCAAGAAACTGGCTAGAGCATTTCTAAGATTACACACCTTCCTTTACACACCTAACCATGCCAGAAATTACATAAGGCTTTTTATAACAATCATTTATTAAAAAGGCAAAATAAAGGGTCATTATGACCAGAGGTGACAATCCAAGAATTAGTTTACTTAGGACCTGATCCAAAGCCCATGACAGTGATCTGCATACATTTCAACATGCTTTGGATCAGACACTGAATGTTTTCCATGTTGTTCCCCTTTTTCTTCTATAGAACTAAGGGACTAGAACTGTAAAGGAAATTAAAGTGGACATATGTTCCTGTCATAGCTGAGAAATCAGAGCCAGCACTGATTTTAGTGATGATAGCATTTGTTTTGCATCCTTCCAGAAAGAAAAAAAAAAAAGCTGGCCATCTATTCAGATTCCCAAATACAGGTTTGAATGCTTTCTAGGTATTTCATTTCTGGAAATGTTGACCTATGCAGACAGCCCTAGCAAGAGTTGTAGGAAGCATCTGAAGCAGTTGAGATACAAGCGGATATATCTATTCCTAGGCACTTTTACATCAAGAAAAATACAAAACACATGACCAGCTGTACTGTTATAACAGGAAAATTACATCTGCAGCATGGAAATGGAGTCCTTAGCTGTAAGTCTAGCTCTAGCCACCAGGAAGTCCTTTCAGGTAAGAGCATATACTAGTGAGACAGTTTATCTGTAAAGCTGCAGGTGATGAGACTACTTGTTCCCTTCTTCCGGACTTGTTAAGGACTGTGGAGAGTACACAACTCAGTGGGGGAATACTATAAGAAAAAAAAATTACATGTCATGCATACAGTCATATATATATTGACCTAGAAAACATAAGAATTCTGCATAAGAAGCAAAACAAAGACTTGGAATTTAATTGATGGGTAACAACCTGCAGGATCAGGCTCAAAAATATCTTGCTGTGGAAGAGTTGCTTTGCATCAGTTAAACATAATTAACCCAGAGGCAGCAAGTGAGTGGAGGAAGAAAAAACACCTCAGAATACAACAGAAATCTACAGTCTTGAATATTGGGGTGAATGTATACAAGGCCCAGTTTTGTTAATTGTTAAATTTGCCTAAAAACTTCACCAATAAATGAGGCTTGCAGGATCTAGATGCCTTTTTTTTTGTTACAGAAAAAAAGGAAAAGTTTAATAGCTCACAGAGAAGTCTCCTTGCAGCTGAGCAGGACAGTGCCTGTGGGCAGATTAACCTGGGACTGCACTTGGTTTCTGTGCCTCTAATTCATTTGCAACATCCACATCTCCAGATCCCTGTCTAACAGCAACACCAGTCAGGATCAACAGAGCACCCTTGGTCTCTCCAGATTCATAACTTCTCCTTTAGCCCACAGCTCTCTCAGTGTAGTTTACAAGCCTAAGCCTTGCATCAACCAAGAGCTGCCCAATGCTCCAACATACATTTTGCCTTTCCACACAGACTGGCAATTTAATCAGGTCAACACAACAGTGGGTAACTCTCAGTGGGACACAATTTCCTATTGTTAATTGCTTTCTAGATAGAAGGATTCATGGTGCTGACCCTTGCAGCCAAGGGTTCCACCAAAGCATCCAAACTCCATTTCTAAATCCTTTTGATTCTCACTGAGCAGAGCAGACCTGCAGCACAAGGAGGTGCTGGTCTGCATGCCTTGACTTATGTCTGCATTGGGACTGAATCTACCAAGGGCTTGCCCAGGAGCTCATCTCCATAGAGGCACTTGAGATGCTCCATCTTCTGTTTCCGTGACGTCTAAATCTGATCCAGCAAGTGTGACACCTGTGCTGTGCACTAGACAAAGTCACTTTGCAATCGAGGATCAGAACAAAAAACTTCATGCCCACACACCCCCAATGAAGAGCAGATTCTTCCCTTCCCACTGTCCAAATGATAACTGGGTCAATTTGCCTTTCCCAAGACAGTCTTAAATGTTCTTCAGCAACAACCTCTGGACATCCTAACCCTTTTCTACACAGACTGAAAAACTCAGACTCAAAACCTTCCCTTTTTTATCATTCACCCTTACAAAAGGAGGAACTATTCCTACAGAACATATTTGGCCCTCATTCTATTCTTCAGACGCATGCTTTCCAAAGTAAAAAGATAAGACAGAATTTAATATTACTTCTTGGACACAAAACTAAATATCTTTTAGTATGAGGGACTTCGTAGGTACTTGTAGGAAAAGGGACTTTCTAAGCCAAGATGGGTTTAGCTTTCAACAGAAACATGAGCAACCATTACAAACCTTGTGTCTCTTAGATCTCCTTGGTAGGAACAGACACATTTCTATTAGAACTGACAAAATACCCACATTATTCTGAGTGACAACAATCAAATCGTCTAACCAGCATTGTCTTACTTTGGAGCCACTTTGCTGGCTTTCTCTTGACTCCAGTTTCACCAGTTTCTACAACTGGTGATTAGTATACCATTAAGAACAAAAACAAAGCAGAACCTTTGTGAAGGTGTGCAGATAATCAAGGCAACACTGCAGCCTGCAGGTGTGTTTTAAGATAACACCAGGACACACCTGGATACTCCTCTGTTCTCCACTCCCAGAGGACACACAGTGGCAGTGACAGGCTAGAAGATCTTCTGAAGTCACTTCAATGGGCTATGTATTAAGTAGACCCAAATAAATTATTCAGGCTGTGTTCATAACTAGAAGGAAATAATTATCTATCTTTCCTTCCCTCTTCCTCCCAAACCCCCACCCTTCTCAATAATTGAAGGACTTGGTGAAGGTTATTGGTAGAATTCTTTACTTATCCATGGATGTTTATTTGCATGGGAAACTCTAAAAACCTCAAGATGATGAGCAATAAATGTAATTTTACACGGAACTGTGAGCATAAGAGAGAAATAGAGACTTTGGACTGAAAAGGAACAAACAAGTGGGGACCAAATCAGCTAACACTCATTACCTTCTTTGATTTAGCAGACAGATACCTTGTTAAAGTCCCAGGAGGCAGCCTGGTGCAGACAGTTTTTTTCAAGTCTATTGTCCCACTCCATTATTTGAACATATTCTTCTCCTTGGAGCTCGGGTGCTTTACCACTACCATTTTCAAACCATTTCAGACTATCCTCTTCACTTAAATTACCTCAGAACTTCAGATCCTTTGTCAGCTTCTTGAAATAACAGCCAGAAATAACACCTTTTATTGCTTTCTCCACATTCCTACAGTTAAATGTTCTCAGCACTCTCCAAAATTTTGATTAGTTTTGTCCTGTTATATATTTTATTAAAACTCCACCATGACCTGCCTTTTAAATCCTTCCAATAGTCACTCAAAACCAAGTTCTACTCTAACTCCTCCATTCAGTTTTGTGACCTCAGAAATCTTATAGATATTTACTTCTGTGTCCCAGAAGCATCCCGTAAACTAGGTACTCATCTCTACTTCTCCGGAGAAAGTATAAAATTCTTGGCATGTACTGCAATCTCTTTCCTTTGTTTCCCTGTCTCCCTTCCATGGTAACTTATTCTGATATAGCAGTTATAGAATCCCATCTCCCAAGTTTCTACAACACCTTTTATAACTTACCTTTGGCTGTAGTCTAATGCTTCGGATACTTTTTTTTAATTGCCATACCATTAGTCGTAGTGTAGAGAGATCCCAAGCACTCAGTTCACTGCCCTATTATTCTCAGTTCTGTTTCTGTGATGGCTTTTATAAGGGTCCTCATTCTATCTCCAACAGGTGACAGGAGACTAATTTAGCTGTGGATGCCTACCAAAAGTCTTTTCAAGCCTAGTTCTGTCTTCTGCCAAGAAATGCTTTCTCCCTGCTTAACTAACTGGACATCGTTTTTTATTTCTTCTTTTTTAGAGCACACAAAGTTCACGATCAGCAGACACAGAGACTCTATCTTGTCCCTTTGCTCAGCCACACAGTCCCCTCTGGCACTTACCTGCTCCTGCCTGACTCTCTACTTACAAGGACAGGAGCTGTGATTCCCCCAAGCCCCAGAATTATTTCCCATTTGGGTAGGGTCACACTGACTGTGGCTCCTCTGCACTGACATAAGAAAAAGCAGTCAGAAAAACACCATTACAATTCATCTTCCCATGATGTCTCCAACTTAAGTACTTCCTACTGCACAGAAGAACTGGGGAAGCAGTCTGAGGACCATTTCTGTGCCCTTCTGAAGTCTGCCACTTATCAACAACATCCTCTGACCACCAATGATCTCTCAATATTTTAGACACTGCACTCATAGCACCTTCTGCCTTTTCTTCTAAAAAAAGTCTTTCACAGGCTCACATACAAAATTACAACTTGTCTTAGCCACACCCTCTGCCTCAATTACTTATTGATAAAGAGTCACACAACTGTAACTTCAGAGATACCAAGAACTAATCCATGCCTTACAACAATAAGGTTCAAGCATACAACTGAACACTTTCTGCTGAAGATGACAACTCCTTTTTTTCTGTCTGTTACCCAAAGGGGATTGAAACAACTCACACAACAACTACTCAACTGATATTTGGTGGGTCTAAAAAACATACAGCAAGTACTACAGCAACTTACCTGTTTGCAAACCACAAAGAACACCCAGTTGTGACCACTAACCCAGCCCGTGGGCCACCCTCGTTTTTATGGTTGCCTTAATCAGCAGTATATTGAAAAGAACTGTGCTGCTCAGGCTCAGAGCATTTGCATGCACTCAGCCTGGCCTTATATTCCCTCAGAACAGCAGGCAGGTGATGGCCGTCATCCTTCAAGTGGTCTCTCATATCTATACAAGCATGGGTTTGGGGTGGATGTTAGATCCCTTGTTCCCAGTGCAATTCCTAGTGCCATGGTATCTCTCCTGCAGCTGTCCGACACAAGCACAACTCAAAGTGATGTGGTGGCCATTAGCTGTTGGAATGGCTTCTACTTTGTCATTTTTCTATTACTTTTCTATGTGTAGATGGATCCCTCACACTACTTGCTGCTCACACCAGTGGTGGTTTCCAGGATGGGTGCCAGGCATGCACGGAAGGAGGGAGACAATATGAAGCCATGACAAAAAGACAGAATGATGTAAACCTTATAAGCTCAGTTTATTATATATGTTTTAATATTCCAGTAAGAGCTCCTTAACTTTATGTCCAGCCCTTAAGCTAGACATAGATGTTTTCAAAATCTGTGTGATTTTTCAGCCTCTCCAAAACTGTCCTCTTCTGGCCCAAAATTTCACTATGCACCTAAGGCCTTTTTAACATTAATGTTTAAGTGTCAATCTGTAAGCAAAGTAATGTGTGATTTCTAACATTATATGCATGACACAAATGGGCAAGAAAACGTAGAAGTAGTACTAAGTGTTCGTGCTATGCTGTATTTTCAGTGAACAGCAGCCAAAGCTAAGATTCAGTTTGAATATTGTGTTTAGGAAAAGCAAAAAGCAATAGAAATGTCACTCACTTTAACTAGAACTAGGACTTTTTTATGATTATCACTACTTTAGAAGTAAAAAAAAATATATTGTTGGAGGCTCTTCCTTGTTTCTCATACTCGGTTCAAAGCTGATGACATTACTGGAAAGTTTCAAGTTTAGAATATTAATTGGGTCATTCTTTTACAGGTATATTTTTATTGAGAAAAAACAGAAGGTAAAATATCTGTGAAGACAGTGAAATTATCTCAGTGGAAGTACCTTGAGGTAAATAAGAATAATGTAGTTCTTAATGAAGACCCAAAAGGGCCCTCAATAATTCAAGAGAACTCTTGCAAAGGGGGCTTCTTTACTGGTCTAGGAAGAAGAGCAGAATGTAACATTCACTCCTGCACTTCATAATAAAACCCTCTTGAGCCACAAAATAGCAGAAGAGAACAGAGATATTGTCTGTCTTTGGACAGTGTAATGCTGGCACCTTAAACAGCCATCCACGTGGATGCTGTTAGCCAGCTAGAGAGAGGTTCTGTGCTGAAGGACTCACAGTCCAAATAGGTAAGATAAAATGCAATAAAATAAAAGCAATCTTCTTATCCCTGTTTTATGGGTAGGAAACAGACCTCTGAAGAAATTTAGTGCCTTACTGCTCAAAGCCATACAGGAAATCAGTGTCAGAGGAAACAAATTCAAACCTCAGTGTCATGGCAGTTCCTTCCTCTTGATACCACTTTGACCATCAGGGCTGCTTTCAATTAAGCCTTTTATTGAGGACATCTCTTTCCAGCTATGCAATTTTTTTTATTGCATATCCCACATGGTGGACCTGTAGAATTACAAGTGTCTCCAGCCAGGTCCTTTACTGTGTTTTATGAACCTTAATGAGCCCCCCCACGGAAAGCCGAAATACCTGCAGGGAGGGGGTGGGGAGCAGGGCAGCAGAAATAGCAGCATTGTATGCGGCTTTCAGTGTGCGGTCCACGCTCAGGAGGGAGTGTGTGGGTAAACAATCCCATTTGCCACGTTTAAGGACAGGCACAATTTTAGGAAATCCAAACACCCTGTTAGCCTACTGACCTCTAGATAACCTGCTTCAGCAACAATGAAACTTACAGTGTGCTGAGGAGGCGGAGGGGCAACACTGGGAAGATGCTTTGCTGCCGTAGGAAATGAGCCAAGGAAAACTCTGTCATCATTTTGATCTTCGTCTGATGAGTCTGTAAAAGGAGAAGAGTATCAGCTTTCTAAAAAAACTGTTTTCTGACAGAGATTTGAAGTGAATTTTCCTGTCCTAGCAGCACTAGCTAAGTGGTGCTGCCTCCACTTGCCTTGATCCTCTCACCTGAGAAGTCTGCTTTCCACAGACCAAGGTGAAATGGAATCCAAAGAAAAAGTAGCTCCACGTTATCCACAACTTTTCAACCTGAAGGCACAGAGGAAGCATGCAAATCAAGCTCTTCTGCCTTAGATATATAGTCTCAGTGTGGATTTTGGTCATTCGTACCAGAGGATACCAGAAACGTAGGCACAGACACAGAACTGAAAGTGAAGGGGAAACTAGGGTCAAAAGCAGGAATGGGGGTGTTTGCATGGCCATTTGGCAGCAGCACACATTCAGTAAGCAGCTGATTGTATAAACATCTTCAGTTCACCTTGCTTAGGTTTCTTTTTCCTGTGCACAGTCAGGTGTTGGTCACATTGTCACAAAATCTTTTCTGAAAGGAAGGGCTCGGAAAGGATTTTACACAGTGAGGATGCACTACCATTTGCATTTTTCACCTAGGAATAATGTCTGCTTGCATCTTTTGAAGTGCTTTCTTGACTAATTCAACTGTTCCCACCCTTTAGCTAGTCTACTGCTCAGAAATGTAGATGCAAGTGGCTTGCCCAGGGACAATGCAGAGGACAAAAGTGATGTTTCTTTATTTTCTTGAACCAAGATCACTTTTAGTTGCTGGGAATGGCTCTAGTGATTAAAAGAAGATTGCTTGTATCAGTTGAATATCTAGTTTATATATCTAGTTTGATTTGTTTGTGATTTTAAAGCCTGTACTTACTGTGGGAAAACTGAGGAGAAGGACCTTTACAAGCTGCATCAGCTTTGTGGTGGAATATGAAGGAGCCTAGAACAGCACTGTTAGATGGGCTCACCACAGCACTGGGGGTGAAGAGAAACACAGTCAGGCTACACGGAATAGTTTCATTGCAAGCCTGTCTCTACTCAATGTTTTGAAAAAATCGTTTGACTCTTTCTCCTCCCAGTCCTTGCTTGTGACATGTTGGAGCTTTGTTACACCCAGCGCTTGGATAAATAAAATCACCGCCCATGGTTCATGTAGGAATAGCAGCAGCCTTGAGTGCAGTATTGTAAGAGCAAGAGATTTTGTTCTTTATCACCTTGTTACATTGGTCCTGCAAGCCTAGCCATAAAAAACACCTTGTAACCATACCTAATATCCAATATGTCTGCAGCAAAACACATTTTTCAGGTATCAAATCCGTGCACAGCACAGAAAGAATGACTTGGAACGGGAAGAAAGACGGAACATTGAGCTCTAGGAAAACTCAAAGGAACATTTTATTGTAACATTTATAATAGAAGTTGGGGGGTTTAGTTTTGCCTCAAGGTGTAACTTGCTCATAAAAGTGCTGGAAAACCTGCTGTGTATAAGAACCCTGGCCTATGATGTCAGAATTCATTATGCACACAGGGGCTATTTACAGCCTTGTAAAGTTGTAGACAAGGAAATTGTTGCTGAAATATTGTTTCAAAAGTTTAAAGGTAATCATTCTACTGATGTATACACCTCAGCTATTGAACAGATCTTTTAAACAGTTCCTGTAAACTGAAGAAATCATATGGCTTGAGTTGTAAACATTCACTCATGTTTCTTCACATGTGCTACACCTAGAATTATATACATGTATGGGGTAATTGTGAGATAGTTATTTTTATACAAAAGTTATCTGCTAAATTATAAATTAAGCATATGCATAAGGTGTTCAGAAATAAGACAAACTGAAAGCAATTTTCACTGCCCCCTTTCCACTCCCCATTCAGACTCTTAAAAAAAAAAAAAAGAAAAAAAAAGAAAAAAAAAAAGAAAAAAAAAGAAGAGAGGAAGCAAATCAAGAAAAGAGGGACAGCAAAGAATTTAACCCAGAAAGGGAGCAAAAGCATGAATCCCCATCTAGGATCAAGCAGGATTTGATGCAAAAGTCCTGGTTAGTTTAATGTGTCAGGAGAGTCTGCAGGAACCACTTGAGAAAGCAGTGAGTCTGTGTCTGTTACAACCAGGACTGGCACTGCTGTATTTAAAACTGAGGGAGAAAAACTGTTGACTGTAGAGTATGCTCTGTTTCATTTGATTGCTGCATGCTGTTTTATTCTTTGGCTCTCAGCATTTTAATTGCTGCTGTAGTGATTTTTCCGTCACCCTGAACAGGCTTTGTGACCAGATGTTATTTGTCAATTGTCCCACAGTAGCTGGCAATAATATAATTACAAAAATATAGAAAAAATATGCTAGCACTGGGGATTAATAGCCAATCTAAGCATTTTCCTACTGAATAATCTTTTTTCAAATATTCCTTCTCACAGCAGTCCAAATTATTTTCTAGCTCTGAATGAGGTAACTTCCCAAGCATTCCAGTTATATTTATTTTTTCTAATGCACTTGTCAGCTACTTCAAACTCCACCCCAACTCCTGACAGCAAGGCCAATTGAACACCCCCTCATGGTGGTTTCATGGGGAACCAGCTCACAGCCTCAGAAATGGACTGCACCCAATGGCAAGAGCCCAAAAATAACCCCACCACTTCCACTTTTTTTCAATGTGCCTGCATTGTTCCAATCGCACTGAGATATTACTGCTGATTAATTCTGCTGTACAAAAACATGCAAAATGGAGAAAGGCTGTAAGCTTGCTTTTTTTTCCCCCCTGCTTTTACTCATGTTCACGGTAAGATTTCCATTGGCTTCAATAAGCTCTCTATACCAGACTGGCACTAACACTTAACCCCACCACTTCCACTTTTTTTCAATGTGCCTGCATTGTTCCAATCGCACTGAGATATTACTGCTGATTAATTCTGCTGTACAAAAACATGCAAAATGGAGGAAGGCTGTAAGCTTGCTTTTTTTTCCCCCTGCTTTTACTCATGTTCACGGTAAAATTTCCATTGGCTTCAATAAGCTCTGTATACCAGACTGGCACTAACACTGTTTCATTAACTTATCTGAATTACTCCTTGTTTATTGCAGAGGAAGTGAGTGGAAAATCAAGGCCAATGGGATAAGAAACAATCCTATTATCCTGTCCATCAAGTTTGCTCTGGTTTTAGAACTGAGGTTTAGTTTTATCACTGGTTTTTTTGGTCATATAAGATTTTACACCTTTCCTTGCTTTCTACAGCCGTTTTGGTAAGTTCACTCTTGTTTCTGTCTCTCAACTCTTCTTCCTCTTTCTGCTGCTGGACTTCTTTCTTTGCCAGATCTACCCAGGGATAGCAGACAATTTTTCAGCAATTCTGGGTCAATTCTTATTGATCCACTCAGATGGCAACAGAAAATGAGTGTCTAGTTAACAATAGTCCTCCAGATCCGAGAATTTCTCTGTGCCATCAAAACATGGAAGTCCTGAAAGGCAACAGTATGCATGGAGAACGTGGTCAAGGCACAAACCGGGCAAATTTCTATCCCATCCCTCCAACCCTGTAAACCAAAGGCATCACCCAGTACTTACATAGAAAATACTTACGTTGCCACATCTTATTCACCTATATAGGAGGTCGCCAATGCATCCAGACAAATTCAGGGGTATCAGATCTACCTCATGCATAAATGCCATTTGCAAAATGGAATGGGTAAGATTTCACCTCGATGTTGGTCACCCTGACATTACTCAGTAGTTCTGTTGGAATTTGAATGAGCTACAGCTGAGGGAAACATCATGAAAAGACAGATAATTGTACATGGATTGTACATGGATAATTGTTCCTTTAACACACAGCCTGTCTGGACTGCACTTGCTGGTGAGTTTATGTAAATGCTTTAGGTACATGCTATATAAAGATACAAAGGTAAAAGTTGTGTCTTCATACAAACATGTTTACACCAACATATAATTTTTTTAATGGTTTTCCATTTAGGAGGTAAGTAATTGATGACAATCCTGTTGCTCCTAACTCTCAGCTGGGAATGTGCCACTTTGCAGGGCTAGGTTCAGCCTCTGGGAAGAAATAACTTTAAATTAAAACTATTGATGATTTGAAAAGGCAGACAACCATTGAGACATGATCTGGATGTGCACAAATATCACTGATAGTTATTTCTACACCCAGATATCCTGGTGAGATGAATATGCCAGAGTGCTACAAGTGCTCAAATTTTTAAAGAAAACTGCATATCTTCACCCTCACCACCAGCTTCATATTTCTATGTGAAGCTCAGAGACTTGAACCTACTACCTCCCGTGAGCCAATTTCCCCTTGGATCCACACTGCAGATTTCAAGAGCTGGAATAAGTTATGCTTTGGAAAATAAATTAGTTACTGGCAGGACAACTTTGGCAACAGATTCATCTCCCAATCAGTTTCTTCACTAGAATTCTTCTAGCTGGGAGAAAAGGCCATGTCCTCTTCCTCCTGGGTCTGGTGTTTCTTGGAGTAAGTTTGTAAAAAGATTCAAATTAGAGAGTGAAAGATGTGATGTTTCCTGTTAAACAGATATGTTCCTTCTCTATTAAGGCTCATGGGATTTTTTTTTCCTTTTCTTTCTGTCTCTTTCATGAGAACAAAAAGAGTAGAAGGGTTAGTAGTAGAAGAGGAGAAAAAAGCCTAATTAAAATTAATCAGGATTTGAATAGCTGGATTTGAATAAATAAAGAGTAGAAGGGTTAGTAGTAGAAGAGGGGGAAAAAAGCCTAATTAAAATTAAGCAGGATTTGAATAGCTGGATTTGAATAAACGCAGGACTTTCTATCCTCAGTACCATGAGAAGCAGCAGAGCTGCCTTCCCTGGGGGGAATCTCTACCTCTCATCCTCTTCGCGGCTGTTGTTTCACTTATTTCTTGGCTCTCTCTTAGATGCCTTCAGAGCCTCCAAGAGAGTATGCCTGTTCTGTTGAAATAATCAGATGCATGGTTAGCTATAAGACACTTTAGCTAATGTCTCCTCAGAATGCAGGAAACGAAGCCTCTATCCCACGAAGATGCACAAGGTTGTTCCAATGCAGAGCCTCTGGAAAAGGGGGGCACAGGACATATTTCTCTTTTCATGTGCACCTGAATCAGGCACGCCACACAATTCCCCTCACGGTGTATTTGTTGTGCTGCAAGAGCATCTGTCAATTCCCATTGCACACTGCAGCTGCATTGCCCTGGGGCTGGACACAGAATGAGGAGAGGACTCCTGAAGGCAGGAAGTATAGAACATATTTCCTTGGACATGGCTTGGGAAGTGCTGTGACCAGATCCAGAAAGCTGTAAACTCCAGACCATTAACTTGCTCTCCTCACATCTATAATGCATGACACTGTATTTCTGGGGTGACAGCTGGAGATGGAGCCAGACTCTAACCACAAGAGCTATCCCTCCATCCTGAGGTCCCTCAAACATGGTGGGAAGATGAAAGTATTTTCTTTTCATTTCTTTTCATTAAGAAGAATGAGGACAAGGTAAAGGGAATAAAGAAAGGCTAAAGAAAAATTGTCCCTCAAATCCATTTTATCCTATTTTTATTTGCCTTTTTGTTTTTCTGAAGACTGAAGACAAGGAAGAGAAGGAAATTTAACTATATCTAGTGCTGGAAAAGATCCATTGCTTTGCATGTCACATGCAGCTTTAAAGGCTGTCTGGGTTTGCAGAAGAGGAATAGTAAAATGCCTTCATGACTGCATTGACTCGGACATTTTTCTGCTTCTTCTCTGGTGCCATTCAAATGGTTTTTCTCACCCAAGCAGCCACAAGTGTCTCTTCCCTCCAGCCAGAGTCGGTGCCAAGCTGCCCTTGAGACACCTGGGGGAAGAAGTGCCCAGGCCTCTCACTGCCTGGGGTGCCTGGCATCCAGGTTCCCCCTTTGGCAATGGCAGAGGGAGCCCCGGGTTCCCTGCTCATCACCCAGACCCTGAGCAAGGGGTTTATTTAGGTCCACATCACCAGCACCATCCCTCCCAACAAATCTCACCCTTCCTCTCCCTTCGGTCCAAACAATAAAAACTCCTCTCAAAGTTTTAATAAAGACGATCATATAATGTATATGTGATGTCAGCCCCGTGTTTAAAAGGCATAGCAGGTCTTTATAAGCAAAGGATATTGCTCTGCCCTGGGACAAATCCGAGGCGAGAGTTTTCGCTTCTGGAGTGATGTGGGATTTAAACCCAGCCTGGCTGCGAGGAGGACCGGGACCCGCGTGGGGACCGCCCCTCTCCGCCTGTCAGCTTGGGAATTTATTTTCGTGGCAAGAAGCAGGCAAGGCTGGCGTTATCGGTAGGGATGACATGAGAGCCAAACAAGGGGCCCTTTGAAATCGGAGGGGTCCCCCCTCTTCCTCTCCCCGCAGTGGCACAATTCATCTGAGTAGGGGGCGAATAACATCCATATAGAGGGATCTTTAAAACCGGGCGGCTCAGGAGCTGTTGTGGGAAGGCGCCCAGCGGGGGCGAGGCTGGGAGCCTTGGGCTGGGGGTGGCGAGGGTCCCCGGGCTCCTGTCCCGGCAGGTGAGGGACGCCCTGGCCCCCATTCCCAGGATCCCAGCGCCACCCAGCGGAGAGCCGGGCCGCCGCCGCGGGGCCGGGGTCCCTCCCGGGGCACATCGGGCGTCCCGGTGGTCCCCAGGTCCCTCCCTCCCCGCCCGGACACACTGCGGGGAGGAGATGGACACCTTGCAAGGACATGGTTTTAAATCATCACGTTGTATTTTCGTGGTTTTGCTCCTCTGCTGAGGTGGAGGAAGCTGCAAAGCCTTAATGAATTTGGGGAAGCAAGCAATAATGGTGTTAGTGGTGTGGCAGTGAAAGTTAAAAATAATAATAATAATATTAAAAAAAAAAAAAAAAAGGAAAAATAAATCGTGAGGAGGGTTTTTTGGCCGGGACTCCATGATGCCGAAAGGTCAGTGGTATCATTTTGACGTTGATTATGTAGCTGTTCTGGTCTCAAGTCGGCTCCCCTCCCAGCGTGGTGTGCGAGGATTGTATTTGAAAGGGAGGAAGCAGATACCGAAAGTGATGGCTGATGAATTGTCTAAACCCTTCAGGGACATTTCGTGCGGGGGCTCTAAGGCAGCTCATCAATAAAAGCCTCCCGGATGGAGGAGGGAAAGCGAGAAAGGGTGATGGGAGTGGGGAGGATATGGACCCCAGAGGCACAATTGCTCCCCCTTTGCCTTTGATCTGGTGGGGGATCGTAGCAGGCTTTGGAGGTATCGGTGTAAAAAGAGGTGTATGGAGGGGGAGAGGCGGGGAGATGCAGCCTGTAAAACCACTGCCAAAAAAAAAAAAAATTAAAAATTAAAAAAGCAACAACAACAGCAAAAAATTAACAAAAAAATTTAAAATTGGTTTTACGGTTTCCTGCTCCCGCACCTTGAACCGGCCCTGCTGAGGGTCACCGAGGCGGGAGGTAGCGGGACCGCGGCCACAGCAGCCGTGCCCGGCCCTGGCAGGCTCGCTCCTGAGGTGCGATCTTGGATTATTACTTTTTTCCAAACTATGTTCGTAAATCATGTAATAATCCGGCACTCAGTAACTCTGCCCTACCTTTGAGTGGGTCGTTATGTTTTATGGGCTTTACTTAAAAATTAATGCAAACCTCTCACGAAAGGAGAGGGGGGTACGGAGGGGGAGGCGGCGCGGAGGAAAGGAGAGAGCGGGGAAACCTGCTCCTGATTAGAGCCTTCCCCAGCGGCGGGGCCGGGGCTGCGACACCGCCGCGGTGCGGGTGAGGGGCGGCAGGGCTGCGCGCATCGCTCCCAGCGCGCATCCTCCGAAATTAAAACACCCTCGCACCCCCTGCGGTGCTGCCCATACTCCAGCCGGCCCCCAGGGCTCCCCCCTCGCTGCCCACCTGGCGCCGGGGGCGTCCCGCGGAGCTTTCCACGCGGGTTTCTGCGGGAAGAGGATGCCGTCCCGCCGGGGGCGGCGGCGGCCGGAGGGCTCGGGGCTCGGGGGGAGTTCCCGGGCAGGGAGGCGAGGAGCAGGGAGAAAAGCGCAGCCCTCCGCCAGGGCCGGGGCACCGCCGGCTCCCTCACCCCAATGAAACTATTTGTCTGCTGCAAATGGTATGGAAAGTAATTAAGGTCGGCGCATGTATGAAAATTATTGACAATGTGTAAAGTCAGAAATCTCATTTGATCGGAATGTAAACTTGGGCGGGGGAGAAGCCAGTCAAAAAGGTGCCGTGTGTTCAGATCTCGGGCCAAAGCGTGTTTGCCCTTATTCGCGGCTGTCAACGGGGTATGCAGAGCAGGATCGGGAGACGGGGGGGCTCTTCCTACAGCCTTGCAGAGACACGATGAATCTCTGCAAGGGCTGCCGCTAACATTTTTTGCGCTGGCACTTGGGCGACCTTTACCACTGGGAACCCTTTAGGGTGAGAACGGGTGGAGGGATCTGATCCCACACGCGTGTCTTTTGCAGCCTTCCCTCGGAGGTCTGCCCGAGCCCTCAGCCTGACTCCTTCCCGGGAGCCTCCACCTGCCCGGAGCCGCCTGCTCCGCTGCCGCCGCCCCGCTGCCCGCACTGCGCCGGCACCTCGCCTCTCCTGTGATCTCGAAACATCCCCCTTCTTATTTTACCCCGCGCCTGTCACGTTTTATTTACACCGACAGAGGATGCTCGGAGACAAAAGAGTATTTTTTTTTTCTACGTCAAAGATGTTTTATATTTTTGGAAGGGTTGTGTTTCCTTTTAGAGAGGTGACCTATATCCTGACCGCTGTAGGGGGTTTATTTTGATGCTCCGGGAAGTTCAGTTGGAGCCGCGCAGAGATGGGAGGGGATAAAATCTTTAACATTGTCATCTGGTATAGGAAACTCAAAGTCTACGCACAAAGACACTCTGTGGAAGTACTGCGGGGCTGACACAAAACCAGCCGTGTTACTACACGAGGAGCCTGTCTCTGGGCAGGTTTATCCGCTGCGGTGTCCGCGCAGCTCCGGCCGGTTGTTAAAACACCAGCGTTATTTGCAGGGCAGCCAGGTCCCCTCCATCTGTCGGAGCCCCTGCTCTGGGGACCCCTCTTTCTCCCGTGTCCCACCATCCCGGCACCGTGGGGAAAGCACAGAAGGTTGCCCGCTGGGGCCCGCCAGACGACCCGCTGGTCTCCTGGCACAGCCCCGCAGCTTGGTGGAATTCGACGCGGCTGAACCCTGGGTTTGGAGAGCTCAGACGGAGCGCGGGCACCTCGGACTGGCAGGGTGTCTGTCTGTCTGCCACGGCTCCCGGGCAATGAGGAGGCTGGGCTGGGATGCAGGCAGTCTTGGAAGGGGAGAGCTGGAGAGTTAACCACGCAACAAAATCTTAGGCATAGGTGTCCCCCAGAAAGTCTAAACGCTGAGAAACTCTTTTCTCAGCCGGCTGAAGAGACCAAATGCCAGTGCAAGCAGGACCTGTCCGGAGGGGGAGGATGGGATGGGCGGCGGGGGGCGGATATCTCTCGTCCCCGGTGTTCAATGCTCGCACTTCCCCTCCGCTGGGTCCTCCGGCCCTCGAGGCCCGCGGAGCCCCGGCTCCCTGCGGGATGGCCCCAGGAGCCGGGTCTTGCGGGGCCAGCGTGGGAGAGTTGAGTGGAGCCTCTTCTCCCACCTGCTGAGGCCGATTTTCCCCTGGAACCCACTTCCCTAAAGGCAACTAGGTTCTGCTCTTCGGCTGGCTGCTCGCCCAAACTTTGTTTCCCTCCCGGTCTTTCTCTCGGTCCTCGGGCACTGAACAAAGCTGCCCCTGCCCTGAGAGCTGTGCAGCAGGGAGGAAAGGGAAAGGTGCGGCCCTACCATTCTACCATCACCACATTCGTGGAGGTGTCCTGTGCCAGGCTTAGCTTTCTGCCACATTCAGACACCGATGAATAATTTCTTAAGGTATCTTGACGGACAGCCAGCCAAACCCACGTGGCGATACCCCAGGTGATCCCTTGTAAAGTGCTACGAGTGGTGCCAGGTCTGTGCAAGGAGAGTGTCTGGTGGTGCTTTTGGAGTCAGGCTGGTTTTTGGTTTTTTTTCCCAACAAGGGAAAATGTAATGCATTTGCGCTGAATGTCCTTGTCTGCCCTTGAGACGCGAGATGTCTCAACCCCTCGGATTGTCGTGATGATCTCCCCTTTTTCTCTGCTTCGGGAAAGGAGAGAGAGAGAGCGACTCTTCAACAGGAGCTGGGAAGAAAGGTCCTGATGGCAACCTTCAGGGAGACTTCTATAAAAAGAGTCACGCCTGCTGCCCATTGCGTATGCAAAGAAAAAAAAAGATAAAAAGGAAAATTAAAAAAAAAAGGAAGGGGGGGCGTTGAAAAAAAAAATAGCGGAAAAACCTCTCTAAACAAACATCGGGATCGCACGGCTACTGCCAGAGGTCCCGAGAAGTCAAGAGGTCCCGGGAGCAGCACAAAGGACGGGACAAGACCGCTGGGAGTCCCTTCCCATCCTGGCCTTTTTGCTCCCTCCGCCGCCGTGGGATTGCCCCCCTCCACACCCTCCAGGTGGTCGCCCCGGGCCGCCGGGCCGGGAATCGGGCGCTGCGCTGCGGCAGCAAGGCTCCTTCCAGCTCGTTAAAATGCCCGCATGCCCCTCATGCGGAAAGGGATCTCTGTCAGCCGCTGTAGATCGAGATCTAAATCCAGGCACCCTGAAACTGACAGTTGGAGGAAAATCCTCCAGGGCTTAAGGAAACGCACTTTTACAATACTGGAGGGATTTGTTTAAGTTTCAGTCTCGGCTTTAATTGAAAAAACGCTTCTCATCTGCAGAACCTCAGAGGAGAGGAAAGAGCCTGAAGCACACAGTTAAAAAAGGGAGGAAAAGAACAGAAAAAGAACAAAAAGAGGCGGGGGGGAAAGAACTCCAACATAACCGTAAACATTTATCTTTCATATTTGTCTTCCATTTTCTTAACTGGTTTAGTCTAACTTATTTCATTTAGCTCACGAAGCAGAGGGGACTGTGTTATGAACGTGAAACTGAAACCGCAATAATGAAGAGATTTCCTAGAATAAAAACTATGATTATACAACAACATCTGAGTAACCAAATCTGCCAAAAAGTTTAATTTCCGTATACTTTGGTAAAACAAACCAGTTGTGCTCCGAAACTAGGATCAGCTCAGAAATGGATACACCAACCAAAATAAACATCTCCACAAAACAGCAAATGCACTTCTGTTTAATCATAGGCAATTTAAATCATCTTTTAAAGCACCAGGATCGTGTCTTGGAGACTTTTCAATGCTGTGTTTCAAACGAGTATCTGCTGCGAAGAAGAGGACATTGCTAACAGGTAGAAGATTGAATGCGCTAGCCCAGATTCCCGTATCAGAGCTGTGTCAAGTCAGGATTGAAGCAATTCAATCCTGAAGCAGCACGCGGCTCTGTCACCGGGCTGCCTTTGCCGGCTTTGCTTCACTGTGTGTCCTCTCTCGCACCTCCGAGACACCAATGACACCCCGGTACATCGTGACACCTCGTGTTGCGAGTAAAGGAGTTTTTCTCCTCGACTAAAAGTAATGATCCAAACGAACAGTCTGAATCGGGGAGAGGTTAAAGTGATTTACAGGCAATGATCCTCCCCCTCGCCTTTAATTCCTTTGCTGTCCTGAAGATCTCAGAGATTACTTGGACGCGCCATCCGAAGATGACATTTAGACAGACATCCCGCCGAGGAAGGTGAAAAAGCACGCTCGCCGATCTAGAGCGTTGAAAGGTGTTTATATATAAAACCACAGATATTTGAAAAAAAAAAAAAAAGAAAGAAAGAAAAAAAAGGCAAAATAGGTCGTTACAATGAGATCAGGAATCTCAGGATATCGGCCTCCCTGCCTTTCCAGGGAACAACAGGAAAAAAAAAAAAAAAAAAAAGGAAAAAAAAGAGAAAACTATAAGAAGACAGATAGGCTGATAGATTTTATTTTTTTTTTTTTAATAATTACGGGAACAATTTAAACCGATGCCTTAGGATAGGTAAACATGAGTCTATGGACCGACCTATTATTTTTTCTATTAAAAATATGTCATAAACATTGCCGGGCTTGGTAGTGTTTTTCTTAGCTTATCCTCAGATACAATCAAGCCATTTTCGGACACATTCCCATGTATGTAGCAGTGGTGATCTGGAGGAAGCTGTCGACGCCTGTTCAGTTAATTTAGGTTTTCTTTGTCTAATTACTGTGGAGCTTAGGGAAAAGGAGCTGGGCTCAGGGCAGTAAACTGACACTTGGGCTCTGTGTGTGGTATCCAGGCAGAGTTTGATGGAAAAAGCCTGCTTCCACTCAACTGCAGGTCACTGTCTGGGACCAGCCCCACCCCCTCCCTGCCCGTACCCACCAGCGAGCTCTCAGCACGGAGCTGCACTGGAGACAGACGGACACACAGACACACACAGAGAACTGCAGGCACGCCGCTGACACGGCGTCCCGCTCTGCCCGCGTCCTTCCCACCCCCGTTCCTTTGCTCCAGCATCCCTGTCTGCTCTGCCTCTTGCCCTGCCGCCGTCCTCCTTGCGTCTCCAGTGTGATTCTGGAGCCTCCTCCATCATTCGTGAGCAGGCCTGTGCCTCCGCCGGCCCCTCTCCTCCCTGCCCCCTCCGGCGCCCCGTTTCCCCGGGCAAACGGGGCTCGCCAGGACGCGTGGAACGTCCCGGGGCATGCAGGGAGGGCGCATCCCTGCTCCTCTACCCCTGCTGCTCTAGAAAACGAATGATATTTTACAGGGCCATGGGAGGTGGTAAGGGGTAGCGAAAAGTCTTAAAAAGCAAATGCCTTGAAGGTTTGAGGAGCAGCAAACACTGCTGCCTGGGGCTCCGCGGCGTGGCACATCCCCTCACACACGCGTCCCGCATCAGCGCCCCTGTGTCACCCGCGGAACCCAGGGCTGGCAGCCGCTCGGGGCCGTGTCGGGAGCAGAGGGCAAAGCGGTGCCTGTGGGAAGCCCGGGAAGGCGGAAAGCGGCACCGGTGCTAGCCCGGTAGCGGGAGCGAGCCGGGGATGGTGCCGCAGCGGCAGCGGCAGCAGCAGCAGCGCCTCTTGCCCAGATGACGGGTGGACAGAGGCCAGCTGGAAAAGGGGTGGTCTCTTTCTTCCCCCTCTCGCTCCCCCTCTCCCTCTATCTCTGCTGATTTCTCGGCCGGATTTAGGGGGGTCTGCGGGGAAAGGGGAAAAAAAAATAGCGAGATTGAAGGAACTGATAGGGGATCGCGCTGTGCCTTTTACGAAAAAAAAAAAGAAAACAACAAAAAAGTATATATGAAAGAGCAACAGTGCGGAAGAGATTGCGGGGCGGGGGGCAGGCTTTTTTGCTTCCTCTCCTTGCCGGATTAGGCAGCGGGATGGTCCCCAGGTGGGGGGCAGAGGAGGAAGCGGAGCGGCGCTGAGCGGAGCCTCCGCGGGCTGCGCGGCGCAGGGAGGGAGGGGGCCGGACCAGGGCCGGGGCCGGGGCTGGGCCGGTCCATCCCGCCTAGTGCCTGGCTCCGGCGGAAAGCAGAGGAGCCATTGCGCAAGGGACCGCGGGGAGGGATGCGCAGGGCGCTGCCGCCGCCCCACCGCCGCCCGCCGCGCTGAGGAGGTGCCCGGAGGACAGCGGCTCCCACCGCCCCCCCCGCTCTCCCCCTTCAGCCCTTCCCTCCCAGCCTCACCCCACCCTGCCCCATTCCCCTCCCTCCGCCAGATGACCACCGAGAGCGGGCAGCAGCGGCTGGAGCCCCCCGTCCCTCTCCGCTCCTGCAGCCCGGCTCCCGGAGCTCTCCAGATGAGCCGGCCGCCCTCCTCCGCCCTGGAGACCTCCACCTCCTCTTCCTCCACCTCCACCTCCTCCTCCTCCTCCTCGGCGGCGGCGGCGTCCTCCAAGAGCAAGAAGGCCAGCTCGGGGCTGAGGCGGCCCGAGAAGCCCCCCTACTCCTACATCGCCCTCATCGTCATGGCCATCCAGAGCTCGCCCTCCAAGCGCCTCACCCTCAGCGAGATCTACCAGTTCCTGCAGGCCCGCTTCCCCTTCTTCCGCGGCTCCTATCAGGGCTGGAAGAACTCCGTGCGCCACAACCTCTCTCTCAACGAGTGCTTCATCAAGCTGCCCAAGGGCCTGGGCCGCCCGGGCAAGGGCCACTACTGGACCATCGACCCGGCCAGCGAGTTCATGTTCGAGGAGGGCTCCTTCCGACGGCGGCCCCGCGGCTTCAGGAGGAAATGCCAGGCGCTGAAGCCCATGTACCGCATGATGAACGGGCTGGGCTTCGGCGCCTCCATCCTCCCGCAGGGCTTCGACTTCCAGGCGCCCCCCGCCTCCCTCGCCTGCCACTCCAACGGCTACAACCTCGACATGATGCCCAACGCCATGGCCAGCGGCTACGAGGGACTCAGCGGCGGCCACCACGTCCCGCACATGTCCCCCAACCCCGGCTCGACCTACATGGCCAGCTGCCCGGTGACTGCCAACGGGGACTACGGCCCCGACAGCAGCAGCAGCCCCGTGCCCTCCTCGCCGGCCATGGCCAGCGCCATCGAGTGCCACTCGCCTTACACGAGCCCTTCGGCTCACTGGACAGCCTCGGGGGCCTCGCCCTACATAAAGCAGCAGGGCCTCCCCGCCGCCAACGCCGCCTCCTCCGGCATCCACTCCAGCGTGCCCTCCTACTCCCTGGAGCAGGGATACCTGCACCAGAGCCCCCGCGACGACCTCTCAGGTAGGGGCGCGGAGGGGCGGCGGGGCGGCGGGGAGCGCCGGCGACAAAGGTTTCTCGGGGGTAACCCCGGACCGCCACGGTGTCGGAAAAAAGAGGTGCATTGTCTGCGAGAGGGAAAAAAATACGCGTGGGTTGGAGCTGTTCTGTTTCGGGACAGGGAGGCTGTTCGAGGTGGGCGGCTGTGGGCACGGCTGCGAGCGTCCCTCCCGCTTGCCCGGTGCCAAGAAGGAGCACTCCGAGGAAAGCCTGGCTTCGTCCCGGCTCCGTCCCGGTTGGCGGGGACATGTGCTCGGCGGTGGCGGCGGGGCTGGCCCCTCCGCCCCGTGCTGCGGCTTCACTTGGCGGGGAGCGCCGCCGGGCATCGCCGCCGCCTCGGTGAACCGCGCTCCGCGGAGACGCGCCGCGGGAGTAATCAAATAAAGGCGTCAAATGTGATCCTCCAAACCCTACCGGGGGCAAAAAAAGGGAAGGAATTAAAAAGAAAATAAAGAACCCTCTAACACCAAACCACCCGCTTATCTTTGCTAGAAAGATTAAAGCGGATCGAGTATAATTCTGCAACCGGAGGGAAAGAGTTCTCTGGTCGCTGTCTCCCACCCCCTTCCCGGCCGGTGATTACAGACAATGTCTGCTCAGAAAAATCTGAGCACAAAAATGGGTAAAAGATGTTGGGCTCTTACGGGGAATTTTTCCAAATAGCCCTTTTAAACGTGGGTCCCAGAGGTTAAGCAAACAAAGACAGTCTGGGCTGGACCACACCGAAGAGGATTTTAGCCTGACTTAACCCCTATGAGAGCGGGGTCTTGTTCAATTTTATGGGAATTTCAACAAGTAACAAATACCGGCGACCCTCAGCTCTGGGTCCCCTCCCGCCCCCTCCCTGGGCGCCTGTCAATCATTCTCCCGTCCTTCTGCGGGCGCCGCAGCCTGCCCTGGCCTCCCCGCAGCCCGCTGTCGCCATAGAAGTGGCTTTGCCGTCACCGCAGAAGGGACGTGGGCTGTCAGGGGACAACAAGCGGTGGCAAACTTTCCTCCCTTAAAAACCAAAAGAGGCAAACCCCTAAAGAGCCCTGGTGTGCCTTCTGGGGAGAGGTGGCTGCAAAGCTGTCGCCGTCTCCCCGGCTTTTCCGCGCAGGGGAGAGCGAGGACGAGGTGCATCCCCAGCTGGGCTCCTCTGTGCCCGCAGGGCTCTGCTGCTGGGCTTTAAACCAACTTCTCGGAGCTCCAGGGCGTCCTTCACGTGCTTTTTATGGCCGGGTTGAGAGGCCGGCGGGTTCACGAGGGCATCCCCCGCCGAACTGCGTACCTTCTCCGTTAGGAATTTCTGCTTCGGTTTGTTGTTTTTGCTTGGATTTTTGTTTTCTTTTCTTTTTCTTTCTTTGGATCTTTTTCCCCCCTCTGTTTGTTTTACTATTTGCGGCCGCGCAGTTCGCCACGCAAGGCCCATGGGGCCACGCGTGGTGCGGGAGTGGGACTGGCCCGGGAAGCGGGGCTGGGAGGCAGCTGCTCCCTCCTCCCGCCAGGCACCTGAGGTAAGAAAGCTGATTCCTGGAAGAGAAATTTTCATCCAGAAACAGCCCGAGAATACCTCTACAAAACAAAAAGCAGAGGGAGAGAAAGCAAGGGTTCTGCTCCTCCCGGAGTTCCACTGCAGTTTCCGAGGCCGAGCGGTTTAAATCCGAATTGTTTCTGTTCACGTTCGGGTACAGACGCGTACGAACCGCTGGACGCTGTCTTAATGCCGACCACCAGCGCCCGTTTCCAGCGGCTCAGATTTAATGCCATCACTTTGCAAAATGGTGTTTCTCCGCTTGTTTTCTACAACTTCAGTATCTGGGCCCAAGCCTTTAGTGCAAGCCATAAGCAGTTCTTGATTAACTGAAAAAAAAATCAAATCAAATTTTTATTTAACTTTTTTTTTTTAGCAGATCCGATCCTTATTTGTGCATGATATGTCAAATCTCTGTGGCACAAATATTTCAGAAGAGTGAAGGGAAATGGGGAAAAAGGATCCGAGCTCTTTTATTTCTACTTATGATCAGCAGTAATCTTTCTCTTCCTGTCCCCGCGAAAGCAGTAGCAAGTGAAACTCGCCTTTCCTTTTCTCTTAGTTAAATGCAAAGCAAATTCGGTGGCTAATCGCTGTTGGTCGCTCAATAATTCTCTACCCATGACAGCGTCAGTGAGGACTTAAAACCGTGAATTTATATCAGACTCAAGAATAAGAGAGGTAAAAATTGGAAACAGGAGGCTTGGTTCTGCTAAAAGGATTTTGAAGCTGGGGGGCAGGGGGAGCCGGATTTTTTTCGCAGACTATTAAATCCTGCTAAATGATTGAATCAGGATTGTAATAAAGTGCCCCAGTTTATGGTGAGCATACCAGCAGGGTTATTAGAAAGCCGAGGAAATCCAGCGAAATAATCACTTTTATAAAGTGAGCTCTGCGGGGTGAAGGAGGGGACAACGCCGGAGGAGAACGGGCCGTGCGCGCCGCCGGCCGGCGCTGCCAAAGGCTTCGGCTCCGCCATCTTTTACGAAACCGGGGATGTTTCCCTTGTTTCCCTCCTGTTTCTTTTACTTTCCTTTTTTTTTTTTTTTTTTTTTTCCCCCTCGCCCTTTTTTTTTTTTTTCCCTTGACCCTCGGTCATATTTGACAGGATCCCGCTAGCCGAGTTTGACATCCACACGCCAAACCAAAACCCTCTCTGGCTCTACCCTGCGGGCCTTGCTCGGGCAATGCTCCCCTCCCCGCCGGATCCAGTAGGAACCCGGCCAGACCGAAGATCCCAGGGCCGTCCTACGGCTCGGTGTTGGGGGTGGGGTGACGTCTCCCATGCGGCCCCCGAAAGGCTGCCTTAGGCTGTGGGAAATTGCAATGGGAATTTTGCGAGGTCATTTGCATGTCGGTGCCACGGATGTACTTGGCTTGTTGTTGTTGATGAACCGTGGGGTGTATCTTGTGTTTATGGAAGCACACACGCGAAAAGGCGTGAACGCTCTTACACGCACACACATAAATAAATACATACTGTATCAACACACAAACGGGTCCTGACTGGAATTCAACCTGCAGCCGCTCAAGTCAGAAGCAAAATCCTCCCAGGAACGGGCTAGGGAGCGGGAAGAGCGAGAAAAGATGGGAATCGGGTTCAAACGGCTGTGATGCGCGCAGGGAAACGCACAAATGGCATCGCCTCCTCTTGCCCTCTCACGCACAAAACACACACTCCCCCGTCCTCCCCCACGCGGAGGCTGCACTACCCCTCCAGGCCGATGAGCACCGAGGCAGAGGGCAGGCAGAGAGCGGCGCGTGTGTGCCCGTGCAGGAGGGATGCTCGGAGATGCCCGCGGGGCCGGGATGCGGCCGGGCACGTGTCCGTGGGCATCCACCTCCGCACGCCTCCCTCTCCTCAGCCTGCGTGCCACACGGCTGTCTAGTCTAGAACCTCCCCGGGGGCTTCTTCGAGCACGGCTGCAGCTCCGAGCCGACCTGCAGGCGATGAGGGGCTCCGGGGAATCCACTTCCCCTCCTCGCTCGGGGCAATGGAACTCCCGGGCTCCCTGCAGCAGGTCAGGCTCTGCCCCTGGGGGAGCGTCCAAGTCCTCTGCCAGGAAAGCCAAAGATGAGTTACCAAGCTCCATAACTCCTGGGGGAGCCGAGACCGGGGGTGAGGGAGCGGTGTGCCAGCTCTGTGCAGGCAGCCTCTCCTCCCTGGGTGAGGGAGGAAGGACTGCTCCACCCGGGCAAAGCTCTCCGACTTCTGAGCAGCTCTTGTTATTTCCTTCTCTTGCAGTGGGACTGCCTCGCTACCAGCATCATCCCTCCCCGGTGTGTGACAGGAAAGATTTTGTCCTCAATTTTAATGGCATTTCTTCGTTTCACCCGTCCGCTAGTGGATCTTACTACCACCATCACCACCACCAAAGCGTCTGTCAAGACATCAAGCCCTGCGTGATGTGAAGGCCGCGCCCCAACAGAGACAATCAGGTGTCACTGAACAGAGCCGAGGTGTAGGCGGACCCACGCAGATTAAATGTAATGTGCACTCTGATAGCATTGATAGTACACGAGTCACTTAGCAAATTTGCCTAAGGAAGCAGTGTTTTCTGTTCCCACTCCACCCCCTGAAGGACACGTACAGCCGGTATAATGCTCCAAAGGTCTTACTAAAAGAAAAATGCCTTGCGTGATGTTTTGGCTTAGAGGGGACGTAAGTGTCCTTATGCCGAGTCTGACCACCTTAATCACAAACCGCCTTTCTGCAATCTCCTAAAGAACCGAGCTTTGGGAAAGGGAACAATTCGACATATTTTTTGTACGAGAAAGTGTCTTTGCATAAGAAAAGTAAATGTCTCCGCACCTGCGAGGACTCCCCCTCCTGTTACTGCGTTAGCGGGAAATGTACTTTTTTATTGTGTTCTCTCCCCAAGCCCCACCAAGGACACTTTGTGTGGACTTCAGCACCGATCAATTGATATTATTAAAACAGTATTGTTTAGCCCTTTCGTGTATAGACTGTAAGAAAAGTTCAATTTTTTTTCCAGTATTGCAGCAATACATCGTTTTGTTTTTTATTTTTACAAAAGTTGTTTTCTACCACAATATTTTTTAAAAAATTATTTTAAATAAATCTCGTGTATACTCACACACTATTGCTTTAAAAGGAGAATATATTTGCACTTATGTATACTTTTTACAGTTTGCCAAAATATTTTGATGTAAAAATTTTTTTCCAATAAAATGTATATAACGACTATCACTAGACAGGCGCTTATTTTCCCTTGGCTCCTTCTGAGAAAACTCTTCCACCCCGCCATCCCAGAGAGTTAAGGATGCAACCCCAAATCCTCCAGCAACCGCAGGTGGAGGAGGGGAGCGAGGGATTGACCCGAGCAGGCCAGTGCCATGTGTCACCCGCTTCCCACCCTGCTTTCCACCGCTGCTGGGAGACTTTGGAATAGCCGAGGCAGAGGACACAAAAGCAGGAGGGTCGGGACAGCATGAGCCTCTCTTGGAGGGCGCCCCCAGGGCTGAAACGCCCTCCCCGCTCTCTGGGGATGCGTCTGGGTGTCCCCATGTCCCCTTTCCCCACAGCGCCCTCGGAATCCCTTTGTGCCCGAGGGGACTTTGCCAGGTGTGGGGGCAGGAGCCGCTGTGCAATGCGGGCTTGGACCCGAGAGGGAATGTCACGGGGGGGAGGCAATAAAACCGTGGCTGGATAAGGTCTGGGGCAAGCACCGACAAAGGTGAGCGCAGAGAACCGGGTCGGAGGGGAGAAAAAGAAAAAAAAAATAAAAAAGAAAACAAAAAGGGGCCCCCGGAGCACCCCAAGCAAGGCGATCCCTGTCCCCGCGGTGCCCCGCGGATGGCGAGCGGCCAAGAGTCGGAGCCGGGCGCCAGGAGCTGCTCGTCTGGGCATCCTGCAGAGCCGGGGCCGCGCCAGCCTCACGGCCGGGGGATGCGCTCCCAGCCCACCCGGGCCCACCGCACAGCCCGGTCCGGGACAGCTCGGCACGGCCACAACCCCCGCGCAGCCCGTCCCGTCGGACGGGGACACAGAATCGTCCCCGTCCCTCAGCGCGCACCGACGGCCGACCCTGCCCAGCCCCGCGCCCGAGAGCTGGAAAAGGGGAGAGAGCTTCAGCAAAACGCTCTGTGCATGTGTGCACACATATAAGTGTAGATATATCTATATAAATATATTTTTTATATATATATATATATATACATAAATATACACACACATCTATATATATGCGTGCACACATACACACCCCCACACCCATATATATATATATGTACGTATATAAAAATTATATCTATGTAATTATACATAGACATAAAACTCTTCATCTTTAAAATACATATTTATGCTCAGACATGCCCTTTTCTTCCCTGAGCTTCTCAGGGCCTGTGATAAATTATAAAGTCAGTTTCAGCGTTTGCTCCGACCACAGTGCTGTGTTTACATTCTTTCCGAGGCAAGCCTGCATGGTCGTAATTTATATCCTAAACACTTGAACGTAACTTGTTTACACAGGAATGACAGGACCTCAAAGAGAAAAAAACTGCCTTTCCCTGCCGGCGGCCGGGCGCGGGGCGTCAGTGCCCTCCAGCGGCCCCGGCCCGCAGCGCGCCGGGCTCCGGCAGCTCCGCACAATGCTTCCACAGCGAATATTTTTTAAAATTATTATTATTTTTTCCCTCACCTTCTGAGTGCTGTTATATACTAGAAGATGTGAGTAATGCTCGCAGTGGCTGGTCTGCTAAGAAAGGGGGATGATTTGCTAGGGCGTCTTTCGGTTTTGGACTTCTGTGTTCTCCCTTGGTGATTTAAGACTATTAAGGTTCCCTTTTCCCCGTGAAAGCCTCTCAGACAAAGAATGTTTCAGACGCTGGACTCTTTAGACATCAGTATCTTTCTGGGTGCTGCCAGTAAAACGAGCTCAAACTCCTTTTTCTGAATTGAAGGGTGACTTAAATGACAGGGAGGAAAAAAGCGGACAGATTTTTAAGTTAATTTGATCTGATTTTGTTTTGATATTTGATTTTATTGCAGTACCTTCTACCCTAGGAATTCAGCCCTTGTTTAGTCTAAAGAACTCCAGTGGCTGCAGAGCCAGTGAGAGTCATGACCAAGAGCTTTGCCCCTGTGAGGACAAGGTATTTACATTTTAGCCATACAGTTAAAAATTCCCTGCATCTTTTAACATTTGTTAGCAGCCATTGAACATGCCCAAATACTTCACATTTCACAAAAAGCAATTGTCTGTTAGATATCCATCACACTGAGACTTCTAATCACAGCAACAATGATGCAGTACTCATCTCTGAGACTTGCGAGGACTTACAGTGTCAGAGAAAGTGCCAGAGAAAGCTGAAATTTCTAGCATTAGAAAAAACCCTGAAATCTAGATGTGTACATTTAATCTCAGCATTGTGAAAGACTCCAGCAAGGCAGACCCAAAACAGAGTTTGCATTTGCTGGTCGGTCTGTAGGGGAACCTGCAGCTGCTTTGCTAAAGTGAGCACCAGTGAGTATAAAACATGGGAAGGTCTGTGTCTCTGCAGCTCTCCATTACTGCTCTTTCTTTTGAATATAGTCTATTGTCTTCCTCTTTTTCTCTTAATTCCTTGCCTGCTAATATGTCCCTGACTGCTTTGTTTCTTATGTTTTGATTGTAAGGAGTTACAAGATATGTTTTTCCCCCTTTAGCCGTGTTATAACCCAAGTAGCACCCAACAGCAGTCTCACACCTCTGCTGGGTCTGAAAATAGTCACTGCCGACTTTCAGCCTAGGGCTTCAGCCCTCACAGTGACTTCGTCCTTTCAGGTGGGCTCAAAGGAGGATGTGAGCAGAGAACTTCTAGGTACACTTCTGGTCTGTCCTAGTGAACAGCTTGTGTATCCAGAAAGCTACATGAGCTTTTCCAACCGGATCAGTCGGTCTAATGCATTAGTAATGCAAACCGTGCCTCCCTAATGACCCCGGACCGCCACAGCTACAAGAAAGCTACAACTAAATTACAAATAGTTCGTCATGTAGACTGATGGCATAGCTCACATTTGGTGAGGTGCTGAGGTAAATGGATTGAACATGGACTAATCCAAACATTTCCATTATTAGAACACGCTAGGCAGAGTCTCCGTGGGATGGGAATGAAATCACGCTGGAGTGCCTCAAACAGTTTGCGTGTGATCCACTATAATCTTACATATATATTTTCTCCATTCTCTGGTTTCATCACAGTCTTACTGCCTCAGTGGAGGGATTTTGCTTGTGAGGGTGTTTATATTACCCAGAAAAAAACCTCCACTCAACCACTTGAAAGCTGGGATCATTTGAGTAATTATTTTAACTTTGGCAAAATTAGCCAAATGCTGAGATATCTTATGTGGGATGTTGAATTTCTAGCCGGTAGTGGACCAAAGCATTCTTTAAAACAATAAGTTTATCAATCCCATTAAATCTTCTTGCCCATTATTCCATTAAGACCAACAGCAGATGAACATCTTGCTGTGTTTTGGCTCAGCTGGCAAAATACCTTTAGCCAACACAATATTTTCAGTTTAGTGTGAGAGTTTTAGCCTGCTGTGGAGGCAAAGAAAAGTAAAGATTTTTTTTTAAACTCAATAACAATAAGCCTGATTTTATTGAACTAGAAAGATTTGCTCGTAACATATACATGAGGTAATATTTAAATAAGACTGTTCAATAAAATGCTAGGTATGTCACTTAGAGAAAGCAAGGTGCTGTTTTCAATTATAATTTTAATATACCTGAGCATGTGAGTACTCCCATTAAAGTCAATGGGATTATGCAGATGCTTAGAGTTAAAAGTGCTTTGCTGAAGAAGGATGATGAGACTAGAATTAAACACTACAGGTCCCTCCTATGTGCTGCAGCTGAGGTCTGTATAAGAAAAGGAGTAGAATATACCTGATTCATATACAGGATTAAAATTAATTCAAAACATACTTCAGCTTTGAATAGAGATGTATTCTACAAAACCTGCTGGCATTAATCTGCATGAAATACTGCCTTAGCTAATAAGAACACCCGGGCTTTATTTATATATCGAGCCATTTGATAGATATAAATGAAGAAAGAGGTAAATAGAAGCCAACATATTTTTGAATAAAAGCCCAGAGGTTCTTTCAGAGTTCAATGATCTTTGTGTCTAGATTATAAAGAATTCAGAGCAGCTTCATGTGACTTGCCAACTACTGAATAGAGCTCCAAAACATCTGTAATATTAAACAACTTCAAGCCTCCTTTTTATGCTTGTTTTCATCCAGCAGTGATTTATAGAAATCTATTGGCTTCTCCACTGGTCTTTTCTACAAAGAAATATGCAGGGAGGAGGAGGAGGTTTTAAAATATGTTGGGACACCGCTACCAAACTGCAGCTGGAAATTAGAGATATTTTAACAGTGGATTTAGATTTATTTAGGAGATTATGGAAAAATGCTAACTGCATTACATCGATTATTTTAAACATTGCAAAATGAATTTGTGGTGGTGTGCAAAGGTAATTTGATGTTTTTAGGGCGATTCAAAGAGACTGTGCTGCTTTTTAGGAACAGGATTTCTTGGACTGGATCCCCACTGGTAACATTTTCCTTGCAGTAGAGTTGCAGCCCATTAATTCTTACTGTCCAAATATAGGTAGCATTAGTTTAAATTAGAAGTTTTATAACTGATTTAGTTGAGCTACTGAAATCCCTTATGTACACAATCTTATCTCATTTTCAGAGATCCTCTTTGGATTGGTTTATACCTGTCCCGATTAACATATACCAAACACATTTTACTTGATGAAAAATCTCTCTAACTAGTTTAAAATTATTCTTTGAGACAGTGTCTCATGCACAACAATTTTCTGATATGATGAAAAGTGTGATTTAGTTCAAACTGAATAACTGGTGTTTATGGACACTCCATTACTGTAATCCCTCTTTTAGACATGTACAGCTGCAAGCTGCACCAATACAACCAACATTAAAGTGGTATCAAAGCTGATTGAAACTAAACAAGGCAGTGTCTGTGACTAGGTATCCTTGTGTTAAAGCACTGCAGCTTTTCCCTAGGAAATAGCTGAATGTTAGAAACTGGGTTTAAAGCATGATCGATACTTTAAGTTTCTGGACAATATTACTTGTGGAATCAAGACCCCTAAAATCAGGTATATTTTTTTTTAGAATTTATGGGTTTTTGGGTTTGGTTTTTTTTTTTTTTTTTTTTTTTGTTTTTTTTTGAGCAGGGGGGTGTTAAATTTGGACATTTCCTTGCCAGAGATTTGTTGACCACTGGTGGCTTGCAGAGCATTTTCTGGTGCCTTAGAGGAAGTTATTTGGTTACAGGATGGTGCTTCTCATCCTTTGTGCTGGAGAGAATATGAACAATTGGAAAGAGGAAGATGCAGTGAGGATTAGAGTTAGCAACAGGATTTACTCTTCTTTAAAAAAGGAATAAAGAGCCTTCAACAGGCTCAAATGAAAGAAAAATTAAAATTGAAGAACACAGAAATGTTTTCGGGTTCTTCCACTTGTCTTTTGGAATTCGGTCTCTTAATGTCAGATGGTCCCTTGGCCATTAATGAAGGGAAAGCAGAGCTGTTCACCACAGAGGAAAAAGGAGCATCAGAAAAGCACTGAAGGGGTGTACTTTGATTCCAGGCAGGACCATAATAGTGAGGGTGAAGATTCCAGGGAGCAATGTGAATGTTATCAAGCTGGGCCAATCATCAATAAAAAAGGTTTAAGAATAGGAGTAACATCTGCAGCCACGATGGGAAGATCTACTATGTCATAATGAAAGGCAGAATTATTAGGTCCCTTAAAAACAGATATCAAGTTCTGCTCCTCATATCATGTGCTAAATCCTGCTTTCATTGCAGTGTACCCCCTTTTCCTCTCTGAAGCAGAAACAAAGCTGCTCTGGGAAGTGGGAACACTTCAATACATCAGTACATTACTTTTGCCTAGTGTGAGGCAGCAAAGATGAGTGGACAGAAAAAAAGCAATAGCTCAAGAAAAGTGACCTCCAGTAAACAAACATAAGCTTGTTGCAGGGCAGTAGAGGAGCAGGGGGTAGGAGGATTCTGGCTTGACTACTCATTGAAGGTGTCCAACGTAGTCTGAACAACACAACCAGAGTGCAGGACCCAGCCAAGTTGCTCAGCAGGCTCAGAGGCTCTGTCAATAAAGCAGTAGAAACTGTTTGGTGAAGCCTATCTTAGACACAGGCACATGTGAAGCACTCCAGCCTTGCTCAAGCTTCCAACAGTAGGCAGTATGGAGAGACATGCAGAGAAGGTAGCTCTTCAATTTTCTTTTTTAAAAGCATTATTTCTTCAGTGGAAATCAACCATCAATCTGAATTTCAGAAGACTACTTTATCCCTGGATATGTGCCATTTGAGGCTTTCTCAAAGATGGCACATGCTCAGCCCTGCCAACATCCTGGGAAGTGCAACTGGCATGTTGCAGCTACCTGCAGCCCCCAGACAGTGAAGCCTGATCTAGCACCCAAGAGAGGAAAGGACCACAGCTCTGTGCTTGCCTTCAGCAAGACCGTAATGAGGACAAGGATGGGTCTCGGCTGGAGCACTTTATGCCTGATGTCAGTGTGTTTGTGGTGGTAACAGCGATGATACCCAGGAATGTGGTAACAGCAGCAAGAGTCTAATCTTTTGCTGTCCCCTTTCACCTTTCTGTGCCTGTTGATTACTCCAGAAGATTTCTGTGTCTGCCAAATGAGCTTTATTTCAATCCTGGGACACAAACCTTGCTCCCATACTATTTCAGACAATGGCCTTTGTTACCAAAACCATGGGGGCAAGGAATGACTGTGAGTGATTCATACACTACTGTTTCTGTTCTAATACTATATCACCAGATATGCAGACCTCTGCAAGCCCTTGACATTTCCTCTACTTTTTCCACTGATTTCCTCTTTATTGTTACTGATTAATTGCTTGCACTGCAGTCTTACTACAGGATCAGGGTATAATGACACCCCTTGGTAAAAGAAAAGACATCCACATGTACTTGTTTCCCACATCTGAAGAGAAGAACCAGGATTCCCAAATTATTTTTTTTTACTGTAACCTGATTATTATGAATTCTGAGTCTCTAAGTTCCCAGCTACGAAAGGAAATTTCCTCTAATTTCCTCTAACTCAGTTTCTGAAGGAAGGGGTCAAGAGAGTAAATGGACAGAACAGATGAGAGCAGACTCATATCACCTCAGCATATCAGACCCACAGGAGATGTAGCGAGGAGCAAGAGAGGACAATCATTGGATTTAGCCCAGAAGAAGTGAGCTAGGTCTTCTATCAGCCATTACTGTATTTGGCTAGATCCTTCTTGGCCCCGTCCTTCAAACTTCAAGGGAAATGTGATCAAAATTCTGTGTTCTCATTGAATAGAAGAGCATCTACTGTAAGCAGCTGACATTTGTCTGTTCCAGGAGATCTCTATCCAACTTTTCAACCACCACTGGTTGGGTTGGCTGCCTCGTCAGGGATGTATCTAAGAGAAGTACAGAAATACAGACATGCGAGTTGTTTCCACCTGCCCACAGTTGTTTCTGGCTTTCAGTACCCCCAGGGTCCCCAGGCAGGAGCCACACTCCAGGGGTGAGGAACAGAAAACAGATGGTCATATGAAACAGACCATCCCATCTAGGGGCATTTCAGGACATATTAATTAGTCAGGAGCATGAACCACAACAAAACATGGCGCTCCTTCTACAGGGAAAAGCCTTTGATGGTTGGCTAGTAATGGCTAACAGTGAGACAAATCCATAGTGCAGATAGGCTCTAAGTGTGCCAAAAAGACCCATGTGCTGGCAAACATGCTATTCAGCTTGTTCATTTCCTGTACACTGTTTGAAGCAGCCAGAGCCCTTTCTCACTATTTAGTCCTTTGAATGCAGAGTAAAATAAAAACAGAAGAAGAAACATGCAGCTAGCAAAAGTTCCAAGCTCAGCACTTTAGGAGGCACTTGAGCACAGGGAGAGCAGACAGAGGACCCCCCAGAGCTGGGAAAGCCCCCACTTATAGCATATGTTCTGCATAGTCTGCTCTGCGGAGATGTTAATAAATTTGTCTCTTGCCCGCACAGTGTCACCCACAAGGTCACTTTTTTCCACCAGAAAGAGGACTTGACGACTCTCTCACGTCCTTACAGACACAGGCAGTAGGTAGAAGCCTATAAAAAAACCCATCTGTCCATGAAGTGCGCAGGCTTTCATGTTCTTGCAGGTGGACTCATGCCATTAAGAAAATGTAGGAAGTTCCTCACCAGTCCAGTCTCAAAGCCCATGTGCTCTAGGAACCTGTATTTTAAAAGGGAACAGAAAATTGGTGGACTTAAAAAGACCATTAGCAGTCTAACATCCCCTGCTTCATTGTGAAGTGTCTCTGGAGGGCGTGATCTACATCCTGAGTGTCCTTCCTTGTTTTAAAAAGATAGTCATCACACATAATTTTGCCAGGGCATTCAGGTCCCAAGACATCCACTTGGCAGTCTAAGAACTTCCGATTGGACTCAGAATTGATTTTTTCCCCAAGCCAGTAGGTGAATTATGCACATACAGATATTAAAAATACATAAGATATTCTTTCATCCTGCTCAGCCTATTCCACCCCAGGTGCTTCAGGAGATGCCAGAAATTTTGCAGCAGGCAAGTCTGTATCCACACCAATCCCTCTTAGGGTGAGATTTGCACTTATATTTGAACTCAGCTCTTGGCCTCTCTGGCATCCTGTGCTGGGGGATACCAGAGGCTGCTAGTTAGTATTTTTAAGACACACTTCCTTCTGGCATTTTGTCTGTATTTATTTTGTCTTAATTGCCAAGACAGAAGTTCTTGCATCATCTTAATTAGGTTTTAATTACTTTTAACTAATTTTATTACATCTGTCCTTGTCCCCTTCCTGAGGCAGTTCAGCACCATCTGCAGATATCCTGGCCCCTGGCTTCTTACTGTGATACCTTTAATTCCCACATCATAGAAAATGAAAACTACTTGGGCAGCACACTTCAGTTTTCTATAGCATAAATATTAATACCAGTTGTCAAAATTCCTTTTACAGAAAAAGTCAAAATAGGCATCTGGGGAAGAGTGATGAAAAACCTTGGAGGTGTGTTTTTCAGAAGAACATGACTCAACCTCTGCATGCACACTTCTCTCCATTGGCTGTAAAAGAGCTCAGATGACAGGCTCAGGTGAAGATGTCTGCTCTGTAGTTAAGGGAGATGAACCCTGGCCAAGATGCCAAATCCTGAACAACAAGTAATAGACAAAATTCCACCGCTGGATTCTAGTGTGATGCTGTGCAGTCCCTACCAGCCTCCACAGGAAGCAGAAGCTTCTATCAAGCTGCCATCAGTGAGACCCAAGTCTTTTTTCAGAGCTCATATCAAGTGCTCTCTGACAAATGAATATTTTGCTGTCCCCTCTACTGTATATTTTTGGCATGTGCCACCAATTTACCTCTATCTGCCATTGTACTGGGCCTTTGCCTGCTTGGCTGAAGTTGCACTGACATGCTGCCTCCAGTGAAGCACTGGCTTTGACTAAAATAAATAACTTCATCAATTTCACATCCTTACTCCCATTCCCCTCTCCAGACTGCTAGTGTATTTGTTAAACAATACTAGACCTTGGCACTTCTGTGCCAACATTTTCTCAGAGACAAAAATTTGCTATTTTTTAATGTCTACTGCCTCCAATTTCTTAGATATCTTTCAGTTCATGGCTTCTCAACATGTGACAGCCTTAATTTCTTTAGTAAACACTTAACCAAGATCTTATCAAGTTCTTTAATAGAAGGATGTGATGTTGGAATTTTGGTTTGGTGTTTTTTATTTGTGTGGTTGGGATTTTTTATTTTTTGATACAAAAATCAGGCTGGAAACATATAGATGCAATTGAAAGATCAATTCCCAGAGTGCACACATTACTTTTCAGGCCCTTGGATAAGCTTCTCATCTTAGTTGCACCAGTGCAAACTAGGAAAGCAAGCAAAAGCTTTGTTAATTTGGGCTGATTACTTGGGCATACTTAGCCTAACTGAAAGAAAAACCTGCCAAAAATATTCTGGAAATTTACAGTCCGATCAGATATTGTATTATAAATATTATAAGTAGTATTTTCAATAACAATGCCATTTGTAAAATCACCTTGTTCAATGCACTGGAAACACAAAATACTTGCAGATACCAGTGTTTTGTTATTGAATGCATGTGCTAATGCAGTAACAATGATCTGGAGAATCCAGTAAGAATATATGAGAATGAGAAAGGAAACCAACAAAAATGAAGAACTCATAGAAAATTAAAAATGAAAAATTTTATGAGATATGCCACCTTGTCTTTTCTGGGTGTTATTTCCCATACAGTGAAAAACAAAAGAGGTGGGTAGGAGAAAGTACACAGGAAATTAAATAAAGGAGGTTCTAAGATTCCCCCAGAAAGAGTGAGCAATGCCCAGGGCATTGGGAAGCAGCTGATCATCCCAGCAGTGGCCTGTTTGGCCCATGAGCTGGCATGTCACCAGCCCCATCCGGACCCAGCACTGACAGACATTCCAGTCTAACACCATTTCCGACAGAAAGACAGAGATTTGTATCCTGCCTCTCCCAGCCTACGAGCAGAGGTGCCAAGATGACATGGAACTTGCCCAAAATTTGGGAGGGAAGAATGAAGCTTAAGTCATATTCACTGTGCAGGCCTTCTTTTGTTATTTTAACCCAGTTACCGAAGCAATGTGTTCCTGTTGATTTTTAAACCCTATTTTGTTTAGAAAAGGCCAATCTGCGTCACTGGATGGATGCATTGTCTGGTTACAGAGCTCCCAGGAGTGGGGAACTTCCAGCCTGCTCCCAAACCAGCTCAGCAAAACGAGGAGACAAGGGGATTTGAAACCAGAGAGCTAGTCTGAAAGGGATGGTTCCCACCTGAAATGAGGGATAGATAACACGGAGAAGGGCTGCCCAAGGAGAAGCTGCAGAGGCAAGGGAGACCAGCAGGCACATTGGCCACGGAGGGACCATTTTGATATTGGCACTCATCATAATTTGGGCTTGTGGCACGTTGATGTGAACAAGCCTTTCACAGCTGTCAGGGTTTTTCCCACTTTCATTTTTGATGCTACATTTTGCAGACACAAAATTGCCTCGTAAATAGGTCTGGGGAAAGCATGACATCCCCTTGGTCCTGAGAAATGCCACCAAGGAGATGTATCACCAATAACGGGTCTGGAAAACAGGGAAACCCAGAGGAATGACTACAGGAGGAGGATGGCTTTACAAAAAGTTAGCCTACAAAGAAAAACTTCTGATCTATGGATGGGGAAACACATATGGGATTAGGGCTGGGAAACAGGTATGAAAAAAGAAAAAGACAAAAGAGAAGTGGTCAGTCATTCTGATAGAGAAGTAGAATGGGAAACCCAAAGAAAGAAAGCTTTATGCAATGGACAGGGTAGGACAGAGGGAAGCTGAGGAGACTGGAAGGAGTGAATAAAATTATGATACTGGGAAGGTCTTTCCAAAAGAAAGAGGGAAGCTAAGATGGCTAACTTGCAGGATGGGGAAGTCCTTCCTCTTTGGTACACTGCAGGAGAGGAACAGCTGCCAGTCCCTGAAAACTCAGTCCAGGGAACGAAACACAGAAATGTACACAATTAAAATGCTTGAGGGGGTGGGGAAAAGACAAATCTACATAGAGGTGAAAAAGATTTTTCATTTATCCTGGATAGGCCATTTGCTGCTCATCCCTTTGGAGGTTTTATTTTCCTCTCTCCAAGACATATTTGGGTGACTAAATCTGACATATCAGACCCTTACTGAAGTGCACAGTGCTCAGAGGGACATGGAGATCTCAATATATGGTATCTCCTATTAAAAATAGTTTTTGCTTCCACATAAAATGCATTTTGCTTGCACATGGATAACATTTGTGGATTCCTTCAAAGATGAGCTTTAGCTGTCATAACTGTCTCAATATTCCTGTTTCTCTTATACCTGTGGTCTGTCTGCAGAGATAAAGTCACTGAGAAAGAACATAGATTTTCTTCTTCAGAAAAGCCTTATTTTTGTCTTATCAGTGAAATAAGTACATCCTGTGCACAGAGACCAAAAAAAAATTAAAGAATCCAAGTTGCTCGAGACCTCACCATTGGCTTACACTGCCAGATTATTATAAAATGGATTAAGTAAATAAATAACATTGCATTGTCCAAAAACTCCTTTCTTGGAAAGCTTTATATCCAAGCTCTTTATGCAGTGAAGGTAACATTAACATCTTCCTGATTCTTTAAAAAGCACTCTGTTACATTGCCATAAAAAATGTGGAGAAAAGATACTCCAAAATTATTCCAAATAAGGAAAATCTGAAGCATAATTTATTACAGCCATAAATTCTCATGTAAATGTCAGCAACCAGTAGGTCCTGGATTTCAGTGATGGCAGCTCTCCTAGTAGGAAAGATACAATGTTTAGTTTGAGGCCGCAAAAATGCTCATCTGTAGCCTTTGGACAGCCAGTATTCAGGAACTGCCTCCTAGCCAATGAAAGAGACTCAAGTGTGACAGATTCCCATTAGGATTTGTGTCATGGCAACAAGAGCATTGGCAAAGCAGGGTGGTTGGCGTGGGACACTGTGTATCGTCTCTCAGGACCAGCCCCAGCTTTCATCTGGGGAACCCAGGATGCCTTTACTTGGGAAGCCATGTGCCACTTCAGCAAGATAACAGAAACCTGTTGCTTGGAATTGGAAGCTGTTTGTCACTCATCTCTCCCAAGGCTTTTGGCATCTGATCTGATCCAAATCTGATATCTTGAGGTACCCAATTTGGAGAAGATTTGAATGCAACTCAACTGCTGGCAGCAAAGGCATGGGAATAACAGCAGGGCAGTGCAAGCAGAGTGCTGAAGCAAGAAGCCAGTTTCTGCCCCTGGGCTAGCTTCCTGTGTGCTTTTTATTTGATTAAGCAAACATATTTCACCCATGCTTTCTTCAGCCCAGGGCAGCATAATCTTTGTGCCCATGGCCACTTGCATGCCCTTCTCCTTAGCTCTGTCTCTGCCCTTACCTCATCCTGCTCCCTGGCACGCCTGACACAGCCTTTGCCTTTGCAGCAGGGCAATTCAGATGCAAGGCAGGAGGTTATTTACAACAAAAAGCAACACCAAGGTTGGTCCAGCTTGTGCAGAACTCAGTTGTAATACAACCTGCCAAGGTAGAGATGCTTTTTACGATCAGAAATAAAAGTAATTTATTTACAGGTTGACATTCTCAAGGTGAAGAAACAGCATTTATTCAATGGGAGGAGTGCATCTGGAACAAGGAACATGCATGCTCTTCTTTTCCTCATTTTCTCACTTCTCATCTCCTTTGCTTCAGGATTATTCTCTTTCCATCTCTACCTCACTCCCAGCAAATTTCAAACCCTTCCCTTATTTCTGTCCCCTGTTCCTTTTTTCTGCAAGACTTGTACCCAGTCCCAAAATTACAGCTTCCCAGCAGAGGTGGGAAGGAACGATGGGGCTGGCTCACACACTCAACCCTCAGCCCTTTCCTGGGCTGACACTGGTGGTGGCTCTGTGGCTGCAGCTGGCCCAGCTCACTGGTTGTGGCTAACCTGCTTTATAGGTGAGACATCTTTAGAGCAAACATTCTGGAGCAACTGCAAAGACACTTTGCAGCAGCAAGGCTCAGTCCCTCCCTCCAGGGCTACTCAGCTGGCTTTGGAGAATGCAGCCTGACCACACAGTATCATGCCATTGACTTTGAAGCCAAATTCCTCACTGATTACTCTTTTTTTCCTCAAATCTGAATGTTTACAGGCAGTAAGTATGAGGTGCTCAAACACTCTTGCAGTTCCTTCCCCACACACTAAAAATGATTGGGAATTTTTCAGTGAGTACCCTTTCGTGTTAGTAGGTGCACGAAACCATCAGAGAGAATGGAGAAAGCTGTATTTTTATTTGGTGCAGATATGTCCAAAACTAAAACAAAAATCCAGCGAATATTAGGCACAGGAAGTGACACTGTGAAGGTAGGTGATGTGGGGAGCACCCTTTAGAAGGTCCTCCTCCGTCTTGGATGGGGCTTTGATGACATTTGGCACTCACTGAAAAAGATCTTGTCTGCATCAGCGTATTGCTCATGTCATCAGCTTGCTCATCACGTCAGCCTCAGGCCCTGCTGGGGCCCCAGGGTCATACAGGCAGAAGAGCTGCTGTCTCAGATCTTCCTGTGGGAAAGCAAATGCAAAGGTGCAGCTTTAGGGAGGAATTGGCCTCTAAACTCTAGAGGAATGATCAGGTACTTCCAAAAAGGTCATCACTGTTTTTGCAAGATCAGCCTTCCTATACATTTTAAATCTATACATTTTAAATCTTAGAGGTGGTGCCTTAGAAAAGAAAAAATGAAATTATTATTTTAATTTCCAACCACCATATTTTAAAGCTGGTGTCCTCAGAAAGTGAGGGCTGCTTGAGTGAAGGTCTCAAACATTTTCTTGTTCCACTTCCCCTTTCTGCTCCTGTCAAGGGTGGCTCTGACTGCTTCAGCCTTTCTTTTGAATTTAAAAACACAGATGTAAGCAGATAATGAGGCCACAGGAGGAGAATCCTTCAGGATGTCTTGTTTGGTTTGGAAATATTTAAATGTCTGCTGCATTTCCTTTGAGCACAAGGCAGGAGTCTATGAAAGGGCACTGCTCCTTCTGCTACCCACAGTACTGCTAGGGGTGGGAGGGCGTGCGTGCATGCAAGCATATGTGTGCATGTGTGCATGAGATGGCTCCTAATCTTTTCAGCATGACTCTTTTGCCTGGGATAATGCAAAACATTTCTGTAGGTCACATTTCCCTGGAGGAAAAGATTTTAACTCTAGTAATTCAGGTGAGGGTTGTTCTATTTAAATATTCTGCCAGTTTTGCATTATTACACTGAATTAATAGCTTTCTAAATCACAGTGAAGAATGATTTTTTGTTGTGGTTTGGATAGTTTAAGTGCTTGTGGCCATTATGAATGATAGTTTTTGTTTTAGATTAAGGTACCATAATCAAAGGGAAAATTTTATTATTGTGTCATATATAAAACACTGAATGGTGGCTGCGTTAATTATTTGATGAGTCTTAGAATCAGAGTCAATCACCTTTTCAGTGTGGGTGGTACAATGCAGCGGCCCAAGAAATGCTAACACAGAAAGGGAAACCTTCCTCACTTTTCTCTGTGAAGTTAAAACTGTGTTGGAGGCTGCCCTCGACTTCCTACTGACAAACACCTCGTGGTCTGACTACCACAGATGGGTCCTGGGCAAAAGTGGAATATAACTCTAATTAAAAGGCAAGGACACTTCATGGCAGACAAATGTGTACAGAAGATAAATGGGTTATACCACATATGAATAAATAAATTAATATCCATGGACTTTCCCTAAGATTTGAAAAGTCAGTCACATGCAAGCCATGGCTTCATCCAAAGACAGTTGAGGTGTAGAGAAAACATTAATAATAAAATGCTGTCTACAGAAATGTTCAAAAGAATTGGCAGTATTCATGCTAGAAAGAGTTGTGCCTTTGCCAAACATGAAAGATCACTTGTTGGCTTCACTATCTTGTTTAGGCCCTGCAGTTCAAATTTAGAATATAGCTATCAATATAAAGAGCAATAGAATAAATTTGCAATACATAAATAAGAGGAAATTACAGTCTGATCCAAGAAATCTGATGAATTTGAGAATGCCCTGACCATGACAAATCATTGTGACATTTTGAAGTGATTTTTCTGGGCTTTCAGAAACAAGATTGTTTCAAAGAAGCATAAGTTACAAATACCAATGCACACTGGTTGTGTCCACATGCACTATCCCAGCACGTGCTTTTAAGCCTCATCTTAATCATGATTTTTTCACGTATGCTTGAAAGTAACTGTTTTTTATTGCCTTTGCCTTTGTAATCCTTGCACACTGACACATAAATGTTTTTTTACCCATCTTAAAAATATTCTCAGTTTCCTTTTTTAGCTAAGATATTTTTGAAAACAAACTAGTGGAAGGATGAAAACCTTCAAATGTTTTATTTCAATTTCTAAGGAGACAATAACTGTGAGGAAATGTTTTTAGTGTAGCTTATTGTATCAGTGGAGACTGGATTGTAAAGAGCATTTTTTTTCTATACTTCAGCTCATTGTGCCAACAGCTGAGTGATGCAGCTACTCTGCTGTTGAAAATAGTAGTACTATTGCAAGTTTAAAGCAGGATACCACGAAATGCACTCTACAACCACAAAAGCATTCCAAAGTGTTGTTGCTAGTAAATATGTGTCCTGGGCTTGTCTTGTGGGCAAGTCAGAGAGTGGGATAAATCCATCTGCTAAGGATGGACATTGGATGTGAGCTCGGTGAATGTACATAGGCACGCAAGCCTGCACACAGACACAGATGCAGACACACACACACACACACACATGCACTCACACACATATAAAAGTAAATATTTATTAAATGGAGGTCTCAGTGTCAGCCCTGCTCTGTATGTTGACATGATCCAAGTCTAGAAGCCACAGCTCAAAACAAAACAACCTGTGAATACTTGACCTGGAAGCACTGAGAAATTCTTCTGCAATTTACTGATCTTCTAATGTTTAACCCTTACCAGCTCTACTTCTGGCAACTGCATGAATGTTTGAGACTGAGCTTGAGTGGCAGAAAGTGAGATATTATATAATTATGTATCTCCAATAGATTAACTGCCTTAGAAAAGAAAGGCCAGATGAAATAGGATGTGTTCTGAATAAATGGAGAAAAAACTCACACAGTGCATGCTGCTCCCAGAAGGGTAAAAGGGAAAGAAAACCTTTGAAACAGTAAAGATTGTTACATTCAAATTACTCCTTTCCAAGTCTGTAATTTCTCAGCTAGGTCAAAACAGAAAATGAGTGATTACTGTTACAACTGGCATACACTCTGCACTTTGGCTGCATTTAAGATACACAACATTTTCCAGAGAATCATGTTGGATAATTTGTCTTGTGTATTTTAAGCCTTTTTCACATGTCCTGAAAGACATAAGCAATAAAATACCTTAAGGAGTGCAGTGGCTGCAGAGGGGGGGAGGCTTGGGCCCAGTGTCAGGGCACCTGGGTGCTTTCCTGACTGTGTTCCCATCTATCATACAGCTCCAGATGGATTGCTGACACCAGTACTCCCCAGCTTGGCTGCCTAAAGCTCAAACTCTTTTTGGCAAGAGTAATTTCCATTGTCAATAGTACTGTTTATCTTCACACAGAAGAAAAAGTAACTGCACCTAGACACCCAAGTCCGGATTGCCGGGCAGAAATAAGCACTGTGGTTTGCAGAACTAAGCTCCCACAGGATCTGTACCTGTTTGCATATCTGTGCTGCCCAACTGGCATGGTAAGGAGAGAGGGTCCTCAAAGGAGTTTCACAGCAGGAAATGCACTTTGGTTCTAGGGGAACCTCACATTTCCAGTGCCCTTATCATCCAGGCTGGTCAGCTGCTCTGATGGGCTCTGGATTCTCCTTGCCTTTCTTACAGAAAACAGATGAGGAAAGGAGGCATTGAGGATTAGAGGGGCTCTCACCTTGTGTTCAATGTGAATGAACACATGTAGGAAACCACATGGCACTACTGAGCTGTCCAGACCAGACCCAAATTTGGCTTCTCCCAAGTGGGATCCTGTCTCTCCCCACTGTCTCCACACATGGGCTGGGGACACTGGGCTTCCACCCTTGGCAACTACCCAGTATTTTCCTTATCCCAAATTATGTGGTATATTCTATAAATTTCTTTGAGCAACATTTTCTCTGACTTCTTCTATTTTATTAAAATGTCCCACATTAATTTAGATAACTCCTAGTTTAACACTTAAAAAGCAATCATGTATAAATATTACACCATTCAGCCTTCTTATAAGGGCATCTTTATACTCTTGTCAAACTTGAAATACATGCTCTGGCCACATTAAATTTGACACCTGTCCACTTTGTAATAAATAAATTATTTTTCTCAAGAGAATTTCTCTTTAAATTCCTGTCACAGGTATATTCCTTGGCTCAAATTTAGTTACTGCTATTAACTTGGAAATGGACAGAAAATTTTAACAGAATTCTTGAAGAGTAGTTCTAGCCAGAAGAATCAATGTAAAAGTAGAATTCTAGACAGTAGAATTCACTGTCTTTTTTCTCCCCATGAATTCTGATTAGCTTCCTGGTAGACTTCCTTTTGCCTGTGGCTAATATGGAGAATTAAGACAAGTGCTGAGAATCAGTTTTACTGTTCAGGGAGTCATGAGTCTATAAGGCCAGAAAGGACTGCCTGACACAGGTGACAGAGAGACTAATGAGGAGAGATAGTTTCTTGGACCTGTTACTTACAAATGAGGAAGAATAGGTCATGGATGTGAAAATCTGGAGCAATAAAAATTTACCCTCACTGGAGGAGCACCCAGTTAGGTCATATTTAAGCAGATTGAATCCACACAAATCTATGGACCCTGATGGGCTGCAGCCACGAGTGCTGAGGCATCACTGAAGGATCATGAATGCTGAGCTCATATCATTGTGAGGCCACTCTTGATAATATTTGGAAGGTCGTGGCAACTGGGGAAGTTCCTCAGGACTGGATAAAAGTGTCACTGCTAGCTTCCAGAGGGGCAATAAGGATGACCTGGAGAACCACAGTCTCATCTTGATCCCTGTGAACATCATGAAGCAAAATATCCGGGAAATAATTTCCATACCTGCAAAAAAACAAGATTGAGGGTATTCACTATGGGATTATGCCAGGGAAATCACACCTGACTGACCTGATGACCTTCTAAAATGAAGTTGGAGGGTATAAAGTTGATGATATAAAGTGATGGCTGACACACCAGTTGGGTGTGGTGCCTTTCAGAGGTACCTCAACAGGCTGCATAAATTGGCCAACCTGAGCCTCATGATGTTCAGCAAAGGAAATTGCAAAGTCCTGCATCTTTCAGAGGTACCTGAACAGGCTGCATAAATTGGCCAACCTGAGCCTCATGATCAGCAAAGGAAATTGCAAAGTCCTGCACATGAGCAGAATAAGCCCATGCACCAGTACAGGCTGGAGCCTGGTCAGCTGGACATCAGCTTTACAGAAAAGGATCCAGGGGATCCTGGTGGCCATCCAGCTGCCCAGGAACCAGCAATGAACATAAGAAGGTCAACAGCATCCTGGGTTGCACTAGGAAAAGCATTACTGGCAGGTCAAAGGGTATGATCCTTCTCCTCTATTCAGCACTGGTGAGACCCATATGCGGTGCTGGGTCTGGATCTGGGCTCCCCAGGACCAGAGATACATGAACATTCCAGAACAAGTTTGTCGCAGAGACCACTGACAGCCGACCCCGGCAGTCAGGGAGCCACAAATATGGTGAGGGTCTGGAGCATTTCTCGTGTGAGGAGAAGCTGGGGGGGCTGTGTCTGTACATTCCAGAGTAAAGAAGCTTCAGAGGAATCTCATCAATCTGGATAAACACCTGAAAGGAGGGAAGATGGAACCAGATCCTTCTCAGTGGTACCCAGGGATAGGACAAGAGAAAATGGGCACAAACTGGAACAGGAAATTCCATTTAGATACAAGAACAAAATTGGCTTGGTTTTTTTTTTTTTTTTTTTTGGGGGGGGGGTTTTTTTTTTTTTTTTTTTGCTGTGAGGGTGGTCAGATACTGTCATAGGCTGTCCAGAGACGTAGCAGAGTCTCCACCCTTGGGGATACTCAAAACCCAACAGGACATAGCCCTGAGAAATTTGCTGTAGCTGAAACTGCTTTGAACTAAAAATGGTCTCCAGATCTGCCTTCCCACTTCAGCTTTTCTATGATCCTGGGACCCCTGCAATCCTTTTGTCTAATCTCATGCTGTATGCAGCCCACAGTATCATTCATGGCTTCTCATACACATGATTCAGACCTGGTAACTGAACAAAATGTCACTTTTAGAGACGTGTCTGCACATGCCTATAAGATTTTGACTGATGGCAAATTCACTATGCCCTTGATGGAGTTTTGCCTCCAGTAATTTCCTTTGCCATTAAGGAAACACCTTTCACCTTACCTAATCATCATCTTCCCCATTGATATTTAACAGCTAATAATTTAAAATTTCAGTCAACTAAATTGAGCCCTCATTTCTGCTTGCGCAAAAATACTGCATGCACTGAGCTGAAACCCAGCACAGCTGACTTAAACTTCCAGATGTTTCTGAGGGTGACACATTACCAAGAACTGGAACCAACTATCTCTTTCAGGCTGAGAAAAGTAAAGGAGGGGACAATGGACTGCCAGTCTAGAGAGAGAAACGGATCAGCTGAGCAGGAGCATGATATTTTTAAGATGATTTTCAAAGTAAAATTACCCCTTCAGTAATAAAATTACCACCCAGATGTTGGCAAAGGTTTCCTGTTTGATATGCACCAAAGGAGCTGATGAGTGCACCTATCCCTTCCATTTTCCCCTGAAAGCTCTTTCTCCCTCTCCTCAATGCCACCAAAAATTTCCTCCGCTCAGTTTTCACAGACTCAGAGCCTCTTGCACAGAGTGAAATACAAGCTAGACCCTGTGCTGTTATGATGTCCTTGAAGATTAGAAATTACTGTATGTATTGTATAATCCATTAGCCATTTAACCTGCCTTGAGAACACCTAGAGCTTCCCACTTATCAAAAAGGAGGGCATCTGTTAATTGGGAGCCTGACGTTTCAACCTATTTTTGTGAAACAAAGGCACACATAATCCACTACTGAAATTATTACAGCAGCAAGCTCACATTTTAACTTCTAATAGTTCACTTTGCAAGCAAGACTTTGTATTCCTAGTACTCTGCCATCCTGGTTTGGCTGGTATCTAATCCCTACCACAATACTTATTTTAGCTAATCACTACTGTTTTTCCTTAAATAAACCCACACTAACCAAAGTGGTGAGGGAATTAAGTACGTTATTTCTTTTGTAGCCCAATATCTCCATCTTATGGTCATAGCATGTATAAGGACTGAGTTTCTCAGTATTCATTTACCATGAATTGTAGTGGAGGCTACATAGCAGTTAAAGCAGTTTAGTATTTTATCTGAAATAGGTGAGATTTTGTGTGTTTTTTCAACTTTTAGGATTTTTAAACTGAATGCTACTACTGAATTTTTTTTCTTAGGGAAGGGCTTGTAGAAATAACTAGTGATTACTACACTTTTCTACACCAACCTATTTTCTACATACACCTCTGTAGGTATTGTCCAGCAAACCATGAATTGTCACCACTGTGCTTTTCTTCCACAGAATTCCAAAGGGACAATCAAGTCATGCCATATTTGCAGTACATTTTCATTAACATTTGGAATCAAGGCCATAGGGGACCAGGCAAAATCAGTAACAGATACACTGCTAAAGTTTGTTCAGTAAAAGGCTTAGTGCTGTCCTAAGTTTGCTGCTCATGGTCTACACAGCCTAGAAAGCCCCAGCTGAGCAGAGAGCAGAGGAGACCTGGAGGAAACAAGCTTGGCAGGAAACAGCTGCTGGTAGAGAGACAACAGCACTGATTGCTCTCTCAGAAACGCTCCCCACCACGTATTTCCACAGTGATATGGCACACTGTGGCTCACTGAGAGCAATTTTGTTTGTATGGGACTAGAATATCAGCTCCTATCTCCACCAGAAAGAAGGATATAAATATGCTGAGGCCTTAAGATCACGTAGGAATCCTGAATTCAGACTAGCATACCAGCCAGGCTAGGGAATGTGCACTACATATCAAACATACCTCCATTAATGATGCAATTGATAGTACACCCCTTCTGTCACATGGTGTTCCTGTTCTGTCGCTGAATGGCAGCACAATTTGTTTTTCTGGAGAGAAGGAAAAACCCCAGTGATACTGGGCCTAACTAACCTCAAAACATCAACTGCTTTATTTATCCATCTATGCCAGTCTCAGCACAGAGCAGGTCAGAGAATGTGCAAACAAATTATCCTTTCAGGAATGTCAAAGAACACCTACTTCTGCCTCAAAGGTTTACTCTAGTTGGAGAACTAGGCAAGAAGCAAACACTGTTTTACTTACCTTGTCCACTTTGGACTGCTGCCTCTTCACATTACTCTGAACAGCAGAACCTGCTAACCACACATTAGACCAAATGTTTCTTCACACACTAGAGAAATTAAGTCAAAAGTTTATATTTATCAGTACCACCTGGCAAAATCTGCAACAACAGCAAATTTTGGTGTGGGAAAATGAATAATTTTTGGCATGCTTAACGCAGTCTAATGAAAATGGCAAACAGTAGACCATCCGGCTTGTCTACTCAACACAGCTCTTCTGTTTGGTGAAGTGGAATTCTGTCACCAAATATGTTGCCAGGACTACATCTAATAACTTAGGATGTATGTGATGTTCCCATACTACTCAGCAGTTTTGTTTTGAAATAAGGTCTACATTTTTTCCAAGGTTAATTTTAATCCAAGCACCATTGCAGGAGGAGCACTGAGGGCAACTGTATCATAAGGAAGCACACAGATTCCTGCTGTCATGCAGTGCCTGTGTGGGCCCAGGAATTGGAAAGACTCTGTAAGGGGGATGTAATACATGTGCTTGTTTATTTAAAATATCACCCAACCTCTGAAAATCTACACAGAAAATCTACAACCTCTGAAAATCTACAATCTCATTGAATTGAGACATTCCCAATCCCATGTAAGAAGGAGAGACTCCAGAATGGCTGGGCTCCATGATGCATGCCATGAGGTATGCATGAGGGCCCACTTCCAAAAGATGCAAGCAGCATATACCTGTTTTCACCAATGCAGACTTTTCCTTTAAATGAAACCTCTCTACCTGGGCTTTAAAAAGAGAATGATGGCAAAATGAAGGAATGGGAAGCCATTACTTCACACTTTGCTTTGTCCTGTATTTTTCAAACAAAATTAAATCCCAGAAGTGTTAATTTAGTTGAACATTTACAAGAAAACCTGTTTTGGATTTGTTGGTTAGAGCAAAGTCATGGCAGGTACCAGTATTCACATCTTTCTTTGCTTTCTGCAGAGCAGCTTGGGTTCCCACTGCTTTGAATGCCAGTGCAGGACCATATAGACAGTCCAGCACAACAGCCCAACTTCTCACTCAAGTCTCTCTTCTTCATGTGTCTGTGGCTGACAAACAATTTAAATGAGATCTATGAATTATTTCTGGTTATGGGCCCTAGACTGACTCACACCATGTCTAAATCTGCGCTTGACAACAGGCAGGAATAAAGCTGAACCATTGCAAGGCTCATTCCTGAATGAAAATGAAACAAGAGACTCAAATAACATGAAGTGTAATAGCAAGAAAGAAAGGTGGATCTAAAAGAAGCATGAGGGAAGGACAGCTGCCATTACAGGTGTTCCTTAATTAAAATGCTGGTAAATTATAACACAGTGCTAAGTTACAAAATCATACCTCCTTGTGTAATCCACATATACATATCACAGAATAGCTGCTGCACCTAGAAAAAAAAAAAAAGCTTTTTTTTCCTAGTATATCAGTTACTAAAAGTAGTCAGTGGCCATTTACCACTGCCAGAAAAGCTGAAACATCAACGCTTTTTTTTACTTAAGCTACAATGCTTTGAACCAAGACACCCACCAGCTTTCTTTGATTACATCAATAAAAACAGACAGCTGATCTTCCTAAAAGATTATGAGGATCAGCATCCCTTTCCCAATTTAAATCTGATTTTCTCAGTTTGCTGTAGAGAAGTCTCCTATGGGAGAGGTCCCATAGCACAGAGTCTGGCATTCTCCCTGCAAGGTCAGGACAGGCTTGCAAAGGGTGGGTAATGCAGGCACGCTTCTCTGCAAGAAAAACTCCAGGGAAGTCTCAGGCCTGCAGTGGAATAATGCCTGTCTTGAATACTAAACTTTTCCTTCTGAAACAAGAAATGCTGCTCACAGAGTTTCTGATCAAAAAAAGTATCTTCTGGCTTATTGTAGTTTATTATTCTTGGCCTGAATATCAGGCCCACTTCTCTGCAAGAAAAACTCCAGGGAAGTCTCAGGCCTGCAGTGGAATAATGCCTGCCTTGAATACCGAACTTTTCCTTCTGAAACAAGAAAAGCTGCTCTCAGAGTTTCTGATCTGAAGGGCGCTTAAAAAAAGTATCTTCTGGCTTCTTGTAGTTTATTATTCTTGGCCTGAATACGGCATTCTCACAAAAATGCTCATGAGTGCCACCTTCACAACTTAAAGGAGATTAAGAATGTTGTTTCCCAGGAACAGTAGACTATAAAATATCACCATGGAGAAAACAGAACAAAGTAAATGCCATATCTACTAGCACTTGCAGTGTCCTAGTTAAGTCCTTTTCTGGTTCATCAATAGATAAAGCTTTAGCCTGTGAGTCCTTATCACACTTACCATTGTTTGTTTACACTGACAGAACAGTGCTGTCATGGCAGATATACCCTCCACAGTAAAACTGGGTGTCAGACCAGCTATTTAACCATAGGATTTTACAGTGAAGCTATCTCACAAACAAAAAGAAAGAGAAAAAAAAAGAAAGAGAATATATGTATTTTCATATGGAATAAACATCCCTGCACCTGCTGCAATGTCAGTGTCTGCAGCATTCTGGCAGGTGCTGCTTTGCTCAGAAGAGAAAAAAGGTTTTTGAGTGCTGTTTGTGACTTCAGACTTCTAACCTGACATAACTCCAAATTTCCTGAGCATTTCTTTGGTGATATTCACCTTTGTCTTGAGATGCTAAAAAAAGGTAAATAAATAAATAGAAAAATCTGTTTTAAAGTAGGTATGTAACAAAATTCCAAACTCTCACAAACTCTTGGTGTTACAGCAAGTACAATTTCTCTTCTACTGCATAAATAAGGGATCTATGGAAAGTGCAGTAGATTTATTGAGATGGCTTTCTTTGAAGAGGTAGAGTAAAACATATTAAAGGAATGAGATAAAAACTGCACCTTCAACTCACAGTACATTTTATAGAATACTGTGTGTGCATCACACTTAGAGACAATGTGAAGGATACAAACCAAAAGTAAATCTAAGGAGTGTGTGCATGGAGCGAAGCACACCAGAGCCGTGAGTGTGAGAAAGCACTGCTTTGACAACTGGTGAAGCAGCATTTACATAAAAGCCTTTTCCCGAGGAAATGCAGCAACATCAAATAGCTGAAGGGCAGGGGCCAATGCCACACAGGTATGCAGCTCAGAGTTTACAGGTTTCACAGCCACCCCCACTTACAAGGGCCAAGGGGGACTTCCAAAGGCAGGTTTTACCAAGCACTGTGGTATGTCTGGAGCTGAATCTGCTCAGCTTTTCACAGGACAACTGCTTTTGAAATCTCAGCATTGCACTGGTTCCAGGCAGAGGGGACCTGTGGTGGCTCCAAGAATTGCTGAGGCCATCTCCTACTGGGACTGGGCTGCCTGAGCAGTCACAGTGCTTACACATCCACGGGGCACTGGGTCCAGTGAGGAGCTGCCTTTCTGAAGGGGCCCCACGAGCTGCAGGGACTGAAGAACTGGTTCCATAAGTCCTTGTCTTGCCTTCACCCTCAGCAGGTAAATGGGTCTCTTTGCCCTGCCACATGAGTAAATCACCTTGCATTCCCCTGGCTAACTCAGCTGGAAGTGAGCTGTTGGCAGAGCACAGGCTCTTCTTTTTACTCCTGCTGTCTCTACCTCCAGGTTCTCTTTCCCAAGGGTGACTGACTTGTGGGCTTGAGAGTGGGCAAAAAGGCAGAGTCCTTGACACTGGGAGACTTACAACAAGCAAGCAGTAAAGAAACTCAAATAGCTCAGGAGGTATACAAGGATTTTCCAGGAATACCATTAAATGTGGATTTTGAGGTTCTTTAACAGGACCTAAAGCAACCAGTATTCCATTTCCACACACCTCATGTGTGTTTTGTGTTAAGCATTAATCATGATCATTGAATATTTAAACACAAAGAATTCATGTGTTTTCTGACACGTGTGTTGATGTTGGATGTATAGTTAAGATATTCTAAAGATTAAGTGCTCCCGTTAGTGTTAGCAATTTAGAAGGCACACAGCTATTTCCTCTTGTCTAAATATGTGATGATGCAACAGCCAAAATAAATACCCCCAAACACAGTCAGGTTGAAGTGCCCATAATATCAGGAGAGACAGCTCTTATATTAGTAAAATACTACTTATAAGGGTTTGGCTGGATTAGAGAGAAGAAAAAAATGTAAGAGTAGATCCAACGTACACTCATAAACCATTGCATAGGAAAAGGGATAACCGCAATTTAATTTGAAGAATTTTACAAAGAGACGTCTTCAAATTAGAATTATTAAATACAAGCAACATATTTATATGCATATAAATAAATTAATTCAAAAACATTATTATAATTGAGTTATTTGAGCTAGTTATATTTATAAAGCTGCGAAACTTTGTGTGCTGCCTTTAGAGAAACACAATGCTAAGCAAAAATCTAAAGTGCTGCCTTGGCCCAAAGGCACATTCCCTAGCTTGGGCCATCTGGGACTTCCTCTATGGGAGGGAAATGCTTGCTTGGCTCAGGGTATCTATGGTAGGAAGAATTTACACCCTTTAAATTTTTCTGCTGTGGAGCATGACTGGCATGTTTGTGAGAGAAGTAGGGAGCATGGGAAGAAATCATTGCATCTGGGGTGGTGGCTCACATGGTAGAAAACCTCAGCAAACTAATTGCATGAACCCTTCTCCATGCAAGACCTTGAAATTAGGGAAGCACAGAAGCCATGAAGGCATTTTTCCTCCCTTCCTTCTCAATATTTGCAGCGATGTCTGTGGCACAGGTGAAAATCAGCATCACAGAGTTTGGTGGTGCAAAGCAAGAAAGGTAACAGTGGTTACACCAAGTGTGAAAGCAATTTTGTATTGGCTTCATCCGGTCAAATAAGGTGGAACTGCTCCTTGCCAGCCCCAGTGAGCACCTTTCAAATAGTTGCATTTTATAAAATAGGAGGGCTTTCAAGAAGTGATTTGAAGAAGGAAATGGAGGGCACTGACACACATTAATCAGGAGGCAGCATGGAAAGAGGCCCTGAGGCAGGACTGGGAAAGCAGAACAAAAGGAACAGTCATGGCAGATCACCAAGGGCAGGAAAGAACACAGCAGAAATAAAAGCACTATTTTCAGTAAGGTAAGAAATGCAAAGGGCTTAAGGAGTTCAACCAGCTCTGGAGAGGAAAGAAGAAATGAAGACAGCGTACAGATGAAGAGCCAAGGAGACAGGGAATGAATGGTATTAGGTGGTGAGCTTGCTGGAGGGATTTGGAACAGGCCAAGGGACCATGAGCAAAATGGGGTCAGCCCAGAGACTTGGATGTGATAACTGGAGGCAAAAATTACCAGAGAAATCCTTCAAGTGTTGGCAGAGGGAACAGTGGGAGACTATTCCTGCTGGATCACTTGGGAAAGAAAGCAAACACCATTTAAAGTAGTCCAGAACAATGTGAAAGGAGAAAACTCCCACTGAATGATGTCACTTTAAAGAGAAGGGAAAAAAAATGGGGATGTCAGGGTAAGAAGAGCTCAAATCAAGTACAGAAAGGGGCTATGGGTAAAAAAGATACACATATACATGGAAAAAGCCCTAGAAAAGAGAAAGGCCTTTTGAATATCAGGAACAGAGCTACTAGAAAAGGCTTATGGGACCTGTGAGATTCCTGCCTCCCCTCTGCCACATGGAGGTAGCCCATGCTCTTAGTTGCATGGGCTTGGGGCCATTGAGTGGCTGCACACACACATGCATTCCCTTCCCACCCCACCCTCTGTAAGGGGCATCTGCATCCAGCATTACTGGGGACCTGAGCTGTGGCAGGGGCTCTGCATCCTAAATATCCACCAAGGTTACCCAAGAAAGCTGCCAACCACTGGGAAAACAAAATACAGCAACACTGATCCCAGCATAGCCCCTCAGTTTGCTGGTAACTCTAGACCATGTCTTCAGCTCATGTAAGCTGGCATTGCTCCACAGACACCACTGGAAATGCTTTGAGTTTCAGCAGTGCTGAGTAGCTGACTCTGTGTTCCTATCATTTGCAGGGAAGAGTGTGTTCATCTCTTTTCTGTGAGTAGAGTCTGGACTCAGACCCTTCACTGAAAAGCAAACTGAGCACTGTGCTAACAAAAGGAACCACCCACCAGTAATTTAGTAATGTGAAATTCCTTATATTTTCTTTTAAAATATTTAAAATAACTACTGGATACAAGACTCTTCAAAACCTTCTTTATCTCCCTCCATCCACACTTTGCATTTCTCCTCCCCGCCATTGATGAGGTCCCAAAAGTAACAGTGCCTCATTTTTCTTTTTTTTTTTTTTCTCATTTCAAGACTTACTACTTATTTCAAAAGTAACCTTTTTTTGGCATCCTCCTGTATTCAAGTCATTAAACCTGTTTACACTCATTTAAAACACTCCCCTATCTTAAATAAGCAAGATAAATGGCTCTGTTGTACAATTTCTTCATTTTATAGTGGTTTTGTGTCACTTTATATCAGTGGAAACACAGATATGCTCTTTCTTTAGGAGTTTGAAAACTAAATAGCTGGTGCACATCTGTTTAAATTTAATTTGAACCCATAAGTTCCAAACCAAAAGTAAAACAGTAGAATAGCAAAGATCTCTCTTATTTCTTATTCTCCTATGTAATTATTAATTCCCCCAGACTTTCATGAAAGTCTTTCTGGAATCTGTTACTTTCATTCCACTCTTTCGGTTTCTTTTATCTTCATCTCTACAGCTCCTTAGAGCTCTGTTACACCATATATTCTTTTCCCACTGTGTATTACATTAATCCTCCCATCCAATGAACACCTGTAAAATGTAATTACCCCTTTCTAAAAAAAACAGTGTTGAATTTTAAAAGTCAAAATCCTGTCTAGTTAACAACAAAGCCTGTTTCCAAAGTGATGACTTAGAAGCAGCCCAATAGCATACAGTCAGTTCCTGCAGCTCCAGCAGTGACTGGGAGCTCCACAGGGCTTGGGAGCAATTGGAAGACAAGAAGGTCACTCAAATCTTTGTAAAACCCACCTACAGGACCAGAAGGAGCACAGCTGTGGACACAGGCTCTGGGAGAAAGTGTGAAAAAGAGGTGCATAAGGGAAGCCTTAAACCCCATCCCTCACCAGGTCTGCTGTGAAGAGACCAGGCATGCAGCAAGGCATTTTCTTCCGCTTGGAACAGCAGCAGGTCAAAAGCCCAGCTGCTGTGCCTGCAGCAGATATTTCCCCCTACTCTTTCTCCCTCACTGAGGATAAATGAGCAACCTAAAATGTGAATAGAACACTTATCATCAATCAAAAGTACCCCTTGAAAACCATGAGTTAAAACAACCCCAGGCCTTTTCTAGCATGGGATGTTCCAGCTGGATTCTCAAGTTCAGGCTGTCCGGCTTTGTGTGAATAAGAACAACCAAGTTTCAGACAGCCTAAATATCCTCATATAGAAAAGAACACCCTACTCCCCTGTGGGGAGAGGCTGAACAAAGCTTTCATGACCCTTTCTAACAAAACCAGCCTCTGACTCAGTTTTTGGCAGACGAGGGAGAAAGGAGGGATCCTTCTCAGTGGGAGGGCTCTGTTGGGGGAACATCAGAAGGACCCACCAGATGGACTCTTGGACTACATCTAAAGCTTTCTCACATTTCTTTTCCTTCCTCCCCGCCCTCCTTCCCCTCACACACACACACACTCAGTTTACCTCTTCCCTACTCATCTACAAAGTGGCTGTTCAAAGCTGGGGACGGTGAAGGATGCCCACACGTGCACGCAGGAGCGCAGTGGCTGACACTCTGCACGTCCTGGCTGCTGCAGGAAAGGACCTCAGAGACCGGCAGGCACAGCAGGCACCAGACACCTTTTCCTCCTCCAGCCCAGACCCACACTGCCCATTAATCCCTTTGGACCAGGCTGGCCTGGGTGCCCTACAGCCAAGCCTCCTCCGAAGCCTCTTCAGGCACAGCCTGGGTGGAAGGGGACTTTGCACGAATGTTCTCCTTCCAATAGGCAAGACATCTCACAGGCAAGGCACGGAGCAGGCTGCTCCTACAGATCCTCTTATGCCACCATTTTAATGCAGTGAAAATGGCAGAGGGGAAGGAGAAAGAAGGAGTGGAAGAACAGCTCTGAGCTGATCGCAGTGGGATTTGGAGGTGTTTTAATGAGCAAAATTCCTCCTGGATCCTAAATTGCTATGGTTTCCTCTTCAACTGAATGTTGGTATTCTTTTAAGCTTTTAAAGGAACAAATATGATTACAATACACATTTGATAAGTGAGTATTTCTGGTTCTTTTCCATGTAATTTACCTTGTTAATCTTTACTCTCTCTCAAAACAAACAATGGTTTGACTCTTCCTCATATTGAGGGCATTAGCCTGCTAACAGGCTGAAAAGCATCAGTTCACCATTTTGAGCAGATCTATTTTCTTCAAGTTCTTGGCAAGAGAAACCCCTTTGCTTTAGAAGACAGTGAAGTGCCCTGTCTTGTCTTGTTATTCCACTGGGAACAAATCATTCTTTTATGTATGCTTTGATGTTGAAATAAAAGGGGTTTTAAATACCATTTGACTGGACTGCTTATAAAAATGCTGTAATTTCCTTGTTATTTGTCTTATTGGAAGTAAGTCAGCGACAAAAGCACAAATACCATATACACAGAAACTTCCTAAAGACCCCTTTTATCCACAGTGCTGTGTTTTACTGAAAGGCTCCAAACCTATTGTCTGTGAATGAAACTCCATTGTTATTGCCTACATGTTGTTATTCTCACTCCAAGCCTGAGTACGGACGTACACATAAACCTGGTCATTCTGCAATAAATCACACCCTCACTCAGGCACAAATTTAACAGGAGAGGTTGAATGTGGTGTGGATTCCGTGTTTCCAGTCATGTTTTGCACTAGGGGCCATACAAGGCTCCTGTATTTGGCCTTGCCAACACTAATAGTCCTAGAAAGGACCTTGGTTCACAGATACTAACGTCCTGTTTGCGACTCCAGTGGCACTTGCACAGCAGAGGTCAGTGGACACATGTGTGAACATTTACAAGTCATGCATTAAATCCCACTTGGATGAAACTGGCGCACAGCATAAATTCAGCCCACCACAGATGTCTTGAGTCATGAGCACAGTTCATGCCAAGAAAACTGAAGGCTATTAAAAACACCTTTTATGCAAAATTCAAAACACCGAGTCTTACAACTCGCTTGCACTCATCCAACTGCATTGACTCCTACAAGGCTTCTTCCCACTCAGTCCAGCAGAAGCAAGAGAAGTGTCAGACCTTGGTATTTACCTTCATTGGAGAGCTGTACAGAGATGTGTACAGACCTGTGCAACAGAAAGCACATTGTTCTGTTACCTCTGTGACACTCTCACAGAATGTGTTAGCACTTCCACTGCCAAAGCCAGCATGACTCCCCACTGAGACATAAAGTGCATGACATTATACAAAGGAAGGTAATCAGACTGCTAATTCTTAAATAGATCTTAATGAAAAGCAACAAAAAATCAGTGTCAGGAAGAACAATAGCCACAAAAGGAAGAGGAAGATGCAACTTTATTAACTTTTGCTCACAACCACAAACAGTTCCTCTTCTATAATCTGCTACTATTCATAGCAAGTGGGGTAACTCCTCAGACATTCATGAAACACCACAATATAATTGTACTGTTGACAGTACAAGTCAGTAAATCTTGGACAAGATTCATGGTGAAATCTCAAATAAATTGTGGTTAAGGATGTGTATTGGTCATGGACTTAAAACAGTCATAGAGAAACAATGACTACCTTAAAACACAGAAACAGGCCTGCACATGCTGCTGCAAGACTAAACTGTGAGAAACTCAAACAATTCTTTTGTTTTGTTTTGCAGCAAAACTTGTGTCAGAATCACCATGGAATTAACTGAAATAATCAATCTCACATTCAGCTCCATAGAGAGGACAGGAAGGTATGCTGTAAGAAGCTAAAGAGGAGGAGTGGATAAGGGAGTGTGACAGATTAAAAATATCTCAGAATGCTTTGTTTTACCTTTGGAAACCACATGCTGAAAAGAAAACTTACAGGCAGTTATGCAGTCTGGGCTATAGGGGGCTGTCAAGAAACATACAGAATCAGCCAGGGTGGACAGTTTTACTCAAATCTGCATTTGTGATCAGTAGACACAAGATCAGCAAATCAAGGCAGAAAGACATTTTATTTTTGGATTTTCAAATACTTCTTGATGAAAGACCAAATAGTAAAAGCTCAGCTATATAACAAGTAACTCTGTATTTTACAGGTCTTTAAAAATGCTTCATAATTTTTAACTCGTAACATAAGCCTGGTTTGGACACTAACAGTACAACAACTGCACAGCAAATTTTAAACACAAGAACCTGAAATACAAAAGAAGTCCAACAAATTTTAAATTGGGAATAATGTTTCATTGTCAGAGACCATGCTTAATAGGTGTCCTTTGTATTTAGTATCCTATTATCCTTTGGCTTCTCTGAGAGGCTGAGCTGCATCTGAGGCATGTAGAGATTTCCAAGCTTGTGGTAGAGCAGAAAATTCTAGATTTCCAGGTGCTTTAGCTCACTGAATAATACTGTCTCTTCTAGCTCACACAGTTCTTTTCTCCTTTGGGAGGCACCTTCTAATCTGAGAGTAGAAACAATTTGCCTGGTCTGTACCCAGTCTGGGCAGATTTCACCTCAGTTTTGCCCTATGCTTTCTTCATTTCCTACCTGCAAAAGGGAACACCAGGCTCTTACAGGCAGCTACCATCATACCACTCAAAAGATGTAACTTTGAAATTGGTAACATGTTAGTGCCTGTTAAGTTGCAGTATGGGATGGAGCTGGGGCAGCTTGTCTCCAGTATGGTCCTTTCTCTTCTGCTGATATTTATCTCAGTTGGCTGACTCACGGCGGCCCACAAGAGAGCCAGAGAGGGACTTTGTACAGAAGCATGTAGTGGCATGGTAAGGGGAAATTGCTCTAAACTGACAGAGGATGGGTTTAGAATAGATAATAGTAAAAAATTCTTTACCATGGGGGTGGTAAAACACATGAACAGGCTGCTGGAAAAATCTGCAGATGTCCCCATCTGTGGAAATGTTCAAAGCCTGTTTGGATGTGGCTTTGAGCAATCTGATCTAGTGGAAGGTGTCTCTGCATACCACTCAAAAGATGTAACTTTGAAATTGGTAACATGTTAGTGCCTGTTAAGTTGCAGTATGGGATGGAGCTGGGGCAGCTTGTCTCCAGTATGGTCCTTTCTCTTCTGCTGATATTTATCTCAGTTGGCTGACTCACGGCGGCCCACAAGAGAGCCAGAGAGGGACTTTGTACAAAAGCATGTAGTGGCATGACAAGGGGAAATTGCTCTAAACTGACAGAGATTGGGTTTAGAATAGATAATGGTAAAAAATTCTTTACCATGGGGGTGGTGAAACACATGAACAGGCTGCTGGAAAGATCTGTAGATGTCCCCATCTGGGGAAATGTTCAGAGCCTGTTTGGATGTGGCTTTGAGCAATCTGATCTAGTGGAAGGTGTCTCTGCACATGGCAGAGCAGTTGGAATGGGATGATCTTTAAGGTCCCTTCCAACACAAACCATTCTGTGATCCTTTATATATCCCAAGTACCTTATCCTATACATAGCATTAATACATAGATTAATGCTCATTTGGAGTGCTTGAGGTATCTTCTGATACCTCTGTAGGCACCACTATCTTCTTCCAGAACTTCTAGGGGCTTCCAGGTCGAGAAAAGTAGGACAAGATCTGCAGGGAACATGAACCAATGCAGTTTCCAGTAAAGTGAGGATCAGGCCCAGAAACACAGTGCATTTCCTCTGGAAAGGAAAGCCCCCCACCTCTTTCACTATAAATATACCAGACTTGTGTGCTTTGTTTTGAGCCCAGTTTCCTAAGGAAACAAGGTCTATGCAGTCATGCTGTGCCTGTCTGTTTCTGTTCCCCACTCCTAACTCTCATTAGTTGTCTTGACCAGATTTGACACTGAGGGCCAGAGTCTCCAGCACTTCAAGGTTCTTTGTACCTTGGTGACCAAGAGGAGAAAGGTGTTTGTTGTCCTTTATGTCCCCCCTAAGGGAAAAGTGTTATCATATGCTTTTTCTGAGACAGAATCCAGAGGGGAAGAGACCTTGTGAGACAGGTTAGCAGGAAACCAGGTTGTGTTAGTTCCTCTGCTCCAGGAACTACTTGTTTAGTTTACAGTCTCCAAAGGAAGTATCCAGCATGACAGATACCATGCAGGCAGTGCCCCAAGATACCTTTTTGAAGCTGTACATTTCAGTTTTCAAAAGTTACAGATCTTTTTAGAGATCTGAGAGGGTACTCTGTTAGCCTTTGAAGTCTGAAGATCATCTGATGTTTCTCTGTCAATCACGTCTCCATCTTGTGATGTTTTTATCTTGGGGCAAGAAGGTGTTGGGGTGCACCGGAAAACCTCCCTTGCCCAGGTCCCTCCTGCCTACACAAATCAGGCCTTGCAGATCATGCAGACATTTGCCTCTCTGCAGATTCAGTGGATGGCAGGGATCCCCAGTCATGGTAGCAATTTGTATTCACCTGCTCGTGTGCATTCAGCACAAATTAGAGGAAAATGAAACCTTAAGGATCCAATAAGAGAGCATTTTATAGCCAGCCTGCATAGAGTGAAAAATGCACACAGAAAAATGCAGGAAGTCTACTCTCAAGAGAGCCTTATTTGTTTTACAGCCCTCTATTAATCACAGCAGAGTATTGTCCTGTGATGTATATGCATAAAATCATCACTCTCTTTTTGTGGTGTAATGATGCTGCTTTATCTACTGCCTCTGCAGCTACACATAACAAGCACAAAATCTGTGCTTAAAGAACAAAACACATATTAGCAAGAAAAAAACCAACAACCCATAACTCGAAATTGTATTACAGGTTGCATACAGGATCATATCTCATCTACTTGCTTAACAAACATATCACATAGACGTATCTATCTTAAGACAGACACAATTATTCATTGCAAAAATGACAGCTATTTTTATGCAAACCAGAAACCAATGAAGTAAGAAAATGTATTGAGAGATTTTTGGCTATGAATTTTTGGATTGCGAGCATGGTGTTTACATGGCAGCTGCTTTGCTGGATACTGCCTCACTGATGGCTTGTGGCATTGATTTATTGACATTCCCGAACTAGAAATTAAGGTAACCTCAGGGGAGGATATCAACTGACCTGTAAATTGGAACATGTGTTTTGGGTTCTTTTGCTGTGCCTTTTAATTTTTTTTTAACAGGACTTCTACCACTGACTGCAACTTTTTCCATATAGCACAAAAAAATTCTTCCACTTCTCAGATGTATTCAGATCATGACAATAAATCAGGACAATGGGCTCATGCTGACTTCTGTCAGCGGAAGATCTAGCTCCTGTAGTTGCATTTTTTTTCTTATACAGCATTAGAAAGAAGAGCTACCATTTCTTTTTCAACAACTTTTTCCAAAGTCAAGATTAATCTCAAGTAAGGAAATGTGAGGTCAGTAAATACTGAATTCTAGCCAAGGTATTAGCAAGTTGGTGAAAGAGCATTCTCACAGAGCTGTCTACCACATCTGCTGATGTTCCACAACAGAAGAGACTCCCCATAGTCCCTGTCTTGAATTACCCCTACACCAGGTTTCTACCAGTCTGTCAAATTTTATCTGAGTCATTTACCCACCCACTCTGACAGGAGCGTGGGAGCCGTGAACAAAGGGCAGGCATCCACTGGGAACTCAGCCAGAGTGAAGACTGACAGGCCACTCTGGGCCCAGATGATTTGATACTGCATTTTCACAACCAAATTGTGAGACAAGGGTGCTGCCTGTCTTTACACTGACAGAATTCATCCCATGATGGGGCCTGATACTGCAGGGAAGAAAGTTATGGTGATAATTCTGTCATCCATGCTACTTATGAAGCATCTGCTAGGCATTTTTGAGGCAGAATTGGCATTTCTGGAGCAGCAGAAACCTGAAGCCAGGAGAAAGTTCAAGGCAACAATTCACATTTAGGATAGTTTCCAGGGCATGTCAGTGCTTGGACACTAAAATCTGGCCAAAATTCAGCCACCAACCACGGCAGAGAGCACAGGCATTCCATGGTGTGACCAACCCCGATCCCAGCATGGTTTAGCAGGTCCCGTGTGAATCCCTCCCTGGCTCCACACCTCCTCCTGCACGGTCAGATATCAGCGTTGGTGACTGCTAGTGCCCTTGCAGCATCACACCTGTACCTGTACCACAGCTTTTGGCTTGTGTGTGGTGCTGGCAGCTCATCAACAACGTAGTGCCTGGGATATAGCTGAGAAGAACACAATGTCCAGTGGCAAAACACAGTGTCACAGCAGCCATTATCCCAGAGAAGGGCTTCACAGAACCTTCACCCCAGTCCTTATCCTTGCCTCCGGCCTCATCATCTGGATCACTTTCTGTGTGCTCATACCGACAGGACAACATAGAGAAAACCACCTTTCAGTTTTCCTTTCTAAAGAAAAGGCAAAACAAATCCTAACCACTGCATTTTCCTTACAATTTTTGCAATAAACCATTTTCACACATTACAACGCTGCCTGACTACTCTCAATCATCTTAATGTGATTTTCCATCCCTGTCACACATGGCTGTATTAGCAAACATTGTTTTACAGAAAGACCAAGTTCCAGTGTTGGTTTACCATTTTTGGGCTGTTGGATGTACTTGTTCCTCAACCCTCTCCAGTCCAGCAAGATCTGAAACAAACTCTTTTCCCCTCTGAGGCCTTTGCATTAATTGCACAGGGGGAACATGAATTGCTCCAAGCAGCTGTTTGACATGTTGTGAAGTCCTTATGGTAAATACCTCACTGGCCCTGAGTTTCTCTTCCCATTGTAGATTTACTGTGTCCCTGTGACAAGGAAATTGCATAGCTTTAATGTGCAAAATCATATTCATTCAATTAAAGTTCCTTCTTTTTCCTCTGGTTTTACAAATGTCTAAAGTTGTACCCATACCAGGTATTTTTTGCTTCCACTGATGTGGATTGTTCTGAAAAGCATCTGTTTGAACAAACACTGGAAACTAAAGCTTTTGTTTACTCAGTAAACTGAATGAATTTGCACTGAAACTAGAGCAAAATGAAAACAGTGGCCTTGATCTCTTCCTCACCACCAAGACCAGAAGGTGAAGGAAATCCACAGCCTGTCCCTAGATCTCCACCTCCAACATCAGAGAGAAGAAGACAATTGCCTTGCTTGGAGACCTCACAAAGAATAAAGGTGTAACTAAATAGACTTCTCAGGCTAGCAACTTTGGAATTACTCCGTTGTTATTGTTACAGCAAAATCTTCATTGATGCTGAAGGAATTACATGTGAATGGAAAAGACTGAAAAAGAAGCTGAGATAACAGCAGGACACAATTCCTAGGTTGCTTCCACTGCTGCATCTCCAGGGCCTGGTGGTTCAACCAAAGCCTTCTCCAGCCTGATGACACCAGCCAGCCTTTCCTTGCTGTTTGTTCTTGGTTTTCTTAAGAGACTATGGCTGAGAGACTCCAAGGCTGGGCATGGGAGAGTGCCCATGACTTGAGTTATGGACATCAGGGTAGGAAGAAAAGCTCACAATAAGAATCACATGTCAGCATTTATTCTGTCATTATATATCACTAAACAGCAAAGAGAAAGTGAATTTCACAAATATTCAGATCTTAGCATTTTAATAGCAGCAACTTTTTTATTCAAATAATGGTTGTGCTCAGAGACAAGGCATAGGTCAAAATTTGCATCCAAATGCAGAATTTCTAAATATCCAGAATAAGCCTGGCTGTCTATGCTTTACAGTTCTCAAAACCAGTCATCAGGGCCCCTTGCAAAGACCTGCACCTTCTCCAGCTCTTCTTCAAGCCAGCCAGGTTTTGCCAACTCCAACCCAAGGTGCCCTGAGCTTGCATGGATACTGCCAACCTCCTCTAAATGGTGTGTGAAAGGATCCAGAGTGCCTCACGGGAAGATCATGAGGGAAGCAGTTGTAACTTCCTCCGAAGTTACAACTCTGCAAAAAAAAAACTGCAGAGATTTATTATAACCTGATGTACGTGAAAGTCCTGGCATCACAGTGATGGGCTTGCTGCTGAGCTGGAAGGCAAATACTGTGAAGGGACGTGATGGGGAATGCTCTAATTAAAGTACTTATAATTTGTAGGTCTACAATAAAGGTGTTTTATTTGTTTAGAGCATCAGCAGGGGTCAAGAGACTGAAGCTCTACCCATGATTTTCTATGTAACTTACAAATGTTTACCTTCTCCAACACTCAGTTTGGATACTTAGAAAAGAAAGAATTAAGAGCAGTAGGAGACACAATACATTAATGCTCGTAAAGTTCCTTCAGATATTGGCTCTACAGTAAATTAAAATATAAATTTTAATGATCTCTTACTTATTGTGAGTGAGATAGATGGAAGCAAGGCCTCTGGGTAACCTTAAGGTATTGCTTTCATTTCATACTAACAATTTATTAACGTTCTTCCATTTTCATTTCCCAAATCCACTGTAATTTACTCTGAAACATTTCTGAGTATGCGCAGTCTTTTATCCAAAGAAAGGTGTCCTCTCCCCAGAAGGCCCAGAAATGCTGGCCCATGATTAGAGGAGTAGGTTTTTAACAATTTATAAAACATTTTTCTACAGTTTTAAAGAGACTTCTCAGTCACCTCTGCTTAGAAATTTCTCCCCACTTGAGCAGCGGAAGGTCCCTGGCTGCACCTCCCGGCACAAGCCTGGCAGGCGTGTGTTTATGTGCTCAGCCTCCGCCGCCGAGCAGAGGCTGCCAATTGTACTGAGCTGGACTTCATTAAGCAGCACTTTTACGAGGTGGGCTGCAGCACACCGGGGACAGGCACGAGACCACCAGATTTATGGCATCTCGCTGCCGAGCTGACGGCGTGGCAGTATTCACACAACAAAAAGCATATTACACGAGCGTTAAAGTCGCGAGAGAGCCCGGCCAAAAAAACACCCAGCAAACCAATGAAGTAGGAAGTTCAGAGTTAGGCACTAAAAATCCAGTACCCGGCATGGCAATGTTCAGATGGCACACCTCCCCCTCTGCCTGTCTCCTGGGGTCCTTAATCCTTGGCTGTAGGTTAAAAAGCCTGGCTTTTAGGGCAGCTTTTAGGAGCTGGAATCCACCATGCACAGAAGGCAGGTACCCACCCCGCCAACACCAGCTCCTCACCACCATCTCTGTGCCAGCCACGCTGACTTCTTGGAGCAACAGCCCAAAGATGTAATGATTCATTTAGTATCCACATGGACATCTATCAGACAGGAAGGGAAAAACGGAATGCCTTCAAACCTGCTTTTAAAAAATGCTTGTCTCTCTTGCCCATATCCCCCACCAATGAACAGGTTCTTGTTTGTCTCAGTGAGAGCTACCATTTCAGAGGCATTTTTCAGAAAAAGCGTGGAATTATTAAAAATAGTAGGAATGAAATTACTACAGTAGATATGAACAGATAATGGAGTTTTGTGTAGAGTTAAATTTGGAAAGATCTGGATCATAAGGAAATTCAGCCAACACACACACAGACACACACACACACAGACACACACACTCAATTTTTTAGACCAATTACAGGGAGTGTTCTTTTTAGCTCAACATGATATTCATCCTGACAATTACAGGATAATGGTGTTGCATGTATCTGTCACTGATTCTTTATCCCACAGAGGAGAGGAGAGCAGATATCTCAAGGGCATTTCTCTACTGGACCTATTTCAGGAAGAACTGGTCAGGAATCCACTTGGTGAATGGATTACACTAACCAAAAAAAGGAACCCTGTCCCAAAATTAAATGCACAGTTATTCATATTACACTTTACCTTGACACCTTTACATTAACCTGTAATGTGGATTAACTCAAAATCCTGTTGAACAACAAGGGTTGCAATGCTCAAGTCCAGCCTCTGTACACCCTTACAGGCCAGAGTTATGCAAAAATAATTTTTTCCTGCCTGCCAAAGCAATCTTCAGATACAAAAGGGCCCAGAGAGGATTTATTGGGACCAAAGGGCACTTGGTCCCTGACTTTCTGGGGCAACCTTTGCTACAACCCCTTTTCCACAGCAATGTCCACTGTATCATGACAGAAAAGGGAAGCAAGAAACCGCCAAAGCAGGCTCTTCTACAGGGCAAAGAGACTTTTTGCTTCTTTTTCTTGGTCTGAATTGCTCTGTGCTATGAAAGGGGACTGAAACCACCTAAACAGGCCTTAGTCCCAGTCCCAAATTGCAATAATGCTGCAGCTCAGACAGTGGGTACCTTTGCTTCAGCAGCCTGAGTTTGATTATCTCACCCAAGAACTGCATAAGGCTACTGTAATTTAACAAGGAAACACTTCACACAGATACTGTGGCTTGATCTTGTTTCCTGTAATCAGGCTTAATGCTGTCCCAGGGCAATCTGGACAAATTCAGAATTGCACACCAGCACTTGGTTTCAGCAAACCAAATCCAGGACTCAGAAAGTGTTACCATTCTGGCACCTCCTGCTAAACAAAACGAGCCCTGCTGTCAGTCTTGCAAGATACTCTCACTTTTTTTTCTTGTCTGTCTTCTCCTGACCTGGGATCTCTGCAAGGGATGTGGAGGAGCTCACACCTGTCACAGATATCTGCAGCACACCTCACAGCCATACCCAGCATGTCATCCCTGTGAGGTGCCACAAAATGTGCTCACCTGGGGAACCTCTGGGGGCCAAAGAGCTCCAGCAAAGCACAGTGCTAGTGGGACTCACCCTCCTAATTTTGTTTCTTGAGACTCAGTGCACTCAGCTGGTCTAAACCTACTCAAAGGCAGCTCAGGTGCCTATAAAAAGTCACTCCATCCAGCAGCTCCAGAGGTCATCCAACAGGCAGCTGTTTCACTCTGAGAACTTCAGGCTGCCATGAGTGCCAGGACAGACCCAAGGCAAGGAGTATTCCTGTCCTGCTGCGCCTGTCTCAAAAACCAGCACCTGTGCCAGAGAGAAGGCCAGGGTGGTGTCAGGAAGTACTGTGGGGGAGCAAGGGCTGCTAACATAAGCTGGAGTCACTGTGGGTGATGTCCATGCACACACCATATACCCCACTGCTCCCACCACTCACTCAGAGTTTCAGCAGAGCTTGAAACTGTGCTCCAGCTCATGAAAAGTCTTCCAAAACCAGGACCACCTAGTGCAAGCTCACTACCATAATGATAATAGAGATAAGTGTTACAAATAAACAGTCCACTGGCAGAATCTGGCCACAGCACCACATGGACAACTTACCTACTGTGGAAAAATTGGAAAAAATTGTGAGCTGAAATCTACTGCTTACCATTCAAAATACTTTTCCCCAACTACCAAAAGTGACTTTGATCAAAAAAGTTTGCTTCCTCTAAAAACAGGTCAGTAACTTTGGTTTATCCTCCAGGATAAAATCTTCTTGTAAGAATTGGAAGGCCAATGTCCTGCCCTCAGTATGATATTTGGATATGTTTTGGAGCTGACCTTCAGGGCAGATCTTGAACCTCTCAGCCTTTGGGCTTTTTATATTTGGAGTGTGAGTCAGTCCCATCTGCAGTGAAAGGAAGTCCAGCCATGAAGTTTGATGCAGATATGGAGTTATGGGTGGGTCAAGCCAATCCAGCAGTATCATGAGCTTTTAGAAATAGACTTTAGTTGCTTCATGTCACAAGACTAAGAATTTTCAGATCAAAACCCTCGAAAGTATTTTAGATACCTATCAGTAAAAATTTCCATACTACTCTTTTGTGAAAAAGAAAGCTTTAATGATGCTCAGCCTTGAGAAAAGCAGGTTCAAGGGAAATCTCATCATTGAATATAAATTCCTGATAGCAGGGTACAAAGAGGATTGAGCCAGGCTCTTCTCAGTGCAGTCCAGTGACGGGACCAGGGATATTGGCATGAACTGAAACACTTGAGATTCCCTCTGGACTTTAGGAAACGCAAGATAGCTGAAAATGGGAATGGCGAGTTTGTGGTGTGTCCAGCCTTAGAGGCATTCAAAAGCCATCCGGACATGTTTCTGGGCAACTGGCTCTAGATGGTCCTACATGAGCAGGTGCATTGGACCAGACGTCCCCTAGAGGTTTCTTCCAACCTCAGCCACTCTGATTCTATGGAATTATAGCCTGGAAAATAAAATTCACCCAAGGCATGAAATAGAGCAGGATCAGCTGCTCACACAGTGAAAGGGCTCAAAATAAACCCAGATAAAACAGCTCAGTTGCTGCATAGACACAGATATGGGAAAAGCACACATCCACTGAGGGAAAAGCAGCAGCACCATGAATTTAAATGAAAACTCAGGGTCGTTGGTATGCAGAGGTTCACCCCCACCACCACCACCACACTCCCCTGTTCTGCTGGCCCAAAGCGTGCGGATACAGCCCAAAATCATCCATCCGCTCCCCGACAGGCGGCTGCGGAGCCCGCTGGCTGCAGGCGGAGAGCGCAGCACTAGAGGGCACCAGCAGGATGCGGCCGCTGCCGGCTGCTGGAGCTCACCAACCTGCTTCGCTGAGAATTCAGCCCTCTTCTTATTTTAGAAAAATCAAAGATATTTAACCCACTACTGGAAGGCAACACACAAGTTCTGCACAGTCACGAGGAGCCTTCTGTTAAGAGAGGGTGCTAAGACTCTGACAGAGTTTTTGCAAATCCTCACAGCTCTGCAGAGTGGCACAAAATACCCCAGGCACAGACATGAGGGAGATTTCAGACACTCCAGGCAGCACGGCTTCCTTACAAATAGGAAAACTGCTTATGTAGCAAAATTTGAAATTTGTTATCTTTGGAACTCTATGTAAGGAAATACAACCAAGGAAACAAAGGAAGACAAAAGATGGAACTCTGTTAGCTAGCTCCCCATTTCACCCCTCTGCTCCTGGAGGATTCTTCAGCATCTGCAGCAGGTGCTGCTCTGACTCCCCTGGGATCCATCACTCTGCAATGGCACTGGCTGTTCCACCATACCCACACACAGGCAGCAGCGCTGTTCACCCCAGAAAGTCCTGTGCCACACTCAGCTCACCACAGGGACCTCCCAAAGTGTCACCTGCCTGAGGCTGCTGCTCACCACGCCAGGTTCATGCCAGGAGGTCACTCCAGCCACCGTGAAGCATCCCTGGTTTGTCATTGTCAGCCAACATACAGCCCCAGCCAAACCACCCTCCCCAGGCTGGCTCCACTCCTGTGCAGGCATCACCTGCTCTGTCAAGCCTCATCTTTTCCTTCTCTGCACATATGCACTCCAGGGGTGTATCAGCACCAGGAACGCCATCTCCCCCATGCCCACAGGAAGGCAGGAGAGCTGCACTGGCAGCCAGAGCTGTCCCCCACCTCCCTGTCACCTCCAGCCTCCACCTTCAGGGACCAGGAGTGGGTTTATGTGCTTGCTGCTAGGCCTGGGCTGAGCAGAGACTGCCAATTGTACTGCACTGTACTTAATTATGTAGTAGTTTTATGAGGTGGACTGCAGCACACAGGGGACCAACGCGAGACCACCAGATTTATTGCACTTTAACTTCAAGCTGACAGTATAACAGGCTCTAAGAGGTAAGTACTCAGTGCTTTATTCACTGATCTTTTGCCCTCTCCCTATATTTTCGTACTATGTTCTGCAACCTGTCTGGGATCATGGGAAAGATCTGGAATAGTGAATAAAAGAAGAGAAAGGTAGGCAAACGGACAGACATAGAGAGCCAAAATACAGGAGAGGATGAAAAAGGAGGAGAGCCAGCTTTTTGCACAAACCAAGTGCTCCAGGCCCTGAGTTACCATGTTATTTTCTTTGCCATGAAATCACAAACTTGCTTTGTTAGCAAAGACAATTCTCCTGGAGGTGCTGGTGGCTGCAGCCCTTTGGGACTCTTAGCTCAGTACCCATTTCTTAACAGCAACACTTATATTTCAACAAAATAGAAAGAGTAATATCTTCGGGCTTTTCAGTTGGGAACAGACCCCTGTCACTGCCATTCCAACGAGAAGTGGCTGAAGGAGTTACTTCAACAGGACATTTTCACTGACATCCTTTGACAGCATGGACTGGATTTAGCCACATGTGCTCAGGGTTTGAGGAAAAGAAATACTGCCTAGCTTTGGAACGTGGTTGGCTATATGCACCAGGAGAATGGAAAAACCATCACACTTTTTTTTTTTAATCTGCACTTGTTCAATATTTAAAATATTGCTTTGAATCTATACAGATTTTCAGTTATTGGACCACTTGGATTTTTAAACCTCGCTGACTCTCAGCCAGACTGCCTCCGTCTGCATTGAAAGGAACCATTCTTCTTCTTCTTCTCTTTTTTTTTTTCCTTTCCTTCAGTGAAACTGGAGCCTTTCCCTTCCCGTAACTTTCAGCTGGCTGAGCCATTCCTAGATCTCTGCATTTTTCACTTTCCAGCCTGACCCCCAGGACTTTGGGAGACGCGTAAGAGAAGTTATGTGACACATTGGCTGCAGTGAAAAGCTGTGCAGCTGAAGGGAAAATGCTACAGATGTCAAAATAAAATAAAACAAAATTTTACATCTACAAGGAAAAAGTAGGGTGAAAACGTTCTGTGAGGAATGATACTAGATACAAACTAGTGGAAAAGCATGGAAACAGAGCAAAGTTGTACTGTGCAAGAAATAAACTGTGTGTACCATTTTTCATTATACTTGCTTTTTCTAAAAGACCACTAGGCACTGTGCTTTACCTGTTTCAAATGCAATTATAAAGAAATAATCACATTATTAGAAAATAATCTAATTGGGTTAAAAACTGTAATTCTAAACCAGTTCAAATTAACAGAAGTAAATTGTAACAGACACTTTATAGGGAACTGCACATTTTGCTTGGAAAAGTAAATATATACCATTATTGCAGTGGGGATAAAATTATTAGACTGTTTAGTGGGCTTAAAAAGAGTCCCAGAGCATGCTATCAAATATGAGATCACACAAATCATCAAAATTTTCATGAGTCTTAATGTTTGAGAAAGTTTATTAAGGTCCCTGGGATGCCTTATGATTTTTAGTACTGATTCATTGCAAAAATACTATCAAAAAAGGAGCTCTTAGTTTATATGTTGCTATGCAGAAGAGATGCACAAAATTAGTTTCTCAACCGAACAGGGTGAATAAATTGTCTTGAGCCCTACACAGCTCAAATGTGGAAACTCACATTTTTCTCTATCCTTTTCAAAGAGCAAATATTCTTAGATGCTTTTTCTTTTAGAATAAAGATAAATCTCTCCATTACACCAGCTTAGTAAAAAGATAGATATAATACTGGAACTCTCTTCAATGAAAAAGGGTTTTCAAACACTTCTCCAGAAAACACTCGTACACCATCTTGTACTATTATTTCTGGAATTACCTAGGGAAGGACTGTTACTGACTTTATCACAAGAGCAAAAGAGGTATTTTGAAATTACAGAGAACTGTTGGTCAATTATTGCCAAGATATTTATATTGTAATGTGTTTGGGCCTGGAGCTGCCTCTCACCATGTATTTATACCATTTGTAGCCCAAAAGAACCCTGATTTGTGTGGGGCACCTGGCTGGTATAGGAATATGGATGATGAATACTAAAAAAATCCCTAAATTCCTTGACAGGTGGTCCTATGTCACTGTAAAGGTTTATGAGAAAGTGTTTAATACTCTGCTGCCTCATCTGATTTCCCCCTCACCACTCCAGATATGTTTATTTATAAAATTTAGGAAGGAAAAAGAAGAAAAAAAAAATTAAATTCTTTACATTTTTATATAAGAATTTGGTAAACAAGATAGCCTTCAGTCTTTCCAGAATTCCTATTTTATTCAGCTTTGCACAGATCACAGTGACAGACACTCTTTCAAATAAAAAAGTTTAAGACAGAGATGACTGTAAGAATTAAACAGAAAAGAACAGTTTTAACCAAAGCTCATTAATGAGACCCTACTTAACTTATCAGTATGCAACAGATGAGAAGAAGAATCTTTTAAATGGTGGTGAAAAAATCTTAAAAGTTTCCATTTAGCACCTTCACATGTGAAAAAGGTTGCGCTGCCCCTGGGTGCTAGACCCTTCTGTCAATAACACACATTAACATCGCCAGAGCACAGAGGAGTCCTGTTGGATCAGCTCTGCATGCCAACCCACATACGTAGCACTCCATCCCATCATGGCTGGAAGATTTTACCTATCCATCAGTGGCTAGGAAATGTGAGATAAGCGGACAAAGGAAAACGCCAAGGCACGATTAGGTAATCTCTTTCCTTTACGAAATGGTTTCTCATACTGGGAAGATGAATGGGACTCCAAAAAGCACGTGCCCTCTCCTGTCAGTAGCAAAACATTTTTTTTTCCGAAAGCAGGCGTCCCACAGCTTTCAGATTCCTGGGCACAGAGGACGTGCTTCCCGTTGAGAGAATCCCGTTGATAACCATCCCCATCACCCAACAGCTACTTTGTGTCCCTCCTACGCTCGTCTGCTACAGTGACATGCTGTTTCTCATCTTCCACTTGTCCTGTTGCACTCTCCGGGGCATTTGTGAACAATTTGGATCTGCATCTCAATGATATCTTTCAGCACCACCTGTAAAAATTAAATGGATGAATCATGCACAGAGGCTGTGTTTAAGGCATGGGTGCCTGTGACTCCTTAGTAATTTTACAACCTGTTTTCCAGTTTCAACCAAGTTTGACAGAGGGGCAAACACCTCCTGAGACACAAAGTTCTTACAAGTTCTGGAAAACAGACAAGCACATAGAAGAAATTGGCAATGCAACTGCAGGAAAGGCAGCAGGACCAGCTCTGCTCTCACAAGAGCAGAATACACCCTACAGACACAAGGAAACCACATTCCACTGGGTCTACAGCTCATGGACATACTTGATTCAATGGCAAAATGTGTCCCTGCACGAGTGGTGGGAGGTGTGCCCTGTGCTTTCATTCCTATGTGTGTGTGACCAGCAGGGTCAGGCTCACACTGTCCATTCCCCAAAGGTACCCTACCCAGTTCAGGGGTGGAAAATTGGTGTGATTGGTGTGATTTAGAGGAAGCTCAAGGTGAAACTAAGCATGTATCCCTTCCACCTCTTACCCCCACATAACCTGACTGCGCTGCTGCCCAACTTGGCCCACCAGGACCTCAAATTTAGGTTGTTCCTCCCTAAGTCCTGCATTTGCTGCACAATAACCAGGTCCGAAAGCTTCACCTGAACACAAAGCTACCTTAAATGGGCTAAGAAATGGAAAATGCTCCTGTAAATATCAGTTAAATCAAGACCCATCCACAGGAATTCAGTAGACATCTCCGGTAGGAAGAAAACTGAGCAGATGCCCAACAGACAAAGTTCTCTGACAGAAGGATACACAGCTCTGCACAACCACCACATGGGCCAGAACATTGGTGTGCCAGTCTATCATTGACATCCTGCAATTCTACCTGCACATGGATATGGCTGAGAGTCTCCCTGGAAAAGAAACACAAATATGTGGATCATCACTCACAAATTCAGCTTTTCAAAGGTCAGACCTTTTCTCAGAGGGTCTTCCTCCCCATTTTTCTCAGGACTATTTTTAATACACATCACTTGATAGAACTTTGTTTCTTATGCCCATGATCCTGAGGAGCTCTCTCCTGTTTTTTCTGCCAGAGAAATTCAAATCTTTACTAGTGGACAAAACACCCATTAGCCAAATTCCTCTGAACACGGAAACCTACTCATCCCTTTATTTTGGACAGTACTTGGTTTTGGGAAGGAGATGGCTAATATTTCAGCCAGCTCATTTTGTAATGGAGTCTAACTCATTAGGCTCTTTGCATTTTTAAAGAGCTGTGGAGAAGTGATCAGGCCTGAGCCACAAGACCACATTGTGTGTTCCCTTTGGAAATATCCAGCTTCACAGCTGCCAGCTAATTGTATGTGCAGAATAAGTGGATTTTGTATACAGCACTGGTATAGAGAAATAGATAATCTACACAACTACAGTCTTTTTCTCCAAAACTGCCCAGAGTTTTTCTGCCTCTCTGACAATGACTCTGTGACTGCACAGAAGGCAAGTACATGTAACAAAACAGAATTCACGTACTGTGCAAACCTCTGTGACTATGAGTATTGCCTCTACCATTCACTTATATCACAAGAACAGATCTCTGGGTATTCACCTTCAAACCCACAAATTTTTCATCCCTTACCAAAAAGGGAATCTCTGCTAGTGGTACCAATTGTGTGGCTAAGTCAGCGACCAGGGACAGATGCAGATGGAAGCAGGTCTGACATTCCACCACGCAGGAGGCAGCAGCGACCTATATTCCCTTGTCAATACATTTCACAAGAAACTGCAAGTGGTTTCAGCAAAATATGACCCCTTTGATACTTTTCCTGTTTAATTTAATACATGCTTTTAGTATTCAAAGAACCCCACTGCTTTGAAATGAGGAAACTTGGTCAAATACTTCAGCAGTCAGCCCACAGCTGGCAAGCACAGTTCACGGGCTAAAACACAACTGCTCACTAGGTTTGCACTCACAGACAATGGAGCTTTTAAAATTAAGGCTTGTATACACAGGCAAATTTATCAGCCTGATTACACTGACATAATTAGGCTGATAAATTTCCCTGTGTAGACAAGTCCCGAGACTCTCAAACTCATAACTAGGCAGGTATTTCAGAGAGAGGGAGAGAGAGAAAAGAAGGCAAATTAGAAACTCCTGAAATATCTGAGGGATAATGTTTTTATCAGTCTCTCATTTTTCTTTCTTAAGATTTCTTTTTTTCCTACAAATGAAGGTGTATTAAATTTCTAAATTAAGATTTGGATGAGGCATTGGTACACTTGTTTTTAGACAAATTAGAAATAATAACAATCATCAACATTCCCTCGACAGAGAGGGGTCTGTCTCCAGTGTCAGAAAAACCCATGGTCATTGACAGAGTCCTGTCAGGCAGGTCAGTCTCGGAATTCCAGTTTAGAGCACAGACTGGAGTGGGTTGCTCATTTTTTAGGATCATGCATCTGACATGAGACTCTCAGACACCCCTGCCCCTCCACAAGCATCGTGAGAATCCCATGCTGTGGTGAGCAGCAGTCCAGAGACACACCAGGAGCACCTTCGTGGTGTGCTTTTAACTTTTTTCCTTTCCATCCCTTCCTCACCAATCTTTTCACACCAGAGTATCACATAACACCCTTCTGAAACTGCCAACTCCACACAGGAATAGATCAAGCCTCAACTGGAAACAGCCCAAGACACTTGACCAGGATAAAATCCCTCTGGAGTCTTTGTGGATGGGAAGAGTCCCTCATCCCATTCCGGACATCTTCACTCTGCCTCACTGTCCTGGTGCCCTGAAGCAGCATTTCTGTAACAATAAGGATCATGTCAGGGGAAATAGCCATGGCAGGACAACCACACTGAGCCTAGCCTCAGTTCCCTTCCTAATGGAGAATGCTGCCTGTGCTCTCCTGGCTTCCCACTGGGAAGCCCTTGTACTGCTAATACAAAGTGACAGGGGCTTCATGAGCTATGCCAACACAGCTGTTACTAAGCTTTGTCTACAAGGGCTGACTTCAGATTCTCATAATCTCTCTCAAAATAATCCCTCAATGGACTTGGAAGATTCAGCCTTCAACTTCAGCTACTTCCCTGTCCCAGCCTTTTATCTCCTACCTATCATCAATATCCATCTTCTTCCATATCCCTCCTTGTTAGAGAGACAGGTCTTGCCTTGCCAGAGGCAAAGTCTCTGTTGGTAGCCTAGCACTGTTCCCAGTCTCTCCCTCCCCTTTATGCACTGCTATCAGCATCACTCCGAGCAGCTCAAAGGAGAAGGGAAGCCCCCACCACGCTGGGCGCTGCACATGCACACACCGCAAGAGAGTCTTCTCTTCTTGATCTTACAACCAAAACAAATAAGGCCAAAAGAAATGTTCTTCCCTTTTTACAGATGGGAAACCAGGACCAAAGATATTAAATGTCTAGCCCTAGGAAGCCTGCAGCCGAGGCAGGAACTGACCCCCTGTTTCCTGAGAGCCAGCATTCGGTGTCTAATCGCACATGATCAGTCTTTCCTCTCTACCTCCCTGTAGGCACGAGGAATTTGTACTCTACATCTCCACATGTTTCTTTTGCTCTGTACTGCACACAGCCATACCCACCTAGATGGGACTCCTTAATAAATAATCATATGTGGATTCCTACACTTCTCTTGTACTTGTCAACCCGTGCCTCCCTCATTGCACAGGAATTAGTCTTTCCTTCCTGTATTCCCAGTGTAATTATCAAACAAACTTTCCTCTGGCAGAGACTTCCCACACCAAGGACACTTTAAATCTCACACATAAATCTCTTTCAGTTTAGCAGGTCTCTCTCCTGGAGAATGGCATTTAATGGTGATCTTTTTTAAATCAGGTTGAGTCCCCTGTTTCCCACCCCTGTCTGGTGAAAGCAACTTTCCACTTAGAAAGGAAGTCAGTCTTTGATTTCATAAATGATTATAAGAAGATTTAACATCCTCAGGAGCACAACTATTTTGATTAGAATGTATTTGCTCCAATACCTTTTCCAGCTGTCCTGCTTCTTGATACAAACCCCAAAATACAGAAATCTTTCTGAATTCACCCACAGACACTCCAGTGTGGAGACAAGCTGCTCACCCTCCCATCATTTGGACCGTGTTTCCATGTAATGCAGCAGGATAAAGCAGGGAATTGTCAGCACACCAACTGTGTGCTGGTCTCTGCCTCGAGCCCTGGCAGGCAGTTTGCCGAGCATGGATGTGTGCGGGCTTGTTTGCTTTACCTCGCTGACCTCCCCTTTGTTGCTGCAGCCCTGCAGCTTGCTGAAACTGCCCCACCAAGAGCAGCTTGTGTGCAAAGGCAGGGGAGCTGGACAGGTGAAGGCTTCGGAGGAGCGTGCATCCACTGTCACAGTTGCAGGCAAGCTGGCATGAGTGTACTTTTACTGGCAAGTGTAATTTTGCAGGCAATACCCATTTGGGCACAATCTGTCCCTCTTCACACTGTGGAAGGCCAGCTGAAGGATAACATCAGATGCCGTTTGCACAGTGCCATAGAGAGCTGGAGTTTTCTGGCTTCAAAGGCAGATTTGAACTGTAAGATAAATTTTTTCTGCAGCTTTGCTTTCAAAGACTTGGTACCATTTTTCCTTTCAAATACTACCCCTCTGAGGATATGTGTATATGTAAGATGAGATGGTAACCTGAGGGCTACAGTCCCAAGTCACCTTCCAGTTCTCTCAAAGGCTGTCAGAAGCTCAAAGGGTTCTCCTTAGAAAACAGTAAATGAGATTCTGGCTCAGAAAGACAAGCTAGGCAGAAATTTCCTGCCTAGGTCTCCTTAGGAGTGTTTCTGACTCCCCTACCAGGTCCAAAGGGGTGGGACCCAAATGTGAAATTGTTTTTTGATCAAAGTCATCAGCATTCCATCGTGCCTGTCAGCAGCTGTGCAGCTTCATTTCAGCAGCACTAGCTTTGTGAAACAGAGCACGAACTGTGCAAAGTCAACTTTACTTCTGAGATCTTCACTCCTTTTCTTAACAGATTTCCAGACTAAACCTATGCTCCTAGTACCAATGACGCTCTTTAGAGATCTTGATAATAGAGCTCCAGTTTGCAGCTGGAACACCCACCAAGGAATAAGTTGATGAAGTGCAGCTTTTCTGTGTTTCAATGCCACATTCAGTATGGTCCCCCTCAGACCTGGATGGTCTACTTGGATTTGAGGTGGCATGCCTGGAGACTCAAACCCTTGCAAGCCTTTGCTTTCCACAACAGCAGCAGCCACATCAGCACCTGGGGCAGTTGTTGTTCTAGGATGTAGAAATAAACTTCCCCATCCTACACAAATGTTTGGATGTTGAGGCCAGAGGGACTTACTGAGATCATTTTGTCTGGCATCTAGAGCAACATGGACTATAAGATTATGCTAAGTAATTCTTATTTGAAGATCCATAGCTGAGGTTGAACAACAACCACAATAAACATGCAATCATGGAAAATCTACCACAATCCCTACTAACTGTTCCAATGGTAAATCACCCTCACTGTTGAAAATGTGGACGTGGTTTTCAGTCTGAAGGTGCTTAGCTTCAACTCCTGGCAAACAGCATATCGTTGTTACAAATCTACTGAACTGCAGAACCCTTCCTATTGCATTGCTGATCCTACTGACATACCTTTAACTAGTGGCAAGGGACTGGTTTGAAAGCTAGATAAGTAGAACTCCCCTCCCATCTTTTGCTGTTGTGAAGGATTTTTTTTAGTTTGTTTCTTTTCATTCAGTTGCTTTTGTAACTTTCCCCTGAACCTTCTCATATTTTTTAATACCCCCCTTGAAACCAGTTGTGAAGCTTTCTGAAATGTAAGTGGCTGTCTCAACATTCACAGAGCTAAACTACCTCCTTAGGCTTTGTTCCAAAAATTTCCAAATGCGTTCATGATGTCCTTCCAGGTTGTATTTTAAGCAGACCTGAAAGCTACAACAGAATTTCCAAATCTCTGAGACCAAAGCCATATTAAGTGACATTAAGATGAAGCAACAAGCCTTTGAGCCCCCACATCAGAAAATTTAGAAAGAAGCAACCTCACAGCAAGAACAGTGAGTGAGCAGAATGATCTGTCAGCTTCTCCCATTTTTATGTGTGAGCAAGGTCTTTGTAGCTACTGTCTGCTCATTCATGCTGATGGCTACAAGTCCACAGGGGTTTGCTGTAGTTGTTTTAGACTTTTAGCCCATTTCTTTATATCTGCCACTTTTAGGGCCTGAGGAGATGCAACATATTCCAGACCAGCTTTCTTTTTTAATCAAAAAGCAAGTCTGCATACACATAGGTTGTTCCTGCCTAAAACACTGATGCAGCCAAACAGAGTCAGCAGAAATGGCAGCTCCATTTGCAGCTGCAATACCTTTGGAGTGACACATTAAAGAAAGGCTAGCACATTTCTAAAACCATGCATCTAAATCGTATGTTTTGCAGTGGAAACAGATGATCTTGTCTCAGTTTATTTTGTGGCAGAGCCGCATAGACATACAACTAGCAATATAACCCAATCTTCCACTTTGAATGTCAGGATTTTGGTCCAGAAAGCAAAGTGGTTTTCCCGTTATCCCCTAAGAAGTATTTCTGTATTGTAGCAGAAGTGCCACCTAGAACAATCAATCCCTACATGCAACTTTATAGCCTGCAGTAGTGCAACTAAAAGCCCTGCCACAGTTGCCTCTTAAGCTGAAGATCTGTGCTGGTCTGGCTGCATGGGACATCCTTGCTCAAGGAAGGAAGAAGATCACCACCACACCCCAAACCCAGTCTTTCCCCATACACAGTGCCACTGCTCTCTGAGTATTAATAAACCAGGTGTTGAAAGCAAGGCTCAGCCTGAGGCATGCTCAGTGCTACACTTGTCGCTTGACCCACCTCCTCATCCTCGAGATTAATTAGGCCTGGCCCCTCCCTGCTAAATTGCCTCTCAGGCACATTGCTCAGTCTTCCTCCTCTTGCCTCTGGCATATTCACTCACTAACTTTTTATTTCAATGTTCATGTTTTCCAGTTTGTAAGGCCCTCCACTCATTTTCAGTAGGCTGCCCCAAGAACTCTGTTCCAGTAATGGGACGTGGGGGAGGAAAAATGTCTGGAACGAGGGAGGATGAGCACAGCTGGGTTGGGATAGGGAGTTGGAGCTTCCAATCTCCTCACTCTTTGCCCTCTAAATCTTCCCCATTATGCTGTCTCGGGTGAAATGCACTAGCTGGGCTGAGAGACATCATCACTTCTGATCTGCAGATGCCCTCTCACCCCTGGGTGCTCATGTGAGAGATGCAAGTTCAGACATTCTCCATGTAGCCAGCTGTCCCCTAACCCTGGCTGGAGCTTACATCTAGGGACACAGCTGTGATATTTGGCTACAGGAAAGGTCTCTATGCTCTAAATCCTGCCTGGCAAAAGAGGATAACCTGAGGAATAAACCTTCCCCACATTTTACCAGCTAGCTGGCATAGTGCTATGTAACTGCTGCCATTCCTTGCCTTAAATGCCTTCATCTTTCTGTGTATCACCTGTGAAGGTCAGGCACCTCACCCAGATCTGAGGATCACACTTTCAGGTCGGCACACCCTTGGCTAAGTTTAAATTTTTGCTCCTGTCTCCATCCCTGTTCATTTACGCCATCTGGAAAGACTGGAAGCTGTTTGGGCCGATGCCTGCCATTTGCTACATGCGTACTGCAAGAAGCTCAGCTGAACCTTAATTGAGATCTCTGGATGCTGTTGTAATACAAAAAGTAAATATTAATTAGTAGGATCAGCAGATCCAGTACCAGACATATTGCAAGTCACGCCCCCACTATATTTATACATGCTGATATGTGAATGTGCCTGCAATGGTTAATACCTCCACATATCTGTCTGTACTCTCTGTTTTCCAGGTAATACCCATTCCTTTCATAATCGTGTCACTTAATATCCTCACTAAGACAAAACATTCTGTAACACAGTAGCACGTGTTTGGGCAGAATAGTGAAATTATCTTTGAAATGTAGCACAGATGGAATGATCAGATGACGAGTCTCCTTTCCATTTCTCTAAATTTCTACTGTGGCTACTGTGTTTTAATATTCTAAGCCATCAACGAGTTCATTCTTCATGCCTGTGATGAACTAAGTTATGTTCGCTGCTATCTGATTCTTGTGTGCAAGTTGCACATTCCAAAGAAAATCCATAATGGAAAACATAATTGCAGTAACAAGCACCCTAGAGGGATGCAAAATTCCTCCAGAGGATCATCGGGGGTTAATTGGGCTCTTCTTTGCACAGTTCCATTCCTATTCATATCGGCTGAGCACTAGAGGGAAAGCAATAAAATTACCAGCTAAAGCCCAGGTTCCTGCCTGTTCAGTGTGCCACTCTAACTCCTAAGACAGAGCTCTGATTGTATGGCTGAGCCAAACAGGACGGCTGTTTTTAACACCCTTCTAACTTATGGTAACCATTAACTACAACCTGACTTCCCATTACAACATACCACTGTGAACACCTATTAGCAGCTAATTGAATCATCTAAAAATGGTCATAATTCAAACCTGTGCTTGTGTTTTCATAATGGTTCTCACAGCTTTTGCTGTAGTGCAGGAGAATATGCAAATCAAGGCTCTGTTTTAAAGCTCATGCTAAGATGGAAGTTTAAATGGAAATCTAATGGAGTGACAAAGCGGAATAAAACCATATTGCATTTTTGATGTTACCCATGAGACATGATAGGAGAAACTAATAACAAGGCTCCCTATCTCTAAACATTTTCCAGCTGTGAGCCACTAAAGAGCCAAAAGACCTCTCTGAGTCAACACCAAACAAATGCATACACTCACATCGTAATTTTCTGCAATTTCTATTCACAATTTTGAGCTGTACAGCATTTTTCATTCTCCCTTTTATTTAAAGAAACATAAGTATTTCCTCTCAGAGGCATCATGGGTTGTTTTCCTACCCACTATATCCTGAAGCCTTCAATTTTATTGTAGTTCTTTAAACATGATTATGCTTTTATTGTATTATGAAAGGCAACAAAGTACCTGTTTGCATAGTGCAAACAAGCACAGTGTTATTGACAGGTTTGAGCATATTTGCTGCCACGGATTTTTAATTTGCCTTACAGCCTTATAAAGAGTTTTCATTAAACCCATGAAGAAGTGGTTAGGTGCTATTTTGTGTAGAAATATGGCTACTTCCGATTAGCATAAATTTTCCTAAACAGGCAAATTACTTTAAACCATTTACTTAAACTGAAAGCAGAATATAGTTCAGCAATTGTAAGAGAACTGTTGAGAGCAGATAAAAAAAGACATTACACCTCAGACAGAGGCTATCGAGTCTCCAGGGAAAAGACCTGCTCCCTTTTGCTTAGTTATGGAATCATGGTGCTTTCAGGCCCTTGCAATGCAAAGCAAGGTGCAATCACTTAAAGCTCACTCAGGTGTCATTGGGGTTTGCATCAGTTAAATAAATCCAAACTCAGTGGGAGGGTGGAGGAGGAGGAAGGGATTTAGGCAAAACTATGGCAGCTCCCTCCTACAATGAAGCACCCAACCACAATCAAGTCTGTCTAATGTAGATATCTATTTGCACAAAGAGTGAATGTCCTCAATATGTTTGTGTGAAGCACTAACCCTGTCCCACCACACCCTTTTTACACATTACCCTCTGGTCAGCCCAGAAAAGGGCTGCTCAGATCTGCAGGGTTGGCCTCATTGCAGGACACACCTGGCATGAGGTGTGACCCACAATCTGCATTCACTCTGCTGGCTCACACATCACGTTCTTCTCATGTTTATTAGATGGGTCAGATCCTTATGTCTTGCATCAGCATCTGATGCACAGTGTAGCCTTCTTGGAATAGCCATCAATTTTCAACCGAAGAAGTTTTAAATCACCAGCCATTTGTCAGACTGTTTCCCACCACTTAGCACAAAACATTTTGATGGATAGAGAATGCTGGATTGTCTCTCCAGTGAATGTACAAGAATTATGTGTTTTACATGGGAGATGGGAATTCTTTCCCTCAGACACACATGTGCAGCCCTGCTGGCTTTCTTGGAAGCTGCATACATACTTCTGAGCAGACAACCACCACATTACTTCTCATATGCTCAGAGATTGTGCTAGGTTTCTCCAGCAAGATTAATAGTGTGCCAAAAATAAGCAACTGAACCCTCATTTAGGCAATTCAAAAAACAGTATTTTGAATGTCCACTCCCTAGACCTTTGTTTCAGTCCTCACTTCAAACATTATAAAATCTGCATTTGTTAAGAACCCTCAGAATTTGCTGAAGCAAGTAGCACAGGGAAGGCAGTGGCTGGGGCATCTATGGCAATTGTCCTCTGGCTGCCAGATGGGCTTGCAACATGTATGTGTGTGTCTCTCCCCAGTTTTGGGAAGACCCTACTGCCCTTGTTACCACCAGAGCTCTAAGAATTTCTTCTACTAATCAAGCAGGGAGGACTTAAAATGTTTTTAAAGCAGGAGACCTTGTGCAGTTGCCAACAGAGACAATGACCAAGGTACCAGTGATGCACAGAGTTGGCAGCAGTGAGCTACAGAGGGGCACGGCTGCAATTTGAGGCATATTTCAAGAACCAACCTGTTTGCCATATAGAAAGGCTCCTGCCATTGTGAAAAATGTCCTCATCCTATCTCCTAAACTGTAATAAACTACCAGGTTTCACATTTTTCATTCTAGCATAGACATTAAAAAAAACCTCCTGAGAACAGGAAAATCAAGGGCAGAAGCAGACTGTGTGCCAGTCATTCTTTCATTTAGTCCCCACACAGTGGAAGAAAGGAAATGTTTTTTAAATTTTCAACTCTGACCTACTAAGCCATAGGGTCATGACCCCCATTTGGGAAAATCTCTATTTTCTCCTCTTCCTCCTCCCTCTCTCTCTCTCTGTCTCTCTCACACAAACACACACACTTGCATGCCATGAAAACATTATCATAATGTCTGCTGACAAAACAATGCCTGAAGATATGTGTCAAATGCAAGCATCCAAATAACAGAGCCAACAAAGCATTAATTTCAATTTCAAACATAGGTTAATAAAAAAAACCAAACCAAAAAGACGTACATTTTTACTAGACAGGCAGTGCAGCATTACATAAATTGACTGAAAATGACTGAAAATGAAATAAAATGACAGCACCCAAGAGTAACCATTAATTCAGGGTTCTTTCCTTTCCAAGTCTTCATTCATTTTTCTTCCCTTGACTAAATACTTGTATTTTTCTTCTCTCTTTTAGATACTATCTTTGGCTATTTCTTTACCTCTCTTTTCCATATTTGCTTGACTTTCCTCTCATTTTCTGTGGAGCCTAACTCTGGGTTCCCCACGGAATTCATTCACAGTCGAATGTTTCTTAGTCAGCAAAACCTTCCACATCATCACGTTTTTCAGTGCAGTTCCTCCAGCTTTCATTATACCCTTGGGCTAAGGACCATGTGAGCCCCCAGTCCGGGGAAAGGAAGTTCACTCTTCCTGCCGTCCATGACAGCTGCCTTCAAGCACCCCAGCTGGCTTTCTTGAGCCCAGAATGGGAAAACTACAGTCTAGGTTCAATCCATGAGCAAATTTCTTGCTCCTCTCAGACCTGCCATGCTGTTCAGAATTTCTGTCCTGGGTCCATTACTAGGAAGGCCCAGGTTGTCATCTACAGAGAGCTCCTCTTCACTGGGAGACAGCAACAAATAGAGATAAACCCAGCTCAGCCCTAGTACACCCAGATAGACCATAAATCTGATGCAGAGATCGTACTTATGGATGTGTTTCTCCCTCCCCTTTCTGCATCTGTGTGTAGCTGCCCCTCCTGCTTTGAAAAGGAGCAAAATGTTAGATACCATCCCTGAAGAGCAATTCAAATTCCTGAGCTAAACTTGAGGAAAAATGTCCCTGCTTATCATGTTATTGAAATACACTGGCTCCATGTAAATTCTCAGTTGACTAATATTGATTCCATAATATTTACTGTTGATCACTTTCAGGTCTTGCTGCTTTCCATCACTACTGATGGTAGAAAAGCATTATTTTTCTAGCATGTTACTGTTAGTCTTCAGTGTGCTGTTCTCTATCATCTTTTGGAATGCCTTTTTCATATAAAGAAATTCGTATTGTTTATCGCCTCCAGAACTCAAAAAACATGGTGTTTGCTAGCCCAGAAAATATCCACTGGCCCTTGAAAACTCATGGCCAGGCAGCATCACACATGTTTGTAATGTATTCATGCCAGTCCCAGCAGGAGCTCATGTGCAGGTGCAGGTTAAAAGCTCACTTTGGTCCTTTTCACCATAAAGCATTAAATCTCTGGATCCCTTAATACTCCCACCCAGCCTCACAGCAGGCATGTCTGAGGAGACATTAGTGTAGTGCTTGTAGTGCTGCTGAGGTACTTAGTTAAGCGTTCCCCTTTTGGGCCTCATTTTTGCTACTATGCACAATAACGCTCAAGGCTATGCAGCTGCACTCCAGTTCATGCAGGATCAGGTTCCCCTGCCCTCTTTCTCCTGGCTTAGCAATTCTATTTTTTTTTTATTTTTCCTTTTCTGCCCTACACTCATACATGAACATTTCAGAGCACAGAGCACCATTAAGCTCCAATAGTACATGCACAAGCATTTCATAGCTCTCTGCACAGCCCTTTTGCCAGTCTTTCCTTTCAAAGAGGCTGCTCCAAGAGTTGCCTGGAGCCAGTGAAAGTCTTCCCGTTCGCCTTGGATCAGGCCCAAAGCGAGGGACACATTTAGATGGGAATGGAGGCACTAACGAAAGGCAGCTTTCCTGCCAGCAGGCAAAATGCAGGGAGACCTACATGGAGAAAGGAGTATTTGAGGGTCAGACTTGAGAGACGAGCCATTGTGTGGCGGATGCGCCGCCAAGCAATCTGTGCTCTTCGTGACTTCCATTCGAGCAGCCTGTTGAGGCACTCAGCTCTGGCTTTGAACCGCGAGGTGAAGACAGAGTATGGGCACTGCCTCACTTTTTTTAATCCGCCAGATTTATTTGTTTAATATATTTTTGCTGTCTTGTTTATTCTTTTTATAAATCTTACTATAACAAAGCAGGATTTTCTTAAATGGCAGTGGAAAATATGTCAACTGATGATGTTTGGGAGAGTCAAAAAGAAACCCAAGTAAAAGCCTGTATTCAAATGTTGTGAATGGGCAAATGGGTATTGTTCTTCTCACTCCCTTCTTTTTTTTCTGGATGCACCAGGGAGCCCAGGAAGAGATGTCTCAGAGCAATTCTTTCCATCTCTTTACCAACAAACAGAGCAATACAAGGGTCTTCACAGTCCAGCAGTTCCTACTGCCTGTTACTCAATAACTTGCAAACACACACTACTTTAGCACCACCCAAGTCAAAACTTAGTCCTCAATCAATGCAGATTGTCCATGGCTCTCTCTTTCTCATAATGCTCTTTCTTGAAAATAGTTTCATTGGAATGATTTATGTACCTTGTTTAGATCTCAGTTCTTTCCACTCACATTAACATGCAGCAAATATAAATGAACTATCTCATCCAAAAGAAAATCCAACAGATCCTTTTATCAGAGTTGTAAGATGATGTGTTTGGATGAATTGTCTAGCAGGGTCCTGACAGAGCTCTGGTTTGTTTAATTTTCAGCTGTTATCTGGAAGCAGAAGTAGAAAAAATCATTAGTTATATTAGCAGTTGACACCCAGACGGGGGAAGAAGAAAGAAAACAAGAAATTTATAGGGAAAAGGGAAATCAATTGAGAAGGATTTGAGAATTAGATAAGCATTATCCAAATGATACAAATTTATAATTACATATATCAACAAGCAGACTGATTACTTACCAAGTTTTATAATTACATATATCAACAAGCAGACTTACCAAGCTGGGATAACTTAATGCTACCTTGGAAGATACTCTGCATGGAATAACAATGGTAATACCTTGTACCCAGAAAATGGGTTGTCTGTTCTTTACATAGTATTTCAAATGCTGTAGAAATTCACAGAGACATGGAGATCACAGCAGGGGGAAAGTAACTACCACTGAACAGGAAAGAACACAAATGATGGAAAGACTTAAAGCACTATTATTGCATGTGCATTTTGCCCCTCCAGGCTAATGAGAAGAATTGAGCTCAACTACTTAATGACCACAAATCTTCTGCAGTGCTCTGTTCTGGCTCATTGTGTACATAAATTATGGCTTCTGAATGGTACGCAAAGTACAGCTCACTGCAACCCAGATTTATTTACATGAGCAAAAGAAGAGGCAATATCTAGAAAAAGGTAGCTGTCGTGTGAGGTAGCTCAGGAGCATCACTCCGTGGTGGAGTCCATGTGTGTTACAGGGTCTGTGTATGTGCCAGAGGCACAATTGAGCCTCCCTGCTGGAAAGGCTTTCCTCAGCACTGCGAACTCTTGCACTGTGAGCCATTGCAAAGTCCCAGAGATCTGCAGAGACTGGGTAAGAGGCAGTGAACCTTGTAAGTGCCACTACTTAGCTGGAGAAAATCTGGCATATCACAGCTGGTGTGCATGGGCAAAGGATTCTGTCCATACCCAGCTTGAAGACCATCAGACAGACATCAAATTAATATCTGAGCCTTGAATTGCCAAGTAAATTTCCTTGGCTGCAGTCTACTATTAGTCCCCGGCTCACCATCACCAGTTCATAGTTCCCTGTCCTCCCTGTCCTCCATTTCCAGTGTCAATGCTGCAGAGGCTCCTGTCCCATGCTCACTCCCTTTGCCTTTTTTTTCACCCTCACAGGCTCCCTGCCTCTATCACAATCCCTGGGCACATCCTAGTCTTTCCTCTTCTGCTCTCGGAGTCTGCAGAAAAAAAGTAATTACAAGGTCTCCTTTTTTCCAAAATACTCACAGATTCTCGTCCCAGACATTCACTTCACGATGAACCAAGCACTCCTGGAAACCACCACACCTCTGAATACTACTGGGGTTTTTGTCTTGCAGCCCTAAAGATATTCTCTACAGTAAGTATAGCAATACAAACCTATGTTATGATGATAAATGTCCAAAAATCATGTCAAAATCTCAGAATGCTGCCATGAAGGTCAAAGCATGATTGGAGTGCCTCAGCACATTTTGGACAGAAGTCTTGAGCTTAACCTCCCATGAAGGTCAAAGCATGATTGGAGTGCCTCAGCACATTTTGGACATCTTGAGCTTAACCTCTCTAGGTGGATATTCTCCACAAGCTGTCCTGAGCTGCTTAAGCAGAGGTGACACAGTGAAACCTCCAACTTGGTGCCATGGGCAGAGTATTCCATGGCTGTAGAACAGCCACAGGGAATAGGATAATACAATGGAAAAATCACTTGTTTGTGGTTTTCTTTTCTAATCGTTCAGTGGATTATTTAGGATTTGTACTCATTTGCAAGGGTCTTGGGTTGGCAATGGCCAACTGAACACACCTTTGGACACCTCCACCCTCGCCCTGTTATTGTGTTCCCAAGATGCAACTCATCGGGATTTGCCCCCCTTGTCTCATTTCTTCCTCCTCCAAGATAAGAAAGCACAAATGTCCAGGAGCTTTACTGAGGTATCTGCGCAGGCCATCAGATATCTCACATGCTCCATGCTGGGTTCCAGTATGGGCCCCATTTTGGGTTATAGTCAGGCTGTGTCCACAACAGTGAACTAGACCATTATGGCATTGGGACCAAACATCCAGGCCGGTTGGAGGGAGGCCAGAGAGCAGTGGGCTAGTGAATGAGCCTCCTAAATAAGGTGGCAGCCAGCAAACCAGCCACTGGATATGGTGCCTGGAACACTCCTACTGCCAGACCAGATCCAAAAATTGTTCAGAGAGATTATCAGCTGCAATGGGACATGCTCATGCCAGAGCATGTGCTAGCAGTGTGCTAGCACAGGCTGTCATCTCCCAGGGCCAAAGAAAGCTGCCAGGCCTTCTTGTATAGAGAAGACTAGCATGGACTGAGTTTCAGAGTCTGACTTTTCTCCCTCTGAATAATGATAAAACAGCATCCTAGAATGTGGCAGCCACAGAACTAGAAAAGGTTTGGGCTGCATTCTCTCCCTGGAAATGTGGGAAGCTATATACTGAGTATTTCCTTCCCACTTGGTCTCCCCAAGGTGAGATGAAATCCATCAGCCTTTTGTCTTCATCCAATCTGCTTGGGATAGGTATAAAAATATACTTGATTGCTTTCTTCAGTAAAATTTCTTTGGTTTTAAGGTTACTTTCAAAGTTTGTTCAGATTCTTCAAGACTTCTTCACCCATGCATCTTTCTCAGTATAAATATGTTTTTACTAACATGTTTTGACAAATGACACTCAGAATTTGCCTCCCTGATGCCACTGAAGTTTAGAAGTAGCTGAATGCAGCTTTGCATATATATATGTTAAGGACAAAAAGCTTTCTCTCAGACCCGCAGAGTTAAACATGGAACAAAATATATGGCAGATAGAAATACCTCGCTTTGTTGTAATTCACAAGTGATTCTCTCAAAAGCAGAGTTGTCTACCTGCATAGGACTAGTATCACAAGAGGAGCAGTAGATCCAAAACTGAGTCTGACTTTACAGACATTCTGGCCAAATGTTTTCTTCCAGCCCTAGCTGGCTCATCCACAAAAGCTGCAATCTCTACTCCCCTTACCTACTGCTACCACTGCTACCAGCCACAGATCTTTTATTTCAAGAGAGTCCTCGGGCATCCTTTGAACATTGCACCCAAGTAGCTCGAAGTATTTAAATTACAGGGTTTTTCTAAACCAGCTGATTTGACTGAAACGGTTCAAGAAGCTTTTATTTCAGCAAATCTTGCAGGAGATTGAGACGGACATTCAGAAGACAGATAGTGATCTGCAGCTGAAATTGCAACATCTCCCATAGATGTAGCTCTTTGCTCAGCACCCTAGTTATTAACACAGTATGTTCCCAGTTGGAGGACAGATTTCCTGGGGCACCACCTCTTGCACCTTCCCACATGGGTGGAGTTTGCAAGGAGAGGAAGTGCAGGCTAGGCAGATATGCCTGAACTCTCTTGCTCTAACACATCTCCTTTGCCACTTTTTAGAGCCTCATCTGGCTTTTTAGAGAGACTACTAACCTTACCTCCCACTACTGAGTCTCCTTAGATCATTGCAGCTGCTCTCAAAGGAGCTGAGGCTGTGAAGGGTGTGGAAAGGACAAGAACAGACCCCAGAAAAGCATGCTTCATCCTTCCCCTTCCTCCCTGTTCCTGCCCAGGGCTGGCAGCACAAATAACACAGTCCCGACCTGCTCATTCCCACAGATGGAGCAGTGTCTCAGGCAGTGGCAATGACTGAAGAAAAGGCTGTAAGACAGAGAGGGAGGAGGAAAACATATCTAGGATCTGGCACTTTCTGCTTCCAACTCAGACTGTCCTCAGGTTGATCAGAGCAGTCGTGGAATCTGCTGAGCCTGGCAGGGCAAGTGAGGCACGCAGAGGCAGTGGCAATGGGGGCAAGGAACGTAACCTATTTTGAGAAACCCAAAGAAAGGGGAAAGGGGAAGGTGAGTAAGGCTGAAACCTCAAAGCAGCACCTTACACATCTGTCTTCTTCCACATTTATTTCTAAACATCATCCTTGTGCTGAGCTCACCCCTCAGAGAGGGAATTGGCTGACGTAAGTGTGAACTGAAGTGCCCATGCTACAGCTGGGGCTCTATGACTTGTTTCTCTCTGCAGTTTATCTACACACTCACTGCTTTGCCACTTATTGTTTTGCACCATGTACATTTCAGGATATCTCTATCACTCTCCTAGCTTATAAGCCCAATAGAGCAGTTGCTGTGCTGCCAGGACTCTATTTGCTTGCCTTTGTCTACCATTTCCAATACAACTGGCATGAATGAATAAAGAGAAATGCCACAACACTCCTAGTCACCGATATCCTCCTTTCCTGCTGAACATCATTGTTCATTAGGTGATAGAAGATATTTTGGTATTGGAAGCAGAGTCATATTCATCTGTATTTCAGACTAACATGACATCAGTGAAATCACAGTCCAGACTGCAAGGTTTGGGTTTGTCTGCTTGCTGCTGGCAACAGGATCAGTGAGTAGTTACCTAACCAAGGGCCAAACACTGCATTGCTCAGGCACAGAATGGGGTTTTCAAAGTGCCTGGGGAACTTCAGTTCCTAATGAAAATAGCACTTGTACCCACAGCCTCACAGCCTCACTCAGAGTTGTCTTTGGCTTTAACAGCAGATAGGGGCAGAAGGACCTAGAGTTCTCTGACTCACATGTCTGTCCTGTCCCATAGACACTTCAATGAGGGAAAAGGTCACCCAGAGCCCTAACATGCAACCAAGAGCAGAGAATACTTTATAACCACAGACTAGTCACTCTGAGTGCTGAGCACCTCTCAAAGGTAACTGTATTTTGTCTTCACAGAAGTGTCAAGAGATGGGAGAAATATTATCAAAAGGTGGGTTTCTGGAGCACAGACAAACATCTAATGCATCAGGCTGAAAGATTACAACCCACCTAGGGTTTTATGGGTCAAAAGAAGAAAATAGAAAGGAGGGGTCAGCAAGTAAAAGTGAGCATAACTCCATTAAATTATCACTAGATACTATATATATAGATTTGGCCCAGTTGAAAAATTACCTACAGGTTGGTCACAAAGTTTAAAAGATCTTAATCCATGAGTTTTAATAAATGAAGTTGAAAATACTTTCCTCCTTTTCTTTGTGTTATTTTTTAACTCAAAATTGATGTCTACTTTGAGCTGTCATTCAAACTATGATTTCAAGGACAACAAGAGATGGAGTAAAAGCCAAAGAGGTTCAGCCATGAAATCAAGTCCTATAGGACTACTGAAAGAACAGGACTAGGGGGTTGGCTGGTGCAAGGTGCCTTCAATCCTTTCAAGCCACTGACTTCCACCTTCTGAGGCAGTTCTTTTTCAAGCCCCTCATCAACTCTTTGGAACCTTACTGCCAAGATCACAAAAAGTTCCTGGCCCTAACTGGAACTCTTATGTAGTATTGAAAAACCAAAAAAATAAAAGGTAGAGGAAACTTTCTTTGTCCTGCGAAATGCAGAGAAGCCAGAGAAAGGGAATCAGAAATAGCTTTTTTGCACCACCAAAAAAGAAGGCTGAGACCTCCACTTGTGTGACAGCTGAAGACTCTAAGACATGTAAAGTAGCTTGTGGCAACAGCCTGAAAGTGTCTTGCAATATCGTGTCCTCATTTTGCCTGGACAGATGATGAAATGGTGTTGCACTAACTCGGCGCTCACTGCGGGCATTGTGCTGCAGCTCCACAGGCTGTCATTACGTGGGGTGCTGCCTCCTGCCTCTGCTGCCTACACCTCCAGGGCTGAGGGCACAGGCAAGGGACAAACTTTCTGCTGGTGTAAAATGGCAGAGCCCCATCAGATTCCCTGAGACCTCACTGATTTACAGCAGCTGAAACTATGGCCCCTGCTATGCTTAAAGTCTGAGACAGGCTTTCATTGGACACAAAAGAATACACTTTGGGACGCTTTGAAACCTGTGCTGTGCGCAAGCAAGGAGCTAAATGATTCCCAAGATTTTCTGTGAGCCATGTACAAGCACACATTGTGCACCGAGTGCAAGCAGGCTTCACCAGACACACAGACACAGAATATGCTCCCTGGGATGTGCCAGGGTGAAGAAGAGATTTCTAAGTCACTTCATTTTTACTGGAAACTCTGCGCCAGTCCTCCCACATACAGCGCAGTGTGCACTCCTCGTAACCAGCATTGTCTGAACTTGTGGTATTTTAATAAACCTTCCTGCCAAGCCAAAGACGCTCTAAGACACATCACCTTTGTCCAGAGGAGGATCCCGGCTGCAGCGAAGTCCAGAGAGCGTGAGCTCTGCTACAAACCAACACGTAGGTATGTTAAACGAGTTCTATTAAAAATGACTGCTCTCCGTACTGCCTGGAGTGGAAGGGGGCACAGGCTGTTTAGAGAGTGCACACGAGAGTGACAGATTGCAACAAAAAATCCTTTCACTGTACACAGAGGAAAATGAGACAGTACAAATGAATGCTTCTTTTTTATTTCATAGGGACAGGTTGGCAAAAGCAGATTATTGGGATTGGGCTGCACAGAAGAGAGGAATTCTCTTATTTTTCTGGAATCACGATTCATCTTCATTATTCAGTCACTCAAGCTTCCTTGGAAAGAGAGTGCCACTGAGTTATGGCAGTCATAGACTAATTCAGCTGAAAAATATACGTATAATAATGAAAGAAAGTAAAGCTGGTCTTCTTGTGCAGCCCTACCAAGAGACAGCCAGACAAAAGTATAAAAAAATTGACTGTCTGGCCAAGAATGAAATTGCTGGCAAGTCTGGTTTCAACCCTGCTATTAGCTTTCTTGCAGCTGCTTCAACTACCCAAGCAGTACTGAGATAAGTGCATTGTCTGAAGTCCTTTTTCTTTCTAATTGGGGGTAGTATATTTATTTGCATACAGCCTATTTCTGATTAAAACCTCATCGGAAAGAACTTAGGAGCTAACAGTCAGCCACCTTAAACAAAACAAAATAAAATTAAACAAAATCCAAGGTTTTTGATTCCAAGCAAGGCACCCAGAAGCGTTCCTGCGTTTCAGGATGAGCGTCGTGCTTCCTCTGTGGGCAGAGGCCTCTCCAGCTGCATCGCACATGGGGCAGCTCTGCAGTGCCAAAGGGAGGACACAGGTGGCTGCACAGGGAGGTGGCCGCTGGAGCCGATGTGCTCTCGCAATCTCTTCCCTTTGTGCAACAGATGGTTGGGTAGAAAAGAGTGGCAGGGGTGGATCTGCATACCCCATGCTCCTGTCCTAGTGCTGCAGGCACCTCCTTGACACCAGGAGCTCTCTGAGCATCAATGTTGTGTGTTTCTGGGGGGAGAGGGGGGACTGGGCTAAAGGCTGGCTTGCACCTTGCCCCTGTCCCAGGAAGATCACATCTGAGTGCTGATGGATCGGGACAAGACAGGTCATGCTCAGAGTCTGACCCTCAGGAATACGTTTCAGACCTGATCTAATGATAAAGTGTGACATTATGCCAGCCTTCAGGCCCTCTCAGCTCACAGGCATGCCATGAAGGTTTCCTCTCTTTGGAGGTGTAAAGCACTTCTGTTGCAAGCCCAGTAAAAGAAGGTACTGTCTCGGGGTGGAACAGAAAAGGTTGTGGAAGATTTGCCAAGAAAGTGCCTGTGCTCTTCTCGTTCCAAAACACGGCAGGGCTTAAAAAAAATTGAAAAGTTTCAAAAGGCATCCAGCGATTGTTTTTTAAGAAACAAAAGAAGCACTTATGGGTTAGGTTTTCCAAGTTAACTGCATTAGTAGATACACTAAACAGACAGCTTGATCTGGATGAGTCACACAGCAGAAAAGGAACAATGACCTGTGTGTTCCCCCAGCAAAAATAGTTCAGTTTTTTGCTGTCAATAAAGACTTTTTAAAAATATAATTGCATTTGGGCAGTCAGTTGGGAGGGTGTGGCTATTAGAAGATCACCCCCTCCCCCAGGGAGTCAACTATTTGCCAGTGTGTCAGAATTTCAGGATACCCTAAGGCAGGCCACAGCACCTTAAAATAACTTCAACACACCTCATACCATGCCTGGATGTTGAATCAGCCCAGAGATGTCAATCACATACTGCCATTCATGGGAGAATCACCTCAGTTGCTCTGAACCTCACTTCTGAACTCACAAATTCCCTTCACAGGAATCAGAGGACGTGTGGGTATATGTGTGTGTGCTTGTGTGTGCCTGTGTGTGTAATTCCTCAGTCTTCACAATAACAATTCCACCCTTTCAGCCTCCTTGTTGGGAAACAGCCCTTGTAGAACAGCAAGTTCCTCTTTCACAACAGCTGCTGAAAGGAGGCAGCACAGCTTGGCAGTGGCAGTAGGAGACAGCAAACCTGAGTCTTCCCCTCAGAAGTTTATAGGGCTTTTGCAACCAACAGGCTGTCAGTGTGATTTAACCCCATCTAGTAATCCTCAGCTTGGCCCCTTTAACTTGTTCAGAAGTATCTGTTTATGAGATGAGCAGGTCTCAGTTCCCTGAGAGCTTTTCTTGAGACACTAGGTCTGGTTTTCAGAGGGTCTAAGGTTCCCCTGGTATTACATTGCACACTGCTGTGGTTGTTGCTGTGGTGGATATTTATCTGCACTGGAACACTATCCCACAGACCAGGATTCTGCTGTGCTGGATCCACATGCGCTCTAAACCCTTACTGACTTCAGTTCACTGCTCAGCTTCCCTTGAGAGCAGTATCCACATACAGCACCCAAAAACAATTATACAAAAGAGATACTATTTGTTGAACTATCTGCCACAGTCCCTCATATCTTGTTTTTTTCCAGCTGTAAACTAAGAGTGAATACAGATGCGCAAAGTGCTGTGGGATGCCTAGGTGGGTGCTGAGCACTTTGTGCACACAGCACAGTATGCATTGCATTGCTCTTCAGTTTAGGAACAGATGATTTTCCATGCTTCACTTTGCTGTCACACCATCCCTGAAGTTGTCATCTAAGAAATCACATCAATTCCCATGGAACTAAGTCCAAAAAATGACTTGCACATGCAAATAAACCCGGATTACTATGTTATTCTTTCTGGGATATAAACAACCCACTGCTTCGTATTAGGGCAAGATTCACGGTGTCAGAGATTAACTTCAAGATTTTGTTGCGGACTAAGAAGCCCCGAGGTTGGAGAAATTGCCTTAATTTGTGCAGACCACTAGGTGGAAGTGCTGCTCCATCTCAGCCCTGTCTTCCTCAAGGCCTCTGGAAGCAGCAGCCAGAACTAGAGCAGCCCTTGACAAAATCTTGTTCCTAAGGAAGCAAAAGATGTCGAACCAGAAGCCTCGGTCCTCCTTTTTTGCAAGCAGAGATTCGGTTCCAGTGCCCCCAAGTATCTCATTAAACATATATCAAAATCAGCATATAATGAAATTACAACAGCAAGGCTTGTGACAGTGAGGCATAAATCCTAGAGTGTGCCTTCAGAACGAGAGACAGAGGAAATTATCAACCGGGCCATAACACAAGCCATTTGTGAATTATTAGTAATTTATAATGCATTTTTAGGGGAGAGGGCAGAACCTGGTGAAATGAATGGGCTTTCTTGGCTTTTCTCTAAAATAATAAATATCTTTTCTATCCCATTTGCCCTCTCCCAATTCCCAGCTTCTAGCCTCTGCCTGTAAACCCGCTCAGCATGAGGTAACACTATAGCTCCTTCTTCTGCTCTCCCCAAAACGAATTATCTCTTATAGCAGCTGGTCAGGACAGCACATGCCTGAAGGCAAGTTCCAGGGGTAAAGTGTTGCCCTAAGTTTGTCTGCTCAAAGCCATGTGCCCTGCAGTCTCGCTCAAAGCTGACCTAGTAAAACCAGACAAACAACTCATCTCCCTCCTCTCTATCTGCCTTCTGTGCTCTCATTCTCTCACCTCAGCGATTTCATTTTGCTCACTCTGAAATCCTGGGACCACCAGGCACTTCATATGTCCCTCACAGGCCAAAGGCAGAGCAGGGTAATCCTGAAGGGAAACACAAGAAAAATGCCAACACAGGAGGGTTAAAGGCAGGCTGAGCCTAGCAAGCATCGTCTAGACTTTCAGTCTCATGATTCAGTGTGTCTGATGTAAAAGTATTTAAATAAGAGTTATGTAAATAGCATGGCAGACAGATAGATTATTTAATATAATCAAAGTGAGATAAGGCCCAGGCCCCAATCCTTCCCTGAAGTAAGGCTGCTTTGTGCCATCCTCACAATGCAAACAGCCCTGAGGCTGGAAGACCCAGCCAAGGGAGGATCACCCCAGTGCAAGATCATCTCCTGGCCTGCCACCAGCACAGCAGCTCCTGCACAGCTCCTCATCCCTAAAGCCAAGAAAAGGGGATTCATGAGAAACCTCCATATCCAGCTGGTCTCCACTGCCATATTAGCACCTGGAAACACTGTCATTTGGGATCATTTGGAGCAGACTTCCTCTGAGCTACACTGGAGGCTTCTACCTGCAACTGAGACAGCTGAAGACTGCAACCAGTGATAATAAAATGAGCAAACTTATTCCTCACCTCTTCACCTTCCAGCAGGGTTAGCCTCAAAAACAGAGTTGAAAATGGCTCATCAGCTAGAATAGAACTTTCCTCTCATTATCCTGTTACCACCTTTAGCATATTCATCTGAGTTTTACCTTCTTTTTAATGTCCCAGGGCATGTCTGCACCACAGCAGCTGCATGTAGGATGGGTCCTGCTGAGCTAGCTTCCAATCTCCTTACTGGGGGACTGATAGCAGTGTAAACACAGAAGCAGAGGGTTGCTACAGTCTGCAAAACCTGCTGAAGAAGCCAACACAAGCAGCCAGGACCCACAGCATGGCACACAGGAGCGAGGCTCACTCAAGTTTGCTGACAAGGAGCAGGAGCTGCTGCAGTGCAGAGGTGCCCTCGTGTGATGTAATTGCCACCAGCTCCCTTAGGACACAAGGCATCCCACTAGGTTTGTTTTAATGTCACAGTGAGGTGACGCCACTTTGATGCTGCCCCTCTGTTTCCCGTTAAATATATAGGCCTGAATTGACCATCCCTGTGCTGAAATCAACACACAGGCTTAGCAAACTTAAGTAAAGTTTAAGTAAGGACTGTGCTGCTGGCAATTTCCACAGCACCACACCCTCTTACCTCTTCTTCCCATTCAGGTCACTCCTAACTCTTCTGACTACATCTTTTTTTTCCCCCTTTTTCTTAAGTTACTTGGTATCTGCTCCATCTAATCTTCTCATCCTCTTTGAATAGGACCAACCATTTCTCCTTCCAGAGACAGCCTGACCCACAGATCATCCTTGCATGATTATGTCAGTCAAAGAGAGTTTATTTGGGTTTTTTTTTAAGACAGGAGAGTTAAACGTATCAGGGACAGGTGCACTGAAGTGTAAATGTGCTTTGTACAGGTTCACCATAGTCTCCCTTCCATGGGGAATGCAGGGGAGTTGGAGCAGCACAATGGAAGCCAGTGCTGGTCATTTTACACATGCACATCAAGCATGCATGGCTTTTGCACACACACAAAACCGAGATGAGCACATGTGTGTCCTCTCCCTCTCTGCCGCAGTCACTCAGTGGTAGGGCAGCAACTGAATGCCTCTTCTTTCCGCCTGCAGACAACGGTAACCATCTAAAGGCAGCTTGAAAGGGGAGCAGATTTGCTCAGACTTCCTCCACTCCTACCTTCTACCCAAATTAATGTTGGAGTAGATAAGGTTGGAAAGCACTTCCCTTCCCTTTTTTAAACCTTGCCTTAATTTAAATGATCTGACTCATCAGCAACACAAAGATGACAAAATGTCTATTCTCCCTCCCTACTCCCCCCCCCTCCAAATATTTTGGCATGACTGTGCTATCAAATTAGGGTACTCAATCCATGCCAGTTGGAAAAAAAAATATATGGGCTCCCAGCACACTCATTGTATATGATTAGGATTTGGGGAGGGTGCGGAGCATAACATCATCATAGGCAGAAAGTGAAAACAGCCAAAGGAAACGCCTACACTCTTCCTTTACAAAAGCTGCTTGTTGTGTCTGTCTGAACAATTGTTAAAAAACCTGGAGGGGAATTAGAAGGGAAAAGATAACCGACTTTATTAAGAGCAAAAGATTGATTGAGCAATTGATTGCACTTAATTGGAATGGTGCGAGCAAGGGAGATGATTTCAGGGTTGTTTTCTTTTTTTTTTCCCCCTTCTCTTGTAGACAGTTCTGCCACAAAACTGTACAGGCAGGAGACTGAGTTACCAATCTGAGAGCTTAGGTCTGCTCCTTCTCCCAGGGCATTGCTTGCCTGGAAGCAGCTGTCTGGAAGAGCTACCCCTTCCACAGCACTGCCAATTGCAATAGTTGAGGCCTCAGAAAAAAGGAGGAACTTGAGAGTCACAAGGTTAAACTACAGAGGTTGGTTTGTTCATGTGTTTCTTCCCAGAGCCTTTTTTTTGCTTCTGAGGTATGCTCACACTCATAGGATGCTTTCCTCTCAAACAATAAAGTCTAGAAACTATTTTCTCTCTCTCTCTCTTTTTTTTTTTTTTTTTTTTTTTTTTTTTAACAGAAGGGAAAGATTCTCTTCTCATCAGTCCACTTCAGGAGTGGAGTTCTTAGGAAAAAAAAAAGTGTTATCCAATTCATAATAATAATAAAAACTGGAAGAATTATATTACTAAAACCTCACTAACCAAAGGGAGAGAGACAAAGTTTATATGGGAAATATTTTCATGACGTAGAGACTTCATTTTCTGGAGTTATGCACATATTAATGAAGCTGCAGCACAAGAGAGAACTGGCTCAGGGTTTCACAATCTTTTTCCCCAAAACAGTCCTCAAGGGGAAAATGATTACGTGCATGAACAGTTAAAATAAAAGCAAACCCTGGGCTAACCCCTTTGAATGAACTGATTCCTGTTCATGTATTGTTATTACCTTACTATATATCACCTTCATTTTCCTCTTAAGCAGCAGGAAGGACAGACATTCATACTGCCCAGATAAGAGTGTGATTTCCAGTGAAAACAAAGGTTTCAGCAGTTAGGTTCATATTTGTTTTGTTTAAAATCAAATTACAAGGTATGTGGGCCCCAAACTTATCTAAACAGGGCAGTCAGTACGCAGCCTCACAGGGTCATTGGAGTTGGAAGGGACCAGATCAACACCACGTTGTTTTGTGCTCACCTCACGTTAATAAATACAAAGCCTCTTGCCTGTGAAGGCAGGGAGTAGAACTGGATGGTCAGGATGCCCTGTGTGAGGCTATGCTCTGCCCTCCCAGGTGCTGGCAGCTGGTACCCTGTAGAGCTGCATGCTCTGAGGATGCATTTCACATCCACTAAGCTCATTTTCCTACTCTGAGCAACAACAGAGCCATTACCCAAGTACTTGTGGGTGAGCAATCTTAGTAAGAAAGCAAAACAAGAGAGAACAGAGGGGCACCATTGCAAAAGTAAGTGGCCAATGTTGAAGATTGAGGCAATAACGAATGGACAGACAGCCATAGAAATGGTAGGACTAAACAACTGCCTTGTGACCTTCCTGGTCACAAAAAACTGAAGATCTGTCTTCTGTCCTTCTGCTTCATCACCAAAAAAAATATAAAAATCTGGAAGCAAAACCATTAAAAGCAGCGCAAATTTCTCCACTATCCTTTCTCATTTTCCACTGTGAGCCAAGATCTACATGGATACAGCAAGAAGACTAAGGAAACAAACAATGCCTTTTACAGTGGCATTTTTCACATCCAATTGACCAAGGGACAAACCAAAATGGGGTCGAACCAGCATGGCCTTGTCTCTGTTGGTCAGATACACACCTCCTGTGCCAGCTGTCACCACTGCCAGCCTCCTATAGGCCTCCTACAAGCCTCTCCACAATCACCTTCTTTTCTGCCAGGAGTTACAATCTTCCCAGGTTTGATGGCTGAGCTGCTCATCCAAGCACTCCCTCATCCATTCCAGTGAGAGCACGCCAGGTCAGCTAACATGGTTTACCATATAGGTAACCCTCTTTCCCAACCAAGTTCATTGGGACTAAGGTGGGTTGGGAAACCAGAAGGTGAGTGATTCCACCAACAGTCCTGAGAAGTCACTGACCCGTGGTAGGGGGACAGGAATCAGTCAAAGGAAAAAATAAGCCCTGACAGCCAAGGGATTTTGTGTCATTGGGCCTTTACAGCCCTATTTGCTCTGTGCCCACCCTGCACAGGACCACTGGAGCACTCATGCACACAATTCTCTTCTTCTTGCAGATGGCCACATCACTCTGCAGCTACAATTACCTGTACCTAGTGCTCGTTAAGTGCTTTGAAGATTAAAAGCACAGATACAAGTGTTAAATATTGTAATTATTCCTACTACGTAACATTGCTGCACTGAAAGCAGGGAGGGGTTGTTTTTTTGTGTTTGTATGTGGGAATACCATGACAGCTGCTCCTTTCTGTACGTGAATTGCTGCCAAGGACCTTGATAAGTGATTGTGCTTGAAGGAAAAGAACTGAGTCTGGGAGTTTTCTTGGAGTGCTGCATACCACAGTGAAATTAAACTGCGCTCTTACCAGGCTTCCACAGTCAGAGCTTATTTCTGTATGTGCTGATTATCCTGAGCTGCCTCTGGCTCCAGGAGGAGCAGAGATGACTCTGCAGCACAGCAGGGCTTGGTCCTACAAGCAGCGTGCAGAGGCAAACACACTCAGGTCAGACAACAACTTTGGAGCAGCCCTGCAAACACCAAGTCCTGAAGTCCGTGTTTCTGATGCATTCAGGTCACACTTGGGGCTTTAGGAAACAGCTATCCCTGAAAGAGTCCAAGGCAGAGAGGAGTTTAGTATCTTCTTTCTGTTGAGGACACCTTCTGACCTTCTAGGACAGCAAAAAAGTCTTGAGCCTGACCATGGTTTTCCCACACACTGCACTCCTGCACTGCCTTCCTGGCACTGACTCACCCAGCCCAAATGCCCAGGAGGAGCAGCCAGACTAAAAACCCCTGGCTTGATTCTGTTCTTTTTACTGTCAGAAACAGGTGGGAGGATGAGGTTGTGAGACCAGAATGTAGTTCATTACTACCTTGCTACTGCTCCAAATTATGTCAGGAGCTGGGCTGACACCTACCTGGCTCTGTGTAGCCAAATACAAATAAGACTGGTCTGAATTTGGGTCATGTCTGAGGACAAAGCCATGAGTGACCTCTTCAGTCTGTGGCATGGTGTTAAATGTACTTCTGTGCTCTCCTGGTCTCTGTGACACAGCACATACAGCCAAAGGCTGTGGCATTTAATCAGGCAGTGCTTCTCTAGGTGCACTGGGAGTTCATCTGAGCTAAGACTGAAAAGAAATCCTATGAACTGTTTATATGTCTCATACCTTTCCCTGCTCTGCAACAGTCCTACCTGACCAGATCTGAGCCTCTCTGCACAAGGAGGCAAGTAGATCCCATAGCCCAAGAAGAAATGATGCTGTGACCCATCTCCTTCACACTGTCAGGCAGCTTTTGGGAAGAAATGGGAATTCTGAAAGGCTGGGAAAAAACTTTGCCTCCCCCTTCTGCACTCTCACACACACATACACAATTCTGAAGATGTAAAGCCACAAAAAGGGTGGAATGTTCCCATTGGAAGAGAAAATATCAAAGTAAAGTAAGCACCTGAAAACTTACCCTCTCAAAGAGGATAAATGTAAGTACAGGCAGCTGCTGATGGTATGGGCAGGCATCAAGCTGATAAGACCCATCTTAAGAGGTGTTCAAGAAGCTGCAGCTTCCCCTGACTCCCATAGGGCTTGAGGGTGCTCTGAAAAAGCCAGGTTTCAGTCCCACAAAAAGCCCATGTTTTAATCTGAAACCTACTAACAGCAACAGCACTGGATTTGGGATTGTACCTTCAGTATTTTGCACAGAAAATATATCTGTCTGTCTTTTAAAAGGGGTGAGGAGGACAAAAAAATAATTAAAATATATATTCACTTTAGAACACGTTCAAGCTCATAGGGCAGCTTGGGAGAAGGCAGGAAGGTAGCAGAGGATGAAGGACTAGCAAAAAAGAAGCCTGGGTGTGCCACAGGGGAAGGGAAAGGTTGTAGGAGGAAGCGTGGGAGGCAATGCAGACAAGCTTACTAAATTGCAAGGCAAAATGTGGATTTTGTCCCCAAGCAAAACACCTCGGTAGTGCTGTCAGGTCAAGCTAATAAAGAGAGCTCTTCAGAGACTCCGACGTCTGCCTGTATTTCCTCTCTCACTAAGAGGAAAAATAATTAATAAGCACCTTCTGTCTGGCAATCAGCAACTATTTACATCAGCCCATGTGAAGATGGCAGCCTTCCTGATCACAAAGCACACCTTCTCTTCAGCAGTGCAGCTCCTGCTCTGTCAGCCCTGTGCCCAGCTGCTGTCTGCAACACCGCACCTGACTCAGAAGAAGCCCCTTTCAGAGGGGGCTGAAGGTGGCCAGCACCTCCTGTACAGGCTATAAAGAGAAACTCACTTCAGAGGTTTCTAAAGCTTCAGGAGGTTTTCTGCAGGCGGGAAAGCCAAGGTCCATTGTTGGCAGAGTCTTTACAACAGAGGATTTGCTGTAAAGTGTAAGCGTTACTGGTGAGATGCAAAATTCACAGTGAATTCAGTAACTAATAGCACAGCTTCCTTTGTTTACTATGCAGAGGACACAAGAAAATTAAGCTAATCTGGTGCTTGTCCAAGCCACTGCTAAAAACATTTTTGACAAAAGCTGACCTCTTTGCTCCTGAATAAATATTAGCCATTTGTTTGCGCGTTGTGCAGCCAGTTTGGTAGACAGGCAAGAAAAAACGAGCAAAGAACTTATTCGGTCATTTTTTTTCCTGCACCAATTGTCAAATAAATTATTCACAAATACAAGCTTCCATCATTCATCCAGCACTAGACTAAACACTTTCTACTAAACCTAGTTTTCAGCATCATGTTTCAGTTTATAGTTACGTTTTTCCCTGGGCAAAGCGAGCCAGTCATTAGACAACTCTCATAGGTTTCCACTAAACATGCTTGATTAAGTCTTTTAAGAAGGAGTAGGTGGAGGAAATTGTGCTTTAAAGTCAATGGGAACATTTCCATTCACTTCAATGGGAAATGCGCTGGAAGAGATAACATTATTTTGAAGAGTTAACGAGTATATTTAAGTCTGTACAAAAAAAAACCCTACGCCACTGTTGCACACTGTGCTTTGTGAGGGACAGCTTTCAGAGTAAGAAACCAATCTCAAAGCTGGAACTGCCTCAACCAGCCGTTTTCCCTAACACCACCTCATGGTCTTTCCTGGCACATGATGCACACGTACAAAATTCAGCAGCATCATCCAAGCTCTAGTCTTGCTCACTCCTCAGTGGCTGAATTTCTGTGACTGCATTCAGCGTGGTGGTGCTGAGCTGGTACAGGTGCTCACCTTTAATTTCTCCAAGCCAGAGCCACAACTGATGCAATTCAATTTAATGGTTGGAGGATCTGACCTCATTTGAAAGGGAAAGAAGAATATGAAAAAATAAAATAATTTTAAACATTAATTTCAAACACTAATTCGAATATGAATTTCTGGACTGATTTACTTCAGTGCCACACAGCCGTGCAAGGTCAGGATGACACACAAGCAAGAGACCTCTGACACAAAATAAGTACATGAAGCTACTACATTTGGAATTTCTACGGGTAGGCAAATTGAAAAACAGGCACACATCAAGAGCACACCTTTGCTGCAGGTCAGCAAGAAAACTCCGTGTCATTAATTTCTTCAAAGACATTTAGATGGATGCTGCTATTCCCCTAAATTTAGGAGAAAGAGGGACATGATGTACTATTCAGTCTATGCAAATCCATGATGAACACTACTGAGTACAACACCTGTGCTCACCTCTGCAGAAAGAAATTGTTTTAATCGAGTAGTTATCATGAGCTCTTGTCTTCCAAAGGAAATGGTCTATTTTATCAGCAGTCCAGTCAGTTCCAGATGAATCACTGAAGAGTATCCCTCAAGAAAATTATGCTTATTAATTATTAGCACATCAGCTCAAGATCCCAGGCACAGTCAGTGTACAACTGTAAAACAAAAGGCAGTCCCTACCCTGCTGAGATTAAAATCTAAAAAGTCATAGGTGAAAACAAAACAAAACAAAACAAAAAATAAACCAAAACCAAAATAGACAAACAGGCTCAGCAAATGTTGAAAGCTAGAGGTGTGGTGGAGGGCTCACATTCCTTCCCTTATTGTGTAGATGCAAGACATGCCCAGCCTCTGGAGGGAAACAGATGCATGGGAGAGACATGAAACTATTCCCATGGCCCAGTCTGGCCATCCCTATCTGCAACCTTCTTTTTCAGAGCTCTCTCCTATCCAGAACTGTTGTTGTTCCAGTTGTAGGTGTGCCCACGGTGAATATTAAGCACAGCATATCTAGATGCAAGACTCATAACCTTCTCTCCTTCACTCAGCACACTTGGCAGGTTCAGCTCAGAGCTTCCTAAAGGGCCAGTGTTTGGAAGTCTTGCTGTCTGCATTTTTTTTCCAGAACCTGTGCTTTAGACCTTCAAGCTCAACGCCTGAGTAAAAAGGAGAGGGGCAATAGTATAAAAAGCTATGTGACTCCTGCCAAAATGTGTCATTTCAAGTCACTCCATTTAAAAACCATGAGGATCTAGCCAGAGTTGAGACCTGTAAAATACAGAGAGATATGTGTTGCAGAGCTGATAAGAACCTTCCCTTCAAATTTGTCCCACAGCCCAAGACATTATCTATTGAATCAGACCCTGCGGGTACTCAGACGCCACTCTGCCTACTTTTTGGATCCCACTGGGATTGAAGCTGAAAACAGGTGCCAAGATGCTCTGACTCAGGCAGTTGCAGGCATGCCCAGCAGCAGAGCTACCTGTGCTCGGGGAACACGCAGCTGAGAGATGGAGGCACCCACCGAGGCTGGATGGCTTCAAGGTTGCTCAGCACGGAGCCAAGGGGCATTGCCACGATTTTGGGCTAAGTGGCCTGAGCTCCACTTATGCCCTGTTGCAAGGGACAAAGCTCCCCTCCGAAGCTGGCTCTCATAGAAAGCCATCCAGGTTTCCTCCACACTGTTCTCTCCACTTAATTTAAGTGTGCCTAATCAGGAAATCTACTTAATTGGAATATCTTTGTTAAAAATCAGGGGTGCTTACTAACAATGACTGCATCTTGATCGGGATGGTAATATCACTTAATTGGGATGCCTTCAGGTATCTTAGTGGTTTGGGTTTTTTATGTCTCAAGCTCAAGCTAGTTTTGTCTGTCTGCTCCTCATAAAACAGCTTTCAGTTCCTCCTTAGTAATGATACAGGCAAAGGATGATGTAAGTTACTTTAACATTTTTTGCTTCTGGCTGTTAGTTGGTGTGGGAGGGGCAAATTACCTGTTTCTGTGGGTGTTCTTGCCACAGGGACGGTTACGGTAGTTGCAGGCTCCATCCCATGCAAACACTTCTGCCTCCGACAGCCTCCCTGTCACACAGCACCTCTCCAAAGGGCTCTAGTGAGTAGAGAAACGCTGGTTTTTGCTACCTGGCAAGCTTATCTAAACTGCAGGAAAGATACAATCAGAGTGTCCTATACTGAGTGTTCCCTTTGTAAGTGACTGCTTCAATATTTGCAGTGTCCACAAGTCTTGAGAGCAAAAGTGTGTGCTAAATGAAAGCTGTGAATCTGCCTTTGAACCAACAAGCCACACTTGTACTCCACAGTTATACATGTGCAATTATTTTTAAATGTAAGCCTTGGCTAAGCATCTCTGCCTCTATTTTAGGGGTTATGAAGTTAAATATAAACTTTTTTTTTTTTAATGAGCTATCAAGAGTCCTTTTCTTCATGCCACACTGTCTTAAAATACCTGTACTTGTATTTATCAAGTGTAATACCTCTGAATTGGTCATCTGCCACTGAATGTAGTCTGGCAATCTCCTCTGCTTTGCAAAATGCAGGAACTGACCTTGCCTGGCTTGGCTGATGCCATCCTCATATGCAAACTTTAGCCGTGTTGCCATCACAGTTGGCCAGCCGGTCTCACTGGGGCAGGACTTGGGGTGTGAGCTGATCAGGTGAGGTGGTGACATGCCAGAGCCATGCATCCAACACACAGAGATCTAATGAAGAGGGCTAATGCCACCTGGATAAAAAAAGAAAGTCTGAAAGCTTTGCTTTTATATGGTCAGAGAAGGGATACTTTAAGGGGAGACATTGAAATACATACTGCCGAAGATCTTTTCTTCTTAAGTACAACTTTTCTGTTCAAATCATAAACCAGTCTGTTTACAGGTTGGCAGAAATGCACTGCATGTGGCCCTACAGAGGCAGAGAGGGAGAGAAAGAATCAGAAATTGCAGTTGTAACACAATCAGGAACAGAGTGATGACTTATTTTACCTTTAAATGGGATGCTGCCTCATTCTGAGGGCAGAGACTAGAAAATGGGGTTTGCCTGGGGTCACAGCCCATGGAACTCCCGCAGCTGTGAGTTTCAAGTGTTTGTTACACAAGGTGCATTTAAAACACCATCTCTTTTGTACATTCCCCGCGGTCTGTGGAAAATAATAGTTACATCTTGAGAGCTCTACTTTTTAAACTATTCTTTCACCTCTTCTTATTGTATTTTGCTTTTTGCAAAGCAAGACATTGTTTTCTGTATGTAAACATGCATGGTTTACTTCCAGCAGTGCACAAATAACTGCAAAGAGAGCATCTGTGGCTTCACAGAAGTGCATATTCAGATATCTGAGTTTCATTACTTACACTACTATAGCTCCTAGGAGCCTTAGAGGAGACTAGTTCTTTGGTGTGATTGCACTTAATAACCATGTGAAACCCTTGAAATGCCTTGAGTGAGTGCATGTAGCTGTGCTTGTGTGTGTGTGTTTGAGTGCAAATTTACACATCTCTGTGGCCACTCTGTGAAGGCATCTGCCTCTGGGTTTACCAGTTTTACAAAGCCACTCCTTGGAGGTTGAACGCATCAGTAATTGGACAGCAAGGGGGAGGTTAGAAAACAGAAGTACTTTTCCTGGAAACCAACGCTTTTCCCCTCGCAAGTCTTATTGACAAACCTGGCAACCAATAAAGACATTCCTTGGCAGAGCGAAGAACATAATGGCCTGGACGCAGCTGGCATCGCTCTGGCGCTCACCTCCGACAGGGCGCCGTGCGGAGCCGTGCGGAGCCGTGCGGAGCCGTGCGGAGCCGTGCGGAGCCGTGCGGATCCGAGCGCCGCCGCTGCTCGCCCGCGACAAGCGGCTGCCCTCGCCAGTCCGCTGCCCCCCGCGCAGCGCAGGCACGGGCGGGTTGAGGGCGGGCGTCCCTCCGCAGGCTCCGCGCTGGCCCCCGGCGAGGGCCGCCCGCTGCGGGGCAGCGCCCGGTCGTGGCTCTCAGCAGGGCTGGGCGCCCCCGCCACCACCCCCCATCCGCACCCCCGCTAACTCTGCCGCGCACCGTCCCGAGAAAGCTTCCAGCCCTCAAAAACGAGCATGGGAAAGGCAGGCAATTATGTATCCAGGGGCTGATCTCTATCTGCTACCTAATGACTTGCCAAGTACTTATCACTTCCCAGACTAGGAACTGTCGCTTCATTCTAATGTAAATAAACCCTTTATACAAATAAGTCTCTCTCTCCTCTCGTCTGCTGGAGCAATAGGTGGAGATGGAGCAGGACAGGGCTGCTAAGGTTCATACTCCCGGCTCCGTTGCTCCCTGTGTGTTTTCATTTATATGAATCCAGAGAATCCAATGGATTGAGCCCCCCTCCGCCCTCGCTGCCCCTCCCAGAGAAAGGAAGGAAATAAGGGAGGAAAAGGAACACAAAAGGGACAGGGGACCTTGGAAAGTAGAAGAAAAAAAAAATTAAAGTTCCATGTCTGGCTATCCTCTTGTCAGTTTAGGAGTGAATTTTTAACACCCTGAGCCGCTCAGATGATTGTGTTTTACCATGGGATGCCAAAGCTAGAGAACCTACCAAATAATTAAAGGTTTCTTGCCCACTTGCCGGTTTTTCTCTGTTTGTGTGTGTGAGTGCTTTACAGAATGTACTTTACAGCAGAAGCAACACAAGTAGTTTCCCACAGCCTGGTTTTTGTCCTTATTCTTAGTGCCGCGACACCTCTGTGACAGTCACAGAGACGAATTATATGTGCAACCGCGATAATTATCGTGGGAAGATGAAATGTTCCGACCTCTTGATGGTCTCGGTTCTTCCTCGTAAACTAAATGCAAAATTCGCGTTTAGATACCTAACGTGAAATTAAGGTATTTCTCCCGTGAATGGCACGAAGCCGATGTCTGCTGCCTCATTTACTGCGAAGGATTATTTATTTCTCAGCCAAGAACGAGAGGCTAAAGATGCCACAGGGAATGGAGTGCTCATTTTCGTATTAAGTTGTGTTATTTATGTCTCAAGATAAAAGACGCCCTGGATTGGAAAACTACCTCGGCATATTTATGGAATTGTTAACCCACGTTAATAAAATAACAATCACGCCTGTTTGCTTAACTGAGTGCCACGCAAGACAGACCTTGCATTGAGAGCTCGGCTTAATTGCACAGGCTTGAGATGGCAGTGCTGCTGGTGCAAGGACGAGAGGGAGGGAGGGAGGAAGGGATTGCTGTCACCCATGTCCAGCGGCTGCAAACACAGAGGAGACTTTCGGCACAATAGATTTTTCTACTGGTGAAGCACAGATTTGATGCGATCAACTTCCCTCCCAGCCCCTCGAAAGGATGTCAGCGGTTTTCTCCTGTGGTGTCGCCTGCTGTTTAAAGAACATGGAAAGCTGCATCCTGAGATGCGAAGGGACAGGCTGGGTGGCTGGTTTTTGGAGTTACAGGGACACTGCTGTGATGTTGAAGCCAAAAGAAAGGGAGAGAAGCGAAGCTCTGACTACGACTTAACATAAACAGCCCGGGGCTGGAAAGCAGTTCACCTCCAGGTCTTTAAGAGGAGCGAGGAGTACAACGCACAGCGAATTGTTTGGGTCCACCTGGGCTTTGCCCAGGTCAAATACCAGTCCCGCCGCCTACCGCTCCGATGTCATCTTTCTTTCTGACATCTTCCTAAATAAGGTTGCAAATGACCACACACACGAATCCTCGGAGGGTTTCAAGACAAACGCGGCTCCCCTGGCCTGGGTCTGCCCATCGGGGCTCCCGCCGCGCCGCCGGCGTCCCTCGCCGGGCTCCGGGGAGGAGGCGGCAGCGGCCGCGGCCCCGCCGGGGCCCTGCGGGAGAGGGGCCCGCGGAGGCCGCGGCTGCTGCCGCCCGGCTCCGGTCCTGGGCAGAGCCAGGCGGGGCACCTCCAAGGCGGCTGTCCCGCAGCGAGGCCAGGCTGGCTAAGGCGGCAGAGGTAGGGCGCCTGGGAGAGGCAGCCTTGCCGTACGACAGGGTGCGTGAAGACCAAGCGCCAGGGACTCTTTCTGGGTGGTATCCAAAGATAGCAGGGGGAAAACTGATCTTCCTGCTTCCCCCAAACCCGTTTCTTTCCCTCAACACGCACACACACAAACCCCAGATTCCACTGTGAACCTTCACAATGGTGACTTTTGTGCCTGCAGCACAGAAACCAAAGTCCTGCTGGGTTGAGGTCTGTAACTTAACACACGTTAGTTGCGTCAGTTCGCAATTATAGCATCAGAGTTGCTATTGCAAAATATATTAGATGCAAAATACTTCGGATTAATGCCCCCCCTTCCCCTCCTTCTCTGTACTGAAACTTCTCGGTGTTACTCCAGCCTTTGCCTGTGAAACAGCTTCGCTACCGTCAACATAGTCCAGATGAAATGAAAAAGCCACCGAAGGCTCCGGGTCTCGGAGCGGCACGTTACGGACGCTCAAGGGAGCGAGCGGGGAGCCCACGGAAATTGTTTTTAACGGCAGGTAATACCGTGGGAAAACCGGATGACCCGGGCTGCATGGAAACGTGCTAAAATGCCCTTTTTCTTTCTCATTTTCCATTTTTTTTCCCCTCCTCAGCAAAACAAGAAAGAGGTTTTGAAAATATAAAGTGTTGGAATTGACATCTAGTCCAGTGCTTGCACATTTATTAATTCTGCCGTGGTGGGAGGAAAGGGAAAAAAGTGTAATTAGGCAGGAGCAGGTGAAAGATTCCAGACGATGAAATACAACAGGCTAAACGGGATAATGTATTCACCATTAAAGAACTGACATTTACTACCAAAAGGAGACCCGTTACGTTTGAATATTAAAAGCAGCAGATATTAAGCTACATAAATTACCCTCTTCACACGACTTGAATCTCATTTCAAATATTTTTTTTTTTAATAACCAACAGATCGGTGTTTGAGAGGAAAAGCCATACCTGCTAAAATACCACCAAGCAAACGATGTGCCTTTAGCACGCTCCAAAGGCATGATCCCCAAAGCAATCGATCACAGTAAAAAGTGTGGAAAGGGGATTTCAAATCAGTGAAGCCAAAAGGGTCTTTTAACGTATTTTTAGTGTCATAAGATCAGGATGGGTAATTAATCTCACAAACGCACCACACACACGACTTTCCCGTACAAATTCCACCCCTTAAAATGATTTCAGCATGATCCTTTTAGCTGATCTGTTATTAACGCTAATGAAGTTTCAGAGGTATGGGCTACAAAGCGAATGAAGAGTACTGGGCTGTATATTCGAATATCTGAACTATTGGTAAAATGGACTACTGTGAAACAATGTACACTAATTTCATCCGTGTTTATAGTACGAAAAGAAAAATCTTCATTCTTCAAATGTAAGAGACAATTGAAATTAAAATTTAAAAAATAAATAACCAAGCTTCAATCTCTGTTCCCTCTGAGTTCCCGTTAAAGTCTTATTCTGATTAGAGCCCAATGTTATTTCAGATAGTTAGACAAAGACAAAGCAAATCAAATCTTCATAGCAGAACCGGCCAAGCAGTTAAGGGAACGTTCATTTTCTTCTTCTTCCCCCCCCCCCTTTTTTTTTTCTTTTGACACACCTGACATACCACGGAATCCACTCTGAATTAGACCAGTAACAGAATTGTGCCCTCTCCGTCTCAAATGAGTAAAGAGATAAAGCTAGGATCCCTCTCCGTATCACATCCCACATCACGTAAAGATTACCTGACGGGGCGAGCTACAGACCCCGTTCAGAGAAACGCGCCCGTGTTTACAAACAGCAGAGGCAGCGGGCGCTTCATTTGCAGACAGGGGGAGGGAAGCCCTTGGTGGCTGATTAATAAAAAGGAGCTTTGGAGGACTCGTCAAACCCTTGTCAACCGGAGGAATGCAATCTCTTCAGAAGCGTTTGGTCAGGCAGGCAGCTGGCTGCAGGCAAGGTGGTGCAGGGGCATCCCACCGCACACACTCACACACACACACGCACACACTCAGACACAGACACACAGACACACAGATACACAGACACACAGACACACAGACACACAGACACACAGACACACAGACACACACACACACGCACTTTCCTCGCCGCCCCCGCGGGCCTGGGGGGTGGAAGGCAGCTGGGGTGAGCTTCTGGCCGGGGCGGACAGGGAGCGAAGCCGGCACACCGGCATGGAGCCGGCCCGCCGACACGAGCGGCAGCCTGGAGGGAATGGGAGGAGAGAGCCCGACCGGAACGTGTGGAGAAAATAGTCCGAGGAGCTTACACACACACACACACAGCAACAACAACAACAACAAAAAAAAAGAATAAGAGAAGTAACATTCGTGGAGAAAACACGCGTGGCAGAGCGCGGGGTGCGCGCGTGGGTGGAAGGAGCTCCGGGGGAAGCTCCATGTACACACGTACATATACACACACACAGATATATATATATATGCATATATGTTGGTGAGGACATGCACATGGTGCGTGTGCCCGGCGTGCGTGTGCGAGGGCGACCGCGCGTGTAAGGACGCGGGTGTGTGGGGGGCGAGAAAGGTGTAGAAGGTGTAGGGCAGTGGGGCTCGGGCGGGATGGTCGCGCAAAATGCGCGGGCGCCGGCGGATCCCGGAGGGTGCGCAGCGGCCCGCGCGAACGCAGGGCTCCGCGGCGCTCAAGGCGCCCGCGTGTGCCGCCGAGTGTGTGTGGCCGGTCCCCGAGCGCTACAACTCCCGGAGCTGCTGTGGGGATTTTTTTCTTTTTCTTTTTTTTTTTTCTTCGTCTTTTTTTTTTTTTTCCCTCGGTCTCTCCTTTTTTATTTTTTTTTCCCTCCTCATTCAGAGCCCGGGGTGTCTCCCGGCCCTCATTGGCCGGCCCAGCTCGGCGGGGCGGAGCTGAGCCGCCTGCAAAAGGAGGAAAAGAAAAAAAAAAGAGAGGAAAAAAAAAAAAAGGGAGACCGAGAGACGAGAGGGAGGGAAAAAAAAAGGAGAAAACTGTAAGTGCGTAAAAAAGTTCTCGCCGTGGTGACGGATGCTCAAAAGTTCAGGAGTTTTTCCGATGCTTCCCAAAGCAGCCTGCGACTGAAAAAGAGACTGAAAAAAAGCGAGAGGGAGAGAGAGAGGGAAACTTTGCACTGGGAGATCGGGAAGGTGGATTTTTTTCTTCTTCTGCTCGCTTAAAAAAGCCAACAAAACACATCCCTCTACTTTTGTCCCTCCTTTGCAGACAACTTGTTGCAGATCCCCGTGGAACAAGGAACTGGGAGCGTGGGAGCCTCTTTGCAAAGGTTTTATTTTCTTAATACTCTTTCTGCGTTTGGAAGTTGCTTTCTCCGCTGCGATTACTTTTTTTTTTTCCTCCGCCGTTTTCTTTTTTAAAACATTTTCCCCCTTTTTTTGTCCCCCTCCTTTTTCCCCCCCTTTTTTGATTTTTTTTCCCCCCTCCGCGTGGAGCGCGGGAGCTCGCCGGTGGGCTTTCCTGGGCGAAGAAGAGGAGGCTTTCGGCGCTGCCGTCGTTATTCTTCCTCCCTTTTTCCGCGCTCCGCCGGGGGGGTGGGGGGGTGGGGGTTGCCCGGCCGCCCGGTCCAGCTCGGTCCGCGGAGCGGCGGAGGGGTGGAGGGGGAAGGGACGCGCTGTTTGGTCCGGCGGGGAGGGTGGGGGAAAGCTGACGGGAGGACATGCAGGCTCGCTACTCCGTGTCCAGTCCCAACTCCCTAGGAGTGGTGCCGTACCTCGGCGGAGAGCAGAGCTACTACCGTGCCGCTGCGGCGGCGGCCGGCGGGGGCTACACGGCCATGCCGGCCCCGATGAGCATGTACTCCCACCCGGCCCACGAGCAGTACCCAGCCGGCATGGCCCGAGCCTACGGGCCCTACACGCCACCGCCGCAGCCCAAGGATATGGTGAAGCCGCCCTACAGCTACATCGCCCTCATCACCATGGCCATCCAGAACGCTCCCGATAAGAAGATCACCTTGAACGGGATCTACCAGTTCATCATGGAGCGGTTCCCTTTCTACCGGGACAACAAGCAGGGCTGGCAGAACAGCATCCGCCACAACCTCTCCCTCAACGAGTGCTTCGTCAAGGTGCCCCGCGACGACAAGAAGCCCGGCAAGGGCAGCTACTGGACCCTCGACCCCGACTCCTACAACATGTTCGAGAACGGCAGCTTCCTCCGCCGCCGCCGCCGCTTCAAAAAGAAGGACGCCGTCAAGGACAAGGAGGAGAAGGACCGCCTGCACCTCAAGGACCATGCCCCAGCGGGGCAGGGGGCGGCGGCGGCGGCGGCGGGGCGGGGGGCGGCGGGAGCTGTCAGATGGCCTTCCCCGGCAGCCAGCCGCTCTACCGCACCTCCGGGGCCTTCGTCTACGACTGCGGCAAGTTCTGAGCGCGCCCCGTCGCGGGGACACCGCGGGAACTCAGCTCCGCTCCGCACCGCGCCGCCGGCCCTCGCAGCGCCCGCGGAGGGAAGCGAGCGCATCGCGAAAAGCTTTTGTACAGAGACAGCCCCAAAGCATGTCTTGGTTTGTTAAAGGACAGTGTTACTCCAATAACACGTAAGTTTTTTTTTTTTTTTCTAATTGCTTTGAGAAATACTTTTTTTTTCCCGCCCCCCATCTCGCGCTCTTCCCCTTCCCTTAAGGTATTGCCATGCCCCATGTTTAAAAGGGAGCGAAAAGTCCAGCGTAGAGTACCAGCTTTTTTTCCCCTCCCCTTCCTCTTCTACAAGGACTTGTTTTAAAATGTAAATTGCGACATAGTAATTTATTTTTAATTTGTAGTTGGATGTTGTGGACCAAACGCCAGAAAGTGTTTCCCCCTTTCCTGAAAAGTGACGTTATAATTGACTGAAACGCTGATTTTTTTTCACTATATATAAAAAGGGAAACTGTATTAATCTTATTCTATCAATATTTTTTCTTTTTTTGTTGAAAATATTCTGAAGGTATTGCATTGTTTGTTTATTAATAAATTACCATTCAGTTGGAATGATCCTTTACACGTCTGTATATTTTAATGCTTTCATTTAGAGAGAGAGAGAAAGAAAGAGAGGGAAAAGGGATTTCATAACTAACTTTGTCGCTGGAACAGCTTGTTCCCCTCCGCACAAATTCCAAAGACCATTTAGGAACTGCCAGGTCGAAAAACCCCTTTTCAGTCTCTTCTGCAATATGTTCCACTTAGTCAGCTCGCCTTATCCGCTAGGAAAAAAATACTTTCCCATGGCAGCTCTGAGTTGGCAAATAAACAAACACGTTTTCTTAGCAATTAATGGCAAGACCTGGAAACATTTGACCATACACAGTAGTATGGCGACATTACGTTGTTTTAAATAATATGCCTATGTAAGGATATATTAAGTGATAACTCCGAGGTAGAAGTGCATGCACTAGATTCCAGACCATGTGTAACTATATATGTCGAGCTATCGATCCCTCTGTGTGTCTTTCAAATGTATTTATATCTAGGATTTACATATGTACCTATATTTAAAGAAGGATTACGTATTTATTTATAGTTTCATATACGTATTGCATATTTTTCTAAACTTCAGTGTATAGCAGATGCCAAATAATCTGTAGTATGTGTACTCTTAAATATAATGCCAGCATATAAATTACTGCTTCTTAGAATTGATAGCAAAGCGTGCAGTCACATCAGTGAAGCCGCTTGTGTAGCACATAAAGTACTATTTTATTTCGGGGGTGGGGGGGAGGAAAAAGAGTAGTTGTGTTAGAGGGTACACTCTACCCTTACACCTTTACAGCTCTGCATTACTCCCGTCCTTCAGGGACTTCACTGGTCTGTGTCTCAATTGCTCAGACAGATTATTTTAAAAATATTTTGTGTGGGCTAATTTTTCTTATATAGTTGCTTGGGTGCTGTTTTGGTTTGGGTTTTCTTTCCTTTCCTTTTTTTTTTTTCCTCTCCTTACCTCCTTTATTTTTTTCTCAAATTGGAAAAAAAATATCTATTACCAGGGTAGCAAATGAGTGCTGCACAGACTGGCATCTTGTCATATCAAGAATCCTACCTTCTGGACAATTTACTATTAAGAACCTACAGTCAATGGGGATCACCTTCCCCTTTTGTAAGTAACCACCAAAACGCAATAAATCCATTAACTTAAAAGAAGCGGCCTTGTCAGTCAGACTTGGAAATAAGTTTATTTGATTACAGATATTTAAGGCCTAAAATCTGCTTTCAAGATAATACAGTTTCCTATCAGAATCTCTTATCTAAAGGCAACACTTAGCAGTAATTGCTGTTGCATTGTTAAGGGTTACGCTGTAAATAAATACAAAGGTATTTACAGTTCAACCTTATTACCTCGCTTTTGAGCTGTGCTTCCCTTCCAAAGCAATAGTCCAATGTTTAGAAAACACCTTCAGCAGATGGATGAACTGGGGGGAGTGTGTCATCTTAGAACGCGTTGGCTTAGAATACCTTTATTTAAGTGTGGCATAGTCTTGCTTTTTCGTGCTAGTACCTCTACGAAGATTACCGGGCGCCTTATTTACATTTATTTGTTTGCTAAGTTGGTAAGAGAACCTTAAACGTTCCATTGCTCAGTTGTGGTAAAGCTGAAGAGGAGGACGAGCAAAGTTGAGCGCCTTCGCTCCCGGGGACATGTTTTAATTTCTGATCCCCGTTTTTCACCAGTAAAGGAAAATAAAATGTTCCCTATTCTCGGCCGGGCTCACTTTCTGCTCCCCATCGTCCCTCTCCCGGTACAGAGCGGGGAGCAGCTGAACTGGCGGCTCCCGCCCACCGCCGCCTCCCGGGGAGAGGGACTGCGGGGCCAGAGGCACGGCGGGGCTCTCACTGCCTGTCGCCCCCGCTCCCCCTCGCTGGAGAGGGGACCCTCGGCGGGGCAGCTCCCTCTGCCTTGGCAGATGGGTTTGCCAGCGGGGTGGCAGCATAATAAGACCATTCCTGCCCCCCGTCATGTATTAAAAATAAAATTTAAGGAAGGCAGAGGGTAGAGGCGATTGAGTCTGCTATTTGCCTGTTATTTTTGTTGCGATCAGGCGCCGGCTTTCCTGTAGTTTGGGTTTTCTCAGCGGTCTGCAGCGGTAGGGTGTTTGTGGCGAAAATAAATAGGGGGGAACGCAGTTGTCAGCCCGGCTTGTTTAATAACCCGTTGCATTGTCAGTGGTGCTGCTCGGCTGGGGAAGCTGGGGGGCCGTGCGTAGCTTGAACAAGTGCCGCGTGTAATTACTGCTAATGCTCGGGGCGGTCCGCGGCCCTCTGCAGCGGGGCGGCCGCGCAACTTGCGCTCCCCGTGGCCCTGGCTGCAAAGGGGCGGTGGTGTGGGCTCGGCGGGCCGGGAGGGCGGCTCGCAGTCAGGGAGGGGGCAAAGGGAAACTTCCCTCTCGCAGGTCGCAGGTAGGTCGTGCCGGGATCTTCTGCCCCCGGAGGGGATCCCTTTCCTGAAGTGACGTGCGTGGTGGCGGCGGAGGTCACCTCCTGCTTCTCAGTGCGGCGGGCTGGCTCACCGCACACGCGTGCTTCGTCTTCAGTTTTAAAAACACTGTTTTATTTATATTATCATCACAATCATAATCATAATCAATCTTTTTTTCTCCCCCTCCCCACAGAAATTGATCACAACGAAAATGAGATTAGCAGTGCTGGTGTCCCCGCGCTAGGCAGTGAAAAGTGCGGGCTGGCCGCGGGAGGCGGCCCGACGGGCGCTCAGCCCGTGGGTCCCTGCGCGACATTGCTCGGACGGGGGTCGGCAACTCTGGGCTCTGCCGGGCCGGAGCCTTCGTCGTGAGGCATTGCGGCTGCTGCTGGGACGGGGAAAGGCCGAGCGGGCTCGCTAGAAACCTTCCCGGGCGGGGGCAGCGCAACTGGGAGGCACGGAGCGGGACATCTGCCCGCGGACCACCATGAACTGCGGGCGGTGGGGCCCAGCGTGGGGCACGAACCCTCGTTCCTCTCGTGCTTCCCTCCTCTTGCGCACAGGAGGCAAACCCGAGCGTCCCTTCTGACCTGTGATTGTCTCCCAGCAGAACTGGGCCTGCCCTGAACGCCAAAAGAGATGCGGTGCGACCTTGTGCAGCGGTGGGCACGGGACATGCGTCCGGGCAGCAGCTGAGAGGTGTCCCTGTAAGGCTTCGACATCTGTGGTGGCAGCCCCTACAGCAAACGGGGACACTTGGCCCCAGCCATGCCTGCGGAGAGGTCATTTAAGCGCCAGGTTAGCACGGCGCTTTGTGGTTTTTATTTTTTTTTAGCTCAAACTGATTTTTAATTTTTCCAAACTGTTGCTTTGCTTTTCGTCTATAAAAAAAAAAAAAAGCCAAAACAAAACTTTTTTTTTTTTAATAGATTTGAGAAACCCTTCCATTTACATGGTGGTTCTGGTGGTTTCTCACTTGTACACGCTCGTCTGTCACTTAAACTGTGGAAAACGTAGAGAGGAGGAATATTCTCCTTTCTAAGTTTCCTCCTTAGAATTTCTTCTTAAAGTAATTACAGTTCCTATTACGTTCTGCAAAGGTCATAATCAAAAATAGCAGAGAAATGCATGCAAATAGTCGAGAGGGCATGGATTAAAACCCCTTCCCTACTGCCACAGGCCAGGTCAGATGGAGAACATGGGGAACTGTTTTGTGGATGGAGACATTTAAGGGAGTGGTTCCAAATCGGCGTTTTGTGATATCTGGGGCCCTTTCTGATAGCCAAGAAGTTCGGGAAAGGCGTTTCGAAGTTAGCGGCTATTTTCATAGCCGGGTTCAACTTCGTAACACTGTTGGTAACCCTGGGGCTGCAGCGTTTGGACCAGCTGCCTGTACGCTGCTCTCACCTCCCCAAAAGTACGCCGCTGGAGCAGGACGAGCTTAGAGTTTAGCCCCGTCCTCTTGAGACTTGGCTTGGGCGTTTCGGGCGAGTGGCACTCGGCGCACGCGAAAGCCGATGCGGGTTTTGTGGGTCTTGAGGGTTTTGCGGGTTTTGCGGCGGTGCCGCTGCGCGGGAAGGAGCGGTGGGCACGGTCGGGGGCTGCGCGCCTGTCCGCGCCCACCTAGAGAGGAGCGTGAGGTAAGAGCGCGCAGTCTTTATTACGTCGTTTGATTGCGTAGGCAAAAGCGTGTGGCGCCGAGGCGCGCACATGGCTCCACCGCACAGCCCAGGAGAGCTGCGGTGCGGCCCCTGGGAGCTCTCCCCCGTCCACTTCCCGAAATAAACCATTTCAACAGCGACGGCTAATTGAACATTAGCTTTCAATTAATTTCACTCGTAAAGTAATTTAAAGTCCTTCCCATACTCAGTCCGTTTTCCCCCGTCTCCCTGCGCTGGGACCGGGCTAAATTCATCTGCACTTTTTGATGAGCTATCTTTTGATTTGGTTTTTTTGGGACTTTTTCATTTTTTGGGGGGGGAGTGGGGCGGGCTGCTTGGGGTGGTTTTTGTTTTGTGGATGTTGGTGGGGCTAGGAGGTTGTTTAGGCTAGGAGGGAGATGAGGAGCACGGTGGTGGGCGCTGTCAGGGTGCCCGAGGCGGAGCTGTCGCTGCTCGGGGGCACAGGTAGCGCGCAGCCGGGGCAGCGCGGAGGGCGAGCTCAGGTTTGCGCGGCAAGCTGCGCAAGAGGCTGGCGAGCCTGGGCTGTGCTGTAAGGGAACTGCTCGGAGCTCCCCGGGAATGCGTGCGGGTTTCGGTCCGGTATTTCGGTCACAAGCTAACGGGCTGGGAGGGCACCAGTCATCATTCCCGTATAGGTCCCCCCCAACCTTTTTTTTCCTTTTCCCTTCTGCCTCGCCTCCCCGGCGTCGTGTCTGTTGTGAATCCGCCCCAAAGGTGGTGCGGTGCCACGGTGAGCGTAGCCCTCCTGGTTTAATTACGCTGGGGCTCATAAAGCCATTCGCTTCTTTCCAAAGTAATAAACAAACGTCGCGTTAGGTCAAGATTGATGGTGTCCATGCAATAAAAACGGGCCAGGTCAGGAAGGAATAAAATTCAATCAGAGCTCGCGGAATCATTTTTCAGGGGACAGAAAGACAGAAAAGGAGACGGGGGTCAAGGGAGACGATGTCGCCATTCACAACACACCAGCCGGGAGGGAGGAGGGCGAGGGTTAACGAGCGATTGTTTTTTATCAAGCGGAGCCTAATTGAACGAAACAATAGCCGCATGGAGCGGGGGGAGAGGTAGAGGGCCGGCTCCTTACCCGGTAGTTGCGGGGCCGGGCGGCAGCCCCGTACCCTGGTGGAGGCACCGGGGACCCCTCGCAGCACTGCTGCGCCCCACATTCCCCCTTAAAATGATACACACGCACCCGGGGCAGCGGGCAGGCCTTGCCCCAGGCCGGCGCTGGCAGTGCAGGCAGCGTTAGCAAACGATCAGGTGCCTGGGGGACCACGCTAGGAGTATCCCTCATTTCCTAACGAGGCGTCCTAAAAGGCCTGCTTGGACGGCCAGAGAAGTAAGCCCCAGAGCTCCCGAGGGTAACTCCGGCTGGTCCGGCCGGAGCGGGAGCCCTCCGTGCCATTTGGAACGAATTCCTTGAGTGTAGGGCGGTGCTGGCGCCCAGCAATTTGGCAATCGGCTGCGAGGTGGTTTTCGCCGGACCCCCGACGGCAGGGGGGTGCCGGGCTAGGAGGAACAGGCCGGTCGGAGGGTCGCGGTGTTCAGGGCAGAGACAGCAGCACAGCACTGAGGGGAAGCCCCTGCGGTCCGGGGGACAATTTTTTGTCCTGGCCTGCTACGCCAGTGTTTTGTGCTGCGCGGGCCTGGGAAGCAGCCGGCACAGGCTCCCTCCCTCCGTTCAGCAGGCAGGGTCTTTGGGAGATGGGGGGGATTTCGTCTTCGTCCCCCAAGCGAACCTATCTGTTGCACACACCTCTGCGACTTTCTAGGCCCGTAACTTGCGCCTTGCTTAGCATGCGTGTGCAACAAAATAATGGCTGTTAAAAAGCACTGGGACGCAGAGTGAAGGGAAGGCAGCCCAAGCTGCCGGTGAGGGCTCTCAAGCTCTCCGTCTGAAAGAGAAGTGGGTGTTCGGCAATTTTTTTTTTTTATTTTTTTTTTTTTGCCCCCTAAACAAACACAGCTTGAAACGACTTGGGTGGGCAGAAGGGAACAATTTGTGAGCCAGAGAGCAAGTGAGATGGGCAGGCAGCCGGTCCACAACTTACCTGCTGGAGACTTTCACCTGACCTTTAGGTGTCAGGGGGCTTGGTTGTGCCGTGTATCACCCCACGTTCAGGTCAGCTGCTTTAGATCGCGTTCAGCAGAATTAAAACAACAACAGTGAAAACCCCAAACTGGAATCCCCCCTCCTTTCCAGCCCCCATCACCTCTGGGGAGAATCCAGGAAAACCAACACATTTAGAACCATTAACTCTTAAAATAGCTGAATTTCCTCCAGTAGAAAAAAACGCAAATTATTACACTCATGAGTTCAGGATATTTATATATTATATGAATCGATGAATAAACAGGTCATATCACTACAACCATCATCCCTCGGAAGGCAAGTGCTCAGATCAGAAAAAAAAAAGCCATAAACCTTTTTCCCAAAACGTTCCAAGGCAAGTGCTCAGATCAGAAAAAAAAAAAAGCCATAAACGTTTTTCCCAAAACGTTCTTGGAATTTATTTACTTGCCAGAACATTTAAGCTGCCGAGTTTAATTTTTTCCTTTTTGTTCCCCCTTTCCCCCCCTTTAAAAAAAAATAAATATTTAAAATAAGGAAAAAGAAGAATGTTTTCCATTGAACGATAATGTAAAAATACTGATAATATCGTCCGTAGCAGAAGAGAATTGTTTAAACAATGTCGGTGCTTGCAAGACTGCGCAGTATAAATACATTCCCAGCGCCGTTTCGATGTGAGTTTCGAGAGAAACACTATTTTCTGCATGTGTTCTGTGCGTGCATTTCCCCCGGTCCGACTGTGCGGAGGCTAAAGCCGTAAGCTGGCGGAGGACACGTCGCCCTGCCAGCCCCGCGGCCCCGGGCCGGGCATGCCCGGCTACCCGCGCCGCGGGACGGGGCCGGGCGCTCGCACACACCTCGCCCCTGCCGGCGAGGAGCTGCTCGCCGTTTTCCCCGAGCGAGGATTTATGAAAGCGCTGGCGGCCAGCGCTTCTAGCCTCGCCTCTCAGGGATGGGATGGATTTAAAACCGAATAACGAATTGCAGAAAAATTACGACTTTCCCCCGACGCCATTTCCCACCCCCCAAGCGCTCCGCCGGGGGGGTGGGACGGTGATGGAGCGCGGAATGCACCGGTGCGAGCTCATTAGCAAAGCAAAGGTTGCAATTAGCTTCTGCTGCTGCGAAGCGACCTCTCCCCCGCCCGCCTCTCCTTTAGCCCCCATCACCAAATAATTGCAAAGTATCTGTTGATGTTTTTCTTCCACCCGTCAAAACGTTGGAGCCCTGCCTGCTCCAGGGCTCCGTCCTGGTTTTGTTGTGTCTGGAGACAATGCTCCGCCAGCGAACCATCAGAGGTGAAGGGGGGTCATAAGGGGAGGCAGGAGCGCGGCCCTGCGAGCCCACGGGGGCCTCCCCTTGCCGCCCACCCCTGCAAACCTGCCACCCACAGGCGGGAGGGGCGGCGACCCCCGCCCGGTGCCCCTCTCCCTGCGCTGCTCCGGGGCAGCCCCCAGCACGCCTTCCCGGCCGGGAGAGTAGCGGGAAGAGGATGTGACCCTCATGTCCGCCCGGGGGGACGTGGCTGCTTTATGTGCAAGGCGTCGGGGGGAGGTGGTGGCGGAGGCAGACTCTTCCATTCTCCCAATTTACACTTAAATTTTATTTTTTTTAAATACCCTTGCAGCACTTGATGAGTCTCCGAGAGCGACCAGAGCCGCAGAGCCTTTTCCCACCACCACCCCCCTAGGCCGGCGTGTTCGTGCCCGAGGAGCGGGGCTGCGCTGCCTTCAGCCCCCGTTTGCTTTTGCCCTTCGGGCTTGCGCTCCAAGCTTCGAGGTGTATTTTTAGATGGCGCTGGCGGTTTCGCTCCGCGACCCCGAGGAAAACCCCGTCGCTTTGTCTCGCCGGCCTTCCGCACCGGGGCCGGGGAGGAGGGCGGCGGGCGGGCCCGCTGTGTCGCCGGCGGGCCCGGGGGCAGCGCCGACCCCCGGCCCGGCCCGCTGGCAGAAGTGGCAAGGGCTTGTGCTCCCGTGGGGCCACCCCACCTCAGGCCGCCGCCGAGCTCCTTGCTGTCTGCAAGCCCACGAGTGGCCGGGGGCCCCTGAAAGGCCTCAAGAGAAGGGAAAAAAAGAGTAAAAAGAGGCTCTGGTGGTACTTTTACCATTGTCAAGACAGGTTCTGGGGAAGGGCAGCGGCCCGTATGGTGGAGGCGCGGGGCTGAGTTATGGCTAAGAGATGCGGTGCGGCGGCGGCGGCGCTGACAGGCGGCGGGCGCGGGGGAGCGAGCCCGGCCGTCGCTGCTCGTAATTCCTGGCGCTGCCGGGCAGGGAGCCGCAGGCAGGGCCAGGCCGGCCTTCCCCACCGGGCCCCAGCCCTGTGCAGCTCGCTGAGCAGGAACTGGGCTCTCTATCCTCTCTCTGCCCACCCGAGTCCCCTCTTCCTGACGGGGCGCACTCGCGGGCACCCGCACCACCCAGCGCTGCCACTGCTATCCTGCTTCTCCCCGTGGCAGAGGCGCAGGGTGAACTCTCCGCTTCCCACGACGCAGTGGAACAGGCTGCCCGGGCGGGGACTCCCGAAAGAGTCCCGGACCCGTATTCCCGGCCCCGGGGAGTGCAGTGTCAATAGTCTGGCCCGGGCCACCAATCGGCCTTTCCCGGCCGGTGCCACAGCGGTTCCGGGAAAGGTTAAACCCACTTTGTCTTTCGCTTTGTTCGGGGCTGCTTCTGCGGATGGTTGGAAGCTTGCGAAAGATGTGAAGGACTGGAGGTCTGCTCGGTTATTTACTACTGAGGCTGCTCCTTTCCATCAACGAAGCTGCAGTGTCTCCATATGAGACCAGAGACGGGCAGAGGGGAATGTATCTTTCGACGTGCACACGAAACTGATGTAGAGAACATAAGTCTGTAGCTGGTGTATCAGCTACATACACCATCTCTCTAAGTCGAAGCTTGTTAATGGTTTGTTTTCGTTTTGCTTACAAGTTATTATTTGTTTCGTTTTCAAGACGTGATCCCGTGGTCAAAGAGCAGTACTTTAGGAGCAATCAAGAATCAGGCAGGAAGGTAGTGTTAGGAGAACCGAAAAGCAAGTTCTGACCTTTGCCAAATGGTAAAAAGCAGCGGGGCAGTGTGCATTTTGTCCTGTCATGACCAGTACCTTTTTTTTTTGTCCCTACAAAGGCAGCAGAAAGGCACCAGGCCACCGCGAGGAACTGCTTGGTCTAGAATCAGTTTTCACCTTCCCATCCTTTTCCAAACTTGTTCTCCAATATAGACACATAAACCAGAGAATGAAAATGCTTCTCTGGAGTGCGCTACAGTGAGAGATGCCAAAGAAAAGACCCTGAAGTCGAAGCTCCTAGTCCTCGGCAGAGCCGACTAAACTAATATTCAGACGTACCAGCAAGCCTGCTAGTGAATCACTGTAAGAAAAAAAAATAGTTCGCTGCAATACAAAAATGCCTTGCCATAAAAGCGCTGGAATACTTCTAAAAATTATTCCGTTCGCCGCCAAAGACCCGCCACCCGCAGCCTGTGATCGCCTGGCCGGGGCGCCGAGGAGGGGCAGCCTTCGGTGCGGCCGGGCAGGCGGAGCTCGCCCCTGACCTCCCCTCCGCCGTGGGGTGGCCCCGTGGCAGGGGGGCAGCGCTGGCCACGGGAGACCCGCTCGGCCGTGGCAGGCGTGGGAGGCAGCCGCAGAGCACTGCCCGTGGGTGCCCAGGGCACAGGGGCGAGCGCGTCCTGCGGGGGCTGTGCAGCAGATCCACGCGGTGCGAACGCTGCGGAAGAGCGCGGACATGCACCCACGGGAAGGAGGATTAGTGTTGTTTTACTCTTAAAAAAAAGGGGGAGGGGGCAGCCGTGGAGTCGCATCCGTTCGAGGAGAAAAACACCCAAGGAGGCTTTTTATAAATATACCCACGGGACGTAGTGGCAATGTGTGCGTGATGCCGTAGGGAGGTCCAGGCCTCCGGACTGAGTGTCCGCGACCTGCTCGGCGTTGGTCTGTGCGGGAAGAGCCCGAGGGTGCCGCGGAAACTGCGTGCGGGCTGGAGAGCATCACACGCGTGGGGACATGCTTGGAGGGAGAGCAGCAGGGACATCCTTCTGTCTCCGCAGCTCCCTCTCCTCTCCTCTCCGCCTTAGGTCTCGTACGCTGTGCACCTGTAGGCAGGGTCTCAAGGAGCGGCCGGGCTCCCACGTTTCCCTTTCCCCATTCGCGCTTTCGAAGGAACAGCCCCAAAGGAAGCCGCTGCTCCGGCTGCCCGGGCGCGCTCCACTCCGCGCCGCGCAATTCCCGCGGCACCTCCGGCAAATGCCGCCCTTGGAGACCGGGCACGGAGCACCCTCCCGGCTCCCCCTAGGCTGCTCTTGAGCTCCCTCCTGTCACCTGCATCACTTCCATCATGGGACCGCTCCCGGGCATAGCTACCCCGCTCCATCCCGCGATTGCCTCCTTTTAACATGGGGGTCTCCCTTACACGAAGTTAAAAAGCAGGCGATGCACTTCAAGAAAGTGTATCTCCTGTGTGTCCCGCTCCTGTGAATCTTGCTCTTTGCTCACTTCCAGGCATAAAGTTAAAATGATGGGAGTAATTGGTGGGTGGAAGATCCTAAACCAACGGGAAATGTATGGGCTTGACGACCTCTGAATAACCCAGGTACCTTGGCACAAAAAGCAAAAAAATATTTACTCACCTTGAAGTTTCTATTTTTTTTAAAGCTTTTTTATTTATTTTGTTTTTATTTCTTAAGTCATCTTTTAAAATGGTTCACGCTCCTGTCTGAGGTTTAATTATAGTAAGCAGGAAGAGGGTGGAAGGGGAATGGTTTGATTCTTGGGGGAGGAGGTCAAAACCAAAACACCCTAATCTCCCCAGATTGAGAAGGTGCTGGACAAAAAGGCTTTCTGTGACTCATGCACACTCTGAAATGAAGATCTGAAAAACATATACAAGCCCCAGCTTGACTGGTTTGAAAGCGATTCCAGCAATTAGGAATTAATTCAGCATGGTCAAAAGGCGATTTCACTGCAAATTATATCAAGTTATCCAAACTTTTACAGAGTTCAGGTGCTGGAAATGGGCTGCTGGGGTGGAGGTAAGGCTGCAGGAAAGAAAAACAAGGAGTGTTCAGGAAAGGCAGAAAGGGCAAGCTGTGGAACAAGGTCTGGAGGCATGGTGAGCCCATGTTTGCACCAAAGGTCTGCTGATGTGGTGAGGGGAGGAGTGGGGGGCAGGGAATCCTTTTTTTCTCAAATGGGATTAAGTACTAAAAATGTGCTGGAGATCCTAAAGAATAGAAAGATAAGTCTCAACTAAAAATGAAACCAATAGGTTTGGCTGATCAATTTTTCAGGTACAGTATGATCCTTCCCCAGCTAGTGGCAGAAGACAGATTTAGCCCAGGCAGAGCTGACCCTGGGATGATGTATGGGGCAAGAGGCACTGGGAGGATGTGGAGGGTGGAGGCGGGAATAAAACTGGTCTTTTAGACACAGGCAGGCCAACATTAAAACCATCACAGGGAGGGCCAGCTGCCCACCCTGGTGGCTCATGGCAGTGCTGGCCATGGGTTGCATCTGTGGCATGGGTCCTGGGGTGCCTGCCGGGCCCAGCCAGGGCTCAGGCGTTGGGATTGTTCCTCATGAGCTCCACGTCAGCGTCCACCATCTCCCTCACCAGCTCCTGCAGGAAGGAGAGAGACAGATGAGGCCCCAGTGCAGGGAAAAATGGGCAGCATGTCAGGAATGCCCCAGGGCATGACAAGCCCCCCATAGCAGAACCAGGAGAGTTTGGGGCTTTGTTGGGCCCTTCCCACAGCAGCCATGGCCCAGGCCCTGGTGTGTCAGTGCATTGACACACCTGCTTTCTTCAAAGCAAGGATCCATCCAATCCATGCAGAGGCACTGAAAATAGGGTTTCTCAGGGTGCCCAGGTCACCCCACACAGAGGTGTCCCCCCTCCTTTCCCCTCCCTGGGAATTATCTTTAGAGGACACGAAAACCCAGCAGGTACAAAGTATGCCAGAAAGGCCACTCACATCAAACGTGACTCTCGGCTTCCAGTTCAGCTTTTGCCTGGCTTTGGTGCAGTCCCCTTGCAGAAAATCCTGTGGAAAAGAAGACAGAGGCGCTGCAAGGACTGCCACCTTCCCAACTCCGATGGCCTCCCCATTGGTCCTGCTTCCCTGTGAGCTGAGCCCATGCTCATGCCATGCCAGGCCCACTACTGGACTCTTCCAAGGACAAATTATTTTTCTTGAAGATGCAATTTTAGTGGAAGCTCATATGCCTATTAAATCACCAGGAGGCAGCATCCTTTTACCAGGCTATTTCAGAAGGAAAGAGTTATTCTTTCTGTGTACACAGAGGGCTTGAACTCCAGCCTTACAGCCATATAATGGTGAACATTTTACAAGAAGTTATTGTACATATTAGTCATGCTAGTGAATGAACTGATTCAAATTATTTTCCCCCAATTTGTTTAAGAAATAAAAATCATAGAGCAAACATGACAACTAGTCTCTTTCAAATAAAAACATGATCACAGACAAATGATGCTGAAAGACTGTTATGGGTATGGATAATCGTATGCAACAGCAGTAAACACCCAGCTTTTGAATGTGTACAATTTTTTTCCTAGAGTATTTTGAGTATCCACATACAAATAAAAGACTAAATATCTCATAAATGAAAAGAATTTTCCTTGAAATAATTACAGAAACCAAGACTTTGGTCATGTTCACCTTACTGTTCAAGTATCCTTATAAGAGCTACCACACCAAAACAATTCCACAATCAGTCATCAAACATAATGTAAGAAAATGAAACAACGACAAAATCTCCTTTAACTGCATTTCTAATTGAATACAAAAAACTGACTGTATATTTCTTTAAAATTGGAAGACAGTGTTTAAACAATTAGCTTTTTCCAAATGTATGTGTTGATTGAATAAAATATATAATCTCTTCTCATAAGCTGTGCATCTTTGTAGCAATAAATACTAAAATTATATCTGTCTAGGTTTAAAGAAACCCCAAAAATCCCAGCTTGGTTACAGAACAACAAAGCTAAGGCTGAATTATCCTCTTTCATTTCACTATGGTGGCAACACAGCAGGCTTTTCAGAAAAATGGGAGGGCTGCTTTTTCTCTCCCTCTTCCACCCTCTGACCAGCGGTGGAGCTAAGGAGCATTTTGTGAATGTAGTTTTTTTTTTTTTTGAACTTGTAATGCTGCATGCTACATTTTTCAGATGCTCTCTGTTATCTTATGTGGTTCAGGTCATGTTAACTTCCAAAATCACCTCATCCGGTGCAGTAAAATGTAGGAAATTCTTCTTTATAATCATGCACAAGAAAGCTAGACAACTTGCTTCCAGGAGCAGAGGAAATCCACCAAAGGAAATATGGCACTGAAGTAGGGGATGTGGAACAAACACGTCTGCCGAGACTTATTCCAGGCAGCAGTTTTACTAGCTCAGTCTTTAGGCTAAAAAGCATTTCATCCTGCCTCCAGAAGAGAGTAAACAGATGGATCAGAACAAAATGATATGAAAATAAAAAAAATGCTATGATTTCCTTAAATTACACTAAATGATTTCCTACTGCAACCCTATAATGGGCTTTTTGAAACTGCAGCAGACATTTGAGGCCAAGTCATGCAAAACTGCATCAACTTGAGGGATCCCCTGGAGGGTCGTGTGAATATGGATTGCAAAATCTGGTTTGAAATGGAAAGACGCCCATTAGCCTTGATAAAATTTGGATCAGACTCTAATGTGCTCATGGAGGTACGTCTTTTATCTGGAGTTGAGTTTAATTTACATACGTGTGTATATATATGTGTCTGGAAACAAGGAAATCCTTCACAAAATAATAATTTCAGTATAAAAACAATTGCCTTTTATTCAGCCCTAATTCAAGCCATTAGCTAGAAGTGAAGTGTTTAAATATCACCTAGTTTTATGTCATAAAAGCTATATAATAAAACTTAGATTTTCATTTTTATAAATGCTGTGTAAGTGAAAATTTTACATCCACAATCTTTGTATCAAAAACATACTTTGAAACGAATCCTTATCTAAGACACTTGGCTTCCCATTTTAAAGAAAAAATTACTAGGAAGCACAAAATGACTTGCCATGGCTAGCTGTATGTGGCTGCATTCTGCTTTTGAACAGCTTGGGAGCAGTCTTTTAACTGTCTTGGACAAATGCTTTTTCTTAAAACAGATCATCTAAAAGAATACTTTACCTAATTCCAGCCCTTTATTAAAAAACATAAACAGTCATCTGCTGAGTAGGCCAAAGTAAGGTTTGGGGTAGGCTGCAAATCAGTATAAGAGAAATATTTGCAGTGGTGGATTATACACAGAGATCACACAAACAACTAGTATGTTGAAGCCATCTAGGTATAAAAACCCTCATATTTTTCCTTTAAAAATTCACAAGCTTTAACAATAATGTAGTAAATGTGTTAGGGTATAATCTGTGAGAAAAAAAAAAAAAGAAATAGGGGGAAATAATGGAAGATTTAATATATATGATAATACAAATTCTCCAGCTGACTTGAGTCAAAAGATTTTAAGTGGCTCTCCTGAAGAAGTTTGTGTCCTTTTGAGAAAGACGACTTTGATAATTTACTTGAAAACAGCATTACAGACAAAATATCTCCTAGGCACTTTTAAAAAGGTTCACTTACAGAAGTTATTGGGTACAGAGGCCAAATGAAACCACAATATTAATGCCATATTACACCTAAACTCAAGGTTTGATTGTATTCTTATTAGCCAAGGTTTCAACACTGAGTGGAAATGATGACTGGAACAAAGCTATTCCTGATTAAAGGATTGTATTGCAGTCATGTTTCCTGTATTTTTCTACAAGTAGCTCATAATATGAAAAACAATAAGGTAATTACAATAAAATGAATATTAAAAAAAAAAAAAGCTTCTCTTGGAACAAAATGATTGCTTGTTTATAGTGTTTAAGTCTTTCACTGAAACCAGAGACGCATCTGTCAGGCTTCCAAAAGAAAAAAAAAATCCACAAACAATCCCACCATCCAAAAAAATCCCTGTGGTATATTCATCATTAAAGTGTATTAAGTTTTCAATAGCAGGGCATCACTTTCTGGAACTACAACCGTATCAGAAAGAGAAGAAAGAAGAGATCAGATTCCACTGGAGAAAACCTGAATTTTTATTTTTTGGGGGGTGGGGAGGTAGTTTGGGAAAATGGGGGGTGGTTCTTGAAAAACATCTGCTCCTGGATACAAACTGCCCCATATCCCTGATCCTGATGGAAAAGGACCTGATGAAATGACACCACTTCGTGTTTTGTATTCCTGCAGGATTACTTTTTCTGTGCCATTGTATTTTACATACTGACAGGAAAACAAAGCCCTTTGACTCCCTGAAAACTCCTGAGGGTTTAGAGACTGAGCTTAGAGTCTATAACCCTAAAAACACTGACTAAGGCTTTCTGTTGTTTTTACAGCACTCAGATCATGAACATAAAGTCAAGCCTTTGCTTTTACTTATCCATTTTGTAAGGAACAACTCCTTATTTTCCACACAAGCAGTTAACATAAGTGCCTAGTAATGACAAGTTTTAATGGCACGCTAAGAGTCAGAAACAATATCCAGGTAAACATTTAAAGGGAAGGAAGATGGAAAGACAGCAGTCAAATTCCCTGTTGCCACTTAATATGAACAAGTAAATTTTCCTACGGCTTTATATGCAGCTCATTGTCATATGACTGCCTCTTAGAGAACAGAATAAGTTCCTATGATGTGAGTTTTTCTGTTTTACATTTTCTGCAATTGAGGCTGTGTAACTGTGTAGAAAATACCCCATTATTACTAAATTTGCTTTTGTGATTATTCAATTTTGTTGTACAAATGCACACACACAAATGCATACAGATAAGCAGCAAGAAATTTGTTATGCAATGTGGTAAGGCATTTTTAAATTTGGCTTTTAAACCATGAGACAAAAATGTAAAATATTTTAATGTAAATATCACATTTCCTAAGCTCTTGTTCTGAGTGTCATTGCGACTCCTATTTTGTCTTGAACAGTGATTGATCTGGTTTCACTGTGCATTGTATCACTGTCTCATTCAATTAACTTTAACTGAAAATTTAAAGCCTCAAGACAACGTAAGAAAAAGGAGATAGTGTGGCCTGAAAGAAGGCCAAGGCTTCCTTTATTACTACAGCTCGGATGATTCCCTTTCAAATGTGCCTTCACTGAAGCCAGCACCCAGTGCCAGTTTTTGCTTTCTCTTACACTAGAATAAAACTGAGATCAAATCCTCGGTAAAACACCTGTGATGGAATTGTGCCCAGCCCTGCTTGCTGAAGCACAGACAAGGCTTTACCTCTAAAAATAAACAAACTTGATCTAAGCACATAACACTGTAACTGCATCTGAAAAGCAGCCAGGGTTATGTTCACAATCAGCACCACTGCTTGGAAGATGATTTGTTACATCAGAGCTCCCATAAGCAAAGAGCACTGACCCAGCTTGGTGGAGGCTCTGGCTTCAGTGTTTAGTCTTGCATTTTTTTGCTCAAGATGTTTTTTCAAAAAGGATTTAAAGAACAGAGGGGCCAAAGTTTCCTGCAAACTCCATTAGTGTTCTATTTTCCTTATTTTCTTCTTAAAACCATCACCTTTTAGCTTTAACTTATCCCATTAAAAAAAAAAAAAACATACTTGACTAGACTGCAGTTTTGTGTTTTCATCATTATCATAGAATCCTAGAATGGTTTGAGTTGGAAGGCACCTTTAAGTTCATATAGTCCAAACTTTCTGCACTGAGCAGGGACATCTTCAACTAGATCAGTTACTCAGAGCGCCATCCAACCATCCTTGAAGGTTTCCAAGGATGGGGCATCTTCCACCTGTCTGGGCAATCTGCTCCAGATGCTTCAGTGTTTCACCACTCTCATAATAAAAAGTTTCTGCCTTATATTTTGTCTAAATCTACCCTCTTTAAGTTTAAAACTATTACCCTATTACCATTTGTTCTATCACAACAGGCTCCATTAAAAATTTATATCACATGTATATATTATTTCATAAGTTAAACTAAGATTTATCTTATGAAATAATCTCCCCCTTGTGTACTTCCTGAAACATTTTACATAGCATTTTTTAAAGAGGGTTCAAGTAGCAAATCTCTGTAGTAACACCAGCCCCACAGTACATATGTGCATCTGCTGTAGCTTATTGCTTGGAGAACAGCCTTGCTGAAGTGTTGCAAACATGTCAGGAGACTGCATGCATTGCTCACTAGGCAGTCCTTTCACCATCAACCTTATCCCCCATTCCCTAGTGTTCTGCCACACTTGCCACCAGGCCCAGGGACGTTGTGTTTTAACCCAGATGCAACATTGGAAAACAGTTATGGTGACTTCTTTTGAGCACTCTGTTAAGAAAAGTAGAAATATCTGACTAAACCAGAGCCGTAGGGCCTGTAAACATGGGCCTTATTGGTGCAAAATTTGATGCACGGCTCAGCCGAGCTTGCTTCTTTTGAGCACTCTGTTAAGAAAAGTAGAAATATCTGACTAAACCAGAGCTGTAGGGCCTGTAAACATGGGCGTATTGGTGCAAAATTCGATGCACGGCTCAGCCGAGCTTGGATCAAACCCCGGAAGGAGTCACAGTAATGAGCACTGTGTCTCCTGTGCGCTGCTCTGCGTGTTCTTCTGGAGATCCACGGGACAGAGAACACCAACTTGGCTTCTTTACAAAGGGCAGTATTTGTTATAATATCTATAGTAACAGGGATGAAAACTCTGTATAATAATAAAGTAAGAGACTCTTATCTCCATAGTAAATGTGAGTAGACTGAAGATAAAACATATTGAAGAGCGAAGCCCAAGCCTAACAAGGAGCACAATAAACATCTCCAGGAATTTAAGATGAGCCAAAATGTGTTGTCGCTCAGTTTTCATTTTTTCTTTCCACTGTTCTTAGAAAAGCAAAGTTGTGGAGCAGTTGGGGTACCAAGGGAATAGAAGAATGCCAGTGAATTTGGTTCCTGATCTAAATTTGTTTTAATGCAGCATGAACAGACTGCCTTCCACTCTTGGGTCAGCAGTCTTTTGCAGAAAGACAGTATTGTTCGCAAAGAACCACAGGAAAAGGCAAAAGCAACCAACAGGCTGAAACTCACATATAACTAAATGCCATTGAAAATAAGAGGCATAATGTTTTTTTTTTTCCCCCTAGCATGTTTTCCTATGCAAATCCCCTCCCTATTCAGAAAGTTTAATCTTTACTAAACCATGTTGAGGAGGAAGGGAAGGGGAAAGAATGACTTGAGGAAAGGACTGATTCTGCACGGCGCTGAGCCCCAGTACATCCGACGGATCTTGGCAGGCTGCGAGTGCTGGGCATCTTTAGGGTAAGGTTTTATCTCGGGACCCCCCTGTACTCCAGCAATAAGGCATCAACACAAACCCCACAGTCAACAAAACCTGAGCACAACCTTGGCTTTTCCGCCAGGAACCAGGGGCGTTAGAACAGCGGCTTTATCTTATCAGTTTGATAATCTTTAATTTGACCAGCTTCCAAAGGGTTAAGGCAAATGAACTCGGAACAGCAATAAACATTAGGGCGATAATAACAGTAATGGAGCTCCTCTCCCTCCTCCTCCTCCTCTTCCCCTCCCTCCCCTGCGCCTTTTCCACTTCGCTGCTGCCTATCAGCCCCAGCCGAAGCCGAAGCCAGACCTCTCTTTCAATGACAGGGGGTGATAAGAGACTCGAAGAAAACAGCAAGCTGTCTGGTCTGCTCAGGAAGTCGGGGACGGGTGGTATTGTCCATCAGCGGGGCCACGCGGCGGCCGGAGGCCGGGAACAATGCTCCGCTCTGGGGAAATGGGCTCACTCAGCGCCGGTCCTGGCAGCCCCACCGCCGGCACAGATAAAGCTCCGGGGCAGGAGGGGCCGGCCCCAGGTGCCTCCGGGCCCGAATCGCCGAGCCGGAGGCCGTGCCCCCTCACGGCCGCGGGGCCGCCGCGGGGAGGGGAGACCGCGGGCCCGGGGCGGGCTGCAGGCACAAGAGCCCCTCACAGGGCCGAGCGTTGCTCAGATCTGTCCATTTGCCAAGCGAAGCCTGAGAAAACATCTTGGCCAGAGCCGTCCCTCGAGCCAGATAAAATTCCTCCCGAATTACAGCCCGATATCCCCGAAGCCAGTGCTGAATTTCACTCGCTTTGGATCCGGAGCTGAGCTCACTCGTCAGGAGCCGTCCCGCACTGCTCTGTGCCGGGGCATCCCGCTGCAGGAGGGACCATGGCTGCTTTTCGGTGCCATGCAAGTGTTCCCCCTGCAGCAGGGAAAGCCCTGCTGCCGCAAACAGCGAAATTCCTGCAGCTGGCTGCAGGGAAGCGGGTGCTTCCCTCCCTCGCAGTTTGCCCTGAGGCCCAGTTCTGCATGCCTGGGAAGACCTGGAAAGTGTTCCCCAGCCTGGATGTAAGTGCAATTGTAACCTCAGCTCATGGCCCTGAAAGTGCCAAAAAGGCTTCCGAATAGCAAGATCATTTCTAGTTCACAGGAATCCTTATCCTAAATAAGCAGGGACTTCTGGAGGAGAGGAAGAAAATCAAACCCACTCTATTTGCCATATACAGACCATAATTATGATAGTTCAGGCATGAGGGCTGGACAGAATCCCAGAATCAGAGAAAGGTTTGGGTTGGAAGGGACAGTAAAGATCATCTAGTTCCAACTCCCTTGCCATGGGCAGGGACACCTTCCACTAGACATGGTTGCTCCAAGCCCCATCCAGCCTGGCCTTGAACACTTCAGGGATGGGGCATCCACAGCTTCTCTGGGCAACCTGTTCCAGTGCCTCACAACCCTCACAGTACAGAACTTCTTCCTAATGCCTAATTTGAACCCTCATAGGGTTTAGTTTAAAGTAATTCCCCCTTGTCCTCTCACTACGTGCTTTTATATAAAGTCCCTCTCCAGGCCTCTAGTAGGTTCCCCATAGATGCTGGAAGAATGCTCTCTTTCTGTTTTCTTTTTTCTAGGCTGAACAACCTCAAGACTTTTAGCCTGTATTCACAGGAGGTGTGCTCCAGCCCTCTGACCACCTTTGCAGTCCTCCTCTGGCCTTGCTCCATCAGAAAGAAACCCTTCCTTTCCAATATGTTGTACCAGGTTGTCCAAGCACACACATCACAGCTAAAATTTTTAGCATGTTTGCTAAAATGCAAACTAATAATTATCAAAGTAAGATTTTCCTAGTCTTGTAAAAAAATAGAAATGCTCTTTGCAAATGCTGATTACAGGTGGTACCACTCCCACTGGCATCCACTGCCCTGTATCCTGGCTGCTGATGTGTGAGCTAATAATTCCAAGTTTCTAACTAACCTGGGCATTAGGAGGTGTCTGAGTAACGTGGATTTTGCATGGCATGGGTGAGAAGCATTTTTGAATTTTACAGCAGAGATTTGGAGGAGGTTGTATAAGAGCATGTTTCTTCAGGCTCCCTAGTCAAATGTGTCACCTGCACATCACTGAAAAACAAGACCCTGTGAGAAATGAACCTCTTTCATACAGATGGAGATCAGCTGTAGTATGGAAAAAGAACAGGTTTCTTATCTTTTCATTGGTACCTTCAAGTCCTGCTTTTGCTCGCTCTTCAATGTGTTTTTCTCTTGGTTTACCTGTTCTCCACTCTGACAACTATTTTGGGGGATGGAGAATAAGATAATAATGTCCTCATCATACGTGGTTTTATTGTTGCATTATGTATACTTTGGTGAGGGCATGATACCTTTAAAATTTTTATGTGTAATTCTCACCTTTTTAAAAAAATCTTCTCGGATTAGTTTTCTTATCACTCCCTACTCTTCACATCTTCTGCAAAGACCAGGAAATCACTTTGTGAAGTTGTTTGACTTCAGCTGGGTTTTTGTGCAGGAATGAATGTCTTTTTCAGCTGTCTTTGCTGACTGACATGTCAAGGTGAATAGGAAAACTGATAACCCCAGCGATCCATGCTGCAATCCTACTTAATTTCTTCTCTTCTTCCACTAAAAGATACTTCATTTATAGCAACTTATATTGGAAATATAAACAAATTCAGTTATCTCTGGTCAAATACCAAATGATAAGTAACAAAACAGTAAACATTAGGACAGCTATCTTGTATTCTACTTACATTACTACTATCTATCTACTTTTGGAGCATTAAGCAGCGATTTAATAAATGCAGATCTATGAACTCAGACTATTACTTTTTCATAGAGTTATTATTTTTCTTTTACAGGATGCATTGTTTGTGGTGGTTTTGCTGCCCCATGGACATTCACATCTCTGAAAAAATAATGGAATTTGTTATGTTAACATCAAAATGATACTAAAATATTTTTTGAATGGCATGCTGTTATGTTTGCCTTAATTTAAAAAAAATAATTTATTCAAAATATACTTTTTCATCTAAAGAGCATGTAATTGAAACATCTAATTAAATCACCTGTAACAGCAGTTGCTGTGTTTGCCCTTTTTTCACCTCACCAATTGAAGTTGGGCGGGAGAGATGTCAGCCCCTTCCTTAACTTTTACAGTGTTATAGGAACCTCTGTCCTTCTGAAGTTGTGGTAAGACCTGGGGGAAGGGGACAGAGGGGAGGTGGATATTTCTCTCTTCCTGTCTTCCTCCCTGCCATGGATTAACTGGTACATAAGAATTAGCATGGAGGATGTTCAGTCATTTCTCATTGTTCGAAAAGAACTTGTAAAAGACTCCCTCCCTACAGTATGGGAGATGAAGAAGGGAGCTGCCATTTCTCTGGACAAAGTCACAATCTGCCTTTTACTGCTGGCTGTTTTTTTTAGAAGCAGCCTCCCTCTACACAGTCATAAACCCAATCTAATTTATGGGATGCATCACCTTATCCCCCACCCCTCACTGCATTCCAATTTCTCAGTAAAAACCCCATCTGATTTGAAAACCCTTTTCAAGACAAAATATCTGGGGAGAGTTTAAGCTGTGGAAAGCTTAAAGGGAGCTCAAGAACTGAGATCTTTTTACCCAAGAGGGGAAAAAAAATTGAAGTCCCCATATGGAGGGGACCAGAACATAATACTGTGGGCCTCCTGTCTGCAAAAATGAAGTTATCTTTGCATGAACACGGTTACAAGACAAGCAAGAGTCCACAAAAGGGTTAAAATAAAACAAGGTAGGATAATTTCTGATGCTGAGTATGTCCCAAATGTATTCTCCTGTGCACTTCATAGAGAAGGAAGTCCAAGCAATGGCCTTTCACATGACATCATAAAAGCCTAATTTATCACCAGCCACCAAACATCTAGAAAATCATAACATCCTTTCAGGAAAACCATGTGCAAGATAATCAGACTTGCTTTGATGAAAGATTTAGTACTTTAGTCCAAGTAGGACACTACAAAGAAGAACACTTTGCAGGTAGTAGCACACAACAATGCACGTCACATTTAATGCTTCAAACTCACACTTTATTCATTAAAAAGCTTATGCATTTCCTGTCCATAAACAAACATCTTTTTTCTCTGCATGTGTGTTCAACCAAATCTGTTAAGATAGAACACTGGTCACTGGTTAACTCCAGACAAGGTAGACAGCTGAAAATCTCTTTTACAGATGAAACACATGCTATTGCTGCAAATAAAGGCACTGTGCTCCCCATTCCCTCATCTCACAGTCCCTTGCAAGTGTGTTATGGATGTGGGCTGAGTATTGCCGCAGCTTGTCATAGCTTTGGAAAGGATAAAGTCCTTCCAGCATACTCAGCATCACAGCTACGCTGAACCGAGGGGTGCACTCCCCCTAACAAATTCCAAAACATTCTGCCAAAGACCTTGTCTCTCTGTCCAAGGCTCTCACTGTTCTGCCTCATCAGTTTTTGGTGACTTGTGTAACCTGACTGTCTTGATGGAAAAGTACTGCACAGCAAGCAGTATATTGCCGTAAAATCAATTGGTTTCACCTTTGCAAATGAAATCGAACAAGTCTGCTGTTTGTGTTGATTAGGCAGACAAAACAGAGCACAAAGCAATTAATTAAAAAAGCATGAATGGCTACAAATACCAGCTGCATGGTGTTCAAGATTTCTTTTTGACTGTAATGGAAGTTTGTTGGTGTGTATTTAAAGATGCACAGATTCCAATTGCCATGCAGTTCACTGATCCTGCTGTTTAATAATCTGACCCTTAGGCTCCTGCTGGTCAGTGGCCACAGGTTCTTCTGGTCTGACTGGAAAAATAACCGGATTTTCCACACCATCCTTGGTAGTTTGTTGTTGCATATTCTCTGATCTTCATTAATAAAAATAACTTCCTATTACATTTCCTGCACAGGAAAGCTTGGGAAAAAAAAAAGGTTTTTCCTATGACATCTTTCACTTTCAGAGCAGACGTTAAACTCACCACACAATCTTCCAATAAATCAATAAAATGAAAAAAACTATCTTATTTTCTTTTTAAAGATTAGTATTTTGTTTTCTTCTATCCTTCCATTACCCTGGTATTTAATTTCTCTCACTTTGTTTTTTCTTGTTTAAATCTTTCCCATGTTTTGGTGGTTATTTTCCTGTAAAATCCCATTTACCTCTTTTTATTGTAAGACATATTTCTTTCCTAATTTGATGTGTCTCCCAGTCTTTCTCTTTCATTCAAGCTTGTCCCATTTCTCTTTGGAGCATCAATCTCCTGCTCACAAACTTCATCGTAAACCTGGCCTTACTTTCCTATCTCTCCTTCATTGTCAAAACAAGTTCCCTCATGCTGAGATTTTGTTCTCTTCTCCTCATTTCTACCAGTGTTCTTTTCACTTGAACATTTTTTCAAATTATTTTCTCTCTGTACCATCATAGATTTGTTCCTTTTTCTTTTCCAGTGGTACTCCATCACACACCTGCTTTCTCTTCCCTCAGGATTTTGTGTGGAATATTGCAGAGTTCTGGGAGACAATTCATATTACCAGTAACACAGCAGAGATTTGCTGACAAGGCTGAAACTATGTTGAAATAAGTTTTAAAGAAGCAATAAGATATCCTAAAGCTCACAGTGCCAGTGTAAGTAGGGGTAAAAAGCAGATTCATTGACTGCTATTACTATTCACAGTGGCTGCCTAATAAAATTCCACAGATTTGGCAGTGCATTAGCCATATACACTTTAAAAGCATGGCTAATATGCTTTCCTTCTTTCCAAAACATCACCAAATGTGTATACCACTTCTTGAAATCTGTCCTCTCAATGACCTTCTTCTCTTAAATACTTTCAATTAAAGAAGAAAGGAATTTTGGATCTGTTACCAAAAACTTCTTCATTACTTCACCCTGCAGCGGTCAAACATGAAAAACTTAATTACAGAAGGAAAACAGGAAAACATTTTCTACTGGTCCTGCCCTACTTACCAAACGTCCTCTAGTTCCACAATTAAAAAGCAAGCAAACTGTTCAGGCATACACAGCAGCAGGCATGGGATCAGAATACTCCAATGTTTTCACCTGTATAATGTTTAAAATGTGAGATGCCTCATCAATCACTTGACTCCTTTACAAGGAAAGTGTCTCTTGAGACCACTCACACAGGAATCATTTCTTGCCAAGTTTCAATGTGAAAGACAGAGCTGTTCCTCAGACAAGCAATCCTGTTTTTCATTCATGTTTTGGCAGGGCAGAGATGCCAGGTAAGGGTCCCATTATGCATTGCACAAACACAGAAATGGCAGCCCTTTCTCCGAATATTTATCAAAGTCAAATATCACCTCCTGGAATATTCTGTTAGAATTCATCTACAGCTCCTTTTCAGTGCAGGTCACCAGTGAAACCTTCTGGTTTGATTTACTTTCTTTGCCGTATTCTGGTGTAATGGCAATACATATGAACACACAAAGCCATGAATTACAGAACTTACATGTATCTACCAAGAATCTCAATAGCAGATGAAGAAAGCTAGATAAACATCTTGGCAGCTTCATTCCACTTGTAACCTGAGCAAGACTTCGACTACATGTATTAACACTTAGACAATACAGAACTGCCTCACAGCAGCGCAGCAGTGTCAATGAAGGACCACCAGAGAAGATACAGATTTTATGTAATTAAGGAATGACATTGCAGTGAGAAGAAAGCACTGTCATCCCCATTTTATGAAGCTAGGAGGCAGGATGATTTAGGGACTTGACCAACACCTTGGAATGAGAGGGAGGAATAAGTAGAGAACTCAGGCTGTATCCACCCATTTCCCTCTGATGTATAGCTTACTACAGATGAAGAAGCCAAGCATTCACATCGCACTGCATCTGGCACAATTTGCCCTGTGTAATTCCTTGCCATTGATTTGTAGTGAGCAAGCCCCCAGAAGCAAACTGCTCCAAGGATGAGTGATCATACAGCACCTTGATGCAGCAGGTGGCTTATTTAACCACATGTTTCTCATTTGTCTACAGTTTCAGTTCTATTTCTTCCCCGGATTTTCTTTTATAGTGTCTTTCACATAAAAATCAAATACTTACCCTAGCAATACTAAAAAATTACTATTGCTTCCTCAACTTTTCCACCCCAGGCTGCAACGATTGACTTGACAGTAACAGAACTTTGAGTTTATTGGGTTGTCTTTTCTGCTCTAATGACTTAACTTTCAGATGAAAATCACCCAAACAGTCCAACTCTATCTTTTATAAGTACAACAGTATACATTTTAACTGCAGTAAAGGCCCACAGACTTACTATTCCATACAGGCAGTGACCTGAGAGAGCGCTTGCTTTTCATAGCAGCTTTTGGCATCATTTATATTTAAATAATAACAGTCAGGATCATTTTCATCAACATGAGAAAAAAAGAAGTTCAGATCTAATCAAGAGACAGTTGTCTCCTGACACTGCCTGCTCTATGCTTGCTAGAGCACGTAGGCAGCAGCTGGCACTTCCACAGCTTGATCATTACTACTGCTCTTCAAATTATGCCTGTCATACAGGTTAGGAAAACATGAGTAATTAAACATAAACAGCGTCATAAAATAATAGTAAGAAAAAAATTAATAATCATCCAAAAAAGTGTTTGGGGCAACTCCCTACAGCATCTTGGATTTCTGCCCCTTCTGCTCAGACAGTTTTCCTCTGTGTAGTTTTTAATTATTTCCTTCGTGAGTCCTTTAAGGCAAAGAAGTTTGTACAGGCGGGAAAAAACACACGTACTAGAACCGATGAGAACAGCGATATGCCAAAAAGAAAAATGCCAATTAAGTATTCCTCAGCTACTGCAGGCTGACTCTGAATAGCTTATGGCAAGGACTTATGCCTCACAATGGAACTGATAGTTTGAGATGCATGGATTTTTAAGGATTTTAAATGCAGAATTTCAGGAGCTGCTTGTTCCTTGTTTGAGCCATGCACTATAGATGGTCACCTGGTGCAGTATCTACCTTCTGGCCCATCAGCTCCTTATACCAAGATCAGGATTTAAGCCATGTGGAGGTCAATGAAGAAATTCTGCAGTCCTGCAGCCTCGGCAGTACATGTAGATGTGGACTGCCTTTTGCTTGAATAGTCAGCAACCAATCGAATTCCTAGCTCAGTTCTCTTACAAAACCAGCATAAAACAACAAAACAATAAAGACTGAGACTTAGGACCATGTTATTAACAACCCTAAGCAGGCTGTTGTAGCCTATTTTTGTGCACATGGTTACTGGAACTGAGCATGCAATTCTGGTAATTGCGTACAAAAATGACCAGCTACATGAGTAACGGGACATTTGTCATCTGCAATTCTTTCTGTGTAGGAACTCTGGGAAACGTGTGATCCTTCATGATAGCAGACATGCAAATGCTATGTAAGAGCAGTGCTGTTTTCAGCTGCTTTACATCCAGAATAGTTATTCACATCTTTAACTAGAAGGTGCAACCAACTCGATTTACTCCCACTTGGTCTGTGTTTTGCATGGGTATGAATTAGACAAAGTACAACGTACGGAAGACTCGTGCCTGTCTACATAAGAAGAAAAATAAGTGTAGCCACATACATTATGTTGAACACATTCCACGTATTAAAAGAACATTTAGAGATGGTTGTTGTTCTCATTAGGTATCTTTTGCTCATCTGTGTGCCTCATTATGTATTTTCATACAAATTTCAGCATCTCTGTGAAATAAAGCTCATCTTCCTACAAACTCTAACTGCTTCAGCTTCTATATTCAAGGCTGAAATTGTTTAACTGACCTCATCAGAGGTGCTAACTAGCTTACTAAAAGTATGCCAGCAATTCAATATACCTGCTCATGCTTTCTAACAGAAGTTTTGGGAGAATTGCTATTTCTGGGGAGGAGAGACTTGCACATTCTCATGCAATCTCCCACTGAAATCATCAGGAGCCTGGCCAAGAAGTGACTGAGTGGGCTAAATACAGCCCAGGTTTGTAATGTTCATCATCACTGCTGGTAGCATCCCACCAGGCTAAATTCATAAATTTGACAGTAGCAAGAAATGAACTGTCCCCATGTGCCATTATTCTTGCTCTTTATATGTCTGCTTGATTTAGTCCTTTTTCCACTAATGTGACGTAAAGACCACTAAACGGCACAAGGATTCTCTCCTTGGCTTCAGGTCTTGCTTTAAGCTCTTTCTTTCTCAGTATCAACAGATAAAATAGGAGGCACATCCAACTTGCTTGCTCCTTGAATCAAGTATTGTTGGATATTCCCAGTATCTCCAATTGTGGTTATTTTAATCTTCCATTTGATGGTTTTCTACTGCACTTTTCTTCCATTTCACCATTATCTTCCTCCCCATCTCCTTAAAGGCTCCATCCACTGTCTTCCTGTGTCTCAGCTCAGTGCAATCCCCATCTTATGCTTTCCTAAGGCTTCTCCCTTTGACGCATATGAATACACTTCAGGCTTTGGTCACATCCCTGAAGAGGGTGTTCAGTTAAGTTGGCTCCCTTCACTAATCAGCTTTTCAGCAGAGTTTGCTTGCCAAGACTAGGGAAAATTACACTCAAATTCATTAATTAAGATATAATAAACTTCATGTGCTAGTTAGCAATGTGCCATACGTGGCAATTAAAAAAAAAAAAAGGTAGATGAAACCAGAGGAGACCCTCTGGCTCATTTATGGACTCAAAGTATTTCTGGGAAGGTCACAAATCTTCAAGATATCTCCACAAATTAGATTTTGCACTTGGATTTCTAATTTAGCTGAAAGATGTGTAAAAACACATGCAGCCAGACAGCTCCTTGGCTATACATCTAAGGAAGCTCAAAGCATAAGTTATTACTTCCAAAGTCAATTGTAACTTATGCTCACTAAATTGGCTCCAGATCCACCCTTTTCAGACAGTAGTATAAGAATAATTTATTCTTCTGGTGAAAAGCACCCATTTTAGCTAAACCACACCCCCATCTGGGAGTCTCACCAGTAGAAGAGCCAAAGGCAGAGGGATTCAGAGGTGCAAAGGGCTATTGGGGGCTGGTGGAACAGGGGTGAATAAAGCCCAGTATGTAATAGTGTCTGTCAGCACGCTGAAACATATAACCTCTCCCTAACACAGGGGGTCCACAACACAAATCTGAGAGGCAAATTTGTTCCTGTGGTTCAATCATCACATTTAGATGAAGAGGTTTCCTCGCTTTTAACATCCATTTGATTTATACCAGAAGTCCTATGGATAGTGATGAAATCATTGCAACTTTCTGCATGTTTTGATCTACATCCTCAATGTGTATCTTGTTTGCTCCCATTGAGAATGTGCTGTACATAAATATGGTACAAGAGGTTCAAGAGCTCTGATTTTAGACATCTGCCCCAAATGTCAAGTTAATTGCCTTACCAGTGCAGAGATAAAAAACCCTACATAAACCAGGAGCTTTTCTCTCACCTGTTACACTGAGTTAAACGAGGTGAGTTCAGCCCCTTGCAGTGGCAGCAGTGACTCGAAGCGATCTGTGCTGCAAGGGAGTTAATATTCCCAGAAAAAATTGCTTCACTAGCTATCGATGGAAACACTGACCTATATACAAGGCTTTTCTTTCCCCAGGTGAACTCCTGCATCAGCAGCTACCCGACAGGAACCTCCTCATGGGAGATCTTTAATAGCAGTAGCTGCTGAACGAGAGGGAACTGCAGAAACACACTTGTTGCCAAACTGTGTGTTTAGTTGGAAGGAGGAGAAACAGATGGGGAAATCACTCTTCAGACAGTGTTTACTAGCACAATCAGCACCTGAGGCAGCACTTATTCAGGTGCTGAAATTACAGAGGTAAGTTTTACGATGAGAAATCTATTCCTCACATGACAGCTATATTTCTCATCATGGATCATAAAAAGTAGATGATCCATCAGATAAGTACTTGATTGCAACGTGCATCACAGTAAAACCATCAACCTTCTCTTTTGTTTTATGACCCTGGTTACATCTGGAATGCTTTCAAGAAAGATGCTGATGTTTGCTTTGGGTACAAACTGACTCAGAAAACTTAGTGTCTTGCTACTTACATGGCAGTAGATGGTAAGAATAAGGAGGAATGATAGCAGAATAAGGAGGAATAAGGATGATTGCTTCCAGGAAGATCACTTTATTACTACCAATATGATTTTATTGAATATTCTTTTTGGACTGGCCATAAAGAGGATTCTTAATTGTCTAACACTTTTTTCTTCCTTTTCAGTGTACACAAACTATTCCTTTCAGTTGTCTATTTCCTCTTGCATTATAAATCTTTCCCATAACTACTAATTCAATAACAGTAGCGATAGTAATGAAGCCAGTATTTGTAGAACTCACCTAGTTCCATATTTTCATAATAACAGCAATAATTTCTTATCTTTACACAGTATTTGTTAGATAATTTCTAATTCTTGCCCCCTTACAGGCAGAAAAAAAGATGAAACTACTATTCCAAGGTTACAGAGTAAGCCACAAATAAAATTTCTGATTTATCTAAGAGTATGTAGTAGAAATGTGAGCTGTGTTGCAAGCAAACACCCCAAAGAGACGTTACCAAAAACAATTTTTGCGAAAAATTAAAGATTTGCTCTTGGAGATTGTTGTGATCTCAGCAGAGCGTAAAAATTGGACAAAAAGTTGTCCTTACTGATGTGCAGTCTATCTCTTTGCTTGGCAAGGTTACAGCTCCATTAAACAAAACAAAACAAACTAATCCTCTGATCTTGCACAACTCTACCAGGAGGGCTTGCAAGTTCTCTGGAAAATTGAGGTTGCTCTGAAATTGTGGGGTTGATCCATCAAATGTTGAAATCACCAACATTGAACCAGAGCTCAATATTCAAATCAGTTCTCCATGCAGGAATATCATGTCTGTAACAATCCAGGACATTGAGTCACTTCATTCTTGACCTTAACCAAATGGGTTAAATCAATAAATGTTGCATACTGCCCTGCAAAAGCTCATCTGTACTTGGTATTAGCAAATAATTTCATTCATTCCAAGTACCAGACTTCAGTAATTTTTTTTTCTGGCTGCATGATAAAATTCAGATGTTTCAAAAATATCCTTCCCTACATGTGCCCACCCAAGCAGCAACAGCAGGCCTTCTGCTAAAACCTGACAATGAAATCTGGTGTTGGAGAAAGACCAAATGTGGAAAACTTCAGCATAAACAACAATTGTTTTGGAAAATTGTGACTGTACCAGCCTGGGGTAGGGGTGTTGAAAAGGAACACATTTTTGCCAGCTCAACAGACTTTATCAAGCTCCTACTTTCTTAACGGACCACGAGTCCCTTAAGCCTCTTATTGTACAGTCCAGACCTCTTCCACTGAAATTATCTTGGTCTGAGCACCCCTTCACCTGAAATCTCAGCCTTGCTTCAAGTGGGTGCAGACATTCCTGCATCTATAACCTTGTTTCTGCCCCGGCTGATGGGGAATCCAAGCTGTCCCTCCATGAAATGAACCCATACACCCTGAGCTAGGCACCAAACCCTCCCACTGTGTTTTGCCCAGTCACACAAATGCATTTTCCTTCTGCAATACCTCCTGTAGAGATCCTGCTGGATCCTAAGGGGTCTCTGAGTGGCAGATATCTGTCAGCAAAGCTAGCTGGACATCTGTGTCTGCCAAATCACTGAGCTACATGTGCTGGGTAGCAAGAAACAGAGATGAAGGGACTGACCTTATGTTTTTACTTTGCTATCCTTTTCACCTTATCTTTTTTACTTTGCTATTCCCTACAGATGTTGGGGAACAGCATGGATGAAGAGAAACAAAGATTACATGGTGGAGGAAAGTGCTCAATATCCATAAGGACAAAACGGGCAGGAATAGGGAGCACACTTAGAAAATACATGGGCTGTCTCTCTGTTGAGAAGTAGGTATCTTTATTGAAGTCTCTAGAGATGCTTAGGTGTCATTAAGATGATGAAAGGAGCTTTAACACCTGCTTGTTTGTGTGCAAACAATGCCTCTTCAAGACCCAGATCATACTGCATGTAATAAAGTACTAATGGGGTGGAAACACATGTACTGGTGGGGCCTGAATTACAGAATAGAAACGAGACAGCAAACAATACATTTTCTTACTCTTGTTTTTTATCATAATTACCAAATTTAAGCTAAGGGGTGTAATTAGAAACTGGGAGTTTAAAACAAGCAATGAGTGTCTTGCCTGTATCCACAGAAAGTAAGCCAGATGCATGCAAGTGTTTCCACTGTTTCTACAATATTCAAATTAGCTAAGAGGACTGTTATTTCACTCTGCAGAGGAGACACTGTTATTTCAAGTTAGGAATTATTTCTATTTAAAAACTCATGTTTCATTGTAAAAATATAAGACCTCTGAAAAACAGGCCTATATCTACAAAATCAAGAAATACATTGGAACCAATACACTGGTTTTAGATGCTTCTGTTACTGCAAGCACCAGCTATCAGAAGAACAAAAAAATGAAAAAAAAATCAGCCTTTTTCTTCCATATGGTTAATAATTTATTTTATTCCAGTTGTTCTCTACAGTACGTAAGAAGTGTCCTCACACGTGGGAAGACAGAAGCTTCTGTTTTGTAAGGAGAAATTTCTTTTGCAAGATAAACTGGAATTTGATGCTTTTTCTATACGGAGGTAGCTTCCATTTATCTGCTTATGTTTTCAATTGTTGATACAATAAAAGTTTGGATACACTCTGATGAAGCCCAAGAAAAGGGAAAGAAATTTGCATATTTTGTGGTGTATTATCTGATACTGCTTGCATCTGGAAGGGTTCATCCAGCACCTTTAAGTACAAAACTCAAAATATCTCCTTCATTATAGCTAATTTCAGTAAAAACCCATACATTTCAGCTTTGCAAGATTCTGCACTAAGGCTTCCTAGGACACTTTCTCCTTGAAGGCTCTGTCCCCACCCCTTCCACAGTATCTCTCTGCCAAACCAGCCCAATGTTCTCATATTTTAATTGAGCCTAACTGGATCCATCTGCCGTATGACTCGGGGGTCACTCTGAACCTTAAATTCCATTCTTATGCCAGATCGCTGAGATTTCAGTCCTCTTTTGAGAGAATGCTGTTTTCTCTTTAAATTCTATATGAGGGAAATTTAAATTTTAGCACAGAAGTTTGCACAGCAGTGAAGAGCTGAATGAGACACTTGACACATCTCTGCCAAACTTTGTAAAGTCAAAGGTAATGAACATATGGCTGCTGCTACTCTGCCTCATAGCCCACTCGCTCTTGTTCATGATGCTCAAAGGTCACATTTTTACAACTTGCTAAGGCCTGGACCTGAAAGTGTGCTTTGGCTGTCACAGAGATCATTTCTGTCCTTGAGCATCATGATGGGCAATGCTCACAAACACCTGCAAATGGAGATGAGAAATGCTTCTGCCAAGTAGGTGTCTAAAATGGACACTAATGTAAGGAGGCACTTCTACTTTCATTGCTGGCAGCCAAAGAGAAGGCAGAATGTAATGAGTAGGACCTGTGAGTGGCTGAGTAGGTGTGTGGGAACAATGCTCACACAAATTGGAGCTTTATGGTTACTTTTTCATTGCCAATTGAAGAATCACAGTATCATTTTGACATAGCTTGGCCACAGACATAGCTTTAACTGAGTAATAAACACATATCATATTTCTACAAATGCTATTGTAATATTGCATAGAAGTAACTCCTGCTGATTTAACAGTGCTTGGAAAAAAAATAATACGGCATCTGTCTCCATGGAATAAAATTCTTCAAGATCCTGGCAATTAGCTGAATGAAGCAACAGAAGCAACAAAAATACTAGAAGTGCTAAATAACTAATGGGAACCAAACTTGAGCAGCTTCCCCTGTGCCAAGAACCATAGAAACCTGATTTTGATTTTTGGCAGCTCTGCCAAAAATTTAACAGAGCTCCTAGTGGTTTATATTGGTCTAAAAATTAGGATCACTTGCCATGAGTTCAGTCTTGTCACTCTTCCTAAAATGCAATTTGAAGCAACAATGAATAAAAGTAAATGGTATATAAAATGAACAAATTACTGGAAATGTGAAAGGTATTTGGTATGTCCTGCTAAATGCTTTAGTCTGGACAAATCTTGGGTGAAGAATTTTGAAGTCACTGTCAAGTGCTGAACTATTCCACTAGAGATCTGTCTTCTGTGCTCTCCAAAAGGCTGAAGGGCAATAACAAAGCATGACACACCTCTCCAAATATTTAAGCAACAAAGAACAATGGTATGAGACAATATTGCAAGATAGTGTTGCATGCAGGGAGTGTTGCTGGCCTTGAAGTCACCTCTTGAAGTGTGGTAACACCCTAGGGTGTCTCCTGTCATTGCATCATTTAAATATGAACTGGAAAAAAAGAAACCTTAGACCTTTAAAGAAACCTATTTTAAGAGAGGAATTATTAGCAGATGGAAGCTGGTGGAGACAGGACTTTGATTTCTGCAGGTTTAATTCCCACCTGAGTTTCATGTATATTCAAAACAGTGCCATCTCCCGAAGGAAAGGCATTAGGTAATTGCTCACTTTACAGCCATTTTATCTTCCCAATGAGCATGTCCCATTTTGAGGGCCATCTTCTGACAACTTGCTGAAGCTAAGTGGACTTTGGTGACTGTTTTCCTGCATTGCTGTGGGTCCTGTGGGTATCTGTGGCTCTGATCCACCACAAAGTTTGCACAAGAGCTAGTATAAACTCTAAGGTGAATCTACCCAAGTATTTCAATGTCTTCATCTTACTGAGCAAATATTTTCAGGTATCATTCTAGCTCAAAAGCTTTCCACGTTTGATTCCAAGTGAACCTTTTCTATAACAGTGTTTATATTTGACTACCTGCTGAATGAAACCTGCGGGTTTCTATAAAGCTATGCTGGGCAGCAATTTGGCCTATTTGCTTTAAAACATAATGTGCTACAGAAGATGAGACATGGGATGCCAACTGGCTGTATTTCATCTTGGGTTGTTTCAAATAAATAGGGCCTGTTTTCTAGTAGGCTGAAGTATATCCATGGGACCACTGCCTCACGGGAGGTAAAAAAGAAATGCCTCCCTTTCAACTGCAGCCATTTTACTGCGTTGAAATCCAAAAACTCAGAATAGCACCGTAATCAGAAACAGGAGGTGCACAAGTTTAAATTATGTCAAATTTTAAATGGATATGTCATGGATTCCCTTGATTAAGAGGGTTGTATTTCACCTGCTAGAAACTGAGGATTGTGTTCCCCATTCTTCTTCAAAGACAATTCTGACCATGCCTTATGTTTGCCGAAATCATTACTGACATCACTCACTCTGCAAGCAGAATATTGCCTATGAGCAGGGAAGTAAACTCCTGCTTCATCGTGGGTGTTCACTGCTGCACACTTTGAGAGGCACACACAGCACAAAGGCCCCAGGACAGTGAATATCTCTGTTATTGGATACAGCAAGCCATGATGCAACCAGTCATGGACAGGGAATAATGTTTCACCAAAAAGCATAAGTACACCTAATAAAAGCAAACGCTGGGATGTCTGTTTAAGTGTGATTTTTCAATCAGGCTTTCAAGAATGTGGTGAGCTAGCCTTGTTGTGCTGACATCACTGGACTTCCAAGAGGTGCAGGTTGGAGTTTTTGGCCAAAGTCAATGCCTACAGGACTTGTGGATTTTACTGTGTCACCTTTATGCAACCATGTAGGTCTGACATAATGGTCCACAGAACTAGAGCTGAACACCATGAGTTTATCAGGTCAGGATGCTGGCTTAATTTCAAATACAAAGCTTAGTGCATTTTCAGGTATTTCAGGGATATTGTACACTGATCTTATACAATATACAAATTCATTATTGTTAGCAGTGAATGGATGCACTAAATTCCTTCCCTAAAACTGAAACAAAATTATATAGAGAGCCACTTCATGGTACAAATTGCCTTTTTGAAGTCCTAAACGTGTTTAAACTGACGTAATTTTTGTTAGCCTTAAAAAGAACCCAACTGACAAACCAGCAAATCTTCAATTCAGCAGACTACATGTACATTTACGAGTGAAAGAAGAAATACACTCTGTGTCAGCGTCAGGTGAGGATACAGTCGTGCACAGAGATATAATCAAAGCAATAAAACGACACAAGCATGTTTTAACATATTTCTGTTTCACTTTTCATGTTTACTTAACATCAGCTCCATATGTAATGAAAATGAATTGCCTGGCTTCAGTCTTGGTTAGCTAATGAAGTGTGCTAAAGTGATACAAAGTTGTTGGAATGTGTGAAATACAGATACTTTGTAGTATCTGTATCAATAAGCCGAAAAGCCACAGCATCCATACAGGAAGTGATAACTAGGCAACATTTATGCAGTAAGTGTGCGAGCAAGAAAAGATATGTAATTGAAGTTGTAATAGCTCAATACTATTCTTATAAGAAGTCCCTAGGCAGAGCTGAAATGTTAACTTTTCATTTGCAAATGTATAGAGTTGATAGAAAATAATTTTCCATAATAATTCTTTTTATGCTTTTTATATTGTAATTTGTAAATAATTAATAAATAAAAGCTTGCAACGTGCAGGTATCTGTGGACTTTTCTCTATTAGCAATTAATAGATAGAGGCAGAGGCATTTCTATTTACAGGGAAAGTTCTTGGAAAAAATGGACCTGAATTATTCAGTCATCTTTGGCTTGAGAAAAAAAAGATTGTCATGAATTCTAACATTTATTTGCAAACATGCAGGCAGTCCTGTATGGCTATTATGTATATGATGTCATCATGCTTTTAAATTGTAAAAGATATAAACGACTTAGCATATAAAAGAATCCCTAGATGTTATTAGGAAGCTGTGACAGTCATTCCCCCTTTAATTTTCCACAGAAACCACCAACAGTCAAAGTGGTTCTGGAGCAGACAGCTAAGAAAACAGAGTGGCAGTGGGAAAGCCTGCTTTTGAACTCAGGTGAGATGAAAGATAATTATACTGGCTGCACTCTTGGGGTTTTTTTTAACTGCTTGCTTAGCATACAAGTGATGCAGCTGGAATGCTGCTCACTGTCACCCCAGTACGCAGACAGGTACCTTGGCTGCAGAAAACACAAAGCTGCTGGTGTGTCTGCTCGCAGTGAGGTGGCTTCACTGCGTGTTGGGACCTGCACGGTCTGTAGGACACACAGCCTTTGTGTTGATGCCAAGGGTGGCAATATGGTCCATTTAATGTAAATGTGAGACAGTCCTTGGGCTCCTGGCAGGCTGCCAGAGCAGCCCACAGCTCTCTTATGAAGATGATACCACTGTGATATTTTACAGAGATCAATTAAAATGCTGCAGCCACTTCAAGCACGTGGGATCCCCCAACACAGAATTCTTAAATACGGTAAAGATTTATATAGTTATTGTAGCCACATGCATGGATGCACAAAAGATCTGCAGCTGGAGTTACTGTCAGTAACTTCTAACTGAAAGCTCTAAAAATGAGATGAATACAATACACAGAATTGCATTTTAAATTTACTCTGCAACAGGTCAGTGAGACTGTTTCCATCGTTGACAAAAGAAGAGTCCTGCAAATCTATCTTGCTCACTACAGTTTTCTGCTAGTTCTTGTACAATATTGGCAGATTAATAATTTCTTAATGCTTTTTCTCCAGGAGAAGCCATAATTTTCTCTAATATCATAGTGGGTTTTTGTGGAAATTAGCATACTACAAAATGAGAATGGCAAATAACTCCATTCCAAATGCTATGTTCAGCAGCCAGATTTATTAGTGGATTTGGCAGCATTTGCCAACTCTTTTGCACATGAATAACTCTACTCACATTGTTTAAACAAATGGAACTGGGATAAATGAGATTAATTTGCCAATAGCAAATTACATTCTATTTAAAAATAAGAATTAGCCTGTACCAAACCCACATGCTTTTGTTTATTTCCCATACAATTTATGCGCAGAAACACTACAGCAGATTATCTGAGATTATAGGTTTCAGTGCACTTAAGTAGAAGAAAATTGGAGGAGTGTCCTGCAACATGGGTACCTTTCCAAGAGCCTGGAGACCACAGAAGGACCTGATACAAGGAGATAAAGCAACCCTGAACCTCACAGAGCTCATGCCACTCTGAGGAGAAAAGAACTGTGTATTACAGTTGGCTTAGTCAACTGCCCAGCTCAGAATGAGGGAACATAAAGCTGATATTGCAGATATTGCTACATATGCAGCCACAGATGGGGATACTGGTTGCTCTACCCAGGGGAAGGCAGAGTCTGCTGTAAACATGATACAAAATCTAAACAAATTGTCTGACATATTGTTTCATTTGTCTGTCACATTTTCAAACTGGTCCTCCAAACTCCATATTGTTCCCAATTATTGCATTCTTCAATTTGCTAAATAAAGCTGATGTAAATATGGCACTCCAGTTATCACTGACGGAAAGCGAAAATTTTTTTGTTATACAAGTATGTGTTTCAGTGCTACAAATACTCTTAAAAATGTTCCCTATACCCTCCCTAATCTTGGCATACCTCTTCCCTTTTAAGAAGTCATGTTCTTTCTTCATTTACCCTTGGCTGTTTCTGCTTCTTTCACTGAACACTTCTTTTCCACTTGCCATATTCCCATCTAAATCACCTCCATTTATCTACCTCTCTCTCTCATACACCTTTCTTTAACATGTATTCCATTTCTCCTACTTTTTCAGACTTTTTTCAGACTGTTTTCAGACTTTTGCTGTTTCTTCCCTTCCCCACTTCTCTGAAGGGTTTTTTTGTTCACACTTGTCCATCAGAACTTCTCCTCCCACTCTGTTTTCTGTCTCACCACCCTTGAGGACTGTGTGCTAGGTACTCCCCCCCTGAAGTGCAGATGGAGTCTAATGCCAGTGGTGGCAGAGGGAGCACGAAGGATGTCTTCTCTCCTTGAGCCTTCACCTGGGAAGAGATACTTGGAGCATGAATAAGAATCAAAAAGTCTCCTTACTTGGAGGTGACACCATGGGTTAGATCACCCTTCCAGCAGATCGGTCTGTTCACTGTGAGACGAACTGCAAGACCATTCATTACAAACTCTGCATAGGGAGAAGGGTAGCCAAGAGCACAACAACTGCCTCTCGTGATTAATCCTTCCACACCCTTCAGGGCTAGCAAGACTTGGGGACGAATGATGACTTCCCTTGATAAAGTCCACTGACTTGGAGGTGGGCTGAAAGCATCTTTCTCTTAAAAGAAAACCAGAACTTTCATCAAGGTTATCACTTGTCACCAGGAAAATTGCGTACTGGCATTTTAAAGACTTTCTTGAAAAGTAATAAAAGTAACTAGCAGAAAAGTGATGTCATTTCTGACATTGTCTGTATGGAAGACCCCAATAGGAAGTACTGTAAACCATTTCCCAATCTGCTTTTACACAGGCCTAGGACTTAAAAAGAAAATTTAAGTGTTTAATGCTTAAACCAAATGTTTAATTTTCAACATCCCCATAGAGTCACACTGCAATGTGGAGGTTGCAGTTAAAAGCCCAGATTCCTTCATCTTCCTGACATTGAATCTACACTATAACAAAAACATTTTGAAATTAATGTAGAAATAGTTCTAACTGGAGCATTAACATAATTTACTTCAGTCACGTTCATCAGGATCATTTATATCTTACACATGTGATGTGTAAGTACTCACTCTGCCTATACATATACAGTTGGATCTTATATATTACATATAAAAACACTCCCTTACAAAGTATGATTCATTGGTATAGCAGTTGGTATTTTAGCTTTTACAGTCTGTTCAAAAGCAGTTTATACATTTAGAAGTATGGTGTATATAATCATTACCACTTTAAGTAGGGCCTCATCCCATCTCTATGAGAAGATGCATTACATGTGCTAAGCTGAGCACTGAAACCTACTGAGACAACTCAAAGCTGTGGAAGAATTGTGAGTCACGCTTTGGCTAACTGTTTTCTGTGCCATTAGAAAGTGGTTTACTACCTGATTTATAATTACCCACAGTACGATATACTTATCAGGACAAAAGAGTGCAAAATGCTACCCTTTATCATGTACAACAGCTGATCTTACAATAGGGTGTGCCTTGGCCCCAGGAGCAGGACTGTGCATTCTCATGATTAGAGAGCAGATGCCATGGTCTGTCCTGCCACTGATCTGTGGCAAGTTGAATGGTCTCCCTGGGTTTTGGTTCCTCAAAAGGAGTGGCAAATCTTACCAACCTAAGCTGTATGTTGAATTTTCTTACCTAAATAATGTAAGATAAATACAGAGATTTACTGACTGCCAAGAATGGTCCTATATTTGTTTGACATGAGTGACAGGCATCCCCACCTGAGTATCAGCAAACCCAATGTAAACACATCATAAGGAACATCCTTATGGAAACAGTTAATGTGCAGAGAAAATGGAAAAAATGCACGTCCCCATCTAGAGTAAAGCTTGTGCCACATGTGATTACAAAGACTTGTAGGCTGAATCAAGGCTGGGTATACCCAACATTTGGGTCCCACATTGGCTGTTACGGATCTTCTTAATCTTGTCAGTCACAGACAGCCCACCCACACATGCTCCTCGAGACAAAGGAGAGTAAACTTCTTTCTTGGGAGACAGATGTAACCGAGAACCTGCTTCCCCGTTTTGTTTGCAAACCAAGGAAATTTAATGGGACCTTTGCTGAAAACAGTTAGGTCAGATAATCACTAACCTTGCAGGCTTTGAGGTCTGTGTTGCCTCAGTGTAAGCAATACAGTATAAGCAAACTTGGGGAGAGAGACAATGTTGATCTTCTGTACCCAGTGGTTCCTCTAACCACAAAAAATTCCATGTGTTGGCTCAGATTTGTTTGATGCAACTTGATGATGGGATGGAGGATGGAGGGAGCATGCTTGATGGTTCTCAGAAATAACACATCCCATTTAGCACCATCAGAAGGCTGGATATGTTGAATATGGACTAAATACCCTGACTTTTTACCTGGAAAAATGAAAAACTTTTTGCTGTGTGCAAATTCTGTTTTTTTTTAATTTTTTCTAAATCTCATAACATGCAGTGATTTTCACAGGAAAAAAAGAAGTATACCAGTGACATACAAATCACAGCATCATCCCATTTAAAGTCCCTGCCTCAAAGCAGAATGTTACCAATGTCAATTGGCAACAAGACATTTAAATTTCTTTTTCTGTAAGGATGATTGGAAATTATTTTGACTGAAATTTCCCATACTTGCCCACTGGGGACAGATATTTAACAGAATTCCAGCCAGGGTGGAGAAAATGTAAAAATTTTTTCACAAAAGAAATTTAAATTATATGATAGGAAATTTTAAATATAGTACAGATAAGGGAAAGAGGGCAATTTGTTGAATACCCTATTTGGCCAGCAAACCCAGACATATTCCGTATGAAAAAGCCCCTCTTAGGGTCTGAATTAGCATCAGCAGACCAGACTTGCCTATGATTAAAAATCCCTCAGGATGTCTTGGGTATCTACGTTCTCCTAATGAGTATACATTTTGGGGTCTGCCTGGCAGTAATCTTGAATATTTAAATTGCCACACACCAGATCGGACAGTGCAAGGCAGGAAATATGTAATTGAGCATGATGCTTTCTCACGTTAGGAGGGCAGCCCAATCCGTTATTCTGTCTGGCACATTTCCTCAGCGCTGTCCCGGGTCACTCAGCACTCGCTCAAAGTAACGCCTGGCCAGCAATCAGCCACACACGTATGCACTTGGAAACCACCAAGCTCTGTCCTGGACTTGACATCCCCCTCCCAAGCCTGTTCAATGGACCGCGCTCCTTCCTCCAAGGAAGACATCTCCATCCAGGTTATATTGGAGAAAGGCTCTTCATCAAGTGAATTGATAACAGTGGTGATCAAAGTCTGGCAGTTGTACCTTATCTGTTGGGGATCATAATTCAGGAATGGAGCTGCCCTTCAGTTTGCTCCTCCCCACCATTAAATTACATTCAATCACCGCACGGAGAATGCAGCCCATGCGCTCGCAGCCAGATGTTATCATTACAGGCCTTTTCTTATAAACTGATGCTGAAACCCGAGTGGTTGATGAGACTAGCTAAGCAGTTGTACCTTTGACCTGATTGCATTAAACTTGCCCTATCAATTTAAGCTTAGTATAAACACCATTTCCCAGAGTCCCTCATGACTTCAGTAGTGAGAAGAAGCTGACTAAGCCTAAACATTTTTTAACAGCAATCTTGTCTTACAACACCAAGGGGATTTGCCATGTATCTGGGGCTTTATAAAACCATATGAACATGCTGAAAGAATTAAAGTCCTTTAAAAAAGCAAAATTGATGGTGACAGTCCTTTTAGAAAATCAGTTTGCAGAATGTCAGCACAAGAGGAGTTGGAAACAGGACTAAAATAGCTTTTAAAAATACAATAGATTTGTGTTTGTTTCACACCGTTGTTTCTGAATACTGAAAGTTAGAGTTAAAAAACAAAACAAATGAAAAAAATCTCAAATTGAATTCACCCTCTATTGAAAAGAATTCCTCTCCAGCCTTCACAAACCAAAGCTCTTCCAGATAAATCACCTATGTGAGATCTCCCATAAAATATGAGCATCTTTACTCTGGCACATGAAATTTATCTTTAATAAAGTTTGGTCTATTTCACATTGAAGATAATTCAGATAATCCTATCAAAAGTTTCTATGTAGCAGCACATGAGCTATAGCATATGGTACAGCATATGGCCAACAAAGCTTGGCTATGCTGTATAAAGGGGGACATGCTTATAACTGTAAGGATAAGAATGAAAGTAACATCATGCTTGACTCAGCTGTATTGTCTTCTGTGGGTGCTAAATCAGTGGTTTGGTAATGCAAATGTTGGTAAAACAACGGGAGATAAACCAATAGAACACGAATCTTCACCTCAGTAGGTTGAAAGAGCTCTGGCACTGATGCAGAAAAACACACTTGAAGTTGAGCAGATTCCTGACAATTTTAGCAGAAGTATAGAATTAGTCAAAGCTCTGCAAGACTAAACCTCTGATCCAGAATTGGAAAAAAATTAAAGAAATATCTAGGAGTGACATGACTCATTTTAAAACAGATGTTTTGTGCTTTCTGTTGATTATAGTAATGTAACAAATCAGACAGTAGAACTGCTGCTAGAAGTACAAAGAAGAACCAGTAGCACATTAAGCAAAATGTGATAGTTCTATGCTTACAGAGAACATGCTTCTACTGTTACTATATTGCTTTACTATTTTGAAATCTAATAAAACAAGAATATGCATGTGAAAAAAATTCAGACAACAAAAAATTCCTCCAAAACTAACATAAAAACCCAATCCAACCAACAACTGCTGTTATTTAAATAATTATGGAGAAGCTTATTTAAGAACTGATTTACATGAGTCTCTAACTTGGTTACTCTTAGAAGCAGCAGCATCCAACTTTTGTTAAACAAATGCCACTGGAGGAAGGAAATGCAGGTAAAGAAAATAAATAACCTGGTGCACAATTTTACATAATACAGATGCAGAAAACAATCTAGAACATAATGTAGAGTTCTTTTGTGTTCAAATTAAAGCAGGGTCCTTCTTTGCAAATAAGCAAAGTACCCATTTAAATGACAACTTAAACTCAATATTAAAAGAAGACTTGCACAAATTGCTTGCCTTGCAGAGAGAATCTCTGTTTCTCTCCTTTTGGGATCAGATGAGATAGAGCAAGCCCAATGACCCTGACTATGAATTCAGAGAGGAAAAAAAGAAAAAAAAGGTGTCTGCTACTTACTTCAAACTTTCTAAACTAATGTTGATTTAACTAGCCATGCCCTGTCATTACAAAAGGTATTTCTGTCTCATAGCTTAAAGCACAATATGGAAGCATCCAAGTAGCTTTTACCCTACATTTGCTGAGTGATTTAGCTGTGGCGTGACAGGGAACAATACAGACTAATTTGGCTAATCATGGAGTTGATGGATGCTGGGAAAAAAATTTGACTGGATGGCTGAGCCCAGAGTGTGCAGTTAAATCCAGCTGGCAGCTGGCCACAAGTGGTGTTCCCCAGGGGTCAGTGTTTCGGGCCAGTCCTGTTTAACATCTTTATCGATGATCTGGATGAGGGGATCGAGTGCACCCTCAGCCAGTTTGCAGGTGACACCAGCTTGGGTGGGGGTGTTTATCTATTGGAGGGTAGGAAGACTGCAGAGGGATACAGACAGGCTGGAGTGATGGGCCAAGGCCAATTGTACAAGGTTCAATAAGTGCCGAGTCCTGCCCTTGGATCACAACAACCCAATGCAGCATGACAGGCTGAGGCAAGAGCGGCTGGAAAGCTGATCAGGGCAAAATGATGTGGGAGTGCTGTTTGACAGCCACTGAACACGAGCCAGTGTGTGCCCAGGTGACCTTCTTGCCCAGGTGCCGTCCTGGCCCATATCAGAACTTGCATGGCCAGCAGGAGCAGGGCAGGGATTGTCCCCCTGTACCCAGGACTGCTGAAGCTGCACCCTGAATCCTGTGTCCAGCTCTGGGTCCCTCACAGCAAGAAGGACATTGAGGGGCTGGAGCCTGTCCAGAGAAGGGCAACAGAGCTGGTGAAAGGTCTGCAGCACAAGTCTGAGGAGAAGTACCTGAGGGAGCTGGGGGAGTTTAGCCTGGAGAAAAGGAGGCTCAGGGAAGACCTTACTTTCTCCACAATTACCTGAAAGGAGGGTGCAGCAAAGTGGAGCTTGGTCTCTTCTCTCTAGCAACAAGTGACAGGGTGAGAGAAAATGGCCTCAAGTTGCACCAAGGGGAGGTTTAGATCAGATATCAGGAAAAATGTCTTCACTCGAGGGGTGGTCAGGCATTGGTTACCCAGGGAAGTAGTGGGGTCACCATCCCTGGAAGTGTTCAGAAAATGAGTAGACAGGGCACTTTGGTATATGGTTTAGTGGTCACCATGGCAGTGATGGTTTAGCGCCTGGACTCAGTGATCTTAGAGGTATTTCTAACCTAAACTATTCCATGATTCTATGATTCATCCTTCTAGTAACTGCAGTAACAGCTAAGCTGGAGAAGATGAGGTACAGCAGGGGAATAATAACATATATAAAGGGGTGGCAACAGGTCAGAAAAAGGAAAATCTTTAGCTGGCATAAAGTTGTTGGTTGGGTTTGTCACTATCAGCCTTACAAATCATTACAGGCACTTTCTATTAAGTCAAAAATACTACAAACAAGCTAAAGAAGATTGGTGATAATTTAAATTTGAGGAACATCAGTACAGGGGAGGCTCAGGTTAGAAAGAAAAATCTGGCTCAGCTTGAAGTCTGTCACTATGGAAGATTTGAGAATCAAGAGGAAAAAACTTGAGATAATTCACTTAGAGACTGAAAACAAAAAGCTCACTGTATTCTGAAACAACTGGTGTAAAGAACCTGGAGGTATGAGTTCACCAGAGGTGACTGTGAATCAGGAGTGTGATGCAACCATGAAGGCAAACATAATCTTAGTATGTGCAGGATGAGCTATTTCCAGCACAAGTAGGGGAGTATTACTGCTAGAATATGAGACACTAATTGATGTGTCTTTTATTTCAAATCCTGTTTAGTATTCAAAAACTACTCTTGGTAGTGTTGTTAAAAGAAAACAAACTGGATTTGGGGCAGATTAAAGAGAAAAGCTGTAAGGATGGTCAAGAGGCGTAGAAGCATAACAACACAAGGACAAACTTTGTTTCTTCAGTCAACCATAGTAAAACTTGAGAGATGAAACAACTATGTGCTATACCATCACTTGGGAGAAGATGTTACAGCACCATCAAAGGAAAAAAACTATTTAAGTGAAGGACAGTGGTATAAGAACAGAGGGATATAAGCATGCTAAAAATGCCAGTACAGTGGGATGTTAGAAGAAAATTCCCAGCTATAACATCAGGCAGGTTCTGGACTGCTGTACAGTGGGATTATCTGGGGCTAAGCATCCTCATGACTTTCAATGCGCAGTTAATGAAAAGGGTTTTGCGATGTGATACTCGCTGCAGAGACAAAGTGTAAGTATCTCCCAACTTGCTGCTAGCAGCATGGCTATAACATGAGCATCAGCATCTGGTAATGCTCTTACTCTTCTTAACAATTTAATGTCTTAAATTTATATCATGCTTTTCAACCCAAAGGATCCCAAAGCACTTAAAAAATTGCAATTGATGGCAGTCTGTGAAGAGAGGGCTTAATTCACTGCAGAAACAGAGCTGCAGCACAGGTGAGAGGCAACAGCTGTTTAAAACGTGGTTATCCTCAAACTATAAAAAAGTGTTTACATTTTATAATAGGAAGACCAAAGTGGTCTTTTGGGGGAGAAAGTATTTTCACTGGAAAAATGTAAGTGCTCTGTATTTCCTATTTTCTTCTTCAGGCAGGAGCTCTGCTGTTGATGTCATGGAGGGACCAAGGTGCAGCAATCCTTGTATAATGAAGGCAAAACTATTTCTCCTGTTCATGCTTCTAATACCCCTGAAAATAAATTTGCTGTGGGTAATGTTGCAAAGTCATCACTACATTCTTATTTTAAAGGGTTTCCTGCCTTCCTCAGGGGATATTATCTTGGGAGTTTCATTAGGGCTTGTTCAAACTAATCCTTCTAAATCAAGGTGGATACTGAAATATGCTTGTGCAGGATCTATCAATGGGTGGGACAAGTTCAGGCTACCTTCTCTGCAATGCATGAAAACCCGAAAAATCAGAATGGACATTTGCAGGCTACATACAGAGGTGACCAGCTGCCTAACCCAAACCTTCAAAAAACATGATACTGGTTTATGAGTAGAATGATGTTATGATGCTATGTTCCTTCTACCTTGATTTTGGAATTATTTTGATTTGCCTGTTTTAATAAAAACAGAGAAATCTTTCTCTTTTTTTTCCCCACTGAAGGCATGACATATAATCACACTGTGAAAAATATAGCCATGCCTTTTAAGGACTGTCCTGTGGCTGTCTTTCACCAAAAGTGACTGCAAAGAAATATGTAAGCTTATAAGGGCACCAGTGTAGAGTTAAAACTTCTCATCATCAGGTTCTGTTTGGCTTTTGAAAACAATCAGAAGAGTACACTGGTCATCCCATTATCCTATATAAGTAAAAATAGATGTATTAAAGTAATTTTTTTTTGTGAAAAGAATTCACAGTGCAATTGTGATTCCCTACAGCTATAAAGCAGGAGTAACATATAGAAACTGAAGAGAGATGAATATTGTTACTGGCAACACCTGACCAACAAGTAAATTACTACTTATCACAGGCTCAAGGTATGCTGCTCTAAGAGCTGCAAAAAGAACTCATCTTTTCAGTAGAAGGATTTTCAGTAAAAATTCAGCATACTTAAATGTTCAGAGCAATCTGAAATTCAGGTAAGGAGATATCAATGTTGTGTCAAGCCTGGAAATAACTTTTTAAAAATAACTCAAACTAATTAATTCCCCTTTAATTGTAAGGAATGAAATTTTCTCTACAGAAGAGCTGAATTAGTCATAGAGGTGTCTCTTGCACGGCTTTTTTCTTTTTTTTTTTCTCCCTTTCTTCTACATTCCATAGTTACAAAGGGAGAAGTCATCTACAGGTCATACCACCGCCTCTGGTGCTACTTAAACATTTTCTAAAAATGTATCTTCACACCAGCAACCACACACAACCCCTGTTGCATTTGCATGGGCAGTTGCTATCTGAGCTCTGAGTTGTCACCCCAAGCTCCCATCCACTTCCTCCTCCTGGCTCCTGTGTTCCCAAGGCTACCTGGGCTCAGCTGCCTGGCTGTCACAGAACTGCTGTGGGTCTTGGGGGAATTTTAGACAAGCTCACTCCTTGCCAGGAGGCTCTCCTTCCAGTGAGCATACATTCCTGACATGACTTTAGGCCACTGGCTTACCTGAACTATCCAACAAGGGCTTCCTTCTAAGCACGAATAGTTCATAGTAGACCAATAAGGATGGTCCCAACCACTGTGTCACTGAGATTACCAAGAAAATGTCTCACAAGAAAAATGCTTGCTTGTTTTGGGCTGGGGGTGGGCTCAGCTTTCTCCCATTACTGAGCTGCATGGGCCTTATTGAGCCTTTCATGAAGGCTTCCCAGTGGTGTTCCAGCAGCCCTGGACCATGTGTGTCCATCTGCACCCTCTTTTTCTCTTCATCTCAGGACAGTGCTGAAAAGCTGCATCATGAAACTTTGCATGTTGGAGAGGTCCCTCTTGCCCCCAGTCCCTTTTTGTATGAGCCTGGGTGGAATGGAGGAAGATTGGAATCTGGAGGCTCCATCCCTGGCCCCTGGGTGTCTCTCCTGGGTGTTATTTCCCCATCATGTCTCAGCTACTTCCAAAAGAAAACTGTGGACAGTTTAGAAAGCTCTAACCCTACTATTTTATAGCTGGTACTCAAAACAAGTAGGTTTTTTCACCTTTGCCAGGTGGATATGTTCTGCCATTCTGGTCAAAGTTCACACCAGCCTGGTCAATTCATGTGCCTTTGAAAAAACCAAAAACATGGCAGTCTGCACGTGCCCAGCACTGATCTACTAGGGGTGGATAGCTTAAATTTCTGGGCAGTCCAACATCCCTGAAACATCTCACATGCTCTGGGTATTGCCTAGACTGAGCAAGCAATCCCTGAAAAAATAAGATCTTGTAATTCTTGCATTACCAAGGTTCAAGATGCTTGACTTTGTATCTTAATAAGGTTCCTTTAACTCATGTGCAGTTTCCATTTTTTAAATGTTTTTCTAAGGTCTTTTCTAGTTCATTTTTGTTTCTCTGTGTACACAGACAGATAGACAGACAGGTAGTTTCTCTTTGTAAAGCAGGAGATTCCTGCATGCTTTGCTGGCGTTAAAAAGAATCTATATTCAAGAATGAACTGGCAGACAACTGTGTTTGTTGGTTCATAATATTGCATAGGCAAGATAGGAAATCAGTGATTTTGCCTAAGGGAGCAACTTAAATATGAAAAGAAGAGAGGGGAAAACCAGACTAAAAACCTTTACGAAACCTTCATTTTGAACTAGAAATTGAAAAGTAATCCCAAGCCATCAATTACTGAAGCATGTGAACACTATTTAGAATACATTTTAAAAATTAAAACTGAAATACCTTGGACCTAATTTTAAACAGGTTTTGCGTGGTGTAACAGCGTTGATGTCAGCAGAATAATTTCCAAGTTATAAATTTGTTAACATAAGGTTAGTGCAAGGTTGCAGTGCAGTGGATGAGAATTGCTTTGAAAGTACTGTAGAGATGGAAGGCTGTATGCTAATGTTGAATAACCTGCTGGGAGATCGTTTGCTTTCTGCCTACACAGCCAAGCTACACATTAATTAATGTTACCACAGAGACTGTCATCTCCTAAGGCATAAAGCAAAGCAGTAATATTCTAATATTAATAATAATTAATATTCTCTCTTATGAATATTGTTCAAATAAAAGGATGTTGTATTTTAACACACATTTACCAAGACCATGTAAAACACAAAGCACCTGATTTATTTGCTGTTCTTCTGCCAAACACAGGTAATGATTGGTAAATAACTTTGGGCTGATGAACAAAGATAGGGGGTTACATCTTTAGAAAGCAATAGCAGCCTCCTCAGAAATTTAACTTGGCTGTGGTTCAAAAAGCCAATGTAAACAGCTGAGACAACCATATTAAACACAGCTTATTCACACTTTCAGCCCACAAGAGTCGATGAAACAGTGTTCAACAGTCTGTTTCTGCCTCCTCAGATACGCAGGCACACATACGGTGCCAGTTGTTAAACACACAGCACGAGCCTGGATGAGGCAGTGTCAGAGAGCATCTCTGACCCAGAGAAATCACCTGGGCAGGTATTTCGCAGGCTCCCCAACTCCTTCAGGGCTTTGGGTAGCTGCAGAAACACTTGCAGATTCCTGCATTGAACCAATGAAACAGCATCCAAAATATAACCTCAGCACCAGTACTGAACACTAGAAAAGCTCCAGAGCCGAGCTGGACCGTGACTCAGCTCCAGAGCTGCGGGGTGATGGCTGAGTATGGGACAAATACTAGGTCACAGAAACCAAATTAAGAATGGAAAGTGGAACAGAGGTTTTAAGGTGAGTTGTTACCTATGCAAACTAGGGCTGCATTTATTACTTGGGAATGAGGAAGAAGGTGGAAAGACTGTGTTTCCATCGGTTCAACAACCAGCAGAATAGGGAATGGCATATTGAACTTGTGGGGTAAAGCAGGAACAGGAGCATGGAGCAGAGTAGGCTGGACTGCTCACTGAAATAGTGCAGGAGTTAAGAATACAAAGCAAAGGAATTACTATATTATGAAAAGCAAGAGGGCAAAGCAAAAGAACAAATACTTGATGCTGATACCATGGGAACAAACAGTAAACCCTGTAAAAATTGCAAGGCAAGATAAACTGAAGAAAAGCTAGGTTTTTATGATGTTTTATATAATAGTTTTTGAATGGTGACAATGACATTTAAAATAAAAGACAGTTGTAGTTACAACTGTACATGCAATGTAGTGCATTGAAAAAAGCAGGGGACTTTTAACAAAGGACATTTTAAAAAACAAAACTATGCCAATTTTGTTACAGAGTTCAGGAGACTGGAATATGATAAAATGAAAAGACATTGCCTGAAAAAAATCAGATATAAACAGAGGATTCAAAACAGAAAAAAAGAATAAAAAGATAGAGGAAGAACCAGAAAAAAAAAAAAAAACCAACAAAAAAACCAACAACCCACCTGGTTTCACAGATTTGAAAAGGCAATAGTGTTCTTGGATCAAGAGTATTACAACGCCCAGTGTAATACATTATAATCTCAGGAATGAAAAATAAAGGCAGATGCAAGTAGTAGTGGAAAAATATCATGAAGAATTGCACGCAATACAAAGGTTCAGAGAGGAAAAGAGTTCCAAATCTGATAGATGTTAGAAAGCAGTGGCAAGATTTCATTTCCACCCACTGCTACCACAAACAGTAATTGAAGTAAACAAACAAACAACCCCTTGTTCAATTATTCAGGCCAGTTAATTTAGAGTTGTTTGTTTGTGGCAAGAGATCGAGATCTTTTGTTGATATAACTGAAATCATGCCAGTTAAAAGTTAAATCCTGCCTGCTAGACATAACTTGGGGTTTGGAGAATCATGTTACATGTCTCAGAGAAAACAACCAGCCCAAACAGCCCGCAGAGATGCCAGGGCTGGTGAGGGAAACTCACATTCTCTGCTGCACTTTCTGTCTGAATTCATGCTGCAGTCCTTGTTTCAACAATACCACAATCCAAATCTTTCCAAAGCCTCAAGATCTCATGTCCTTTGTAGTACAGGGACCATAACGTCCCCTAATACTTTGATGTGTAAATAACATTTATTTTTTAAATTTCCTCCATTGTATTTCAGTGTGGCTCTAAGTTACCATCCTGACTTATTTTCTCTCTTCCTTGTCTCTTCTGTAGGTAATTGTACACTGCATATGGTAACTGTACACTGCACACTAGCTAAAAATAAACACAATGTCAGAATTATATTCAGTACTGTCTTTGATTGAAGCACCACGTCCTGCCTTATCAAAGACATCAAGTCCCTATTTGCAATTTCCCATTTCTAGTTACAGCCTTCTGATGCATATCTGCTTTTTGCACTGTGGCATGATTTGGAGGATACACTTCAGTTTCCGTGCAAGTTGCTAAAAATAGCAAAGAATCTGTCTAGAAGAGACACCCCATTCTGGCAAAACCTCCCTGAAGACAAAAGAACAGCTCCCATATTTTCACCATGGACTTGTTAGTGGGCGTGGTTCACCATTTCCCCATTCCATCTTTATGCCAGTGTAATTAAGTCAATGGGGCTTACATCAAGATAAAACTGAAGAGCATAATGCAAAGATGAGTCAGAACCCACATGCTACAAAATGTAGGAGACCGTTTCATAGCAGGATGATGAGAATTTGGAACTTGCTTATCAGAAAACACACGCTTCAAAGTGATTCCTGATCATTTTAGAATTGAGATTACAAAATCAGCATAGGTTTGTTCTATTGTTAGTCAAATCACAACTGGGGAGGAAACATGCCAATGCAAACCTCCTGAAACATACTTCATAGTTACTCTTGAACAATAATCTGGTCTTCAAGAAGGGAAAAAAATTTACAAGATTGACAATGGACTACATTGTTCTTTGATCTTGCAGCACGGACAAATCACAGGTGTATTACGTAAATACCTGTCAAACTGACAATTAATATCAATTAGGCTTTAATCTGACATATTACATTGGGCGCAGCAAATGCAAAATCTGTTCAAAGTAGATCGGAGATATGTACCCTTCAATTAGACATGAGAGAGGAGGAAATTCTACTCTCTGGGAAAGCACAGAGTTTAACTCCTGAACTGCTAGAGATTTGTGTGGATGAAATTCATCCTTGCGAAGGTGGCCACTCCAAAACTTTTTTGAGCCCTTGCAATTTCAAAAGAGTAAGGGGCATTTAAGTAGTGACGTGAGAAGATGTTCCTCCTCTCTCCCCATGTACACATAGTCTTGAGTGTGCAGTGTCTAGCAGCTGCTTTTTTTGACACATACAAAGGCCAGAGCAGAGGAAATAAGAGAGAGATCTCTCTGGATAAGGCCTCCTGAAGCAACCACTTTGGAGCTGGGAAGTAAGAGAGTATTCACAAAGCCACACAGGAGATGGAAAAAGGCCCTTTCATGTTGTGTCTCAAAGCTGGAAACTGGACTAGAAGAACACACATCTCTTCACTTACATAGGTGAGACCTACTGATACAGCTTCCCAGATTTGGTATGTATGTATGAACAGCTCCCTGTATTCAATATGCCTCTGAGATTTTTTTCCAGCTTTACAACATCAAACAGTTGTAAAGCTGGAAAAAAAGTTGTAAATCACTATAGTCAAAATGGTGATACAATAATTCTCCTCAAAGTGTGAAACTGCAAATACATAACCAAAACTGAACTGACAGTTTATGCTACAATGGATTGTCCTGGGGTTAATGAGACAGAGAAGTAAAACACTCAGCAGACAGATTCTCAGCAAGATTCTCAAGCAAGCCACAACCGCTGTTATGACTAAATATGTCCAAACCTCAAAAGAAAGCAGACATGACTGCAATATTTTGTGGCATATGAAGAAGACATAAATGAAGCTAAAAGCACAATGCTTGTCCTCCTTCTAGAGACAGCATCTAACCTGTTTCATAGCTTCCTTCATATACTATGAACCTGCTTCCCCATTTTAAATTAACTTTTTCACTTTATTTATGATCTCATGTGTTGCCTCCAAAAGAGGATGCTGACTAAATTTTTTTACAGCACTATTTTTAATGCTGTGAAAAGCTCTTCTTATCCATAGACTTTTTAGAGAACTGGCTGAAAGAAAATACACAACTTCTCATTAGTCCGAAAATATGCAGATAGAATCCTGTGTCTTGCCAGCCATCGACATAAGCGCAAATTTTCACTCATCTGACATCCTACTAGTCATGCCTCAAATTCATATGAGGTTTAGAAATGCAAACCTTCATCAGGATGCCTTTAAATCTGCAGGTCTGTTTTGTAACAGAGATTTGCAAAATAATTACACTTTAAAATAACTCTACTCTCATTTAATAAACATTAAACATAATCTCAATAATAATTTTAATCAGATGAACTAATGAATATCATTGAAAATATCCCCTTTCATTTGAGAATGTAAACACCTACTTTTCCATCCAGTAATTTCATACCTTGAGATGATGCTACATTGCATTCTGAACCCAAGGATGGGAATTACAGCTTAGAAGGAGTGAAAGGGAAAATACCTGGGAAATATAAAATAGCTTTATTTTCAATTTAAAAGAAGAAGCAAAAAAATAAATGTGTAGCCTGTTAATTAACTTACAGTATTTATTACATAAAAATTAGATTGAAAAAAAGGAGTAAAATAACAACTTTAACAAGAAAGCCAATGCTGTATAAGCCTATGGGGCTCATATTTTCCATTTTCTGTGTTTACAACAGATGCTAAATTCTGCTCTCTCTCTCTATTTTTTTTTTTTTTTTTTGTGTGTGTGTGCAATGAAGTATTGTTGACTTTGGTGACTTTCTTATGTGAGGGAAAGAAAGGAGAATATTCAGCAATTTTGTGATTGTCTCTGGAGAAGTTCAGCTTATGTCATGGACAACTCAATCTCTGTTGGAACAATGATTATCTATGTTTAAAATGTTATCTCATGAATTCTTCTTGCAGTGCTTCACAGGCTTTCATTCACCTTTACAATACAGCAAGAGGATTTTTGAGAAAACCTTCAGGAGTAAGAAAGTCCCTCTTCCTTCTTCAACTTGGAATTCCTAACTTCCGTGTTGACTTTCAGTGCGGTAGAAAACCTACTGAGATGTTACTTTTCCTTCATTTTATGATGTGGACCTCTAGAATATGGAAGTGGAGCACGCCTGTGTCCCTTGAACTTTTGAACAGCACTGGAGAACTCCTGGCATCGCCTTCTGGAGACACCTCTCCTGCAGCCTCTGGGTAGCAGCAGGGGAAGCTTTTCATTCCACTTTGTATTTCCACCCAGCATTTCAAGCTGCTGTCCTGACACGTCTGAGTGAAGCAGGAGGAGGCCTCCTGCCAGACAGCTCCCCCACGGTATGCGGCTGCCCGGCGCTCCCTGCTCCGCGGCCGCAATTACACACTGGGGTGGCGGCTGCTGCCAGGGGTGTGCACGGCTCCCCAGGCACAGGGACCAGGGAGGGGACAAGCGAGGAGAGCCAGGCCACCACTGGGCTCCGCCATGAAGTCAAATGATTCCCTCACATAAGAAAGTCACCAAAGTCAAGTTTTTTTAAGTATTCTAGATTGATACTAAGTTACTGAGATATCACTAGAACTTCAGAGGAAATTGATTTATAACTGAAACAAGAAAAAGTAATCTAGTTTGGAAAAAAAAATGTGTTCCCCAAATATGACAAACTCTAGGCCAGTTAAGGTGAACTATTTCCACCCATTCTCCCCACCCTTTTTTTTTCCTTAAGAGAGATAGAATATGAATTAAGAAGCACAAAGCTCTTAGGCACTTTAGATTAAAGCTAAAACATAGTAATGATAGCTTGATGATTGAATGGCATCTGCCAAACTTCCTCAGGGACTCCAATAATATGAGGGTAATAGATCATTAGAAGTGTTGAACACTGCGTCTGACATGTTTAAATTTATGTATCACATTCCTCCGAAATAATAACTAGTAATGGGTTAAGAGCTTTGGAGGGATGTGGGATATGCAAAACAACAGAATAGGTGATAGTCTGAACTGGTGGTACCAGTTAAGTAACCCAAGATTGCCTGCCTAGTATATTTTAAATATGTTAAAAGGGAACTTAATTATACCAACCTTAAAAATGTTTCCTTTGAAATTCCTTTCTATAATGCAGAAGTTGTTTAGGTGGATGTATTTCAGTTCAGCTACTGATAGGGGTTAGGATCCATTATTCATAATCACTGCACAACTTAGTTAATGGCAATCCATTAACTACTCTAAATCCATCAGTTTGGATCATGTCTTCAGATCTGTACAGTCAAAAATTATATAATAGCTTGGTTGGTTTATATCAGCTGAAAGAAAATCAGTGGTCTTGGTATTGGTGCCAAGAATGTTACAATTCATCCTCTGATGAGGATGAATTGTAACACTGTGGGCACACGCTGCCCAGCTTGAAACCAACACACAGCAGGTACTGTGGCCATAAGACTTGATAGCCAGATTTTGTGCAGCAGTTACAACATACATCAGAACACATGGGAAAACTGGGTTCAGTTCCCTTAGTTTCCCAGTCAGCTTTGTGATGGGCAACATTTTTTTTCATATCTAATTTATAAAATTTTTTCCGCAATTTAGGCTTTTACTTTTTTGTCCCATCCAATCAGTACAGAGAATAGGCCACTCTTTCTCCCTTGCAGCATGCGTCTACCTATTGAAGGATTAATTTCTTTCTGTACTAAACATATCACTAGCCACATCTGTCTTTAAAACCTCTGTTTTCTAAACTTTCAGTTGGTTTTGTTGCTTTTCCCCGAGTCAAAACCTACAAGCTTCTGCCATGTGGTGTGCAAAACCAGGCACCATCCCATTGCTGCAAAACCAGACACCATCCTGGGTCTTTCCAGCCCTGAGTTACAAGAGAAGCTTCATGTTTTAGCCACAGAGTTCATCAGTTTCAGTAGGATATCTGCTTTTCCACAATCCTGACAACAGGGACAGGTTGTAGATGGCGATCCCTTATGATCTCTCTAAACTACTTTCTGGAAAATGGCTTTATACCTCTTGTTTTTCATCCCATATGGTGGATTTGTAGTCTCCTCCTTACATGCAGTACTCTGCATGTGTTCTCATTGAGTCATACCCTATTCATGTCAGACTATTTCTCCAATAGTCAAAATCACTTTGAACTCTGAGCCTTTCCTCCCACCTCACTATCAGGTGGCTTTCTGTCCTTCAATGTTAAGATAATCTCATCTAATGCTGTTCAGATTCAACAAATATGCTGCCTGTCCCATCGCTCTGAAAATACTGGAGTGACTTGTGTAAAGCTCCATTTGAGACTTGTTTGTAGGCTGATACTCTGCACAAAGGCACAGTAATTGCTCAAATACTTCTTTGTAAAGATTTATTTTAAGATAATACAACTTCTTCAGTAAATCCTCTTCCAACCTACACCCTTCCCTAATCACAAATGAGTCAGGATACCACTTAGTCAATCAAAAAAACAGATTCTAGCCAAGAGACAGGATTTATTTTCTCTGGATGGAGAACATTCCTACGCAGGGTAGAAAGCTAAGTCAACAAAATAGTACAAAGGCCCAGCTCTTGCCCACAACTCTCCTTTTTATGCAGACAATTGACACCAGGGTGTGATTCTTGGGAACTGACTGCTGGATGTGGCTCCCAGCCAAGCTCAAGGAGGTACAGGCACCATTCATGCACCCCATCTTCCAGGGCAGCACATGAACAGGGAGGGCTCCACAGACCTTCTCTTGCCACCATCACTTCCTTTGGGACAACTGTCTCTCTTTGCTCTCCTAAAAGGTACACCCTGCCTGCTGTACATGAGACACACTTCTAGGAAAATGAGAAAATAATGTGTTGAGTGTTGAAGACCTCTTTCCATACCCATTGCAGATAATGACACGGTTCACCGGACAGAGAAGTTCACAGGGCCCTGTAAAGATAGCTTCTGTTTTTACATTGCGATCCAAATAGAAATAAGACTGGTGTGTTAAAGACCAGCTTGAACTCTACTTGTAGCAATTAGAAAGAGTAAATTGCAAAGGAAAAGGAGGAAAATCCAAGCACAAGGTGCTTTCTACCAGCAAAACATCATGAGGATCCTTGGGGTTGTATAGTTTCCAGTACTCTTTATAATTATTTAATTAATTGGAAATTAGAGGTAATGGAGACCTGTTATTTGACTTGTTTAAAGTCACAGAAAAGAAATTAAATGAGTGTGTTGGATTTTTTTCCTTAGGTTGATCAGTCTGTGGCAGGACCTTCTAGGGTTTTTTCTGACATCTAGCCCCTTTCAAATATTTGGTGGGGATGGGTGGATTGAGTTAAAGTACTGAATTTCTATTTCCAAACCAAGTAGAATGCATTATAGTCAAATATTTGGTGGGGATGGGTGGATTGATTAAAGTACTGATTAAAGATTAAAGTACTGAATTTCTATTTTCAAACCAAGTAGAATGCATTATAAAATTAAATTATTGGGAGATGAGGCCTATCTGGGCCATAGAGAATTTATGCACACAGATTGTCATTTTACCCTTAAGGATAATAATTTACATTTGACTACAACACCTCCCATATGCCCCTTCATATGTCACTTTACCTTTGTCTGCTTTTACACCACAGGTTCTTTAGGGTGAAGACATTATTTATTTTTGCCTTGTATGGTGCCAAATATGTTGCCAGTACTGAAAATAAATAGCAGTAATACAGGCTCATTATCACGCAATTTAAGCCCTGGCAATCTATACTTGATCCAGGAAAGACAGTTTTTTTCCTGACACTATCTGTGTTATCTGGGGAGGGATTGTGCTAATACCTTCCATGTGTGTGAAAACAGCTCTTGCTAAGAAGGTTTTCATGCTGGCTCTGAATCTGATTTCACATACCCCGTTTCACACTGATGTAACTGTTTTCTTCAGTATAGTTGCACTTCATGCAGAATCTTCTCCCAGAGACTCTCTGTGAGCCAGAGGGGAGATGTGAACCATTGTTTCCTGAATCAATGTGAACAAACCGTATGTGACTTTTTATATATATATATTTAATAATAGATGCTGCAGAGTTTTGTGATTACTTTCTAAACACCAGCTTTATATTTCCCCTGAGGCCTGAAGAAATTTGCAATTTTCTATTATTCTGCTTCCTACCCAGTACACTAGCAATTTAGGCAAATTTTGCCTTTGTAGTATTTAATTTAAACAACTGGAAATGGGTCTGCGCTATGTGGATTGTGCTGGAGCACAAACATGTTTGCAAGAAAACAGGCTTTACAGTGCTTTCTGTGCCCTGCAGCCACAGACTCCTGAGACAGGAAATCACAGCATGAACCTGATGATCAGGCTACAGACAGCAGCCCCGATGTGCCACAGACTTCTGTATTCCAAGTAAAAGGCAAAAGCAACTAAAACAGATTAAAACACAAAAAAATCTGGTAAGTCAGAAGAAATTTGTCTCATGCCTCTGTCTATATATGCACATGTACAGCCACATACAGACAGGATTAGCCTCTTCTATATATATTTAAACTAATAGGATGATAAAGATACAAATAGATTTCCAACTTCTCACAGAAGAAAAAATGCATTCTGAAATGATTCATATTACCTTGTGGCGTGGCAACACATTGTTTAATAGCAGCATAAAGTGATACATGCTCAGAAGGGGCTACACTCACAAGAGAAGCTTCTTTTGGAGTCAGTTGCATGCATTACATCACTCGTGGCCACATGTGAATGTTATTTGTGTATGTACTCTGAAACAAAATAAGGGGAATAGACAAAGGGAGATTCCTCCCACACCCCACATGCCAGAATCTCGTTTCCTATCCTCAGCTGGTGCTCAAGAGCCTGACTCCAGCAATAACAGTCTCCCACTGAGATTAAAGCACTGGCAAATACAGCTTATCTTGGTTAATGTATACTTAAGTTTTGTGTGTATAATACATACATATATTTACATATATAGACGCACACACATATGTATATATTTATGTCTCTCTCTCCCTCTACTGATACACATATTGTGTTTATACACATTTATAAATATGATATGTAGGACATCTTTTGCAGGGAGGAAATAATCCCCGGATGGAAAAACACTTGTAGATGTGAGCCCAAGCAAAGATCACTCTTGACTTCAGCAGCTTTCCCCTGCTCCTCTGCACCTCAGTGGATGCAATCACTCTCAGAAACCTCTGTCTCGTTTCCTCAAGGAATGCTGGGGTCCACTCTTGCTACAGAGCTGTGGCTCAAACCTAGCCAGTCACCAGCAGTGTTGTTCCTCCACCTCATATGAACTGTATCAAAATTGTCATAAAGCCCAAAGTCTCAGAGACCTATGACAACCAAAGCACCAGATCATGTTTTTGTGGAATCATTGAGCAAATGTGCCTGAAGTAAGCAGGACAGACCCTGAAGATGTTGCTTACAGACTAGTTTGTTCAGCATTTCTTGAGGCATTGCAACATTTACCAGATTTCCCCATGGGAACAGTCATATTGGTAAATGTGGTTCACTTGATGATCCTCTGTAAGTTTAAATTAGTATGGACAGACATACTTAGCAAGGGAAAAGACAAGAGAAAGTGAGCCAAATTTTGTGGACCATAAACAAACACTTTTGTGGACTGTGACCAGTAGAAGATTTACTGGGACATAAACAATGCTTACTTACTCCAGGGCAAAACAACAATGATGTTTCTGAAGTAAAATATAAAACATCTTGGCTAGCAAAAGATAGCTTAATAGGAGTGTAAAAATATAGGCATATATGCCTGTACACATATGATTGCCAGAAATTAAGGGTTTGTAATTCAGATTTATGTGACATTTCTTCATTATCAGAGTAATTTAATTTACTCTAAAAAATAAATGGATCTGTACAATGCATGCATGCTGGTGCTTAGAAGATACAAATAAGCATGAAGTAACCTTCATACAAGTGAAATGCTAACCTGCCAATACTTACTATTGCATCATTTTGGGGGAAAAAAAAAAGAGGACAGGATGTCCATAAATAAAAGCTGTTATTTTAAATCTGCTGAGAAACTCAGGTATAAATATAAACCAGTGAGTCAGAAAGTGAGAGGGAAATATGTGAAGTTTGATCATACCCTGTTTCAGGTGGATATAAATGGGATGGAAGAAGGGAATTAAAGCCTTTAAGTGCCTGAAATTCCAAGGCCAAGATTCAGACCTGTAAAGTATTAAGCCAAAGAAACCATGCTAGCATGTCTGCTGGAAAGAAACAGCATACAGCAATAGTACTTCTATGCTAGGATCAGCAAAATTGGAAAGTTGTAAAGGACACATACCCCAAAAGGAAACACAGTAGAGAGGTACAGATAAAAAGAAAAAGAGATTATGGCAAATAACAAATGCTCTTTACCATCAACAAATGCAATCCAAGTCTATAACACAGCTGGGGTAATGCTCTGACTTTACAACACCATATGCAACAAGAATTCCTTGGGGGTAGATATCTGCACATCAATCACTGCTATCAAAAATAGCAAAAAAATTTGGTAGGTGAAATACCTACATATGCCATACATATATACATACATAATGTATTTTGTCAAGAAGCAGCCACATAGTCTGAGAACATTTAACATGAACAGCATGAGATGCACTGGTATAGAACAGAAAAAGGACAGGAGGGAGAACTTTGAGCTCAAGTCTGTCAGTCTCAGCAGACAGTCACTCTGCTCCCACTCTCTTCAGATGTTTCCCTAAGCTCAGCTTGTAAGTGAAACATCATTTTACTCAAACAACCATTTCATCCTAGCAATAATATGTACACTCCCATGGATATGTCCTGGCTTAAGCACAGACCAAAGTCCACTGCTTAGAATGCATTCTTGGAATGAAACCTCTGTTTCTACAGTGGTCCTCACCAGTCACAAAAGTTCCTGATTCCAAAATATTTTTCAACAGAATGTATATATTTAAGATCTAGTTTTCTGTGGTGGACTTAGTAGTGTTAGGCTAATGGTTGAACTGGATGATCTTAAGGGTCCTGTCCAACTTAAATGATTCTATGGTTCTCCTTAGCTGGGACATTCAGGACAGACTTTCTGAGGCTGCAACCTGAGCAGCTCCTTAACTAATATCACTTTCTATGATAAGCACCAGCAGAGATGCCTTCCCCTCATCCACTGGCTGGATTTGTTTTCTTCCACCTTGTCATAAAACAGATTCTCTCCATTAGTCTGCAAAGGTCAACAGCAATTGCAAAATTTTGCAACTCATAATTTTTCAGTGTGCTCATGATACCACCTCCAGATGGTTGGGAAATGGTTCTGGAAAAGGAAATCCCTTACCTATAAGTCTCAGTTCTAGTCAGCCTTGCTGCTTACAAGCCCCACAGCTCTTGCATCCTTATGGATGTCCACAACCTGATTTGAGTTCAGCAAGGCTGCTCAAATACAGAAGTACTGCCAAGTTAGTTTATGAAGTCATCTTTTACACTGATTTTCACAGGGTTTCTTTAAGATTCTGGTACTTCAAGTGATAAAGGGAAGCTGTCAAGGAAAGGCCACATTGCATTGAATATCACAGCAGAGATGTGGGAGAGATGAATGGCTTGCATACATGGAAACTGAATGGCAAGCATGGCACTCAGAAGCAAATGTGTTTGGTTGCACCTTCTGAATGCTGGTGGTGTCAAACACAGCCAGCCCTCACAGTTAGAGTCCCCTGCTGCAGTCAGATCTGAATTTAACAGCACACTGCAGTTCCAGTAAAGCACAGCCTTAATTTTCATTCTTTAAATTTGTGTTGCTTCTTGAACAGCACTTCAGGCTGAAAATGCATTCTGTAAACTCGAAATCTGAGCCTATTAGCACATTTAGAGAAATAATTGGATTAAAGTAGCAGGGGCCAGCAGGGATGGAACTTATCTATCCTTTAAATACATCTTAGTGACAAAAGAAAAATGTGTGAAAAACATTTAATGCTACTCCTTCAGTGCAGCCTAGCCATATGAAAGGCAACTTTCAATTTTACAATGGGCTTTGTGCCACCAGAGATATGATAGAAGGGAGTGGGAGGGAGAAATGAAGCTTAGCTAACTAATGAGTTGGGACTATCCGCTGTTTTTGGCTGAAGAGCTGTTGCTCAGTTAAATATAGCAGCTATTCTCCTGGCAGTGCAGAGATGAACACCTCATGAAATGAATTAGTGACATTCCTCTGGTTTGATTTCTCATGATCTGTAAAATTTTAAAACTGATCCTAATTCCCAGATCTTAGTTTCTACGCCAGATCCACCAGACAGGAAAATATTAATCTGCTGGGATTTTTCAAGGAATTTTCTACATCTAGAAATGCTGAGAACATGCTCCTCCAAAATGAAGTAACAGCTATACTGCTCTCCTCCTTGCTTTCAAAATTACTTTACATTTCTGCAAGTCTACAATGCCTGTACCGCTCAGAATACTGCGGATTTTGAAGAAGAAAAGAGGAGGTAAAACTATTCAATTTTTTCCCACTAATCCAGTTCTACTTGGTGCTAAATCCAGCATTGGAAAGGTATTGCCCTCACAGAATAGGAGCACTGCAATTTCATGAAGACTCCATCTGAGTCCTGCCTGAGGTTTTGTGTCACTGCTTTGCAGCAGGGAGAAATGAAAACATGCAGTGGGAGGGTGCAGCTCAGCACGTGCCTCTGCAGGCCACGACTTCAAGACAGGCACCCACAGGACCTGAAGGACAAGGGGGATGCAACACAACACACTGAATAACAGGGGGACAGACTGAGTTCTCACTTCAGAAAGTATGAAAAGAAAATGCCTGTGACTGTAGCTGTGGCAATCTCTGTCATCCCATGGCTACTCTGGACCCCAAATACACTAGCCTGATTTTCCTACATCATACAAGAAGTGAAAAAAAATAGTGAGAAATGTGGAAGAAACTGATGTCTGAAATTGCAAGGACAGAACATCCAATACGACCAAGTGACATTTGTGCAATTGGGAGTAGGCATAAAGTGTTTAAAGACAAGGCTCATAAAGCTCACTCAGTTTGTGGATATTTTCTAGGAAGAGAAGCTCTGAATGGGCTGTGTCAACAAAACTGTCCCAAATCCTTGTGCCTGCCTTTAAAACTGCATTAAAAAAACAAATCAAATAAGGTGCAGCCATTAATACCAGTTAAAGACTCTCAGACCTCTTCAAACCTTGATTGTACCTTGCTTATTTATACATGAGGAGATACCTAAATGCTGATGTTCATATAATGCTGAAAATTGATGCAGAGTGGTAGCCAGGCTGGCTTTTGAATTAAATATGCCCATCTGAAAATAATACAAAGAACTAGCTAAAGGTTAATACTGATAACAACATTTTGCCTCCTCAAGGCAGACATGATGTTATAAATGTAAAATTTCCAAGTTTTGTGGGGCGTGGGGGATTCCTTAAAACTGACGCATCCCTTCCCTTGGGCATTGTCAAATCTCAAACTGAACTGAGAAGCTAACACTTCTCTTCCTACACTAGACAGATTCAAAAGAGAGAAGATTCTGCTGGAAACATCCATGTTAAACTCTGCCAAGAAAGCATGTTTTCTCAACAAGAAGTGACTGTCTCTATTTGCTTTGTCTCAGACATGTAAATAAGTTATTAATTCAACTATTTCACATTTTGGACATGGCACTAATCACAACTTTGATAATGAAACTCCCTCCCACTTTGTAGCTTATAGCTTGAGGAGCCCCATGAAACACATAATAAAATACTTGTGAGCTCATTGAAGGAATTCAGCACAACAAATACCTGCAGGAAAGATTATAATCTATTTCCTTTCCACAGAGTCAACAAGACTAAAACTGCCCACTTGATTGTGTCCCTTTCCTCAGGGCGAGTCAGAGATGCAAGTCAAAGTTACTTGCTTGACAGAAAACACAGGAAGAAAAAAAAAAAAGCCTGAATTTGCAGTCTGGATGGGTCACGCCTGGTGGCAGATGTGGTGGGCTGGTGGTACATGGCATTTCTTGCTGTCTGGCTTTGCATGTGTTCAGCCTGAGTGCCCGGAGTCTGGACCTTTTTCTGAGCAAGCCAAATTACCCTTAACCACATAACCACACCGCCCCATCTGTGACCTCTCCTCCTGGATATGGAAGGGCCCACCCTCTCCGTGAAAGACAGTTAATTGCATCTCCACAATAATTGAGCCCAAAGACTGCTAGTAAGTAGAGGCTATCAATTGTGTTGAAGTAGGACTTCTGCTTTTTGTGTTCCAGATTAATATCCACCAAGGATTTCCTAAAGCTGTTGGACTCTAGCCCACATATGCAAAGACAATCTGAAGTGTTAAATGAGATGCTGAGTTGTAGCTCTTGCTATGGCCAATGCAGATTATTTCCACTGAGGAAACCACCTCCTTTCTTAATTGCAGGGAGGTGTTTCACTTGCTCATTTTACAGCCAGTGTTTGCATCACACACGGAGATAGCTGTGAACTTTGAAGTGTAAAGTGAGAATTAAAAAGTTTCCAAGATTGCAAAGAGCACAGTAACTTAATAAAAACTCGTTTAGGAAGCCAAGAATAATGTGTGTTATATTACACCAATCCTAGATCAAGAGCTTAGGACTGAAAACACAGAGAGAATTTAAAGTCACAAAAAGCTTCTCAAGTTGAAAATCTTGCTGAAGCAATGATTATAGTTTTGTTTTTCCAAAGAAAAACTTTTATTTTGAAACTTTTATTTTGGAGAACTATTAATCCTTTAACCTCAAAATGCAAGCAACTTGGACACTAAAAGTCTTCAATTTAATCTTATAAAGTGTACAATGGCTCTTCTGCTTGTCTGCACAGGTGCAGGAGAACACATGTTCTCCAGCCTATGGTCAGAACTGCCACTGAATACATGCAAAATTTTGTACTTGTACTATTTTGTGCTAGCTAAGTAAAATTTGTTATTCTCAGCTCATAGTGCTTCCAAATAAAAGACCAGCATTTTATCTGAAGGAAACTGAATATGGAAATCAACAGAAAACACCACTTAGTTGCCACCTCATCCATTACTGAAGACAATTATGCTTGGGCAAGGTTACTTGCAGTAAATATACTACTTTTCTTTATCATGTCAACAATGCCTGTCAGTCAGTGTTAGCTGATTTGGAGAACTGAGGTCACTTATGAGATGCTTATATTAAGAACCTTTGAACTGGGTATGACTGGTGAAATGAAATACTTGTTTTCCAAAGGATGAACAGTTACAGCTAAAGTAAACCTTCCCTTGGTGTCTCTGTCTTTCCACTGCTCCTGGCTGCAAAGGTGTATTTATACCACAACGCTGCTGAACTGCAGACCTTTTCATAGAGCTCCAGCTTTGCTGGCAAGAATTTCAAGCCTACGGGCCAAGACACCGGCCATCCCTTCCTTCCTCTGTGAGTAACCCTGGAGGGGATGCCTCACTCACAAATTCTACCCTGAAGCAGGGCTCAAGATCCCAGGGAACTGCCTACAGTGTCCCTCTATCTAACAGTAGTGTGATTACTGTCAGCTAACTGTGGGACTGAGTTTGGGAGTGAATTAAGCATGGTGTCACTGTTTTTTTTTTCCTTCAAAGCTGACTTTCTTCACAATTACAGGAAGTAAGTGAAAGCATCTGAGTGGCCATGGAGCTGCAGGACGAGGCCTTCTAATTGCAGCATTTAATCAGAGAAAAAACAGTGAGAAGGAGTCAAAGGTTTCCAAACTCATGGGACAGGACAGAGTGTTTGTGTGTGCATGTGTTTCTTTAAATTACCAAAACAACAACAACAAAAAATTGTAACTGCAATTCCCATTCTCATGCTGCCCAGACTTAGGGTGGAATTACCATTCCCTCTCCTTGCAGTCATACCATCAAAAACTCTCATGGAGGGGATTAAAGCATTTTATTGAATGCATGCACTCTCCAGGAAGAAGGATCCCTTTTGTGGAAACACACCATGCAAATGAGACCTGGAGTGCGCTGTAAGCCGTGGTCAGGATTTCAGCCTCCACCTGACTGATCATTTCCACACTTTACCTCTCTGACCACTGTATGCTGCAAGAGGCTCTACAACAGGCTCCAGCACCCCAGTACATTTAAATCAATTTCACCTGAAGAATGAATGGCTCCATTTGTAGTGTATGTCAAGTGGTAAGAGATCTGTTTCACAGCCCACAACTTACAACCACTTCAATTCATCATATTTTTGTAAGAGGATGTATGCTGTTTGTAAGGCTACCTTCCCATTCTGCATTAACAACAGTTCCTAAGGTCCTCATTTCAGTAACCTTTGCTGCCTTGGCTGACAATTACAAGCAGGAAGGGTGGGATGTACTTAATTTGAAGATCCTCAAGTTCAAATATCCTTGTAGCCAGAATATTTGTTCTAAATAATAATGCTATCATCAAACATTCTCAAGATCTGCTCTTCTACAGCACGGGTATATATTACTTTGCTATTTTTGAGCATAACACCAAGGAAAGCAGGCAGTAAGCTCAGTAATAGCAATTATGATATCTTCACCACTCATGAATGTCTGTTGTCATTTGTAATTTTATTGCTGAAGCCATCACTACTTTGCATCTTTTTCTAATGTTCCACTCATTAGCCAATACCCATAAATAGAGGTATTTATTTTTAATAGTGCTCACTGGTCAAAATCCCTTATAAAATTTCACAGTTTTCTACACTAACAGTCCCTAGTGCTTTGTTTTACAGAAGTGTTAGGATACTGCTCTGGGCAATTACTCAATAGTATTGGAGTACAAGAGCTGTTAACCTATGGCTCTGAATCAGCAAAGCTATAAATATACTCTAACACGTTATTTAATTAAAAGAATGGTAAACTTCCAAACATCTGTGTTTCTCCAGATAAGCTTCTACAAATACACCCAAACTGGGACTTTAGAGATGGCTAATGAAAACATCTATCAGGAGTAAAGGACCAAATAGAAATATTCACAACTGTTTGTAATTCTGTCAGGGGAAAAAATGTTTCCTTAAAAAAAAATAAAAAGTTTTTCTTTCTCTGTAGTAAACAGCAGTTTTTTATAGGTGCTTTCAGTCTACTCTGAGGCTGTGTGAAATATCTTGTCAAACAAATCTGAGAAAGTACCAATTTGGCTGTGAAGTTCTGTCATTTTCTGTTTTGTAATCTTGTCCCTGGCTAAGCACAAGAAACTGTACAAGATACAGACTTTGTAGCTTCTAAGAGAGTGTAAGAAACACTTTCCAAAAGGCACTGTTTGAGTTCTCATGAACGTCTTTTTCCCTCTTTTATGACTCCTCAGCAACTCAACTGGTTGCAGACTGTAGAGCCGTCCCTCCAGCTGGTGTTTGCCTCATGACAGAGTTGCACACGGATTACAACTCCCAGCAGTCACTGAGCACTGTTTAAATGGGATTTAAACAGAGAAGAAAGAGAGAGAAAGCACATGTATGTGCACAACACATGCATTTCATCAAGAATGAACACCAAATCAAGTTCTGTTTCACTTACTTACCAATATCTGGCAAAAAAAAACCCCACTCCTGACAACAACCTACACCAAGAAGCTGAGTTCTTTTCCTTCTTTTCACCAGTAGAATATTTCCAGGCATGTGCTTTTTTTGTTTTTGTTCTTGGATTCTTGGAGATGTTTTTAAAAGGCGTCTCCTAGAATAAAACCTGAAGTTCTGGTTGTGCAAAAAGATTGAGAAGACACTTGCATGTTCAGCTAGCTGGGCAGCAAAAACAGAGAGCAGTGTAGGTGCTGGGGATTAACAAAAGTGTTCTGGGGCAAGAGTCTCATATTTCTTTTGAGAAAAAAAACAAACCCATTAAGTAAAACAGAAGTATTTTATCTCTGAAGAGATGTAGCAGTAAAAATGCAATGTCTAAATACATTTAAGAAGGAGTGATAATAGACAATTGAGGGGAAAGAGGAAGGAAAATAGTGGAATGACTAATGATGTTATTGGGAAATGGATGATTAGATAACCAAAATGCAGAGAATTAAGTGTAAGGCTAGGGAGAATAATAAAGTATGAAGACAGTGTATCTCAATAGAGGGGTGTAAGTCTTCCACTGCACCAGCATATAGTGAAAAGAAACAGGATAGGAGACAAGCCTCAGCCCTGTACAGTCTCCACATGACACTGCCATTAGCAGAAATAATCTGATATCTAAGCCTTCATTCAAGTAGTTTGGTAATAATAAACTTCCTCTGTAAAGCCCATTTTCTTGTAGAAATATGGGAATGTCACAGTTTAAATGAAAATGAGTTCCCGGCTTCGTGAACAAAACTTTCTGAGTCTGTAGCCTCAGAAATAATATAAAACTCCCCAAGGGTCACAGCAAATCAATGACAAACTGATCCTTAATATAAATTTGCATGTTTTAGTAGAAAACAAGGTAGCTGTATTTGGATCTATTAGGTACCTCATGTGCAAAGTGAGGAACCAGAGTCTGGAGAGTAGCACCATGGAAAGGGACCTGGGGGTCCTGGTCGATGGCAAGCTGAACATGAGCCAGCAGTGCCCTGGCAGCCAGGAGGGCCAACCCTGTCCTGGGGGCATCAGGCACAGCATGGCCAGTGGGCAAGGGCGGGGATTGTCCTGCTCTGCTCTGAGCTGGGGCAGCCTCACCTCCAGTGCTGGGGGCAGATTTGGGTGCCACAATATAAGAAGGATATAAAGCTGCTAGAAAGCATCCTAAGAGGGCCATGAGGATGGTGAAGGACCTTGAGGGGAAGCTGTATGAGGAGTGACTGAGGTCACTTGGTCTGTTCAGCCTGGAGAAGAGGAGACTGAGGGGAGATCCCACTGTAGTTACAACTTCCTCATGAGGGGAAGAGGAGGGGCAGGCACTGATCTCTTCATTCTTGTGACCAGTGACAGGACCCAAGGGAATGACCTGAAGCTGAACTGGGGGAGGTTTAGGTTGGGTATGAGGAAAAGGTTCTTCGCTCAGAGCATGGCTGGGCACCGGAACAGGCTCCCCAGGGTCACAGCATGGAGCCTGACAGAGTTCAAGGAGTGTTTGGAAAATGCCCTCAGGCACATGGTGTGACTATTGGGGTGTCCTGTGCAGGGCTGAGAGTTGGACTTTGATGATCCTTGTGGGTCCCGCCCAACTCAGGATACTTAATGATTCTATTCTATGATTCTAACGGCATATTTCTGAAAGAGGAAAAAGTCAGGTACTAAACAATCCATATAAGGGCTGAATGAAATCACAGTTACTGCCTACAGCATTTCCAGCATTTTGCATCTAAAATATATGTTACTAAAGTACGCCACAAGAACTGTTCATGAAGATACCTTGCAACAGCTGACAATATGCACTGGTTTGAAATTTATAGTAACAGAGTTACCAGTGTAACACTTGTATGATACAGCCAACAAGCCACTACGTCACAACATTTTTTCCACATGAAGAATAAATTTGCAGAATTGGCTAATGAGCTGATAGTGGAGACTGGAGTGCCAGATATTCTCATTTTCTTTGGATCTTCCTTTACTGCAGGAACATGAGAGCTTTATATTTAAAAAATGTGTCAGTACAAATATGTAAGTTTACAGTTGCAGACCATTAATTTGAAATGCTACTGCAAAAAAAGAAGTGACTAAAATTTCAGAACAGACTTCCATTGATCCACTAAAGAGTGGAAAGTACTAATAAAAATACTGTAAAACATTTAAAGATGGTATCCAAAGAATTTCCAGCAAGAGGACGAGCTCCCTGGTCTCAGGGCACTGAAAAGCTGTCTTGTTATCCAGACACCAGTTTAGGCTTGGTAAGCTTCCTTCAGCTTTTGCATGCAGGTGAAAGTCAGCATTTATGGGGCAGAATCTTAACAGATGTAATAAATAGTTTCCCACACATGTTTCCTTAAAATCCTTACAAAGAAATGGTGATTATTACAGCCTGTGTCTGAAAACCTCTGCCATCACCCAGGATCTTCCTGCTCTGGCTGTGCTGCAAATCAGAACCAAAATGTTGGTTTTCCTGCATAAAATGTTCATAATCCAAGGCCATGCTGCACATACTGAACTGGCTAACAACATGAAGTCATATGGCTACCATGACAAACAGGCTTTTATATGGGATAATTTACCTGTTTCTGCTGCACTGAAGCATTTCACACTGTTGTGACTAGATTTTTCTCCTTTGCTAAGCCTGAATCATTAGGTCAAGTTGCATTCCCATGCCCACAGTACAGGAAATGGAGCACAAATAAGTAGAGACACAGTGTGAGAAGACAACAACAAAAAACAGTGGTCAACAAGGTGCTCAAAAAGTCACAGCACATCACTGGTATGAAGTGATTTTTGAAGGCAACAAGAGAGTTTTTAGGAGGAATCTGAGGGTACAGAAAGAGGAATCTTTCTTTGCAGCAGCAGTCAGTGTGGTGTTTTACAGAGGGGGAAAACCAGAAGCAACAAAACAGGATGCTTGTAAGCTGCCTCTCCACAAAGCACCTTTTTAGGCAAAATAAAAATTAATTTGGGTTATATGAACAAACCAAAGAAAACACTGTATGGGACATGAGGAAATGATTTTGTCAGCCTGCCTGGAACTTGGTTTTGGAGGAAGCCATCTCTGTATCTATGCCTAAGGCCATGAGAATATTCAAGGGCACTTCATACTCAACAACATGATACTCAATGGGATTATTTCAGTTTCGGTCCACGTGAGGTCTGTCAGGCTGAAGACCCTACATATTCTATTCTTTTGAAGAAGCCTAATGTGAAGCTGACATATACTCGATTTGACACAACAGCAACACAGGAAGAGTTTATCAGAAGAGGATATTAGTCCTTTTCACAATATTAGGCTTAACTGTACAATGTTTCTGGAAATGTTTAATAGAACAAAAGTATGTGAAAAAAAGAGAAAAACAAAAAAGCTGCAGGCACAGCTGATGTAAATGCTTGAGTTGCCTTTTTTTTAATAATAATTTTCATATTGTCTAAATCCCTAAAGTCAGAGTCTGGAGTATCCTGGACTCTGTCTGGAGGCTTCCCAAAAATCACTGCTTGTCAACACCCTTTTTACAGAAATGAGTCTGCTTACCTCCACCACTGCATTGTCAAGTCATCTCTTCCCATGAGCATTACAGTTTAAATTGGTAACCTTACAGAGATGTCTAACTCTCCCTTTCCTTATTATTCAGGAATTTATCTAATAGCTAAAGTCCAAGTTAAAATAATTTACACCAACAGAATGCTTTTCTTCAAGGTGCATTTCTACATAGATCATTGTAATTGGTTAGAAGGTAATTTTTATAGAAGATAAAAATATGCTGAATTGATAGCAATGAATAAAAGGGAAATACAAAAAAATTCTAACTGGATATTCATACACTTTGAATCTTGATCCAAAGTGAACATTTTCCTGTAGAGGAACTTGATATAAAGTTAATTTCTGTGCCTTAAGAATCTCCTTATGGCTTCTGGAATTGACACACAGGTGTGATACCTCTACTGGAGCATGGCAATCTCCTGAGCTGTCTTTGACAGGTTACACAGGAACCTTGAGAAAGCCTTTGTATTAACCAGTGTTTGAGGACACTCTAGAGGTTTTGAGGTTTTGCTCTTCGCCAGTGTTTGAGGACACTCTAGAGGTTTTGCTCTTCAAACAGTGTCTCTCTGAGTTCTTGGCAGTTAAAAAAGACATTGAGGGACAACCCAGATTCTGCAGCCTTTACAGGAGAAAATGTAGTCAGCAACAAGGGAAAAATTGGTATAAAAACCAAGGAGGAATTCACATCTAATGTGTTAGTTTCTGTCTCTAGCTGCCATTGGCATCCTTTGGTTGGTGTGTGGAAAAAGAGTTATTGATTACATTCCCCTGACCACTTCAGCAGGCCCTTTCCTCTTTCTGTGATAAATAGGACAATACTTGGTAGTCCCAGCCAAAAGCAACAACGACTCCAACCACTTTGTCACATTTCTAAACAGTCCCTCCCAGCTCCAGTCCTGGTAAGTTGTAAGTTGTCTGCATGCCAATGTACAAAATGGCCATTTGATGAACCCTGGTATATAATGCTGATCCTTACAAAACCCACAGCAAGTACATGAGCTGTGTACCTGCACATATTAAGGGTTTTCCCCAGAAGTTTTTCACCCAACAAGCACGGCTCCAAATCCTGCTTTCTCTGGAAGTATATCCCAGCTGACATGGCTGCTGGATGTAGATGTTTGCATCCATGGTAGTCTCAGTTAGAGCAAGCTATGTTATCAAAGGTATCAAAGATACCAGGCATTACTCTGAAGAAGGAAATCCTTCTCAAAGCCATATTTGAGACATTAATGAAGTAAATAATTTTTTTCCTTAATTCCATTCAGCAGTTAAGCCAAAGCAGAATTAATTGTAGTTGCTAATACCAGAAAGCAAAAATAAGAATACTCCTCATGAGCTTTCCAGCACACAAATGGCCTGTCATCCATCTCCAACTCCCAGTGGCTATTCTTCAAGTGCTCATAAGGCTTCACTGCTGTGGGTCTCTATTGTGGTGAATAACACACCTTCCTGTCCTTTTGTTTTCACTCTTTTGTCCCCCTTACCCTTGCATTTATTTATGCAACACAGGTATTGAATTACTATAGAGGTGGGTGGCTTATCTATAGGGCAAGTCATATTCTACTCATGACAACTTTTTGTTTATAATACATGAGCTATCTCACTCTTGGGATTCACTTCATCAGCCAAGATTAATTGTGGCCTTTATTTTAAGCCCAGAAGCCATCCAGAAGGCATCTAAAAAATATGAAAAATACAAAGATAATACCAATAAGCACCCTGGAGGAGGAGACAGAGAAAGGAAGGTCAGGAATACACACCTTGGGTACTCCTAAATACACACCTTGGGTATTCCTCTGCAGGCCCTTTCAGCCAACTACATGCAGGATAAAAGACTGTGGTAATTTTATAGGATTAGCACTACAGAAGAATTGTTTTGAGTGAGGAGCAAATGTCACAATGTGTGATCAGTGGTGACACTGTAGTATAAGAAGAGGCCCCAACAGGCTTTGTTTCATAGCTATAAAAACAGTGGACAGAGCAAACTTGGCCCTACCTGAGCTTTTCCTAAAACCTCACATTTCCTCTGTTTCCAATTTCACCTTCATAACCCACTTTTTAATCTCTGCCAACACATGGAAACAGAAACTTGGATCAAGAGGAAAATGCTGCCAAAGATTAGAGGTTTGGAAATTTACAACTGTTATCTGAGGAAAAACTACAATGGCAGCCAATTACTTTAGTCAGAAGTTTTTGTTATTGTAAAGAAGCTTCAATATATGATTTTGCTTCCAAAATCAGAAGGTAGAAGCATAGTATTTTATCAGACAAACAGAATTAAAAGCAAGAACAAAAGCAATTCCACTCCTAGTTACCCAATCTAGAAATTTTTAAAATTAAGTTCTGCAACCACTAACTCGGTAAGAGATGTAGGTAATTATAAACATGAACTTGTCACAGACCACTGAAAAAAAAAACCCAACCAAACAAAACAAAACAAAACAAAACAAAAAAAAAACAAACAAAAAAACCCCAACAAAAACCAAACAAGCAGGTGTTAACTCGGTAAGAGATGTAGGTAATTATAAACATGAACTTGTCACAGACCACTGTAAAAAACAAACAAACAAACAAAACAGAACAAAAAAAACAAACAAAAAAATCCCAACAAAAACCAAACAAGCAGGTGTCCTCTTTTAAACCATATTTTTTTGTTTTCATTATTGTCATTCCACTGTTCCCCTTACAGTAATCAATACAAAGCATGATACAAAGTAGTACCAGTTCAGCAATTTGGAGGAAGTAAAAAAAAGTAAAGAGTGCTTTCAAAAATTACAGAACAATGTTCCAAAAAGGAAATCTGATTTAAAAACCCATTTCTGTGCAGCAGTTGAGTGGTCTGTTTCAAATTTCAATGGCTATCTGTAGCACTGAGGTTTCTGTGTCATTGCATACAGAAAATATGATGAGGGATGGTGCTGTCTTACTCTACTCCTAACCACAACCTGGTAGATAAATTCTGAAGTCACAAGGCAGCTGAGAGCTCTGCGAGACTGTTAAAATGTACTGGCAAAGCTGGAAGGAAGAAATTCAAATGAGGCCAGGTTAGAGGTTTCAAAGGGATGAGTGACTGATCCTGTTTCATGTTATGCCAGACAATGCTAATAGTTTAAACACTAGCTCTGTCAAACAAGAAATAGATGTATTATCGTCTGTGAATTATTAAAATTGACTTCACCTACTCACCTTTAGAATTTTCTGACTGAAAGGAAAAAAAAATCAAGAAAGAAAAAGTCTCACTAGAGAGGCATGCACTCTTAATCTATTACTAATGTCTTCTTGAATCCTGTTAATATTTTTCATATTGTCTGCTTTGGTGAGCTCAGAGACTATATGTGAGGAATGAGCAAAAATTCCAGCTGATCCAAGGCATAAAGCTCTTAATGTTTAAGTCTCTCCTGCCCTGCAGATAATCACTGTCTTCTCTTTCACCCATTCAGCTGGGACATCAGACAATTTGGGGAACCTCCAAGATGGGCATGAAGAGCCATTTCCTGATTCATGACAAATACTGTCGATGTTTTTGACACAGAGATAATTCTTCTCAGGTTTTATTCAGCAACAACACTTCTCCTCCCCCACCCTCTCTCATTTTTAAAAAGTTGTTTATATCTACAAGGCTCAATTTCCCCTCCTATTCAACCATACAAGCTCTTCTTAAACACAAGGGAAGTATTAAGGATACTAAAAAACAATTAATGGTGCAAAAGGTTTTTAAGTTCTGATACAATCCCAGTCATCATTATGAGTTTCTTCTGGAATACAAATATGAGACAAGAAGATACAGAAGCTAATCCTCAACATCACTCAACAAGCACTCCTCAACATCATCATCATCATCACAGAGTAGCAATAATAGCAAAGGTCCCACCTATTCATGCCTCTCTCATGATGTTGTTAATTTGCAAATGATGACTCAAAAGGTGAGAGAAGGGAAAGATGAAGGTTTATTTTCTTGAACAACCACTTCCAAACTTTCACCTCCTTTCAATTATTTTCCCTTTTTAGAGAAATAGCAAATGGTGAAGGACAGGGATGAGTCTGAACAAAAACTCCTTGTTGACCTTTTTTGGGAGACAGAAGACCTCTAGGACTAAATGAAAAATAAGTCTTGACTCCCCTAGAAAAGTACCTTCCTCCCCTCCAAATTAGGCTTTCCTTAGAAAAACTGAAGGGACAATTTTGACTTTTTTTTTTTTTTTTTTTTTTTTTTTGTTAGCAGAACATTTTTTACTTTGTTTTTCTCCCCAGAGGTGAAGTTAAAACATCCCACATTTTCTAGGGGAATAAACTTCAGATAACTAAAGAAATAAAAGAAATTTATAGATGTCTACTGTCATTTTTGGACTGTGAAACACCTGAAAAATCATGAAATGAAAGCTTTTGGACACAAATCCCCACACCCTGCTCATTCCTAAGAACTTGCTATGCCTTTATGCATTTCTCCTAACCTGGTCCAAATGACCCCTTCACACTGCTCTGGACTGTCCTTCAGAGGGACAACTGCACTCACTCTTATAACATCTCCAGCAGCACCAAAGTAATAATGATAAGTATTTTGCAAGAGGTGGCACAGGATTTTGAGAATCAGTGGCTTAAATTACTATCTTTCAAGAAGAAAAACGTGAGGTGCCATGGCATACCCAGGCTGGAGACTCCTATTTCCCCAGAAAACCCCTGACTAGAGGACTCCACGCTGAATAAGGTTGATGTCAAGGTCTCAGCTGACCCAAACACAGCAGAAACTGCTATTGCCAACACTTCAACCATCTCATGGCTTCTCAGATGAAACACATGAACACTCTGGGCTGTCATCTTCATTTGTACACCCACTCACTCATAAAATAAAGTACAAACAGCTGAAGGCAAACAAGCTCTGGCTAAGGCTGGAGAACTTAGACATGAGACTAGCCCTTAATTCCAGATTTACTGAAGGAAACCTTACCTCTGTCTCATATCCTCTGTAATCATAAGCCATTTTAATTGTCATATAAATAATGTCATTTACCGTTCTCTGCTGCCATTCTAAAACCTTTGCAAGGGTTGAGTTGGCACAGCACACACAAAAGAAAAGGTTACAATGATGTGGGAAATGCAGTAAAAATGAGAACAGTATTGTTAACATACTGCTTGACTTTTAAAAACCCATTGTAAAATAAAATAAACAGCATCTGAAAGCAAGACAGATCTTCAGACACTCTCCCACTTTTAAATCTGAACAGTAATCAGGTGCGTAAGTGACCTCAAGCACCTCTGACACCAAGGTCTTCGAAAACCATGATGGGAACAGATTTGTGCTGAGCTTCTCTGCCACTCTCACTGGAAACTCCAAAATGTGGTCTGAACCACAATTTGGCTCTTTTGAATGTCTGATCTCTTGCAGAAAATGGGGAATAGGCTGTAGGTGGTGGAGACTGCTGTCAGGAGGGAACACTTAGCAGTTGTGACAAATGTGCCTTGGTGCTGCCTGAGCCCGGACTTCTGTCGTGGCTTTTGCCTGCTCCAGGCTTTCTCCCACCCTCGTGACTTCCCTTCAGAGGCTTTGCATTTCCCACCACATCTGCTGGAGTGTTTGCATGGGACAGGCACAGGACAGGCAGTGGTAAGAAAACAAGGGTCCAAATGAGGGTGAAACAACAGAGAGAGATAAGGGGGAGGAGGAGGCCAAATGGCAGGCTAAGAGAAGGGGGAGGCAAGGGCATAAGAGGTGAGATAAAAAGAGACTTTCTGCGCATGAATAAACTTGAATATGTGAAGAGGTGGCAGTAAGACCCCCCAGAGCTAGGAAGGCAGAGAAGAATTATGGGCTGGAGGAGTTAATTAAAACCACAAACTGCATGAACTTGGTATAATTCCTTCTTGCCTGTGAAGCTACCCTAAGAGAACCTGACTAAAGAAAGTGTCTTGAGCTATTTCAGCATCTCTGCTCCCAGGCACTGTACAATGGGGCAGGCAAACGAGAATAATCTGCTGGCAGCTCCTGAGCTCCCACAATGTTTGGGCTGGCCTTTTCAATTCTCATTACAGATAAATTGCTCTCCTTCATATTAAGATGCAGCAATGCACCTAAGCACACTCTTGGCTACTAGTATGGAAACTGTCCCTATTAACTATTCAGGCCCTTGAAGTGAAGCACTTGCTTGGATGCCCGGCTGAATCAGGTAGGGTCTAATTAAGGAGGTAGACAGCCTTCTATCCTCATTCACCTCAGCCTTAATCCTCCAGTCACCTAAGTTTAATTTAAAAATCTGTTTTCAGGAGTTGAGCCCAGATCCGTCACATCCAAGATTGCCACTAATTGCTATGTGTCAACAGCATTTAGAAAAATGAGCAATGAATCAAAACCACCAACCCTTCTGCCTGGATGACAGCTTTATCTTTACACACCAGCTTTTCCATGGGGTTGCAATCTCTTTACCCACCCAGAATGGAAAATTGCATTGCCCAAAATCAGTCAGAGATTTCTTCAGCCAGTCTGAACACTTCCAAAGGAGAACTACTCATCTCATAGATGAACATACGGTGTGAAAGCACTCCAATCTAGACCCCAGGAGGTAAGGACACCCTCTTCCTCTGGCTAGTCTGTCAGACAGCTGTGGCATCAGGCCATGGCAAAGCAGACTCAGAGAGTCTCTGGATGATCAATGAAGATGTGAAGGTCACAGATGACACATGGCTGGTTTCAAACCCTCAGGAATGACAGCAAAGAAAGAGGTGGTGAAAGAAGAAGGGCAACAGAGCCAGCTGTAGAAGTTGCCAGAGAAATGTTTTGTTAGAGGCACAGCAGAGGAGGAGCAGGATGACGCAAAGAGAAGCAACTGAGTAAAGCACAGTATATGAGCAGTGGTGTCCAGAGGGATTCCTATACTGGATGTGCCGGTCTAATACTGATGTAATGAGCTAATTATGAAGCAAAAAGTCAGAATCTGTGTGGGAGGGCTGGAGGGGCACATACTAGGTATCTGCTTCTACAAAAAGGAGGTAAGCTAGGTCTCCTGCTAAGAGTCTGTTAAGAGGATTAAACAAGATACAGAGCAAGACCGGACATGAGCCTGCTGAGTGTTCTCCAGTTTGGTGATGTATTGAGAAGAAAATTTGATAGCAATAAGGATCTTCCTTTCTTCTAAGGAAGAACCACAATGAACAAAATCAGGATGAGATAAAAAAAGCAGAAAGCTACCTGTTGAAGAATGATGGCATCCCCTAGGAACAACAATGCCATCAGGCTCTCCCCCAGCTTTGCTGCTGCTTAATGGTATCACTCAAGCTGTGCAGTCTACTCTGCCATACACGTTTCAGAGCAGAAAGACAGTGATGCTATTTTTCTACAAACTCTTTCTCACATGCTTGCTGAGAAATATTTAAAATATGTTAAGTGCCTCTTAGATGCTACAGAGACAAGTTACTACTAATCATTATTTTACTTGGCTGAATTTGACATGTATATTTTCAGAGATACCTCTAAAATGCCTGATATGTAAGGCCTTAACTAAAACAAATAAACAATCTACTGCAGGTTTTATTAGCAGGGACAAATAAAAGGAAAAGGATGGCAAAACAATGCAGAGATAATGTTGAGATTAAAGTAAGGAACAATATAAACACTTTGGCTGAGACAGAAGCAAAGTCAGCTTGGAGGAGAATTAAGGACAGCAAAGGCAATAGTTTTCAGATGTTGACATACATTTTCAGAACAAGGAGGAAAGAAAACAGATAAGATTGTCAGTTTTATGACAGTTCACAACTTCTTTACCTGACTGCTAGAGGAAAATAGACAGGAAAATAATCTGAAGATTATTCTTCCTTGAATGCTCCCATTTCATTTTCATGAGTATTAATAAAGGCCACATATTGACATTGATGAGCAAAAAGATCCTTGAGGAGGGGAAGCACGTGTTTCCTCATGCAGATATCTGAACAGTTTACAGTTACAGGCAGCTCTGAACTGAAGAGTAGGAAATGAAGCTTGTGTGAAAACTGAAGTGGAAGTGTGGGGCATTTAGAGGTTTGTGATCATGGTTTCATTAGACTCTAAATGCTCTTCAGGGCAGGAGCACTTAGAGAAGTTCAGAAATGTTTTTGACTTTAAGAAAGCTGACTTTGGGAGAATGTGATATGCCCCAAGGAATTTTTACTGGAATCCTATGAAACATGGGAAACATAGAGCTGAATTTTTAAAAAACATCTGAGGAGACTGAAATTTAAAGCCGTCCTGCTTAATTCCAAGGAAGCAAAAGGGTAACTGAGGCCAAACACAGTTAAGCAAAAGTGCAAAATTTAGAATAAGTGGCACACATAGGACTTGAGAAGTCACATATATATATATATATATATATATATATATATATATATAATATATATATATACACATATATATGTAATTTATATCAATACTAGAAAGAACTGGGAGAAAAATTGCTTAATGTGTATAATAAAAGGAAGAAGTTAGCAAGCCCTTTTTTCCTTTGAAGAAGAATAATAAGAGGCCAGATGACTACTTAAATATAAGCATCACATTGTGACAGAGTTTCCAGGCGTGCTTAAAGGAAGGAAATTTGCATTGATGATGTGTGCACATCCTCAGAGTACAGCCATGCCAGCCCATAACAAATGTGATGCATGGATTCAACCTGCAGTTCCTATGCCAGACAAGTTGTAGGAGAACTGCAGAAGCAGGTGGGAGAAAAGGGGAAGAATTCCCTGTAACACATGCAGAATATTAGATTGGGAGAAAAAACAGCAGCTGCACACGGTTGAAAGGCTTCCTTTATTTTCCCCTTCCAAACAATGACATGGACTCCTAACTGAGAGATACATACATCTAAGTTCTGTGATGACAAGACAGACCAGTGAGACCTGGAGTTAATCTTCACTGTTGCAGGAAAATGCAATGAAATGAAGCAAGCTCCTATAAAACTGTTAGCTTAATTTCTGCCATGCAAAAATAATAGAAACACTTTAATTCAAACACCGTAATGAGAAAAATTTAGTTAGAAGCAATTATGCAATGCTTAGGCGGAAATTCAAGCATACAAATTAATAGTAATTGCCCTGCTGAAAGATAAGAAAATTAAAGACAGACCCTAACTCTGTAAAAATTACCCAACTTCTGGGGTTGAGAGACCTGATGCTTATGACATTATGTGCTGCTGGGCTGCTTGTTTCCAGCTCACCAAGCAGCTTACTGAATTTCAGTTTTAACATTTGGAAAAAAATTAAAACTATTTTAACATTATTTTTGTGAATGCCAAGTCCAAGTATACACTAAAATTGCCTATGTGCAATATGAACATTCTGATTGTAAGTAGGAAAGACTAGTGAGATAATTTCTGAAGTACCTACATTTCACAGGTGAGTAAACTGTAGTGGAAACTGATCTTTACATGCCTAGAGCAAAAGGTGAATGTAAAGCATGACTTTTCTAGCCATATGCTTAAAAAGCTTGCAAAGTGAATGAAAGCACCTTTCATAGTGTATCAAGTTCAGTATAGAAAGCAAACTTGCCATGAAACTCCTGTGAAAATTGTTGATTTTAAAAAAGGAACAATTTTTTTCCCCAATCCTTGCAGCAGGTTAGCCTCCAAAAGCATTTAGAAAGGGTCAGAAAATATACTGATAGGAATTCGATAAAAGCTGAAAGAAGTGATACTGATAGGTTTGCATTTGGCAAGACACAAGGAAGGAAGGAGAGAGACAGGCATTAGCAGCATTAGCAGGAACAATTCCCAAGGCCAGTAAATATCAAGGGGCCCCACAGCAGTCAAAAGCAGAGTGAAGAGATTTAGAGCCAAGACATTCAAAGGGTCTACTTAGTTTGACCAGAAGACTGTCTCACATTTCAAGGTTTCTTCTTCAGTACAGCTAAGCTTTTCAATGGGAGGCCTTGACCCCAGGATCACTAACTGAAGAAAACAAATGTGTTTTCAAATGAATGTATTGGCACTGTCAGAACTGACTGTACACAAGATTAAATTATGTTTATTTTCAATTTCCAGAATACCATGTTAAATTTTAGAGAGACAGACAGACAGAAATGTTTCCAAATATGACATGAGAATCTGAGCATCAGATTTTCTGTGTCAGCTGTGATTAAACAGCAGAATTGCTGTTAACTGAACTAAGCCTCCTCCCAAAATGTCAACCTGAGGTTTTTTTCCTTCAGCAGTATTGGTACAAGTGGCAGCAGGGGACACGTGCTGTCAGCCCCTTTTTAGTTATTTCATTGCTTTTCTTTGCTTTCTTGTGATGGATTGGGTTTTGGTCTAGTATTTTGAATTGCACAGATGTGATTCCCTGAATGAGACAAACAGCAGTTTGCCAGCCTTTGACAAAGAATGGAAATCAAATTAGAATTAAAAAAAAAGTAGAAAGTGATTCTGGTTATCAATCCTGAGATGATCTAAAAAGGAAACTGATTGCAGAAAAAGGATATCACATCTCTTCATAGAAGAGCTCCCTCACAGTTCCTCTGCATTCTCCTTAGGACAAAGGTACTTCACTTTGTGCTTCTACCCTGATCATGCTTGAGCAGCTTCACAGCCTTCTTGGGTTCCACAGGAACCAAGTCGGGACTGCACTAAAAGCAAGGCAAGATGAGGATACTGGAAGGTGGAGATGAAGCCCTCATTCAAGGGAAGACAGCCTATGAGAAACCAGGCAATTTCAGATAAGCGTCAGACATCTCCTGTGGTTATACACAGTCCTGTTTCAAGCCCACATTCCACTCTGTATTTGAATTCCTCCCTATTCTCAAGTATGGAGCCACTAGAAATGCTGAGTATTCCTGAGGGATGTGTGCTTATGCACTGTCCCAAAACAGTAAGTATAATGAGCTGAATTTAAAATCCAGAAACTGTGTTCTCAGAGGGACACCAATGGGGACAGAGAGGAAGAGGACCATGGGCAGCACTATTTCAGCAGAAAACATCTGAGCACATGAAGAGGACTTCCAAAGAGCTACATACTAATCATGAATTTTGAGGAGTGAATATGTACTTGCTAGTAAGAGGTATGACAAAGCAGGAAAGTGGGTCTCGCAAAGCACAGACTTGTTGGGTCAAGTGTCCTTTTCCTGTTTCGCAAGTCCTTTTGTCTCTGTCCTCCTTATCATCCTGACACCTTACCACAGCACAGAATGACAGACAGCTCTTAATGACTTCCTAGCATTTGATTCTGATACACAGGTCCAGCCCTTTTTAACAAACATGAAAGTCTCTATTGCGCTCTGAATTTCAGTTGTAGAACCCATGCCCACTTCCAAACAGCAGCCCCCTATTCCCACCCTGCAATCTCTGTCAACAACACAAAGGTGCTCTTGTCACCCCCTTGCTTGAATCACACAGCTCTTCTGAATGGGCACACTGACAGACGATGCTGTGTCAGCAGCCAGTGGGGCTTGTGTCACTTTCCCCAGGAGAGGAGAAATCCTCTCCTGGGTACACCCACTCCCACATAGCACAATTGGGGCTATTGTTCCCTGTGTCCTGAAACCTGGCTTCATCCTGTACCATCTCCGTGCACGGCCACCATCCCGCCTGGCTGGAAACACTGCTGTTTTTTTCCTTTTCCCAGAATCCTCACTAGGTGATTAAAGCACAGGGGTTAGGGATTTAGTCCTGCCAGCAGCATGTGCTGGTTTAGCACCCCTGGCAGATTTCACTGAGGCATTCCTAGGACTAAAGATACGTTCTCCAAATGGACATTTGCTGAGTGGGACTCTCCAAAGAACACGAGCACATCTAAACCAGCATTTTACAGCACCCACAGTTACCCACCCACATGTAAGCTGGACAGGGGACACTCAGTGGCTGGAGCTGAAACACTGCCGTGGAAACACAGAGGGTGGTACTTCAAACCCATCAGTCCCCTTCTTCTGCTCTCCCTGCTTGCAGCTGTCCAAGAGATGACGGTGTTCCCATTCACAAGGAGCTGTTTTATGCTTTGTCTTGTTTCCCATATGATGTTTTAGGCCACTCAGCACCGTGTCTCCCACTCGGGAGGGTGACCGAAGAGGAGCAGCGTCTCTGTGAGAGGGCCACCAGCTTCTCCTGCCTGCTCCTTGTTTCTTCCAGGGTAGCTGGCTGTGAGGGGCCAACAAGCAGGCTCATTTAGAGCTCTAAAAGCTGGCAGCAGGAGTGCAATTAACCCGTTTGCACAGACTGCTGGCCAAATGCAGCAATTTATTGGCTGAGTGATTGGATTATTCATTTGCAAAGCTAAGAGAGGGCACTTTCTTACCACTTCAGTTGGCCTGTAGTACTTGTGATTGACTGTCACATGAATCTTGCCAGTCTCTTTGCATCGTCCCACTTCATTCTCATTCTTCCCTTCCCACCTGTAAAGAAGATAAACATTTAATCAACCCATAATTACTTTAGTGCTCTGATCTTACCAACATTTGGCCTGCTTTCATTTACTTGAGGCCGGTGTCAATTCTCCCTGCAGGACAGTATAAACTCATTAGCTAAAGGAACAAAGGGAGAGTTTAGACTTGAATAGAGTAACAATGGCTTTTGAAGTCTTTGTTTTGGTTTTTGATTCAGTGGAAGGTCTAAAATACAGGACTTCCAAATTAAACACATAATGCAAAGGGAAAATAAAATGCCCTGATTTCAGAATGTCTCATGTATCTGTAAATAAATATGACAGTGAGGTTTTTCATTTGTGGACTCGTTCAAAGCTGTTTTCTTAAAATATTTTTAATTCTTGTATTTTGGCCAATACTTTCAGGAACTCTTTAATCTGTTAATTTTATAGACGTGAAGCTCTGTTTGAATAGCATTAAACTGCATAATTTAATTTGTGCTTAACTAGAAAAAAAACAAAACAAAACCAAATCTTGGGTTTTCGGTCCTACCTCGACATGGCACTCCACATACATGTATTGTAAACTCTACTTGCTACCTGTGAGCTGAAAGCCAGCTCCCTCAGTCCAAATTAGTTTCATATGTGTTGAACAACCTGCAGTTTGCTGCAATTCATATGATCTAGTTGTGCTGTGAACTGTTTTCTGAGGGACTGTCCTGGTTTCAGGAGCAGCAGAAGAGGAATGGTTTGGTGGGTGACTGGCTCTGCCTTTGGGGAGGTGAGGCTGCAGCCTGGAAACCTGGGGATAATGCTTCCACTCCAAATAAATGCTTCAGATGACAAGTGTAGGAATGTACATCAGTGCATCAAACGTCATCTACTGAATACACAAAATCCAGAGTTATGATTGAAATTCTATCCTCTCTTTGCGTTTTGCTTTTAAGTATATATATATATATATACACCATAGGGCTCTGAAGCAGCTTGGCTTAAGAATGTGATGATGAAATCCTCTAGCTTTTTTTATGTTTAAGTAAAATCTGTATAAATTAAATCAGCACTGTGATTTAGGCTATTTAGCCTCAGTCACCAGCAAGGAAATAAAAGCACCCCTAGTGTCCCACTTACTAATTTTTCTCCCAGCTCTTGGGGTTTTGTCACAGATATGATTTCTCCTTGCTCCCCTGACCCCTCAAGCTCCTAGAAGAATTTAATTCTTTGACAATCTTAGCCTTCATTGTGGAGTTTCTAGCCCTGAGGGCTAAGGAGAAAAGTCTGAAAATGTGACCTCTGTGTACCCAGGAAGGTTTAAACACTGCAAGGCAGAAGGAAATACCAAATATGCATTATTGCAAGTTCTTAAATCTCACAAATTTTTAAGCACAGCTCATGACTTTTCAATGACTAGCAAAACCTGTAGGATGCTTGATATTGGGAACATTTCACATTGAAATAATGTCCTACAGATATTAGTGACAGTGAAGTCAGCTGTTAATGGGTATGCCATGATGCCAAAGACGATTTATAATTTAAATTTTTTTTCTTTTTTTTTTTTTTTTTTTCAGTTGCTCTGTTGTGAGCCTGAACTGCGAAGTTTTCATTCAGAAGCCAAAACTAACATCAGTCCCTCCCTTTAAAGGGCAGAGGGTAAAAATGTGCAGGACTCAAATGAGCTTAATAGAAAACCAACCGTCACCAGTAAAACAACAGGAAGCGCTTAGATCAGGAGACGTCAGTTGTTGTTGGAGGTCACTGAGCAGAGAACCCCATTTAACACCCAAAAGGCTCCAGAAGGCTCAGCCAGCCAGTAAAGACTCACTTAATGTCGCTATCAAAGTTATATAACAATAGAAATAGCTTAAGAAGAAATCTCCACCCGTTTTGTTCAGCCCAGTAATGTGAAAAGTTCACAAGGAGGAAAAAAAAAAAAAAAAGAAGTGCTTCTCATTGTGAACAAAGTAACACTTGATAGCTGCGCTTCTAATTACTCCTGGCACCTCGATGCTCACAGCTGGGATCATCATCCAGCTGATAAAAGGGGCTGTGTGGGGGCCAGCCTGACACCAGGACCAAGACATCCATTTTGCCAACCAACTCCCCCTCCCCTCTCCCTCAAACCACAAGGCAAGAGAAAAAAACTGCACCAATACCATCCTTAATTTATAGCCAAATTGCAGTCAGAACTTTTAACTGGAAAATGTCATGCCAAATTATCCTGAAGCATGAGCATGGTGGAAAGGGGCATGGGGAACCCTTATGTGGTTTCAGCTAGCTCCAGCCACAAAGACTACCCAGCTTTCAGCTCTGCAGGGCAGATGCCCACACAGGCACCAAAACAGCCTTGTGTAAATTGGGGAAAACACAACGGATCCCTGGCTGGAGAAAGTTTGGCTCATCCGGACTGGGCTAAAATTATAGATGATGGGGAGTGGATCCCTGCAAGCCTAGCTGGTGCCAAAGCCCAGAGCTCCCACGCAGGCAGCCACTGGCCTCTGCAGCGGGGCCACTGCCTGCCCCACGCTAGCTTCACCCTCCCACTGAAGCAAGGGATGGCTTTCCTGTCACAGCTGATGGCCTCAGCCATGTGCCAGCATGTCCTGCACCTGGAGAAGGATGGGTGAGACCTGGTCCTGACAAAGCAGGTTTGATGCCCTTTGCATCTACACTTCCATGCTGAGTGCCTCGCCGAAGGAGATGGGTGCTTTGGGATTGTTCGGGGTGATAGTCAATGGTCAGCCCCGGTGGATTCCACTGCTATCAGTGACCTCACAATTTTCCATAAAACTAAGATTCAAATGCATAAGCGGATTTACTTGCTTGAAAAGTTCTTCATATCAAGAGCTTTTAAACTCTGGATTTACAGTGGGATGGATTGCATTTAATTTATGGCTAATTTCGTATCTACTATCATTAACATATCACTGTTGTTACAATACTTATTATCAGTGATGATTAATGCTTTGGCTTTTTTATTTTTGAAAGTTCCAATTATTTTTCATTTCCTCATACTGTTCAGTGAGAGAGCAAGCTTCAAGCAATGAAAACTCCCAGAGGTACAGAAGATTTTATGAGGGTGAAAAGCTGGGGTATCCACCTGGGAGGGTGTGAGGTGGGCAGGAAAGGAAACAGGGGAGCCAGGATAATTGAGGAGGGGTGGGAATAGCACTGCAAGTGGACCAAATGGTCTGGCTGTAACTGAGAAGGAAACAAGTGAAAGTACGTATATTTTTGAGGTGGTGAAGAAATCAAATAAAAATGAAAATTTTCACAGAAGCACAGATAAACTGAACAAGTATATGTTTTTCATCTCCTTGGTTGATCTTTCCATAGAAACACAATTCATAGCATTAAAAAAAAAATCAAAACCACTAAAGGCTACAGCTGCTCAGCTTCTTTATGAAAAATAAAACTATCACGATCACCCTTATAATGAAATAAATACTAATAGAAAATATTTTAACATTTGAAACTGAACAGTAAATTAAATAAAAATAAAATTGTAGGGTGATTTTACTTTTCCTCAACAACTAATATAATATACTGTTTGTGTAGATTTCTCAGATCTGTGACCCGATTTCTGCTACACACAAAATTAAGCCAAAGCACTTCATTCTGTCCTGGCACATTAAAAATAGCAAAACTGACACCATATAACAGAGCATTCATATCTTTTTGAGGGTAGTTTTTTGTTGGGAAACTTTAAATATGACTCTTCATATGTTCCTTTGCCACCACCTCTACCACCAACCTTGCCAGCAACACTGAAACATCAAAGTAATCATAGATACAGGGATTGCTTAACCACGACCTTGTGTTTAAATCAAAAGCATGCTACCATAAAGGAATGTATTCTTTTAGTTTTCAAAAGCTCTGATGAATCAGGTAGTCAATTTTTTTTTTACTAGTCCAATAATATATTGCATAATAATTGCAACTCCCCATATTACAAGACAAATAAAAAAATACCTACTACGCTTCCTATTTTTTTTCTTTTTTTGTTTTCCTTCTTTCCAGTTAATTTGAAACCTTTTGAAGCCCTGTCGCTTTACTCCAATTTGTGAAAGGTGGTGTTGGGAAGAAAATGTTTTCTCAAAGAATATTAATGCGTCAGTGAAAATCAAAGCATTATGGACAGAAAAGTTTTAGAAAAGCTTCAAGTAAGTTCCATTAGTGTTAGCCTGATACATAATTATACTAATAATATCTAAAAGAGAGGCTTTTACATTTTCAAAATTGATTTTTTTTCTTGTCTTTCTTTAGAATGGCTTAAAAAATTCTAACTTAAGTTAGTCTGTCTTTAAGTGGAGGTTAGGAAAAAACCAAAGAAGTCCAACTGACCTGAAATCAGGTATTTTTCCAAATTGCATTTGTGACAAATATTTTACTTTAATTTCAGGGGTGGGATACATGGAATTTCCCATGAAACACCATATTTCATTCTTACCTAGTCTTTGTATTGGAGAAACTCTCATATCTCTTATGTAGTCAGATAATTAGACACTTATAGCCTTCAAGCCTTAATCTCAGTTCTGAAACAGATATTGCATCTGCCTGCAGATAAAGCCTTGTATCAATGAGAAAGTAATGAGGGCATGCTCAACAAAAAGAATTAATTCTCCAGTTGAGGTGGGTTAAATGCCCCCTGAAATATATCCTCTTTTTTGAGAATGACGACAAAGCTGGTGAAGTCCTAAATGAGGACTCTTTTTTGTGAAGGTTCACCCAGGCCATCATTCTTCACTGACATGGCTGGGTTCCTTTCCACTACTTCTCTTCAAAATGCCTCCAGCTGCTGTATGAGATTCTGTCCCCTTCCTCTTCATCTGAAAGCTTTTCATTTTCTTTTCTGATTTAAATATAACACACAGCACTGGCCAGCCAGCAATTTTTGGTGGGCAAAAGCCAGATCTGGAAATAGCAGCTGTTTTGCTGATGACTGCTGATGGCTCCTCCTCCATGTCCCACATGCTTTCCATTCTTACAGCAATCCTTCAAATCTCATGTGTTTCTGTAACCCAGCCTTCCATTTTAAGATAAAAAGAAAAAAACAAACAAACAAAAAAACCCCAACAAACAAACCAGAAGAACTCTACTCCCTCAGTTCAATCTCAGTTCAACCTTCACTGTCACTGAAGAGGCCACAGGAGTTCACCTCAGAAGACCTTATAGCTTATCTGCAAACTTCCCCATTTTAGGCTGATCTTTTATAAGACCAACTAGTATGTTAGTTAGGATAAAATTTGTATGTGGAACCAAATGACTAGAGTAAAATATTTTTTCTGAATTAATTCTGATCCTGGAAGCAATGAATATTTCTGTAACAAATGTGCATGCATTTTTATGTTAATGAAACCACAATAAATCTTTCTGTAGCTTGAACAGTTGTTTTTTATTTCTTTTTCTGTTTTCTTTTTTTTTTTTTTTGCTTCCACATTTGCAGAAGGAGTCTTTGTAGCAGTCTGCAAAGAACTCTGAGTGCTGTAGTGGTTTCAGGCTATCTTTGCAATCCTGTTCTAATTTAATAAGATTAATGGCAGAAAATTAGTCAAGACAAGCGTTTGCCTCTTTCGTTTACCCTGCTGAAGTTCAAATTATAGGCGGGAAGTATTTCCCCCAAGTACCACTTAATTAGTAATAGGCAGAAGGGAAAGCAAAAGAAAAAAAAATGTAATCCTTACAGGGGAAAAATATTTGTAGCTCTGAGGCTTTCCTGTTAGTACAAAGGACTGAATTTGAATGATTCAGAGGACTATATAAATATAATTTGAAATTTCTCCCTTGAAAAAGAAATGTAAGAGGAAAAAAACCACCCAAGGTAGATAAACTTCCATGAACACTTTGCAGTCCATTCCAGAGAGAGAATCAGTCTCATTGCAGCTGTACATTTCATTAGTTACAAAAATGTAGTAAAGTTTCTCTCTCTCTTGTTTTGGCTAGAAGACATAGTCCTGACATGTGCTAATGACTGGCTAGGACAGAATATTATGTTATGTTCTTGGAAAGACTTTTTAGGCTGTCCTGGATTTTCAGCTGTACAAGTTAATATGCATTGTTAGGAAGACAAAAATCCTAAAAAAATAAAATAAATATTTTTAGTTGGTTGATGAGGCAGCCAGGATTTCTTTTTTCCTGTTCTCTTCTGCAGTATCATGATGTGACAGCTAAGATTTTACATTTGCAACTTTTCTTGACAAAGCACAAAGTAGGGGTAGTTAAGAGCCCCTGCACATGTGCCCAGTTTTCTCAGATGTGGTATGAGCTCTGCCAGCTTTTGTTTGCCATGACATCTATCCTGGACATTTACTCCATCATTTTATCAGTTTTGAAAGGTGGGTTGTACAGCAGTACTGGGCAGCTGTGCCACTGCTTGTAGCAGTGGAAAGGCTGCTGGAAATCTCCCACATAAATTTTTGAGGCTGAAAAATTTCAGAATGCCTGCAATCCTGCAACAAAAACCCCAGAAACCTCAGATAAATCAACCAAACATTGTTTGAGGAACATAATAGGAAGAAAGGAGACATCTTTGTGAGAACTTGTTTAGCTATTGCACTCTGGTGCGCTGGTTCTTAGGTGCCTCCTAAACTGAAAAGTAACAGATCAAGGGGACTCACCAGTGGGGTCTCACAATGCTAAAAATGGAGGATTTTTCTGCCAGGCTACTCCCTGAAGGAGATGTATTCAAACTGGAGGAGGTGGGAGTAGAAACTCTTTGGGGCTTTCAAAGAAAGGTTGCCAGACAGAGGTTACCAGACAGCTGGCCAAGGACCATGTGTGTGTGCTGCAAAAACCAGGGTCAGGCTGACACCTGGAAAAACTATGGAAAAAACTTCCCAAATCCTGAGGAATATTTTAAATTTAGTGCAATTTGAAAGATGAGCAATGGCTACAGGATGAGTAGTGGGTGCGTTGTCATGTTATTCTCGCCTTGGGAGCAGGGGGAAAGAATGGCTGGTTTATCTGAACAGGCTACATGCAAAATGTTCAGAGTTACACCACTGTCAAAATGATCAGCAACAAAATTATCACTAGCACTTAAAATGTCACCTCAGTCCCCATATGTATAGTTATTTATATATCACCTGTAAATGACTTCAGGAATTAAAAATTTATTCACAGGAAAGAAAAAACTTAGAAGAGCCAAGGGGAATAGAAAACCAAGTCCCCATTTCTAAAGCAATTTATGTTCTTAAAAATCTGTGTCAGTAGGTGTCATGTGAGTTCTTATACAATTTTTGCAAATTGCTGTTATTGATTAGTAATAAAAAATGGCAACTATGCCTTCATACACACAAAATACCTGCTCTACTTCACATTTGGAGTTATATTGTAAAGTTTTTCTGAGAGACTGGATTGTGACTGATTCGGTTGAAATACTGACTGCATTAAACATCAACATAAATGATATACAGTCTACCATGTGGAGCCATATGTGAGCAAAAAAAATTAAGCGAACAGGACGCAAAATTTTGAGTGTTAGGAACAACTTCTAAACTTCTAATCTAAAGTAATCCTTTAATATCACCTCTATAGCAGAAGCTATTAATGGAAGTACTTTCACTTTTATTTCTGGCCTTGTTATTTTCTTTAGGTTTTCTTGAGGACTTAATTTGCTTTCTGAAAAATGCATGTTGATTTGTCACTCTTGGGAAATGCTGAGACTTCTTAGACCAATGCCAAAGCAGGGAGTTCAGTTTTAAACTAAGGGATAAATTTAGTGACATCAAAAGAAACAGTGATATGGGGAACATTTGCAAATAAAGACATTCAGCTAGTTACTGACCTTTACATATCAGCCTCTAATTGTAGGTAATCAAAATTTAAAAATTGAAAGAGTTGTATGTAAATGATTCATTGTTGCTTTGACAAATAATATTAGACAGGGAAATGGTAGTTCTCCAAATTGCTAGAATTCTTACTCATATGGAGCAGTTGAATTTGCAGCATTTTCCTATCCATTCTTACTAGGCAGAATTAGCTTATAAACACAAGAAACAAAACGATAAAAACAGAAGAAGAATTAAGAAAGACAAAGCAACTATTAGAGCTCCTACCATCTCCCCTTTAGCCTCTCAAAGCTCAGTACTCTAAAGGTATATGGGAAAATGTGTGATTACTAGGACATCTTGCAATCAAGAAATGTTAAAAACATGGAGAGAAGCTTATTCCCCAAACTGAGCTTTTGGGTTAGAAATACTATTTATATGGTCTCTCTCTCCCTCATCAGAACTTTTTTTCTCGAAGTTGATGCCAAAAATTGAAACCAGACTAAAAACTCATTGAGGAGAAAATGTTATTACCTCCCCAGCCACCCACTGGCTGTTCAAATAATATTGTATATATCTGTGCACTTCTGCATATTTATTGAATTTGTCAAGTTTTTGTTCCCAAGTAAAACTTATTGGCCCTGTCAAAAGTTCACCAGCTGCACAAGTGACTTTGATGGCCTGAGGAACAGCCCTGGCGCTAGCGTCATGGAAGAGCCTGTGGCTTTCCTCTCCCTTTTCCAGCTGAGATTGGTATGTTGATGCATGGGGCCCAGAGAAGATACAGAAGGAGGGAAATTGAAAAAATAATAAACAATAAAAATATAAATTACAGAAAGCGCTCACCAAGCCATCCTGGTTTTATTATACGGCCTTGGGAAGGAATTTTGTATTTTCATTCAAACTATGTGGAATATGCATTGTAAACATTCTGCACCCACTGCTCAACATTTCTACGGCTTAGTAGCAGAAGAGCTGATAAAATGTGGAGCGGTTTGCTACATGAGCCATGCAGTGTGGCTGATGGGCTGTCACCTGGAAAGAGCAGGGCTGGTAGGTGTCACCTCTTCAGATCGCAGAGGGTGGGAGCAGGACCGTGGGGATCTGGGGCACAAAACAGAGAATTGGGCAGAAAAACCCCTCTTGCAGGAAGGTGCTAATCAGCACCCTAGTACTAACATCTTTGGAACAGCTTCCCTACCCCAAGACAGGGAGAACAAAGAATGAAGACTTTGATAAAAAAAAAAAAATCAGGTTAACTTTTTTTACTTAGGATCTAGAGGGCAACACTAGACATATCTGCTGCGGCAGTCATTTATGCATGAAAGGTTACCAGTAGAAAGTGAGGGGGAAAAAAAAAAGAAAAATATAGACAAAAAATACTCTGTTTTGTTACATCAAATGTGAAAGGCTAGAAATGTTCAGCCTGTGGCTACTCTCTCATCCTCATACTTACACAATGGTTTTCCCAATGTGCTTAAAGGACTTCTCCACAAATTCACGGACACTGTGGACCTCCCCAGTGGCTATGACAAAGTCCTCAGGCTCATCCGTTTGCAGCATCAACCACATGGCCTGCAGAAAGATAAACAAAGTCAGATTCAGTGCACATGTAAGTGGCCTCTTTGGTACATGATATTGTATTACTGCATTTTTGATTTGGAAATAACTACATGTACACACACATACCCCAAGCTGGGGAAATTAGCACTTTCTTTACACAGTGGCTATTAACCAGTTCAGTGCAACTCTGAAAAGAGTTCAATTATTTCTTATTACAGAAAACAGTGCTGTATTTGATTTTCAATTTGTTTCACAGCAGGAGTTTCTGCAGGGGAGATTTTAATATGTTTACTTTTGAACACTGAGACTTGGTTTAGTGCTCATGAGCATGGATTCACTTGTTTAAAGCACTGCATGAATTGACATTGATATGGGGAAAAGATCAAAATTTTGTAATGTTTCAGTCCAGAGTGCTGTTGTCCGTCTACTACAGAATGATGTCAAACACACTGAAGCATGAAAATATGGATCCTTTTGGCTGCTTCTTCTGCCACATTTGTTTTGCCTAAACTGAGATTTTAATTAAAAGTGTGTATTTAAAAAGGTATTTAACCAAGTTAATCTGGCTTCCCTACTGAATATGTGTTGAATGTTACATATTAAAGTACTGTAGAAGAAACTTTTCACACAGGAATGAGAAAACCCTGGTAGAAAAGAGACACAACCATTAACACTGTTACATATTAAAGTACTGTAGAAGAAACTTTTGACACAGGAATGAGAAAAAACCCTGGTAGAAAAGAGACACAACCGTTAACATCAGTTTCAGAGGACTGTTCATGCAGCAAGAGTTTCGTAGTATCTTTTGAAGGAAAACTTCATCTGACTGCCAACATATTTGCATTTCAGGGGACCAGCTTTTAATTTCCACAGCAATGTCTTTCACAGAGTCCTCTCCCACAAACAATTAATGATGGGTGGGCGCCATCTCAGAGGGCTGGCCAGCTAAGTCAGCATGAAAGCTGGAAAGCAGATGGGAAAGGCATATTCAAAGAAAGACATGTGTGACTTGTCTGAGATACCACCGCAGGTACATTTCAATTTTCTGATGTGCAAGGCAGTTCTCTAGTGACTGGACTGTTTGACTGCATAGGAGCTGTAGGTGTACAGAATAATTATTACTTTAGATCAATCAAAATGATGCAAATGCTTCATTTCCTTTGGAGAGGAAAAGGGAATACGTGTATGGCACGATCCTTGTTTAATAAATAACCAGAAAAGGGAAACAAAATAAATCAACTCTCTCTCCATATGGTAAAAAGTACTGTCATCCTCTCACATTGTAATCCACGATGCTATTTTCATTGACCTCTTCACATCACCTTTAAAGAAAACAACCTTAGTAGGTCCCTTGATGGCAGTGGATACTCTGCAAATCAGATTAATAAAAGCTTTGGGATAGCCCAGTTTCTTTTGGTAAATACCACCTGAAATATTCAATTTTTCCTCTCCATTCTTAATAAATCAGTGTCCTGCATAGCAAGGCAATATATTCCACTTAAATGGTTAGAGGTGGGAGACATTTTTCTTTACAGTTATTATTTTATGCATCTTCCAAAGTTTTGACAAGATTTTATTAACATGCTCCTTTTGAACCATTTTACTTCTTGAATGTGCACGGAAAGCTCGGTTTCAGGCAACTGCTGTGTAAGTTCTTGACATAAATTATAAATTGTGCTTCAGGGAGATGACCTGCTGGGCAGGACAATGGCAGCAACTTTGCTTTTTCCTTTCTAGGATTGAACATCCTAGCCAATGACGCAGAAATACCCAAATGGCTGATGAAACTCATCTTGTGGGGAGGAGATGTCTTAACTTGTATCTCTCATATGAGCTTATTTGGAACACTGGGCTTTCCTGCTGATTTGAGAGGTCATTGTAAATCACCAACTTCTGTTTCTCCATGACTGGACAAGCCTGCAAGATTCACAGTAGCAGCAGCTGCACAGAAAGGTAACAGGAGTATCTAAGATAAGCGCTTGAGAGTTTTGGTTCTCCCAGCCTAGTCCCTGATTTCACAGACATTCAGGCTTCCTTAGGCAGACAGACTAGCTGAAAACAACACTCTTCCTTGTATTAGAGGGCACTACTTGGGCAAATAAGGATTTCCAACAGTAGAAAATCAGCCAGTCAGGGGCAGTGGTTCTCCTCCCAACTTTGGTGGATGTTTGCTGTACATAATGAACTCCTTTTCTTGCCCTGACACTGTAGTGTCAGTTACATTGGAGAGAGATGCAATAACGAAATATCATTTATTGGTAAAAATTCCCCCTTACCCAAAAATGCTACACTGGTTGACTGAATATGCAATTAGCCTAAGCACCTGCTATTTTCTGTGTTGCTAAAATAATATTAATATGTCTAAGCAGGAGCAGGATCAGACTTCCAACAATTTTTGCCACCCCTCATCTTTTAAACACCTCTGTATTGTAATTCCTTTGACACAGTTTCAATGCAGGCACTTATGCCAAGACATTCAACAATCCAGCAAGTATTTAAAATATTGACACATTACTTTTTGTATTAATATGAAATAGAGTTGAAAGTTTCCCTTTACTCTAAACCATACCCTACACTGAAGGAGGCAGCTCCTTTTGTTTTCCTTACAAAAAAACAGCCTTTGACAGTGGGCTCAATGAGGTTTTATGCATTTGGATTTATCAACTCTTGTCTACCATTTCAAAAAGCAAGCAATCACTGTCTCAGCAATGCGACTTAAATTGCAGCAAATTTCAACAGGATCAGCTTAGAAATGATCAAACAATGCAGAAAGAGTTGCTAAAAGTGATTTTTGCTTCAAATCCTACCAGGAAAGAATGTTTAGATTAATGGTTACTTCAGAGTCTATCACTGTGGGTTCTTTTATTTTTTCTGGCATTCACAATTGTTGGCACTTAGAGTCACCTCAATATAATCAGGTAGGAAAGAAATTAACATGCTAAAAATTACAAAGTGAGTGATAGCTCTGTTTTGCTTTGAGGAAGGTGACCAAATGATGTTGCTTTGAATGGGTCTGCATGAACAGTCTGTAAAAAAATGTCAAGGCAAGCCAGAAGAGAGAAAAAACATTGAAGAAGTTCCACAGTCAAAATTATATTTCCTCGGGTACAGCCCACGACAACCAATAAAACATCCATGTACAGGCAGTAGCTGTATCCTTTCCCTACATCAAGTGCCAGGAATGCAATTCTCCTCACATCAGACTAATAAAGGTCCTTGACCTATGAATTTCTAGGCATTTCCTTTAAGAATTCATATTGTACCAGACTTGAGGCTGAGAATGAGAGGAAGGGGGGTGATACAGCTCCAGGTTTATTTGTCATTACTGAATGGCTTACTGGTTTTAACAGAGGGGAAAAGCTTCGTTTAAATTTCCACTGAAAGTAATTAATGGTTATTGACTGGCAAATGAAGAACAGGTGACACTCTGAATTAGAAGATAAATGATCTCATGTTCTAGCGTGATAATGGGTTAGTAATTGCTACAAAGCCTCAGACTAGTGCGTCCCATCATAATGCTAGATCATGTCCAGAACACAAAGGCCTCTGTGTGAGAGGTATTCAGCCGTTCACCTCCTGATCCAGCTGCAGAGTGATTTGCTCCATTTATTCTCTGATGGACTGCACAACCGAGGCAAAAGTTCACCCATTCTCACCTTCCTGTTCACATGCTGAACCACCTGACCCATGACATGGCTGAACTGGGATAAAAACATTGCCCAGCTTTGGCTCTTGGATATCTTTTAACCATCACAAGGTCATATATTTTAGGAATTTTTCTGCTGCAGGAACTGAGAACTGAGGATTTTCCTGTATTTCTTTGTAAAGGCTTTTGTGGATGGGCTGACAGCAAGTAGAGAAATTACTTGTTTTCAGTTCTACCACCCTCTCCCTGATATTTTGTTCAGTCCAGATAACAAAATATGGGTAGATGTTTAAAAGGAGGAGAAAATTACCATGGAAACAATTCAGGCTTCAAGTCTCTTAGAGCAAGACTCTTCCCTTAATGGCAAAAGTGACAAAACATATTTCTCATATTTGAATTCTTTTTGGCTCTGGTCTAATGAGTCACAAAGTCTAAAGGCACTTCTATGTCATTTACTTTCAAAGACAGAAACCTAAAAGGAGATACTTAACTAGTCTAGCAAGCAGACACACTTTTATGATTATGTGGACTAGGATATCTGTTCTGCATGCCTGAACTCCAGCCTCTGCCAAAATCTTTCCTCTTTCATCTTTCCCCTCTACCCCTTTCTTTATATAAACCCCTGCCAGTAGTAAGCACCATTTTCAAGCAACATATCCAAAACATGAATCAGTCTTCTCCCTGCCCAAATTTCTTTGCTTATGCAGTGTTTGCATGTGGGCTATTAAGTGGGAAAACCTGAGTTTGACTAACACAATCCCCAGACAGATACATTTTGTGCATGCCACTGTCACGACGGTTGTGATGTGTCTGCTTGTCTCGAGAATCTAGAGTATGTTGTAGATGTGTTTCACCATTAACTTCCAGTCTAGCATCCCAGTAAGAAAACATTCATTAACTGGGCTGTCATCCATGGATAACAAAGATCCGGTAGTTGAGGTTATGTTTAACTCCATATATTTGAGACTTTTGTTTCACTGTCTGCTCTCTCCATGTATAGTTAAAATGGGCTCATAATCAGGTATTATCCTATTCAAGAGCAAAAATAAATTCAATTTTTAAGATTTAAAATCAGTTGATAATCTCTGCTCTAGAAATAAAAGAGTTTTTTTTTTTCAAAAGAGTAAGTATAAAGCCTTTTTATATGTCACATCCAATTCAAGACCCAAAACAGATATGACTGAACAGGTCCCACAACGGGATAAATAGGAAATGTTCCTGTTGGTACTAATTACTATTGCCTTGCACTGCTACATAGCAGTTTTTTTCCAAGACCTACACTGTAAAAAAACCACTTTCATACGTATTTCTAGGTGTTATGCAGAGAAATTCTGACTTTGTATTTGCCACACATGGAGAAAAAAAAATCAAACCAAATTAGTAATGTTTACTTTAGGAGATGAAACAGATAGTACAGATAGTTGCAGCCTGATGCATGATGCATTGTCTGTAGTTTCAGAGGCAAAGAAGCAGAGGCTGGTGAATGTCTAGCTCTACTCACTTATCACTGTGGAAGGGATGGGTTACCTCAAGGCTGTCAACAATCAGGGAGCAATTTCTAACTAAGTCAGAAACCATCACCACCTGGAGAGACCCAACAGTACATTATCACCATTTATAGAAATTCTGTCTTTATGGTATTCCATACTCTATTGTCTAGAAGTGGGCAGAGGCATTCAGTGGGTTGGATATGGTAGTCTAGTGATCCCAAACATAGCTATCCTGCTGGGGTCACCACTGAGAAGGAGAATTGAGCACTTTGGGCCAAAGCATGATGAGCCTTTGCAGGGATGTGGGAGCAAAGGAGAGCCTTCTCCCCATATGGTGAGCACAAAGGCCTGGCATGACTGCTGTTCCTGTGTGCATCATGAGGGACTGTTCCATTTGTGCCACAAAAGAGAGGGCTATTGTACCACCTCCCTCTCTGCATTGTCCCAACTCAACTGCACTGGCATTGATAGAGGCTGCTTGGCATGTCCCGTGCCGAGCGACGTGTGGAGATGTCATGCCCACGCACTTCCTGCCTGCCTGGGATGCGAAGCAGTTCCAGATGCCATCACCCGGCTCCTCCTGACACAACCCAGCCGACTGGCTGTGGTTTCTCAAGCTGCTACAGAACTGACCACAATTGATGGTCGTGCCTCAGAAAAGTGAGACGGGGCATTGACTCAGAGCTCTGTACCCAAACCGACTCCCAGTTTATCTGTTTATTCACTTTTGGAGGGGCAGAGAAGGAAGAAAAGGTGCTACACTGGTGGCTGAGTCACCCACATCTGATTGACTTCTGCGACTGTTAAAAGAGTAGGTGTGTCCTGGGTGTACCCCGTAGGCATCAGAGTGTGTTATATAAGGAGATTATGTAAAGACACACTGAGACTTACATATAATACACAGCAGAGACGGGGAAAAAAATCTCCTTACACATGTTTTGCACACAACAGGGGCACAGCACACATGGCTGAAAAACACCAGCGAAGCTGAAGTGCAGCACAAAAGTGCTGTGATCACAGTAAATTGTGAGCTGCCCCTGCCTGACAGCCAGCATACAAAAGTGTTGGGCATGATCCCATGCTCCCTGCCACAATGGGAGTTCAGTCTAGAGTAATGACTATTGCTTTAGTACTTGTTTCTGACAATGTTATAGGTCAAGGCAAGCATGGCAGGGAGACTCTTGCCAAAGAAAACGACAGGGATGTGCTGCCAGGCATGCCAATACTCCCAAGAAGCCAGTGACAGCAGGAATATGGGAGTATGCATAATCAATGTATTACTAGGCTTTTCCCCCCTAAATTACAGCCCTTCTTGCTCAGCTACTTAAAAAGCAAGGGTGCACGCCCAGTAAGTCAGAACCTTCCTGGGCTGTCATAGCTTGTATTTGAAAGGCAAACATAAGTTCAGGATTAAACTCATTGTCTATCATTGCAATTGGTGACTTTTCACATGCTCAACCCTTTCTCAAAACCTCCATCAACAAAGGTACTTCCCAAAAAGGGTAGGACACATGCCTCTTCCTTTCCTCTAAAGAGTCATCATCCTGTTTTCTCAGATTACCAAAAATCACAGTGTTGGTGCAAGATCAGTTGCTCAAGGAACCTTCATTCATGGAAAAACCCTTCTGTACACCATTTGAGTATCTATCAGATCTCATCAGTCTAAATACATTTTGATATGCTTCTTCCTTAACTGTGTAATGCTGAACATAAGGACTCCAAAGTCTGTGTACAAAGTTTTTCCTTCAGCTGTGTCTTTTCTGCTCATGCAGAGGAGACATTGAGTACTTATGACATGGCAGCTGCTTCCATTCAGAAGAGTGACATTTGCAAACCATAGACATCACTGACACAAAAAATATAAAATGGGAACAGATTTGAGATGAAAACAATTTCCTCTGAGAGAAAAAACACATCATTTGATAAGAAACAATGGACAAGTTACCTTAAGAATCCCAAGAAAGTAAGCAAACAGCAAGTCTCTCAAGAGACAGTATGAGATAGGGACTAATTTTATAAACTTTCTCAGAAATTTTTGAAGTTTCATTGAGAAACTTCCACGGAAGCAATTTGAAGCATGCTCGCTGATTTAGTCAAATCCTGTCATTTGGCTCTAGAGGTGAACTTGCTCAGAGCACAACTGTGTTCAAGTCCATGATATTTTCTTTCAAGTTGAAAGAGTATAGTTGATACATTGAAAGATAATAATCCAACAATTACAAAGTTACTAAAATAATAAAATACCTGATAATCTTTGTGAACCATCTCAAATGAAAACAATATCAATGTCTTCTGAAACAAAAGCCCTCACATCTGTGGGAAATACTAGGAAATACTGTCTAACTTCTCTCTTGTAAGTAGATAGGCCAATTGTTTTACAGATCTCAGGGAGGACTCGTGAAACTTTAGTAGGCAGTTCTATTAATAAAAACCACAAGAATTATAATCCAGATAAACCTTAAAGGTCAACCTTCCCTGTTAACGCAACACGATGTTTCTCACATGGACCTCGGGTGAACACAAAGTTCTCATTGTGTTATCAAAAACTAGATTACTCCTTTTTTTTTCCCCCTTGTGTCACTGAATGTCAAAATATTGTTCTTTCAATATGTGGAAGTATTTGTATACAGTTTTATAACTGATCTTTAGCTGCTAGCTGGAGGCAAAAAAGAAACAGCAAAGCTGCTTGTTGGGAAACCTCAACCAACAATGAAAATTAATATAGTCCTTTTTTCCTGCCAAAAAGTTTTGAACAGATTTTTAGGTCCACAATGGTTTGTTTATTCTTCAAATGGTTATATTGGAAGTGACATGTGTGACACAAAGTAAATTAATGAAAAAATACAGAAAGGATGCACATATGCTCTGTTTCTTTCATTTTAATTTGGGAGGATATTGTCGCAATTGCTAACAAAGAGCTTCCTTAAATTCTGTTTAAGAGAAAAGGGAAAGAAATTCAAAGCTAAAAAGAGAGAGAGAGAAAAAAAAGAAAAATCTGGATTGCAGAAAGTATGTGAGAGTTTTAACTACTCAGATTTGAATTACATAGACAAGACTATAGAACAAATACATGTTTCCCAGGCTCCACCTAGCAGACAATTCGGAAAGATATTTGACCCGCTTTCCCCTCCCTTTTTACCCTTCCAGAATTAATTTTCCCTGCTATTTTTATATGAATGTAAGACAAAATACCTCTTCACAAAGAGGCAGACTCCCATTTGACAGGATTACTCACTGCTAAAGTAAAGGGTTGTACCCAGGTTGCGGTGAGGGCAGAGAAGTCTTAGGGACTCATGCCAGGAAAGGCTGGTTGGGGCCATGATCTAACCACAGGAAAATAGATGAGGCTTTCAAGTCAAGTACTGGCATGTTCACTGGAGCAAAACTATCAGCCTCAGAATAATGATCACAATGTAGATATTGATCACAAAATGTTTACAGTGCAACATTTGACTATAAAAAGATCCTGGTTCCTGCTTCCAACACCTGTTTACCTCCTGCTTCTTTCCGGGATTGCTTAAGCACTTACAGCTAAGCACAAGCTGACTTGTGCTCCTTTTGATGGGGGTCAGAGGGACAGCATGATCTACCGGCCAAAGTACTACAGATTTCCACAGAAACAAAAATGCTGTTATCCATACCACGACTCAGAAAATTATTTTCTCTCTCCAAATCTTCCTTTCCTTTCCTCCTATCTGTCAAAACTGCCTCTGCAGCTTGCTAGCTTCTCTACTCCAGGTTTGTAGGTCTGCCCAGTGCCTATCCAGTAGTGGGCCCTGACTCAGGTTAAATCACTACTTGTACTCTAAAAAAATTGCTAAGAGCAGCAGAGAACTGCCGGAGCGCAGGCAGATAGGCTCAGAGATAATAAAGTAGCACTTCATAATGTTTATACATGTTTGAGGGTATAACTGGGAAGGAAGAAGAGCAATCTTTTAGAACAGTAAGAGTAACAAAGCAAGAGCACTGAGACAAAATTTATGAACAGTGTTATTGAAAAAAAACGCAGGAAGAAAGAGTGAGTCATTAACATAAAATTAACATGAAATTTATTTCATAATTTATATTTCCCCCTCGAATTTCCAGAGTTCTTGCTTCACACTTTTGAAAATCATGCATTTTCTTCTCAGACTACTATGCATTTCCAAAGATGTTACAGTCCTGAATATTAATCTAAAATAACTGAATTGAAATGTTAATTTACTCCTCTTGAGAAAAATTTTTCTTGAGAAAAATATTTATATTGATTGGGTTCTTAAAAATTAGAACCCTTGTCTGAATAATCAGTGTAAATAAAGAGCCTGCTATCTTAAACACATCACTGAACTTCACTTTTTGATTTTATTGCAGTTTTCAGTGCACTGGAGTTGAAAGTAAGAAAGATTTCCACCATTAAGTGATCATTACTTATGAGACAGTGATAAAACTGCACATCAGGCACTGTTTTACTAACTATAAAAAGAAAGAAGTCACCTGAAAAAAGAGAAAAAGGATGCTAAAGTAATGTCATTCCTGGAATTTTTTTTCTTTTCCTTTACCAGAACACTTCAGGTGACAACATTTTGGAATTTGATGCTAAATTGTCTTGGCTGACTACAGACTGAGACAAGCGCATGACTTTGATGCCTCAGGGATACGGTAATGCAACACAGAGGGATTTATTTTCTTTTTTATTTTTACCTCATGTCACAAGTTCAATTTTAGGCCAACAGTACCCAAAACGGCCACCATGTGATACAGCAGTTTATGCAAAAAGTCTGGCAGTTTTAACCCAAGCCCTGGGACAGAGGAATCTGCCTCGCAGACTTGCTGCCTCAGTGTTAACACTACAGTTGCTCTGACCAAGTTGCCCTGTGCTCAGGGTGCCCCAAACTGGGGCATAGAAATCTCAGCTAAAAAAAAGACAACAGCAAAATGATCCCAGAAACCAAAGGATGTGTTTTAGATGTCTGGCTGTGCTGTACACAGAAAGATGTGTAAAAAAAGCAATGTGAAGATTACTTTCAAGCATGCTCAAAAATACATTTGGAGGGCATTTTGCATTGACCTTCCCTTGGCTTGCTCTGGCCATTCTGATTCCACCATCATTAGTAATTACTGTTCCTGCGACAGCAGTCAGTCGCACCAAACCCTGCATCAGGGAAAGAGAAGGATCTGCACTGAAACCATAGATACGGCTGCTCTCCATGGGCTAGTGTCAGAATGGGATAGAAAATTTTATTCAGTTTGTTCCCAGCAATAAATACAATCCTGGCATCCTGGATAAATCCTTCACATAACAGCATGTGTTCTTTTATGCACCCTGGGAGCGATTCTATTTAAAGCCATGGAATTGTGGGTGTGAGACTGTAAGCACATCCACTTACCCAAAACAAAATTAAAACCTGTCTTATATTAGAGTCAGGAGAGCTGTTACGAAAAATGCAAACCATATGAAGTTTTAAGTATACTTATGTTTTTTATCTGTCTCTGTGTAGCATATACAATTGACTTTCACTGCCTGAGATGAAGTGACGACAAGTGTTTTACCATATTATTACAGAATACCCCAGTAGCATTATCACACTTCAACTTTTGCGTGCAATAAATCTCTGCTACATGCATGTCAGAAGTCACTGCTCATATCACATCCAGACAAATTAAGAGCCCTCCTTCCCCAGTGGACAAGAACGAGACTCCACACACTAGGTATCCTGCCATTAAGGCTGGAATAACTCCCACAGGTCAGACACCGGGAACAGCGTTCCCACACGCATTACTTGGCAAGGGCCAGAGGTCTGTTCTCAGGCAAATAACAGTGGCACAGGCATGAGTCACTGCAGAATGCAATGGATTTATCACCACAATGACACCATCATCCCTTATATGCTGGTTTCCATATGCAAGTCTCATTCAATTTTTTTTATTCTTCTTCTCAGAGATTTATAACTCAACTGCTGAAACATGTTTCACATGAACACAACTCTCTCTTCTGTATATTTTTTGTAGTAGCTATACCATAAACCATATTCTAATCACAAGGATCCAGCTTTAGGTCCAGCCTGCTTATTGGTTTCAGTTTGGTCTAGCAAAATGATGAGCAGTGTTCCAATCTCAGCAGTGTTAATGACTCTCTTTGGGGACTTCACTAAAGTATTTAATCTTACAGCCCAAATTCTGCTGTCTTTGAAGCTGGAGTCATAATATTTATGCAACTAGAGTTCTTTAAGAAAGTTAAGGGTAGCACAGACATTTCATCATGAAGTGCATTATTTGTTATATAATTAAATTTGACTTGGCACTTTCATAGTAAAAGGTGGGAATTCAAATATTCTCCCTTAATACTGATTAGCTCTGGACTAATTAAATACAAAGTAGCAAGGAAATGTAAGGATGAAATCACACAGCAATCACTGTTAGGTTACATTCTCCAAAATTCAGCATAATAGATATTTCTTGAGATAGTGCACATTTTTTGTTATGATGCAAGAAATAAATGAGATAACTACTCAGGTGATCAAGATACTAATAACCAAGCAACACTGGTGTCTTTTGCTCTCTTGCCTATACTTCAGAAAATTTATTTTTTCCTTTTTGCAAAATAATTGAAGGAAACTTGCAAATTAGTTCTTTGAATATTCTCCCAGAGAAATAGTCTATCCTGCAAACCATACCTAATTCCAGCTTCATGTTAAATCAATTTCATTAATTTCTACAACCTAAGAGAGGAAAATGGGGCGTGTAGTTCATGTCACTCTGAGTAGCTCTCTGATGCCACAGTCTTTTCTGCATTTGACCCAAGAGGTAGTTGTAAAATCAGGTTTGAAACAAACTGTTGCATCACATGGCAAAATAACAACTAAACTTACTATCTAACCTCCTCACACAGAATTCTTCCCCTTTTCAGCACAAATAGCAAAGCATGAGACCGTGTGGGAAGGAAAGGGAATAAAACCATCCTGCTGCACTTCTTGGAGAAGCATCTAAAGCCTGAGACTACTGTATTCAGACCTCCCTCGAATCCTGCCCTCTCTAGCTGCCACCTCTCAGTCCCCACGCTGACCCCCTGAATCAAGCCAGATGGGACTGGCAGAGACATGTCAAGGAAGTGCTGAAAAGGTGACTTGGGTCTCTGGCAGCTAGTCTGGAGCTCATTTCTATGTGAAATCTCTGGGGGCTCCTGCTTTGCAATTTCTCAGGAATGTTTAATTCTCCTCATCCTTTTGCTGAGTCTCTCTGGAGAGGTCATGGAGGCCTGTGACATCCCTGGAGGGCACTGCCTAACTAAATTAGCATGAGATAACTTTGGACTCTCTTCCAAACAAGAAAATACAAGGGAGAGAATTTCATTAAAAGCAGAAGACTAGGTGATCCAAGTTAATCCCAGCCCAGAGCTGCTGCAGAAATGTTCTCTGTTTATATTTTGACTTTACTCTCTGTTACAGAGTTCACTGACTATAATGGAAGCTGTGTTAAGTGCACAACTTGACCTCAGTTGACCAAATCTTAGTTTCATAATAAAGACAAAAAGTGGGTTAGGCAGCTCTAAAAGGTCTGATTAGTTACTGTTTTGCCTGTTTCTGCGTGGCTACGTAGGACACCGAGAGAATGGTAAAAGATAAGCACTGATGTACTTTATTCTTTAGATGAGCTCTTTAATCAAGAAACATTAATTTTTTAACATGCAACTGTACTATAATGCATATATATGTAGGCTTAGCAAATACAACCAAGTCCCAAACTTGCATTTTGGGTTTTTTTTCATGACTTGTGTACACAGAGTTTTATTTGTGTTCCTTCAATGTGTGATGGAAAAAAAGACAAGTTGGAGTAGAGGGAATGGCAACATCTGCACGCTGTTCTGCAATAATGTTTCCCATGCAACTCAAAGGAAGGGTAAGACAGAAAGGTAGACCAACAGAGCCAGCAATATCCCACCTCATCTTCCAGCAGTGTAGGAATCCCAGAAACCACCACAGCAGATAGCTCCTAAAGAAGGATTTGATTTTCTGTATACAAACAGGATGGGGAGCAAATCAGAATTTTTTTTTTTTTTACTTGGGCTGAGGTTGTTACAGCTCACACTAGGGAAACAGGAGATAAAACAAAAATGTGCCCAAAACACCTCATTGCCTGAGCTTCATCTATGGGAAAAACTGAGCTGGTGAGACCCAGGAATTCACACTTCAAAATATTGTTCAATATATTGGTAATAATAAAGTGAGACTACCTAACTCAGTACAATATGAATGAAAACCACATTATTCCTGAAAACATGAGATTAGAGAGGGAAATCTTTATTAAATGCTGTTTATAAACCAGTCCTGCATAACAGCATGCTTTGGCTATATTGGGACAAATCCTCCTCCTTCTGAGAAGACAAGAAGAAAAGGAAAAGGTACAAAAGTTCATGCAGTTCACATTAAGGACAACCCAATGCGCTCTCTCCCTCCAGGAAGGAAATATTAGCATGGCCCCTCAGCTATACTCTGAGGGCATTGATCTGCTGGGAAACATGATTTCAAGTCTGCAGATCTTGGGGCACCAGCAGGCTAAACCAGGGTTCTTACTCCTGCCATAATTGTCTCTTTTTCACAGAAGGACCGCTGCTTTGCCATGGGTGCCACTGAGTTTGTACACGTGCAGTTAAAAAGCAAATTTTCCCATTGAGCTTTTCCAGAAGCTGAGTGTCTGTTTAGTAAGTGCTTTTCCTAGTCTTCCTCAGAAAGATGAAATCATAATCCAAAGGAGAAAGTTATTACAGCATGGGAGAGAGATTGGAGAAAACACATCAAAATAACTTCCACAGTGAATATTCTTACCCACTCCTTAAAGCTTGCTTCATCACCAAAATCACACCCTGAAATCAGGCATGTGGGCCCAAATCCAGCCCCCCTGGAGTCGGCCAAATCTTCCCTATAGACTTCTGTGAGGATGGAATTTCACTCCCTGTGTAGGAGCCTGTCACGGCCAAAGGCGAAAAAGAAAGGGTGTTTTCCACGCAGGCTCTGCTTTTCTACTTTTGTGCCCCTTGGGAAACTGGTGCAATTAGATCCCTATTATTATGTACTGGAAAGGCATATTTGGCACTGCATGTGAGTTTATGTACTTATGTACTTAAAAAACAGAGGGAAATTTTAAATATAACTCACTCTCTTTCAAACACCAGACTTTATATATAAACAGTTCAAAGTTGCTACAGTCTGGTAAGTGAATAATTAGGGAAAAATAAGCATGTGAAATATATGATTAGCTGGCAACGAAAGAGTGCTAAATAAGATTCTAACCCCTTTTAAATGCCAAAACAAAGGATAAAAATTTATGTTTGTGTCCAAAAAATAATCAACCTAACTTCAAATATTTGAACCAGAACCACAAGGAAGGAGACTTAAGAGCTAAAGGCTTTTGTCTTTATTGTAGGACTTCCTGGGAAGGTGCAAATAGGAAAATTAACCCAAAGAGACTAAAGGTGTGATGTCAACAAATCTACTTTTACATGCATTAAACACATCCTCTGTCACAATTAGAGTTCTCCTTTTCATCAACCTAAATTCAGAAGTCTCTGGTCCTGTGGACAAGCCCACATGGGGGTTTAAAGCAACTGAATTGGTTTGCTGTACTATTTCATCCGGACCCATCAGGTTGCAGTTCTTATTATAAACATTGAATTTTCTTACTTTTTTTTCCTTATCTACAGAGGGCTCAGCTTGTGTTCTATGTTTCCTTAAAAACATATTTTCTCCTTCTTGAGTTTTAACTGGATACATTAGTCTGCATTGTCCTAAATTATCAGCAACAGTATTTTGAAGAATTTACCAAATAATCTGTTTTATCTCCTGAGAAAGCAGCAAGTCCATAGCAAAGAAAATCCTTGCATTTTCAAATTCATCATGCACAGGAGGGCACATCCTCAGATATCATATGCATATCCTGGCATGTCAATTAGTTTGTAATGTCTTTCAGCTATTTCTGGGTAAAAGTATCACAATAACCCAAATAATTTTCACCACATCTGAACTTTTATATGCCTCACCACAACACACTTAGATAGGGAGGAAGGATTTTGTCTTTATGTCGCAGGGCAAGAAAGGAAGATGCCTTTTTTTCCAACTCCCCCAGCAATTCAATGCCTGGAGGAGAAACAGGAAAGAAACCATGGTGACCTCTCTGAACTTAGGGAAGCAGCTGCCAGCTCAGCAGGAGTAGTACTGCTGATGGACTCTCGTACCTACTGCTGGAAGCAGCCTTTAAGCCTTTCTCGCTCTTCCTCCCCTCTCTCTTTCCTTCCCTATTTTTGACATCTTCTATCTCTAAATTATACAAATGGAAGAGCAAGAGAGAACTTTCAGAAACCTCAGGAGTCAACTTGTTATTAGACTGGACAAAGAAGTCACAAAGTTAAAGTTTCCAATTATCCATACAAAAACAAAACAATATAATTGTTGTATTGAGCAAGCAAAGCATAACTTTGTTTAAGGAATGATTTATGTATAATTTCTACTTTCTTGAACACTTTGTCTCTTGCCATATTAATGTTATTTCTCTCTGAATTCAAATGTCAAAAAATGTTTATGCTTCTAAAAAAGATTTAAACTTGGCAGACGTGAAACAAACCTAGGTCTCATAAGTAGGGAAAAATTCACACAAAAGGAAAGTGCTGACTTTCGTAATCCTAGATTTAAAGGTACCTTTGAACATTTCTAGCTGGTTATTGCAATGAAGTTCAGCAACAACTTATTGCCTCTACCATTGAGAAAATGAACTTATTAAAAGAACAGAAAGCAAAACAAATAAATATGGTGAGGGGAATTTTTATTTTTTAAGATTAAAAGTGTGAGAATGTCAGGGAAATTAGAACACAGTTGACATCTTGATCCTGAATATTTTATTACATAGATTAAACCTTATGCATCAAAGGGGACTTCTGCACATATATGAGGGGGAAAGACAGCCACGTTCCAGTACCAACACCACACAGAGATGCCACACGACACTGAAACATGACTGCTGGTCAGTTAAGGTTTCTTTTTGTTTTCCCTATTGTGAAGCCAAAGTAAATGTATTATCTTAAGACTGAGTATGAAGAGCATTAAGTGAAAGCACTCACACTTGTGATGGGTTAAGTGCACCCAGTGCATCTGCTATCTTGGATCAGCTACACAAAGCAACATCAGTGCTGCCTTAAGTGCCTGTTCTTGTTCTGCTTTCTTTTTCTCTTTTATTTTTGTTGCTTGGATTTTCTTTTTTTTTTTTCCCAGCCCAAAATCCAGGACAATCAAGCAGTTTCATCAAGCACAGACCTTTAATGAAGTAATTTAGGCTCTGCAATAAAGAGTTGATATGGGGCTAAGAACAAAAGGAAGATGAAGAGGGAGGAGACAACATTTTCTGGCATCTGACCCAGGTTTAAAACTATGTTTCATTTTCTAAAACAAAACCAAAACACTCCTCCAACTTTGGGAAATCCTTAGAAAAACAACAAAAACATTGTTTCAGAAGGCAATTATGGTTGCTAAAATGACACATCATTTATGAATGGAAGTACTTAGAAGAGAGTAAACTAATTCTTAAGGACAATAGCAAACACACATTGGACCTAAATTTGCTATTTCCTTGGCACTGTTACATTGACAATTAAATTATTCAAGATTTTCACTACTGTAAGAAAAAGCAGAGCCAAGACCATTATTTCCATCACTGATGAAGAAATACTTATATCCTAACTGTGCAAAAGTTTTAATAAAACCACAGAATGAATGATTTAATCAGTAAATGAAACATAGACTGATCAGAAAATTTCTAATAGTAGTAGGGGTAATAGTAGTAGTAGGAATAGTAATAATAATAACAATAGTGATAAGATTGTGGCCATACATTACAAACACACTAGGTTCAAAGTGATTTCTCTGTCTATCAGATGTATAAGTCAAGAATTTTATTGCTTTATCCTGTTAAATGTTACCTACAAAAATGTAGAGCTCAACAACTGGATATATATATTGAAAAACTCCTGTAGTTAATTAGTAAATTAGCATAGGTTAATGTGTCCAGTTTAACAGCATCCCAGTAGTACTTCCACAAAAATCAAAATAGCAGTCACTAAAACTCAACCAGTTCACAAGTCACACTTAAGACAGTATATTATAATGAAAAGTCCAATTTTTTATTTTCTGGTAAAAGTAATGAGCTTTTTTATCATCAAGACCACATTTAAGGCTTTCCAATTATGTCATTTATAAGGACTCCAGTTTTGAAAGAAAGAGGATAAATACTTCAAATTGCATTTCCCCCCAATTCCCTCTACTGTACAGCCAACCAAGTTCACAACAGAAAACTTTTCCCCTCCTCTTATATATTTAGTATAAAACAGACAGACACAACTTTTTTGTCTTGTTTACTAAGGCTTATGGACTTCACATGCACTTGGTTGTATGCCAAATAACTCCTGATTTCCTACTGCCTTATTTCCATCAAAATTTGGCAAATGAACAGGAGGACAAAAAAAAATGTTTAATTACTGCAAGTCTGGCCAAAATAGGAGTTGACAAATGGAAAGATACCCTGTTGGATGGCTAAGGAAATGGCCAAATCTGAATGTAACCAGGGAATGCACACAGGAAGGAGCTATTACAAAGGGCCAGAATGTATGGGAAACTTCAGGCAGAGGTTGCAGTTCATTTGAGACACCCAACCATGTGTTATAAAACAAATGGTTTGTTTACAGAACAACATCTTCAAAAAATGAAGTTTGGACTTGCCAGCTTTGGAGAAAGATTGTGCAGACTCACAGTGTCTGGGTTTTTTTTAGTTTTTTCCCTTTTAAACGCTGCTGGCTTTGCATAACAACTAACACATAATAATTGCAAACAGACAGACTGAACATACCTTGCTCAACACACCTGACCAGCAGTATGAAATTTTGTGTGAATTTCCCTACCAACTGCTTCTATCCTACCACGGGAAGTGCATGGGATGCTGTCATGGAAACCCTTTGCTCATTCCAGACAGCTGGATATTTCAGTGTCCCCAAGAGCAGACAAAGAGGCCTGGGAGAGGCTGAGGGCAGACCATGACTGGTCTGGAGGGCCACAACAATTGAACATTGCTTCCTGCAAGGGTTAAGCTAGGAAACATCATCTCCTGTCTTATCACTGCAGTGCATTCCCAGCTCTGCTGATAGCATCTGCTTGCTCACTCCAAATTCTAGGCATACGGTGTAAATATGACACCAAAGGGGGTGCCCACTACCCTCCTGTTTCAAGTGGATTGATATATAGAGGTTATTTTGATCAAGCAGAGGAGAAAATGCAAACGAGAAAATGTTGGCTTTCATTTCCTAGTGTTCTGCAACAAAATTAGTTGGGAGAGATTCCTTATTTCCCTTGTCCTCCCCAACTCAGCCCAGAAAGCTTTCAGTGTCAACACCCCTAGAGGTTGTACCCATGGATCTGTGTGTAGAGGCTGGACAGTGGGGAGTCTACAACATCCTGCAACCATAAGGGAAGAACAAATATCTGCTAAAGAGCTGTATAAGCTGTCATTAAGGCACCTGGATCAGCCCTGATCTCACCAGCAGGCATGGCTGCTCAACTGGAACACAAATTCTTTGTACATGTGCCAAGACATTTCATCTCTTAATTGAAGTGAAAAAGTCCATATAGCTGAGTCTCAAAAGGAAGCCATTCTTTCCTTGTGCAATCCCAACATACTAAGCCTTTCTAAGCACACCTTCAGTCATGACTCAGACCTGGGAATGCCACTGAGGAAGAGGAAGGATGTACTGCAGCAAAAACACTTGCCAATCCAGCCAGATTACTGTGGGCTATTGGGCAGGCAGTTGGAGGTACACTGGAGAGTGTATCCTGTCTTTAAGGTAAGAGAAAGCTAGCAGGTCTTTTATTATATTGTGACATATACCAAATCCCTTAGAAAAATTTTACAACTAGATACTATATAGCATTTTTCGATACATCAACAATGCAAAGAGAAAGTATTCATAGCTATTTGAAAGAGTAAATTTTATTAGTGTCTTATAAAAAGCATTAAGCCATCATCTTTCCATAATAATTTCACAAGAAGGATTTTTTTCATAAGTTTTTTTCTTTAGATGTTGTCTGTGTGTGTTCAGTTTGCAGCTCCACATCATCAGAGGCAAAGAGAGGTTCTTGTCTCTTGGTAAATACTATGTAAATTTGTTCCTATGATTACAGCACTTGCTAAAATGAGTACAGTAATTAGGAGGCAATGCTTACTTTATGAATTTTCCATAGTAGGTTTGATGCTCCAAGATAAATCTCCAGTTCATCAAAATAGCTGTGCTTGTGCTTAATTTCAAACATACCTTTACTCTACCACAATTAAGCAAAAGACTTGAATACATGCTTGTTGCTTGAAGGGGATTAAATCTGTGGACTTTAATTAGATTTATGCCCAGACTGAAGTTCTTCCCTGAACTGAGGCCTGTGAAGTACGGTGTTTTGAAAGAGGAAGTACTGAATGAAAACTAAGAGAGATTATTCAGATTATCATTTGAATATGAAATAATACTTTATATTTTTCATATTCTGTATGCATTAGCTATGTAAACCATATGCCATCATCCATAAGGAAGACAGTAAATACTTTTAATTCATTTAATGTTATCCAACTCCGTTGTAAAAAATCTCACATTTATATCAAGCCTCATAAATAGCAAATCAAAGTACAAAAAAATCAAATACATTTCCTTGTGAATTAGTTCTAGGAGAGGATACAGGAAGGCTTTTATAGATAAAATAATCATATGTTTCCTTGGCAATTACTTGTGGCATTTCAGGACAATGTCTTGATGAACACATTAATCTATTTTAAAAGGTTTGGTGGTATTTTTTATAAGAACATACTGTATTAAGTACCTTAAAAATTTCTTTTAAAACTACTTTCTAAATAATGATCAGTGAAGTAACTTCCATAAGAGAACTAGATACTAATCATAATTTGAAATCAGACAGACAGGAAATCGCCGCACCCTACATTAGTGAATGCATCCAGGTCCCATGGTAGTCTTTACAGTGTGTTTAGATTGTCTGTGGGAAATGAAATCATGTGCCAAAGGCCAAGTAAACCCAAAATTAAAATTCACAGTTATGTCTCCCTGTTGCATTCATAATCCTGCTTATTGCCTCTTACATCATTACAAAGCGTTCTCCAGAATAGAACAACCCACTGCTGCGCTATGTGCACCACTACACGCTATAGGCTGTCCAAGTTCTGCTCCAGAGGCCAAATATCACCCACTCAGTCTTAAAAATCATGCTCAGGGTCATCATTCATGTCTATGTGGTGGTCAGACTCTGGGATACTCCATGCCCCAGAATCACCTGCTGCTAATTCCCAGGTTTGTTTTACCACAAGCCCTCTAATTCACTTTTGAATATTGTATTCTATATGATGACAACAGCACCTACACTCTACATAGTACTACAGAAATAAAAAGTGTCTCTTAATTCTGTAAAAGTTATCACTGCAATCACTTGTCATGACATTTCTGGACAATGTCTTCATGGACGCATGCTTACATTTTACATAGTTTTCTGCTAACTTTTCTTTTACACATACTTATAATACCTACAATCTCTCCAAAGTTCATATTCAGTGGTCTCAATTCCCTTCACCGTTGTTTGCAAGAATGGGAATTAGAAACTTTGATGACCTGGTGAAATCACTCACTCAAGAAATTAAACCAAACAATAAAATTAAGTAGCCTAAATATTGTTTAGCAGAAATGTGGCACCTGCAATCCATTACTGAAAGAACTTAGTACCATAAAATATAGTGATCAAGTTTTCAGATAGCACAAAAGATGTTAGTAGAGAATGAAAATAGAGTAAGTTTATTTTCTTCTGGTTCTAACTTCATTTAGATTTTGTAGTTGGCAGCATGTCAGGACCAACAGGCTTCCGGCAGGAGATCATTATTTTAAAACATTAACTCCCATGTTAATGTTTGATTTTGCTAATGCTTAAATTGGGATATATTTCTGAGTAGGAGAATGGAGGGGTAAAAAGATCACACACAATGATTTTTCTCCAGTAAAAGTAGCCAGAGGTGGGTTACAGTAAAAAAAAAAAAAACTAACATCATGTAACAGATATCACAAAATTCACACAGGTAACTCCTAAATCCTAGGAAAGACAAGAAAATACAAAGAAAGAACTTAGTGATAACAGAAACAATTTATTTGGCATAGGAGCCTCTGCCAGATTCCTGCTATCCCACTATTTGAGTGAGGTCTCCTGCAGAGCATCAGCCTCGAAGCTGTGTGTCATTGGAGAAGCAGCGCTCCAGAAGGGAACAAAACCTCCATGCCTGAGCATGGGAAGTCATCAGAGATCCCATCATACTTTTAATGAATACAGAGCTATCAGGATCCTGCTCAAGTACCACCTGGGTTAAATAACTGAAAAGCTAGCATGGAGAGTGTGAGAGTGAAAATTCAGAGATGAATCACAAAGCCAGATTGTAGAATCAGATATTCTTGCCTCTCAAGTGACTCTCAAACTTAACTCCATAAAATAGCTGATGATCTCACGTAAGTTCACTAATGCACTCATCAAAATAAGAGAGTAAATTCTTAAAAAAACCCTACTGATTTTAGTCACAAGTCACCAAGGGGCTCTGAAGCATATGAGCTAACTCTGAATTGGATACCTCAGGCATTAGAGTGCACAGGACCCACTGCATGTAGTTCCCTACTGTGCCATCCACTCCTGCAGCCACACTTGTCCCCATCCTCCTCACACTTCTGACTGCATCACATGTATTTCACTCTCTGATGATAGCTTTGTGTAATACTGCAGCCATGCCTCAAAATTCAGCTCACAGCCCATCTAGTTTTCAAGATTTTTCATAACAGGAAGTGTGATTCATAGGTATCTTCAATTACATATATCAATGTAAGACACTAAGTTATTGAAATAGCAAGGCATGGGTACCAAAACTTTTCCAAAATTTCAGGGTGGTTTTACAGAAGAAAGGATTTAATACCATGACTTTCCAGTGCCACTTTGTGTGGCACTTCAAGAAGACCATGCCTCCAATATTGATAGCCTGCTATGAGCAATCATGGAGCATTTGTACTCTGAAAGGGGAAGACTGACCAGAATTTTGTACTTCTCTTTACATAAGAGACCACCCTACAGAAAGATACTAAATTTAGATATAAATGAGGCTTCATCCATATTTTGGAGGGCTGGTGTTGCTGGGTGCTTACCGGCAATCTAACCAACAAAACAGTAGAAAACAGCAAACTAGAACAACTACTTCTGAGATGACATAGACTATTCCCATTAGTTTTAGTCAGCATGATGCAAAACGCAAACTTTCGTTACACTGCATCAGGAACAGGAGTAAATATTATAATTTTCTCTCTTAGCCTCTAAAAGTAGCAATGCAGATTTTTCTTCCCATTGTGCCTTTGCAATATGAGATGACTGGTTATTTGTTGAACAAACTGGTGGGAAATTACAGAAAAAAGAATTAAAACAGAGGGCACGCAAATACAGAATACTGCAATTTTTGAGGACTTTAATTACCAGAGCTATAACATTAGCAATCTGTTTCTACTGTAAAATAACTAGTTTGCATAAATGCATTGTGTTAGCTAGTCAGTAGCTCAATTATTACTTTGTTGTCTTGGGTCTAAATATTGGAAGTAGAAGTGTAACATGAAACAAGAAATATCTGTCAAGCAGGAAAGCTGGAAATACTTTTTAATAACATACAAGAGAGCTGCTTTATTGTGTTGCTGCTGCTGCTTCTTTTGAACTCCTAGATAATATCAGATGAGGAACATTATACAGTTCTATGCACATTTCCCTCATCACCACAGTATCTGAAAAGCTTCCAGTAGTTCATTAAGCAACATGACTAACCTCCCTCATTTGTGGTTTCTCCGTTCTCTCTCTCATCCTCTCTCCAAGGGAAGAGCTCTGTGTGCACGTGTGTGCACACAGTGTTTTGGTGTATTGTGCTGGTTTGGTTATTTTAAATTTTAAATGTTGTTATGTGGATGCCATCCTGCATTTATAGCGAAGGGATACATGGGATTACTTTCTTAACTTCTGCACTTGCTATTTGTGTGTTACTGAGTGGAGCCTGCACTCCTTGCCCTGCCTCTTTGCTTCAGCACACATTCTCTGGCTGTTCTTCCATCCTCCTAAAGGACACACAGCAAGTGGATGCACTGCACAGAAAAGACCCTGTCAGAGCAGGAGAGTGGAAAGGTGGAAGAAAGGTCTCATAACGTATGCAGGCCATGACATCACAGCTGCTGACAGGTTTCATGTTTTGTAAGATGAGCTACTGCAAAAATCCCTCTCTCTGCTATTAAAGAGGATAGTGAGCATTTAAGAGTCCCACATAGGGCATCTATGAAGTTGTAAAATCTGCCTACTATGCATGAGGTGCATGAGGTAAGGATTTTGTTGCCCTTACACAACTGTGTGGATGAAGATGACTTTTTACGTATAAAATGCAGATAGGAGAAACTTCAAAAAGCTAAGCCTGACTCTTCCCCTCCATTATGCTAGCATATGCAGAGCCTAACTTCACTAACTCAGCATATTTCTGCACAAGAAGAGACCACATCTTGGTAGCATATGTGTAATTTTTTTAAAGCCCAGAGAGAAAGACATTATGATAGGTAAAGTAATTAAGTTAGAGTGCTGTAAAGATGGTGGAGAGCTATTGCAATTTTTATGCATTTATCAAATTTGGTATCAAAACACTGGGGACAGTTTCAGTTCCCCCAGTCAAGACTTCTGGTATCATCACCTCTCTCAATTCAAGTTCATATGCATTTCTAGCTGTAATAAGCAATACAAAAATGCCCTCAATTTCTGAAATTATTCCCCTGGTATATATTGAAATGGCTCAAGGAAAAGCAATATTTGTTGGGTTTATTTCATGGTGAAAATGTGAGAAAGAAACAGAAGATGACTCTTCAAAGTCAGTCAACAGGTGAGGCCCACACTGACTCTTCAGGGTTCATACACAAGTCTGCTCCCAAAGCAACATAGTCACACAAAAGTCTGTGTTAACCCAAACATAATTTGCTGTAGAATGATAGGAAAAATTAATGTTCACTGGTATAGATACAAAATTAGCCTTTTTTCCTAAAGAGAAAGTTCTGTGTGAGGCATTGGAGATCTAGCCCAGGATTATCTGCTGTTTGACTGCTACCATTCAGAATACTTGCAGGAGGGTAGGAGACCTTATCCTCTCATTCAGAAGAAGACAGCTATTGAACAACAGAACTTTAATTGTGTATTGAGGATAATTCTTATTATCTTATAATCTTATAATTATTATTGTCTTATAATTCTTGTTTACTATCCCAACATTTAAAAACAGGAAGGCCAGGGTAAAGGCTTTTATCCCTTAATATGAAAAAGGCTGGGAATGGAGCTGAGATGCCTGGCTGATGAGCAGAAGAATCTTTTTGCTTGCTGCCTTCAGGCAACAACGTGCCCAGCAATGACACAGAGACCTGTGCATCAGCTGTCACTGCAAGGATCTCAGTGAACATTAAATACTCCCTGCATCAGGCAAATACAATTTCTGAGGTAAAACCAGCCACTCAAAGGCCACCTCAATTTCACTTCAGCTTACTGCTGCCAGTGAGAGCAGATGGGGATTAAAAGTAGGGGATAATTTTTCCCCCTCATGGTGGCTCTCTTGCTTGGGACTTCATGAACTGCAGTACAGAGGTCAACATGTGCCACAATAAACTAGAGCTTGCTCTTTCCTAAAAGCCAGCAAAGTCATTCTGATGTTTAGAGGTGTCATTTAACCCCAGCCAGCAACCAAGGTACCCCAGCTGAAACCATCACAAGAAGAAAATTGAGAAATTACATCTTTTGAGACAAGTTTCTTAATTACTTAGGGGGTTTTAGCTAAGCCTTATAATTGTTTGGATTGCTTTTCACCTTGCCTCTGAAATACTCTCCTGGTCATGACTTGTTTTGCCAAGTTGGCTTTTTATTTTTAAGAAGTCTTCTTGGTCAAAATATGTTTTATGGTTTTAAGCTGCTGCCAATTGCCTAAAAATTGAAGAGTGGGTAAAATTCAAGATAGATATTTCTTAGGACAAATATGGAGTTTGATATGCAGCAGATATGATGGGGACTTTCACATTTGTCTTGGGACCTAAGATAGATTTTCTTTTCTCTTTCTTTTTTTTTTAAATCCTTTTTTTTTGGAACAATAGGGACACAATTATTTTTCCCACAACGTATCTCAGCCACTTACACCTTCTTTTGGTCTGCACATACTGTAGAGGGTAGGTCAATCCTGTCCTCTTTCTTATTCATGGATCAGACTTTTGCATCTAATGGAAAACAAAGCACTGCCTCCACCAAACGGATCAGGAAGGGATGCTACAAAGATGACCAGAAAAGTCCAAGCACTTTTTGAGCCGGAAATGTGTGTTGCTACAGAGCAATACAATAATAGATGAATGAAAAATTGTTTTCATAAATAAGAAGGAAGAGAAAGGCCCAAACTAATCCGAGGTTTCTTGTGGGTCGTTACTTTTTCTTACAAAAGAAAGAGTAAGTTACATATTGTTCAGACATTTCCTGGCTTAAGCTTAAAGGGCCTCCATGCAGAGTATTCACACTGGGATTCTGCTCTTTTCTCTCAATAACATTATTTCAACTATTGAGTCGTGTTGCCACTGGGAAAATATGAACATTTCAACAAAGAAAAATAAATTGCATTTGTGTTCTCACTTCAACTCCCAGATTCTTGGTGGAGAGGAGCCAGGACAGTGTTTCAAGGTGCTGACTATCTCCTTACAGCAGAACAGAACAGATGGGGCAGAGCTAGGCTGGGACCCTGCAGCTAAATGCAAACGCACATAAGTTTTGTATCAGAGTAAGGCTCTTTCCTCCCTTTACCCTCTCTACTTTGAGTACCTTAGATTTCAGAATATGGACATCTAAACACAGCAGCTATGACACATTTGGCTCATGCATTGCATCTTGTGCTGCTGCAGTTCAGGCACTGTCAGGAAAAGCAAGATTTGCCTTTCTTCTTTGCCACCTGCAACCTCAGAAAAACCCCTCCACCATTCTCAGATGTAGCTTTTCCCTAGTGCAACAGGAATAATCCCCTTTCCCTAGGATACAGCTGTATAACAAGGGCTCTATCACTAATACTTCAAGACCATGGAAATGAGGGGGCTCCACAATTTGCTCCTGTGCATTTGGTGTCAGTGGGCCCTGCCACTCTGCCAGCTTCTGCAAGATGTGCACGACCACCACATTTGTAAACACAAATGCATAGCCACACAAACTATTCACAGGAGCTAGTTAAATAAAACATGGCATTTGCTGGCTGTGAGCAGTGGAGAGAGGGAGGGTGTGAAACATGAGCCTAATCGGAATTGGGGAGCTGGGGTGAAAAGGGTTACAATCCACATTTACAGAACACTTTTTGAATACCAAAAGCTTTCCTCTTTATAATACAAAAACTTCGTTCACTTTAGTTCACTCACCATGAATAACGAACTGGGGAATTAAAAGCTTTAAACCTGTTAAAGAAGGAATATTAACTTAAGTATAAATATAGCTGAAATAATCCAGACAGTTTTATTACCTTACACCCCCAAATGAAGGTGAAATGCAGAATTCTTTCCCCAGGAATAGTGGTAAACACAGCTAACAGATGGAAGAGCTGAATGGAAATTTCAATAAAGTAGGCCACAAAGAAGCATTTGTAAGTGCAGGGGTGCTCACTTAAAAAAAGGGGGTAAAAAAAGAAGGCTAAAAAATGGAACTTTGTTTTATTTTGATAGAGTGCCAAAACAGTACTGCATTCCTTAAAGAGCAGAATAAAGGAACGAGTTAGACTGGCCTTCTCAACACCTCAGCAAAAGCCCCCATGGGTCTCATTTTGCTAGGATGACTATTTATATGACAGGTAAGGGAATAATTTTGTTGGATTCAGTTACACTAGGCCTCCCTGACCCCTGGGTCAAAAGAGCAAATGCAAAAGTGACAATGTGGATAATTGCCTGTTTAGGATAATGGAATACTGATTGAGGGTCAATTATTATAACACCTGAAAGATAAATGAGCTGATGTGAAAGGTTCAGCAGAGGTAGCAAACAAGAACTGTCTGCATGCACCATGCCATGGCTAATAATGCAGAGTACAAACTGCTGCATTTGATAGCAGGGAAGCACATTTCCTGAGCTGAACTACTTCAGCCAAGCAGTTTCCAAGCTTTAAAGTATTTTAGTTTGAATAACGTGCCATAAAGTAGAAATTCAGCGCCACTGCCCAAAGCTGCAGGATAAAGTTAATATTATTTAACATGCTACACAATTAATTTCCATTATAACCCTTGTCTGTGCCACACATCTCAGAGTTATTCTTTCTTCTCTGTCCTGAGTGAACTTTCTTCCATTCCCACAATTAAAGAAAAGCAGGTTTGACATTTGTATTTCTAAATCCAACCAAAGGGGAAACACCATTCAGGCCGTTACTACAGTGAGCCACTGTGGTTCAAAGAATTTTTTAAAAACTGAATTTTCTCAATAAAATGCTTTGAAACTTCTGTGCATGTGACAGTCTTGGTTGTGTTGTTAGGCATTGCTTTTGCATGGTATGACTCTTGGAATGCTTGTTCCTCACTTCGGTCTTCTTCCTGTTTCCTGTGTCTCACCAAAAACAAAGATCTTTCTTTCCTCTTCTACACATCATGATGGTATAGGGTTGGAAAAAAAGCATCTTCAAGGGCACCACCCCTATTTAGGGTTACAGTCCAATTAGAAGTCAGTCACAATTCTCTCTAGTGGTTTGTTGTTTTTTTTTTGTCTGGAGAAAAGGAGGCTAAAAGGAGACTTTCACTCTCTACAACTACCTATAGGGAGGTGGTGGCAATGTGAGGGTCAATCTCTTTTTCCAGGCTACAAATGACAGGATGAGAGGAAATGGCCAGGTAAGGTTCAGGTTGGATATTGGGAAATGTTTTTTCACTGAAAGAGTGGTTAAGCATTGTAACAGGTTTCTTGGGGAAGTGCTGGAGCCACCATCCCTGGAAGTGTTAAAAAATGAGTAGATGTGGCACTTTGCAGTATGGTTTAGTGGGCATGGTGTTATTAGGTTGAAGGCTGGACTTGATGATCTTGGAAATTGTTTCCAACCTTAATGATTAGAGTAAGCAGACAGAGAGTGTCCAGACTCCTAGAAAGCCCAGCTTGATGTGCAAGAAGTGTTTCCAGATCATTTGAAATGTCCATCTTCTCTTAGCATGAGATGAATGAGCAATAAGAAACACATCTCCATGAACAGTGGAGCTCTGATAAAATGCTCTAATGTAAATATTCATGTCTCAAAAGTATGCCACAGCAAAAAGTGTTATTTGGAAAATATTTCACTCAAGTGAGATGAAAAGGACTCAGGAGATATCCTGCAATAAACCCACAGCTCAGTGTAAGCCTGTCCCAGTGTTCTTCCACAGTGCCATGAGAGGACTGTGCCTGCTTTTTCTCCTCAGCGTCTGTGTGAACGGGGATCTTGGAAAGGGCAGGAATAAGCATGTCTAGATCTCTGTGACACTGTCAACAGAATACATTACAATATAGCAGGCTGCCAAGAAAGTGAATATATGAAACTATAGCACTCTCAAGGGAACTTGAAGGTGACTGCTGCATGAGTATAGAGATAGGGACATTACCCAGTTTGGCTGCAACAGTGTGAGTCATTGCTGCCCTGTGCCTTTCTGTTAAAGACGATTATTCCTTTGATTGTTACAGAAATGTTAAACCTTCCCAACTTGTAATCCTGCATTTTAGCATAAATCCATCTTAAAAAAAAAATCCAGCTATAATGCAGTGGCTATAATGTGGTAGCAAATTAATTTCTCCCTCTGTCGCTCCAACTGGCATATCACACTCTTATGTTTCATTTATACTCATAATGTAAGCTGGGAAAAGATGAATGACCAGATCATGAGAGGACCAGGAATTTCAAATCCACAATGAAACTCCCCTTTCTATAAGGTAAAGGATGAAGAGTAATCAACTTCATAACAAGGCAAGTGTCCTGCTAGAAATACCCCCTAGTAGGAACAACAAGTATGGAGAGTAAGTCACATGACTTCGTGTAAGAAAACAAAACAAAAAAATCCCAACCCTGGGCTACCGATCAAACACTGTCTCACAGTGACTAATTTCTGACTAGAACCCCACTGCTTCGGTTTTCCTTTCCCTCAGACGAGATGAATCATTGCATGCAGGCTGACAGAAAGAGAAGGCATCCTTTTCCTTCAGCTGCCAAACCCCTCATGATTTTCCTGTATGACAAAAGTCCATCCGGCAGTGATGAGAGATTTCTGAAACTAATTGAAGTCTTCAAGACTTAAAAGATTGTTGAAATATCTTCCACTGTGGGGATAAGCTAGCTCTTATTTCAAACGTGATGTATTTTCTATTCCACTGCATTCAGCTTCTGCAGGGAGCATATCCCTCAAATGTTCCACAGCTCAGAAATGTCTCTCATTTTACTCTCAAAGCTATTTATCTTCCTTGAAAATTTCCTACCTCTGTGCTTTTGCTATGTAAAAGTTCTTGTAGCAGTAAAATCGAAACAAACCCAAACCTCTACAAGTTGAGCTTATAGAAAGGGACACACAGTTAACGAAATAAATCCCATGATGTTTCCAGTTCCCATGCAAACACGGTACTTTTTGGTTTTTAGTCCCACACTTGGGTGCTGGCACTCTGAGAGGCATCTAGAAAAGATAGACACTGCAAACTTCATGGAGACCCAAAAAGTACAAGGCAAGGCCCCTTCTTCCTTCCCACCTATGTGTGGGGCACTCATGTTGCTACTTAGGCTATCCTAATAAAGCATCCACAAACAAAACTTGTTCCTGAAAATAATTGCGAAGAACCATGCTGGATATTTCAAATTTCCATAAACTGTGCTAACTGTTAAACATGGACCAGAATTCTCAGAAATTACAGGAATTGATTACCACACCAAAACAGCACAGTGTGCTAACTGTTAAACATGGACCAGAATTCTCAGAAATTACAGGGATTACCACACCAAAACAGCACAGAGCCCTGTGGAAAGCACCATTATGTTTTGTTCTGTAAAAGTCCCACAGGGCATTCTTGTTCTGAGGTTACTTGTACAACATAATCAAGTCTCCAAGAGCAGCTCTGCTTGGCTACTGTGTAACATCCACCAGGTAAAACTGGAAAGTGACATTACATCTGTCTCTTGAAAGAAATGCTGCTGCTGAATGGCTAGAGAATGAGGTGTGAAGCCAACTGATTCATTAGCCCAACTCCACAAATTGCAAAGCAAACTTCCCTGCAAAAGTGAGAGAAATAGCTTAGCCCCAAAAGAGACCAGCAGTGATTCTGCACAGTATGAGAGGGCTGGCAGTACTCTGATTTGGTGTTGCTCTGTTTTAAATAGCCAGGCTACCTCCCAGCCTGCTCTAAAAGGCCACTGTCCTGGAGAAGCAAGATGTGCAGGTAGTTTGCAAAACCATAAATGTCAATGGTTCTCTCAGAGCTAATACCTGATCCCCCTCTTTATGTTTTGGGATGTTAGATTCTGCCTTCTTATTTCCCAGTCACTATCTGACTGACTTAAGGGGATGCTCCTTATGCTGAGGGCCTCTGTAACAGGGATCTGGGGCCACAGGAGCTGCCTCCAGGTGTGGCATTTTGGCTGATGTTTATTCTTTGATCAACAGCTCCTTTGCATGGTACAGATGTTACAAATGAGCCACTGGCTAATGTCAGTCTGCTCGCACAGCACAAGCCTCAGCAACCTGAGCAAGCTTGGACCTCTGGGCTCTTTGCTTCTTAACAGATGGCCACAAGTTCCCTGCCATAGGAGGAAATCTCATCTAGTCCAAATGTCGAAAACCTTTTCCACATTAACAGGGAAAAAACCAAAGCCCTGAAGGTGTCTTTAAATTGATTCAATAGAGGAAAAGGCCCTCCAGAGCAAAGGAAAGGAAATCTGGAGTGACATTAAACTAGAAACCTAATGTATGGACAATTGGGGAGGCAAATGAATTGAGTGTTTCAAATGGAGAAGAATACTTGCCCTTTAATTAAGGAGGAAAGATAAACTTGATCTGTTGTATACAAGATACAGCTCAAGTGAGTAACTTTGGAAGAGGTTGATAGGAAACATATCTTTGGTAACAGCCAATGCAACTAAGGCAGACCAAGTGCTGAAAAAAACAGCAGGAAGAAACACTACACTTTCTGCAAATACCTAACCTTATCCCATCTTCAGCTAACTTACATTGCTTGAAAGATGGAAATAAATCAAAATCAAGCAGATCTTTATCAATAAAGAAATTGATAAATCTACTCTGTAAGATGACGGAATTCTTAAGATCACTCATGAGAACTTCACTCACTAGATATAACTTTAAGTAGTTTCAAATTTTGGGGTTTGCTGAGTATACTGCCCAAGACAATTGATTAGGGCATTTTTAGAGAAGACTTTGCAGAATTATAGAAAAGTGAAAGAGGCTTTTTTCTTTGGTAATGGCTTGGGAAAATTCCTTCCCAATAATTATTTTGATGATGTTTGGCTTCATTGTAATATGAATATGTAATGGTGGCAGAAGCTTGGGGTTTTTGCTTTGTTGTTTTGTTTGGTTCCTTGCTTTTTCCATTTCTTAACTGAGTTGTCTCATTCTCATTTCAGTGAACAGAAACATGTTCACTGTTAAAGTCAAAAAGGATGTTCCAGTAATTAATCTGAACTCTAAAGTAAACTTACTGGAAGGAACCTAGAAGAAGAAGCTAAAATCTGATCAGATTATGTACCAGAAAATGAAAAATCATGGTTGAAAAACCTTTTATTTTTTCCTGTAGTTTTGTCACTGGCAATTTTTCTCCTGGAATGAACAGTTTTGCAAGCAGCATCAATGTTATTGAAGACATAACTGAAGCTTCACAGTCTGTGTGATTAAAAACAAATTTGCAAGAAGATTCCTAAAAAAACCCCATTCTGTATTTATTAGAAAGGACTAAAGTCAAAGCAGCATCCAGACTGTTTTTAGAATCACTATGAATATTCTACACTTTTTGTCTTTTTCTTTGTGAACAGATTGATGCTGTTGTTACGCTTAACTAACAAAACCGTGATAATAATGACAGAGAACAGATACATGACTGACTCAAATGATTCTCAAAGACACCCTCCCATCCCTTATGTGAAACCAAAACGCCAACTGCAGGCTGCATTCCACCGTGAGAATTCTCAGTCGACACCACTCCAAATGTACACCAACAGCTCTCTAAATCTTCATCACAAAAACCCCAGATATGTTAATAAAGAAAGACGTCTGGAACAGCAAACAGCATCCCAATTTAGACTGGCCACTGCACCTACTCTCTGTCATCACTACTGTCCCCAGGCTTGTTTTACATGAGAGATTTCCCTTCTCATTCTGAGTCTTAAAACTATACACCCCCTACCCTCACAGCTCTCTGTCTTCTTCCCAGCCTGCCTTCTGTGATCCTTGCATCAATGAGGAACCTAGAAGGAAGGATGGACAAGTGTGACCTAGAAAGGAGGGTTTGCCTTGCTATGGTTGAGATGTCAAGAGAATAAACTTGAATGTGACATGCTGCAGAAGATAACCCCTGAACCCAAATTTTCTGTTCTTTTGTGTCATCTTATGGGTTGAGGGGCTATGGTGATTAGGAGGGGAAGAAGGAAGGAGCATGAAACATTACATTTCAGAGGAAGAATTAAAATGAACATCAATAGGCAAACACTCTGATTAAAGGGAGACTTACAAGAAGAAACGTTAATTAGCAGGTGAGTGCTTGAGACTTTCAAGTTTTTAAAATGGAGATTACAGAGAAGACATCTTTCCTCTGTTCTCCATAAGGTTAATATTCACAGAAATTTTAAGAATGGTGACTTGCTCCTGCTGGGATGTGTCATGCAAATTCTGAGAATGTGCAGGAGAGGGAAAAATGAATTAGTAATGAAGTGACAGCAATAGAAAAACATTCTGAAGGATAGGCTTAAATTTTCACTGAGAAAAGATCAGGGCTGGTTTTGTCTATCTTTTTCAAAACAGTATCTTTAAATGGTTTCTATAATTAATAGGATATAGTAACATCTGAGATGTGGCTATTACACGGTCTCCATTGAAATATCTAAAATGGACAGGAAACTTGAAAGTGGTCGGCATGGGTTCCCCAGCCATGCAATGAGCCATTTTAAAACCAAGAGGGACAAGGTTGGCAGCGACATACTAATTTATACTTCACATGTAGCTTAATCTGCTATACCAGAAAATGGATCTTCAGTTTTCCTCTAGGAGTAAAAATATTTATTTAAACAATAGTCATTTATTTCAACAGGTCTGTATCAATCCCTTTCCTTATTTACAGAGAAATAAACTGCTTGCTGTTTAGATAACATTCTCTTCAGGGCAGGCGTAGCTTATCGGAGCTGCCTGCTGCGAGCCCAGTCCAGGCTGCAAACAATACACTTTTACCAACTCTACTGCCTTGAAATCTGACAACATAAAGCAAAGCACAAATTACTTTCCGTAAGTTTCTTCAACTTTTCTTTCTTCAACTTTACTCGGCATAGCTGCGAGAGACTTGGCCCATTTATAGCAAAACTGAGACAGACTGAAAGTATGTGCGTGTCAACTGGCTCCTGCAGGGAAAATCCTGGCCATGGGCTGGGCATCCTGTCTCGGAATTTTACCAGCCACTCACTGAGGTGTGACATATTCTTCCAATGGACTTTTAATCCATTCACTCAATAAAATGCACAGAGATAAAACCAGCAGAAGCCAGGAACAAGAAACCAGTATTTTGTGCCACTCTGTTCTTTCATCACTTTCCATTCGCTCACCTCTAACTCACCCTCTCCTGCACACTTCATAGCAGTGATCAAGTTCAGTGAACTCTTGGGGCAAGCAAAACAGCTTGGCTCAGTTGCTCTGCATTTGTCTGCACATGAAAACCTGCTGACGTGGTCAGCCTGCCCTGGAGGAGCTGCCCTCCATGCCTGCCTGTGTCCAGCAGGAATGGCAGGCAGCAGCGAGGCAGTGGCAGTGTCCCACCTCCAGCAGCTCCAGCTGCCACTAGCCACTGGGAACATGTCACAGATCAACTCTGTGCTATGTGAGCTGTCTGGTGTGCCTGTCTTTGTTTTGTACCATGATTTGAGCCAGGTTGGCAGCTTTAATTATAATTTTCCTTTCTAGCTGGCCTATATCCCCCTATGTTTGAGGCATCATTCTGGATCGGTCTCCACGTTCTGAGAAGCCAAACTCTCTTCATGGTTGACACTTCTTGAAGGTGTCTTGGAACAAATTCCTGGGTTGAAATTCTGGCAGAGCAATTAAGAAGGGGTTGGCCATGCAGTTTTTAGTTGCATTGGCCTTAAATTAAAAAAAATCCAACCAAACCAATGCAACAACAACAGCAGCAACAACAACAAAAAAGCCCACAAAATAAAACAAAACATGATGAAACAAACTGAAAAAAAATCCAACCCAAACCAAAACCACACCCCCCAAAAAAAGAGAAAAAACCCAAAAAAACCAAAACCAAAATACCAAAAAAACCCACCCCCTTTTCTTTTAGAGAAATTAATCTCAAAAGCCCTTGAAGGTCCTGCAGCAAAAGGCTCTGCTTCAGAGCAAGGGCAGACACTCTGTAGAGCTCTTGTGTCTGCTTTGATAAACAGCTTGGTCTTTGCACCTCCTGTACAAGATGAATAAACTCTATAAAATATCAAAAATCACTATTACCAGGGGATACATCAATAATCCAGGGATTTCACAGTTGGCTGTGTAGTGGCTTGGTGTGCTGTGACCCACTGCCTTCAAGATTATAATCCTTTCACTGAATGAGACACAATTAAAAATAATATAATATTTCAAAGGACTAAGTGCTCCCATATGGAGATCAGTTCTTAAAGTGTTGTAATCTGCCAACTCTTAATATACTGGAATTGTTTTAATGAAATATCCTGTGCTATTATGTAAGTACAGTATTGTTTCCATTCACACTTCTGTTCTACACAACTATTCCAGATGTTCTACCCACCAACTAGAGATGGAAAAAAAAAGTATATACACATACATTCATATTTAAATATGTATGGTATACATAAATATATATGTGCATAAAAATCAACTTAATAAAATAAAACCTAAAATTAAATGGTTTTGCATTTGAAAGAAGTTATTTGGGTATGTCTTAATCTTCTTTTAACAAACTTGCCATCATATAATTCAAACCCTTAAATTTTCACAATCCTAAATTGTAATAAAAACAAGAATAAAAATTTACTAGAAGGTCAAAAACTGTCAAGTATAAGCAAAAGAAAATACAGAGATGCAGAAGCAGGAGAAAGGTCAAGTGCTTCTGAAAATATTCAGGTACTGTACCTCCAAGTATATTGCAGCAGTAGGTGACTGGTTACTGCTGTTTTATTTAATAAGACTTCACATAAATTCCAGCTGCTAACCATGTGATAAGTCCATCTCAGAACAGAAGGGCTTCTATTCTCCTGCCACACTGTGATCCAGACTTCCACCCACCTCACTGGGAATTACAGTCGTACTGAGGGCTGATCCCATGGACCGTTTTCCTGTGTTCACATTTGATTATAATGTGTGAGCTGTGTGAATGAACAATCTTAGGATTTAAGGAAAAAAACCACCTCATTTTATGTAACCCTATATGTGGTATGGTAATAATTCTGGGGTTTGACGGCACAGCAATTTTCTCAGTGCTTTAATGCAGTGATGGCACTTTCTTAAAACAAAGACGGGGAAAAAAGGGAAAGAAAATGCACACAGGAAGAAGAAGAAGAATGAGATTAAAAGATTATTCATAATTTCTGTCTTTTACTCCTCTTGCTCCTTCCCCCATTCTCTTTTTTCACTCTATTCCAGCTATTCTGCTGCTTAATACATAACTCTTCAATCTGTATTAAGCATTCAGTACTTTGCAAAATGCTGAGGGCCCTAACTTTCAGCTTTTTCTGTCCATTTTACAAAGCAAAAGATACTTTCAGTTTTTGGGCAAACTGCACAGCTGTTCTGTAACTCCTGTGGCAGTGTCAAGTGGTGGTAGGTTCTGTCATCCAAACAAGTATTTTCCTGTGCAAGGAGGAGGAGGAGAAGGAGGACTGGAAGATCCACATGGGACATTTCTGTCCTGCTCTGACACTGTGTGACTGATAGGTGCATGAATTAAACAGGAATGGGGAATTAGAAACAATGCAGATGCTGACTGATTAGCAAAAAATTGCTACTTTTTTGCCCTAAAAAAGAGTACTTTTATTTTTGTCTCTTCAGTGGTCTGTTTTTCCTTCTTCTATGTGTAGTTTTTGTACTCTTTGATAGTTGGAAATAAAATATTTACAGCTGGGAAAATTAGATACTTCCTGTTTTATAGTGGAGGTTTTGGAAGATAAAAGTAGTAATGTAGTTTTAGTTACATTTTTCCCCATAAAAAAATGTATGTAAAAAAGCACAATTCTGATGACAGAAGAACTATTATATAAAATATTTAGTTGTGAAAAAAACAGAAATTAAATACTTACTATTAGTGGATGCTTCTTTCAGAACAAAGTAAAAGTATAAAATAAATGCCACATCTTGTTTTACTCCTAACAAGTACAGACAGTGCTGTATATGAAAGTGCTATGTAGTGTTTTTTCACTTTAACATTTTTAATCTCTTTGCAATGTTTCTTTTAAAGAAAAACTTAATTATTTCTCACACAGTCTACAAGCCTTCCTCTGGAGACCTACATGAAATATCTGTAACACAAGCTGAAACTACATTTAATAATATCCACTGTGTGAAATTCACTCTTTAAAAAGTAAAAACTTGGAAATCATTACAGCTTCAGTGTTTAAAAAAACCCATATGTATTAATGGCGAGCTTTAAAAAACATTGGAAGTGCAACTTGTCAAGAAAGACTGTGACAGCCTGGGAAGGTGGGGAAGACACCCATGACCAGTGGCCATAAGGTCACAAAGAAATTCAAACCTGAAGATTCATCTGTAGCCAGCTAAATGAAGCACACTAAATGTGCAGGCATGAACTAAACCATCAAAAACACTCGTCCCAGGTATTTGTATTAAAATAAAATAAAATAAAATAAAATAAAATAAAATAAAATAAAATAAAATAAAATAAAATAAAATAAAATAAATAAAATAAAATAAATTCCAGGTGCTGTTCCAAATTCATATTTTTCTGCTGCAATCTGAGTTAAGCTCCAGCTGCAGCCCTTCTGCCTCTGGAGTCAGCAGCCAGGGAACACAGTTTTCACTCAGGTGCAGCCTCCACTCAATGTTCTCAGCATCCCTGAGCATGGGACATTTTTATTAGGCACAATGCTCTTTTTTTCATTTTTTCCAGGGTCTGCACAGCAAGCAACTGCAGACCATGCAGTGACCTGGTGCAGAGTCATGCAGGGAAAGGGTGGGAAAACTGAAGGAGGCTTGCCGAAAGGGTGACCACAGTAGTTTGGGATGATTATACAAACGGCTCTGCATCTTTTGATGTTTCCTCTTTTCTAATAATAAGATGGTCATCTGCACGCTTTGCATTCTGAGAAATGCTGCTTCATTTCTCTCCCATAAAAATGCTCCGTTTCCTCTCAGTGAACAAATTAGAGGAAGAGACCCACAATAATTTACAGTATATTAGACAGTTATTACTGTGCAATGATATAAAATGGTGATTATACTAAGTGAGAACTTTGGTTAAATTCATATACTGGAAACAGAAGAGTAAATTGAGGTTTGATATTGCATGTCTAAACTCAAACCATCCAGGGCGACACATATAAATTCCAAATCCCAATCACCTTACTCATTCATGCAGTTTCATCATGATTAATCAAGCACTGACAGTGTGTTCAGGCCATAACAAATACAGAGGACTAGAAATTAAAAGGCTGGCTTCTGTGACTAAGACAGGCTTCCTGTGCCAGTGCATCATAAGAAGACTGTGGGTCTTGCTATCATAGCCTTTGCATGGACTGAATGTTTCTTAGTATGTCTTAGAACAGGAAAATAGGAGAGATAACTTGTTAGTTCCTGCTTACTACCAAAACATGAGGCAGAGCTCTGTTAAATGGGACCTGCTTCACAGAGCTGATAAAATTCAAGAGTTCAACAGTGTCATAGCCTGGCATCCACATTAAACTTTATTTTTTATTAGTTAATGCTTGTGCTACACTTTAATGGATGCTAATGTAAATAGATGTGCTTATTATGACTTTAGTGCACTCACAACAGCTTAATAAAGCATTTTTATTGTCATCATTTATTGCCACATTCTTTTCGCACTTAGAGTGGTACAAGTCCAAAATAGCCCCCTAGAAGTCATGGGTTTACCTAGGTGTAAATCTGTGGTTACTTTAGATGTTTATTGGCCTGAAAGGAGACCCTGGCTCATAGAATCTAAATATCACTTTGATTTAAGCGCTGCTGAGTTTAAGCAGACTGTAACCAGATACTGAAGAATCACTCTAGCTCAGGAGGAGCGGAGTAATAATTTTAAGTGGGGAAAAACTCTATTCCTTTATATAGCTATTTTTAAAAATTATTTTTAAATAAGATGTCTTGCTTTGGCTATGAAATAGCTATAAAAGAAAATTAACTTTGACAAGGTTATCAAATAATTTGGCATCAGTTTGCAGCTCCTTAGTGCCTTTTACTTACTTTACCCTTGAGAAAGCAGAGTCTGCCACAGACCCTTTTCTCCTCCTCATTTTTCAGATCAACTGTTGATATTAATAACCCAATGTATTAAGAAAAATGATAATTTTCATCCCAGGAAGGGTTTGTACACAAGAATATGTAATGAAAGATTTGAGACCACACAGAGCACTGCTGAAATGCAACTGTGCCTTAAATGAGCACAGCCAGGTTTAAGATGGCAAAATCGATGTCAGAAGGCATATTATGACCAGAAGAGAGAAATAAGGGGACATCTCAGATACATGGGGAAGACCAACAAAAGAACATAAAGCATGGGAAGTCACACATAACTCCAAGTACAGCTGCAGAAACAAAACTGGCCTGACATTTTACAAAAAGTCATCAGATTGTGAGCACTCAAAAAATGCTATTTAAACATCACAGAAAACAAATAACAACACCACCAACAAAAAAGAAGCAACTCTAGGAATGCTGTTCCCCTGAGCCAGAGTTGGTGTGCTGATTAAGAAGGAACTGGTACCAGAAGATCAGATGCTACAGAAGATGGCACCTAGCTGAATGCAGGACTCAGCTACTACTGAAGCTGTCTCTTGGAGGACACAGCTGACCACAGATGTGCAGGAGAGACCTGAGAGAACATGCACTCAGACTGGCAATGTTCTTAATAGATGGGGACGCAGGTGCTGGAACAAATCACCCCAGCACAAACAAGGGCATGGCTCCATGACCTGCCAGTGGCACCCTGGCAACAGCAGACACACAAAGCCACACAGAAAACACAGTGTTGCAGTTATCACAATAAAAAACCCCTACGTGGAGGCATTTACCACAGAGCAGCTGAAATGCCGTGGGTATCTTCTGGTAATGCACTCTATATTCAAGACTGGTGCTTTCCACAAACAGTTTTTCCTTGTGTCAGCAAGCTCAGACAAGAAAACATGTTTTCACTCAAACCAGTCAGGGGTGCTTCTTTCTCTTTCTTCATCCAAGCTCACTCAATTTAATAGGTCTTCCTTACAAGATTTCATGACTTCATGGCTCAAAATTTATGAGAGAAGTTTTCTAAAGTAAAAAGATTAGCAGGTGTCTGGTTTTCACTGACTACCACCAGCACCTGGCTCCTACGTGTGCTGTTGAACATCTCCCCAAACTGGCTTTGTAAGTGCCTGTGAAAAGGAGGCTGGAGAACAGGCAATCCAGCTGGCACCTGCTGCAGCCAATATGCCCACGGAGCTGTGAGAAACTTTTTCAGTGAACTCCCAAATATCCTATGGATTTCAGCTTCATTAAAAATATGAATTTCAAGCCAAGTTTGCCAAAACATCTGCAGAAATCCACGTATCTTCTGCAGACTTAGCTGAAATTATGGCTTCAGGTAAAAGCCACAAGAAAAATATGTGGTTGCTGTTTCTTCCCAAAGCCAGGCAACTGCTGGCAGTTTGGCACCAAACCCACAAGCCCAACGTAAAGTGCAAGACAGGAAAGGTAAATGAAGGAATATTTCCTATCAGACTCTGCAGGCCAGAGCTGCATATTGTTACATGCCTAGAAACACCAACTTGAAAGGTGGGGAAATAATGAAATACAAAAGAAAGACAGGAAGCTGAGGTGAGAATCTTCTGATGTGCTAATTAATTCTTGATTCATTCTTCCGCTGTAGGCGAATAAGAAACTATTAAAAAATTGCACAAATGTTTGTGCAAGCTGTGGGCCCAAATTCTGGTTTCTGTTAATCAGGCAGAAACCATTTGCGCTGACTATGGCAGAAATAAATTATTCAAAATGATGTAAGCCCATGAGGCGCAAACATGCCTTACCCCTGACAGAAAAGAACACACCATTTTTTTTGCTATTTTTTTTTAAGTTTAGAATTCTGAATTTGAATTAAATCAAATCAATGGGGAAAAAAGCTTGTTTTCAAGAACACCCTCATCGGATTAATCTTTTAAGCAAGCTGACCAGACTGAACCTAACTTTCCCTCCCAGCCTTTTTTCAAAGGTAATGCAGGAATATCAGACAGAGAGAGAATGCAGCAAATCCTCCAATTCTTTGAGCAGAGCAGCTTGGGGAGCTGTACTCAGACCCCTTCCTTCTTGGTGGACTGGGGCTGCACATCTCATCAAAGCACTCTCTTTGATTACAAGGCCTTATCATCCCCCTGCAGTCATTCATCTGTCAACAGCACAGAAGGTCACACCTCTCATCTGTCAGTAAGTGATGACACTGAGGATTTCTCCACATGAGGGATCTCCAGTCCCAGATGGAAACAGCAACCCAGCGTGGCTTTGAACAGGCTGGTTTGCTTGCATTTCCTGTGCTGCCCCACCAGCTTCTCACTCCTGGAGTGCCACAGCACCCTGGCTTGGAAGCAGCTCTGAATTCAAGTCTAGACCTACCATTGACAGCTTGACTTGAAAACTGCCCCAGTCTCTGTGTAGGTTGCAGCTACACATGAAAATGGTCTGTTTGGCAGAGTACCTAAATGCCACTATCCCACAGCACAATTAAAAAACCTAAGGTGAAAAAGTTGTATTGATTCCTCACTCTCACACCTACACAAGCCTTTTGTGGCTGTAGCTATTGAAGGTCTGCCTCTTCAAGGAAATACTTTGTGCCTAAAACCCATGCTGCCTAAGAGGCACATTTTGTTTCCTCAAAGCTTAGTTACTCCCACACAAAGCTACAAACATTCCCTAAGTCTTTGGAAATCCCAGCCTTGGCTTGGCTTTGTAGGGACATTCTTGAGAAGGTTGCCATTAAAATGGAGCACTCCCTTTTCAGAGACCCAGGCTGGGGCCTGGAGAAACACAGATCTCTGTGGCCAGGTGGAGTATGACTGAATATGACCTCTACATTTCACACTACATAAGGACAGCTCTCACTCCACAGTACCATTTTGCTCAAAATGTAAAGAAAACACATGTAATTTATTCACAGATTTTGCTCTTATAATTTCCCAGAAGGACACTTTGCCCTAGGCACAAAGCAATATATTTTTTTTCCTGCAAAGAGTCAGATGTGAGCTGAATCATAGAAGACATCTTTTGAATTGCTTACTTTAAAAATACTTCTTTTAACACAGTCACATGTTTTCAAGACCAGTTTTAGGGATGCTTTCTGAAACTAATTTAAACAGCAAAAGCAAGTTGGTGTGATGTCCATCAAGATGAAAAATAGGATTTCCTGATACAAAGCCACATAACACAGAAGTCTCTTGCATTTAATAATTTTACAAGCATGCATATTTACTGAATCACACCTACATAAAATTTAGCTGCAGAAAGTAAAGATACATTTTTTTCACCTCCCATCTATCTCAAAGATAGGAAAAACCCTGACCAAATCCACAACCAAATAACTGAAACTACTTAAGATAATCACCCCTCAAACCCCTGCAGCCCACAGATTTCACCAAGAAGAACCTAACTTTGAGTAATTTTTTTTTTCCCATGGTTCAGCAGGAAGAATTCAACCAAATGCTCTGGTTTCTTCCATGTCTGGGCAATAAGGGGAAACTTCTAAGTTCTATCTAGGTTGCATTCCTTTGTGCTACTTACATGATTCCTCCTTGATGTCTTTTGCACAAAATACAAAGGCAGTTGCAATGACAGATTCCTTCACAAAAACGGTGCTGCAGTGCTGTCTTTAAAAAAATTGAAAACCTTACAAAAAACCTGAGAAAGAATGACAGTACTCCAGGAATCCAGAAAATAGTTAGAGAATTTTGCACACTGTATATACAGGTACTTTTGCTTAACCAGCTGATCCCTCATTTCAAATAACTTCCTCTAGTCAAAACAGTTGCAACACCTCCTCCACTGACCAGGCAGAAGGATGCAAAACATCATTCCACCAAGCTTTACCTCCTTGCCATCTGATTATTCTAGGATCTAATTAGCCCTTGTGTGTGCATTAAAAGGGTAGCATGCACATAAGATGGCAACAGTCAGAAAAAAAGAATGACCTTGTTTTTAAAAGGTGGGGGGACAACCTAAACAGCTCAAATGAAGATAATATGAAAAATCAATGCTCTACTTTTGAGCACCTCTAGAATTTTTGAGACAACCAAGACCTGTACAGAACCCTAAAACAGCTAAGGAATTTTCTTCATCTCATGATTCATATATTTTTTTACTCCTCCAGCTTCCTTACCAGGAAGCCTGTTTCACTTTTAAAAACTCCTGTTGTCCCAAAAACAGCTTTCCGTTTACATACTGTATGCTTCAAAACCTTTTCTTATGACATGCAAAATAATTACCAACAGAAAAAAAAATACTTTCCCCGATATCCATTTGCTTCTGAGATATTTCATCTTAATCGTTGTAATGGTTCTTTTCTAATCCAAAACCCTTGAGGCATTTTAGAAGGTAAATGAGTGATTAGAGGCATTCCTGTTGTAATTTATACACTTTGTAAACTCTAATTGTTCTGAGCCAGATTTCTTTTTTCCTTAAGTGCCAAGTTTAGTAGGATTCAAGGTGTACAGCAAGATGTATCCAGTAGGTCAGACTTTAATAGATTCTGGCCTATCTGTGTGTGTGTGTGCTGTGCTTCTTAATTCAAAATATTGACATTTCATGGTTGGGGAAAAAAACCCCAATATTTTCAATTACTGACTGAAAAATGCTTTTCATCAAAATGAAAATTATATTTTGAATTCACAAAAATCTTGACCAGCCCCAATGTTAAGTAATTTCCCTGAGGTCATTTTAGAGGCAAAGATGAAAGAATACAAATATTAGATCTTGTACTTTGCTATTAAGTTGTAAAGCAAAAAAACCCCAAAACTAAACCAATAAATGCATGTTGCAGATTCAGTGACTACACAATGGAATAGGATAATATAAGGTTTTCCATGGCACTCGCTTGGAGTGATCCATAAGAGCTCATGTGTAGCCACTCATGAACAGTAGGGCCATTTTAAACTCTGAAATAATAAAAATCTTCATATTTTGTCATCATGCATTACATACATGTGACTAAGGAGAAAACTTCAAGCATGATAAAACTGTGCAACTCAGCAACATTAGGTGGTGGCTGTATGGCAAGAAGAAATTAGTTTGCATGGAAATGGACATATAATTTATGTACACAAGCACACACTATGTACAGAGACGTGAAACATCTCAAATTAGCATGCAGAAAATGCAAACAATTCATGTTTTTTGCTATAGATACAACATAGTTTTCTCTCTAATTACTGAGCAGCTGAAGTCTTATTTCCTCAGCCCAACATAATTTCACGCTTAATTTACAGGAACAGAATACCCAATGACTGTCTGAAGGGAGAGAAATCATGGGCAGCATAACAGCACAGGACCTGCTACTCTGCTGTTTGGCAACCAGAGGGGCCTGTGTTCTTTCTACCCTTCAGTGCATCAGAGTAAGATTCCAGCAAAAACACATGTTAAGGGGGGAAGAAGGGAGGGCTGGGTGTTCAGCTGAATGAACTTACTGTTACCTTTTTTTTTCTAGCATAAGTCTTCTTTTTCCTGATACTGTCTGAATTTGAAACATCTAATTTAATACATTGAAGGGCCCCGTCTTCCTTTTATTTCCTGTCTGTACTGGAGCAGTCGCCTGTTTCAATTATGACTTTCTCCAGCTCCTACATTTTTCGTGCTCCAGCTGGCTCAAAGTGCACTTCCTTGGAAGGTAAAATGCACTAACTGTGCTGATCAGAGTCTGATAGCTGGAAAGCCACAATCACAATATTTAATAGCTGAGCTGATAAGTGGAGGGGTTAACAAAAAAAAAAAAAAAAAAAAAAAAAAAAGCAAGCCCCAACACCCCCAACAAAATTTTGAGCTGAAACAAAAGGATATTATATAGATGCATGTTCAATTAAGGCCCCATTATAAATATACATATATATACACATATACACATAGAACTGCAGACTGCTTACATAAATTCATACTTTTATTGTAAATTTCATCCACTTCTATGCATGTGTGTTGAATGTTTCTTTCCTGCTTTTCAGTCAGTTAGTGCAGACTGGGGACTAACTCGGGGCAATTATTTCAAAGAACAGGATTGTGGGACTGATATGGCACTACAGCAAAACCCTGTCCAGCTAAAAATAAGATTGTTTTGTAGTCAAGATGGAGGGGAAAAAAAAGTCTCTGAGCTGTAAACACCAGTGAATGTATTTTTTTCTGCTTTATGAAAACCACAAATCTTTTTTTTTTTCCTTTTCCTTCTTACTCATAGGGCAGTTTAATTACAGTTTAATCTCTTTCAGTAAGTACCCCTTGAGACCTTATTGTCAAAGTACTGTATTATCAAGGCTACAGCTACAATTTACAATTTACTGCAGTAGGTGGGGGCTCCTTTAGATAGGCCAGAAGGTACCAAAGAAGTCAAAAGAAAAAAAAAAAAAAAAGAAAGAAAACAGAAAAGGAGTAGTTCGGTTACTTTATTATTAACTAACAGTGCAAAGCTTTACTGGGCCCTAGAGGTCCTAGTTCAATAATTAGAGAAACTCTGTAAAGCCGATGGCCAACACTCCCCCCCTCTGTCACAGGCTTGCGTCAGTAAATCTGAATGAAAACGAGAAGTTAACAAAGTGGTTCAGTGCTCCATTTGCTGTGGCACCTTAGGAACACGGGCTTGGGGAGCAGGGGAAGACGTTAATGGAGCGTGTTGTGAGGTGTGAAATGCCAAGCAGATATATGTTGGTTTATAGGGCAATATTGAAAATAAGCAGGAACTAGTAATTTAAATTAAAAAATAATCTGCAGATCTTTGCCAGCTTTGTTTTTAAATGGACTTGAAGGTATTTCCCCAAGATGTGAGTTTGACTTTGTGTGTAGAAAACCAAAATTAATTAAAGCTAGCAATGCAAAGGATGTTGCATCAGCTATTTTCTCCTGCTGTTTATGCTGGTGCAAGTATTAAGAAACAAATGCAACGGAGAAGAGAAGAAGAGCAATTTCATGGTCCAGCATGAAATTGCTCCTGTTACTGAGAGCACAGCTACCTGATCTTTCAGGTGTGGTTTAATTGCATGTTTGCATAGGCAATAATATTATAAAGAGTGCACACAGGACATAAACATGGTGTAGTGAAATCTAAGTGGTGCGTTACAAATATCCAGGAATGATATTTTTCCAATAATTTTTGGTTAAAAAACCCAGATCTACCTTGTCCCGTCTGCTCTCTCACAATTGTTTACTGCACATGGCAGGAACTTGTTGCCAAGCCAACAGATATGATACGGTATGTAGACAGTGACCTAAAGGGAATATTTATTTCTGTGCGGTGTACTAGGTTATGGTTACAGCTATCAAGCTGTTTCAGTCACTGATTTATTCACCCAGAAGAATAGAAACAATATTTTTCTAAATCTGTTTCCTATTAACTTTTCCTCCCCCCTGCCACAGCCACCCCCCTTCAAGATTCCTCAAATGGATGAAGTCTCTTCTTTTCTCAGCCACAAACCAAGGTATACTGTATGTAAGAATTCCCTCATCCTTGAGGCGATGATCAAGGAACAGGATATCCTGGTTAATACTAATGCAGGAAGAAGGTTTGCTCATTCTCACAGACTTTTCAACCCACTGGTGCCTTCTGAATCAGCCTAAGGCATGCCTTGCTTTTTTGTCTCTGGGAAGGAAAAAAAAGGGGCGGGGAGGCAAAGATTATTTTAAAAGCTAAATCTGCCATGTGACAAGGTGGAATGGCACCGCAAACCCATGCTATGTGACAGGAGCACACCATATTTAATGGCAGCAAGGAGACACATTGCGAGTGCTGCCTGTTTTCTAAGACCCATACGTATTGGTATGGTGCCCTCTCCCTGAAAGTGCTGAAGGCCAGGCTAGAATGGGGCTCTGATAAGCCTTGTCTAGTGAAAGACTCCCTACTCATGGCAGCAGAGTTGGAACTAGAGGATCTTTAGGGTCCCTTCTTACCCAAGGCATTCCATGATTGCATGATTCTTTGATTGTATGTTGCGCTCTCAGAGCCTGTACCACTTCTGGATAGAACTGCATTTTAAGGAAAATATTGCTGAAAGTAGTAACAGCAGCCATAACAACAGAAGGTGTTCCAATATCTGGCTGCAGAACGTGGAGAAGCAACCAAACACCCTGCAAATGTGGGTGACAAAAAAACCCCAAAACACCAAAACCTGCCAAAAAACCATGCACAAAAACAAGCCATAGAAATGGTAAGACATCTTCTAGACCCTCTGCTATTTCTCACATGCACAGAATTGGCCTCTTAAGAAAAACCAATCCATACAAAGAAAAGTCAGTGGTACAAACCAGTGCAAACAATCCATTTTAACACATGCAAACACATACCTCACCGTTTCAATATCCACTATCTTCTTGTTTCCTGGCTTCTGTTAAATTGCCATCAATTAACACAGATGTTGAGGAGATAAGGTTTTTAATAACTGCCTTTATTTCCCAAAGCTAATGTTTATGCCAGTAGCACAACACCTTGTTATTTTAATTCATTTAAAGGCATTATGCAAATAGCAAGATCTAATCAAGTGACAAACTTGTTAGCCACATGAATAACCAAGCAGCTTTTGGTCTTACTCCTCTTTAACACAGATGATGCAGGGGGGCTTTGGTTATACTTGTTTTGTATTGTGTACAATCTCACTAATTGAAGGGGAAATAATCCTGATTTATATCCATGTGAGTCAACCACAATCATTTAGACATTATTAAAAAAAAACCCCAAAATACACACCAAAAAAAAAAAAACACCAACAAAAACAAAAACAAAAAAAAACCAGAAAAGTTTTTCCTGCTAGATACAAATCACTGCGAAAGAAATGAAGCATGAAGCCAAACTTATTTACCTACACACACAGCTATGAGCTCATACAATGAGATTATATTAATTCCCTATAGTGTTACAAGACTTCCTTCTAGTGAGTCAAACAACTCCATTATGAGAATGTAGTCAAGGTGAGAAAGGAATTAAACTTCTACAATCAGTTCAGGAACAGTGCTGAATTCCTTCTTGCTTATCACAGGGTGATTTTGCTTTAGTAGTTTCTTCCCCCCCTCAATGTTATTTTCCAATATTTTTTTAAGCCACTAATATTTTGGCCATTTTCTGCACTGCATAGACCTACTAAAAGCCATGCCTCATAAAATGAGGATTTAAATCTTCCCAGAGTAAATGCATTTTATTTCTCACCCTGCCCCGTTCTTCCCCACCCAAGGTTTCTACTATAAATGGCTGGTAACAGCTCAATCGAGTGCATAAAAGCAATTGAATAAATAAAACTATGAAGTAAGTGTAAAATATTAGTGTCCAGACATGCAAGATGTATGCAGGTACTATGAAACTTCCACAGCTGTATGTGCCTGGAACTCATGCGGTGCCACAGGTTTAACAGGACCCGCTACCAATAAGAGTTTTATTTGCTTAATAAATTACATTCAAAAGCACAATAGTCCAGGCTCTTAGCTGTAAAATTGCCAAATATTGTCAGTGATTGCTCTCTGGTTATAAATAGTAAAATAATGTACAGCTCATTAGATTTTTGATTCCCTATGCAATTCTCTCTAACCATTACTCAGAAACATATAAAAAGCAACTCTACATGACATTTTATAGAGGTTATAAATTGCTATGAGGAGATGACATGGGATAAATCTGTAGGCAGGGTGAAAGGGACTCAGCCAAACCAAATGTGTAAATTAAGAGCTCAGGCAAAGTGTAGGACTACATGAAACAATACTGAAATCATAAAGACAGAGGGATAAGGATTAACTGCAGCAAAAAGAGTTTTACACTAATGGAAAAAACACCAACAGACCTCTCTGCTGAAGACAGGTAAGTTAGCTGTGCCTGATAGTATACAAAAGTCTTAAAATCAAACCCAATTCAAGTAACTTTAATGTCCAAAGTAAGATTAATTAAACCTGGAGAAGCTTTATGCAGTGGTCATCTCACATGAGACAAAATTGCAGGATTTTCTATTTACTTTTCAAGATGAGTTTTGGCAGCTCTACAATAATTTTACTGGTCCATAGGGAAGATAGTTGTTTCACTGGACAATGTTCCCAGAAAATTAAAGAAGTTTCTTGTTTCCTTTTAAATATAAGATCTAATTTATTTAAAGACACTCATAAGAATGATTATATTATTATGTATTTATATACTTAGTCAACCCATGAAGAAATACTTTGAGACTCCCCAACACAGGCTTACAGGACCCACCACAGTATTTCCTTTTAACATTTGGAAATCAGGAAAAGAAGCTTTTCTTTCAGAGCACATTTCAGTCTCCCTGAGTGGCAATAATATCCAGAGAATACTGCACAGCAGCTCTTGCAATCTTGCAAAATTCTGGGTGCTTTTCATGGGCTAGAATTGCCCCAGCTCCCTGGATGAAATCCTGAGCCTGTGCTCATTTTCTCACACCTTAACAAAGGTCAGTCAGAAGGGGCATCCATAAGGGTCATGTCCATAAGGTTCAACAGGAATAGGTCTCACCACAACATCAAGGCACCCAAGTCAAGCCAAGCACGGAGGTTTGTGTATTTAGTTCTTACTGGATATTAAATTGAATTACTGAAATGCAAAACTTCCCAGAGAATCAACTCTATTGTCTCCCATGCTTCTCAGAGAGACTTTCAGAAAGAAAAAAAAAAAGGTTTTTTTTTCTCTACATGTACAGTATTAAAGCCCTCTTTGCTAGGGCTGAAGTTGGCATTTTCTGTTCAAATTGCTCCATGTCCTCAATGCTATGCAAAAAATGTGAGCCCAAATACTTTGGTATATGTATTTCACTGCTTGGACAGTATCTAATAAGTATCTCTCTTCTGAAACGTGGCAATTCTTTTGGACAAAAACCATGGTGAAAAACTGGAAGATATTTTGACAACTTCATTCAAAATAAAAGACTTCACCAACTTATATCATTACAGCTGTAGTGGAATGAGAATAAAGCAAGATAAAGCTTTTAAGGAGAAGCTATAGATTTTATGAAGCCAAATGATTTGATCTGGAAAAAAAAAAAAAAAAAAAGACAAATCAACAAGGCCCAGGAAACACATTGCCAGAGCAGTTGCAGCAGCAGAGTAGTCCAGTGGCAGAACAACAGGCTGAATGTCAGGAGACTTTGTTCCATGTGTAGCCCTACCATGATTTGACCTTTGGTACCTCTCTAACCATTCTGTCTTTCATCCTTTATCTGGCCTGTCTACAACAGATTGACAGTCCTTTGGGGCAGAGTCTACTCTCTTCCTACATATTTGTGTAGTGCCTAACACAAAGAAATCCCAACCTGCTTTTAGCTCTGTGCAAACACGTAACTGAAAACGCAGCTTCTTCCTCTGGGACCTTGCAATCTCAGCCAAGGGACAACAGAGAGATACATCAAACAGATGAAAGACACAAGCTAACTCACTGCTGCAACTGGTCTGTCTGAAAAGGAGAAAGCTGGTTTGTTTTGCAAAATATGGCTTTTGCCTGATTCTGAAGGCTGCCATTAAAACTCTCTGAACACTCCACCAGCAGCCATTTTTCTATGCTCTTTAACTGAAAACAAACCAAGTTTGTGGTAGAATAAATGTGAGTCTTTCTCAGAATATTTTTATTGCTTATAAATTTGCATCATGGAACTTTGGAAATGGGATTTATTGGGTCTTTTTCTATTTGAGCAGTCTAGCTCCAGTCTTACATTATAATTTGTTGATGGTTCTCTTCATATGTTGTCTCTTAGATCTAATCTGAGAAGTGACTATCCTGCTGTTGTACACATACTGCACCCAGACACCCAAGACCCTGGACTGGGAGACAGGCCCCAAAGTATCACCTCAACATATAAAAGAAAAGTCAACAAGTTATGAAAAATTCAGTGAAATACTAACCACCATTCTTGTTCATACACTTGTGATAGGGGAACTAGATTTGTGTCATCTGAAAACATTTGAAGCATTTGAATTCCCTAAGACATACAGTGGTTATCTACAGAAGTCAAGAAAGTCCAAGATACCTGACAAAGGAGACCATGGGGAATGTATGACGGATTTATTCTAAGGAAAAAAATCCCTGGAAAGATATCTAGTGTGAGCTGGGACATTTCCTATGCTTGCACACATGCCATGAATCCCAACTGAGACAAGTGCAGCAGTAAGGGCATTTCTGAGGGAAGAATTTTGCAACCTCCTAGTCAGCTAATTTGCTTTTTTCCATGTTTGAATGAATTGGGTCCTGTTGCTCTAAGACCTCAAAAAATCAGGGCCTTGTAGACCTTGTTAACTGATGTCTCTCTCATTCATGAAAAGTGTAATCTGCTGGGCCAGTAAAGGGCTATAAATATAACTTTTACCCTGCCTCTTTTTCATATTCCTGGCTCCTGGCCACCTGGATTTGAATAAATCCATCACCGGATGATTCCACATGTTTGCTGTTTGAGCAAACATCTGTTGGTTAAGCTGCTCTTCCCTTGGGAGCATGGCCTGGCTGTTTCACCAGTCAGTGTGGTGGCTTGGTTTCCCTTGTATGCAAATGCACACTGTTTTTATGAGCTCATCCCTCTTCTCTCCAGCTATGGCAGAAGCCACATTGTGCTCTGACGTAAGCCCAAACACTCAGTCCTGCTACTCCTTTGGAGCATTGCTAGCTTGCTGATTGTCCTGTTAAGGATTTCACTGACAATTATTTTTTCATCAAGTATTTTCTGAAGGATTTACTCTTTTTTAGTGCCATGGAATAGTCTAGAGAAGAAGTCTTTCTGTCAACATGGTAATTAAAAAATAAAAAATCAATTATATGTAACTGAGTACCACACCAAGTCTGCTTTCATGACTGCTTCCAAGTTCTTCCTTCCCCCTTCTGTTACTCCACTTCTCCACCTTCCCTTTTGATTCACCTGAGGCTTCCTCACCCTTTTTATCTTTCTGCTCCTTCCTTTACTCTCCTCGTAGCCTAGGCTCTCAATAACTGTCTTCCACTATCTAAAATGATTGGTAATAAAGCAAGTAAGGGTTTGATTACCAAATCAACAGTTATACAACAAATCCCAAATGAAATACACACGTACACATGTGTCTTTTTGAGCTATAGTTTCAGGCAGTTTGCAGACCCAAAAAGACAGGGTGGAATTGGTTATAGGCTGTGCATTCATGAGTCATATCAGTGGTCTAGACATCATTGCTTTAAAACTTTCCTCTGAGGTTTCAGCTGTCTATGAATGAAGTTAGTCCCTGTGCACATGGCAACATCAGGCAGACAAAGCACAAAGGCTTGTGCTGGCTTTCTGGTAAAAAGGAGAGGATCCAGTGAGAAGAAAATGTTAATTTTATTCTTCAAACAAATTCTGTCCTCTCTTTTATTGAATAATTGACATCTACTGTCAACATGCAATTTCTTCTCCTATCCATTCTATCTTTTTCACATATGCCTGTCCATTTGAGAAAGTTCTTGTGTAGGGAATTAGGACCAAGTTTCTAAGGATGAAATACCTACAGCATCCTCTTTCAAACAATGATTTTGTTTGTAAGCTCCCATGATTTTCAGGTTTAGAAACTTGCTGGAATATTTGCTCATTACAACTGGTTTGGAAGTACTGCAAGTGTCCTAAGAAAAGTTTTTAAAACTGCTTTTTTTTTCCCTCTTAATGTAGCAATGCTGGCTATTGTAATTTCAAGGCAAAAAATGATGAGTTCTTTGCAGAGCTGCTTCTGGTTTATTTTAAAAAGCAACGATGGTCCCCTTCTGAAGACATTTGGAAGGGAGGAGTCTTCACAATGGGAGTCCCCAAGGATCCTCAGATCAACCTGCATTGGAGCAGTCACAAGATAAAGGCCAGAAGCACTGAATGCAGAATTCATCCCGTCAATCAGTTTATGTAAACAAACTCTTAATAGAGTTTGAGAAGGCCAGAGAGCAAGATTTTATCTCTGTGCAAGAACTACTTTTCTGTTTGTAAGTTTTTTTGTAGCAGAGAAAAATCTGAAGGAAAGTAAAATAGGTGATTTCAGCTTCCCTTTTAATTTTTTGTCGACTTTTAAAACTTTAGTTTCTGGATTTTGCAGAAGAGAATAGAAAACAAAGTAAAAAAAAAAATCCACCAACTATTGACTCACATTTCTTCTAAGTATCAGAAGACATTTGCTGTAGCCTGGAAAAAGAAACTTGTGTATATGTATGAACACTGAAGGAAAAATCTCTGAGATGTGAATCCATTTGAGAAGGATGCTTCCCCACATGTTCCTTTAGACTTATGGCCTAATTTGCTGTTCAGCAGGGAGGGAGCTGCATCCAACTTCAGCTAATATCTGCTTGTCACAGTTTTCGTACAAGGAGCCAAAAGCTTTGGCGGTCCACAATTCCTCTTCTTCATGTTAACTCACTTTTTGGCAAAGGGTCTTACAGCGGAGCAGAAGACAGTACATTAACTAGACAATTAGCTGAATTCCAGAACGGACTGCGCAGGCAAAAATGAAAATTAGAAGTCCTCACCACCAGCAGTGCATTTTGCGGGCTGAGTTGTCCATTAAGCACTGTGGCCACCTGGGTTAAACTGCAATGAGTGCTTGCTGCCAGCTGGCCTTGTCATCACTTTCCCTCTGCGGACCAAGGGCTGTGCAGCCGGAGGAACGGACAGATGATAAATTGCAAAAAGAATTAGAGGACCTGTTGTCCCAGCAATTGGATTTTTTCAGGCCAAATAAATGAACCTTTTTCTCTTTGAAGGGAGCAAGGCAGCACATCTGCTTCAACCTAAGAGCAAGAATAACTGGGAAAACCTCACACCCTCACCACACATACATGGAAGGGAGGTGCACCTATCAATCAAACACAGCTGTCTGTGCGAGGGTGGGAAGCTCCAATGGCTGACTCAAGTGGTCTTTTTCTAAATTTATACTAGGTCCTATACTATTTTAAATAAGATCATTGTGGCCGTGTGAGCTGAGGAGCTTTAAACCTATTTGGCAACATATTCCCCCTCCACCCATTTAGGGCCAGACCCAGCAAAGCGTTTCTGCTTGCACTTCTCTTTAAAAGTCTAATATAGGTCCCTTGAACTCAGCAAACTATTCTTGGGCTTAAATGCTTTGCTGAACACCAGCTGGAACAGCATCAGCTCTGCACTGATATGATCCTCCAAGGGCTGCAGGAGTGTAAGTATAGCTTGGCTGCTGGCATTGCATTATATGGAGCCCTGGTCATCCCTACCCACATGAGAAGTCATAAGGGAGTCAGAAGATGAGCAGCTAATTTTAAGGGCTACAGTTTTAAGTGATTAATTGGTTACTACTCACACTACACCTTATACTGCTGTCAGAATGTTATTTTTTTGCTCGGATCTCTTTTTCCAAAAATGCTTTGGCAGAAAATCTCCCAGGTTGGAAAGAGACACAGCAGAAAAGGAGCCAAACTCCTAGAATCCAAATTCCTAAAAGGTGTGTTATGGAATGAAATCTTAGAATAACAAATGAGTGTGGCTGCTTTGGAGATACTTCCCCACAGCTTGAAACGGAGATGTGGGAATGTCTATGCTTGTACTCAAGCTGTTTGCATGTACATTTAGTAGAACTCTAATATTCATCACTCGACAGAAATTGGGCTGATATTAAAGCAAATATTTAAAGAGAAGATTTATGCCTAAATCTGCTTCTACTTAAATTGTTTCTAAAATATGAGTTCATTCACCACGTGCCTAAAGCAAAGACCAAAATGAAACAGCTGGTGCAGGGGCCAGAGGAGAGAAGCACAGGCTCGACGAGCTGTGCTGCATCAGCACTCTTTCACATATGACTCTGCACTTCTGAGTGTTTTGCCACAGACATGACACCAGTGGTGTGAATTCAATTTGCTTCTGCTTCTCTGATTGCATCAGAATTTGAGATGGGAGGCCAGAGAGAGCAGGAGGAAGGTGCTACCATCAGCCCCTTCTGCCAATGGAGCATACCAGAGAATTCAGACCAGAGAGATTCCCATGTGTTGCAAAATGACAGACTTCCTTAAGCTTAACAGCTGAAATTGATGCGAATGATTTCATCTGCAACAAGCCTTGATCATTCAAAATGAGCAGAAATCCCCTCACAACTCCCTTGTGGTGGCAAGATTTACAAAAGAGACATTAAATGCGCACACAGCGCCAGGGTCTTACTCATTTAAGCAGGACTTAAACCTGGCAAATGGTCCCACTGAGCTGACAGGGCTGCTCACAGAGCAAGGCACACCATGGGACAAGGACCTTGCCTCACTTCTGGCAGTAAATTATCTGGCACACCTCCCCCATGCACACCACTGGTAAGTCACTGGCCGATTCATTAGATGGGCACACCTTTCTGCTATCTTCTATAATTATGCTCCTCATAACATCCACCAACAACAAAGTTTTTCCAGGTTACAAGTTAACCACCTGCTGAGTGACCAAAATGCTGGCCCAAAACTTCAAACACATTCCATTACTTTCATATGTGAGTAATTTTATGCTCAGAAATAATGTCACATGAGTCATAATATCCTTTGAATTCACTGTCTGAAGGATCAGAGCCCAGAAGTATCCTTAAGTTCAACAGTTGCCATGTTTTCCTCTCAAACTAAAAACAAAAAGAGAAGAATGCTCTGCCTGTTTTCCTTTTTCATGAGGTAAAATGGCCAGAAAGACTGGGGTTTTTTATATTTGACATGTACTAATAACTAGAAAAATTCATCTTGTACTTGGAAAGATTTCCTCTTTCTTATATGGATAAAAGATAAAAAGATCAAATTTGATTGCTTTTCTTTAGCACATAAAACTCAATTCAGTTTCACATATTAACACAGAAACAATTTTTCAAATTAATCCAGGCAAGCATTCAACTTATAAAATATAAGTTACATTGGCATTCTCATGGGAAAACTTTTAATAAAAACATGATATTAAATACTGGAAAATCAGCACTATGCATGCTTGTAACGATCTTTATTCAATTGTTTTTTTATTTCCTGTAACTTATTTGACAAGCTGGAGTAGGTCTTCTTATCTGAATACAGAAATATAAATATTCAGTGCTATTTCCAGACCCTTACTAATGCAAATTCTACTGCGAATTTCAGAGCAGTACTAAGAAGCTGCAATTAATGGGGAAAAAAATAAATTAGTATAGTTCATGTGAGAAAACTGTTCCAGTGTGACCTGCCCTGGCTCTGGTTCAAGTAAGTCTTCAAACGTGCAGTTAAGTGCAAGCACAGATGTTTTTGTAAATAGGAAAGGAGTAGGCTACCCCATGAGAAATGAGTAAACTGCATTGCCCAAAATTAGAAGCATTTGCCCTGATCCACACCACTGTAACTACAGAAGCTGGGTATCTGGACCTCTAATCCAGCCATGTCTTCAAAAACAGATGACCAGGTTGACCGTCATAAGGAAGTTTGAAGGTTTAGGGATGCAGCCACAAGCACAGCCTGTGCTACAGAAAAGCACAGGCTATTTATAGACAAAACAACTACAGCAGCTATTGCTTGCAAGAGTTACTCTGTTCCTGGGACAATTACAAGGTAGAAATTCATTAGCCACACATTCTTTTTAATATCTTCCTGACAAGTAGTAATGACAATATAAATAGTTATAATTAACTTCGTTACAGGATCCGAAGAGGTCCCCTTAATCAGTCATCTGGAATACACCTCACTGCTTAGTTCAGCTAGGTCTGGACTTCTTCAGATACAGAGGGTTTGGAAAAAATCTGCTTCTTTGCAATGTCTAATAGCTTCAACCAAAACAGCTTTCTTTCCTCAGAACTTGTTTTCTTCTCTCTCACCAAAAAAAGCAAAGCACAGCTTGACCAAAGGAAAACTCTCCTGCCTAGGATGATGACTTGCTACGCAAATCTTTTGAGTAAAGCTGCAAGTGGGCCTTCCAGGGATTGAAAACAAATCACTGATTCTAATACCCTTGCAACAATTATTTTTCTCATTTAATTTCCAAATTTAAATCAACAAAATATTTCAAGAGATATACCCTTTCAAGTTTCTCACAAAATAAATGCATTTGAATGCTGTTCCACGCATATTGCCTGAAGACTTCAAGAGGCTTTGTGTTTCAGAGACAAGTTACAAGTTTCTCTAGCACTGGCAACCAAAACAATATCTAAAAAAAAAAAATTGTGATTACAAATGAAACTTTGTTGCAGACATTTTATTTGTAGTATAACTGCATGACTTCTGCCCCGTTATGAATAAAGTTTTTACAAGCCAAAATTCACCAACAGCCCCAACAGCCAAATGGGCCCTAATACTCAGCTGTGCCACCATATTAGTGTCTGAAGAGGATGACCTTACCATCAGTTGATGCTTCCAAAGTTTTACAGCACATTTAAGTCTGGTATGAGACAGTTGTGTGAGACAGGCATGCTTGAAGTTGTTTAGAATAATGCTGACAAACCCTCGGCCAACACATACACCAGACTCTAGAGGAGGCACGACCAAGGAAGTTTAAAGTCATGTTTGTGGTAAAGCTGGAAGACAGAGTACCAAACACTTCTCAGACATTTGTCTCCAAGGCAGAATTCACCTTCGTGTTAACCATTGTACCCTTAAGTGTACAAATGTTGGTATCATGCATTCCAGATGTAAGACAAGACTAGCATGCCAATTCTGTGATGCAAGCCTCTCTGACCTTTTAAAAAATGCTGGGAGGACAGGGGATGACTAAATGACTAGCAAGCATTCTTTCCCTTAAAGCTAAAAAAGGCCTTCCAATAGAACCAAACTTCTGATCAAATTTAACAATCAACAACAGTCACTCTTTACCTAGAAGAGAAACTAAGGCATACTTGGAAATAACATAATTAATTTGTCAAGATATAGCATCTTAATGTTGCCTGTTCCCATGGTTTTCCTAAATTAAATGATTGCTCTACACGGCTTTCCTGAATGTGATATCTTCTGAAGTTGTATATATTTCTAGTTCTTAATCATGGCATTGCTGGCTCAATTTTGTGTTTAATAGTGATTATATTCAGTGCTACTTTTTCCCTGTGTTTTATGACAGACTAATCTCCAAAGACAGAGAAGAACAACTTCACAGTGACTAGCAGACAACATTAACGCATGAGAGTCAGCATCAGAACACACAATCAACTGATTATCAAATTAATTCAGGTTGTCTTGCTTTCTCCAAAATTCAGGCTTTGAAAGGCTTGGAATTAATCCTAGTAAGTGTCCACATTAAAAACTATATTTAAATGGCTACAGTACCCTGGTACCCCTCCAGCTACTTCCAGTCCAGGTATTGTAACCTGCGCAGCTTTATTGGTCAGGAGCTGCACTATCAACACCCAAGCTAGGGCTTTATCGGTTGCCTCTAGCAAATATCCCTTGCATAACACTTACATGGAGTTTTAACTCCTCAAAAACTATTTGCAAACCATATTGAATGAATAGAGAAACTTGAAACACATTTTCTGCTATTCTGTTGATATTAATAAAACTTAAGGTGGAATTAAGAGCCTCCCCTTATGCCCCAGAGACCAAGCATGGTGCTATCATACAGTCATACAGGTCATTAAGAACTGCAGTAGATAATAGTGGCTTTGAAAAAAAATATTTCATGCACATATGCTAGCATGTAACTGTTCTACAAAATGCAACAGTGCCAGAAAGATAAAGTACCTGTGACTTAAAAATTTAAATCATATCCTTGAGCGCAGGCAGAGACATGAACCAGGTTAGCACAAATAAAAATGCAAGACACTTGGTTTTCATTTACCAACAAAGAATGGGAAAAAAAAGTATGTTCAGATCAAAGTGCACAAGAACTTTTATTTTTTTCCCCACATTCATAGTGAATGAAGAGAGCATTTTGTGACCATCCAGGAAAATCCCTTCTTTGCAGACATGTTACAAATACTTTTGATGATTGTCCTGAAGGTGCAACTCTGTTCTTGTCTCCTTCATTTATTATTTGTCTGTATCTACTTGTGTTTCTATTCTGTGCTTGAAAACTTTCTTGAGTGTTTTGTCCTTTTGTACTTAGTTTAACAGTGCAAGTTAATGGAATCCTGCTCCAGGAACGGGTTCCCAATACTATTATGAAACAAATAATAAATTAGGCTGACTGACTAGAATACTGATCTGAACAAAGTTATCTGCATGTTTAGGATGTGGCCCATCAGATATAATGCAAAATGAGGTAGCATGTGTTATCTTATCGTTCTTCAAAGTAATTTATTCATCTACCCTCTGAAAAAAAAATAAAGCTCTTAGCTTTCTGAAGTCTCTGAAATGTGAGAGACTGTGCAGGTTATGCAGGAAAAATCCAGACTGAATACTTTGAAAATAAAAAATTCTGCAATTTATAGAAAAATAAAAAATCTGAATAAGAAGGGCCTTTCAAAGAACAGTGCTATTTTTCAAAAATGTATGTTCCAGGGGAACATTAATATTACGTTGTTCCTGCTAGAGCCAAACTTTACAAGTAGTCCTAATGCAGTGGATCAGAGATGATGGTGATGACCTTAGTAACAGCCATAGTAGTGGGGAAAACTTGATGATCAAACCAGGAGAATGGATAGGACAGCAGGCAAGAGAGAAGGGTGAATATGGAACAGATGTAGCAGGAAAAGATCAACATATTTAAAAAAAAAAAAGCAAAAAAACCCTGACTTTATAGACTCTAAGAGACTTTGTGAGAAACTAAAAGAGGTAATTGTTCACATTCCAAACATTTTGATATACAAACTACACAACCATTGCCCATGAATAGCTCAGCTGTTAACAATTTTTCCCTCCAAGAAAATAATCAGGCTTCATGCCAAGGAACTTTTCTCAAAGTGAATAATATTTTGAAAGCCTGTTCAAAACATAGCTGTGACATAATAAGTTTTTAAAGAGTGCAAGTGACTCTGAAGAGACCTGAGTCTGAAAGAAGACCCAGTTTATAACCCAGTTAGGAAGAAAGCACTTTCAGACTTTTACTCTAGTGGAATTCTCAGAGAGTCTCCCAGAAAAAGCCAGTCCTGCACGCACATCTGTTTCCAGTGTGATGCTGGTATGCAAACTATTGTCTATTGGAAGTGTGTTGTGGTAACGTTTGCCAGGGTTAAAGACTGGGTCAATTTGATCAAGAAGCTAAAATTAGCTTCTGTGTGTTTTCCTGAAAAGAAAAAAAAAATACTGTAAAGCTCTTTGTTTTCCTTCAGGTCTTGTTCTCAGATTTCTGTTCAGCTGTGTGAACTACCATAAAGCAGACGGTTCCAAAACCTACTTCTTTCTTACTTGTTCTTTTTAATTGATGCAATAACAGCAGCAGCCATTAGCTTCTGCAGAACTGAACAGTCTGATTCTGTATTTCATTCATCACAAGAGTTTAAAATTCAATGAGGCACTCAAAATCCCTACAGTAGTAAGACAGATGCAAGGAAAATGTTTTGGCTAGTGAAACTAAAATAAACAGAATAATTTTAGCTACTAACAGAATTGAGAAAACAAACTTTTACATTTCTGACAATGATAAAATTGCTCATGTTCCTGGAGATGTTTTAGCGCTTTGTCTTTTAGTTACATGCACTTTGATCTACACATCACTTGCATCTGCTGCACTACAGTCATATACACAGGAACATTTTTATGTCACAGAATCACAGAATTGTTTCGGTTAAAAGGAACCTCTGGAGATCATCCCATTCAGCCCCCCTACTAAGGCAGGGTGACCTAGAGCAGGTGACACAGGAACACATCCAGGTGGGTTTTGAGTGTCTCCCTGGGCAGCCTGTTCCGGTGCTCTGCCACCCTCAACATAAAGAAATTCTTCCTTGCGTTGAGGTGGAATTTCTTGTGGTTTAGTTTTTGGCAATTGCTCCTCATTCTGTTGCTGGACACCGTGAGTTTGGCACCATTCTCTTGGCACCTGCCTTTGAGGTATTTACATGTACTGATGAGATTCCCTCCCGGTCTTTCCTTCTCCAGACCAAACAGGCTCAGCTCCATGAGTCTCTCCTCATAGAAGAGATGCTTCAGGCCCCTCACCATCTTTGTGGCCTCTGACAGACCCTCTCCAGTAGTTCCTCGTCTTTCTTGTACTGAGGAACCTAGAACTGCACACAGTACTCTATTTTCATATGAAACACAACAATTAATTTATACTTAGAGTACTTAATTAAAGGAAACCTTTTAATATGGAAATATTTCCTAAATTAAACATCGGTAACACTGTATCTGTTAATGAAGGCCTTTAATTAAAAAATTTAAATTACTTAAAGGTAGAAAAATACTTTAAAAATTGCACCAAAACTGTACTTTTCATAGATCATTTGGTTCAGTTTTTACCAGCTTCAGAATAGCACACTGAGTTTGTGAAAAGGATCCTCCTTCTCCAGAAAGTTAAAAAAAAAAATCAAGGCAAAATAATACACACAAATTGTTCTTACACACACAAAGAGAGGTTCCTAAAATGCAGACAATAGAAATGTTCATTTTAGAGCATTAGAAAGACAAAGATGAAAGAATGAGAACACACAAAGGAATAAAAACAGCCTGGGGTTAAAAAAGATTAGCAAAGGTCCTGATCTTGTAAGTAATGTTACCTGAATACTTTGATAAGTATGAATAATTTCAAGAACTGGAGTGGGAACTACTTTACATGTGCAAATATTTCTAAGTTCAATGCATCAATGCTTAAAGTGTAACAGCAAACAGTTACTGCAAATACTTATTTATTGGTTGGAATTTCTGTGGTTTACAAGGCAAACTTTATTCTCTAGAATGTGCCCTATTAAAGCAATTGCTCTTTAAACTGGCTTTAAATACATCAGTATTAATGGCCACAGTCTTTTATTAAAGACCAACTAATTGTTTAACACATAAAAATGGTTTGATTCTCATAAGGCAATGTGCAACCATGTGTCTGTTTCTGAATAAGCAGTAATTTAAGAACTCATTTGCTAACTTAGGACTAAAATGGCAAAACAAAGTAAATGCTAGTCTAACATATTGTCAGTGTTCAACAGGCTACCTTGAATTTAGTGAGTATTATTCAAACAGCTCTAAAAGCAGGACCAAACAGAAGTTACACGAGGAGAAGAGAGGTCTTTTTAAATACTGTATGCTCATTAACAAGTCTTTGTGTTTGTTTATGCATTAGCTGCACACATTGGTGAACCTCAGTTGGCCCAAGTACAGACTTGTCCTCACATGCTCACAAAAATGTATATAAACTTTCCTTCAGACCTTCAAAATTTATAGGCAGTCTGTCTTTTAAAGACAGAGAAAGCTTAATAGGTAAGACGTTATCTGTTTTTTCTGTCTTTTCCTACCGTATATGCTCTGTTTCCCTAATTTTTTAATTTTTACTCTAATTTATGGATTCAAGTCTAGTGCACGGATGTGATGCACTATCTATGTTAGCTTCACCATCCTTGAAAAGAGAACTTTAAAAACCCCAAAACACATACTGAAGTTTTAAATCTACTCCAATAAACTGGCCTGAGAAAAGTTTTTCTAAGGACTCTACATCTGATATAGCAATTCTGCTAAATCTGTGCTAATCTTTCTGTGGTGAGCATTTTATGGTGTACCTCCCCTGTTTCTTAGATACAAGTTATGCTCTCCGGAGCTGATTGTGTAAAATCACAACGCTCCAAGTAAAATCAAAGGCCACTTGCTTAAGGGCTTGAAGCGTCTGGCTCTACATGAAACATCTTCCTGCACAGTTTTCCCATGGGCTCTCTGGGCCACAAATTCTAGCTGTGGGGTGCTGTTCCTTGGGGAACAGAAATGCAGGCAGCTTTTTCATTCCTGGGAATGTTCACCATCTCCCTAGTTTTGCTGAAAGTAAGCCTACAAAAGTTAATAGAGCCTGAGGAATTCTGCACTACAGAGAGTTCAGCTACATGCAAATGTCTATCCAGAAACAGAGCAACATCTTCCAATTTCCCCTTTCAAGATACATTTCAAGCAAGAGATTAACTGTCATTTCTATGCCTGGGTATGGTGTAGAAAAAAATCTAAAAAATATATTACGTGCAACATCAGTGATCTTTAGCACTTCTCTTAAGAACACGTCTTTATCAAAATTAAAACAGGGTATAGCACTGATGGAAAATGGGAAACCAAATGCAGTCTTTCATATTTGGGAATGAGTTTGTGTACATCAACAATGTACATCCCATTTTCCAGCACAGTCTCAGTTCATCTGCCTGCCTGCAATTGGGGTAAGGAAATCAAGGGACTTACATTTTTCTTCCATTGGTCTCATCAGTTCAGGAAATCTCAAGACCTTTACTGGTTTCTTTCAGGGACTGCAATCACACTCTGGCACAGGTACCAGAGACAGTTGTGAGCACTCCAAATGCTCCCTGATTGCTTGGAGGGCTCACCACATCCCTCAGCACAACCCAGGCGATCCATGGTTTATTTGCCTGGAGAAGTATGCTATACCAATGACTAATCATGATTTTTATAGAGATTTTCAGGACCAGATTTTCTTCTAGATGCCACAAGCAGTGTATTTAGAGTTTCAAGGCTAAATTACTATTCGCAATTGCCTTTTTTGTACCTACAAAACAGGGAACTAAGAAGAAACCTTGAAACTAGACCAAAACCTTTGCTGCTGCTTCCAACTATACTAGCTCACCTCAGAAAAATCTTATCTCTACATGCAGAATGTTTCAAGGCTAAATTACTATTCGCAATTGCCTTTTTTGTACCTACAGAACAGGGAAGTAAGAAGAAAACTTGAAACTAGACCAAAACCTTTGCTGCCGCTTCCAACTATACTAGCCCAACTATACTAGCTCGCCTCAGAAAATCTTATCTCTACATGCAGAACTTATCTAAACTTAAGTTAGTATTTTACATAACAAGGCATTCCCTCACGCTTTCTCCTGCATGTCTTTATACATTTGCCTCTTTTTCAGCTACTGAGGAATATGCAGCCATTATTTGCTTTGGATAAGATACCTTCTCATTGTGCATTTCTCTCTGTGTGCATTGCCCTGTAATTAAGGTAATTTGAAACAGCCACGTGCAAAGTAACAAGGGAAATCTCCCTCAGTCATGTCCTCATCCTATGGGCACAATTGTGTTCACATTATCCAGGCTGACTATTATGTAATTACAGAAATGTTCTTGTTCAAATGAAATTCAGTACTTTTTCTTAAAACAGGTTATTAAAAGAAAAACTTTTTAACTACAGTATTGGCTCTCACACATAAATACTCAAAGGAAGGAGAAGAAAAAAAAAGATTTCTAAATTAGATTTTTTCTATTTAGCCAAAGTAAAACACAGTGGAGCACCAAAGGGAAAGCTAATGTAAAACCTGCTAAACAACTCCTGTAACAGCATAATTTGATGAGCTTTTCAGGAAAAAAAACATTCTGGAAAAATATTATGTGCCCCCCAGCTGCCACTCCTCCAAAAATAAAGCCCCCCAAAGCCATTTCCCCCCCAAAAAAACCCAGAAGAGGGAAGAGGCTATTACTTTCTAAAGAAGAAGAGCTAACATTTTCTGTCTCCACAGCCACAATTACAGATTACCTATTTGCACAGTAAGGTGTGAGGGCCACACAAGGAAGGAAGTCTTCAGCTACTGAAGATCATTAGCAGCAGCCAGGGAGGCCACTGTCAGTGGCTTTGGACCAGTTTCTCTGCATACTCATACAAAGCATGGAAAATTATCAGCACCACTGGGCCTCTGCCCAGGTCATCCTACAGCTGAACACATGAAACGTTATGCCCTGAGAATGAATGCCCTGGAAGAAGCCCAGGGGTGATTTGAGCCCCTGCACACATTAATCACCCTGAATGTGGTCTCATGCTGGGATTCACAGCCAAGGCAGCCAGCAAGGTTGACTCCTTGGAGAAGGGGAGGCGTCAGAATAATATTAGAAGCATCAAATGTCCTCCCTTTCCCTGGTATGGAAAGCTCATCTAGGAGGTGTCAGGATAAAACATGAGAGCTGCAGTTGTACTTAGAGACATGAAGGAGTGATTCACTGTTTCATGGCACAAGTGGAGGAGGAGGCTGCAATAAAAACTTTTACAAGGTGAGATCTAAATCCTGAATGCAGCAGCTCAAGATTACAAAGCCTTTTTGTCTTTTCTCAGGAAAAAAATTACCAACCAACAACTGAGAGAGCTGAGTGTGTTGTAATTAAACTGTAAATTTCTTGAAATGAAAGCTCAAACTATGCTCCTGACACACCTGCTTTATGAAAGGTACTCACATGCATTTTTGTTGACTGTACTCTTTAAGAAGGAATCCAAAAGACACGAACAGGAAAAGTATGCTGCAAACTGCTGCCCATGAATAACCACCTTTTAATTATTAAGGAAGTTAACAAACAAGACGGAATCAAGCAAACATAGTAGTATTTTCTTCATGTCTCCTGGAAAAAAAAAAAGGGCCAATAACTGAACCCTTGGTAATTACAGAGTTCTGAGAAAGTGAAATAATTTAGATTTTATAAACAATAAAGTATAACTGTGGTGGTATACTAGCTCTTTACAAATATATGGTAATTGGCGCTTTTTTTAAAAGGTTCTAATAATGTTAAGATTTCCAATAGGATTACTCAAAATGTAATGGGTAAAAGCAGAAATACATCTGCCTGACAAGACCTGATGAGCCAATAATAACATTCATATTTCACATAAACATTCTATTCATTCAGCATTTCAGTCATTTAATGACAGCTAAAAATCATAGGAAATCATCACAAAATGACAAATTACACAATTAGAGCACTAAATTTTCCCAGAAAAACAGCAGAACCAGAGAAGGAAAAAAGTATTTTTTGTGACCTGAACATGTTCCCTTTTCCAGCAGCAAATTCAGGACTATTTCTTACTTCTGCTGTCCAAGCAATTCCAACGTCAAAAAATTCGGTCTTGTCCAAATCTAAAAAAATTTAGCATAAAGCCAGACCTAGCTCCCACTTAAAACCCAAAGCTAAAATGTGCTGAGACACCACTTTGACTTTAGTATAAGCAGGAATGTTTCATTGATGAGAGAATAGTGCTTTTAGAAGTAGTGAGGAGTAGAACTGAATCATACCATTCATCGAGCTGCAGAATAACTTTGGGTGCTCTGGAGTACTCAGTTAAAACAACAACACCAACAAAAACTCAAAAATAACTACCTCCACAAAAAAAAAAAAAAAAGAAAAAAAGAAAAAAAAAAGAAGCAGCTCATATTCAACATTTGTCACATGTGTGCAATGTTCTTCAAGATATGTGTATTATCTAGCATTGGCTTTAATAACATCTCACTCAGACAAAAAGAGTATCCTCTTTTACATGAGATGCTCCTACATCTGTTTTCCCTGCTCAAATAGTCTTCCAAGGACTTGGCTGCAAACAATTACATCAATTTTTTTCAGTAATCTCACAGAGATTCAGAAATATAATTCCATACTAAGTGCTGAAACAAAGTCTCTGAAAAATTCACAGACACTGCACACCTTACTTGGTGTGGACATTGGGAAGGATCACTTCTAGGCTTGTACTGTTCCTATGCCCTTTTCCCAAGCTTTCCTTATTGGCCTCTGACAGTGACAGGGTATGTTTAGCAAGATGAAATTCTGGTTTGATCCAGCATGGCAGTTCCTAATAATAGTTAATACACTGTTGAAAGTTCAGTATTTTCATACTAGCTACTCTCAAGATTTTCTTGCAATTCTCTGTGATGGGACATTTCTCTAATCCTTCTCACTACATCTGTAGACCAGCTGGAGTCTTAACCTGATACATGCCTGGTCTGATGTTGCTTTAGCATGTATATATAAACTGACTTGCACACAAAGCTTTTGCTGACTATTTGAGTTCATCTCTCTGTATTTCCCCTCTGGGTAGGAAAGCACTGTCACTTATGTCTGTCATTCTGCTGTCTTCATTCAAGCAAGCTTCCAGAAGAATGTTCTGGAAGCCAAATGACTTTCTTTGACTGCAATGAGTCTTGCTCCTACCTCCCAGCAGAAAACAAGCTCTCTCTTGGCTCCTTCTGTTTCCTTCCTGTTTCCACTTAACTTTTTTTAACATTCCAAACTTTTCAAGCTGTCACTTGCTGTGTTGCCAGGACCAAGAAGAGATGGCAGGACAAACAAAAGAAACCTTGCTGATGAGTAAATATTTATGGGCCCCAACTAAACTCCCAAAGAAAGAAAAAGCTGCTTTGGGTGATTTAGGACTGTCTTAAAGTCGAAAACCTGTTCCCAGCAACTAAAAAGACCCAGACATAGCTGACAGAGTTTTCATCCCACTTCTAAAAAGGAATTAAGCACCCTTGAACAGCAACGAGGAATGGAACACAGGGAAAGACTGAGACAGGAATTTTAACAAAATGGAGACAATTCAAAGAGAGACAGAAGTGGTATGGATCACAGGATTGACATCAATCATCAGGGAACAAGCGATTTTAAAATTGCTTAATTCTTTTTAAAATGCGACCAGGACAGAATTGCACTGAAACATTTTCACACTTCAAAGTCTCTCTTTGGGTGTGATTACTCTTTACTAACTTTATGGATTTTGTCCCTGAAGACCTTTAAAGGCCGGAGAACTGTCCTCAAATATATGTCTGACCTGAAAATGACAAAGAGTTTCAGAAGAGGTTCTTGGCCTCAAGAAGTCTGCAGCTGGAGTTTGGCAGCCATCAGAACATAACACATGCTACATCTGTTGAAGAAAGTTTTCAAATGAATAATGTAAAAATGGTAGTGTGTAAAAAAGGCAAAGCTAACACAATACTGATCATTTGACCCCTACATGATGACAGTATTATGTACTTTAATTTTATGAGCCATACAAATACTATTACATATTTTAGAACATGCTAAAAAATAAAATTACACTGTGATGGTGACAGTTTATTGTTTGCAGGTGCTCAGTGCTGGAGGGCCTGGCTTTCTGAATTAACAAGTGCCAGCACAGGCAGACACAGACAGCTGTCAGTCATTTTGCCTAAACTAGATAATGCAACTAATGATAAAACTGAGATGATGCAAGTAATATGACACAACAACCAGAACTGAAAAGTACAGGTGTACTCTAGAAAGTAGATCACAGAAATACAAAACTCGAGGAAAAGTCTTAAAAAAAAAAAGGGTTTTGGCTACCCTTGAGAAAATGTAGTGACAGGAAACACAACCGCTCTGCCTGGTATTGTCCACATTCCCATGCAAGGTTACAGTCAGAAATTATTAGGCAAGTGGCAGGTATGGGCTAGTTTGTCATAGACTTGAAAGGTGTGATAGTCTCACAGCTGGCAGGAGTATTTCCATGAAGCATGAAGAAGACAGGCTGTTCTCCACAATTCACTAATGTGAAGTTCACCCTTGCAACAATATTTCCTGTGAGCAACAGAATTAATGATGCCTGTCTTCTCACAGATTTATAATTTTTAATGTCCTTCACCATCTCAGCTGTTTGATTCCTCCCTCCTCCAAAAGGTCCTGTTCTTCTCATTGTCACTATAGTGGCTGTCCAGGCAAGGACAGCCTCTGCTAGATCCAGGGGAGAGCACAGGCGTGTGCCATCTGACTGAGCAACTCCTGTTAAACAGAAGGGACAGCACCTAACTTGTACTCACCATTCCCTCAGTGGGGGCAAAAATTTCAGTCCCCCTTCCTTCCCTGGCCACTGAATTTCAGACTTGCAGAAAATTCATTTTCTGTGAGACTCTCATTTGAAATTGTCTAGCAAGTTCAAAAGCCCCCAGGGAGAGGGAAGGCACAGAAAAAAAGAGTGTGATTGCCTAAGCCTTGTTTCCTTAGGAAACCAGCCTAAATGCACATTCAAATGAGAAACACCAACTACAGGCTTCCTCTGGCCTGGTCCCTTAAAGCAAACATGAATACTTGCATGGAAACAGAGGAGAGTATAAAGAAGGTAATTTCCAGGGAAGGTTATCCCCTTAAGACACCACTACTGTTCTTGGCCTCTTTGGCTAACAGCAGCATCAACACATGCTGCAAACAGGTCTTGCTTAGAGCATGTTTAAAATTAGACAACTCTAAACACACTCAAAAGAGCTGTAAGGCTAACTGGCAGATCTGGGTGAGAAATCACTGTCTTGTTACTAATAACCTTTCTGCAATGCTAAAACTTTTCCACCTTACACCTGCATGAACACAAACCTTTTGAAGTTGAGAGAAGGAAGGCAAACCAAAACAGCATGCCCTGAACCGATTTATCCAGAACCACACGGTGTTCAATACTTAGAGAGTCTGTAAATAAATCCCTAGTTCACTGAAAACACATCAGGGATTTGAAGCCTAGCCCTTCTGATGTGTTGTTTAAACTCCTTGGGGATTATTTTCTGGCTGTACCCATGCATCGTTTTTGTTGGAGTTATGACACCTTTGCATAAATATTTTCCAATTTTTTTGGACCGAAGAGCATGCAGCACTACAGCTCATGGACCAGACATTTCAGGTGGCATGTGGAAGGCCAGCTAATTACCTGCGAAGTTATTCCTATAGAATAAATCTGTGAATAGACCTGTAAATACCCAATTTAGAATGTTCAGTAATATGGTAAAATGTACTGCTGTAATGTGAGATTGAATATGTGGATCATTGGTCTGTAAAAACCAGTACTGGTAGAGGTAATGAAGATTTGAACCTATTTTTCTGTCTGCCATCGGAATTTGCATATTCCTGCAAATGTTTGATTGAAACAAACCAACATTTTTTTCTATGATAGCATATTTTATCAGAAAAATCCTGAACTCATCTAGTAATATGAAACTGTAATAAAAACCAATGCCTTCTCACCCCAGGGAATAAGGGTAACACCTCTCCAGCATTCCCATGCTCCTTGTGGCACTGTTAGAGGAGAAGTCTAAGGTGTAATTTGATTCCTCCTGGACTGAATGCTGTTCTAGTAGCAGATTACTCTGCTGGCTCCAAATTTAAATGCCTATTTAAATAAATTAGAGACATTTTAAATAAACATTAGAAGTTAAAGATTAATCACATCAGTTTATCAGGTAATGAACAAGACTGTGTCCAATTTTTGCTTTAACAGGAATGCACCCAACAGATACACACAGAAACCAGAAACAGATTTGCCATTAAACACCCTCCCTGAACCAACCAAAGTAATTATCTTCTTTCACTGACATGAAATGAAGGGAGAAGGGATGATTCGAGGTGGGGCCAGGGAAAGCGGAGTTATTAAAGTCCTTGTATAAATGCATGTTTTTTACACTGAACATTTTAATTTAATTGCTTTTTCTCCCAAAAATTTCTAATGACTCTACCTGTAAACCCTGCCATTTCCACCACAGTCATGCTTTAATTCAGAATGGAAGACACCAAAATTACATAAATCTCCAATACAAAGTAACATTTTGTGTACAAAGTAAGAGCTGTCATGAAAAAGGTAATGAAGAAGAATAGCTTGTACAGAGGGCTCTAATGCTATCCAGCTGCTGCTATATGGCACTCACTGATAAGACTTTGTTTTAACTTTACAATAGAGAAAGTTTGGGAAAGGCTAAAATCAAAAGACAGGAAGTAAAACTCTTTATACTTCATGTGTTACATTTCCTCTTAAGTAGCATTTATTTTCTTACATAATTTAGTTTTCCACAAAGAACATGTATTTGTGCCTCTTTTTTTAATAATAAAAAGGGAAGAAGTGTTTCAAGTGGTGCATTTTAGATACAGGTTTTTAGGCAGCAATCTTATTTTTCTTGGGACCTCTAAAGGAAAGGATTGTCTAAGAATGGAGTAACACAAAAACCTCATCACAGTTATGCTTTGGGGATATTCTCATCATAACAACACAGTGGCGCTGCTACCATCCTGTATCTTCCATTAAAATTTTAAAAAAAATTCTAAATTAAAGAATGCCAGGAATTGGTTAGTAAACTGCTATTATTATGTTTCTTTCTTTTTGCTGTTTAGGCAACAACCACTGGGAACATCTTGATGGCAGACATTTTACCAATAACTGTGTTGATGACTACATTCATAAACCAAATTTTTCCACAGAACCATAGAAGTAATTTTTAAAACTATGTATGACAAATAAGCACAGATGTTAAACACTGATAAGAAGGATTTTCAGTTTTACAGAGGAAATACTTTAATGTTAAGGTGCAAAGGCAGTAATGTGCTGCCTGCCCACCAAAAAAAAAAAGGATGACCTTGATTAGAATCAGTCTAGAAACAAAAGTGAAACTGACTAAATTATTTTTGTTTCCTAGAGGGGAAAACCATGAAAAACTGCAAAAAAATGCCCCTAGAGAGAACTTGCAGTGTTAGTATTTCAGTGGCTATATCATGAATATTTAGCACATTTAAATATGTCTAAAATTAATCATCTCTGCAAACTGCTTACCCCATGTAGCAATGATAAATACCTTCCCCCAGTTTTGTTAAATAATTAATGCTCCTACAAGAGAAGCCAGAAGAGGCAGATGCCTATCCTATGCAAAAATGACACAAGCTGACTGTGATTGCCAGAGAGCAATGAGAAGCTCCCTTATTTCCTTGCAGAGCATATGCAGTATGCCATTAATGTTAAATACATAGGCTGAAGAAGTGCAAAGCCTCAAGGAGCAGAGCAACTACACTCCAAGACATTTAGCATGCAAGCCCCTTCACACAGCACAGCCATTTACTGGTAAGCCAAGCTAACCTGTTGATATCACCCTTTAAAGCACTTTTATAAACCATGGTGACACTAAAGACGTATTTCCAAATACTCAAGCCGACATCAATAATCTCTGAATCAAGTAGTACTAGCATCTCCCTGGGGAGGAGTGAGAAAAATGCTATTGTAGAGATTCTTAATGGCAAACCTCTGCTAGCAATTACTTCAAGAGACAATGAGTATTTGGCAAAAAAAAAAAAAAAAGCCAAGGCAGCTTTGTTGGGGCAGACTAATGATGTAGGAGCCAAAGAGTTAAAGCGAAGCTGCAAAGTTGCGCAGAGCGCTGAAACCTTCCTGTTGGGAGTTCCTTTCAGAAGGACTGGGAAAGGAACAGTATTAATAGCTATTGCTGGGCTGCACTTTCCCACAAGTCTGGACAGGATCTCCACAGCAGCTTTTGCCTTTCTGAAAGGAAGACCTGAAATGACTGCAGACATTGGAAACCTCTGGGCCTCACGTGAAGGAAACAGGAGGACCTGAAAGACAAACCAAGGGCTGTGCCAGGCATTATGACTGCCCACAGCTGAATGGCCACAGAGGAGAAAAAGGCAAGGGGGAGGGGGTGAGCAGAGAGAGAAACAGCGAGGAAGAGGAAGAGAAGAAGGCAACAAGTGAGCAACAGCAGTGCAGATGTCAGCGACGGGTAGCCGTGACTTGGAGACCACTCAAACAAACCCACTTGTCCCCTGAGGAACCTGGAGAAACTTTCTGTCCCAGCAGGAAGCTTACTGGTACAGGAAAGTATTAAAAAATCCAAGAACCCTCAAACCAAACAAAATTCCCCTAAATAAATAAAAAAATTGCTCAAGTTTGTTACACATCACCTCATTTTGCACAGCTGAGTCAAGGTTGTTCTCAAAGAGTTTTAGTTCTGTGAGGCAAGTAAATGCAAACTGTGTCCTTTTTATTACCACATGTAGGAGGATTCTGACAAGAACTATAGACACCTGCAAGCACACAGAGATTTATTTAAATTTCTTCATGGTGACAGTAAGTTTCTTTGTCTTCATTGCCACTTACATGATTACCACTCAGGTAAATTAATCAAAGTTGGAGCTGCAGATCTGCAATGCAGCACAAGTTACCAGGAGGAACTGCAGTGTCAAACACCAACACGTCCTACTCAGGTACAAGCAGTCAAAATTTCAAGTCACACCCCAGTCTCTGCCATTGTTGGTCACCTTGGGTATGAAGAACTATACTTGTACTGTTGAAAAGAGTTGGGAGCTTTTTCAACACTAGATGCAGATATCTTTGGTTAGCTTTTTATTCATGAAAATTACTTATGATTACATAAATTTGACCCAGTTTGCATTCCTCCTCTCAGACTTGAAGTCCTATTAGTCATACTTGTGAAAAATTATGCTTCTTGTACCCAAATATACCATTCTCTGTATGATTACATGATTACAAGAAACCCTTGGTGATGCAAAATTCCAAATGTACTGGGGTCACAGTGAGAGCAGGCAGGAGCAGAGAATTTGCTCTTACAAGCTTCTCAAAATAATGAGACCATTTGATCAAACATTTTTAAAGGTCTGTGCTCAGTTCCAATATTAAATAATGTCCCCACATCTGCTGTCAAATCTGGCAAATGGATCTTTTCTCTAGCCAGAGCTTATGCTAAACATCTCCTTCTGCACCTCCTTCTTCTGAGAAACATAAAAACTACTGAGTCCTTTTTAAAAGAAATTGATGTCTAGGTTAGGTGATCACCTGAAGCACAACATAGGAGATTTTGCAATTAATAAATGCTGCAACAGGTCTGTCCATCTCTTTCAAGTATGCAAAACCATGTTAATTATCAACCATGGTTTTAAGTGTATCTTAAAAATTTTGGCTAAAGTGTTCCATTAAAGTAAGACCTTAGCAGACCACCAAGGAGAGCTCAATTAATTTTACCACTGAATAATCCTCTCATCAGACAGGGTTATTCAGTGGTAAAAGCCATCTTCGGAAGGGGAGCAGGGAAAGAAAGGAGTTTGTCACAATCATTAAATGCAGACATATTTGTCCACGTTGGTTTCTAAAAGTAACAACTCAGAAAATTACAAAGCCACTTTTCTATTACAACTTTAAATGTTTCTTACATTCAACTTCAGGAAAGAGTTGAGGACGTTGTACCATGATCACCTTCACTTTTGAGATTTGAACAGGAATAGCCTAAGGATGTTTATTTTAAACAGCAAAATGCTGAGTGAAATAAAATGAAGCTACCGTAATGATTGGGGGGACTTCTTTTCCTCTTTGACAGAAGATACAGTCTTGCTTGATATTGTGATGTCTATGAGTAAGCAATCATTCTACCTATTACTATTATGTTAACAACTGCAAACCACCTACAATTACTAGCATGATCCCTAACCTCTGAGAGGTGGTAATCCAGTATTGGTTGTTAGCTGTCAAATTTATTTCCCTTTGGTGAATTATACCCTGGATTTAATTACCAGTCATTCTTGATACTTTATGGAGTTGAGCTCAAGTACTGTGGCTCTGACATTTAACCCATGACCCTTAAATATTTACCAGCTTTACTGGTTGTGTACAATTATCCCTTCAAGTATATCTCAGATCCATCATTCTGCCCTTGACTTTCTACTCCAGTCACTCTAAATCAGATACATCTTCTTCCTTCCAATGAAAGGGGAATGCTAGGTTTCCACTCTAAAACATGAAAAAAATAAAAGAAACATTAAAAGATACATTTGTAAGGAATTGTGTAGTGTTGCCAGCATCTGCTAACTGCACTTCTACTGTGCTAGAGGATGCCTTGCATCAGAGGGACAATAAACTTCGCTCAGTGCAATGTTTATTAACAGAAGCATCAAACAAGATTTCTGTTACTGATTATGAGCTCAGTGCTCCTCTCCGGTAACAGGAGTGGAGTGCAGGGTGAAAAACAACAATTCTCTGACATGCTTAAATGATGACACTGAGCCCACACACGCTTTTCCATGAGGTCATGTTCCCATGGGTGAGAAGATGACAGTACCAGGGAGTAGCCGTACTTCAAACAACACAAATAACTTCTGAGAGTTAATGTTCTCCAAGTTGTAAAAAACTCTCCAGATGCTCTGCTTCTCTAGAAGAAGCAGCTGATGGCCCTAAAAGAGCCATCAGTGCAGGAGGGAAAGGGTAACATTCATCCTCCCAGAGGCAAAATCTATCTGCAAGGCCTCCAGGTCTGGAAGCAGAGTTTGGAGCAGATACCCAGGGCCTTTCCATGGCCATTACAGCTTCCCAGTTCTGTGCAGAGCTGGAGAGAGAATTCAGATGAATAAAATCTTGTGCAATGGCCTGGGTATGTTTTGCCTTCCTCAAAAGGCTATTGAGAGCTAGTACAAGATGATTTTAGCTGATAGGGATAGCAGGTTACTAGATAATCTAAAAAATTCCATTATTAGCAGCCAGCCTAGTTTAAGATACACAAACTTTCCACTGCCAGTGTTGCTATAGACAAATTTAAATGTGAAAAGCCCGGCAAAAAGCACAAAAAACACTGGTTAGCTACAATCATTTTTAAAGAGCAACATGTGACAGTGTTTGCACATGTATATGTACATACTCAGAAGCCTGAAAATATTTACAATTACCCTTGATTTCACTCAGCATGAGTTGTCACCTCTAGGGGAATGCTCCCATGGCACAGCACTGAGCATATATGCAAGTCTTTGTAGTGGCAGAGCCACTGACACACATAAGGGGATTTATAAGTCATGTTCAGCTTAGGAATATTCCTCTAACACAGTTAATCAGCAACCTGGCTCACAAGTGTGTAACCTAACCACACTGCTTCTCCTCCAAAATCCAAGCCACTGCACAAAACACATATTAAGAAGTTTTCAAGTTAATTATTTATTTGTGCATAGTTATCTTGCTTCCAGAAGTGTTTAATTTAGAGGTAATTTGCACTCTATATAATGTATTGCAAATGAGCATGGTAGTCTAGCTGCCTTTAAAAGTTGCATATTCCTATGCATTACCTATGGAAAAAAAAAAAGCATTCTAAAATAGTTTTTCTTCTCTTACAAATAAATATATAAAGCTTACTTCTAAAGGCAAATGAAATGCCTCATGACCCTCAAACAGACATACCTACCAGACATACATACTTACCTCACATGCAAAAGAAAACAAAAATGATTATTCAACAGCACTGGAATATTCCAGAGGATTCAAGCTCAGATATTCTCTGTTGAGAGTGACTATTCATTCTTTCCTTCAGCTATTTCTAAAAACCACAATGAAGTTTAAAAAACAGTAGAGCAAGATGTCTCTTATCCTACTCAATTAGTATAATTTCCCTTCTTAATATATGGCATCAAGGAATTCCAGTGTATTTGAAAACGTGGTTTCAGAGATGCAGAACACAAATATTAGGACTCTGATAAAAGGTATCTTGTGTGTGTACTTTTTCAGAAGTAATTTAAAGAATTGTTCAGGAATCTGTTCATGAATACAATATTTTGAGAAGTAGGAAACAACATGCTGGTATCACAGACATAGCTATGGAACTGCAAATATTTATAGGCTCAAGTCTTTCTGTTGAATCAGACTTCCTGCAAATGCTCATGTAAGCCCCACTCCCAGAGCAAGAAGTCATAGGATGGAGACTCAGACAAAGGCATGAAAATGCTAGGAAAAAAATATTGTATTTCATTTTCCCAAGGAATTCTTTTCATTCATTTCAATGATAGTTGTTCCAATGAGATCAGCAGAAAAAACCCAGATCCTTCTAGAGTAGTGCAGCATGACTCAAGGAAATCTGCCTACTCACTCCATCTACAGAATAAGTGCCCTGTAAGACAAGGGTCATTAAAATTACCATTGCACTGTGCGCTTCCCAACTTCAGAAAATATACACAACTTCGGGTTCAATTCACACAATTATCATTATATGAGCATTCACCATATGAATGATGCTTCAGATCTCTTGGTAAAACTAAAATAAAAACCCAAATAAGAAACCCCACATTTATTTCTTCTAGACTTCTCTGATTTTAACAAAAAATACAGCTTTCTCTTGAGATAAAAACAAACAAACAAACCCCCAAAGTCCCAAACAAATGAACAAACACACACACAAAAAAAAAACAAACCAAAAAAACTCTCAATTTGTACAGTGTGTGTCAATCCAATGATTTTTTATTAGCATGAGTAATAAAGCACTTAACAATGGCCAAAAAAAAAAAAAAAAAAAAAAGGCAATTCAGTCCTTATTACCAGCATCTAAACTTATAAGTGGGAAATGATATCTATGAGATTATTAACTGTGCCAGAGAGGAGAAGTAAGAAGTATACCAAAGTAAATATATCACAGTTCTATACCTAAACTGAGCATGTTAATAACCAAGATGACTAATGAATCTGGTATAGAACTGCCTTTTTAAAGGCACAGCACTATGAGAAGCTGAATCTTAAAATATCTGACACAATTTTAAGAAAGAAGCCACATCCAACTTACATAATGATCAGAGAATTATAGAATAATTATAGAATAATCGTAATGCCCCTCTGGACACATTTAATTCCAACTGATCTAGTCATATTTTCTATACAGTCTTTTTCACTACTTCCTCCTTGCTTCTGGTTTCTGTCTGTTCTCTTGAAAACACTCACTACATGAATCCTCTGCCTGGCATTTCACACTTTGCGGGATAATTTATAATGGGTTTTATGTCTTTCTGGAAGTCCAAGAGATTCCCCAACTGCAAGAACCCAGCTTCTGACAATGTATGCTGTTTTTTTCCTGCAGTTTATGAATTCTGTATACAAATTTATTTATGGAGCCACTCGTATTCAAAAACACGTTCCAATGCTTCCTCCCTGCTCCCCTCTCCTCCCCCCCACCCAATGTGGACACAGTCTAATTTATTACAGTAGAAGAATGAATTATTGGCAACCATCTTACGCAAGGATAGCTCCCAGAATATATGACTTTCCTTTGCCAAGATTGTAGTGACTCTCAACATGCTACAGCACAGACATTACTGAGGTAACATAGGTGTTCATGCAATAATCTCCACCCCATTATTCTTCTGCATCAGACTTCGGCAGCAATTTGATAATTTATAAAGCATTTGAAGTGCCTAATTGACCCACTGCTGAAAGCACACACAAAAGCAGGCTCCTTACCAAAGGCAGCAAAAATTGTTATCAAGTTTGGTTTGCTTTGCCTTACCCTTGCCTAAAAGACAGGTAAAATTCACTGGTTCTGCAAAGTGTTTTGCATTTCTACAGTAAGAGAGTGCATTAATAGATGGAACATAAATAATTCTCCAGGATATGGCAGAAAGGATTAAAGAGTTAAAATATAAAGTCCATAAATTCCTGATGTTCCATCATGTCCTTAAGTCCCCATATCTATATTTGTGTGTTCAAACTTTAATTATAGAAATGTAAACCATATCATGTTTTCCCCTTTACAGCTGGAAGAAATTCTTGCCTGAGAGCAAAAAGTAAACATTATAGCACGGCTTGAGTCTGGATAGTACACAGAGCAATAGCTTTGCAACTGAACAGCATCCATGTTCATTTCAGTGATATATTAATTAATCCTTCTGACATCTAAATGAATTACTTCATGGAGATCAAAAGCATGAAAGAGAGCATAGGGTCTCCAACAGAGATAACGCTTTGAATAGCAATTCATTCTAATGTTAAAGAGATTGGCAACTGAGAAGCTCTTAACTCTTACATATCTTAAAGATGAGGCCAGGTCTGAAGCAATCAGGACCTACACAGCGTCTGGAGTGGCACAGGGATGCCAAGAGAAACACACAGATCTACTCACCTTCATTAAGAATAAGAGCATTAATGGCAAACTAAGATCTGCAAACCTGGTGAAAACATGCAGCTGTGTTGCAAAAACTACAGAACTGATTAACTTGGAGACAGAAGCAACCTCTCATTCCTGGGTTACAAAAACCAATGCACACCTAATCCTTCTCCACCTCCGCTCTGACCTGATCCATAAGGAAAAATCCTATCCTATCTTTTGTAGGTACATCTGAATCCCTCAGCTATTGCCTATACCGCTTAATTGGTTCATCAGTTCTAAAACACCATTTGTTCTTTGCTGATCACCTGTGCTACAAAATCAGAGTAGAGGCTGTGCTTCTCTGTATGTCCTTTCTCTTTTCTTCTTTAATAGGAACATTGTAGGATACTGAGATAATCTCTGGAGTGGTCTAAACAAGACTTTAACCAGAGTAGTCTTAAGGATGAAAAATTTACAAAAAAATGAAGCAAAAGAACAGATAAGATTATGTGAGAAACCTGTCTGTGTAGATATAAAGAACAGAGAAACCATGAGCAATGAAAGCCTATTTGTCTTCAACCAACATAATCCAGTTTGCTTTCTGCCAACTTTCAGTGCAACCTATGCTGCTGTAGGATCCTGCAGAGGAAGCACAGATATAAAAATAATTTCAGCCCTGCGTTAATTAGCATTGATTGAGAAACTAAGAAGGGGAGAAAGTGTACACAGCTGTCAAAGAGCTCAGACTGTCTTGTGATCATCATCAGTACAGATACTGTATATTAGCCAACAAAGCTGAATCATAGGATGGCTTGGGTTGGAAGGGACCTTAAAGACACTGCAGTTTCAAAAAACATATTTCTCCCTGTTTAGCCTCCAAAGTTGCTTGATGTATGAAAACTACAAAAGCTCTGGGGGCACCATCTAGAACCCCACCTTCTAATGAGGAGTTTTACAAACTTCCACTGGTATCTGGAACACCTAACTGCAGCTTGGAAGAGGTTATGCAGAGTACAGGTGTGGAGTTCAACATTGCATCCTAAATGCAATACATTACAACACCATTCAGCTTTTCACCATGAAGGTATTTCTGCTATCTTGATGTTTCCATCCTCTTCTGTTCTCCACACTGCAAATGACTCCAGAGTTTCAGACACCAGACAGCTGTCCTACCCATTCTGTGATTCCCCAAAACAATGTCAGTCAACACTCACAAGTACAGCACAGAAAAATAGTTTTTGCAATTGATGCTGCTGTTACATTCTGATTATTCTATAATTCATTGCAAAATCTGTTGTCCCAAAAACATCATAAGGAAATACCCAAAGAATTCTTGCATCTTCCAGCATATCCTTATCTGCCAAACAGAGCAGTAATTATTTTCCGGTCTTATTGAATTCAGTTTTCTAAATGACCATTAAAAGGCTCAGATGCCACAGAATCTGCCTGAAATGACAGATTATTACAAGGTCACTAAACAGCTCGTCGTGAACTTCCTGATATTTTATAAACTAGGCTGCCTTCACATATTGTGACACATGAAGGATTGCAAAACTTCTTGCAACAAAGAACGTTTCAAGGCCTTTTGTCTTTAATACTAGAAGTGCTTAGAGTAAGACAGAGTTCTCTGAAAAAATATGAGGTTTAGTTTTTCACAATGACGAAGGTAAATCTTAAAGAGTTTTTGTTCTTACTGAAAAGCCTTTCAGTATAATGTGGAGCTAACTAGAATCTCCTGTAAGTGATCCCTGGATGAAGACATAACATATAATGCATTTCTTCTTAACCTTTACACCCTCTGCTCCATGCTTGCAAAATCCTTCCAAACTAAATCAGGGAAATGACAGAAAATGCGCTTTCATGCATTCTTGATTGTACCATGATTGAAGACTTTCTGTCAAAAATCAGTATGTACAGTGGTAAGGATATTTCTGCATTAAAAGCATTTTCCATTTTAAACAAAGAACAAACCACTCTCAAGTGGAAAAGTCCTGTCTTTGTGTCATATTGTCAGTTAATAATGGCTTAAAATGCTATGACTCACTAAAAAGTTATGCTTTTTCATTTTTGGTACTACCCCCTCACCAAATCTGGATCATGATGTTTTCTGTCTTTAGCATAGATAACAAGTTCCTGGCATGCTGAAATGCCCTTTTAAAAATGTCCTTCTGTCACCATAAAAATAATTTTTTAAAAATTAAAAACTATACCTATGTGTTAATACTTTCATCTTGGTCGCTTTTCAATTAATTTACAATACTGTTCTGTTTATCAGTGTTGGAGATGAGCCAAGCCCTCTGTGCATCTGATGAGCCTCACAATAACCCTGAATGCACCTGTTAATTTTGCCTCTGGGTAAACAGTTGAAAACTCCTCAGCTATTTCCTCAAGTTGGGTGGAAACAAAGAAACATGAAATTTAAAAAAAAAGAGAAAGGGCTAGATTAGGGAATTGGAGATGCATTAATTTAAGAAAGGAACAGGGTCAAACTAGGGGCTAGGAGGCTAATAAGCACAGAGCACACAGCAAGAAAGCTCACAGCAGGGTAAGAGTTCACTTAATTTATTCAAGCGATCTATTCCAGACGCCGTAAATGATACATTATTGGATCCAGACCTGCAACCGCTTACTAAGACCAACCTCACTTAAGTGTCATTACCCTCCCCTTTAGAAATATTGCTATTACCCAAACCTGTTCACAGTGAGGGCTTTACTCAGCTGGCAATCCACTAACTTTTGTTCTTTATGATGCTCCCCCTAACTCCCCCTCTCTGCTGTGGGAATTAGGCATAACAACCACCATGCTAACCGCAGAACACCCAAGTTGATACAACTCTATGAGATTTTTAGTACTTTATTATGCCGCAAACCAATCCTATGGATAGCAGACTATAAACAACAGCAAATGCTATATCAAGCAAGCAGTAAGTGGTTAAGGACTTAGAGGTTTACTAGGGGGTTTCAATCAATCAAAGTCTCCTTCGTACAAATTAGAGAAAGCTGAAAAAGAAATCGGAGAAACACTTATCATGGAACATTTTAAAGGAACTTAAATTTTATGTCTTTTTCTTTGAACAAAAGAAACAAAGGGCTGATGGTTTTACTGTAAAAGATTGGCTTTTTTTTCTCCCCTGCTGAATTATGATTAATGTGTTTACTAAGCAAGAACAAAAAGGAGCCTTTTTATGATGGCAAACTTTCCAGTAGCTGGCTATTGATATCCTTAAGAATATAATTTAATCCAGTGATCAGGTTACACAAGATTTCAGAACACATTAAAACTGCACTGTACAGACAGAAAGTGTGGGGACTGTGAAGCACATGGAAAGCATAAACCTTTGCTTAGTGGGGACTTTCTTCAGTCCTCGGAAATTGGGCAAGGTCACACACTCAAGACTACTTTTAACCACCTGTCTTCCCATCCCAAAGACAAAACCCACTCTTCTGGGTATGCTGGCAGGGGATCTAAGATGAAATGGACCACAAGCCCCTGCAGCTCTTGCTCTGTGCTTGGGCAGTCTCTGAAGTTGGACAGGACTTGACAAAGAGACAATCACAGCCCACCCCTGCTTCATGGAGAGACAACATGGCGCATAAAGGGCTGCATTTATAGATGACACCACACGTTTGCCTGCTCTTGCTTCTGTACTGAACGGCACAGATTTCACAGTGAGGTAAAGTCCCTCTGTTAGACACCTGCCTTAACTTGCACTTTCCACACGGCGTGGCCAATAATGTTCTCATGCTGAAAGAGAAGGAAAGTCTAATCTGTCACAGAAAAGGTAACTGCTACAAAACTTAAAGGTTCCTCCTGCCTTCTCCAGGCTAAAACTTAGCCCTTCCCCGGGCTAAGTAACACTTAGCTTGACACCAAACACAGAACAGCTGGAATAGTGGGGAGCTACTAAAGGTTTTGTTTGTTAAAAAGTTAATTGAGTGAAACTCATATATTCAGCCATTTGCTTCCCATGTTTGTTAATTTCCCACACTTAATAGCTTTTGCAAGGTCCTTTGCATTTCTCACTGGGAGCAGTCAGTTCTTTATCTCTGGAAATTAGCACCTCTGGAAAGAAAACAAAAGTAACAGGCAGCTCGACAGAAGCCTTTAGCACGGGAGTGTTGCGTATCTTTCAGATTTGGTATCCATTTGCAGAACTGATTGCAAGGCCATTACGGTGTCAGCTACTACGATATTTTATCTGCAGCAGAAGACCAAGGGCTCTTCATAATGCTTTAAAGAAGACGGCCTAGCTCTGGGATTTTAGGCTGGGACACTCTAGAAAAGATAATTCCCGAAGCAGGATTTTTATCTGTAAAAGTCAGAAACAACTAGCCCTAGGACTTTGCTTTACACACCTCTAGGAGACAGCATTTATGATGGGAGTCCTGGTGGCAATTTGCATTCCAAGCAGATCTATCCAAATTTATTAAAGTCAAAGAATTTCCATTACAAGCTTTTAAAAGGCCTTTGTAAAAGTCCCAATAACATTGAGAACTGACATTTCTAGATTTTTTTTTTGTTTAATTGTTAGTTTTCATCTCTTAGCATTCAGATTTTCAGTATTTTCCTGGAAACTCAAGGGCTGCAAAACAAAAAAGCTGAGTAAGATCTTGAAATAATCACTGAGCTCCATGAGCTGAGGCTTAAAGAAAACACTAGATATTGCAAGACCCACATTAAAATCATGAGAGCTGGAAACGCTGTGTGAGGCTTTGGTTTCTCTTTATATAAAGTACTGAGAAAAACCAGCGCGTAAAAAAAGGTGATTAGATCCACCCGTCAGATTTATAAATGTAAGGGGGCTTAAAATAACCAAAATATATTACATTGATAAAGAGTATTTGCTTTATCCAATATATCTACAATGCGAAAAAAAAAAATAGGGTATCATATACATGGATCTAAAACTAAAGCCATTCATTTAAAATTCCCCCAAGTTTGTATGACTCACATAAGGGGAATTTTTAATTTTAAATTATTTTCCCCTTCTGATATCAGTGCCAACTCTCCCCGACCCCTTAACACAATTAGCAGCAGACAATGCCACCACTGTTTCCAGGGCAAGGACATGAGCTAGGAACAAGTAATATAACAAAGCTGTTTGTGGCTCTACAGTTAAAGGTTATGTCAGCATTTTCATGATAGAAACCCTGTTCCAGAGGCCACTAACTCTTCTGGAAAACTCACTCCACTCAGAAACCTGTCGCAGAGGGTTCCTGCCATGAGATACATTCTTTCATGTGCATGTATATCTGTGTGTGTGTATATATATATATATATATATATATATATATATATATATTTATGTATGTATGTCATGTGTAGCTACACAGAGACCATATTTGTGATTGCAGGATGCTCTTAGCTTCAAGCGTAATTCTCTTTCCTCTCTTTTAACATTCAGACACTCAGTTTGAATGGAAAATCGTAAGGTACATGTCCAGGACTAGGACAGTTCATGCCAATGTGACCTTACTTGATCAAAGAATTCATACTATCTACCTCTGCTTTTTGACTCCTATGATGTGGCTTTTTAAAATGCAAAATTTATGGAACTTATCGAAATTTGCAAACAGGGCTATGGAGATGAGCCAACACTACATGAAATTCTTGACACTGAAATCCTGGCTTAGTATCCTTATCAATGACCTGGAGGAAGAGATGGAGTGCTCTCTCAGAAAATTTGGAGATGACACCAGCCTGGAGGAATAAGTTGATACTTTTCTTGCCATTCGTAGGTATCTTGACAAGAAGGAGGAGCAGGCCAAGAAGAACCTTGTAAAATTCAAGTAGATCAGATGCAAATGGAACAGATTAATTGGCTGTTGAAATACAGCACGGCTACGTAGAAGCCCTGCTGAAACAGACCCCATGTCCTTGTGGCCAGTAGTTGAACATGAGCCAGCTCTGTGCTCTGCCAGTACTGGAGGCTAACAGTATCCAGGGCCATATCAAAAGTCCTATAGCCAGTAGATCAAAGGAAGCGATAATTCCCCTTTACTTAGCACTTGTTATATTGCATCTGGAATGCTATGTCCAGTTTTGGGCCCAATAGAGCAAGAAAAATGTTGAAAAACTGGTGTGAGTCCAATGAAGGACTGCCAAGATGGTCAGCTGGAGCAGGGGAAAAATTTTGTGATGAGGTGATACAAGCAGTAGAACAGGTTAAAGAGGGAGATTTCACAATCTCTGTACTTGAGGCTTTTAAGACCCATTCTAAATTAAGTCCTCAGTGACTGGAGTTAAGTCAGTGTTGGCCCTGCCCTGAGCTGGATTGGATTAAGGACTGGTTGGATCCCTGGCTGGATTAAGGCCTCTAGAGCTCCCTTTCAATTTAAATGATCCTCTAACTCCACTCTGAAATACACTAGTGAGACTGGGACTTCACCATCCTGACCCAGATAATGGACAAATCCAGGTTGGGAATCTTTGGTTCATGAACTCATCTTTCTCATTCTCCTTTCACCCTTCTCTGTAGACTGTCTGATCATCCTCTCTAATGTGCTGCAAGGTGGCAGACAAAGTGCTAGAGCTATCATGGTCTACTCCCCTGTTAACATAGGCCCTTGACATGGAAATACAACACTCAGTAGTGAAAACGAAAGATTATTTGTCATCTCTACTTTAAACACCTCAGCTTGGTCTCCTATTTTCCTCTGCTGTCAAATAAGTTAATTATATCAAGTGCTCGATTTAGTGTTTTTAAATTACTTTGTGGATAATGATCTGTCTTTCCATCAACCAAGGAGAGAAAATAGATGGACAGAGGGACCTTGCCAAATTAGGCTGAGTGCTGTGAACCACGTGCAAGTCTTTATCCTTGTTGTCCCACATATCAGTGCTTACACAGGTAGCAGTTTCACACATGGGTATGTGTCTCTCCTATCTGCTCTATCCAGTTAGGGATATATATTTCAGCCTTTTGAACTCTGAGAGCCCTGCAGGCAATGTTGGCACCCAGACAGTTTCACAAGGAAACTTTGGAGTGGCATGAGGCAATGGACAATGAGGCAACAGGCATATTTCCCAGCGAGCACCTGCCTGGTAGGAGTATTCAGTGCAGCACTTCTCGAGGCTGAGACTGAACGCCCTGATGCAACCACAGAATTACTCAGTTGCTTTACTGTGGCATGACCTGGCCTCAGCAGGTTACAACCTTTGCCATTGTAGCTCATGCAGCAGTAGTACACACTTAAAGCAAAAGGACTCAGAGAGATGAAAACAATATAGACAGAATTTTCTTCATGGAGGATACAAGAAAACAAGCTTGACTTTCATGGCAGGCAATGCTTGCAGCACATCAGCTGTGAAGACTCCTGTTGGCATCACAGACTGAGATTTGAAATGATGAAATAGCTTTGAGACTGTTTACAGCAGGCACCTCCCAAACTTGACCAGTAGCATGAGAAGAAAGAGAGAGATGCTTGTCTGAAAATTAACAAGTGGGTGCTGAACACAGGTGTCAGAAGTTGGCTGCAGGCAGGAATAAGCCAGTCAACAGTGGAGAGATGACAAGGTGAATATAAGACATGAAAGGCCCTTGAAGTGCAGACAAGTAACACTGGTCTGATGCGATAGAAGAAAGGAGCAAACAAAGGCATGTGTGACATGCTGAAAGTGGCAACTGAAGGAAATTATCTTCCCAGAAACATTCTGAGTGGATGTACACAATTTGATATATCGTGTTCACCAAGCCCACAGAAAATGCTGCTGCCTTTTTTAATACATGAAATTATTTCAGCCTGGTATGGTAATGTGGTAAGCAGATTTACAAAAATTAGTATCTCTTAAAATTAGTATCTCTTAAAAGTATCTCTTATCTCTTTAAGTATCCTTAAAACGTGATGCACAAAGACTCAGCTGAAGTAGCCTGAAACTGGTGTATCTGACTTTGTCCACTTTTTTGGCCAGAAAGCTTCTTATGAGCTCATTCAAAGAGCGGATAAAGAAGCCACTATCCCACTTACTAAACATGTGTCAGTTTTGATCCCCACAATGCAAAAAAAAGGGTGTGAACAGGCTGGGGAGAGTCCAGAGAAGCGCCATGAAGATTATCCAAGTCCTGGGTAGTCTGACATGGCTGAGAAATGGATTTGTTCAGCCTTGAGAAAAAAATAATTAGGGGTGACCTTTCCACAGTGTCACAGTATTTAAAAGATTTCTACAAAAAGATGAAGACATCCCTCCCCCTTTTTACAGGGAGTCACAAGAAAAAGGCAGAAGGTAATGGGCATAAGTTACTCTTGGGGAGATTCTGATTTGACACCGGAGGGAAAATTTTCACAGTGAGAATCAGCCATTGGAGTAATCTCCCCAGAGAAGTGATGGATTTCCCAAGGCTGGGCACTTTTAAGATTCAGCTGGACAGGGTGCTGGGACATCTAGACCTTGCTTTAGCAAGGAAATTTGCAACAGATGATCCTTGAGGTGTCTTCCAACTGGTTTTCATGGATTCTACAAAAAATATGTGGCTTTGGCAGTGTTCATCTCAGCTACTAGAGATTAGGGAAGCAAAGATAAAAACCAAACCATAATGAAGTTCAAACTGTTTGTGTATTCCATAAAATTAAACCAATCAGAAATGGTTAAATCATTAAGCCATTTGTTTATACCAAGTGGAATTAGGTAGTTGATAATTCTTACCATACACCTACAATTCTACTTATTTTTTTCAGATGAATTAGTATTTGTCCTTCTTCCAACATTAGAAGGGCTTTCTCCGAAAAGAGTCTATAAGCTAAACATTCTATACAAAACTTGCTCTTACTTTAACTGAGGTCTAGGACTATATTTCTCTTTGTTGGAACAGAGTCAAGATGCACATATATGTTTTTTTTTTTCTTACCATTCACATGGGATAGAACACAGAATAGATATTCTTTTTAAACACGCAACTTTTAAGGAATGACATCTCAATTCTCAGATCTGTGGTTTAACAGCCAGTTTAAAACAAAGCCAAGGATTGTTACTTTGACAAATTGCATACTTTTCATACAAACCAGTTCTGAATTGCGAACATAAATTACAAGCCATAACGTGTTTGTATGCATATATACCCTCTAAAATTCATAATTGCTATTCAAAGGCCTTTATAGGGGACTGGGATTTTCATGCAGCAGGCGTGCACCCTATTACTGGGTTTTGATAACCTGAGGATGGACTGCAACCAAGTTCCATAACAGGGGTGTGGATGGGTTAACTCTGCTGCTGTTGCGCCACTTAAGTGCTCAGCAGTTAGAATTACATGTTAGGCCTCCATGGAAGGTGAGGCCACAGGGTCTAACAAGGCACTCTCCCCTTCTGCACTGTAAAGTAGGTGAGAAGCTGAGAAAACACGCATGAGTGTCCCACAGGGGGAGAGAGGTGAGAAGATTCCCTTGAAGACAGCTGCAGTAGTAACAGAAAGCCAGCCAGGGAATTTGTCAACAGTTTGGGACAAGCTGGCAAGGAACTTTTCACCAGAGGGTGTTGCAGGATCTGTGGGGTGGTGGAAACACCTGGGGTGCGCCCTGAGGAAAGCTTCCAAGGGGGTGTTCAGCTCCCTCTTGGCCTGGCACCAGTGTCTTGGGCAGAACTAGTTTCACTGGGCTTTACAAAGGGATGTGAATTCCACCTCCAGTGCCTGTGTATGGAAGTTACACTAATCCAGTGAAGAGAGAAGAGGTTCTCAAGGAGCTGCTGTGGTCTGAAGAATGAAGATCCTCTTAACATTGCTTACCATGAGAAACAGGGACATGGCAGGCTACTGTGTAAGAGCACCAGAAGCAGGGCTTGTAAACAGTTTAAAATGGCCCTTAAACCCATCTGCAAGCCAGTCCTGAGTGATTTAATTTTCATTTAACAGAGAGGCTAAGGAATCTTGTGAAGAAGGGGGAAAATATTAATTTACGGTTCACACACACATATATTTAAAAAAACTTTTTCCTTGACATAACAAAATAGTAGAGTGTGAAAACAAAACCAGGAGCAGTGACTGCACTATGAAAGGGGACAGTGAGCTCCAGGGCTCACCTTTACAGTGTGCCATGACTGTTCACTATGGATGGGAACTGTCTTGGGAGAGCAGCACTGATGGAGAAGGACTTTTTCTGCCAGTGCTACACAGAAGCACATGTGACATAAGAGTTGGGCTTGTTTCTACGCTTCCACACCACCACCAAATTCTAGCAATAATTGCAATATTTGGGGGCTTAAGTTTTCATCCAATACCTAATTCCAGGAGCAAGTACATGAGAATTCATTTTCAAAGAGAATACATAATCATCAAGGTTTGCATTTGCATAAAAATGCCTGACACTATAAATTCTAAAGACTTATGAAACAACAAGAGGACCCTTAGCCAATATTATTCTCTTAAATCTCCTAATTTTTGTAGGCAATATAGTGATTTTTTTCTATTCAGACTCATAGCTTTGAAAATTTGGGTGTTTCCAGCTGCATATTCACCTGAAAACAGAATTTTGCTTTAAAAGAGAGTCTGATAAACATACGGAAATACACATTTATAAATGGAACTTCATTCTAATATCCTGAAATCTACTTTACTCTATAATGCAATAATAATTCTTTTCAGCATGATTACTCATGTGCCTTTCGATATTTGTCAGTGTTATTTTGGCTGCCAGTCTGAGACACTAATGATCTAAAAAAAGTTTTTGCTGGTAGTGAAAAAACCTTTAGTCAGCAGACAGACAACACACATGTAATGGACTTGCTGCTAAATTCAAAATCATATACAACTGCCACTTTATCATATACTGTTTATTTTTTAATATCTGTGTATAACTATAAAAGAACGTATTTCTAAGCCAGTACTGGGATTGCCATCCTTACTGAGACCACGAATTTGAATATCTCTGTTGAGTGCAAAATGCAAAGCCAGACAAAATGCAGTTATAAAGCAATGTAAGCCCTTAAGCAATAATAAAAAACAAAGAAACGTACTTGAGATGTTACCCCTCATTTCTTGCAAAGCAAGCTCATATTTAAGTTCAGATGGACCAGGTTAACAATCACTATTTTTAATGTTAAAATGCCCTGGGGAAGTTATAAACTCACCAAACATGCTGCTAAACTTACTTTATATTGTGTGCAGCTGTACGGCTTCATACCAATGACCAAACTTCCTAAATGGGCCAGTGAAGTAAAAGATGCTCTCCCTTCCCCCCTCACACCCTTCCCTCCCATCCCCCACAACAATGACTTACTTGTCAAAGGAATTTAATTTATTTCAGTAGTTCATCAGGCTACTATTCAATTCTGACTTTCCCTACCTCTCTCACCCCAGGTTTTTGCATCTGGTAAAGTCCGGATGAAGGGACAGATAAGGTAGGGGAAGTACTAAATATGAATGACAATTTTTCCCTTACAGCAGTCACTGCTATGAAACATAAAAGTCGTGTCTTGACTAATTTTCAATTAGCAATTACATTGCTAAATGTACTGCTGAATGTGGATCGATTTTATATTCACATTTGAAGTCTTTCCCTAGAATTATCCAGCATAAACAATTCCACAAACCAGTTATCTAGCTAATTCCCACATTTTTCTTGTTTGGTTTTTTTTTTAATTTTGATAGATCAACCCTATAAGCCCACAACATTTCTTTCTTGCAGTAAATGTGTTTTCCTGCAAATGCTTCTGTAGCCTGCATTGGAGGTCTTAAAGGAGGAGGTCTGGCTTGTGGATTTGGGTTTTGTGAAGTTAACAAGGAGGCCGTTATGAGAAGGAGCTTTGGCACGCCATGGCTCATTGGCAGTGATTAATTGACCGGCATAGTTTCACATGATCCATTCTGACATCTAGACCAGACCTCACCTAGGAAATCGCCAAGTGGATATTGATACTGCATGGCCAAACTTAGCACCACAAACCCTTTAAAGCTATTTTGGGCTTTACTGGCAGAAAATGGCTTCTCTTGAAGCCTCAGATAGGATGAATGGCCATCAATGAAATAATTACTTAAAAATGGATCTCAGGCTGGATAATAATAATAAAAAAAAAAAATCCATGTGGTCAGCGCATAAGGAAAAACTGTGTCAGGCTGAAATATCTTTAAGAAAAACAGACTCAGTAAAATAGCAGACTGAATGCAAATTAGAAAGATAACTGCTATCAACAATGCAGCCAGGGGAAAATGTTTTCCTGAATATGGTTTGAAAAATTGTATCACTTTTGACCACTAAAAAAAAACCAAATTATGGTTGCCTTCCCCCCCCCCCCCCCCCAAATTCATGCATTTCCAAAGCTCACAAGACACCTAGACAAATATAGACAAGCAGCTTCTGGCTAGGTTCAAATAAGATGCTTTTAAAATCATTGGTCAACTTCTGTACTTCATTAAAGCACAGAAGAAAATTTATTTTCTTACATTACAGTAGACCCATTTTTCATTGTAGAGATAGCTTACTTATTCAAGAAGTACCCTGATTAAAACCAGAATTTTAAAAAATAAGTTCAACAAGTTTAGATATACTATTAGTGCTTGAGCTTGATCTTATTAGAAGCCTTTAAAAATATTCCCATAAGATACACATATTTGTTAAAAAGTAATTCTGCATGTTTCATGTACAAGACCAATCATCTACCCAGTCCTGTTGGTGACCAAATTCTCAGCATGCTGTTGGCAGAGAAGTGAAGGAGAGGACAACATTAAGTCACAACAAGGCATCCTGTCACTAAGTAAACACTGCTGTGGAATGGCACCAGATGAAGGAATGATGAAATAAATGCAACTATTCCAAGTTTTCCTATGTGAAAACAAGCGGTAGGAGCAGCTACCATAATGTTCAGTGCCTGGCCTTGAGGTAGGATCAGGCTTTCAATCAGATTAGCCGAGGGCCACTAGCACAAAGAAGGTGCTTCTCAGATGTGCACTGACTTGATAAGCAGTTTACAGGTAAATAAGGAGGGCAACATTTGCATCAGCATTAACAGTTTAGCTCAGGGCTGCTCCTAACCTCAAAGTTCTGTGTGTTGGTTCTTTACATTGTAACTATTCCATGATTGGCTCTGTGAAGTACTTAGTACTTATTTATTTATTTATTTTTAGGGTTAACAAAGCCCACATAGCAACAAACAGACAACAGACCTCAGGTACTACAGAGAGAGGCTTCTGGGAACACTGACCATTTTCCTTTGTTCTTCGTTAAAACTGAATCAGCTTCACTGGAAATGCCGATTACCTACTTTCCTTGTTCTTACTCTTGCACTTTTCAGTGCTGTAGTCATACAAAAATGTATTCCTATGGTCCAGAAACCATTTTCCGCCTAGAATCTTGCTTAATAAAAGCCTATGGATAGAAAAAACTTATTTTCTTTAGAATACCTTTTCTTTTAAATAGCAATATTTCATGGAAATGTATCAAACATTCAGGATGGAATTTCTAGTGGGTGTGAGAAAGAGTTCAGCATCAAAATGAACACAAGTCCCAAAGCTCCTCTCCCCTCCCTTAAAATGAAATTGCTGCTCTCTGACTAGCCTTGACTCTGGTGGAGCTCTAATAGGATAATTGCACATTTTTAGAGTTGAAAACATATATGCCAGTCCATGAAACTAGATTTAAAGCACCTCCTAGAAGAAAAGATAGATCTATCCCAAACTGTAGTCATAATTTTCATTAACGAAAAGCAAAATTCATATACAACACAAAAAAATTATACAAATCCTGTTTGTCTCAAACTAGAAACCAAAAATAAAAGAAGAGAACAGGCACATATTTAGCCATCCTGTAAGCACACTATGTCTATCACAGAAAATCTGAATCCACAAGCAGGCACTGAGGTCACTGGAGCAGGAGCTTATGGAGCCCAGACTGAGGCAAAACACAAATCTGAGGACTTACAGTTCCCTCTAAGGAGATTATTGGCTTTACTTCTAACATTATACCACTTCTGTATTATACATAGATTGAAAGTCACCTCTGTGATGTGTAGAGGAAGGAGATTGATCTGGAGGAAGGAGATCGATATGGAGTATAAACAACTATAAAAGAAGGCCAAACAATTAACCCAGTCTATAAAATTTGCAAAGCCAAAAATAACTCGTTTAATTTTATGATGCAAATTCTTCTTTAAATAAAAAACATCCTGTCTTTTGAAACTGAACTTCACAATGATTAGAAATCAAACTAGGATTAGAAGACATTGGACAAAATTTAATCAAGAAGGGCAATACTGCAGAGCCAGTGAAATCCTTGTTGAGGGCTACTGTGCAGGCATATAAATGTGTGAGAACTCTGTGCTTGGGCAGTAGCTAATAAAAAAAAAAGTAATTTATGGAAATTTTTTACATGTTGTAAATATCTCATGCATGTTGCAATTTGTTGTATTTTGGGGATTTCACTGGCTATCCCTCAGCTTATTTAGGCGTGTAGTGTGAAAAGCAGTGTGTAGAAGAAAGTTACAAGGTTCTTTAATAAGTAATTGGCATTTTTCAATTTTTCCAATGCATAACAAATAAATTGTCTCATTATGGCAGTACTGAATGTAATAGGCAGTAATGAATAGCCTAGGCTGTTTTTGGTTAGATGCTGTGCTCTTGCCTATCTCCCTGGTGTTAGGCTGCCCCTGCATGTCATGGCTGGGGCGGAACAACAAAGGAGACCTTGATGAGGACCCGTGCAGTTCTGGGGGGGATGGATCCTGCCCTTTCTGCAATAAAAGTAACCATGAAACCCAACCTACACAAAATAGACAAATGGATATAGACGGCAGGAATGTACCAAGACCCCAGCATAAGAGATCTGTTTTGCAGAAGTTGTGTTCCCTGTGCTCAGCCAGACATGGGACAGGCTCCTTTTTTGCCATATGCTTGCTGATGTATGAACAGAGTGAAGCACAAGAGAATTTTTAAAAGTATCTTCCTCTGCCTACCTCTTCCTAGAGGCAGAATTTCTCTACAAAGGATAAAAAATGTCATTACATTTTCAAATATAAAAACTATTTAATTCTAGACAAGATGCAGCAGAAATTTTTCTGTATACAGTAGACAATTTCCAACCAATTTCAGCAGGAGCTGGACCAGGACTTCACTGATGAGGAGGAAGATAGTGACGACAAGAGGAAAGAGTTGCAATCCTACAGAATACTCCTTCTCTATAAGTTAAACCAGTGACAAGTGTTCCATCTGATCTCTGAAATGATGATCCTTTCATTAAACAAGGTCAAACTAATGTAACATTATTGATATTACTTCAATATGTTAGGAAAAAAAAATTCTTACTACAGTGGCTTCTATTGTTTATAACAAATATAAACAAAAAGTAGTGGGAAGAGATAGACCAAACAGTTTCAAAATAGACTTTAGAGATGCATAATACTCCTTAAAGCTTGGTCAATATTATCTGTGAAATCAGAAAATACTGAATCCAGTTTGCTCATCTTGAACCTAGCTACAACCAAATAGCAACCAAAATGTTCTATCATAAGTACTTTTTAATATTTGTATAGAAGAAGTATGATATGTGCAGTTGCATTTATTTACAAATTACTCATTCAAAAAACTTGATCCAAGAGCATTTTTCTCCAGTTAGTTATAATAGCTTTTAATTTAAAATACCTACACCAGTTTCTCCTGGGACTTACTTAAAGTAACTCACTGTGTGAGTAGCAGAGTTCAATCACTACTTCTGCTTGTGCAACATTAGAAAAGTTAATCTGTTGAGGGGTCATGTCTAATGTGAATGTTTCTAACAGAAAAGTTGAGTTGGACAAATCTTGATAGAATAGCATTTGCCTACAGCAAAAAACACAGTGACTGTTGTAGTCAATAATATTAAGTCATAGATCATAGATCAATTTGAATGCTCTTGAGCAGAAAAGATTTTGATAGAGAAATTAGTACAAAACATCTAAATCTGTAAGAAATAAAGTTTATCAAGGTGATGAAGAAGATATTCAGAGTTCTGCAAAAAACCACAAGCATACATGCACAGTATCTGCATGGCTAACAAAATAAAATGCACCTAGATGAACCCAATAAAAGAAAATAAATATCTATTCCTTGAATAGACAAATCACAATGTAGTGTGATTAACTTGAGAATGAGAATAGCATCGATCGAAGGAATTACTACTTCACACAGTAGAAAGAAAAATGAGGAAACTCCAATTTTAGACACTAAACTTACACAATTTCTATTTCTTATCTTTAGGTCTTGATAACCTTTGTTACCTTTATAGCTTTCAACTATGCCTACCTACGACCTGGAAAATGAATTAGAGTTACCCATTAGTCATTTTCTGGTCTCTGAATGCTAAATCATACTTTTGTTTATTCTAACCTTCACATGAAAAACTGCTGTTAAAAATGTACAGCCCAATGTTTTACTCTTAACAGGGAAAATGAAAAAAAAGTGACAGGTAAAATTAAATGTTTCAGATGTTTTCTTTGGAAAGTTACATCTCAACTATTTTGTGGGGGAGGATAAATGAGGCGAGATCATTTTAACATACTACCTCAATAATATATGCAGAGTGCCTCAGGAAATGTAAGAACTGTTGGCCCTATAAATGAAAAATTAAGAGGAAGACAACTATTTATTTCATTAGTCATCTATATTTCTACTTAGAATCACTGAAGAACCTGAAGGCTCCAGCTGGCTGAAGATTCCTTGTGATCTCAGAAATCAGGAATACTTAATCAATTTCTTTAAGATAACATTCACTTTATTTTTCACTCAAGACACAGTTGTATAAGTTTTCTGGAATTTTAGAATATGTTAAGATACATCTGAATTGCTGTTATTTTTAATTGCAAATATACACAGCTAAAAATCTGTACTCCACTTCCCAGTGTACACCTCTGTTTCTAGCATCCAACCATTTCTACCATGTTATCTTTCAGAGCAATTTAGGTAAATAACATTTAAAAAAATATATAATTCTAATAACTGCTCATTTTCCTCTCCCATTTTTGGAGTACATTTATCAGTATGAAATAGACTATCTTAAGCACACACATCCACTATTAAAATCTAAAGGGCTCCTTGGCAATAGGAACTGTGACTGCAACCTCCAGTTACATAAATTACTCCCATGATGGGAAAACACCTTGAACATCTGTTCATGTCTTTAATTTGGCACTTTATTCAAGAATTTTTTGGTCAAAATACATTTACCTTTTCTAAATTTCAATGGAGCAGCCTGTGATAACTGGTTTTGCAATCAGATATTTCAAATCATCATTGCAGGCTTTTTTGTTCTTAAGGAGTTATATGCACAGAACAAATGTTGTCATGACTCTTCCTTTTTTATTTTGTTACAATATGCTAGCAGAAAAAAAATCTGAATTGAGCATATTTGGAGGAGTCTAATATTTCAATGAGTCTTCAAAAGGAAAAAAACCAACAAACCTTTCAGAGCTTTTAAAACACTAATAATGACTAAAAAATTTGATTTGTAATAACCAAATCTTGTAAGAAAGATATGCTCCACCTGGAACTCAAAAGGCAAGATGAAATCATATCACCACAGTGAACTAGCTTTGTCCTTACTTCTGTTTTTTAAAGATATGTTTATTAAAAATATATTGAAAATAGTATTTGGAAATAATTTAGGAATGAGTAAGTGTTGATTAATATGACACATTTTGAATATTTTTTCTACGTTATAAATAAAATTAAAGATGAATTTTAGTATACCTACTTGTGCTGGGAATCATATAAATTTCTTTTTTAACAGCTATATTTATTTTTAACAGCTACAGAGAGCCTTAAGAAATCATGACCATGGTCAAGAGACACATGTGCATCCATAAATTTTTATGCACATTTCATGCCTATGAAACTTAGTACTAGGTGCCTTGTGTGAAAAAAATTAACATGGCTTCAGAGCAGGAAAGGAAAACATATCCAGTGTTGTATTACAAATAATAAGCTCAATATTCTGTGATGCACTCAGAATAAATCATAGAGATTTGCAAGATCTGGCCCTGCAAATCTCCATCAGGCACATTCACCCACAGTCCCACTGAAGTTACAGGGCCTGTTCTTGTGAGCACAGAATAATGGAGGCTTCAACCTTCAGTATCCTATTTTTATATTGCCTAGTGCATCCCAGATCTGAAGGGCTATGCTTCTAAAAGCTCATGGGAGCTGGGCTCAATCATCCTTATGAGTCCCTTCAGACCTGAGATATTCTACAATTTCAATCTGTTTACAACACATAAGACCAGGGAAAAAAAAAAAATAAAACAAGTAAATATAATGGCACGTTACACAATCACAATCATACAAAATTTACTCAAAAGAGTGGGAGTGAGGAAGGAGAACCAAAAAGTGGTGATGATCTTCCTAAGGAAAAAGAAGAAGGGCAAATCTTGGGACTTTTAGCACTACCTTTAAAATGAGAAAAAGGCTTATCAGCCAGTATTCCTTGGATACTCACTAACCTAACAGATTGGAAATTTGATCTCCACCTTGGCCTCCACTGTAATGTCTGTAGAAGAGATTCCTGGCAAGATCCAGGTAGTGGATCTCCTCTTGACTTTTCTAGCATCTTGCCTTTTGACTGGACAAAGAGCACAGAGATATTTTATACGCTGTAAATTCAGATGATCTTTCACCGTCTTTCCCCCTGTTTTAAATATGATTGTTCATGTACAATTTCTCTGGGTTTTGCCATAAATGTGATTTGATCCTTGGTACAAGATCAGATTTTTTTTTGTCCTGTTTCAAATCTGTTTGTATTGATTGTACATTATGGAGGAATAGGAAAGTTAAGTTTGAAACAACTTTTCTTTCAGAAACTTGACATCAGCTGTTGCATGCTTTTTCACAGCTTTCATACTAAGCTGTGGTTTTAACAAACTTTTGAGTGATTATTATTTGAATAATGCCTACATTTAGGACTGTTTTTTCATGTTTTAAAACTTGAAGCAAATCACACTAGCACTTACTTGTTACTTTTATTAATGTACAGCCCTGTTTTAGGTGCAGTTCTGTGCTGCTTCTTACCCCGCTAGTCCACATATGTGGTTTTTTCCCACTTCATTCGTATCCTTTCTGCACGTTTTGCAGGCTTCTTTTTTGCATTCTCTTTTATTTTCGCGCCAGTCAGCTTTTGGAGAACTGACAGTGAATGAATGAAAGTGTTGTGAATCATACCTAAAAACACCTGGTAAAGGTTTATTTTATGGCATCAAATAAAAATGCTGAAAAATACCTGTCAAACGATTTTTTTTTAAAACTAGTAAACCAGAAGCTTGAAATGCTTGAAATGCAGAGAAGAAAAAAAAAAGAGGTGTAAATTTACAAGAAGGTAGGCAACAGTGATAAAAAGTTATTTTGCAGAAGTTCAAAAAAAAAGGAACAAGATTAAATGACATTAAAAAATATCCAAGTCTTCATTTGATTATCTTTAATCTAATTATAAAAAGGAGCTGCTTAGTTCCCTGCAAAACAAGGAGACCTTAGATGGTTTAAGCAGAAAAAACAGAGGCTAGCGCAGCAAAAATAGTGCTAAATTAAAGCACTTGGAGGCCAAGAGCTTTGAACCTGGGTTTAAGCAGTCATTCCAACCTTGTGAGGCAGGGACTACAGAAGTTTGGGCTCCTGCTAACAGAGCCCTCATTGTTTCACCAGGCAGCTAGAAAAATGCTGCTTTATATCTCCTCACACCACAAGCCCAGCACACATAGCCTAGGAGGAGAAGGAGTCTGAGGGTGTGCTATCCATTGAAAAGCCATTTTTCCGCTATAAACTAACCCATGCTCCAAGCCCTGGCTCGCCAATGGCGCTAGCGGGATGTTATGATGGTGCATAATTTATAACTGGAAATTTCTGATTTATGTGGGATTTGGGGCATTTGTGTGCCCACTCTCCCAACCTTCCCTCCTTCACTCAGCCCTGGGCACGTCAAGGTGAAACCTTCAAGCTGCAGAGCCAAGGTATCCGCTGCTCTAGTGGATAAACACTGCACAGTTGAAAGTTCAGTTATTCCACACCTGTTTAATATGTTTATTCAGTAATTAAAGATTAATGCTTATTCCAGACCAGATAAATATATACTGTACACACACTTGCATTCTGCAAGGAACAAAGATTTGACTGTATTGGGCTACTTCAGGGTACTAAAACATGCATTTTTAAAAAGCCTAAGCCGTGTCACATTCAGGCTGTGCTATAAATTACAATATATAAATTGGTAAAAGATGCTAAGACTAAGTCAGTTGGAAGAATTACCAAAGACAGCTTAGAGACAGGTCACTATTTATTTGTATGGCTCATAATTATGGCTATTTGCAGAGACAGTTATGGTTCATTGCTACTCTGCAGCAAACACAACTGAAGGCATATGTGATGATGTTTGCATGATTTAGACTTGCTGAACCTGTAATAAAATGTATTAGGCTGAAGTGCCCCAAAATATTTTATTTATATATATGTACATATATATAGATAGATAATATGTATTTGTATTTATAAATATATATACATATATATATAGCTACAGACGAAAATATTCTTCATATGTATATACACACAGACAAATTATATATATGTACACACATATAAATTAGGAACTCTGTAATAAGCTTTCCATAAGCAAAAATATACATAAAATGAGACCTCAGTGGATGCATCGTCAAAGCAGTACTTTTACAATGTTTGAAACAGACTCTTCCTTTTAAAATGTCCAGTTTAATAAATAGATGTAGCATAATGAATCTCACCTATTTTTGTTTTTTAATGCATAAGAGAATGGAGATACTCTGCTAGCATCTTGTTACATTTTAAGGGAAGCTCTACACATACCTCTCATATGGTTCTTTTGAAAAAGAGATGTTTTCCTGATTCCAAACTTGCTGTGTAGTATACTGTGTGGGTTGGAAGCAACATCTTTACAGTCATAGAGGACCATGGGAATAGCTGAATCATGTCTGTCTGCTGAATTCATACCAATTATGCTAATTCTATAATTTCAATTACTTGAGGTAATCAAATACAATTTACTTAACTCTGCTTCTTATAAAATTCATAGGTTTATAAACAGAAGCATCTGAATAGTCGAAGATTTTAATTGCATCATTTGGGATGTCATGGTGCTCCATTAAACCTACAAAGCTGGCAAACTAGTATGCTTGCTGTGCTGAAACGAAACCACTGCTAAAGAATGCATCATTAAAATATATTTCAGGTTGTTTTATTATTTGTAGCTCCAAATCAGAACAGCAGCTTATGATGTTCTTAAGGTTCAATCAAGACCTCTTATACAAGACTTAAAGAATATATTTCAATGAAATTATCAGTCTATTTAATGCATGCTCTGTGCTGGATTCTCTTTTGCACTGGTAACATTTCCAGTCTTTTTTAAGAAGGAGGGTTCAGCCAGTATCAACTTTTTTGAAGCTTTTACTCGCTGCATGACTCAACCCTGCTCTGTTTTAGTAGGGGCAGAAAGCTCCGTACACCTTAATGGGGAATGAGGCAAGACATGCACTGGCTGAAGAACAATCTCCAGCAAAGGGCCCTTAGCCCACTCACAGCCAGCCGCACTTGAAAGGCTCTGGACAACTCACACATAGCAAAGGTCTTCCAAGTCTCTTTTTTTAAATTGTTTTTGGATATACCTGCTGATGCCTAACACACTGATGCAGTTCTTTTCACAGAAGCTCTATACATCTTGCTTTGTCTAGCATTTCCTAGGTGACATGTTCAACTCAGAAAGAGGACAATATGTGTGAGTGCACACATTCAAAAACAACAAGTTTGCTAAAGCATTACTGTAAATACTCAAACTGCCTCCTATGTGCAATGGCACAAATTTCTGACTGGCAATCTTGACCCCTTTCTCAGAAAAAAAGAAAAAAAATAGAACCATTCTCAGCTTTAAGAAAATGCACCCCAAACTGTAGTGGTATACACTTTGTAGGCAGTGTGCACAGCCAAGTATAGTGGTCCTTCTTGGAACCATAAAGCTAAATGTGAGAATAAAAATCATTAAATGCAAGTCACAAAACCACAAATTAAAATCCAAACAGCAGAATTATTTAATGTTCCTGACTTCTGAAATGAAGAGTCTCCTTTCATCACTTCCACAATGCAGCAGGCAGAAGGGAAAGCAAACAGAAAGGAATTATATATGACAGAAGTCCTAACCCATTCTTGGGTGTTCTAATGTGCTTAGAACAGCACAGAAAATCAGTAACTGGACACAAACAAAAGGTCCTTCAGATTCAAGCCTCAAATAAAGGTTTTAGTCCACAGAATCTCAGGTTTGGTTTCAAGGGACCTCTTGAGGTCATCTGGTCCAGGACTCTGCTCAAAGCAGAAAAACTTCAAAGTTAATCCAATGTCTTGGTAAAAACATTTTATCTGAATAATCTTGTTATTCAAATATTATTCTGGACAAGCACCACTAGATATCTTCACAGAAAACAGAACTGTAGGGTTACACTGTACTCCGTTTCCACATTGAAACAGACAGGCAAAGACATTTTGCTTATTTTAGCAAAACTTGTTAGCTCTCTAAATTGTGTTTGATGCAATTAGTTTGTATGGAATTAGTGGGAGGATTTGTTTTGTTTGGGGTTTTGGTTTGTTTTTTGTTTGTTTTGTCTCTGGTAGTAGGACTGTGGAAATACAAAGCCTAAATAAAGAATTAGTTCCAGTGAGTTTGTCACTAGAGCACATCATAGTATGAGGTATGTACAGCAGAGGCAGATGTAAATAGAGAATGCACATGAAAAAGTCTCCAAAGTTCTTCATTTTGGATACATTTGGATGCCAGAGCTGTGCTTTCCTACAGAAAAGTATTTCTAATTTAATTCTTCAGCCTCAGAGAGATTTTATTTTCCATAGCATAACATATCAAACTCAAGTATTTTCTTAAAGGCACACAGGTGAAAACTACACATGTATGTGTCTTAGGGTGGAATATGTGACTAGCAACCAGTCATGTTGACTTTATAAGTCTTGTAAAAATACAAAAAATTCAGTTGTAGAACACATAATTCAGAACTGGAGCATATTGTTTATTAGTAATTAACTGAATATCAGAACTACTGAGATTTAATTTTAAAGGGAACACACAAGGCACAGCATAAAAGGACACTGAAATCCATCCCATGCTAAATTCCCCATGAATTCACCTGGTGCTACTGTTTGCCAGGGCACAGAGGACATGAAGGGACCAACCAACCTAGTCCTGTTAAGCTAAAAAAATGACAGAAAACATTAAATCAAACAGCTATCTCTGCATTACTAGGTACATTCATCTTCCCCACCCTAGGCAAATGCCTGCTATCTTGCATCATCTGCAGTCAGCTACACTGGATTAAGCAGAAACCTGAGGTTTAAACAGAGAAAGCGCTCTTCACACTAGAAAGGTAATTTGAACAGGCATTTAATTACTGCAGCCATCCAAACAGCAGTGAGGGAAAATGTGCTCTTAAGGGGGGAGAAAAGCAACAACCCAAAGCCTCCAAACATGTGAACGAGTCAAGTCTGTAGCAGCTGAGAGCTGTTTGTGACTTTCTTGTTTCACTCTTTTAGACTTTCTGGCATTTTTACTGCCTGTTATCCCAGTGGTAATATGTAAGCATGCAAATAGATTAAATTGAGAAGGGGGGCAAAATAGGGGCCACACAGAAAGGAGCAGAATTGTAGTAGCTGATATTTGTATCAGTAATTTTCTAATTAGCTAAAAGTTTCTAGAAGTTTATATGTAAGCAAATAAACTGTTAAGACAATATTCTGATGGAAAGTCTAAAGGGAAAGTCTAATATCAGTAAGAGCAAGCATTCAAAAATTGGTGGTTTAAGCTACTCTACCCTGCTAATTTGAAAGAATGAATATACATTATGTATTTTAAATTTTTCTTCTGGTTTTTGTGCTTTCAAGTTTTACTCCATAACCCCCAGGGGAAAAAATCTGCCCCTCTTATCTTCCAAGTGGCAATTTGGATTTTCATGAAAACATTTGACTCCAGGGCTGAGGTTTTCAGAAAAACAAGAAAATCCAAACATTCCCCAAACTGCTGAGAAAAATTTAAAAAGCTGAAAATGATAGGGTTTGGTTAAAAGTGTCTCTCCTTTAGAACCAGGTCTTACTATCAATCTCACAAATTTTCATGCAACAAGGACAGACCAGTTTCCTGACAAAATTACAGGATTTGGATGTATTGCTTTGCAAAGGTGGACCAGCTAGAATATTCACCATGGTTGTGTTTATTTACTTGCACGGCTAATTAAATTATGGAAAATTATTTTGTAAACAGAAGCAAGTTTGGAATGCTTGAAAGTGCGCCAAAATAATAATAATAATAATAATAATAATAATAATAATAATAATAATAATAATAATAATAATAATAACAACAACAACAACAACAATAAAGTGAAGCTTTAAATAAACCCAGACCACATGGGAAGAATTTTTGTTCTCACTGACTTCTGTGTCCCTGCATTTCACTCTTACACGAGTTTACTGACAGCGAGAAAAAAGCTGTTTTCACTATTCTCCTCAATTCAATCTGAATTATCTGAAACACAGCCTCAGTTTCTTTAAGCAGAAGTTGTCATGTGTCCCTCAGTCAAATACTGCCAGGCCCAAGGTAAAAACACAAGTAAGGCAGTCACTGTAAAATACTCTTTAGGTGTCATCAGAGCTGCCTAGAGCCTTATCTCAAAATAGCATTAAGCTCCCAAAGCTGTCAAAAACTAGATAAAAGCAGCGAAAAAAGATCTTCAGATAGATTCTCTGAGCCCTTGTGCATAAAACCAAACAAAACACCTTTCCCAATTTTCCACAGGAAATAGATAAAAGGCACAGTGAAGCAGCCAGCAGTCCAGCGGGCTCAGCAGCTTTCCCAGGAATGCCAAAGACAGGCGCAAGTGCCTGTGGCATTTGACTGAGACTAGAGGATAGAACCTCTAACTTGGTGATATGCAGTGACGAGCACAAACACCAGCTCATTAATCAAGCCAGAGCCTGATGAGCATTGGCCTCTTTTGCACACTAATTATAATTCTTATTCTTGTCAAGACTGATAGGCACAACCCACCAACACCTTTTCCTTTTGATGAAAGAACATCAGATTAATTTCTCACCCAACCATCCAGAAAACACCTACGTGATAGGAGATGTGAAAAGATAAAGAACTGTAGGCAAGCCCCCAGCTTGGAAAGCTTTTGCCAATTGGCTTTGGGAGAAAGCACAACACATTTAGAAGGAGCCATGAGAACCACCAGGTTGTTCAGCAGTTTCAGCTGAAGGAGAGTCTTCTCTCTCATGAAGTAACTGCAGTGGGCCCTGCTGAATTAACATGACCCTAAACCTAAGTGACTGCCAAGCTGGGAACCAGTTTAACAGCACCAGCACCTCGAAGTTCAAATAGGAGGAATGCAATAGCAAGGGTCACTGCAGGAACAGGCTTGTAAGGGACTGGTAAGGTTTATTAAACACTACTCATCACTCTTCGTTTTGCACAATTGTGGGAAAAGAAGATTTTATAGCACAGTGATCCAGTCTACATCAGAATTCAATGTGCAAGACAAGTCCTGTCTCTTGGAAAGAAATCACCCTGTAGCTGTGAGAGAAACCACATTTGCTTCTTTGGCAAAATACTGGTGACTCTCCTCCCACACAGAAGTCAGACAGGACTCCTATTTAACTGAAGATGCCAAGAATCTCTCTCTCCCTCTATATACATATATGTATAAAAAATATGTCACTGCTCTCTACATTCTTTCTAAAGGCACCTCTAACATTACACGTGCACAACCACTTGTAGCAGCACCAAGCTTGTGCCTATATATTAAGAAGCCCAGCTCCCGACAGGCACGGGTATGGAAATGCACTACCTGAAACACACAATCAGAAGTAAGATTGAGGGTCAGAAAACAAATGCCCTACATATCTGGATAAACTGTAGAGCGAGCAATCCAATTTATTTAAAAAACCCCACAACGATACTTCAGAAGCCACACAGAGTTTTCTGAGAGGATACTCCAGACTTCATTAGAGGACACACAATATTTTCAGTAACTAGCAAAGAGTTACCTTTTTTTCTTCACAACTAATCCTACACAAATTGAAATAAAGACATTCTACTATAAAGTTTAACTCAGTACTATTGAAGAATAAAGTTACAATCTTGTTTTATTAAGAAGAAATTATTACCATTTTTATTATATTACAGGAGGTGAGATGTAGGGGTTTTTTTTCTTTTTGTTACCTGCTGCCCTGTCAGGCCTTATTATTTTCACAAAGATCTGACAATCGTGGGGTCATATTTGTTGGCTGCTTGTGACAACATTCAAAAGGGGCACTATATATCACCGAAACAGCTCACAAACTGGCTAGTCACATTATTTATTATGAGCCACACATGTGATAAACTATTTAACTCAGTGACTCCTAATAAGTCAAAGAGCAAGCAATTAGCTAACGCACTATGAGGGCTGCTCGTGGCAATTTATAGATGCTCTCAAGCTGTCACAGCACTTCAAAGTGCCATTAGGGGGGGAACCCCTTAATGACTCACTTGATATGACAAGCAATACACAGCACACACGGCAGCGATGAAATTGGCAGCCAATTCTGTTCCTTGAAGCTTCTTCCCCTTTCCCCAAGAGCTGTTTACGTGTTTGCAGTTTACACTTCTGTCCTGCAAGTTGTCCATGCTGGAAACATGTAGGGGGAGGCATTGTGTTCCTTTGCAACAGAGCAAGAGCTGTTCAAGGCTGCTCTGTGGGTACATCCTCAGGTCCACAGGAAGCTCAGAGAGCTGGATGGCTGGGAGAAACACTGCTGGTAAAATTTGCTGGTTGCACATAATTTCCAGCTCACTACTGGAATAAACTGAACTTAACAGAAGTTGGGATCCTTTTCGAGTTAGCTGGGATTACTTTTTGTAATAATCATGCTTTATAGTAAACCAAACAAGGACATTTGTGGGACATATGAACAAGATGACCTCCAGATCTTCCAACTTCAACCATTCTGTGAAAGTAAAAATTATCACTTTGGATTCACTCAAAAACTGGGAAAGATCCAAGATTTAGAGCTCAGACCAGTTTCTCAAGCTTAGTTCTTGGCTTTCTGTATTGCATTACAATAACTGGTAATTATCTTGCACCTGACTTAAAAACTCTTTCTACTGAGCCCCCTCTGGTATTTCTAGTGCCACTCAGTTAAGCAGCTTCCCGGCTGGAGGCACCTTGGTGAGTTATGGACAAAGGCTGAATCAAAGATCTCACAGGATAAATCTATTCTGGGTGCTCCTGTTTGTATAAACTCAGTGACAGTGTATGAGGAACGTAGGAATGAAAAATAATCTGGCAGCATCAGGGTAAAAAATGTGGTGATGATTAGCAGATACTCCATGTTGAAGAGTGGAAGTTAAGGAGAGGTGAAAAAGGGAAGAGGGCAATGAAATTATTACTTTGCAGAAACCCCAGGTGATAAAACAAAGGTTGGAGAGAAGAAAGATACAGCTTGAAGTCACTGTTACCCCAAACAGAAGTCACTGTTACCCTAAATATTGTACCTGCAATGATGAGAGCATGACAAAGCAGTGCCTGGTGAAAGACAATAATTATTCAGTGGGAGTGAATGGGTGACTGTGAGAAAACACAACATGCTGCCACAGTTGGATGTGACTGTCCTGTTTCAGAGGGTAAAAAAAGCAGATGTCAGACCTGCTTTCAAAAGCAGTCACTCCAAGCCATCCAAGCAAAGCCTCCCCCACACGAGACATGTAGCAGGAGCAATTAAAACTCCCTCTGCCACACACATTCCTTCTAAAAATGCAAAGCGTCATTGACTGTGCTTTAGCATTCCTCAGCAGCCACAGCTGTATTATAGCAACTCTGCTATTCCAGATAGCTCGAGGGGAAAGTACCTGCACAGAGGAGTGTTAACCTCTGCCTTTAATTGCATGGTGACATCATCCATGAGATTTAACTTGTACTTTTGATATAACATCAGCCTTTCAGTGCAAAAGCCTAATTTAGTATACCAGGCAAAAGTGTTGAAATCCTCTTCGTACAGAAATCAGCAAAGTATTTATCAGGGACAATGCAACTCTAAAAACATAAGGAAATGTTTTGTCCACCAGAAAAGTTTTATATTTCCAAAATCCTGAATTCCTGAATTTGTATATTGACAGGAAAACTTTTATGAATAAAGTAGCATAAGAATGCATTTTCCAAAAGTACCTGTGTTTCCCAGCAACTTAGGAAGAAAAAGCAACACATTTATATCTTCTTAAATCTTCATATAATAATATAACAATATAACAAGTTGTAAATTATATAAAAGGAGGATTGGTTTTGGTTGAGGGTTTTTTTTTGGCCAATGTTTACTAGAGTCCTTAACTACCTGACATTTCATCATTCTTTTGGAACCTTGTCTTTTTTTTTTTTTTTTTGGTATCAATTAGTCTTTGTCAGGTTTTTCTTTTCAACCCATGCATCTATGCCACACTGCTGAGCTTTTCAGAAGTTACAAAGTAGAATGATCTGCACACAGTGATGAAGATCATTTTACTGCACTAATGCTATAACTCATAAATCAAATTTCAGATATGGAGGTATTACTTATTTTGTTATTCTAACTTATAAAAACTGTTATACTCTGAGGGAAAAGTATTTCTAGACAAACTATGTTTGGGTAGAGGGGAGGCTCCAGCTTATGTCAGGCAGTAGAACAGTTAAGTAGAAAAGAGGCAAGAGAGTGTTTGTTGAAGTGGCACCTTTAGAACTGATGAGTTATCAGTTTGACTGTCTGGCCAAAAGCCACTAGTGGCAGAATATAGATTTCATATGCTGCAGGACATGAATTGAGTTATGATTTTTGTTGTCACTCTTGGGATTTTTGGTGCTTTCCTTAAAGCTATTCCTCCCAGGGTCATGAGATTGCAGAGGCCTCTCAGCTTTCTTTTTAAAAGAAACAAAAATAAAACAAAAAATTATGAAAGTCTCTCTAGTTTCAAGGGAAAATTTAGAAGCATAACTTGAGTATTCCCTGAAAGTGCCAAAACCCAAAAAGGCAAATAAATCAACACTTACTCTTTTTAGGTTAAATAAATAATGAGGCTTTGTTTTAATCCTTTCATTTTGAAGATCCACTTCCCTTTCCATTTATTTATTTATTTAAACACTGGGGAGGAATACATGGTGAATGTAACAAATCATAATATAGTGGGTAACCTCATGCTCCTCACAGGTACTTTTCATCAGGACAACAATTTCCAGAGAGAGTCACAAAATTTAGTCATATTTTTAAATACCTTCTCTTGAATCATCATGACTGCTTTTTCCCAACATCTGATCTCCTAGTAATCAAGGAAAACAAACAGCCTCCTTTTGCAATCCATTTCTAATCTGTGGAGAAAAGGACTAATAGTACAATGGTTCCTATTCAGTAACAGTCAAAATATTATTCAAACACTAAGCACTAAGGCAGAAATCCTTCAGGCTCTCCTGTTTTCTTACAAAGAGCCCCAACTTTGGCAAATGCCTGTAAAGTGCATTTCTGAGGTGAGCAAAGTTAACCTCTGAACTTTGCCTTTAAGATGCTCATACTTTAAAAGCAAAACATAGTAATTATAGAAAAGTGAGCTAAAAATCCCAGGATTTGAAGGGAAGGGTAGATGGCCAGGTAGAAGAGATTATATTCTACATAGATAATCACTACATTCTTACTTTACCCTTTATATTTTGCCACTTCTATTTTGCAGACATAAGACTGTGTCCATGGTGATTTATTAGCACATGTAACACAGGTTTATCCTCTGAACTAATATTTAGGGTACAGATTAAAACCTGTCACTAAATGAGACTGACTGAAGCCTTTTAGCCAAGGTGCAGAGGGCAGGTTTTCAGTGATGATAGCCTTAGCTTTGGGATTTACAATTGGCAACTAAAAGCCACTGGAATTTGAGCAAATTGTGCCTTCAGTTTGGTGGAGTCTTTATCTTCTGAAATAAGCTTTCACCAGATGTTATAAAGGGCACATTGCCCAATGAATACATGAACAAGAACAGGTTAAGGTCTTCTCTGTGCAATTAAGATGTTCCGTTTTGCCAGTAGTGCTTTAAGCAGAATCACTTGCTGTAGTCAGTGAGCTCTCTCTCATGGACCAAGTGACTACACCTTCCACCTTTGAATCAAAGAACAAGCCTTATAGACATGTCTATATCCTCTCTCTATCCTATCAAAACTCATCACCCTCTCTTGAACACAATTAGTTCTTTGTTACTTATATTGTTGTCTTTCCTCTGACCAGGATTTTTTTCCTAAAGTAAATTTCTTCTTTCCCCCACTCCACCATGTACTTCACTCCATTTTCCCTCAGGCATGTTTTAAAAAATGGCTGGTTCTGACTGCTAACAGCATCTCACAAATCCCCATCTGTTTGTTCCTACTCAGCTCCATTATTCAGATCAGATTGAGTCTTCATCTTTATCTCTGGATATTCTTTGTTCCACACGTTCCTGAAGTGCAATGTCTTAATTTAATGCCTACTGATCTCCTTTCCACACTGCTATATTTCTTAGCCTGTCTCAAATTACCACACTGGTATGTTCATTGGATATTTGCCGTAGCAAGATGCTATGTGCATAAAGAACACACAAATCTTGAAGATTGGGGTAAAAAAACACAAAAGGCATGCGGAAAGCACTGTTAAATGATGCTAAGGATAGTATCTGGTCAAATTCATAGCTCATTCAACTTCATGAATGAATCCTGAGAACCTCAAAATCCTTAGCACTACCTGAGAAGCAAGTCTCCTATGTTGCAGTGATAGACAGCAATTCAGCAAATTAAAAAGGGCAAAATATTAGCCACTCTGCTCGACACAGACAGCTTGCAGGCCAAACAAGGTCTGTGGTTAGGCAGATGGCCCACATTTGAATGGGTCAGCTAACTTCTAGCTAAATGCATCATAGAGCCGTGTTCTCTCTCCCATCAGATATGGTTGCTTTACTACCTTCTTCCAAATATTTCAGGATAGTCAGCCTCAGAAATCATTAGCTCTGCTGCCTCAATGCTGTGCAGAAACCAGTCAGCCTAAACTACAGTAGAATAATGTTGAGTGCCTGCACAGGAGTTTATTGGCCCAGATAGCACAGAGTCTGCATCTCATTTGTGAGGAGAATTCTTGGTGAATGCAGCTGTCTGCTGTCAGAAGGACACCCTGCTTACCAGAAGTCATTGCTGAAATGCAATGCTTCACAGAGTAATCTGGATTTTGAATGGGTGTTGCAGACAGGCTTCCAGAGAACATTGTGAGAAGTTGCTAAAGAAACTTCCAAGTGTTTTGTTCTAGCAGCCCAGCAAGAACAACAACTGCCCGAAATCAAAACACACAGAAATCACCAACAAACTTAAAAGGCAAACAGAACCCATATGCAACACTCCTGCATTGTTAGGTTTTGGGGTTTTTTTCTTCTTCAACGGCTCTGGGTAGAAGGGAGAATATTATCTTCATAAGAAATCCTGCCAGGTCAAACTGAAATCTGAGGATTCATATTACACATATGATCAAGAGCATCTGCTTTCATCTCAGGCACAGCAGGGACGAGGCAAGAATCATCATTCAAGATTTGAAAAAAGAATCAGCAGCAAGTATTGGCGCAGCGAGTGCTCTAGTGGGAACGGAAACAGAACAGAACTAGCAAATATTGTTTTGCTTGTTTGCTTCCCTGCTTGCCTTCTTAATAAAAGTATCTGCGGTGTTTGTGTGTGTGTGTGTCTAAGCGTGTGCATGCAAAATTATGTAGAGCAGAATGGGTTATTTAGAGAGAGGTTATTTAGCTCTATCAAATCAACCCTATTCAAACCTAGGCTTTCAACACTGAATTTTTTAATGTATGGTAAATCTGTCCACAAAGAACAGCCAATTTCCCTTATATTGCCTGATCAGCTTCAGCTGTATTTAAAAACCACACAAATTAAAAAAAAACAAAACAAAGCCAACCTTCCATAAAACCTTAAGTTTGACTTCTTGTGTTCAGGACATAAATGAAACTCTAAAACAGGGAAAGAGGAAGAAATTTCCTCCATGACGCATTTATTCCACAACTGCCCACTCCAAGTTTCTTATCCTTGGTAGGCACAGTGAGCTGGCAGCCCTGGACTGAGGAACGGCTGGGTTGGGCTGCTACAGCAAATCCCATATTTAAATGTACAAGTGTTTGTCCCTTCAGTAGTCTGGGTCAGACCTGCTGTACTCAGCAATGCAAAGAAACTTTTAATTTTGCTCTGTCTTTAAAGAACGTGAGCACGCGCATGCGGGTCAGCAGAATTTGTACCACACTTTACAGCAGTTTGCAGAGCAGATTAACTAGATTTGTCCCTGTTGAAAGGATTATATAAAGATTAAAACATTCACAGTAGAGAAAAGCATATAATACATGAGGGTAATTTACACTAAACCCATTATTAAGGAGATGAACACATTTAATTAAAAAAAAAAAGACAAGACAAAACCTGAGTCATGAAGAAGTGAGATGATACCCCTTTAAATAAGGACAGCCTTCAAATAAAGCTGTGGTAGAAGTTATTTCTTCACCAAAGTGGCATTTTTGCCAGCAAGACTCTTGGCAGCCTTCAAGGGTCGACACTAGCACGATTGACCAAATATGGTTGGGAATTTGAAAACATTGAAGATATTAGCATTTGTTCCTGAGTCTAACATAACACAGTCCAGTCTTGCCACCAGAGCCTATAACTATTAAGTGATAACTTAAGCATTGGAATGCAAATAATCCACTGGTTCACATTAGAGTAATTTCCATTTGTTGACGTTCCCAGTCCCCTCCAAATCCTGGCAGTACCTTATTTGACTTCTGAGGGGAGCAATCTACAGGAAACATACTAAAAAGAAGTTAAATTACGAGACCAGAAGTCGGTGGTGGTTTGCTTGCAGGGAAGGGAAAAAAAGATGATACATTAAACTACACTGTCCAGAGTTACTTGACCTCAAACTGATTGCTGTTAAATTGCTTGAATTGACGTTAGTCATTTACCTACTGGCAGCTACTCAAGATTTATCTTTACAGGCTACAAGGTTTCATCATTTGTCCTTAAACTCCCTGCCAAATGTTAACTTTCAAAATACTGGTTTAACTGTAAAGTGTGGGGAAGCTTTGCTGAAGCCAATGATAAATGAATGCAAATACGAGATAAAAGACTAAATACTTAAATTATTTGGCACCTCTCCTCTGCAAAGCTAAAAGGATGCTCTGAATACTTAATGGATAAAGTAGGATAGCATAATAACTTTTAAGGAACAGTCTGTGATCTAAAGTCGCCTAACCTAGAAACGTCATAATGGGCATCTGTGTTGGAAAAATAATAAGGGTCTATAATTTATTAGAATATACTAAACAAAAATTAAATTATGGTGGAGATAAGTTTTACACTACAGAGATAAGTGCAATTACTTCTCATTTTAAAGAGAAACAAGAAAAGTCACCCCAGGGAAAAATGAAGTCCTCCCACACTTTTAACTACACCTTTATCTAGCACATATATCAGTTTTATGCGTCCACACATCCCAGCAAAGAATTGCAACTTTTAGTTTAAGTCTGCATTCAGGCAGATATAAGAAACAGGAAGATAAGCAGCAAAAAAGCATCCCATGAATAGCACCCAAAACATGGATTTCAACAGGCTCTGTAGTTGTCATCAGGGTATTTTTTATTGGCGGAAAAAAAAGTATAAAATGACAGTGACATTACTGAAAACCTGTTGTGCTTTCTCCAACATAATATTTTTATGGAGAGTGAGCAGCTGCAGGAAGACCCAGCACTTTGCTGGACTGTATCCTGAAGATATGCCCGAGAGACCACCAAATTATTCCTCTAATACTCTTCACAGCTGACTTTATTTCTTTCTTATTGAGGCCAATAAGTGATGAATACGAAGACAAAATGCAAGTAAAGTGGCAGACACTGAACTCTGATGAAACAACCTCCACACCAGCCTGAGCTCTCTCTGCCATAATCCAGTCACGTGGAGCATTAACCAGAAGGACAGCATTAAAGCCCAGCCCATGGCAGAGCACCTTAGCTGAACTATGCCTGAAGAGCCCAAAGATTATAAATCTTCATAGTTTGATATATTTCCTGAGCCAGTGCTCCCTGCAGAGCTTAACAGCTAGGGCAGACCTCCGTACCCAAAAGAGGTACAAGGGCACATTTTCCAGGACCAACAAAAAAAGTTTTGCCTGAGAAAAAACCTCATTTTTTTTCCAGGTATGTGCCATGTGCTAGACCCAATTATTTCCTATGCTATTCCCCAGAGCACCCAAACCAAAGAAAAACTGAAAATCCTGAAGCTAGCATTTAAATCATCAGGCACATCAGTCTTTAAAGATGTTCCACTGGATGTTAGAAAACCAGAGTCTGCCTGGAAAATGTTTGGGTTATGTCTTTTCCCCTAATTTCATTTAAAAGTAAGTTAAAAAAGAAAGAATTTTTCAAGAGCAGCCTGTTACTCTAGGTACCTCAGTTCCTGAATGCTCCAACTTCAGATTCTGAAAAGGGACTTGATTTCCTGAACTGAATGGTTCTTAAATTTTGAACAGGCAGTTTGTGCACCAAAATTGCAGCATTCAAGATTTAGAGCACTAATATCTTTAATTAATATAAATAAAATTTAGGAAATTGTTACATTTATGTTCTGAGTAGACAAACCAAGCATATTCCAACTGCTCTGCCTTAAGATCACTGTACATTAACATCTGTGTTGCAAAATTATGGCCCATTCCAAGCTCAACAAAGGGGTTGTCACAACTTGTCACAACTTCTATGGACATCTAATGACATCTATGGACATCTAAAAGGTGATTGTGTCTGGATGTCTGTAAAGACAACAGAGCTCTTTTGGGCTCAAATACTCTATACAATTTTTAGTGAATGCGATGTTGAATGAAAAAGCTCAAATGTGAAAGGTGTCCTGAAATTACTGCTGCTTTATTTTCCCAAAAGCAACATTTCAACAAATTTCAGTTGAGTTTCCAAGTAAGCTGCAAATGCTAGCAATGACTTGGATTCATCTATATCAGGCAGCTCCATCAGATGGCACTATGCAGATAAAACCATAACTTTTGGTACAGAAATACCACTGTTATGTGAAGCAAAAGTATTTGAACAGGCATTAAAAAAGAATTGTTTAAAAAAAAAAGTGATCTGGGTATACTTTGACACTTAATAAATAATGTTTTAATAAAAAATCCTAGAGATTTTTGTAAAAAATCCTACTAGATTAAATCCTACTAGATTAAAAAAAAAATCTAAGCATCCTTATATTAAGTCAATAGTTTATTGGATCTGATAGGAGAAATATGTTTCTATTTTTTCACACACCTGCAGTTTAACTCAATTTACTGAAGTAGTTCTTGCTCAAGAATTATTTACTTAAGTAGTACTCAACCATTCCCTTCTTCCTCCCCACTCCTTAAACTCCTAGAAATTATTTGAAAATGAGAACATCACATTCATTAAAAAGCAGAAAATAACATTCCCATGGAAAAGGTAACTCGCTTGATATCTTAATTGAGAGATTAGATTTGAATGCCTCAATAGTCTGTGTAAACTTGGTTGTCACAGTCTAAAGCAGGCTTCAATTTTAATAAACGATTATTTGCATAACATCCCCCTTTTTCTCTGGCTTAAAAGCAAGTATGACTTACTTTCCCATTAGATATGCTAATTTGCTTAGCCAAATTTATCTTCCTAATCTATGTTAGCAATTATTTTTTAAGAAACTTTGCTTAATGCATAAGAAATTGAATCAAATGACCACATGCATTTTGTATACAGACTTTGCAACTGCTTTTCTCATTTCTTTTAGGCTCCAAGACACTATTCAAAACATTTCTAGAATAACAGAACCATCTTTCATAGATAAGAAAAAAGGGTACATTCTCCTCAGGGGAGAGAGAGAGAGAGAGAGAGAAAGAAAAAGAGTATAGCTGTATTTTAATGCCAATATTTTTTCACTTTCTAAGGGAGAGAGTAAAATGTATGTGCCCACAGAACTTAACAAATCTTGCATTTCCACTTCCCTCATTTCCCTGCCACATATCACAGCTAGAAGAAAATGTTAGCTTCCAAGAAAGAGGGCAAATGGGAAAACAGACATTAATCCCTCAGGAAATCTAAATTCTCTGTTTTTAAAAGCACACTAAAAGGAAAAAGTCTGGAGTTTTACACAGTTTTAAGAAGTAGATTTAAAAAAAATTAAATATTCTGTATTGAATTTTTGAAATACTTTTGTGGCCAGCACCTTTTATCACAGGTAATTTAAGTGACCCGTAATAGAAACTCAAGGTATTCAAGGGCAAAAACATGCATAATAACATTAACAAAATTAAAACATCAATAAAATGCAACCAAGGCTGCGTCGAAGACTATAAAGCCACAAATTCAGGATATAAAAGATATAGCTACCTCTTTGCTTTAAAAAAAAATTCAGAAGAAAGATTAAGAATCTTCTTTTTGCACCAGCATTTAAAAAAGAAGTGAGTTTTCAGTTTAATAGTATTTTATTCTATCCTCATACTGCCTCTTTCAGAATGTTTTGCAGTGTGCTACTACTTTCCTTTAATTGAAAAGCATACAATATCCAACTATTTGTTACAGCTGCAATGCTGTTTCTGGATGAAAATATCACTAGTATTCAACAAAGCATTGCACAATGCTTTTTTACTGAGAAAAGTTCATTGGAGAACCCATTTCAGAAGCACCAGAGGTGAAGCAGTCTCCTCATTTCCTTTGGGCATGTGAAAAAGAGGAAGAAAAGATGCTGAGAGAAAGAAACCAAAAACTCAGCTGGCAAGATCCATGACAGGCAGCTGAATGTGGGACCTTGGGATAACAGTGTCGTCATCAGTGTCCAACTTTTTTCTTTTTTAAACGAGCTCTCACATTTTTTCTCCATGATAAATGGCTGTTTCCAGAGGTCCCCTCCCACTCCTCCCTAAGTCCCTACACAGCAGCCTTATTCCATGTGTCTGCTATATTCTACTTTCTCATGTAGTATTTTCATGCCCCCTTCTCTTTGCACTCTCTATTTCCATGTCTATTTAAATGTGTCAGATCCTCATGCTGCATGAAGAATCCAGTCAATCCAGCTGCATGAAGAAAAGAAAGGACTTGCCATAGTCTCCTTCAGGTGTTCCTGCAGAATTGGGACCGTGATCTTGGTCTGGGTCTAGAGAACGGGCAATGTGTAAAATAAAACATCTATTTCATGATCTAAAAGGTTTGCTCAATCAGTAATTGCTTCTCAGACAGAGACATACTTCAGAAACAACTCAGTAGTAGGCAGCTTGCACTGAGAGCTTGTTGAGTGACAAGGAGATCTCTAAAACATCTGGGAACATAATTGGATGATGAGCACTTTTGAAAACCTGTCCTCAGTGCTTTTACGTCCCTGAAAAAGTGCAGACTATCTGTGCATGATTTTAAAGGTGCTGATTCCCACAGTGCAGTAGTACGGGTCAACTTCTCAAAGCTGACACTGAAGTGAACAACTAGCATGAGTCAGCTGTTCCCAAGTGTCAATTGCCCCAGCACTTTTGCAGCAACGTGCTAGATGTCCATATAATTGAGATTACATGGAAAAAACTCTGAGACTATCACACTAGACATTTTTCCTAAATTACATTTTTTCACTGGTGGAGAGAGTTGCCAAAATCCTTTAATAAAAGTAAGAATTAACACAGTACAATAACAATAGCCAGAGCCTCTTCTCCCCAAGTGCAATAACCAGAATAAACAGTTTACCCACATAATAGTTCCCTATAAAATGTAAAAGAAATAAACCTACAGAAATATTTGAGGTTTTTTACTTTAACATATCATACATTCCTAGGCTAATTTGTTTAAAGCTAAACACAAGGGACAATGAATTTTATTTTCTAATTCTGCATTATTTTGATATAGAGATTTAACTTACTATCATCTTTTACCATGAATTTCTACATTTACGACAAGAAAGACTCTTTTTTCTTTCTTTAAGGAAAAAAAACCCTTATGCAAGTGTTCACCAGTAAACAAAAGCATAAATCCACTTCATTAAAATGCTCATCTACCTAACAGTACAACATTATAATATTTTTTAAATATTTTAAAAATATTTTTACCCATATACAGACACTGACATGTAATTGTCATGATCCTGAACTTCGCTTTTCATATCTGAGACCTTCTAAAATGATGATGATGAACAAGATTTTAGAGGAAACATAAGCTTTGGAAAGCAAAGAAGGAGAAAAAATGTACATGTGGTGAAGGTAATGATGCATACATGCATACATTTGAAGTTATTAGTTAAATTATCACTACCAGAAAGGAGAAAAAGATTTCTCTTTCCTCTCCTTTGGAAATTAAATAACACTTCCTAACTAAAAATATCCAATGGACCAGATTTTCCTTTCAGAGCTGCATTCTAATCCTTCTCATATTTGTAAAGTATTGAGGAAAAAAATTCCGCCCACACACTCAAAAAATGTATGAATGTAGCTGAGGATAGTCATATGAAAAACTGCTTTTCTTCTTCTTGTTCCTGGTGGTATCTTTGTGACTTTCACTAACTTTAAAAAACATACATCTCTTCTTACTTTCACTAAGCTGTAAATTAGTTATTTACAAATAATAATAAATTTTAAAAGACTCTTGGTTTTCGGGGTATTTTTTCCCGAATTTTACTACAAACAGTGGAAATAAGACAATTTTTTAAAATACAAATATGGTTCACTGGACAAAGCGTTGTGTGGGCAAATAAGTCTCACACTCTGGTCCCTAATTATTGTGATCCATATACAGGATCAAAAAATATTTACATAATCACAGTGTGCATGCATACTTTCTTAGTTGCAAGACCAGACTCTGAGTGTTGCCTGTTTTGGAATTCTGGGCTTACCAAAGGGCTTTCATTACATGTCTGTCTCTATAAACTCCAAGACATGCTAATGTTTTCTATAAAAGTGCAACAATAAATCCATGCTTAATCAATCCTTTGTTGAGCTGCACACACATGGACTCTGTAAAATACAACTCAGATCTAATGGCAGGACCTCTGTTCATAGCTTCAAGTTCAGTGGTGTTTAAGACCTGGAAGTGTTACTATTTTTTACCCTGAGCCATGTAAACATGAACATTTGATGCCTTGGACTTCTTTGATTAGACATGCATTCTCACCACACAGCTGCAAATATTTTTTTTCCTTCCTACTATTGCTCCCAGATAAAACGCAGTGATTTTGCCTCAATACTAAACTCAATCCTGGTCTTCCCTGCCAGTTCACCTCCAGCTGCCTGTACAGAGTTTCACACTAAGCCCCTTGTTTATATCAGTGCTGCAATTAAGCCCAGGCCAAGAAGAGAAGTCCCTCAGAGGGTAGCAGAAGTGCAAGGCTAAGAATTGATTTTCAACTTCTGCAACGTAGCCCATACACATCCTTTCAACCCTAGGAAAAAAAAAATCCTCACCCAGATCTCCTCACAACCCACCTTTTTTTTTTGTGTGCGTGTTTGTTTGTACAGGTTTTGTTCTTTGGTTTTGTTGTTTTTTATTTTGCTTTCAGTGGCCATTCTGGGGGCATTTTTCACAAGTTGAATCCTGTTTCCAAATTGGCCAGTGAAAAGTTTTAGCCATGTTGAAATCGTTTCCAGGGCTAAATTGGGAAACCTGAGGCAGCTGGGCAATCTTACAGCTGGCTGAACTGTGGCTTGCAATAAAAGGCAGTGTGAATAAGGTATATTGAAGCTAAATTGGATTCCTGTGAAGGGCCATTTATTCTGAAGGGGGGCATGGGGGGAGGCATTAATGAACAGAAATTAAATTAGCTGAACCAGGCTTTTAAAAATATACTGAAAAATACCTGACCCGCTATGAACCTTTTAACAAAGCAGGAACTTTGGGCTAGCACGACCAGTTCAGCTCAGCTTTATTTCCCTGCCAAAGGTACAGATGTCAGAGGATGTACAACTACTCCACCTGATAAAAAGCCAGGCTTATAGACGGGGCAGGTTTTATTTCTGTAACCTGAAGTCAATGCAGAACAAAGTCACTGCTATGGGAAATCCACTGTAAAACAATATGCAGCCCAAATACAGAGGTCATTTCAGCTGATGAAAACACTTAATTAACTAATCAGCAGATAGCTAGGGAAAAATAAATGTGCCCTTTTATCTTTCTTGCCAATATTCTCTTCACTGAAATACAAAGAAATCGTGGACTACGCTATTTTTTTAAGAGATTACTGATTAACTTTGTAAATATTGATATAATAATTAACTCAAATTAATTTTACTTACGCTCTCTAGTCTGGAACCCTTTGCAATTGAAGAAATACTACAAGATTATTACAAAGTGGTTGATTTCACAACTGGAATACTAAATTTCTTTGGGAGGATTTGGTTTATTTGTGGTTTTTTGTTTTGGTTTAGTTTTTGGGGCAGGTGGTATGTTGTTTGTTTGATTATGGGGTTTTTTTGGTTTTTTTTTTCCCCCAGTTCTTATTGAATGAAATAGTGAAACTACATATTCCTGAAAAGCTGGAGCTACTTCACCGATATAATTAAATCTGCTGTAAAAGCCACTTGGCTTTAAGAGTTTGCCTCTGAATTGTAATCCATATTACATCTAACTTTTCTTTCTATTACAAGGGCTAGTACTGTTTTTGAAATCCTGCAAATCTGTACACATGCCTCCAGAATAACAGTACTTGTAATTAGCTATAATAATGCCTACTGATGTGACACTTTACATCCTAACTGGCATTGCTAGTAAGCTTAGCTTTGTAACACCTCTGTAAAGCACCCAGATTGTGTCCATTTTACAGACATGAAAAATGAGAATGAAAACTGAATTATATCTTGCTCAGACATTTCTTACACCTGATCCACAGCACTCCCTTTGGCAGCCACAGCAAAGTAGACAAACTCTCCTGAAAAATATGCTCAGAAATCAGATGTTCTCAGTCACATTTGTTGAGGCAAATTTCCAGAGAAACCAGTATTTTTTGCCATTTTTTGCCCAAGTGTGAGAGCTTTTTAGGGTGGGGCAATGGTTTGCCAGTTTCTCCTCTCTTCTTGCCAAAAGTTGCCACTTTCCTCCTCCTCCCCACCCCTGCCCCTTCCAACTGTGAGTCATAATATTATGAACTTGATGATGGGAGAAATCAAATTTTCCATCACTCCACAGTAATCTTTACCTTGGTATTATTCATCATCCTCCCAACCAACTTCCAGCCACAGGACAGTCTGTTTCTACAAAGCCAGTCTCAACAGAGATACCTACAGTATATCTGGAAATAGAATCATAATTTATGTATCTGTTTAGTGACATCTTTCCTGGTACACTAGCTGAAAATTTGGGACACAGGGAGTGAGTGAGTTGCGGGTATCATGAGCTGTATCAGCAGCTCAGCAAACTCCCTGCAAGATGCCATCACATCAGATATTATAATGCCTTAAGTATGGAATGGATTCTCTACAGATATTGAAGCAGGCTGTAATCTGGAATTGTAATTTAATCAAATAAATTGGGTCATACTATGCATGCAAGACACATTGCAGTTAAGAATGGGCAAAACTTAAAATGTTTTCATTTTATTTTGTTTCTCAATGGAAAAGTATCATGTACAGATTGAGTTCTTGCATGAGTTTTAACTGTGGGCAGGAAGTAAAAAGAAAATTATTTCTTAGGGTCTCTGCAGACACTTATATTTGATATATTGATTGGCTCCTATGGTCACTGTTAGCTGCCTGAAGGTGGCAATAAGTGCTTCTAAACTTTACAACTCCCCCTGCCTCCAATTCAGTTTTGAAATTTTCACACACATTTCCTAGAAGAACAGAATATTCCAGACAGGCTTTTGTATATTTGAGGATCCCTTGATTGAAACTTTTCTATACCTAGCTCTCAATTGAATATGTCTAGGAAGAGGCTACCAGGCATTTTTCATTGTGTTCTGAAGAGTACAGATCCCTGTTCTGAGATGAGAGGGATGCAGCTGAGAAGAAAGCTTTTCCCCAGGACAGCTTGGTGTGATGTTCCAGATTTTGTGGCTATAGCATCCTAAGTGAACTGCTAGTCAGTTTAAATGCATCACAGTGCAAAGAGCCCAAATAGATGCACTGCATGTTTCTTCCCAATAGGCTTTCCAGGTACATCCTGTGTTGTGAGGGCTGTGGGACTGCAAGCTCAGGTGCAGGACTGTATCAATCTGCACTGGGAGCTTGCAGTAACTCCAGCTTCAGTTTATCCATGTTTTCACGCTGTGAATTTCAATTTTTCTTTCCCTGAGTAAAATCCAGTTAAAAGAAAGGGAATTCATAATAACTTGAGCCAAATACAATTTTTTCCAAAACTGGAACCTCCATATGCAGGCCCATTAGTGTGTGCCATGGCCCAAAGAACAGTGGAGAAATGTTTGGTCTGGCTCACCTTTCTGGTTTTTGGAAAGAACTGCACTGCTTTCCAACAGAGAACAGCTGAGCCAGTCGGTTTTATGCAGCAAGGAACCCCTATCTGGTAGCTTGACTGAGCTAACTGCCAGATCTTCTGTGCCAATGGTAAATTAGTGTTTTATTCTAACCACTTTCTGTAGTTTAAAAAAAAACCCCAAAAGCCAAAAAAAACCCCCAAAATAAATAAAAAAAAACAACCACAACACAACAAGCATATAGAGGGTCAACTTCCACTGCCCTGCATATAAGTTTGAACCTTCACTTCAAACAAAAACTGCTTAGCAAATCTAAAACACAGAAGGAGACTTTCCTGGCATCACAGAGACCTCTGAGCAGCATCACCATCCTCCCCTGGAAGACACACAGTGCCTGGAGGGAGGGAAGGAGGGAGAAGTAGTCCATACCTGATACCTGTATCACCTGGCTACTGGAAATGAGTCCAGGGGCCTAAAGCAACTTGGGAGTAGTGCAGACTGCAGCCAGCCTGAAAGCATCACTGCAAACACAAAGATGCTGTTACCCCTTCCTTATGACACAACGGGGCAAATTCTGGGCACAGCCAAGGAGCTTGATTGTATATTGAACACTAACTACTTGAGCTAATAACTTACATGTTGAAAAATTACATCACACATTGCAAACAGAATATGAACTCAGGCTAAATTCTGTGTAAAACTTTGCACTGGGGCTCCAACATCACTTGTCAAAAAGTGAGTGGGGTATTTTTACATTTTTTTCCTATTTTCTGTGTTAGGTTAAAAATTCCCTGGTAATGCAAGTACCAAGGGACTCTTAATAATAATGATATGAACAGGCAACATCATGTAAAAATTCTGAAACAAATTAAAAAAGCCAAGTTACTAAATTTAAACAAAGTTAACAGATCTACTTGTATATTTTTCTAATCCCTACATATTTCATTATTTTGCCCGTGCTAATTTTCATCACTTCTCTGTTTTGAAAGAATTTTTTTTATATATATAAATGCATTACAACCAAATGAAATGCACTGACATGCTTCTCTTTCTCCATATGAATTACCTTCTCTAAACTGTTGCTAAATTTCTCCTAGTGAAAACATTATTACAAGGAAGGGACTCACCACCCACTCAGCTCCCAGAAGCCAAGGGAAAAAACTTAGTGATATTGTTTTTCTAATTTGACACTGATACTCTTTGGACCCCAAAAAATGTTCCAGGTCCAGCATGCATTTTTAATGGATTTGTAAAGAATTAGCTCAAGCAATACCAAGAGCTAACTTCAAGCTTATACTAATTTTTTAAAACATGGCATCTAGGACAATTAACTACTTTTTTCCATCCTTCCCAACTTTGACATTTAAAATGCTCTTCTTTTTAAGAAAATAAGTGTTCTAGGGCTGTGGAGTAACCTCATTTCTACATCTTTTAACACATATCATACTTATTATGGAATTCTGACATTAGAAATAAGAGCAATCGACCAAAAGACCTCAGTCAACTTCATTTGAAGCAGAAATGGGATTTTTTTTTTCTTTCTTTCCTCCAGCTAATGATGAATTATTATATTAAAATATATATTCCAACTTCAAAGAAAAGCTAGTTGTTATAAAACAGAGGCATTCAGAATTAAGTTTGAAAAGATTTGACCTTTTGCACACAAAAACTAACACCTACATGAATGAAGTACTGTAGTAAGTGATGATATATGATGGATCATTTAAAATGTGTGTATGGAACGATGCACATTTTTTAAGGCAGGGGCAGATGGTGGTTACAGCACCTCCAACATTTTCCAATTACTTTGTTTTTTCAAAATATATCCAGACCATAAAAATATTAGAAGAGTCCTTGAACTTTAATAGAAGCAGTACTTTTCAAATATTAAAAAACCCCCTTTAAAATATATTTCAGTTCAAATTGTTGTTCAAAAAACATAATCCATAATAATTCAGACAATCCCCTTCACCGTCTCTTACAGAGTTTAAGAGGTTGCAAAGGAAGAGACAATAATGAGGGGTTAGACCCAGACTTGTACCCTGACATGTTGGATAGAAATTTAACTCTGTCTTCTTAAATAGGACATATGCATTGAATACAAAAAGTTGCTCCACCCTCATCTGCTTTGAAGACAGGCCGAGTCAGATGCAGGATTTTGGTTTTGCCCAAATTCTAACAAAAATGTAGGAATTTGAGACTGAAGATAACACGAAATCCATTACCTCCACAAAGAGCTTAAAAGTAAAATGGGGAAGACAATTACAACACAATTAACACTTTTATATAATGAAATTAATATTTCTTTCAATCTTTATCCAGTCAGATAAAACTACAGGATGAAATTTCAATAAAATACACATTGGGTTGACAATGGAGCACATTTTCAAAACAAAAATCAAATAAGAAATACACTGGAATTGGACCCCAGTGTGAAGTGAAACAAAAGTTCCCAAACACAGCTCCTTTCCAAATTAGGCTGCAAACCAGGAACACATGGAGAGAAGAAAAGGCTGTTTGTATTGTTCCAGGAAACTGGACCAAGGATTATTCCATAATTGCATTAAGCAAATACAGTATAATATCTTACACAGTGAAAAGTTCAGAGACACCATAGGCCAAGTGATTGATCACATTACACTGAAGTCCTGTAAGCCATTAATTCCATAATTACTACAGTTATTAGCTTTTGACGCCAATACTATTGTGTTCAATGGCAAGGAAATGGCGAAACAGCATCGTGAGATATTTTCATTTCAAGTAAATTTTTTTTTTAATATGCGCATTTTCAACCTAAGGTCTCATCGTGCATATATTTAGGATGTTCAAGATTGTATAAGTTATACACAATAAAGTCTGAAGCAAAGATAATAGATTGCCTTTAAACACTCTTACTTACCTTTCAGGGCTGAGACACGCACACACACACACACCCCCTGTGGTTTCAAGACAAGTGTAAGCTACACCAAGCAATTTCCATACTGTAGGCACTACTCACACCTTCCAAAAATCACATTATTACTACCCTTCCTGGCAAAAAAAAGCCCTCAGGCAAAGCCTTCCCATGGGTTTTCAAGTCAACAGGAACCGGCCTTAATGTCACCGAGACCCTGATGAGAGAATGAGAAGAGTTTGTTTCTGCTTTCAGCTCTGCAAAATTCTTCCTCAGTGGCTGCAAAAGAAGTCAATTATGCATGTCCCAAGAAGTTTGGCCTGGGTATGCCCAGGACAAGGCCAGCTACCATGTCTTTACCCAGAACTAGCTGCCTAAAGGCAGCAGGGGAAATGGGAAGAATTATATTACTGTATTACTATAACATCAAGCAGATACAGCTTGATGTAAAGCTCCAGTTGCTTTCAGAGTCCCACCAGGAAGATAAAGTAGCTGCACGGTACACACAACTTACTTGTCTGTCTGTCTGCCTCACAGAGACACACCATCCAGGCTAGTTCAAGAAGGATATGGAAACTGTCCACCTATAGGTTAGTGGTTCTGCATCTACTTTACTGCAGAGAGCTGTGCAGCCATCATAAATTAGCATAATTCTACTGCTTTGAATGGGACTGACTTCCATAAACTGGATTGTCAGTTCTCAAACTGGATTGCCAGTTCTCAAAGGAAGGAAGAAAAGATTTATTTCCAAAAGTGCTAAGGACAAACTCTCCAGCACCCCTGACAGCCAGGAGGCACTCCTTTTGCTGTTCATCTGGCCTCAGCATTGGGAGATTCAAGGTTCAGCATTACTTCTCACACTAGAAATCTGTCATCTTTCCTTCTCTACCGCTCATCTCTCCTTAGTTCTGCAAGTATGAAATAAAGAACATCCCTGGCTGCCTCCCAAAGGGGTCTCAGCCTTCCCAGCAGGAAGGACGCTGACTGTGATGAGAGGGCCTCCTTTACAGGGAGGGTGAAATGAGGAAAAGGGGGGATGGGATCTCAGAAGAATGGACAGGGATGGTAGGGACCACCCAGGAGATAAAGAAAACATGGGTTGAGGGGAAAGCTGGGGAAGCTCCTGAGCATGTACAGTAGCTAATTGTTAAATTTTAACCATTTAGCCTTTAAAATCTCTTTCCCCCCCCTTTCCTTTACACTTACACAAAGAAAAGGCATAGTTCATGTTCAGAAGTAACAGCTTGCAAAGACATTTAAAACTAAAGCAGATTTTTAAATTTAGCAGAGCTTTCTCAGTGTTTTCTAATCCTGGCTCAAAGGTTGAACTTTGTTAAAATTTGTTACAAACAAGAATCTTAAGACGTTCCCAGACTTTGATGGGCTTTGCTAAATTTAAACCTACAGTGAAATTTTATAGGAAATTACAGACTAAAAATGATACAGCCATGAGGAGAGACCATAGCAGAGCTTCTCGTACTTGTTTCTCTCCTGTAAAGCTCTGCAGGATGGGTTTCACAAAACCTAACTCCCTGTGCAAGCCCTGTGTTTCTCTTCTCTGGTGTTTTCTGGTCCAGGCTTTCCCACACACAGTAATGCATTCCCAAACATGACTTTACAGCAGCCCCTGAGAGCAGAAGGGAACTGGAGCACCAGGGCCAGCCTGGCAGCCTGAAAGCCAACCATTGTTCCCAGAGGCAAGCAGCCCCACAAGGCACACTGACTCCCTGTCTCCAGAGGGAACACAGGCACAGGACTTCTCTCCACTGCCCAATAGGCTGGGGCACAGAAACACTGTAATTTGGTGTTAATTGGGTCAACCCCCTACTTTAATTAAAATGAAACTCCAGACCTTTCCCGTTCTACCTCCAGTTACATTTTATTATTGCTTAGCTAAACCAAATGTACTGTGGTGGTGGTTCCTTCACTCCCTTCACTGCACAAGCCCTCCACAAGAAGTTTCCCCTTCTCCCTTCTTGCTCTTACAGCATACTGTCAGGGTTCACTCTACCCCTGGGTCCAGGGGCTCCATTTCAAACCAGACCCAGACTCCCAAATCTTGCCTGAGCTGTGCTGTAGACATACCTTGGCCTCATCCTGTTCTCTGATATACTGGTTCATTTACTGCCTCCCCTGGATGGTCCCTTCAGTTGCTCCTGACTGGAACCCTGGATGAGCTCCAAACTTGATTCATCACCTTGCCTTGCCTGGGGCTGCTGATGAGACCTTGTTACCTCCACTTGTCTCAGCCCATCCAGCTCAGACATTGCAGGGCTGTGCCCTGGTGGGTGAGGGCACTGCTCGTGCTGGGGTCACCATGAGCACACAGCCTCATGGTGCAGCTCCGTTCCTGCTGCTCCCTGAAACTAACAACCACTGCAACTTGACAGGGACCTTCTCCTCAGCAAACCACCAATGAAGACTCATGGCATATTTACTCTTTCAGCACATGCAACTAGTGGCAATAATTGAGAGTGGGATCCATGAAGGGTCTGCCATGTGAAACAGGTATGGTGAACACATCATCTGGGAGCATGGAAGAGACCAGAATTACAATGGAAGTACTACTGGAAGCAGGAGGACAGTGTAGGTGAAGCCTGGTGAACCAAATGGACAGCATGTGAAAATCAAGACTGCAGAAAACACGAAGGGGCTGTAGCTAAGTCTTGGGAAATGAGCAGGGAGACTGAAGGTTTCTCAAATAATTTTGAGGGTTCCTTTAGAGACAGGACCATGCACGAGGCAATGCAGCATAAGCTGTCCTTTGGTGACCTATGGAGGAGTGTGTACCCACCCGGCATTGCAAGTTTCTCTGAGGCACAATGACTCGCAGAGGAAAGTATCAGGTTCAGTAGGTTTTTCCACACTGCACAGGAGGAGGGACTGCTGAAGAGCAAAACCTGTTACTCTCCAGCCATCTGACGTACGTGTCACAGCCAAGGCTTGCCATGGTTCTGCTTTGCCAAGGTGGCATGAACACGTATCCACCATGTGCAGAAAGGATGAGCCACAGAGGCAGCAGGACTGGGAAGCCTGACACCAAACTTCCCTCAGGCCCTGGCTTTCATCAGACCTTCTTGGGGCCTTAACAAGGAACTGATATACTCTTGGCTCACATTCTGCAGAATTAAAACATTAATCCATGCCTCTTGTCCAGCTCCTTATCTCCTGCTTTCCTGCCTGTTTTGCAAGGTGACACTAATTCAATCTGAGCAGGGGCAAGACTAGAAAAGATGTCATGCCTCCAAGAAGATATATAAGTAAATGAATACACAGTCTATCACATACATGTGCCTAGAAACATCCCATACTTAGGAATATTCAGGGCATCAAAACTGACCTCTGCATAAACTGCGTCTCACTACATCAGACTGAAGAGCAGAGGGCAGTGCTGCTTGGCAGACCTCTTCTGCCATCCCAGAACCCTTGCCCAGGTCTATGAAAATCTAACACTGCATCTCATCATAGCATGTCTGTACTCTGTACTCCTTACTCACATACAGCAAATTCAAAGAAAATGAAACCAATTATGACATTAAATGTTGGACTAATCTTATTCAGGAAATAATTTAATTCAATACAAACAATGAGGTACTATTCTTTTAATTCCTTTTCTCCCCCAGGAAATTGTATTTCTATGCCTAAAAGAGAGTGAGAATAACCATTTATTGTGTCCCACAACTGATCTGCAACACTCCTTAAGTACTTTTCTTTTTAAAAGGGGTCACTCCATGCACATGGTTCAATTAAATCACTGTACCTCTGGAACCAAAGTTGGCGTTTTGCAAAGGCCATAATGCAAGCAGTATGTAAGTTAAGTGTATTTTATATATTTATATTTAAATATACTGAATTTAGAAACATGCATATTTCCATATCTGTCACTATCAGAGCCACAGGAATCTTCAGCTAAACTATTTTAGTAAAGATGAGTTTCAGGAATTTAATGTAAAACAGGCACAGAGCAAGCTCAGTCACTGGGCAGGCCACATATATATATATGTATATTTGACCGTAAAAAGTGCAAAAGTTCACTCACTGTGTTAGTTTTATCCCACTCCCGATTAATGCTGAACATTTTAACAATTATGTTCTCTGCGGCTGTTAGAGACCTACACATGCAGGCTTTGCATTTTTTTCAGAAGTGCTCTAGTATAGAGCTTGTCTTGTTTTCTGCCAACATAGATGCTATAAAATCATGCTTGATTCAGTTTACTCCTTTCCTCCCCTCCCCTCCCTTCTTCCCTTTTCCTCAGCCTTATCCTCCTCCATGTTCTTGGGTGGGCAGATTCATGGGGAGACTTGGTTTTTAGCATAGCCACCACCAGGCAGTTTGTTACTCTCCTGAAGCACATCTGGGCTTTATATCAGGCCTTTAATTAATCCTCAGTGAAAGCCAAGCTATGACATTTTGACTGGGCAGGCTCCAGTTTTGGACAGGTCTTGATTTATTGCGACTGAGTCTCAACCTACTTTGATTTATTTCAGCTTTGGGGAGGAGGGCAAAAACTGAACAGAAAAAGCACTGTTGGATGCAGAACATGTGATGTACGTAAAGGACCTCCAGAGTACTGTGGACCAAATGACAAGCAGCTCAGACAATTTATAATAAAATTAAATAAAATAAGCATCACTGATGAAAAGATTCTGGTGAAAGAAATCACTTAAAGCAACAACTACCACTATCAAAATGAGCAACAACAAATAATAAAAGACTTAGTGAACTAGGATCAAACAATTTGCCAGAATGTGCCAACGAAGGAAGCTCATGCCTTATCTCTAAGTAAACAATAAATCCCTGGTCACTCATTAGTGTTAATCACGCCTCTCATCTGCATTCAGCTAAATACAGAGAGGCAGGACCAATGCTTTCCTGATGAGTCGCTTCCAAAGAAAAGGATGTTCTGCTATTGTCTGCCAGCTTGCCTTGGGTGGATGTCCTTTTGTAGGTCTCCCTCTCAAACTGCACCGTGCACAACGTGAAACGTGCCAAGTCTTCTGGACAGCAGGAACAAAGGCAGCCAGAGCCAAACTGTTCATCTAAATAAAGCAACAAACATCACTGTAATAGGAGCCACTGAATAACAAATCCAATCTGCTCAAGGTATAAATCTTTCTTGCTTCTGTGGGTAAGCCTGTTCTCTTAGGTCCTTTTCTTGTTCTGTTTTAATTCAAATTCTGTTGAACAGACAACTTGGCAAGTTTTTCCTGAATATTATTGTAGCTACTTCCAATTAATTCCTGCTGTGTGTACATTGCAAAGGAACTCTATCTTGAAAATTCTAATGGAAACAAGTAACTTTATTGTTTTCCTTTAAGTATTTTTGTTAAAAATTCAAATACCCTTATGCATCTCCCTCTTGTATTTTCTTCTCACCAACCGAAATTCACTCTTTCTTGTTGTATCTTTTCTATCTATGGATTTACAGCTCTATCAAAAGAGAAGAAAAAATTAAATTCCAGCAACTGAAAAGAAAAAAAAGTTTTAGTGTAAAAAGCCCTGGTACTTTATATTTGCAGACACCTATCAGGCTTTGGTGCCTAACAAACATCTAGCAGAAAAGGATGTTTTTGGAAAGACTGGGCACCAGTCTTAAAATTTCAGCAACACCTCAGATGCTGCCTCAACAGTCCTACACACAGCCTTGCTGGACTATTCTTTGCACTCCTGTTATTCCCAGTGACACAAGACAGAAGGAGCAGCAATCCATGCATGCACATGTAGGCTTGTTTCAAGGCATCTCTGCTGTCACAAAGCAGGAAAGTACACAAATTTGGTATGAAAACATATGCATCATCTTAAAAAAGATTGCAACCAAGGGACTGAAGACGTTAATAAAAAACATCTATGTGTCAGTTTTTAAGTTTCAGGGTGAAATCTGGAAGAAAGTTCTGCTGTACATGGTTGATCTGATACCTGTGTAAGTTACGGCCACAGTCCAGCTGTGTGCTTTTCCACCATGCAGGTAAGCAGTAGGATTCAAAGTTTAAGATTAGTTGGGTCTTCTGCTAATTAGAAACAACTGCAGAAGTGTTCTCAAACTAATCTGCATCACTAGAGACTAGTTTTATCATCTGTAAAATGACTATTTTAGCAGCCTAAACTGACATGCCTATTTGTGCTGGGAGATTACATGGGGAACCCGCATTTGCTGTCCTCTTCCCTAACCAGGTGGGCAGGCTGAGCTGGCTCTGTGTGTCCAATACAAAATTATTAATTCTGCAGAAATGCAGAATATTCATAACACAGGAAATGGGATCCTGCCCCTTTTAGTTTCAAGAGTAGAAGTCTAATTATTGTTAAGGACAATTCTCAAGTCAAACTTGTCTACTGAGCACATCCTTCCCTCATCACTGTTTGTAAGAAAACAAATCATCGATATCTAATGCATATACTTGCTGCTTTCTATGCATGTTTTCTTGACCCATTCAGGCTAAAGAATTGCAGTCTCCTTTCAAGGGCACAGTCAAGCCCAATGGCAGCTGGTAGTTCACTTTGGTCTGAAAGCAGGTGATGAGAGTACAGCACTTCCCTAAAAACTGGGGTCTTATTCCCCATCTTGTATTACTCTCACATTTCCCCCAACATGAGGATGCAGTGTTCTGTCAGCTGTAGTACTCCTGAGTATAAATTTGCTTTTTTCTGCCAGACAGTGCTCCTTTTAGCTGCTAGGGAGTTAGTTCTGGGTGGGACATCAGATTTTAGTTTTCACCCTGAGCACCACCAGTTTGTCCTTGCTTAAAGGCAGTTTTATTTTCCAGCTTTTATCTGCCTTCATGAAATATAAACATGTGTGTGATTTTTCCTTCTAAGAAAGTGTAGTAACACTGTAAGCTCCAGCAGTAATTTCTAAATCCAACACAGACAGAGTTTGCAGTGACAAGTTGGACTGTTTCATTTAAAGAGACTTTATATGAATCAGTATCCCTGCAAAAGTCCATATCTAAGCAAAAAGGATCACTTTATGATACTTCCAATAAAACTATCAGCTTGGTTAGGAGTCAACTGTTTTGCAAGCAGCTCCAGAACATAAACAACTATCCAAGACATTTTTAAGGTAATGATTTCAGAATTTGGATTTTTTTCCCCTGACTTGAAATATTTATGACACATTGTATTTAAATGATCAGACTGCTACAAATCAGCACAACTAAATGCCTATCATCAGCATGCAATTACATGACAATTTGTTTCCAAACCTCACATGAATAAATTAAGCCAAGTGAACTGAGTCTTGTTTCCCTTGATTTAAGTGTATTCTAAAAGTAAATGTAAAATGTGTATGATTCTGCTATTATTCAACAGTATTTTATGTCATAACTCCAAAATTATTGTGGTAACAATGATGACAAATTTACTTTCAGTTTAGGTGGACTTTTTACTGAAACTTCTTTTGCAAGCTATATTTTTACACGTGTGCCTGTTGATTTTACACTGCCTTTCTTTAGATGTGACCTTATGAACGCCAGCAACAAAAAAGCCTTAAGGAGAGTCTAATTTACTTAATTACAATGAGCGGTTGATTTTACACTGCCTTTCTTTAGATGTGACCTTATGAACACCAGCAACAAAAAAGCTTTCTTTAAGGAAAGTCTAATTTACTTAATTACAAGGAGCAGGCAGTTGTGCACCAATTCCATTATTCTGTCAAACTTGAGACTGAAAACTGGCACCGGGCAGGCCAGGTGAAAACTCTTTATTATGCTTCCTGGTTTTATTTGTAATGTGTTAAATGGCATTTTAATGTCTTCTGAGGTCACTTTTAGAGCCAAATTGTGGCTGTCCTGTCACAGGTGTACTGTGTAACTCTGGGCAGGCACAGAGCCTCTTTCTCTTCTGCTGGCCTCCCTGTGCACAGATGTAAGACACAGTGAATGAAGTCCCACCAAAGCCAATAATCATATTATTATTCGAAGATTTCACTCCAAACCAGTTCCTGCAGTTGGTTTTCAGCAATGTCACTCCTCAGGTTTTCCAAGGGGTCAATGAGGAGACACACAGTCCTACAGTCCTCTTGGGGCTTGAGCACTTCATACATGTCCTTACCCTTTATGGCTACCTGGATAAAGTATACATTTTCTAAAATAGCACACATATACTTTTAAGATGCCATTAAAACGCCATACATAATGTTAAAGTGTTACATTAAGTGTGCTCAGACCATAAGAACTTGCACAAACCACCAATCAACACCAGTTCTAAATTGCTACTACTTGCTCTTAAAATACTTAAAAAAAAAAAAAAAAAAAAGGTTCTCCTAGAGATGAGGCACACACCAGTTCTAAATTGCTACTACTTGCTCTTAAAATACTTAAAAAAAAAAAAAATGTTCTCCTAGAGATGAGGCATTAGTTAGCCTGGAAAAGGGAAGGGAAGGGAAGGGAAGCTCCTTGGTGCTGCACCGTAGCATTTCCTGAAAACAGAACACAGCAGAGCCCTGCCCTATGGCAGGCTCCTCCCTGCAACCCGGTATTACTTCTGCTACCAGTACTATCAACTCAGAAAGACACATTCCAGCAGTGCACACCATGAACAGCGCATGTGGATCACAAGCTGTTATGAGCCAAAATAAAACATCAAATAAACATAAACATCGAACATGCACCTATCAGCGCAGTGGGGCGACCATTCTCTCTCATGCCTCCTGATACCTCTCTAATAGTCCAAGATCTGCTTGTAATTTGGCAGATGAACAGGTTTAAACATGCAGTGTTTTTAGTATGTATCTACCTTGGATATCAGTAATAATACTGGCAGTAAAATGAAAAGCTATACAAAATATTTTTCCCTTGTCAATTATTTTCTCTTTAAAATGAACATGATATATTAAAAATCTTATACTTGTTGAATTTAAAACACCTCAGACGAAGAGAGAAATTCCCACCAGACATGGAAAAGTAATGTTGGTCTGGAAATAAATGCAGCATAATAAATTAATAGGAAGGGGGAAATGTGCCTGTATTGCATAGGAAATATACTGCATTAGCAACACAAAGCATTACTTTTTCTTGTAAAATAAAGCACGGTGCAACAAGATCGTATGATTTGTACCAACTTTTCATTATGTCAAAAGCAATATGTGTGCCTTGTATTAGACCATTAGGGCTATCTTGATAAACTATTACTGTGTAGAGTAACATCTCACTTGGTAGAGGTTAAGGCAGAAGCAGGAGATCCTGCTCTACTAATGCAATTTACTGCTCCTTAAAGAAATCTGTAAAGTGCACTTGGAACAAAGAAAACCACTTGATATTAATAAAAAACCAAAACTCCAACCCATTTGCAGATCAAGAAATAATGATGCACAGCTTGCACTAAAAAATATCAGCTTCTGAAGTGTTCAGAGCTTGTTATTAGGAGCAAAGCTAAAGAGTAAGCAAATGTACTTGGGCTGCATTCAATTCTACAAAAAGATCCCAGTAAGTCGTCCTTGCAGAGAGGCGACATTTCACATGAATAGTTACGGATCCCTTAATTTTCTTCCTCAAGTCCAGTACCAGAGATCCTTTTAATCTCATTGCCAAACAGAAAATTTGGAAGCAGATATCTGGGCCTACTCACTTCAGAAGCACCACTGAAATCCTTATGCCACTAGAAGCAATGGAATGGCTGCCAAGGCTGCTCACACCAGGAGCTGAGCTGTGGATCTGCGGGGTGTGTGAGGAAAGATAACTGCCTGTCTCCCTTGCTCCCATCAGCCTTGACCCTCCTCCAGAGCAGGAAGCACTGGGAAGGTTTGAAGGAACCATCATGCCAGGGCCCTACTTCTATCTTAGTCTCCTCATTGATGGCTGCAGGCAAATCCATCGCAGCCACACTGCCAAGCTGACTGGGAAGAGGGGACAAGAAAACACCAATGTCGCTCACCTACCTTGCAAATGCAATGTTTGTCACTCCTGAGGAAACACATTGCTCTCGCTGCAGAAATCATGTGGATTTGAGAGGAAGAGAGAAAGAAATCAAGCACAAGACAGCAATAAGCTTTCTCCACATCCTTAACCTGGTCACCAAGTCAGCCATCTCCAGGGAAAGCTTAAAATGGGCCAAAGGAGGCCAACTGGAAAGTTCAGCTGCTCTATCTTTGGATCATTAGTGTTGGTTGTTAGGTCAAGGCTCCATCCAAAAACACCTACAGCTAAAATTCAAGTATTTCTGCTATAACTAAAAGTGGCATATTAAGTGCACCCTCTGGGTTTGGGGAATGTTTCCTATTCAAGAAACCAAACCAAAACAAAAAAGGCATTTTTTTTTTCCATACCCAGGCCAGAAAAGAACAGTCACTCTGCTGATAACCAATCTTCTTAATAATGCGCAGAATATTAACAGCTAGAGTACTATAAAAGTGAACTCTGACATTTTGATTTATCTGAAACATTTCTTCTTTTGATGCAATGACTTGAAGTTGGAGGACAAAAAACATTGTTTCTGGGAATGCATTGCCTATGATATTTTATTGGCTTGATTTCAAATGAAAACAATTATTCCATAGTGAGGATGTTACCACACAAACATAACAACACCATTAACTATTTTTGACTTCCAGTGTAAATTGAACCATTATAGGGTTTTAAAAATGCCGTCATTAAATTTTAATGATCTGTTTTAAGGGATTTTTCTCCCTTATTAAAATTCAAACCAACTATACTATAGACGTTTCTCAGAATGTGGTACACTATTCTAAGCTTCAAATAAATCTGTAAATCATAGATTAGTTAATAAAGAGAAACTACCTGGGTTATTACAGGTGAGGCTGGTAGCAATACCTGTTATTAATGTTGCCTAACATTTACCAATAAAATACGCTGCTTCCCATTCTTTAAAATGTTGCCAAATACCAACAGACTGAAAAAAAAAAATCTGAGTTCAAATGTGGCCACACCTGGTTGGGATTTTTTCTTCCTTTTTTCCCCCCACTAATTATGGGGAAAAAAGCAAAGAAAGGAAGGAAAAATATCAGTTGAACTGATTCAGCTAATTAAAAAATACATTTCATTTTTATTAAACATCAATATTTTTTTCCATGAACTAGGAACATGACTCTTGTAGAGTCAGTATTTGAAATTCATGCAGAAGCCTAGAGAATGTTTACAAGAACCTTTCCTTCACATTTGCCTTAAACTTGCCCAATTCATAAGTTTTAGGTGGACTACAGTGGGAAAAAATAATTAAAAAAAGGTAAAATCCTGATTTACAAGCACTGAAGAGAGACTTGTGAGCCCTTTGCTGTTAAATTTTGTGAAGATTCACTCTATGGTGAACACGCTCCATCCCGTGATGGGGCAGTGGTTTCCCTCCAGGCACAGCTGCAGCCCTGAGCAGGCTGTCTGGTGCATTCACTCCTAGCTGCAGACAATCCCATCTCCCTCATGAGATTCATCTCTTTCCCACAGTCTCATCTGGAGTTATCCCAGGTTAAAATCACCACAAGGCTGACTGGAAGGTGGAAGAGTCCATTTTTTTTTTTTTTAAAGTCTGGCTTGTTTTCACCCTGGTGCTATATTGCCACCAGCTAATGAGCCGACATCGTTCTGCAGCATGCGCTGAGGTGGATTGCAATGATGGTGCATTATCTGCATTATATAGTCTCTCTCCTGGCACCCAACTGCTTTCTACAGACCTTAGAACAAGTGAAAGGATAGCTTCTACATATGGACCATGTCATAATTTTACCTGGGTTTTCACACGTTGACAGCCAGAGCAGTAAACTAAAATCATAAGAACACAGCACACATTTACAGTTATTTATGCAAAGCGCCTTAAATTGGTATTCTCAAGAAGAGCAGGCTGCAAAAATGGAATTTGTGAGGAGGTTTCTTGTAATTTTGTTATTTGATGGAAGAGATACTTCATTCAAGCCACAATGGCAAAATAGGTCAGTGTCAGAAATATGACAACAATACATAATTTATCAGCTTGGAAACCTTATACTTGAAAGAAGCCTTAGTCTAACCTTTCCATCACTCCAACTGAATTGTAAGACCACCACTGTAACAAGACCACTTAGAAAACCACCGGGGTGGCCTTGATAATACATGTATCATTGTTGAGGCACAGGAAACTAAACCAGATGGTTTTGCTGAGGAAAGCACTTTTTTTCTGGCTTTGTAAAGCCTAAAAACACTAATAGGTCAAACATGAAAGTGCTGAAAAAGAAAGTTAAAGGAAGATCTCTGTAAATAAGAAAAAAATTTATTTACATATGTGTTTCTCTCACTGAAAATATGTCTGCAAGAAAATAAAAAGAGAAACATGATGCTACAGTTCTGAAATAGATCAGGATAGTTTTCTGAAAGGTCTAACAACAACAACATTTACAGCTGGACTTACAATGCACCACTGCTGAAAATCAATGCCATATAATGTGTATTAGACAGAACACCTACATATTGTAATTAAGAACTTTTTCTTGCCTCATTTTTGTGTTTTAACTATGGAGACCATTCATGTCTATTGCAACAAACTACTTACTTTCTTGTTTGATCAATCACCTCCAACTTATAGAAAAAATAGCACAAAGGACATGAAAATGAAAATAATTTCCACAAAAATCATGCATGCACAGAAACATACATTCACATGCACACTTTTATACAGGCTTCACATAAGTGGGCATGCACACATGAATAAAGGGTGTTCAGATTTTGTAGTTTATGCTGTAGTTATTTAGAATCATATTATTTGCAGACTTCAGCATTTCAAAAACCACAAAGGACTTGGTTTGGGTTTGTTTTCCTTTATTGTAGACATCATCCACATGAGTAAAATTAAGATGATAGTGTGCTGCTCTGCTGAGAACTGCAACTATTTCTAATAGTCAAGAGGTCTAATCTAAATTACATGCACTGAAAGAAATGCTTATATGGTCTTTTAGAGTGCAGTCTTATTTACCAAAATGTAAGCCTTTATTTAGCATTAAAAAAGAAATCTTTCACTGTCACAGTTATTCTAAAACATGCTCTCTCTTCATAAGAGAAGCTTTGCCCACATTTTCAAAATCTGCAAGAAGATGTTTGAGAATTATATATACATTTTGCTGGCACTAAATCAAGCTCTAATGAAAAGAAAACATGATTATTTAAATTTCAAGTTTTTCTCTGCTTGTATGGGAGAATGGAGAAGAAATGTTCACTGAGGAGAGCTTCACTATAGGCCTATAATTTGTGGCAGCTCATTTTGGCACTGCACAGATATAGCCCTGGGGAAAATGTTTGGTCTTCAGTCCCACTCTGAAGTTTGTAACTAAAAGCAGAGAAATAAAAGAGCGATTCCTGAAGCCAGAAGTCAGGTGGGGCCATGGGTGCCCTATAGAGCTGAGGGAGCCTGGTGGAGCCTACCTGGACAGCAATAAAGAGAGAGGAATTACATCGGTGTGTCACAGAATTGTATTTTCATTCTGTATAAGAGACGTGGTGGGGACACACCTGTTTGGTGACACTAAACAGTGTGACACCATCTACCACTTCATATCAAGACAAGCTCTTTTGTAGGGTTGGAATATTTCAGTTGAGGTGCAACACATACAAATAATTAACTAAAATAACAATGACATGAATTGACCTTGGAAATCCACTCATCTGTGTCTTTTCCTTATAGACTCAATCTTAGGGAAGACAATCATTATTTCTGAATCTACTCCTCCAGCACTCTTTTGTGTCAAGAAGTGCCTGTGGGTCAGCTCTGGGTGAGCTTCATGTCTTTGATTTGAAAGTAGCTGAGACTCTGCTGTGACCATTTTTGGCTGTATTATACCCTGAGAACTGGGTCATTATTTGGGTAGATGATTGAACTTATTACTGTGGTCAAATGTCACTTCCTTGATCTTGGACACCTATCTCCACAAGTCCTAAATATTTACATGAGGAAATCAAAAAATATTCTGCCCTTGGCAAGAGCATAAGTCCTGTGGGAAGACATTGCTTTCTGAAAAATATTTCAGTGTGATACTTAGTTCTACATTAATGATTTTTAAACTATTAGAAAGAATCATTGTCTCATTGTCTTTGATACACATGCTTCTAGAAAAGGTACTGCTTCAGCAAGCACCTGTCAAGAGTTTTATAAATGTTCAGTAGTTGTTCCAAAGGAGCACGATCTCTCAAACTTTCCTCCTGAAGGTTTTTACAAGTTCTGATACTCCCACAATGACTTCACCTAGATGGAAGCAGTTCAGTGCATCATCACCTCAACTGGAGCAGATTTTATTTAATTTGAAGATCAGTTTGGCCTAAAGAGACATTAGTTATGCTACTGCAGACAAGCTGACGGAAAGAAAAAGTTCAACGTATTTGGAAATACACAAAACACACTTTACTGGGTGGCTGTACACTAATACTGAAACAAGCCCATCACTGAGGGTTTAAAATTATTTCTTCACTTTTATTAGAAGATATTGACTTTAAACATAAAAACTAAGCAGTAAGAAAGGAAAAGCATTTTTTCACTTCAGTCCATACCAAAAGGATAATCTGCATTTAGAAACACGCCTTAAGTTCATGAGCCAATCTCATAACTATATGAGGTGTTGATAGTTACACAGACAGACATAACTGACTTGCCTTTTATAACCAACAGTCCTTAACAAAGCAAGACTCTCACAAACAAGAATTCAGCTGGGATGGTGAAAGAATTATTCAGAAAAAACTTCACGTCCTAGCAGTCTAAGGTAAAATCTATCTCAAAAGAAAACATATCCTTAATGCTACAAGAAAATAACAAAACAAAAGTAGAAATGCCTTGGCCAATAATCTTGCTGGCTGGCTCCTTTTCTTATGCACAAGAGTAAGGTAAAATTGTAAATAATTCTGTCTGGCAAGAGTTTTTATGTTTAAACATACACACAAACATACAAAAGGGATTTCCCACAACAGCAGTGGTAGCAGTTATTTCCAAGGGTCAGTTTCTGCCTATTAGAATGGTAAGTAGAAAAATAATGAATAAAAGACCAGGCAATACTGACTAGAGATTCAAACAAAGATTAGATTTTATTATCTAAATTTCAACATGTGCAAAATGGTCCAAGACAATAAAAATGTCTGTGTATTTTCTTGTGTTTTTAATCACAGATTAACATATGCATCAGTACCAATTAAAAAGAAAATAAGATGGAAATTTTCTCTTTAAGCAGTTTCACAGTTTTTTAATATGCTTGATTGGCCTGCACAATAACTTACTATATTACTTATTTATAAACAGATTATTTTTTTGCTTTGATTGTTTTCTTTTACATTATTTAAATATAAATTAATGGAAGCCGATTCCCACATATTCTAAATATCAAATGCACCCCGACTTCACCATGAATATAGGCACACACCTAATTTTAAACTTTTGACTAGACATGTAATTAATTGAATTGGAGCCAATTATGACCCAATTATGAGTCCTCTGTAATTATTGCTTGACGTACTTGCTAGATTTCTATTGAAGGCAAGAGAAAATATTTCTGATCTCCATGAATACCTAAAGACTACTAAAACTGTTACCTTTGATTCATTCTTTTAGTTTTGTAAGACAAAGACTGAGGGACTTTTCCACAGCTTTCTTCAATGCAGTATTTCTACTGTTTGTCCAACACTGAGGCATGGGCAGTGCAATTGCAGACAGGAACCTGAGCATCAGCAGGTGATAAAGAGCAAACTGAAGGAAAGGCAGGAAAAACCTCAGCTGTTTAATGGAGGCTCACATGTCCAGGTGGCCAAAAAGGCCAATGGCATCCTGGCCTGTACCAGCAATAATGTGGCCAGCAGGATGATCTTTCCCCTGTACTCAGCACTGCACTCAGTATTCTTAAGACTTGCTGTTGTGCTAGTAATTGAAAATACCTGGCAGATAGTCTGCAACAAATAAAGGGTACGTTATCCTCACAAAGCAAAACAGTACACGGAAGATTCATATGTCAACAGCACTGATGTATTGTTTTTCCCTCTTCCAACTCGGTGGCATTGATCATCATCTCTAATACAATCTCATGAGACTGGTGCTGGATCACAGCAAAGTAAATAATGGAGAAAAGGAGAGCAGGAGGCAGCAACAATTTCTGCCAATCTGTTAAGAGTTACTAATTTTAGGTTAAAACATATAATACCACACCAAAAAATTTCAATGTTTACATTTTTCTATTCTGTTCTCTTCAAACACTGAATGGAATCCTTTCTTTACAGTGAGTTGGACTTCCCAGTTTTCATTCACCAGCACAATGCTGCTGTACCCTGTTGCTGCAGGTGGCAGTTCAAGTGCCAGGTCAAAATTGTAATCAAACACATTTTCCAACTATTCTCCACTGATATGTTTAAACCATGTTTAAACCTCAAATTTCTGAATCATCTGCTACTAAACTACCCTGAACCTATCCCTCAGTGGGCACCTACATGCTTCAGTTGCAGGCACACGCTTCCATGCTTTACCGTATACAAAGGAGTTTGCCCAAAATCACAGTGGCAGTCAAATAAACTCATGTAATAAAAGCTCAAGAGTCGTGAATTCTGCTTGTGCTTCGTGACCATCAGACGTTCTCAAGTCCAAGACATACTGTTTCTCCATGAAGTCAATGGGAGTTGGCTCATAAACTTTCGTGAGATCAGGAATTGACCCATAATATTTCATGAAATAACAAAAAGGAATGTATTTATGGTTTTATTATTATCCCTAATAAGGAAATAAGAAGAAAGGAAACACAGAACATGGTCTAGTCTATATGCACATGTGTTACTTGTATTAATATCGCTGGGATTTAAAGCTACATATGGAGAGGATAAGATATATCCCTATGTGTTCAGCCATATGCTTAAGGAAGCTCCCAAAATGCTTGTAAATATGATCATGCTTTCTAACATATTATGCATTTATTTGAACAATGTTAAATCTCTAAGCCCTACTTTCCAGTCCATTAAAGCCTCAAATAATAGTTTATTTCCAGTTTAAAGTCACCCTATTTTTTACCCATTAGAAGGCTGCCTATAACCATATTTCCACAATACTCAGGGAATTAGAGAATTGATAATAACTCTCCCATCATCTGAAGGGATGATACCTCTCTGGGATGGGAAATACTCAAGATGAACTATATTTTAGCTAAGAATTCTTTCCAGAAGATTTTGGGACAGGCCCAAGATGTGTAGCTGAAAGGCCTGCAATGCTACTTGCACAAAAAACATGTGTTTGTGCCATAGACCTCAGACAACTACATTCCTTCTGGAGGCCAAAGGCCTTGAAAGCTAGTCATCCTTCTGGATTTACTTGTTGATTTTTAAGGGTTGAATGATAGCCTCAATAGGCAGAGGGACCTGGGCCTATTTAGCCTTGAGAAGAGAGGGGATGAATGCCATCAATGCCTATCAGTATCTGATGGGAGTGTCAAGAGGACAGATCCAGGCTCTTGGGGGTGCCAAGCAACAGGACAAGAGGCAAAGAGAAGCAACTGACACACAGGAAGTTCCACCCAAATATGAGGAAGAAATTCTTTACAGTGCAGGTGACTGAGCACTGCAACAGATTGCCCAGAGAGATTGTGGAGTTCCCCTCACTGGAGATATGCAAGAACTGTCTGGACACAATTCTGTTCAATGATCTCTAGGATGATCCTGCCTGAGCAGGAAAGCTGGACCAGATGAACTGCTGTGGTACCTTCCAACCTGACCCATTCTGTGATTCTGTGAACACAGGACAAGGGTCTAACCCAGAAGGCACAAGAGAGTTATTTAGGATTTCCCTTAGAGAAGAATTCAGGATTCATCCCAAGATTTATGACCTAGTGCCATTTCTGTTGGAATGTCATAGCTGAAGTTTTATGAAATATCCAATGCCTGTTAACAAATCATATTCATTATGTTCATGCAACTGATCGTTTTACTTGACTTACCTTTTACTTCTTTTCAGTTGAGACTTGATGGTGACTGATTTTATGATCACTCATGACCATATTTTTATGCATTAAAAAGATGACTGGGATGATTTAATGGTTTAACTGCTTCAACCAATGCTGTAGCCACAAACATAAAACCATAGCCATGGAGGCACAGTCATTGCACTCATGATGTTTTTAACATCTTGCATGCAAATGCAGCAGAGAACCAAACTTCATCTGGCTGCCAAAAACCACCTTCTTCACTCGCTTGATGTAACTCTTTTGATACCAAGGCAGTATGGCTGTTTACCCTTTTTCATGCCATCCAGGACATCAGTTTATAGAGTCATTATGATTTTGTTTTCTTGCTCTTTTTGATCATAAAGAAGACATGAGAGCTCAGCTTTTACTCTACCTTTAAAGTATCTATTTATGATAAAAATCAAGACTTTTGCCCACTGAGATACTTCTTACTTTGTATTATAAAAAACCAAAACAAACAGTCGTCATCTTTTTAAACTACATCAATGAACGGTGAAGTCAAATCCGGTTTCCCAGCAAGGAATTATTAAAAGACAGAAATAGTCCAATGACCACAGGAAATCTTTAAGCACCAAAATGGGGACAAAAATCTCCTGGGGAAAAGACAATATTTCCTACATGGTCATTCATGTCTCCTTGTAATACAATACAGGGGTATTGTTTGTTTGTCTGCTTAAGTAGATGGGTAGAATAAAATTAGAAACAAATCCTGACTACACAAACATTTCAAACACTAAGTGCAGGCTTACGTTTTCCAATACTTGCCATCACAACTATCTTGTGATGCTTCTTTATAATGTATAACCAAAGAGGGCTTTGATCATTGATACAGACCTAATTTTTGCCTTATTAAAAAAAGGTCACCAGCCTCCAGCAGGATCTTTCACTTCAGGCCATACTGCATCTTGTTGAAATCTTAGTATCAGTCATAAAATTTGTCAGAAAGAATCGAAGAAACACTCTAAAATAGATCCACATTGTAGTCAGACCCCTTCCCCAGGAATTCAGGCAAGGAATGTAAACCCAAAGATTTATTTTTCTGTTCAGGTCATGCCTGGAGTAGACTGCTGTGTTACTAAATTCCCTAATCTGAAGTCAAGAGCAAGACAAAGTTAACAGACCTCAATAGGAAAAAAAAAAATCTTGAGATAGCCCTCTGTGGACCATAACCAGAAGTTACAGCAATAAGCATTATCCCCTCCACAAAGATGATTCATAAAAAATCCCACAGCTTACCTCAACGTAGTCCCTGGCATGGCCCCAGTCTCTCTTAGCATCCAGATTGCCCAGGCTGAAACAATCCAGCTGCCCAAGGTGAATCTTTGCTACCGATCGGCTAATCTTCCGAGTGACAAAGTTAGCCCCTGGAAGGGAAATAAAGGGCAGTGTCAGCATCCTCACAGCGGCAGATAGCTGGGCACAGGGGACACCTTGTACAGCTCAGCATTTGGCAATTCCAGCTTTCACTCACTCGCCTTGCACCACCTAGACCCACACCATCTTTTATCATTTGAGCAAGCTAAGAAGCTTCCAGGGCAAGTGTCACATTAGTTGCACTTTCACAGCAAACATCTTTCTTTGTGGGACTTCTTAAGCATTCCTAATTTGCTGCCTCAGTATTCACTCCAGGCATTAAGCCAAAGAAAATCATTTGGAATGTCAGTTCTTAAACACAAAATGCAAAAGGTTACATAAAGAAGACAGGCATCTTAGACCACCCTCAAGTTTTCTGTTTCAGTTTCTTTTTTCCTTTTTAATTTATTTTTTCACAGAATGCACATATCTAAATAAATGTGTTTATTAATAAAAAAAATAAATATGAGACTATGCAAATACTACATATTCTCCAAAGAACTACAATGGCTAAATGCATTCTACTTTTCTAGTTGTTTGGGATTCTTTGTCCTTCAGATTCAGTTAGATCATGAAATTGTGAATTCAACTTTTTCAGTAGAAGACTGTATTTTATTTTACCATATTTCAGTATGTTGTTCACTGTATTACTCTGGAAAATTATTGTACCCATTTCTGTTTCCAGTGGAGTTGCTTTAAACAATATTTTTTGTTACTTATTTTCAGATCTTGATTTTCAGATTATGATGGCTGTGTTTCTAAAAGGTGGTCACAGTCTCCTCAAAAGCAGAGGGATTTGAATTTAGACCAGGAGTTTAGGCCCATAGGCATTTGCACACTAATGAGCCACAAAAATTAAAATTACATGCCTTTTTAATAGTTAAAACCAGATATGATTAAATGGTGACAGATGATACCTCCTCCAAATGAAAAACAGGAGAGTTAGTGAAAATGACTGTAGTTGTAAAATGCTTTTGGAAAATTTCAAAAGTCTTAAAAGTGTAACTTATACATTCAATACATAGTTTTTTTTCATTATGGAACTCTGCTCTTTAGATATGCATCTCAATATGTTCTGTTTCCTGTCAAACAAACAGTAGGTTGCAGCAACATTATTAAATAATGTGAAGTGTCTTTTTCAGACTACTAGTTTTTCCTGTAATGCCAAGAGCACTACAGTACTTTTCTGAGTCATTTGACTCTACTAAAAGTTAAAAAAAAATAGCACACCTGTAAGAATCATGTGGAATGAAGAACTTAAAGTCAGACCTTACCACAGGATTAAGATAGAATTTTAAATTCTCATCAACTGCTGAACTAATTGCAATTCCAGTTATTAGCCATTTAGGATATATCGTCAATTCACACTTGTTCTTTAAAAGATGAAAATTATATAATTTCCATATCCCCTGAAAAGGTGTTCGTATATAAAGGAAGCTTCCTAAACAATGTGATTTGCAAACTTTCAGAAACAAAATATACTCCAGAGTCTTTTTCAAAGCAAATTTCTCAGAATTTGGACAGTACCAGCACTGTGACTCTGCTATTTGAACTTCTCAAAGCAAAGTACTGTGGTTCTCCTGCTCCTGGTTGGACAGGCTTGCAGCAGGAGTGGAGTTCTGGCTTAACAGAAACCAGTGACAGAGTCTTTTTGGCTTAGTCAGACTGGTACCTCTCCAAAGACTGTTTCCATTTTTAACTTATCAAAGTGCTTTGGGATATTCACACAGATTATTGCTAATTAATTAAAAACAGATTCAACCTATGGCAAAAACTTACTAGGACTAGCTCTGAAACTTCTTATTCTGCACCAAAATGATTTCAGTTAGCATTTTTATTCAGCAAATAACAGTTAAAGGAACAGGTTTCTTTCTAGGATAAAGTAGATGTTTTAAAGTTCCAGGCTGCCATGGAGTAATAAGGAAAACTGACTGCTTTCAACACTACATTCCCATTTGCAGCAAAAGCAATGAGAGTTCTAGTCACCATCTGCATTAAAGCAAGTTTTACTGTCAACCTGCACAACTAATGAATGTCAACTCCCCTTTTGGAGCAAATGCTTCCTCAGCATATTAAAAAAAAAAAAGGCAGCTTATTAGCTTTTCTGAGAGAATAACTTTTATGCTCTTATGCTACCTATTTAACTTTAATTGTATAAAAGATACCACACAATAGAGAGCTGATTTGTCTAGCACAGCACAACAAATACTAGTAACTGCTGTCTTCTTGCAGAGCCACTGTTAACTGGAGAGAAACAATCTTCAAAGATATTCTCCAAGCAAAATTGGAATATTCCTCAAAAGGTTGAACTGAAAAACTAGAGAGCACCGCAATGAAAAAATGAAAACCTTTATTTTCCAGAGATATTCCAGTAAGGGTTCTACTAAATAATACCAACCCTCTTCTTAGAAGTGCCTCAGCATCAAAGCTGTGGAAGAAAACTACGCTGCTGTTCACTCTGAGAAATGTGATTAGAAAATTTTTTCATGCACCAAAGGACTGAATGGCGCATTTCAGAAGCATTTAAATGATATGGTTCATAAATAATGTTTAAGTACTTATTCCCTACAAACACAGTATCTTAAAATATCCCATTACACTCTGTGTTTGATCCCATGCCATTAAATGCACATCATAACTAGAATTTAAGCTGGTGCCCGCTGGACTCATACAAAGTAGTTAAGACTATGTCAGCATTTCCACTAAAAAGCCCTGTCCTAGAGGTTTGCAATTTGGCTATGACATTGCTTTGGTCTGAAATTTAGCAGAAGTAATGTCTTTTTCCTCAGAATTGATTCTATCTAAAAGGTCTAGGCAATATGCTACACATATCTGTATAACTGAATACAAAGGACCTTTTGAGGCACAGAAATGGTTAGCTTCCTTCTTCATCAGGAGGTAGTGAAGACTTGTTAATGCTGAACACACAAGAGTATTTTTCTCCACAAAATAGCCACTCAGTGCCAGGAAGAGTATCATCAGAGCTGCTGGTGTGTTAACCTTTATGTTGATTTTCATCAAATCAAGATGATGCAGCAGCTAAAATGCCACCAGTTATCACAGGCGAATAAGGCCTAATTTGTTAAGCTACTAACCTTACTAATTCACCTGGAAATGTGTTGGTGGTAGTGACAGAAGCCACCTTAGACTGGTGGGAAAGAGAGATGTCAGAGTCTCCTGGCTCTGCACTGCTTCCCCCGTTCAGAGAGGTTTTGTAAAACATGACTCATTACCCACACCTAGAATACATGTGGGCTGTTAAAAACACAGTTACATGGTTGATGAATTTTGACTTATTTGAACGCCTTTTCAAAATGTGTGTGGGTGGCAAATGTGTGGGAGCTCACTTTCCTACAGTAACCCCGAGAAGAGTCATTCTTGCTGTTGGTAGGGCCAAACATGCTGGGCTAGCTGGCTTGCATAGTTATCTGTGCAGCAAACCTACAGTAACCCCGAGAAGAGTCATTCTTGCTGTTGGTAGGGCCAAGCATGCTGGGCAGTTATCTGTGCAGCAAATACATCAAAACCATGATGGGCCACATTATGCTATGGTTTGCATTGTGATTGGCAGCACTGGAATCGCTGCAATGAAGCATTAAAGATGTGGCCAGGCAGAAGCGATATGGCCAGACCTATCAAAAGATGCTTTGGTGTGACATTTCAGTGGTTCTGAACAGCCCTAGCTTAAGCAGGATCTAACAAGTTCTTACAATTTAAAAGGGGCCTTTGACAAGAGTCTTCATGATATTAACAGCTCTTTTAGGAACCCTGGGCATTAGCTTAGATTTGCTTCCAAAACCCAAGTCCTCCCTTTGAGATTGTTAGCATTCCAATAGAAATCATAAGGTCTGATTTATGAACCCGATTTATCCTAGACAGAATTTAAAGCAAGGAAGGATTCCTCATCAAGCAGACCTGATCTGCAAAACATATAACTTGTCAGCAAACCATTGCAGGAACAATACTACAATGAAAAGAAATAGCAGAGGTATAATGCAATAGACTTTGCTCTCCAGCCCAGGCCTGTCACCCATTGTGCTGCCTGGCTCAGGGTGGAAAACAGCTCATCCCTTCGAGAAGGATGCTGCCTATATCTGGCAAAGATGCAGTTTTGAAAGCTGGATACATCTCTCATTGTTTAGGAGGCATGGTCTTAATGCACCTACAGTTCCAATGCTGGATTGCCCCAAGACAGGAAAAAAAAAAATCTTAGCCTCCGCATCAGCACCCCATTCCTTTTATCAGCACTGGGGTGTCACCCTTTGTAAATCACCAGGGAACTGCCTGTTTTACATAGGAGTTTTTCTTTAGATACTATGGTTTAGAAGAGGCAACCAAATGGATGAAGCAACTTTAAAAGCCACTATTGTAGCATCTGTTTCTTTTCAAGAACCCTCATTTTCCAAACTCTCAAGACTACATAGAAAATGTAACTATGGATAAAACTGTGGTCTTAGGAAGACTGCTCTCCATGTAAAACACTAATCGTTGCATGCCTAAGAAAATCCATTATTAATCCTAGCAATATCATTGAATGACAATCAATCTTACAGAATTCAATAGCAGTCCTTATCTATCAACTGAGATGCAGTCCTAGTAAAATCTACCAAGTTCTCATAACAACTTTTTTCTTCATTTTGCATAAAATATGATTAAAAGATTTGTCTCTGAAGACACCGACAAGAAAAAGGTCGAAGTTTTGCATTTCTTTTCCTCCAAGTTTCTGCAGTTCTGGCATAGATTCTAGTGGAAGCTTAACATGTTCAAACACATTGTGTACCCAGCGCTTCTACTAACCCAGAGAAACATATTTCTTTTAACATATATGTGTTGTAAATTATGCATTTAATGAGATCATTAAAATGTTTTGATTGCCTGAAAATTCACATTGCTCATAATTTCCATTCTATGAGAACCTTTTCCATTTTTTGTAAATGGAAAACTTTCAAACAAGCTGTAAAGAAAAAACACAGCAACATCCAGATCTTCTAAGAAAATAAGACTTAAATCTCTTCACACTGATGAAAATCAATAACAATTATTTCAAAGCAAATGGATTTATTGTCATTGTAAACCAAATGAAAAATCAAGTTATATATCTTTAAATTAACCTTCCATATTTTGAGTTTTAATTTTAAACTGTGTCTTGATCAAAACCACTGATACAGTATTGCATTTTGGTAAAACTAGTAGAGCAGTTACTTAATATATTTTAAACAGTCTTGCATTTAAATTGTGAATCCATGCACAATTTAAAATAATAAATTGTTCTCACAACAATAATTATACAAAGTAGAAACATCACTGTTTGGAAATAAAGAGAAAATCATGGCTAAAAGTGACTTTTTTTCCTTCTGTTTGTCACCATACAAATTTTGCTCAGCAAATAACCTTTGGATGAGCTTGCCATAAAGTCCACAATCAGATTTTTGCAAAATGAAATATATATGAAATAAGGGTGATATGATTCATAAGTAATTCCTTGTAAAGTCATGCATGGGAAACATCTTCCTGACTGGGGCAATAAATCATTTTATTTCCTGAAACATGAGATATAGTGCTTTAATCCTTTCCTTTTAATCCTGTATAGCATGGCTGGAAATACTTTGTTTCATCATAATATGTTTTTTCTCTTAATCTTTTTCTCTGTTCTTTAAAATTTTAGAAGTAGCTTATGGGAGTGGTTTTCTCAGATTTTTTAATATATTTTCAATGGTTTTGAAATATTTTCAGTTTACATATCCCAAACTATTTTCCAATGGACATGTATCTTTCTCTAAACAGGAAAGTTTATTGATAATATTCTTTTCAAAGTGGTTGTTCTTCATCAATCCCCTGGGAAACAATTAGGTAACAAAAAAATCCACAGATCCCAGACTGAAAGCAGTGGTCCAGTAACATGAGGATAAAACTGCCCCTCTTTATCAAGTCATCTTCATTTGGAACTACTTTGAAATGTATGATTTAAATAAAATGATGTGGTAGTAATTTGTTCAAATACTGCTAACAAAGACATCAATCAGCATATAAACTGAATTATTTTGTTTAATAATATATTGATACACATTATAACTGTTACAATGCCAAAATGCATTACTTCTCCTTGGTTCTATTTTCCATTAACACGTCAGTTTTCAACACAAATGTGGTACCGACTCTCTGGGTGCCCATTGTTCAGATAATGGAAGATGCACTATTAAAATACTTCTATATTTCAAAAATGAGGAGGTTAAGGCAGAAAGATAAAGGCATTGAGAGGTGGGAATCAGCAGGGGAGGGCAGCATAGTGGAGGGGCTGATGGTCTTCAACCCCAGAACACCTCTGCCCCTGCCATCCACTTGCACATAGAACATTTGGACAGCTGAAGGCAACAGGAGGTCATTGAACTACACGTGGCAGGAACACAAATTATGGCCTTTTAAAATCTGAGTGGAGAATGAGAGCAAGAGACAGTCTTGTGAGGAACAACAAGGTACAGAAATGTGGAGGGAACACAGAGAGTAGGAAAATTTGTATTTTTCCCAGTGGGTGAAAAGACAGCACAAAGACTACTTCAGGGGACAACTAGTAATCTCTGTAAAAAGCAGGGGACACAGAAGTAGGGGAAGAGACCTACCAACCACCACCAAAGGATGAGAACCTGAGGTGGTGTTTGCCACAGCCCAAGGCAGGCTCCCCCGTGACTCAGCAGGGCTAACCCTCCACCGAGCATCTGTCATCAGGGCTTTAGACTGTTCATGACTGTTCTGCATACAAACAGATATAGCTTTCCACCTCTCAAAAAAACAATGACAGGATCGTTTCTATGACTACACAGCAGTAGTTCTGTAAAGTGACTATGCAAGTGTGATGTTTCATTAGCAGACAATCTGCATGTATAGGGTGTAACACAAAGCTATTAGATTTCACAATTAAAATATCACTGTTTGGGAATAATTACACTTGGATTGATCACATGGGGTTGTTAAAAGGACAGGGTGATATACCAGCAATAATGGTTGGCCAAAATGTGCTATTTTGGTATATTTCCTCCATATAATTTTTCTTAAATTAAAATATTTTCCCCTCAGGAACTGTACACTGAACAGGAAAAGGTGAGGCATCAAAGATTCTTATAAAGGAAAACCCAAACATTAATACTGAAAACAATATGTAAAAGTGTTATTCCTGTTCCCAAGTTTATGTTGCTAATGGTGCTTACATAAACAGAGCAGCGTTTTGCTTACAGAAAACTTAACCTTTTGCTCCAAACTATTCACATTGGTTTTTTTAATCACAGTTCATATACACTACATTGTAAAACAAAGGCAAATGTCTTTAGCCACTCTGATTTTCTAACATTCATTTAAGCTGTGTTTTTAAAATTGTACAACTAAGGTTATTGAATTAAACCTCTCATTTCAGCTGTCACAGAATTACACAAGCCCTTGCTTGTGTGAGCTGTGGGTAAACATGAGTGTGCTTGCCCATCAGTACAGACTCTATACATTGTTAAAGCTTGTGTAAACAATTGTAGTTAAGTACATGCTTTGCTTAATTTGTGCTACAATAGCTAGAACTGTATGCAACCAAAAGGAAAATCCAGCACTTGTACGAAATGGAATTATCCTGGAGTCTTAGGCAACTTGCACAAAACCCCGTGATTTTAACTTGTTTAATGGCTATCACAGTTCAGACATCTTTCTCTTAAATTTAACACTCCTTTCCTTTTCTGCCTGTTTTTCCCCTCCTCCATCCCCTCAGCAACCAGTAGCACATCAAAAAATTTCTGTTTGATGGTTCAAGCTGAGACGTTCAGCCTTTACCCTCGCACTCTCTTGAGATGAAGCAGGCAAGGCTTTTAATCTTACCTGGTGACACATGACTGACTAATACAGTTTCTTGGACCTTCTGACCTCCGAGGGACTAAATCTGGCTGATGTCTCAGCCTCTCCAGGTGGCTGGGACATCAGTTTGCGGTGGGTCATGATGTAAATAAAGTTTTGCACAGGTTTTCCCTTACTTTCTATGCACCCATAATTGTCCTAACTTTTAACGTGCAAATTTCTTGAGTATAAAACGTATCATTTCACTTCAAGCCAGGGGGAAAAAGAATTTTCCTTTATTTTTACTGTAGGTTAAAGACTGTAACAAGAGCTAGCCTTGAAACCAGTCACAGTGGCAAATTTGCTGAGTCAGTGCTGATGTATTTTCTTGGAGCAAGAGAAATGGTCTGGCTACAGCCAAGCAGCTTATTTGAAACTTTGCCTCCCACACAAACTAATAAAGCAGTGCTAGACGGGTTTGACACTTATACAGCATAACTCAAGATGTTCCTAATCCATGTGCCTCCCTTTGGAGCTTTGTTGCTCAACAGTTTTTCTCCTAGGACTTCCTTCTGGTTAGCTTTGCAACAGTGGTAGTCCTTGAGGCACCCTTTAGGTCCTCACTACATCATTTGATAAATGTGTTTCGTTTACTAAATCACCATTTGCTACAGAAGTCCTGGAATCACCAAGAGGGGGTTCTGAAACACAGCTGAATTATTTTTTCAGGGAGCTGGAAACCACTGAGGGGAAAGAGGTCATCAAGAAGTAACAAGGTGAGGGCCAGTGAGAACTGGAGGGAAGCAAAAAATTCTCAGCTTCTACAAATACAGGAGGCACATTTTTTCTAGTACAAGGTACATAAAATGCAAGGTGCTACATTTCTTTCCATCTTCCATGTTATGAATATTTGGATTCTCAGCTAGGGTGCAGTGAGAAATACATCTCCAACACCACTGATAATCCCAACAAGTCAATGTACAATTCACCACTTGCAAAGTTCTACAGTTTCAAGTACAAGGATGAAATCTTCCAGCTACAGATACCCTCTCAGACTCATAACAAACTAATCAAGTAAACACCTGGCTCAGACATTAAGAGCCAAAAATAATCTCCACAGTGTGTGCTGTGGCATGCAGAAAAGCTGGTGTGCAACCCAGGGTATGAGATCAGCTGATGGCGCTCTCAGCCTACTCTCCCTGTCCCTGATGTCCCCATTTCCCAAGCTCTGCTTCTGCACAGGGACAAGTGGTTCTGCTGAAGACCAAGCAGGACAATGCTGGAAGTCATTATTTTGGATAAAACCAAAGTAACAACCCTGAAATGTAGTATTTTAACAACAGACCCCTGTAAAAAAAGCTTTGATTGATTGTGTGGAGCAGGGGGAGCCCAACCCTAAAGTAAGCCCCCAAGGCCTAACAGTTTAAGAAGAGAATGGGGTGAAAAGGCAGAGGCCCAATGACAGTACACCAGGAAGAGTGCAAGCCAACAAAGACAGCATGTCCCTTCTGGTCCAAAGGACTTGGCCATGTTTGCTCTAGCTGTGTTGACCTCCTCTATTCAGAAAGCCAATAAAAACATTATTTCACCTAGCTGTAGTTACTGCTGGTTGCTTAAACTTCCCATAAAATCTATGTCCCTACTGCAGCACAGGATGTGATCACTCTCAGAGGACCCTGAAGTTAAGCAAGGGTGCTACGGCTTCCACACCCAAGCTCCAAACTGGAAATGCCACCAGACAGAGAGGCAGCTCTCCCACAGGCAGAAAGGGTATGTCAGGAGGTTGCATAAAAACCATTGCTGAGAGCGAACTCCCCTCTGGGACAAAGCCTGGGCATGTTGCTAATTTTCACTCTAAAATGAATAAGGGACCGAAAAAAGAAATGGACCCTTATTTAGTGAGAAAATATTTTTAACATAATCATTGAGTAAAATTCTAACAGATTTTTAAAATGTTCACACATTTCAATGAATATTCCTTTTTACTAATGTTGCCACTGAAACTGAACCCCACTCCTGAATTCTTTCTCTGTGGGAATAGAGTTTCTCTAGTGTAATTAATAATATAAATAAATACACAGCTATAAACACAGAGAACTCAGCTTTCTGGCAAGATAAATTGGTGCAGTTTGGCTGAAGTCAGATTACTTCAATTTACAAAGAAAAGGACAAACTTAAACATACCACCATTAACATGTCCAATCACCACAGAAGTTTTGCACAAGAAAATATGAAACAAAACATTTGGAACGTGATTCAATGGTAAAAAACCCAGAGTGTCTACATAATACATCCATTTACCACCATTCAGCTTGTAATGCTCACTACTGTTTTAATAACAGTATTTTTAAGAACACTTCTTCCTTTGTGGACTCCTGAAATTCATTGTTATCCTGTTTTTGTGATATTTCCCATTTAAGTTAGTTTATACTTCCTCTAGGAACACAAGAGGCAGTCGGATCACCTGCTGTTCTGAGATGTCTACAATACTTGAACACAATGGGGTGAAACCAGGACAGAAAGTTAGCCCAATTCTGAATTTCCTGGCTTTGTGTTTTTAGTGGGACCTTTCACATCATTTTTATATCCCCATAGGTAGCTGTGCATGCACTCAGAAAAACACACATGCTCTGTACATAGTCTGGACAAAGCCCTAAATTCTAGCACCAAAAATTAGGATTACATGTTTTACACTTGTTTCTGAATGCACAATGATAGTTTTACAGAACATCTCTAGATATTGTACTGTAACCTTTTTCCTAATAGATAGCCCATGGAGAACAGACTTGCCCTGAGAGTAAAAACTGCTGTCTTGTGAGAAATGAAGTAGGCAAGGGTCCTATGGCGCCTGAAGTTAACCAAAGGTAAAGAACTTCGGAGAAAGAAGTGATAGATGCACAGTTCAGTCTGATTAATGCTGTACCAGGAAAATGAACAAAAGCCTGGTTCTTGTGCAAATTCTGAAAGGGAGCTCAGAAAGTCACTTAAATCCAGGTTCTCATTTAGTCACTGACACAAATTCCTCTATGAACTTGTTACTGAAGCTCAAGGTGGAAATAGATGAGAATTTTATTCTGAACATGAACTAATCAATCAAGCAATGTAGACTTCTTCTGGTTTTTAATGCCTTAATGTCACCTCCCCACCCCAAATGAAGGTAACATGCCAAAATTTTACAAGAATTTGAGAAAGTTAAGTATCTTGATATTTGTGAAACAATGAGACCCTGGAAGAGTCAAAAAGGGATGAAATCACTCAATAGAGTAAATAAATATGCTGTGAAAGAATGTTTTTCTTGTTCTCTGCCCACCATTCCACCTTCCCCCACCCCAAGACTGAACATCTAGTCATTCCAATGAAAACTCTCTGACCCATGCAAGGAATAAGGAAGGGGGAACCTGTGGGGAGAAAACCCAAAAGTGCAAACAACGGCTTTATCAAAACATATAGGCACAAATTTAAGTTTGTGGAGGCACCCCTCATTGTCATTACACAGCTTATGAGCCAATCCAGTTTGCAAAGCTCCTTTTACCCTCCTTTCATAGTTTTCAGGACATATTCATATGTACCTCATTTTTTATGCCCACACTAAGGTGAGGAAGACTTCAACAGCTGTAGCCACAGAACACTTACATTTTCTGCTTCAGTCTAGAACACACTTCCAAACCTGAACTTTAAATAGTTTCCCAAAGCACACTAAAGAGTTCATCTCTCAAAGGGCAGTTTATTGACAGGCTTGAGGAGCAGAGAGGGAAATCACTGAAATTTAACCCTGAACCCCACGTGAACCCAGGGATTGGGGCTGCATATTTTCCACTGTCCTGCCATCTGCTGCTTCACTGCACATGGTAATCTTTGGCAACCCCACTGAGAGCTGCCTGGGCTATGGCTCTGTTCAGACAGGGTGTAGAAAGAAAAGACACTGAGAATGTCATGGCTGACTGACCAGACTACTGAGATCAGAGAGATTATGCCTCATTTGCTCACCAAGCCCTGCCAAAAGCAACACCATTTAACTGCAGGTACTCAAAACCCAACAGGCCTGTTTAAAGGAAAAGTAGGCTAAAAAAGAGGACCATTCATAACCTGCATTTGTTTGGGGCACTGTAGCTACGACCTTTTGGCAATTACTCATGAGAGTTTTAAAAGGAAGGCTGCAGTGCCCAGCATTTCAGATACAAGTGATACCTGGCAGAAAGTATCATACCAAATTTACAGGACACACCTACTGGGAGATGACTCGAGGCAGGAGTAAACAAAAGGAACCTAATAGCCCAGCATACAGAGAAAAAAACCATAGCTGTTATTTTAAAACAGTTACAGTGTTTATCTCTTGGCTGTGAAATGCTGCACAGTATGGGAGTGTAAGGGTTTGGTGCTTATATGCATAACCTTCATATGTCATCTCATGACAGGGGACCTCCCTTGAGCCAAAGCCAAATCTACATTTGCTCCCCAGAGCACCTCCACTAGGCTCCAGATGCAGCAGGCAAAGAATCAGCTCTCAAACTGATTTCCTCTGACCACACTCTTCTTCAGAAGGGCCCCCAACCCTCCCAGTGATTAAATATCAAAAGTGTACACAGACATTTTCTGACTTTCAAAAGGATGACTCTAAAAGGTGAGGAATATTTTTGAAGCATCTTAGAACTGCTAAGGTATATTTTTAAGGGTGTTGGACCTATAAGAAAGTTACTGTAGGATTTTTGACAGCAACCACCTGTTATTAATGTAGCTCTCTCCCTCATCCTCCCTGCTTCTGCCAGAAATATCAGAAATAAAGATGTAATTCTATATATGTGTTCTACAACAACATCCTGCCTTATTTCTTCATTCAAATAGCTGATCTTGGAAATGATAGTGTCTTCTCTTTTATCTGTTTAGAAAAAAAAAAGTACTTTGATAAGATAAGCTTCTCCAGGGGCTGCAGAGCTATGGTTGGCAGACATCAGGGTTGACAAATGTTCTTCTAACTGCAAAGAGACACGACAAAATTGTCCTCTGGTGTGGAATAGACAATCACTGTCACCCTTTCTTCTTCCCTGCTGCTCTACTGCCTCCACTCTGTCTGCCTCACAGGGAGATCAGGAAAGAGACAGAAAAAAGCCATGTAAGAGAAGAGGAACAGGCATCTTTTCCCCAGTTCCAGCTGTGTTAGAGCCAACAGGCTCTGTTGTTTTGATGATTCCAGGACACTCACATCTCATTTGATCCCTGCTTGACAGAAGTGCACAGCAGAGGTGGGAATGGCTTGCAGACTTACAGAGGGAGCTTCTGAAACCCGTAGGCTCTTCCCTCCCAAGACAGAGCCCTTCTTTCTGAGAGCTAGAGTCAAAAAACCTTGACACCAACATCCGATTAGTAAGGAAGACAGGAGCAATGTGGTAAAATGAGTAAGGCAAAGAGATCTAACATGCTTTCCACTGTATTTTTCTTTTGATTCAAACACATATCTTGAAAAAGAGATGGTTTGAAGTAATAAGCTACCTACTAACATTCTCAGTTTTAACTTCTCTGCTGCAAAGCCCTGCTGAATCAGAGCTCCCACTCCCACTCTCCCTCTTGACTCATAACCTCAGTGACAGCCACGAAGCTGGGCAGGGACACTTTATAAAATGCACTTAATGAAGCAACTTTCAATAATAACAAGGACTGGCAGGTAGCCATGTTAGAGGAGGAAAGACCTAGTAGGAATGTCCTGCAGCACAAAAGTCTCTGTTGTTCTCATTACTGCAGAGGAAGAAAATCTCTTTAAATGCTTTTGATTCAAATGATCATTTGACAGAAACAACGGACGAGACAAATGGCTGTAAAACAAGGCAATTGGATTTCCTACTGCTACAATATCTTACTTGGCTCCCATGACACAATTTCTCTGTTATTCTGCCTTGCCATGGTAAAGTAAACTTACAGGCTACCCAGAAAACAGATGAGTGTAATCAGTCCTTTATAAATTATATCCCTTCACTCAAAGAAAGCAAATAACTTTGCCTGCTCTATAATAACTGTTTCTAATACTTCATTTATTCTTTAAATTGTTTATAAAACACTTCAAGAGAGGTCAAGATGAGAGGGCAACAATAATTGGAGATTAAGGAGACTCTCTAAGTATTTTGCACCTGTGAGTAAACAATTTGGTAATTATTATGATGAGAGATAGATCTACTAAAAAACCCCCAACAGCTTATTTATGATTTTCTTGGACATACATGTTATTTCATCTGTGAGGGAGCCCCATCTTTTCCAGGGTTATTTCAATTCAAATTTAAGCAGCTGCACATCTGTCTGATGTCATGTGACTGGCAAGTCAACAACAATAGATTTAACCTCGTCTCCTACGGAAGTAACCTAAAGAAATAATGAGCCAATGGTAAATGATATTCTCATGAAGTTTTTTCCAAGTCCCCTGAAAAAGCAGGGACTTTCCTCCTGAGACACACATATGTTAAAGCTCACAGAGTCAAGAACAAGCAGAACTGAGCCTGAAGGAGAGAGATGTGAATTAACATGCAAGGTGTTGAGGTAGGGTTTCAGAAAGGACTTTCTAACAAAAAAAGGGATATCATGTCCTTTTGCAATCTCTGTGGCATGGTTCAGCCTGCTCTGTTTTTGTTCTTCCTATGTCCACACACAGCACTGGCAGTGGTAGTGGCAGCATTCTGGAAAAGGAGTGGAATAAACTCTGTAACACCATCTCTTGAGCTGTTGAACGTCACAACTGTGCAGATGTCTAATGCAACTGAACTCTGACATATCAATTAATACTAATCCACACTTTAAAAGTGCATATGGATAAAATTCTGTTAAATCTTTAAACACTCAACCTATTGGTTGCTCTTAAAATAGTTACAATTTAGCATGTCAGGAAAAAAACCCCAGCTTCTTAATAATTTTTCTGTGCAGCATAGAAGAGGGTGGTAAAGAAATGACTAGTGTCCTCTAATCTCTCTGCCAACTTAAAAGAGAACCCAAAACAAGTTCCTGAAATAGAAAAACTAATAAAATTCTGAGTAATTATAAAGAAATAATAAACTTAAGCATGAAAAAAAAAAATCTAAGGAATTTCAAAGTAGCCAGAGGTATAAACATACTGGTGTATGAAAATAAAGTTGAATTTTTAAGTTATTTTTAAGAGTTTCAATGGAATTCAGTAAACAGTATTTGACTCAAGACAAAGTACTGTCTTTATCCATTTGATTATAAAAATGCAGATTCAAAATTCAGATTTTATATCATTCCCTTTTATTTCTTTTTAACCTGTTTCCTTGATTTCCTCAGAGTCATGCAGATCTAGACACAAACATAAGCCCTCTCCAAACTGCTTCAGCTTAACACCAATTCAATATAGAGCATTTCCATATAAAATGGCAACTGAACCACAGCTGTTACCTGAACCAAATTCTTTGTTTACCCTAATGCAGAACTGAACCAAGAAAATACCTGAGTATTGGATCAGAATAATTAACAGAGAATTTTCAAAATAAGTTCTTTAACCACACAAATTTATATTTAAAAATTTTTCAGCTTGAACTAATTCAGAATACCAAGGCAGATAAATTATTATTGATCTGGCAAAACTGAACAGACTTGTCAGAGTCTAAGAAAAATCAAATCCAAACCAAACAATTTTCATGCTGCTTTACTTGGGGTTTTTAAGCTGTTGGTATTTTTCAAGCACCACAAGTCTAGGAAACACAATTCTCTACAAGAAACACGACTTTTTCTCTCATTTTTAAAATGAATTATATTCATCTTAGCAGTGCCTCCCACAAACATTATTGTAGATTAAAATGGAAATGAGGCTAAACTAACATTTCAAGATAGCTGCCATCCACATCAATCAATAGTTGTGAAGTTCTGCTTTAGAAGTATAGAATTGTAAGGCACTCTTAAAATTATTAATATTATGTTCATATCTTGAAAGCTCTCAGTGAGGCATCTTTAAAATATATAAGATTCCCAGGGCTTTGAAAAATCTGAATGGTCTTGTCACTAAACAGAAGGTTTGAAAATCAGATAAAGGCAACAGAGATTTTATTAAAAATAACTTACTTCATCATGTAGCTGCATAAGTATTTCTTTCCTTACAGGCTACAGAAAAATAGTATTTCTGTTAATCCTTGAGGATTTCTAATTTTTTGCATTTTAGTAGTCTCAAGGAAAAACATATTTTAAAAAGTGTTAAATCTCTCAGATTTTGTTTACTGAATCCCAGGCCTTTTGTTTTAAATATTAAACTATCAGATTTTAACCAGTAGAAACAACATTGAGATTGACTGAACCCTCACATACATTATCAGTTAGGAAAATTTTGATTTATTCTTTTACAGAAAATTTTACAGAACACACAAATTCTTTCACCAGACTTTTGCGTACAGGCAGCCATTTTCAAGCATCATCCACACACTCGCACACACATACATAATTTTGGAAAAAATGAATGAACATTCCCTGATGACTCTGTGGGTTTCTTCATGGGTGTTGATGCCTGGTTATCACTGTCTACAAATGTGATGGTAAACTAGATGATATCACCACACCACCAAACCCACAATGAACCTGCAGAACCAAAGCGACAGGAGACACTTAACTTACTTGCAAGTAGACCAGAGTTGTGCAATAACTGCAGCACACTAATGAAATCAAACCCAGAATTGCTTCATGCCATGATTTCAAAACAAAGAGCTTCTTTAAGTGCAATTTAAGATTATGATGCTTTTCTCAAGAAAAGCATCATCATGAGACATAACGAAAATTTAATAATGACCTGTTATTCACTGGCTTACACTTTTCTGACACCATTCTGGCAATAGATCTTGGATTCATCAGCACAACAAAAACTGTTTCCAGTTCTTTAGTAACACCAGCACTTTCAGAACTAGGTAGCAAAGGTAGCATTTTCCTACTGCTGTTACATGAAGTCAAGCTTTCAAGTTCTCAGTCTTAGTTACTGTTACACCAATCTTGCCCTGTTTTTCGTAATTATTGCAAGATCTGCTGGCATCATGAAATATGCTAAAAATAAAACAACTGTATATGTGCTACACTCTTTTTAAAAGCTTATTTTTGTGCAAATCTCAAACAGTGCATATAGTTTTCAGCAAAATTCAGATGATTCAAACCCTACCTGGAAGCTGCAGCACATCTGGACAGGTTATGGCTCAGGGCACAGAGCATCTATTCAGAAAAGGAGAAGCACACCCACTATCTAGTTTTAGATAATACAAAAGGGAGAGATTTGTCCATAACACAGGAGTTGGGATGCTTTAGCCCCCTAGAGCATGAGCACAAGCCACACTACTAACACCAGTATATCCCCATTTTCCCTAAAGGGTCAGGGTTTGAGAAGAGGAGTTTTTCATTCCGGCTGAAAAACACGTGTGAAAATTAGCAACCACTTGCCTGACTTTCAACGGCAGATACATGCAATACTTATGAAAACAAACAGCAGGGAATAAAAAAGGAATATTTGCATGATGCCTGTTATGGTCACAGGACTGACTTTAAATTCAGTGGCACTTCAGTATAAATATTTAAAATTAATTACAATACTGGTGCCATCCCAAACCAACAAAGTTTTTAAGACCATGGATAATTTCCAATTTACTCTGTTTTCAAGAACTGGATAAAATTTGGGAAGTAAGAACTTTTCCTGACCTTGGGAAGTACACAGTGTCTCCATTTATCTTGAAGCTGTGCAGTAATGGTAACAAATGATCTTGGTGGTTATTTTTACAGTCTGCAGAAGTAGAAACTCAGTGTGAGAGCACAGAGCGTACAACACAAGTATCCCTAATGGATGCACACTTGCCTACCAATGACTCAGAATGTGGGCACGAGGTGGGGCTGAGGAGAGAAAAGTGTCAGCAAGAAAGCACAAATAAGATTTATAACTTAAAAAGGCAACTGTTTCAAAATTTTTAAAAAGGAAATTGAACGTAAAATATTTCTGAGTGTTACTGATGTTTTTCTCACTTCTGGATTTGTCTTAAATCCAAAATGAGTTCTAGATTTTTGCAGATTCACATTGCCCACACCTGGGATTACTATAGGATTTTGTAAAGTTTTCAGTCCACCTGTTGGTGGATATTGATGCCATGAATAAAAACCTTAAATTTCTTTTAATGTGAGGATTGTAATATAAATGAGGAGGAAAAAAAGGATGTAAACTGAAGGTCTGAGTTCCTTTACTGGATAATTCTTTACTACCTAGAAGTCTATTCACATATGATGTAAGGAAATCAAGGACTTGACTTGAAAAATAAAAATCCATCAGTATTCCTGCAACATTTCTACAGCAGTGTTGCTCAAACTCACATGTCCTAGGGCAAAAAATTCAGAGAAAGCAGAGAATACGTGATACTGCATTCCCTCTCTTGGCTTGGGTTTGGTTTGTTTTCCTGTACCAAAGAGCAACCCTGAAGGGTTTCATGGGAAACCTGCTAAGTCTCTGTCTTAACAGCCATCATTCTATCGGGGTGAGATACAACACAGATCAAAATATGCAACTGATATTGCAACATCTAAATAGCATCAGGTATCTGGTTTTATTACAATGCTTTGGGCCATAGCTTTCATTTGCCAATCATTGCCTAATAATTAAGTAGAACATAATTAAATTTTAAGAGTCTAAGAAAGGCAAATCCTTGAAAAGGAAATATTACAACACGGTTGGCAAGGTGTGCAAACATCAACCGTGTGGGAAACACATGTAGCTGACAGTACATACACTACTATAACTCCTTATAACAGCAGTTAAAATCTGTTCAAAAATACTTGCAATTAGATGAATAAAACTGGCAGAAATCAGCAATCTGCCAGCTGTTGGGATTTTCAGCTATTTCAGTGACAACAGGATATGCTTACAAATGTAAAACTTCTGTGCATCCCCAGAAAGTACATAATGCATGTAATGGTCTGAAGTCAAACATACACATGCAATGTTTGTCTGTGCAGTTGTGTTTCTTACTTTTAAACACATTTCTAGGAACAGCAAGTGAAACACTTAGTGAAATCAAGACAGAGAAAAAAAACTGTTTCTAAGTTCAAATCAAGCTCTGACCAAATGCACTAATTTTCTCTCAGACAAAGCAGCTTACCTTCCTACAATTGCTATAAAATCCCATTGCATGGTGAATCTTATCAGAGGTGACATCCAATGACATTGCATTTCTCACTTGTTTGTTTTTAATGAATCCTGCTAACTTTGTAGAGGAATAATCAGTTGACATTTCCTTCTATAGTGTTTTTTGAACCCCTAATGCTGAAATTGTTTTATTGTGAATTAGTCTCTCCTGTTCAGTCTTCTGTATCTGAAGTGCCTCAGTGGGTTGATTTCAAATAACTTTCTGAAACAACATGCACTTTCAACAGATTTACTTTTACTTAATTCTTTTTAATTATGCCTGACTGAGTAGAGGGAATTGTCAACTTTTTGGAAAGCCATTTTAGGGAAAACAGGATGCACGCTATTGAGAAAATATTTCAGATACTAAGATGGGCCAGTTGCTCCATGCCTATAAACTGTGAGTATAACCAGGCTTTCAAGTTTCTGCACCTGATAGATGATGTCCAAAATTTGAAGGTTGTGGATTGAGGCCTACAGCGTCACATCTTTGCAGGGATATCCAGGACTCTGAAGATGAGCTGTAAGCAATTTCTACTGGTTTTTACTTCATAGTCTCCAACTGATGTTGGATTACACAGCAGGAAGAAGGCAAAGCAGTACACTAATATATCACATGAAAAATTTATATATTTGGCAGAATTTTAATAATAGTAAGACACATCTTCAGAAACTTAACATATCATTAATATGGCAATAATGACTAAAATATTAAACATTCATTACTTATAGCAACAATATAAGATAGATTTATTTATGCAACATCTCTTGCAATAATGATGGGACCTTTGTTCTTTGTGTGGTTTTTTTTCTCTTCCTCTCTTGCCTATATTTCAGAATACAATGATATTTAATGAAATGCAACAGAACAAAATAATCATGTAGATGCAATTGTGAGCAAAAATGGCTCAAGGAATTTCTTGAGAAAGGAAGAAATACAGAAGAGGTTGGCCATGGCTGAGTCCCCACATCTGGGAAAACTATCCTGCAGTATGCTCTCCTGTCCGAGGCTCTGGGTACCACTGAACCATGACTTCACCATGCATTCAGAGGAGGTGTTCTTCCCCAGATGAAGTGGTTTCCTTCAGAGAGGATCTCAGCTTGGACTGCATTCCCACAGAGCCCTGGAATGGACCGGCAGTGAACTGGGATTGCATCTTTTGGGCATGGTCTCCTACCCATCAGCTACCGAGATCTGAGGTGACCACACTGTATCTGTACTGTCTCTTGAACTCTCTCCTCATGTTCCAGCAATGGGGTAAGTTGGCTAAATGGACTTCTGGATGAAACCAGTTCTGTTCTGCTGACCTTCTGCAAACTCCACATTCACTTTAAGCTAGTTTGTAAAATGCAAGGTGTAAATCTCATAGTTCTTGCTTGTATTGCACTTCATGTTCTCATTTATACAAACACAAGAACAGCACAATGGTCACATTTTCCATTGTGCTTTGCCTGGGGAAAAATAAATGTAACAAAGGGGGAAAAAATGAGGAGTAGGCATATAAAACATTATTTCTCAAAATCCTGCTACAAGTTTGTTTATTAATGAAGGCATAAGAACACTACAGGTGAGATACACAGTCTGCCACCCCATTTCCCATTTTGGACTTTCATAAATTTCATAGCACTTTATTTTAAAGTTTTTGTTTGATATTTAATTAGAGAAAAAAAATCTGCAAGTATTAGTTTGAGAAAGTAACACTGATATATGTTAATATAACTTGAGAAATATTAAGAATTACTTGGTAAAGCTTTCTAAATTTAACAGCTTTGACATTTTGTAAATTGTGGGGATACTCTGCCCTTTTTTTTTAGATTAAAAAAAGTTGAAATCAATCATGGAAGATAGCAAAACTTGTAATCTACTTTCTTCTCAACACAGTATAAGCCACAAGAGAGCATATGATTTAATGATGAAAAGATGCTTCTGATAAGATAATACTTCACTCAAGGAGAGATCTGAGTTGTGAATGCAGCTGTTCCAAAAAATCTAAACCCACAGGCAAGAAATTACTTACTTTTTGTACAAGCTAGATCCATAACTACTTAGGTAAACTGGTGGCAAACCCCAGAAAAGTACATCAGATACAGAAGTGAATAATCAGGGCTACTTTGAGATTGAAAAGGAAAAAAAAAAGAGGTGGTAAAGATTCCCACAAACTATTGTTTCAAAGACTGAATCAAAAAGATTTCAGTAGTCAGATTGTTCAACACAGTGTCTTACTTCTTCAATGAGTCACTTTAGAAAAATATCCTTTTATATCCTGATTCAGTTCATATACATGATTATTTCATTCCCATATGTGACAAGTTGCACGGTATTGACTTGGATTATCTGGATGCCCAAAACTAAGAGCATGCAGAAATGCTCTCACTCTCCAGTTTTTATTTCAGATGTCTGGTACTGCTTTCAAAACACAATCTAATGAAGGGAAAGCCACTCATATTTTGGTGTGGTTGCACTACCTTCATACCTTAGTGCTGGCAAGCACTATGGAAGTGGCACTAAAAATATAAGGTTAATATGGCTTATTAGCACCATAAGAACCAGACAAAAAATCTCCACATATTTTCATGTGCTCTGATCTGTATTAATTGGTCAGTAGCATGTTCAACATCATCATAATTAACTGAATTTGCTTATCTTGTAACACCAGCTCTTTTTCAAGGGGAAAACATGTACTTAACTAAAACAAAGGAAAGGTATTACCTGAAAATTTTCTGTTACTACAGTCAATATTGCTGCAAATGCATTTGTGCAAGTAGACTGTAATGCCCACATTTATCCCCAGTGATGTCTGACTGCATGTGTAGATAAGGGAACACCTGCATGGATCACTTAGCAGGATCAGTCTCGCAGCAGGGAGAAAAAGCCAGTAAGAATGCATGTCTCCAGGACACTGCATGCTTTCTCTGTTGAAACACGCAAACTAAAAAGCATGAAATGATCTTGGCTGCTCTATAGCACACAAATGTCTGAGTAAGTCCTTTTACATTGGCCATGGTACCTTGCCATCAAGTATTCAATGTGCAAGGCAGATGATCCTGATGACACCAGCCAGCCTGTGTGCTTCTCACGCAGCAAGGAGCAGGAGAGTCACAAGCAATACTCTGCTGATTTTTTCTATTGAGATACACTCATGGGTTTGGAAATTTTGCTTTCAATGAATGTAGCTTTGCACTAAAATTTTACACACTTATGTCTTTCACAGGCCTCAACTTACCAAAAAAGCACCAGAAAAGCCTTTAGTACTTCCAGTGGTACTAGGTTGACCAAGCTTCTCTTGCACTGAAAGTGTTTTAAGAGATTAGTCTCCAAATACAGACATGAGAAAGGGAAATCTGGCAGATGTTAACTACATCTGTATACACTAGATGCAGAAGAGCAGCTGCTACAGTAGGAATTGCAGTTTTCTTGTGAAAGCCAGTAGCAGATGTCACCATCTGCTTCTGCCTTCTCTAAGAAATAGAGGCAAAAGGGAGACTAAAAGTTGATTACAAAAAAAAAAAAAAACCAAAACAAAAAAAAAACCAAAAACCCCCCAAAAAACCCAACAAAAACCATAACATCAAAAGGCATGCAGTATTTACAGTGAGTATGGGAAACTCTTACCCCCTACTCTCTGGCAAACCTGAGACCCAGATGCACAATAAAATCAAAGAACACTCCCCATTCTATTTAAGATATTATTTATTTTCATTTTAATCTTACTACATGTACTTTGACAACATTCAGCCTGCAATCTAATACCTAGCCATTTCCACCCTGGCTGAAAGAGATCACAGAAATGAGCAGTTGCATCCTTTCCCTCTGGCTATACAGCAATGGTCTGATGACAACTGCTTTACCAGAGCTGGTATCAGACACACAAAAATTCCCTACTGAATGATCTACACAGTGATGTCATGTGTGGAGGCAAAGTATTACTTAGCGGAAAAAAAAAAAAACCAACAAAAACCAAACAAAACTTTTGTTGCATTGTGTCAGGAAACATGCTGTACATGTTTGTACATCTTGGCAGATTAAGATCAGATGAGGCAAGCAATGAAGTGGTTAACCAAATCAGAAAGTTATCTCAGACATCCAAAGGCACATCTTGTAAACCTGAGACAACTTCTTACACAGAACTGAAGAGAGACAACAGTAAGGGCTTGTCTGGGACGAAACAAATGACGCTGTCAACAAGCAGTTTGCTTTCCCACTCAGAAAAGCAGGTATTAGCGAGATCCAGAGCCCAACAAAAGAACAGGAATCTTTCCAATGAAGTAAAAAAAAAGGTTTGGATCAAGCCCCAGCTTTCCTGAAAACTAGACTTGCTAATTGCCTCACTCTTCCACTGTCAAAACCGTCATCTCACGGAACAGAAATATCTTTCCAATGCTGCTACAGGGCAAACATTTCCACACTGGTAATCTGGGAGACATGTTCAACTACCACCAGCAACTTGACAGCCATCACCTCCCCCACTGGGTATCCCATCACGTTGTTTTGAGGGGGAGGACAAAAAACCAAACATTAGCCTGGAAAAGTTTTTTAGGTTTTCTTTTGTTCATTTTTGAATACAGAGACTGCCTGTAGCTACTGTAGAGCATATTGCTTTTCAGCTCGTGTCATACTTAGAAAATAAATAAGCTTCAGAAATGGAAGATCCCATTCACCTTAGCATGACCATAAATCATGACACTCTTGAGCTATACCTGGATAAAATGGATGAAAGTAACTGAAGAAATTAGCTTTAGCAAATATACTGCTAATACAGGTCTTTTCCCCAAAGGAAGCAAGTCATGCTTATCTTACATTACCAGACTATTACTGGAAGTACTATGCCAGACCCTCAGCTGGCATAAATCAACACAACCCTACTCACTTCAGTGCAGCTGTGTTGATTTATGTGAGCTGAAAAGTATGTACTGGTCAAAAAGTGACTATTTCATTTTACAAAACAGTAAAAGTGACTAAGTGAAATGAGAGGCAGTACGTATAATATAAAGAAAATAATAGAAAGTACTACAGAAAGGCTCAAAGTAGATGTATCTTTTATTAAGATTAGTCTAACACAGCCACTAATTTTACTTCATATGAAGTTTTAGATAATATTTTCTGCTGTTACATACACATGTATCTCTTGAGTATAGACCCAAGTACTTGTGCAATTTAATAATGCTGTACTATTCCCAAATTAAGATATAAGGCTCAGGCAGTGAGTTCAGCCAATCTTGAATTTATCACTGGTGTTTTTGTAAAGTCACTCTGATTGTCAGAACATGAAACATCATACTTAAAAGGCAGCCCACACAGCGAACTTAAGTGCACTATGGTGTCACATCTTAGAACTACTCCTGTTACTGTCTTTCTCTTAGAGAGCAAGATAAAAGTAGAAAACCAAATGTTCCCAAAGCCAGCACTTCTCTCAAGCCTTTGTAATTTTGAGAAATATGAAACCTTTCACATTAGACTTAAGCACTCTTTACCCTTATGAACTCTGTACAGATTTCCCTATTATTTTACAGGCTACATGAGATTAACTACTGGTGCTCCTTTCCGAGTTTAAGCTGGAAAGGCTCAGAAGAAGAATTTACATTCTGAAAGAAGATGTGTAGATACCTGAACTCCTTTTATAGGGAAGCAGCTCTTGAGATTAGACAGTTCTCATTTTCACTAGGCTTGTGCACTGCTGCCCCAGCACTACAATATCAGAATATAATATAAAGAGGGATCGTGGCAGATGCACTTGGCCCCCTTATCCAAACTAGCAGTACAGGCTCCAAAGGATGTAAATGCCTGAGCTGCAGGTGCACCAAGAACTCCTCCAGGAAACCCACAAAAGGGCAGGCTAACCCAGGGTGCATTGATACTTGGAACACATGAATAGTGTGTGGTTTTTCCAAGTTTTTCGATAAGTGAAGTACAAAGACAGCTGAGGGTCCAAACATACCTTCTCATACATACTTTCCCCATCACATGTAATTCAACTACAAGCCAACCACTTCATCCCATAAATATGACAGTTTAATTGAGCCTTCTTTGATCTCTCTCTGCAAGGCAGCATGGCTGTGTGGCAGTGATCCCCTCTTGAGTCAGGATACCTCTCAAAGTTGTTCCTTGAGCCAGAGAGAGTTTTCTACCAAAACTTTGGATAAATGCAGTTTTAGTTCCATTTAAACTGCAAGGGCACTGCTTTGCAGTGCCTTTCCCGTTGATCTGGGACTTGTCTCAAGGTTTGAGATTCTTTACCTAAGACTGAGGTATCACAGTGGAGAGACCCCTTATTCACAACAGATGCTCACTAAGTTGCTAATAGCATGCTAAATTAATAAATGAATGAAAAAAAATATTTTTTTTAGACATAAACCATTGTAAAGGTCTGAAACTAAAGACTGAACTAGCTGCATCTAAGCTGCATCAGGAGTTTATAAACTTGACTCAATGGGTCTCCCTTACACTTCAGTGCTTTTAGTCTCTGTGCAAATCATTGCAAATTGATTCTAACTCAGTATTCATTTGTATGTTTCATCCATGTAGTAACAGAGTTACTTACTACTCTTAAATCATGTTTTTATACTTTATAATGTTTTTATAAATTGAAACTATGAATTTTTATAAATTCATATTAAATCCATTTTTGCTAAAATCTTCGTGGGTGATTTTTTGAGCAACCCCAAACACTTATTTACAATACAGATCATGAAGCAAACTATTTATAATTGTTTCTTTGATTCAACATCAGTGACCAACTGGGCAGACAACTGCAATTCACCATCTTTCAACATGAGTACTCATACTTCAAATACAAATACTTCTGTATTTGACCACAGCCTACAATGTAGACTCCAAGGCATGAAAAACACATTGTATTCATCCTTACCATTGCCTTCCAGTGTAGCATATTTCATGGATCTCTGGCTACAAGGAATACTAGAGTTTGTCTCTTCACAGTTTTTTCCCATAAATACATTTTGCGAAAGAAACTTACAGAAATTTTCAAAAGTATGATTTAAAATTTAGGTATGCACTGTCCACCAGGAGTGATCAATTCTGCACCTCAGCAAGTGGCACTTCTGCAACCTTCTGCTCTTCTCTGATTCCTGGGCATTAGGTTTTGTGCGGACAAGATGCAAATAATACCACCATGAATGGGATGTTGCATTTGATGCATTCATTGTAACCCTAAACTAACTGAAATAATGGTATGCACTATGAAAAGAAAATATGTATTGATTTATTTAGGTATTCCCAATCTTTGAAATCAGTATAAAAAAAGACTAAACCATAAAGCATTCTAAAACTTCAATGGATATTACCAGCTTTGCACAGGAGTTCGAAATTCCAGTTAAATCCTCTTTTCCTCCTGAAGTGCCTTTGCAATCTTCAGAAATATTAAGAGAGTGATGAATGGCTATCAAGAAGCAATCTCAAAACTACTTTTATATTGTGTACAGTACATCTTATCTGTACAGTTTTCCAAACCTTTTCCCACAAAAACACCATTCAAATAACACTGGTCTGTAGTTACAGTTACTTTCATGGCAAGTACTCCTGCTAAGGCAAAAAGAGTCAACTGAAACCATTTCTAGGACAAGATTCCTGTTCATGGCATAAAGGGCCCAAATCTACACTCAGCAAACACACACACAATGAAAAGTACAGCACGAGACTTCAAATCAGACTTGAGTGCTCTATGGGGACATTAAATGTGTTGAAAAGAGACCTCAGATTCCAAAACCTATTGCAGTAGTGTTAAAGCAGGAGCATCAGAGGGATCAAAATAGCAATGAGTACTGAAGTTTTCCTCCTTCTGTACCAGACCATCAGAAACAGTACATTTTCATAAAACTTTCATCTCGTTCCTTAGCGTTATTAGAAATCATGCCAAGCTAATATTTTTTATTGCATATTCCCACATTTTTTACAATGGTCAGAATGTTTTGATTGCATAGAGATAACTCAGAGCAATTTGAGCATTAGTTTACAGCACACTATGAATACACCTCAGTAAACCCTTTAATAGAAAGCAAACTATTAGGGTGTCTAAATTAAATAAGCTAGTGAATATGACTCCCCTTTAATTTTGAACTTGTGCTTTATTTGCTCCAGTGAAGTGATACACCAGCTTCTACCACCAATTACTGTAAATGCCTACCCACTGTATGATGAGGCTTCACAGCTGACTTCCAAAGATTGAAATGAATATTTAAATCCTATTGACATGGATTCCTTTTTTCTCCTCTTTTTTTTTCCCTTTTAAGCAGAGTTGAAATTAAAATTATGGTCTGTTTTATATAATTATCATATAAGTATGATTAAAAATCTTATGTTTGGTGCCAGGCTATAATTTATATAATTGCATTCCTGTAAAACTTGAATTTATTTTTCATTTAGAAACAGACCACAATAAAAGGCTTCTGCACACAGAATTCAGTTTTCGGTGTTAATTTAAAGTTTAATTTTAGAGTGTTTTCTACAGTCACAGTACTTAAAGGGCAGAGGAAAACTGTCATTGTAAAAGAGACTTCTAATCAACCATGGAGTCTGACTCAAAATAAATACCAGCATTAATTGTTCATAAAGTACTGCGAGTGGAAAAGAGATGATTAAGTGGAATATAAGCTGCATTGCTATTAAGGATTAAATTGAAAGGCATTTTAAAGCCATGTGTTAAAAGCCATCTTGTAAAACAGTATGGATCATAATTCAAAATGTTTTCAAAATATACCAGGCTGTACCAAGTAGTCTTATGAACTTAGAGCATCTATTATTTTTGCCTCTTAATTTAACATTTATACACAAATTAAAATCTTCAGTATGTCACACCTGAAATTATGTAGTTGCCCAAATAAATGTTTAGAAAACCTGCCTTTTTTAATGTGTCATGTTAACATTTTTGCCTTCACTTATTATCAAGAGGGACACAATATTAGATACCCAAACTTCTCTTCAGCGTTTGTGAACTGCAAAATGGAACACGATGCTTGAAAGGGGAAGCTGCTGTTCTTGAGCTCTGAGGCTCTGAGACTGCCAGGAGGGCTGCACCAAATGCCATGGGTAGGCTGCAAGTGATGACACCTTCCCTACGGAATTCTGGCAAGTTGAAATGAAACCTGTGGATGCAATGTTCCATTTTTCCAATCAGATATACGCAAGGTTGGAAACAGTTTCACATGGATTTTCTAACCTCTTCTGGGGCTCTCATGATTGAAGAGGATGCCATTCACAGCAAAGAGATTGTAGGCTTCTCTGAAGTTCACCACAATCCAGTAGGCATACAGTTTTGCTGCCCCTGTAAAAATAATTTTGAAGCATTATTGTATAAATGCACAGCTCATACACAGCTCAGACACACACACATTTCTGTCACATGCAAGGTGAAGTCCACATTTCAACAGCAAAGTGCTTTAATATTTGATTAGTTCCCTACATGTGCTGAATTTTATATTAAAAAAAATTATTCTAATAAACAGGAGCTGAATGGGAAAATACTCATATTCTGAGCTGCCTCTGAACTGGCCAGGAAACATCAGGGCACTTTCTTACTTGTTTTCTTATACACACTCAAGCACAGCATTTTTTCTTTTACAGTATAATTAACACGGTCAGAGCGTGTGAAATATGCCACTGTAGTGACCTCTGTTAATTAAAAAAAACCCCAAAACAAAATCAAAATTACTTTGGAGGAACAAAAGTGAAAATCTGGTGCCTTAACACTCAAACTGATTTGAAACTTTATCACTAAAATCCTCCATGCCCATTGCTTTAATAAGTGTTTCAAATTTCATATGAGTTCACGAAGGAAGAAGTGAGCTCTTGGGAGTCTTTCATTTTGGAAAAAAAAAAAAAAAAGAAATGAAACTTTATCACTTCAGTGGCCTCACAACCTTTTGTGAAGGAAGAGTCACCCCCTACCCCTCCTCCTTCAAGAGCTCTTCACCTCTGAGCTGAATGAACAAGGCCAAGTGAGATGCTAATTTCCAACCCCCAGGCAATGGCAGCAAATACTTTTTATATAGTAATTCATAAAGGTATGCCTCTCAACATGTCTAGTCACTTTAGCTCTATCATCATTCTAATCTCACATCCCAATGACTTCAGCCCTGAGACATGAGCAGGGAGAACAGACAGACAGACACTACACACACACCATCGGCGCTCCTCACCGTAAGGCGATCTTGGGTAAAAAGGGGTGGTCTCCTTTTGCGGGATTTCTTGCACTTTTCCAAAAAGTTCACTGGTGGAGGCTTGGTAAAACTTCACAGAGTTGATAAGGCCACAGGTCTTAATAGCATCTAGGAGCCGTAAAGTGCCAACCCCATCAACGTCAGCAGTATATTCGGCTAGGTCGAAAGAAATCTTGGGAAGAGAAAGAAATAAAAAACCACCGATGTTAGTAGGGCACCAGAACATGCCAAAATCATCTACAACCAACCAAAGCAATACGTCACTTGCCACAGCCATCTAGACATTTCTGTACAGAGTAGATACTCAGTTTACAAAAGTACCCTCAAAGGATTTCTAAGAATAAATAAGTAGTTCCATAAATAGCCAAACCAAATGACTGGTGTTCCCTGGGATTATTTTCCCACGTGAAGTAAGGGGTAAGCCTCCCCATTATGGGAACATTATCAGGCACTCTCTTATCTCCACAGCTGCCAGTTTCCACAACAGTCACTTGGGCTCAATATCTTTGACACACTTGAATTTGGTTATAATTGCCCAAAATATATTTTTAAAAAGTAATAGGACAGAGAACATGACAGCATCAACATGTTTAAACCCCACCCTCCTCCCAAACTTTAAACAAGGTCCAGGGTTTTGCAATTTAAACAGACATCAAAGTTCAGAGAAGAGTAGAAATACCTGCTATCAAATGAGACTCCCAACACTATCTGACCAAGGTGTACCAGAGCTGTGGCTTTTGCACAGAGCTTAGAGAGATCATAAAGAGTGACTGCAAAGGGTTTGAGGTATGCAAAAATACTCTGACATCTCCAGCTGACATATTTTTCAACATATGGTAATAAAGTCATGCCCACTGGTGAGCCAAGATTCCTTTTTCTCTCCCCACTCCAGTATTTATAGCTACTTTTACAATGAGTTTGTCTTGTGGCCTATGCCACAATCAGTGCTCAAGTTTAAGCTTCCAGAGTGTTTCAAAAATATATTATTTTCTTTGAAGTTACAGAACAAGAGAAAAAAACACCTGGAAAAAGTAAGCTGAAGGTAAGAGGTGCGTTGTGACTACCCCAACCTGAAGACAGGAGAAAACATGCTCAGAAGGGAGCTCACTCTTTTTATTTGGCGGTACAGGATGTTTTTCTGGAGGTTCCAACAAAGTCCCTGGACTCTGAAGAATTTTTTCCCACCAGTGCCCATCCCAGCAGCACATTCCTCCTTCCTTCTACATCCTCTCCCCAACTCGGGGATTTTGCTTATGCCAGTTTCTGAAAAAATGTTCCCTGTTTATACTGCCAATGTTATAAAAACTAAAGGTGAATGGGCTTTTAGAGCAGTCTCCTTCATGGCCCTGACCCAAAGAATTATTCTACCTATGTCCCCTCTGGCTAATTCAGACTGATAGCCCTGTATTCATTCCTCCTGTTAAGCCACTTCCCCTATTCAGTAACCACTGGAGATTTAAGGCTTATTTACACAGCAGATGGGAAAAAAAAAATTATTAATTTGCATTTTCACTTATGGTAAATTTAATACAAGTGTGAAATTATCTAAATTGTGTTACTGTGCTCCGAAATAAAAAGGTTCACGCACAGTTTTGAGCTGAAAGAGGAAAGATATGAAACAAAACCAAACCTTCCTTTTCCTTTTTTTTTTTTTAACTGAAAGAGAAAAAAACACACAAAAGGCAACTTGATACTTTGTCTTATTAACCTGGTATGACCCAGCTGAAATTGAGGACTGATCTACTAAGAAGGGCTGTACATTTTTTGTTTTAATCCATTTGGCATAAAGATGACAGCCACTTAAGTCTCTCAACTTCAATGTCAGAGTAACTCTTAGGAAAGCATTGTAATGAGTAGATGGTACAGTCAATAATGTACTAACCAACATAAATTGGTGTATTAATCGCATGTCCCAGCTATCCAATGAAAGCAAAACATATAATAGCCGTTGCAGAATGAGGAATTTACTTATATTAAGGTATTTATAACCCGCTAAAAACATCACCCTGAAACACAAATCATTGCTTCCATATTCCACTACAAAGAAAATAGCACATGGAACTGAGGGAGTCTAGGAGATTCCAGACTATAAAACCTCTTAACCAAAGGGAGCAATGAGGCCACAGCAGCAGCAGCCCTGGGAAATGCTCTCTCTGGCTGGTGTAGAGACCAGTTTCACAAGAGATGGTTTTCCCTATTGCCTGATGAATGACCTCAGTCTTCACCTTCAGAAAACACTCCCTGGGGTGTGAGGTAACTGTGCCCCCATGCTGACTGGGTCTGAGTGTCCCCATGCAGAAACCACCAGTTCTGTGTTTTGTAATGCAGACTGCTGTTCACCAGGGTCAGGACTTAGACCACTAAATACATTTCATTTTGATGTTCAGGTTAGACAAAAATGGTATTCAGGAAAATTAAAAAAATTTAAAAAAAATTTATCCACTAAAACATTCAACACCAAAAACTCTGGATTGTTAAGAGACCCTGTGGAAAGTAAGGGCAGTTATATTGCAAATACAGACAAAAGCAACCCAAATTTTAATTTGATTCTAGTTCAAAGTTAAAAATAAAAAAGGGTTTAAAAATACTAAATCAATTAAGTAGTTATAAATAAATCAGGGTAGAGCAAGAATGGGTGATCACTTACCCCTTACAACATAATTCCCCTCTCCTTATACAGTTTAATTTGTGCAAGACTAGCAGAAATACCAGAAAAAAAGGGGGGGAAAAAAGGGGGAAAAAACAAAAAAAAACCAAACCCCAACTGCATTAAAAGGGATGTGCAAGAGAAAACAACATGCATGCATAACAAAAAAAAAAAAAACAAAAAAAAAGGGGGGGGGGAAAAAAGGGAAAAAAAAACCAAAAAAAACCACCCCCAACTGCATTAAAAGGGATGTGCAAGAGAAAACAACATGCATGCATAACACAAAAAAAACCAAAAAACTGAGTTATAGAAAACAAATATAGAAGCAGATTCCATAGATGTTACTCTTACAAATAACCTTCACTGATCTCTGTGGGACTACTTGAAAGAGTAAAAACTTCATGGATATTACTGTAAAGGTAGGTGTATAAAGGCTAAAACCAAGTCATACTTTATGAAAGATTAAACATTTATCCAGTGGGAAAAAAAGAGCTGAGCTAATACCTACAGATGAGACTTTTCAAAATGCCTAATTTATGACAACTTTCTTAAGTGCCTGAATTAGGAAGATTGTCTTCCTCTACAACAGTAAAGACAGCAGTGAGTCAGAGCAGAAAACATAACAGAGATGCTCTTGATCATGCTTTGGAGAACCTAACTACACACACCAATTTTTTAATTGAGCTACTTAAGACAGATGCTCCATTCTTTCCCCAAAAATCCAAATATATCTCTTACTCTCAACAAAAGAGTAAGACCTGCAACTAAAACTTGTTTTGAAGGAAATATGGAGTTTTTGTAATGACTGGACTAAGCAAAAGAAGCTTCTTTACCTGGCAGAAACTTTAAACCTGAGTTTTCTCAGCAGGTATTGAAGTAATGGATCCAATACTTTGGCCTCTTTGGACAGATTTAGTGCCAAAGGGAAATCATGGCATACCAACCAAACAGAAATTGTCTTCTCAAAACATATGAGTCCGAGTGACCTTGGCACTTTGGTACTTCCCATGTACAAAGGGGACACCATGCTTTTGCAGCTGTCATTGCTGATCTCTGGAGATACTATAAAAGTATATTTTTCAGATATAGCTATTTATTCCATTCAGTGCATAGCGATATGTGAGTCATTACAAGAGGACAAAGAAAAATAAGGAGACATTTAACAAAAGTACTTCAAGTTCCAGGTTTCCAGGTTCTGAACATCCTGCAGAATTTCCTCAAATACTAAAAAGCAAATGGATTCCTTATATACGTGGGTATTCTACATACTGAGTATCTTCTTTGCTGGATTCATCCCTAATATAGTACATTTTGAATACGGCCAAGAAAAAACTTCCACAGCAAGGCTTACCATAGGACGATAAAATTTTCACAAAAAAAGCATGGCTTCATAAGTTATAATATTTCTGCAGGCACAGGACACAATATGAAAACACTGTACCACATTATGTCTCTTCTTTCATGTGGCTACAATCAGAATGAGTTTTGTGAACTGGTTTCTACCTTTTGAATTTCAACTCTTGTGTTCCCCTCTCCCATTTATTTGTCTTCATAATCAACAGATTCAATCTCTACAGGAGATATTAATTTAATAGAGCAAGACTTTAAATACAGTGTTTCCCAACTGATCACTCAAAACCAAACTTAGTAAGGTCTTCAACAAGATTTAAAAGCTTACTGAAAAGTATCTAAATGAAAACATATGGGTCCTACCCTCCACAAGACCACATTCCTGTCATGTCTATAAACACTATATACAAGACCGTAGACTTAATAATATTTGCTTCTGACAAATATGTTGTTGTCAACAATGGTGACACTCTGAAAGTTATCAATTTAGTGCACACATCGTTTTGACTTTGTGGGACGGGACTCTTCTCTGCTTTGTCATTCAGAAGACTCCAACAGACAAGCTGTGATCACATTAATTATTAGTTTCCTATTAAAAAAAAGGCATATGCTAGCAGAATGTGCTTCAATGCTCTACTTAAGGAATATAAATAATGATTTGAAATTTTATCTCTTCCTTACAGTCTTCTCAGTTTCAGAAGATGGGATTTCTGGAAGGCTGGTGTAACAAGAGGGAAGCTTATGTGAAGTCCCAGGAGGAAACAGGGTAGTATAAACGTAAATTATTATTCTGTCATTGTAAAAGGAGAGGTGGCTAACCTAACTATAACAAGAATTTAAGCATCACTGCTCTTTTGAAAAAGCCTGTGGTAGATTCTTTGGGTTTATCAAAGGAGAAGATGTGTATCAGATCATTAAAAATGGTTTACACCAGAAAAGCAAACCACAAAGCAGAAAAACTGCTCAGAAAAGTTTCAACTCTCACAAGTTTCACAGTGGTTACTTTTTTTGCATTCTTTAAAATCAATTCTGTTTGCTTTGAATATTCAGTGTGCCTTCCACTGCCAATAAAAACCACTGGGATCACTTACATCATCTTAGTAAACAATCCCTAGGAACAGGAATGTAAAGCATAAGATTCCAGTTGCTAAATCTAATACAGACTATAGGCCAAGAATTCCTGTAAAGTCCTAACATACTGAAATAAAATCTTAGGGATTTTAGGAAATATAAAGTATCTGGGGGAGTTGAGCTGTGTTAAGGGGATGGGAAAGAAAATGTCAGGTAAGCTTCTCAGAGAATGTGACAATTCCTCCCCACCCCAGCCTTTCAACTCAATGAATGCTTGTCCTCTCTCCCAATAAAAAACAAATTGAAAGACACAAAATCCCCCAAACAATTACATATTTTGCTATACAGAAAAATAATCAATTCAATAGTTCTGAACTGCTTGTTACTAAGTAACTGCTTGTTACTCTTGATATCTTAAAGCCCTATTCAATTTCTTAGCTAAACAGAAACAGACTAAAAAAAGTAGTGACTGAAATTCTGGATAAAACGACCACAGCCTTTGTAGATCTATCTTCTTTCCCATTTATGTCCTTGTTATCTCATTAGCAAAACAAACAAACAAAAAAAAAGTGATCTGTATAAAATTAGAGTATTTGGACAACATGATTACAAGTGGAGAACTAGCAAAGAAAAGATTTTATATGTGGAAGCAGAAGTCAACACTGTTTCCTAAAATTCACATTAGCCTAAGATATTCACAATATTGCTACAGCAAGAGAGCTTGGGTAATATGGATTTTCAAGTTATTTGTGATGCAAAGGAATAAGCAGTGCAGTTGATAAAGCCAGTGCTTATTCTTCTACTTTCCTAGCAGTGCTTACATTTTGCTCCTATGGTGGAGTTTCACTGTGGCTCTGTCCCACTACATGCTGCAGGCTGTGTGACTGGAGGGACTTCTTGAAATGGTAAAAGTTTGGCTTTGACATCAGTGAGCCAGCATTTCACCTTCACCTCTAACTGTGGAGGCCCAAACCAAAGCACAAAAATAACCCTTTTACTGTTTGGGGATTGAAATGATCCTTGATGATCTTCAGGTTCTGTAAAAACTTCCTTTGTGCAGCTGAAATACCCAATGATCAAGAGGCCCCCTAACATATTCCACAGTGTATGTTCATACAGCAATTTCTCATGTTCATCTTGTGTAAGTCATCCTTATAACGCTCCTCCAGATTAATTTAAAGTTCTTGATGCAAACCTACTGAAATAATCTTTAAAGAGAAATAACTTGGCTTCATTAATATCAGTTCCCATTTCCCTTCTTAGGAGCAAAAACTGCTACTTGCTTTTTGTTGGGTGGAAAAGAGAAAAAATGAAATAAACCCAAAGAGAATAAGCATGGAGAAATACTCCTTGAGTAAGAAAAGCTTCATATTTACCTGGCTCCCCTACCAGTGGGGGTTGAAAGTTGGATTCATTATTCAGTTTCCTGAGCAAGTGATTCCTCCCTGGCAAACTGCAGGTGCAGTTGTAAATTGAACTCTCGAGGTCATCATGTTCACTTTTGTCTCTAAAGCAGCCTCCTGCTTTATGTGTGACCAACTAAGAGCTATAGAAGAACTAGCAGGTCCCTATTATTTTCAAAATTTGATGCCACAACCCTTCAATTGGAATACCTATCCTCCATTAAAAAAAAACCAGTCTCCTACATCTTGTACAGTTGTCTCGACCATTGGAATCAAAGGTGTGTTTGGACCAGATCTCCAATAGAAGTAATTTGCCAAGTGTTTACTCTTCTGCTCATTACCTATCTACTGTAGTGAATCAAGAGAATTTAACAGATTGGATTAAAAGCAAGTTGCACAGAGACAGGTCAAAAGGCAATGGGCACAAGTTGGAACGTGTGAAATTACAATTAGATATTAGGAAAAAGAAGAGTTCACAACATGGCTGGTCTTACACTGAAACAGGTTGTGCAGAGAGGCTTTGACATCTCCATCTGTAGCATCTCCACCCTTGGAGATACTCAGAACTCAATCAGACATCACCCTGAGCCACCTGCTGTAAGCTGGTCCTGCTTTGTGAAAAGATCCAGTCCAGATGACATTCAGTCACTGCTGCCAAACTCCATTATTGCACAGTTTTAAGAAGAGAGGGAGATGGGATTACAGCAGTGTATTTCAAACATGTAGCAGCATCCAAGGAGCCGAACACGGATGTACAGTGTGCAAGAATGAGGCCTGGCCTTGTAAAAAACCAGTGATTTCTACTAGAAAAGTAGAGAGTTATTCACAGCAGCTTTTTGGAGACATGCAGTTCAGTTTGCTATTCATCATATCTCCTCCACAGAAGAGCTTCAGATAGAGGAATGCTCAGATCTGATAATAAAAAAAATACCAAAGTGGAGGAGGAAAAGGAGGAGGGATATCACAGTACATGAGATTCAGTATGGCCATAAACCTTTGTCACAAAAATGTAACCTCCCCATTAGTTTTGCTTATCTTCTCATCCATTTGTTATTAATTTGATGGAACTGGGGAGTTGTCAGGGTTATGTGATGCAAGGGATTTATCTTGCAGAACAATCTCTGACCCACTGTTCTAAGTCTTCAGTTTCAAATTACAGAGATTAGAAAAGAAGCTTTAAAAAAAGCAGGATTGATTCTTTATTCATTGTCAGCATGATTTTGTTCAGGGATAGCTTCAACAATATACATATACACCCAAACTTTTAAACACATGCCACATGCAGCAAAGTCAGGATGGGTTTTGATATTTCAAATATTGTAGCTTCAATAGCTAATGACATTGTAATACCCTAAAAGCTTTCTTACATACTGAAGTCCAGCTGTGCCAGAAGCCTTAAATGCTATTTAATAGAAAGACAAAAAGGGGCAACTTGCAGAGTCACTAGAGAACATTCAAAGGGAGATGTAAAAAGATAGCCAATTCATTTTGCTTTATATGTACCAGGGGAATACAGAGCTATGAATAACATCCATGCAGGGAATGCAGTCACTTCCAAAGAACTAGCACCATTCTTACTCACTTTCACATATAAATACATTAATTTAAAACATACAGGTTATTTAAAACTCTAACATGACAACTATATTATAGTTTTGGGGATTTTTTTTTACTTCTGGAGCATTTTTAAAAACTTTCATTCTCGCTTCCTTGATGCTTTCAGAACACATTGAAAGATGCTTTTCACAGTAGTGATAAAAGCACCATCACAAGCAAAAAAGAAAGAAAGAAAAAAACCCCAATCCCTAGAAAGAGCAATCAGACCATCACCATCTATCTGCTTTATGATTCTAGTAGACTTTCAATGGATGACTAGACAGACATTAAATAAAGCAATAATTTAGAATGGCAAAGCTTTGTTCCCAGCAGTCTCTTTTTGCTTTCCTGACCAACAAGACTACAAAACACAGCTTAACACAATGGACCCTCCCAAATATTGACAGAATTCTGTATTGCCTAGGAGCCAGAATTAACCCAAAACTTTGCAAATGATGACCTTGCCTGACTCTCTTATACCTCCTACGAATGCATAAGATAAAACATCCCTAGGTTTATGGGGCTGGTCAGAAGTTCTGCCTTTTCAACCAGAAAAAAACTTATGTTTTCAGCATTTATTATTACTGAAGATTATTTCCCAGACTGCAGTTCTTTATTCCAAATGGCACTGTTAAAGAAACCTTAAATGCAGTTCAAAATTCAGCTTCTCGGATACCTATAATGTATCAAAAATACTTCTCCCTTCATGACAAAATAAAAGAATATTTCAAAAGTGGAGTTGACATATTTTATTATGAAGTAGGGTCTTCTTACCTTAAGGGCATTTAGTCTGGATAAAATGTACTGAAGCTATGCAGATCCTGTGTAGAATCACTTAAACTGATCTTGAAAAACTTGAGAAAACTTGCAAAAAATCAAGAAACTTTTTTTAAGAAAAAAAAAATTATTAACTTCCCCCCTGTCCACCCATTATCTACAGTACCAATTATCTGCACAGTTCTCTAAGTTAGGCTTTTCATTATTTTGGGATGGCTTTCTGTGCTACATCCAGTTGGTACCCGATGCAGCACAGCTTAAGATAAAATGATGGAAAAAACCACTGACTGCTGTTAAAGTCCTATAATTAATTCTGAACAAGCTGTGTACACTTTGAATGAAGCATCTGTAGAGATATGACATATACTTTATTAAAAAAATCCCTTCTTTCTATAATGATTAACAAAAGCTTTTACCTTTCACTTTATGGAAATATCTGTGATTTTTAATTTTGCCAAATTAAAGGAATTTTCTCCTCCTCTGAACAGGAATTGATACCTGCTTCCGAACAGCTAACTAAGGGTTGAAGGAGTGTCCCTGCTTCACAGGGACGCTCTAAGAAAAGAAAATTAATTACATCAGTGTGCATGTATTACTCATTAATGAGACCATAAACCCAATCAGAGAGACTGCCCACGGATAAGGGCCCAAACAGGGGCTAAGACACAGTCACCAAGTCAGTGCCAGAAAACAAGTTGCCATTCCACTGTGGAGCTGAGATAATACTGTCTGGAACCATGCAAGATAAAGCAACTTATCTTAGCTCTCTCTTATTGTCAACTACTCAAAAACTATCATCATCATCACAGCCTAAGGGCAGAGAGGTACCTCAGCTCTGACCACAGCTTGTGGTGCTTCAGCTGAGGAGGAGCTTTCAGAACAGGACTTCAGAGAAACAAATGAGAACATGAGCTTTTGAGGAAATGAATAATCGTGTGCGTACACACACAGAGGGAAAAGTGATGACAAGAGGGAAATGGTGGAATCACACATTTAAAAAATGTGTAGATGTGGCTGGCATCTGGGTACACATTTTAGTGGTGAAGATGGCAGTGTTAGATTAGTGCTTCAACTCAATCTTAGATGTCTTTTCCAGCCTTGACGGTGCTGTGATTCCATCTAGGTAACAACCTCTGCCTTGAAAGACCCAGGGAGGGGAGTTCAGAGCTCAGAGTCCAACACCTGCATCTGTGTGGCAAAAGAATTCCAAGTACTCAGTCTCAGAAGGCAAATGATGTCTTCCACATTTGTGCACTCAGTTTACTCTTAAAATAGTCAAGGTACGCAGAAACACATTTTCTAAATAAACACTACTTCAGTCCTATTCTTGTCCACTCACCTTCCTCAAAAGTCCATATTCTCCCCTTATTTGCCATCACTCACAATGCTTCTTAGTTACATCTCCACAGACCCAGTTCTACTTTCTGATTTGCCATAAATCAATTAAAAACAACACAACAGTTCTTTAGCTAGAATTCTTTCAGCATACCTCAGACTTCTATGCAATTAATGCCCAAGCCTTGTCTTTTTTCAATTTTACTGCATGTGCTTTAAGAATTCAATTGGAATGGCTAATTGCATGGTGCAAATTCGGATGGATAGGTATGTACTGACAAAAGTCATGCTCCCACAGCTGCCACCTTCCCCGCTCCAGTACTTCATCAGGAATGACTGGGAAAATTAATAAACATGCAACAGCATGTCAAGAAATAAGTCACCAGGGTTTGGCTTTTTCAGTTTTCTTTTTTTGAACAGAGCAAATAATTGCCTTTTCTTCCAATGCATAAGGTCACCTTCTGTGAAATTTCCCTCTGAAATCTAACTCAAAGAAAGGACAATTCCAAAACCCAGCAGCATTCTTCTCCTTTTACTCGTTCTTGGGAACAGCTTCTTAAAGATACTTAAAAACATTCTTTAACTAAATAAAAGAGTCTGAGGTTTACACCAGCCCTGAAACAAAACCACTGAATCCTTCAAATTTATTAAAATTGCAACCAACAAACCAAACAAAACCACCCACACCCCTTGAAATGCTAAAGTGGGTAAACCCTAGCAGAGGAGCACTAATGCTCTCATACCTGTAGTGCATGTACAGGCACTACATATGACTAATTTTAAAATATGGGTATTAATAGCATCCACAAATACAGTAGCTGATGATGGCTTTTGTGAATGATGTAATAAACCTGTAGAAACTGCTTTCAGTAAACTCAGTATGTAATTACATACCTCCAAGTGGACTGTGATAGTTCTTCATCCTGTCTAGGAAGCTACTGGAGTGGAATACCCTATTATTCCTATTTTTAGTGCTCAGATTTTAATGTGGTTACAGTACTTTGGAAACCACAAGGCTTATGTCTTCTCCAGTTGCATCCTTTCAGGGAGAATACTGCTGTTTTCTGTGTGACATTGAGCACTCTGAACTCCAAGGCGATCCCCCACATAAAATGTTCTACTTAATCAACTGATCTGTCTTAAAAGGATGTGGGTGGCTGGCTAGGAAGAAACCTATGGGATGAAACCTGAGAAAAACGTGTCTCAACACGTATGTGGAGGTAAGGGGGAGAAGGCCAAGGGGCAGAGAGCTTAAAGGGATGAGACCCTCTGGTTAAACTTTATTGAACAAGCAGGATGATACTCTCAGAGAATAAATCAGCCTGTTATTTTTTCTGTTAGTATTCCCTTTGCTCTACTTTATTTTTCCATTTATTATAGACTACTAAAGCCTCTTCACTACAACTCTTAGAAAACAATCTATAGGCATAAATTTTAAAAGGCAGCTTAGGCACTCATGAGCCATGGTGATCATAAATCAAAGCAGAACATTGCAACTGATTTGTATACTGTAACCCACAACCCTAACCTCAGCCCTGTTTTTCACCTATCTCTTGGACTCTGACACAGAGAAAAGGACTAGGAATAAAAGCTGCTCTTCACTTAAACATTAAGGTAAACCATTCATGAAAAGGGAATATGGTAGTCAACTAATCACAAAAACTCAACAAGTTTATGAGTTTTCCCTCTCGCCCCTAAGAACAAACACTTTATTTCTTTATTGCCTCTGACTGTGCTCTAAAACAGCATTGCAGTTTTTGTCTCTAGCAGTGCTAGAAGGGAAAAAAGACCATATTGGCCTCTACAATGCAGTGCTTCTCTTTATCCATACTTTATGGCGGCACTTGAGGTGCCAGAAAAAGACCTCTCAGAGCAGCTTTGAGTAAGACTTGACTAATGTATAAAAAGCTTTGTCAGCTTTCAAAGTGAACTTGGCAGCCTCATGATGAGGCATCTTGGAAAACTACTGTGCAAGACAAGACCAACTTGCCAAAATGTACTGAACAAGTCATTGGACACGATCAGTGGAAACATCAAATTTGACAAATAAGGTGAAGTCTGTAAAATTGTGAACAATTGCACTTTAGTTTTAAAAGAATGCATGGCTCAGGCAGATGCCACGTCCCTATTGTATGCAAATATTTTATTTCAATTAGCACTTTTCAATCATGCTTTTTCTTTTCTGAATGACTCATGGATATCTCAGTCAAGAAATGGCAGGATCACAAGCACATGCCAACAGGGTGCATTTATCTCAAGAAGAGATAAATATGGAAGGAGTCATGTAAATCTATCTCAGGATTTTTTTCAACCTGTCTTCCCTTCCAAACACATTTTCTCTACATGCCTTCAAGCTTCTATAAAACAGCATACTCAGTTTCCATGTCCTTTCAAGCAAGCCAGTATTCACAAGTGTTTAATTGAAACTAAAAAAAAATTGTGTTTCCAGAGCTTGTCCATCAGGCAAGGAAAAAAACCAAGTTCAGTCTGTAAGTTTTATCACATAGTATTAAGCCAAAGAAGATGTCATGATACTAACTTGCCCACAAAATGCGCATACAAAAAGGGGAAATCTTTAGAGCTTCTACAGACCACTTGAGGTAGCCCTGCTGCACAGGCAGTGATTATCCATGAGGGAAACGTGCTGAATAGCTGTGAAGTACGGCTGGATGAAAAAATACTGCAAGTTAAGATCCGTGATTGCACACAACCCTGACATCAGCTAAGAACGCTATGTCTCATGGTTGCAGTAGGAGTTTTAGCTAATTTCCAGTGTGCTGACCCCAAGATGCTCTGGGGCTTTGAGCATCCTCATCTGGGATGCAAAAAGTTCTGTCAAGGAACTACAAAACACCGGGAGAAACAAACTGGTGCTACCTGCTTGCCAGAGAAACAGAGGAAACTTCTAAAGTGTCATATGGGAGTTTGGAAACATTAGTTAACTTTTCATACTTTATCACTAGTATACCAAGGAAGCTGGGCTGGGAAGGCTGAAAAATGTAAATAGCAAATGGTGATGAAAAATTCTATAATTGGTAAAAAATTAAAAAGTTTTGACATGAAAGCAAAACCTCAGCAAGTGTTTAACTTTCCACTCCTATAGATTTTAACACCTCTTATGTTGCAAGGGTACTCTCTCCACACACAAATTTAAGCTGATATTAACTGCAGTTGCATCTGAAAGTATGTATTTTTCATACTAGTTAGGTTCTAGGCAGTAATCCTTTTCTCAGAAACTGTAAGATTTAAATGAAGTCATCGTTGCTAAGTGCACTAAGTCAGCCATATATCATGTTCTCAGAAGTACAAAGAGTACTCAAGGGTGAAAGTTTCTTATGATAATGTATGATTTCTGCATTAAATACAGAACCACTATTATACAATTTTAGCATCTTGCCAACTTTTTTTTTCTTTATTTTTGAGCAGGAATAGGAGGGAGAAATAAGGAGGTTAAATGGAACTGGAACAGTACTGTTTGTACCCTGGTGAATATTAGGGAAATGATAAATGATCCCTAGGCACACAGACTGATTTATGTAATAAAAAGTAAAATACCATGGGGTGGAGCCTTCGTGTGAAAATCTCATCCTTGGACAGCTAAAAGGTATGAAATGCACCCAAGTGTCTCAAACCCCTCAGGGTTGCAATTAACTCATGATAACCACACCCTCAAGAACTGTCTCCTTTGCTCCTCTGTTGGGTGGGAGGAAAAGGAAAGGGAAAGAGGTGCATTTCTGAGTAAGAAAAATGAAAGATTGATAGTTTACATTAGTGCACACTTTAAAGCTACTAAGATTTCTTAATTTTTGATTTTTGCTAGTTAACACCGTAAGTAAAGTGGCAGCACATCTCATGTCAGTATGAAAATGGAAAAAAAAAAAACAGGTAAAGAAGCCAATAAGGCAAATACACATAAAAAATTTCCACATATATGCATATACCAAACTTGTTAGTAGCTTGCAGTTAACACAGTAATGGGATTAATAAACATAACAAACAAAATGTGATTAAACCTCATTCTGCAAAGACTATTACTCAGAAAATTCAAATTAACTGTGCTATCCCTAAACCAGCAACATGGCTTGACAATCCCACCTGCACACACCTACAACTTTCATTTTCTCTTTCTGGTTCTAGAAGACACAATTAGAGAGCACTGAAGTCATACTCTCCATATTATCTTGTAAAAGTCTGAACTCTTCCTTAAAATTATGGGGATAATGTTGGGAAGTGTTTTATTGAAGAAAAAAGTGAGAATCAAACCAACTTAGATTTCTTAGCTTATACTGGCCATACAGACAATCCTCAGATTCAGGTAAACAGACTTGGCCAATATATATCCAACTCAAATTAAGTGGTATCTACTTACATCTTTGCTGTATGGAAATGAGGAGGCATTTTTTTATGCTACAAGATTGCTGAATTTATGAAGAAAACTAAGCTCCTATGCTGGTAAAGTGTAGTGATGTCAGTCTAGTAATATATTTATGGGGCATTTTTATCCTGCAGAAAGAGGAAGTAAACAATGAATTTTCTTCCTGAGGTGAGGGAACACACAGATATTCAATTCCCTTTACTGAACTGATACTATTGGCTCTCTGCACACGAGTAAATACTGTGCAATTTATCATCAGAGGAATTTACCATAGACAGGTATGAGATCGAATTAGATACCATGCCAAAATTACAGCAGTCTGATCCTAGGAGTCTTGTATATCCCAAACTCTGCCCCAAGACTTTAGTTTCCTTTAACATTTAACAACCACCACCACTTTTGAAATTATACCTTCCCACAAAAATTCCAAATTTAAACTCCATCCAATTAATGTATTTGTATGAAATTCAGTATCTGGAAAATTAGCATGGTCTTGAAATTGTATGTAAAGACATTTTAGCATGCAGTACAGACAATATAAGCTGCATCTCAGATTTCTGTTTCAAATATTTTCAAATATTTTCTTCTTCCCTAGAAATCATAAAACTGAAACTGTTTCAGAAGCAGATGTGATGTAACAGTTGCTCTAAAATGCACATCCTTAACAGCATATGATTTAGTTCAGATTTTGTCTCTTTAAAATGTGCAAATTCATCCTCAAAATCTTCCTCAGCTGAAAATTATTCCACCTACATTGGGAAATCTCACCTAACTTTAAAAATATAGAAAATTTTACAGTTCAAGACTGCAAAGGAGGGGATAACAAAAAGTTTTTAGCTGTCACATTATTTTTCTCACATTTCCCTTTGCTATTCATCAAATGCTTGAATGAAGTCTTTCACTGTAGCTGAACTATGACTTCATGATATTTCTTCTATTGTTACAAGAGAGAATGACTGCCTTGACAAGGAGGGGCTGAGCTTTTAAAACGAAATAGGTATTTCTAACACAATGAGTCTACAGTTCATCCATCATCCATTCACAGCCCTGTCTTAATGAGGAAAAAATGTGATGTGCTCTGTGGTAAAGATGAACTAAAAATTTCACAGCTGGCAAGCCTGAGGTACTGTTTTCTCAGTAAAGACTGAGGCCACATACAGAGAAACTGATTGACTGCTCACCAGGTTTTTCTTTTTCCCTTCTCACTTTACTACCTCAGTCTTGGACTTTATGGAAACGTGTTAAATACAAGAATTCAACTTTTATTATTTGATTTTTTTCTTTTTCTTCAAAATTGTATCAAAATACCCACAGAATCACTTATCAAGCTGAGTTGGAAGGGACCCATAAGGATCATCGAGTCCAACTCCCAGCCCTGCACATCCCCAAGAGTTATACCAATTCATACATTTAAAATTAGGGTTTGGAGTAACTTACTATATTCTAGTATAGTTTGAAAAAAGAATCAATTTGAACTTGAGTTGGAAGGGACCCACAAGGATCATTGAGTCCAACTCCCAGCCGTGCACATCCCCAAGAGTCATACCAATTCATTTAAAATTAGGGTTTGGAATAACTTACCATATTCCAGTATAGTTTGAAAAAAGAATCAGTTTGAACTCATTACAAAATTCCAGTTATGACATATGAAAATGTCTTTCATCTCCCTTTCTTTACAATCTCAGGTAAAATTTCTGGTTTTGGAACAAAAGACTGCAGATATTATCTTTGATAAACAGCTCCAAATCTGTCAGCATGTTGTCTAGACTGCAACTCCTCTTTAAAAGTCTATATTCATATGTAATATGCTAGGGAACAATAGTTCAACAAGCTCAAATTTCTGAAAAATTTATTATCTGTCTTATTCTTTATATGTCTTTATCTCCAGGCTTTTACTGAAAAACAAATAAATGATGCAAATATAAATAACCTCAGCTTAACCAGAGCTAATTTTGAGCCTCAAGTGCATACACAGATTGAGCAAAGTTGAGAAGTTCCCTATGTACACAGGGTTTCATCCTGGGGGAGCTGATGGTTGGGTAAGGGTCTAAGTTCTTGAGAATTCACCTTTCTAAGGAGAATACCATCACCAAAAACATGGTGTACACTGTCATATCATCACATACGATCATAAAATCTTAAGCACATGCAATTGGTGTTGTATATTTTTAAACTGCTGCTGTAATCTGCACTTCCAAACCCATAATCCTCCCTCAAATTAGAGAAATTAGTCAATCTGGATCCAAAGCCTGGAGTCATTAGATTACATTTGGTCAGAACTTGACACTCAAAAAGCTGGATGAGCACACAACCAGCACTATGCATTGACAGGATACTGCCAGCCATGTTTCAGGAACTCAGCGGCGAGAATAAGAATCCTACACATAATTGGGCTACGAAAAATGCATACAGCTACACGAGCAGTACTTGCTGGAGTGTAACCTTACCATATCAATTCACACACTGAAAAAAAATTTAATTGTACAGCAATTAAGGAGTTCCTCCACACTAGGCTAAGGAGAACCACCAGATGCCTTGAATTGCAGCATGTGCCCCAGAGAGGTTGGAAATAGGACAATAGCAAGGATTTTATTAATAGTTATGAAATGGGAAAACTTTACCCTCCCATGCCTCAAAAAACAGTCTTTCCTATTGCTTCATTCAAGTCCTGAGAATTAAGAAAATATAATGCTGTAATGTTTCACACCAGTCTGTCTTGGCAGCCTATTGCGCTCTGGCTGTAGAAGTGTCTGCTTTCAAGCCCTAAGCCCTCGCAGCAATTATCCTGCTCTCAGACTAAACCTACTGAGCATATTTCAAAAGAAGTTACATCTAAACAGAGGGAATTCAACAGTGATCAATGCTCCACAGGCCTCGGTGGCAATAAACTATTTACTGCCTTAACCTTTAAAGTTTGCACAAGCGGAGCGCCCGAGAGCCCCGTGATGGATTAGCTGCAGTGTTTGGTTGCGAGCGGAGCAGCCGCCGCTGCTTCAAATCATCTGTCCAGCACCAGCGCCCGCCTCGTGGCCCTGCAAGCACAGCCACCCGCCAGAGATTCAGCCCTTCTGGGGCTCCACTGCCCACACGCAGTTCCTGCCAACTTCCCCTGTGTCCACCACCTCTAATGGAGTAATTTCGGAAAATAAAGCACATCAAAAGGCTGGGCATGATCCTAATCATCTTTGTATTACCCACGCGATTATTACCTTATAGGAGACACAACACAGAGAGCATATCAAAGAGCACTCAGCACACTCAAGGCTGCAGTAGCTGATTTAGATCTGCTTCCCACCTCTTGCAAGATTGCCAAAATAAATTGAAAGGGGAAAAAATATCACCCCTATTGCATTAGTGTCGTTGTCACCAAGGCTTTCCCACCACCCTGCTTGCTGAAATACAGTAAGAGAAATAATCCATTACAGATGGCTGAAGACACCTAAGCCTTGGCAAAGTACTTTTGGAAAGGCTGTCTTTACAGAAGTTAAGAGTTAGTTTTTATAAATTTCAAATGGAATTACTTTGCCTGCAACTTAAATGCAAAACTAGTTCTTTTATCATAGCTGTCTTGGTAATTCTGGGATTATTAGGATAAACTTTTAAAACCAGTGAGACCTCTGTAGGTCTTCTGTTTTTACAGTTTCAGAAGAATTTTATTTCTAATACCATTACCTGGAAATCAACCAGGTGATCACCACCTTGTCTTTCCAGGTGAGACATTTTAAGATGTGTTTTTCTCTTTATGTAGACATATATGTATATGTGAAATCTGTAGGCTAAGATACTACACATACACACTACAGTTAATTCAGGTACTCCAAATAATCATAGGAAATATAAAATCAGTGTTGTGTTTTGAATTTCCATATAAAACTTGGAGATATAATTTTAATTTTTAATTTAATTTCTGAAGGAAACAAGATTGTTTGTTTGGGTTTTTTTTGTTAAACACTTCAGTGTTTATAGCTCAAATGCTTTAGTATGACGTGTGCTAGTGTAAGAATCTGGAAGCTAAACCAGAAACACCAATAACAGCCTAATTTCATACAGAGTAAAACATAAAAAAATACCTGGAATTATTGAATCTTGTGGATGAAAAACTGAAAGAAGCATCAGCTATTTTGACTGACACATGCATAAATCCAAGGAAAAAATGACTACTGAAGAAGTACCACATTTTTGTTGCTGTATTTACTAACTTCAGAAGCAACAATCATACGCATATAGTTAATATTACCTAGAATTCTCCTTTTTCTTGTATAACCCAGTGCCATATAATGCAGGCCATATGACTTCACTCAGCAATTCTTATACCAAGCTGTATAAATAGCTAGTAGTTATTTATATCTCTTAGGCAAGCATCCAATCTTGATTTAAGGACTGCAAGAAATGGAGAATCTTTCACTTCCTTTGGTAAGCCGCTCAAATGCTAATTGTCCTCACTTTAAAAAATTTGCACCTCTTCTCTAGTTTGAGTTTGTTTAACTTCAGTTTTCAGCACTGGATCTCCAAGTAATTGCCTGTGAGGTTAAGCACCCAGTAATACCAAACATCTTACTCCCTGTGTGAGCAGGATCAAATAGCTGCTTCACATTTGCTTTAATGAGGTAACTCTAGTGGCCTCCTAATGTCATTTACCAGCAAGACTCTATTCCAGGCCCAGAATCACGTTTGTCTTTGCTCTGAATTGTTTCCTATTCTCAGCATATTCTGGAAAGCATAAGACCTGAGATGTTCTCATATTAGGTGATATAAGCAATATTGACTCCTTATTTCCACTCAGTAGCATCCTGTCAAGGTATCAGCTTCACTGCTTTTCTGGCACAACACTGCCCTGTGTATAGTCCAGTACTCACTGCAACCTCTGAATTCTTCTGCAGATCCTACTGTCCAGCAAACAAAGTTTTTCACCTCCTTTGATGTGACTCAACTGCTTTCAGAGACAGAAATACCCAGTCCTGCAGAGGAGGGAGCTTGGCTAGCACTGGACCCTAATGAGCTCCTCACAGATACACCTTGGGAGCACATTCCCAAAACATTTTTCTAGACTAAAAATTCTATCTTACTCAGGGCACTTACCTTTCCCAACCCAAGTCACAAGAGGCATTAAACTAGTTTGATTAAACCTTTTTTAAATTTAAGAACTTAGAAAAAGCAATTGATTCTATCTGCAAGCTGAAAAGCAACTCAAAAGTTTATAGTAAGTTACCAAGGAAAAACCCACTAGGTTTGTGAGTGACCAATCTATTTGGAAGACTGATACCCTGTTTGAAAAGAAAGAGATAAAAACAGGGTATCTCACATCTCAGAGTATGTGAGAATGAAGAAATAGGAAGTATCTCAGTAATATGTTATACTTCAGCCTTATTTGAAATAAGTTTCTTTGAAGACAGCAGAAAATTTTCAGACCAATGGATAATGATTCTTCAGCACACATCTTAAAAAAATAGTTATAAGGCTTTCCAGTTGTCGGTATGGGGAGTGGGAAAGTCTGGTTAATGCACCTAGAAGTGTTGTTTCTCTAGGGTTTCCATGAGGGAAGCTGAGTAACTTGAAGCAGTGCATCCTTCTGTTTTATTTAATCAAGTCATATGTTGGGAAACTGCATTGTTAATTTAAATTTGTGACCTGAGCAGATCTTTTGAAAAGGTAGTTCCTAGACTGTAACTTTGCATTAAAGACAGGTGTACACTGGTACCTGGAAACTGTCAGAAAATGGACCTTGAGCTTCAGGATGTACCACACAGCAGCAGAGACACAGCTGCAGATGGAAAGTCCAGTTTCCCAGTGGTCATGACCCTGCTCATGGCACAGATCTTGAGCAGAAGTCAAAGGAACATTGCTGTAGCCACCTAAGCTTGCTTTCCTAAAGTGCCACACAAAAGCTGTGAAAGAGAACTAAGTCCTTGCTGTGGCTCCCAAAAAAGGCAAATTTGACAGAAATAAGACCCCAGCAAAGACAGCTGCCTAAGACTAACCTCTCTTTCTGGCTCTGCTGGCATCAAATCCATTCACCAGCAGAAGTGCTTTCAAACCTTTGGAGCTGATTTGTCAGATTCAGCTGCAATGATGAAGAGGGTTTACTTCATCAACATCTTTATTGAATTAGTGACCTCACTTGGATTGATCCAAAATGAAAGCGGGGGAAAAAAATCTCTGAGATGAAGTACACAACGCAACCCTCCCTCCCAGGCTTTTTTCACAAAGGTATTTATCTCCTGAGTCACAGCACAATACTCCTCCATCTAAGGCCAAAAGGAAAAAGGAGATTAACAGCCCTGAAGCTCCTAAACTTCATTAAGTTCGTCACAATGTCTTATAAGACCAAAATGTTCACTAAATCTACACAAAATCCTGTTTAAGAAAGTCAGGTTTTTACTACAGCTCATGTCAAGTCTTCTGTGTCTATTCCAATTTCATGTGCAGAGAGGAACACACTGGAAGTAGATTTTTTTTTACATTGCAAGGCAGACATTAGATTATTTAAAAGCAAATGAAAGGTCTTCCCAAGCACAGGAGACCCCTGTCTTATACTGATGAGTTCCTCCTTTCATTTGCATTAATTTCATTGCTTCCGTGCCTCTGTCAACATCATAGGATATGCTTTTTGCTTAACTTCATTATACTAGTTCAGTGATTTACCACATCCCACAAAAGACAAAAAGAAAAGAAAAAAAAACAAAAAGGAAAAAAAGAAAAGTGTTTGAAAGCATCATGAGATGCACTTATTTTCTGAGCTAATGAGAGGAAAGAGCTCTCCTAAACAGAGACATCCATCTCAGTTTGCCAGGAACAGGAAAATAAGTCATAAGAAATGCTCCTTTGGCTCATTTTGAGATCAAGCATTGTAAGAGTGAAATAATAAAAAAATTGTTTTCTCTTTCTTGGCTTTTCTTCTCTGGCATGAAGGGATCTGGAGAACACAAATGAAGTAAACTTTGGAATGCCTGTAATGTGGCCAAAAAGCATTAAAGCAGTTGTTTTATAGATGTATATACACACAGGGCCTTCATTCTAATTTACAGAAAGCAACAGCACACCACCTTTAGGGTACATGGTAGAATAAACCCTAGGGAGAATGTGCAGAGACACACACACATATCTGCATTTACATGTGAGCACACTAGCATCCCACAAACACATCCAATTTGTCATATTCTGATACCTGCATAAGTCAAATAATTAATCTGTGTGAATCTGGTAAAAATTGTTAAGATTTTTCACAATCTTTTCCCAGGTTAAATAGGAAAACAAATATGTTAACAGTAATTTGTTCAAACCATAATAAGCATTGAAAATATAGAATACCTACTGAACCATTAAAACTACACCATCTGATGGGAAACTTTAATAAACTTATTCACAGTATTTTTTCACGTCATTCTTAAAAACACTATTTGAATTAATGGCAATTAGCCTCTAACTATTAGAGCATTTTCTTTTGGAAACAATCTCTTTCCACAAATAAACCAAAGGGATCAGGGAGAATCAGACTTAACATACAAGTTTCCACAAGTTCTAACAACATCCAATATCTGCTTTGGGCTTTAAATATAGATATCTAAGAATACATAAAAAACATGTTCCAAAATAGCAGAAGGCAAGTTCCATTAGCTCAGAGAAAATAAGAGCATCTCTACATAAATTCAAACACCTTTTTTTTGGCACCACAAGACAGGAAAAACACATTATGTGATGAGTAGGTGTTTAATTGCTTCAGTGTTTTGACTAGATCTGTATAAATACAACTTGTATTGTCATATACAGTGTGAACAATAATTTATAAAGAGTTTCCTAAGCTATATTAGGAAAGCACATTACACATTAATAGGCAAGCTAGGCTATACATGTCAAAGGGAAAAAGAGAGTAATTTGTCACTTTCCAACAGGTGCTAAAAGCCAAACAACTGAATGATACCTGCTGTGCTCTGAAACATGCCCATTTTCCTCAAGCAATACCTGTTTTCCCAAAGAACCCACCCCAGCTCTCCCAAGAGGCAAAGCCTCCCGTTGTGAGATGAGAAAGCAGTGTAGCAGTCCAGTACAGACGCCTGCTGACCTGTTCTTCCCTCCCAAAACCATGTGGAGGTCATCCAAGCCCCACCCAAAATCCTGCACCCCACAGAGAAGTCAAAAGAGGAACATAAAGTACCTGAGGTTTGTATTTTATAGCACAAGTTCATGGAAGCGTCCTTTTGTTCTCTCAATATCTGCAGAGTCCCTTGGCTTTTCAACTGTGTATATAAGTATCACTTTGCTTTGCTTGATATAAAGGCACACTGTTTTGGTTGATATACCAAGATTTTAAATATACAGCCCTGGAGGTCATAAAATTTGGCAGCAGCTATTCTCACAGTGTTATGGCAAGCCTCAGTACTCATATGTCAGGTACTGTTAACACCATTTCTCACAAAACAGTTCCAAGGCTAACCTGAAAATCTGAAGAAAAAAGGAAGGCACAGAAATGGAATATCTGGCAAACTTTAGTAGAGGAGAGAAGAAAAGTGTATGCTGACTGAGAGATTTACAGGCATATTTTCATTTATTTCAAGATGAGAAAAAAGTATTTCAGAGACATCTTTAATTTTTTTTTATTTTTTTCCCTGAACTGCCTGCTTTTCTGAAGCATTAAAGTGAAGGTTATTACTCTGACTCTCTGGCAGGGCTGATGCTCACAGAGAAAGGAGGCGAGGCATGGATGCCACAGTACAAAATGCTTTGCAGAAGGAGGCCTGATCCAAAGTTTGGGGAAGCCAAGAGAAGTCTTGCTCCCGACCTCATGGCTTGTTGGATCAGGCCCAGGGAGTGCACGAGTGAACAGCCTGTTCCATTGGCTCCAGGCACGGAGGGGAAGCTGCACACACATAAAGCAGCGCTGCGATATGGCTGCAAAAAGCCCAGGAATAATCACATAACAAGTTACTTCAAGAAATGGTAAAGAAGGAGCTTTGTCTTGAGGTTCTGGGAAGATTTCTGACACTGAAGTAACTGCTGTATTTCAAGCAATAAAGCACTGTTTAGCTGTTACTGTATCTACAGCACAATCTACAAGACAGCTCTTTTTCTGTGCTTGGCTCTAATCTGCAACACATTCTACAACTGCATGGGGAAAAATAACTGCTTAACACTTATTTGAGGGCATGTGTGTACTCCAAAGCTTTAAAAAGCTGTGCTTTTTATGGTTTCTAGAGAACAGGAAGAAAGCACTGACAAAGGTTTCACATTTTTTTCAGTGTTTCCATAAAAAAAAAAAAAAAAAAAAAAAAAAAAAAAAAAAAAGGAAAGAAAGAAAGAGAACCACTTTCATTGAGGGGCTCTGTGTGAGCCTGCAGCAGTGAGAACTACCAGAATGATCCAGATGGAAAATACATCTCAGTCTCCATGCTGCTCTTACAGGTTTTGACTTGCTGAAGGTGGGTGGGCAGAACTTGGAGAATTTGGCACCTGCATGGCCAGAGTCTGTAAAGTTAGCAATTTGGCTGCACTGATGATGAGGAATGTTGAATGGCATTGTGACCAAAATCAACTGCCTAGGTCAGGCACATACACGTGCAGCTTTTTCCTATATTCTGTACATCCTACGTGGTTTCTAAGGGGTCCAAATACCAGAGGAAATAAGTGCTTATCTGTCAAAGAGTCAGGAAAACAGAACAACAAAGGTGGAAGGGATTTAAAAAAATTCTTTTGCTGTCCTACCCCCAACTGAGAAGAGCTTGATGCTTCCTCTTACTCCCAGCTGTTCCTAGTGCATTTGGCTTTAATCAGGTGCAGGGCAGGAACTCAACATCCTGTTGCCTTGCTCTGATTAGGAGGAGTCAAATTCTACAAATTGGCAGATTTCTTCTTTTAGTGTTCCTTATTTGATGAATCATTTGTTTTAAAGTATTTGGAAAGGGCCATTACAGAGGCAGTGGACCCAGCTTGCTGCTGCTTCCAAGTCTATTTATAACTGCAGCTCTGAGGAGTTTGAGCAGACTGCAGTTTCTTCTCCTTAACAGCCAGAAAGAACCATCAGTGGCAACATGCTCATAAAAACAAACAGAAACGTGATCAGAAGCTGCATCATTGAGGTTAATGATATTCCCTTCAATGTCCATTCTGAAATAATGTCAGATGGAACATTAAAGCGATTTAAGCTTTTCCTCTGTCCTTGCATTTTATTCCTTTCATACCAAGATTTTGCAGCCATAATAGAGCTGACTGAGCAAAGCCTGCCTTCCCACACTGTTAGCAGTAGCAATTCTGCAACTCTATAACTACTGAGGACAGTCACAGAATTAGTTGATACAGTTAAAGATAGCACAAGATTGATTTTTTTTTTTTAAAGTATTTTCTGTCCAAGGTAAGATCATGGCTTCTCTGATAATACAGTCAAATATACACTTAGAAAAGGTGCATAGAAGACAAATAACATGACCATTAAAGGTATTTTCCCTCCTTCAGCACTGAAAATTAAAATGCCAAAAGGACAAATGCTTTACTCCTACTCCTTTTCACTTTTCTTTCACCCCCCTCCCCGTTTTAATTTGAGAGCAGTCAAAGAAGGGATGACACTCCACCCTGCCCATGCACAGGATTTCCTCTTCCTTCTTTCATTTGGCTTTGCATTCTCACATTTTAAAAATATAAAAGTATAAGACACTGACTAAAATGGAAGTGTATTCGACTGAAGAATAAACTTGCAATATTAACTTTACTGTTTATAGAGGTATCTTTCTCCAAGGGAGCACCCACATTTATTAAGAACAGTCTGAAAATTACAAATATCAAAGTCTGACTTGTACACCAATCAGTTTGCACTCATTACAAAGCAAACTTGCTGGAAAGGTCTAGTTTATATGTTACTAAAATTCTTTGGAGCATTGAGACTTTAAGTTTTTATCAGCTCCTCATTACAAGCTGCTGCCCAATTTTATCATAAATCATGTGTTTCATATCTGTAATGATTCAGAATATTGTCTGCCACTCAGAAGTTTCACTCTTGTGTTTGTTAACTAGATCTCAATCATGAAATGCTATTCTGTACAACAAAAAAATAGATGAAAGGACTTACATCTACCCCTCAACAAACCAACAGTTGCTCCTAAGAAGGCAGCTCCCAAGTAGAAGATATGTCTGGTGTAGCCAAGTGGTCAACACCTGACAATCTAGGAACCCTCAGAGGAAAAGTGAGATTAAGACCTCTTAGCTGCAGGCCTCTTCTGATAAAAAGCAGCTGCAACACAGAAACAATTACAACCAGTAGAAGAAAAATTTTCCAGCTCCTGACCTGCACTCTCAGCTGGGTCCTTCATGTTTAAAAAGGCTCTAAGTTTGCCATGGGGCAATGAAGAAAGCAGTGTGATGCAGTCCTTCAAAGAGAAGCTAAAATAATTTTCCGGATCATGTCTGTCCCCCACATTTCAGATACAGGGACAAACAAGGTACAGGAAAAAAAAATCTGCCAGGGCTCCATCCATCCTTATTGATAAATCAGAGTTGAAGAAAACAGATTTTAGGAACAGTGAGAACACAAATTACAGAAAAATAAAGATAACTGGTAGAAAATGCATCCAACCCCTCTCTCTATTTTGTTTAGGGAATAACTATTAGAAGCAAGGTTGGTTGCCAGTGCTACCAGTCTGCAATCAAGAAAAAAATGTACACAGATATTTTATGAAACCAAAGTGCAGAACCACTGTATGTAAACTTTAAAAACTTGACTTCAAAGGAACTGAGTAACATAATTTCAAAATAAAACAACAAGTTTTATCCCCACCTGTATCTCAGTGAAAACCAAGCAGCTACTTACTGTCATTTCATCATTAAAAAAAAATCCCATTTATTCATCTCAGATGTAGGGCTGGTCAGTAGCAGAACTGCACATTAATTTTATTTACTTTGAATTTGAACTAATTTGTTTATGGTACGTCTTCATTATATAAAGTAGGTGTTTAATTTTGGTATTTTTCCTTTTTTTCCAAGACTAATATTTCATCATTTCTACAACTGATTTCAGTCAACTGACAAAAAAAATAACATCCAGACTATATTTAAAGCTTAGTCATAAAAATTAGTCCTGTTGTGCATATCAAAATCAAGCTTAATTGCAAATTCCTGTTCGCTTTCAAAATGTGCCAGACATCAGGACAATTTTGATGTTTGGGGTTTGCTGGTTTTTGGTTGGTTTTGGTTTTGGTTTTTTTTTCACTCTGAAGTTCCCAGTGAAATAGAAAAAAACCTCAAAACCACAAGGAGAGGGGAGAGCTGCAGGGGTTTGGGCTTTTTCAGTTAGAGTAGAGCCTCAAGAATAGGAGGGAGGCAGTAATGTCCTTGGCATTTCCAAGAAGGCTGAAACAGAGGAAATTTGAGAAGCATTTGCTACTCTATATCCTTTTTAACATGGCAGTACAAATTGCAATTAAAGTGTATTATCAGCCTTATTATATCAAATTTAATTTCTTGAGGCCTCTTTCCTGTCAAAAAAGGTATATTTAGAGGTTGGGTGGCTTTTTTTGTTTTGTTTTAACAAATGCCTAATTTAACCATCAGACCATGTATGTATTTCTTCAGATAAAAATGTCCACAAGGCTTTACATGATTAAATGAATCATTAAAATACTTACTGAAACATATCAAAGGGAATATTTTCTTCAGAGCCAGCACAATACACTTGGTAAATAAATACATTATTTCATAAATGTACCTTATTTTTATAAATCTCTTTTTCTGTCAGAATGAACAGCCTCTGTAAGCCAAGACAGTCACTGGCTGGCTACATTTTTACATCCCAGACCATTAAGATAATCCTTCACATGAACCCTGGAAGCATTTAGAATGAAAAGCACTGATTTTCATCAGTGTAGGTCAAATTCAAGTCCTGTGTATGAGTGCAACATCCTATACACTCTACAGCAAGGCTGCTGTTCTTGAAACAGCAGCAGCACTACTCCCTGCTGTCCTCATCTAAATGGGAAAAGCTTCCTTCTTTTCTGATCCACTGACGTGACCTCTCTGTTTTCATCAGTGTAGGTCAAATTCAAGTCCTGTCTATGAGTGCAACATCCTATACACTCTACAGCAAGGCTCCTCTTCTTGAAACAGCAACAGCACTACTCCCTGCTGTCTTCATCTAAATGGGAAAAGCTTCCTTCTTTCTGATCCACTGACGTGACCTCTCCAGGCTGTAGAACAAGACTGTAAAAACTGAAATTTGTCTTGCAACACTGGCAAACCTAGCTCAAATAATTTGGACTTGTATTCTGAAGGATATATATTCTAAAAACATACATTTTCTTATCTTTAAATTTGTGGGGAGTTCCTCTGAAACCTTCACATGCTTACAGCCAGGTCCATATGGTAATGTTACATTGTTGAGTGAATCAATACTACTTTTATACATACACACAGCATAAGATCCAAATACAATATCATTGCACAATCTAGTTTTTCTTCACACTGAAAGAACTGCCTACAATAAATAAAGCCCTAAGTCAAATTTAATATTCTTTACTCATGCAAGCTACCAGCTGATCTGAGCTAGCCCCTCCATTTAGGATCGGAACAAGAAAGCAAAAATAACAATATTTCCCACATTAAATCTAGAAAATAAAATTATTGCAATATGACCTCAGAAATAATAGTAATTTGTTTGATTAAAACATTCCAAGCATTTTTCCCTTAAACATACGAGGAAATACATGTATGTGACAGAATTATTAAGGTCAATAGCCAGTCAGTTTGTGCCTTACACATGCACACTCATTAGTCAGAGGATCTAATAAGATATCTGTCTCACCATCTTGGGAGTGAAGAAGGAACAGAAGGGCACATGGACTTCCTTTGCTACCAGAATCTTAATTGATTCCAGAACACTTACTCAAACCTGTTAAAGGAACAGCCCTGCTTCAACAGCAAACTTGCACTACCTGCAGTCAAGTCAGGATCTCACCCACAACTTTATCACCCACCAACACCTAATCAGAAAAGTCTCCTCCAAACCCCACGTGCAGAAGGCAGCTGTTTCAAAAGCTGCATTGCTGTCATTCAAGAAGGCTGCCGTGTACTCTGTCATGTACAGGTTGATCACAACACAATTCCAGTGAACTTATGGCACCAATGCCACTGCAATGCACATTTCCAAACGGCATCCTTTTCCAGCAGGGGTCAGAGAAACCTGCACGAAATTCATGGAGGCACATGTTTTTTCATTCTCATTGTTCAATTTTTTAAAGATAGTCCTGGAATGCTGGCACCAGGACCCAGCTGTGCTATGGACTTCTGCCGCAGGTTTGGGAAAGTCACTACAAGCAACAGGTTAAGAGCTTTGCTCTCGGTTATAACATTTCAGTTGATTCCAATGGGTATAAGGCTTTGCCTCAATCCCATTAGCTTCTCACTACTCCCTGTAGAATATGAAAAAATTAATTTTCTTTCAACATCTCTTTATACTGCCTATTGAAACCATGTCATATTTCATTTTTTTCTTCTTTCATACCTCACCCATATCACTTGTAGCATCTTTGTCCCTGTAACAAACATCCCAAATTCTTGGCTGATGGAGTGGCTCCCATCTTGGTGTATTCTCACAAGTAAGTGGAGAATGGAAGTCCTCTAGGATGAGGAAATTTTACCATGCTGGTTTCACACCTCTGGAGAAAGTACCAGACTTTATACAGAAAAAAAGTAGGATACTACTTCAGCTAGGGTTCTGAATAGAAGTGGATAGTACTATATAATCTACAAAAGAAAACTTCAGTAAGTGGCAATTAAGCATTTTCTCAGATTCACCCCCTAGGACAGAGTCCCTCTCTCCAGTAACTAATGAGGCACCTGTGGAGATCTCCTCCCTGGGCAAAAGCCAGGAGAGGGTAGAGTATTTATCAACTTGTGTTACCACCCTCTAATTTTTCACAGGTGTGAACAGTCCAGTTGATGGTATCACTCATGAGAGGCCCACATGTGCATCTCAACAAATCTGGGCCAGGAAGAATCCTCACCTCACCTTGGAAGGTCTGGGAGTCCCAGGCAACTCCAGAGAACCTGGTCTGAGCACAGACACTGAGGTCCCACACATCTCCTCCCCACTGAGGAGAGACCCGTTAAAAGGCTTTTAAAAGAAAATATTTATTAATTGCCTACAGATATGTTCCATAGGACTAAAAAAAGGAATGGAAACCTAAAAAAACACCCCCTGTAAGAAACTGTCAAACAAAATCACCAGAAGCAGCCTGGTAAATTTATGGAAAATGTGGTTAAGAAGTTTTCATTTAACTTTCATTCATCTCTGATTAGTGAAATACTGTATAGGTCATGAAAGAGAAACTACCTACAACCTAGCTTCTATCCAATTAATTTAACAATGCTATGAATCCAGTGCCTGTGAAATTAATCTCCTCCACATTAACTGATCTGCCATAGTCAGAAAAATCAAGCACAAGTAGTCCACCGAAATAATAATTTTCTGTTAAAGTTAAATCAAATAAAAGGACAGAAATTAGGAAAAAAATAAATCTTTGACAATAAACATGTGTACTGGAAGGTACATCTGAATTTTCAAGAGAAATGTTGTAGTAGTACCTGACTATATGTTGGTACTTACATACAGAAAAGGCATAGGGACAAAATTCTATATGTAGTTGAATATATTGGGACAATTTCTGGTTATATGGGTCAAAGGAAAATAAACAGAGTATTTTATTTTTATGAAGAATTTAGAAATCCGCAGGGAAATGTTCTGTACAAATGTAGCAACTGTCCTTAGATAGCTGTGCGAATAAGCCCTCCCTGCAATTCAGTTCCCCACAGGCCATCAAAAGGCACACCACACTCAACTGGACTTTCATTTATGCTTTATAATGGGAAAATATGACAATTTAATTAGCAAAGAAATTTTTTTTCTTCATTTCCAAAGACAGCTCATGTAGCTGCACTGAACAGGGAGTCAACTAAACAATACAACTTACTAGCATGGGACAAAAGGTCATTTGGAAGGGATGTGCCTTTAAGGACTTACAAAGGCTCCATCCTCAGTCCTGTATTAAAAGAGGAAGTGTATCTCAGTAAAGGAAGGATGCCCACTTTAAATAAGGAAATGAGTTTGCAGGATGTACACATGCTGCTTTCTATTAATGATAAGCAAAGTCTACAGAAAAAGCAATAGACCGCTGCAGCTTTGGCAGGAGTCATCTTCTTGTGGATTACCTGTAAAGAACTTTAAAATAAACAGACTGCAAATAAATGTCCTCAACCTCTTTTTTAAACTGATTTATGTATGTATAATGGGGATTAACACACACTGATTACTATACTCTGTGGCAAGAGATATAATTACAGACTGATGATTTTACATGTAGGCCAGAGACGACAGCAGTGGTTTGGGGCAGCAAGAATTAGTGGTTGTAATATTTTTTCTTCTTCAAGCTAAACTTCACGGCCAGAGAGACTAGCCAGGCTTAAGGTCTTCTAAGGATTTGCAAATTTCTCTCTTCAAGTTTAATAAACCATCAAAAACTGATTATTATTTTCCATTAAAAATCTATCATTTGTTCAAACATGTACTAAAAAATTGATTCTGTTTTGCAGCAAGGATTGACCATCTGACCACAAATTTTAAATAAAAATAGAAGGTATAGAATGTTTTGCTATACTCTCATTTCACTGTTCTGTGAGTACATATTACTTGACCACTGAGGATTGAGAGAATGCATATAATACATATAGTTCCAGAAAAATTGCTTTAAGACTGAAAAAGGCCATGAGTAACAATGAACAGAAAGCTTTAATATCAATGCAACTGGTTTAAAGTATACATACACACACGCATACACACATTCTTTAAATAAATATGTAAATGTCTTTATATGCACATTCAGATTCAGGTAGAAGGGTGATGTCACTGCCCTTTAAAAAGAAATAGCATTTAATGCGAAAAAAATGAAGTTTCCTATCTACGTTCAGCAGTCACAGGACTTGGTGTTGCCATCCATTATTATTATTACATCATAAAACATTTTGAGTTCCAAAGAATGATTTTTTTCCCTGCCCCCTCTGGAGTCCTTAGGCTGACCACAAATTCTGGCTTGGATAGCCATGCAGAAGTGGGCATCCTTCCAAGCTCTGAGCAGGCACAGCCCAGTGCTGGCTTACAGCTGGTTGAGAGAAGCAGGCAGCCTTGCTCCCTGTGCAGCTTGGACCATCACACCTAGCTGGGCCCTGCTCCTGGTGCTGCTCCCTCTCTTCCTGCGAGCCACTTGGCACATCCAGGCAAAGAGCTCCTTAACAAATGCCATGCACTGCTTCCAAGATAAACATCAATGGACATTTCAATGGAAATTCACCTCTGTGTAAGCGGCAAGAACCAGGCTTACACTCTTTACACCACAAAAACCAGCCTCTCTTTTTTTTCATTGCCCTTTTCCATGCTTTTAAGACATATTTCCCATCCAGTCTTCAAAACATTAGTAAGCTGCCTGGGGAATCTGTCGTGGCATGGAGTTATGAACAACTGCACACTAGAGTGGCCATAATCCTTATTTATCTTCTTCCACCAGGTTGCAGAAACAAGTGTAACAAAATCAGGAGCACAGGCTCAGACACACACTGAATACTAAAACTCAGGAATACCACAAGCTTTTTTTTCTCAGGTGCCAGAGCCTGACAGTTCTAGCCATGGTGCCAGAATCACACACAGCACTCCCATGTCATCTGAAGTGATTCTGGTTTGAATAAGACTTGAAAATACCTAGCTCTAAAATTAAAAAGTCTCATTACACAGAAATCATTTGTTCCACCAGCATTGGAGGTGTCAACATTTTCATTATACGCTCGTGTTTAATCTTTATTATTCAGTTGTAAAAGTTTGCTGTTAGCCTGAAACTTGACATAAAAGCATTTTAAAAAAATTCAGCAAAAGTCAGACTGTGTGTTATATTACATAAGTGTTTGGTTTTTTAAAAAATAAATAATTATGAGGATAAAGCTCTTCTGGGTGCTTGTGTAATTCCAAAACAAACAATTTTCCTTGAAAGTGTCTCCAGGTATTTATGGGAGAGAAGGAAAGAGGGAAATTAAAACTGACCAAGCAATTTCTCTTATATTTATAACTTTCTGTATATATTTTTTTCAATCAAGTATTTATAAGGATTTCCAGCTAGCAGACTTTACACACATGTATGGCAACCAAATGAATATGGATAGACCACAACAGGTCCCAAGAGTTGTTAGTGTCTGTTGGGTCAATAATATGCAAATTGAGAAGGATTTACAAGCTGGACCATAATGGCTCCTCAGGACCCATTACTTCCCGATGGGTAAATAATACATGTTTTCTAAACTATAGCCATGCCAAAATATGTGTTTGCCCTGCAGGCTGTAAAAGTTCCAAATAAACCAATAGGATTTGTCAGATAAATAATACATTTAAAGAAGCAAAATACATGTTTAACTAAATAAGCAATACACTTAAACACTGACTGAAGGATGAATACAGATGCCCATAAATATTGCATATATTTAGATGTTTATTGGGCACCAATGAACAAGAAAAAACAAAGAAGTTACTAAGTATGAGGGGGGTTTTCTCCCTCCTGAACATGTTTCCAGACAATTCTTTGAAATATTTGTCAGAAATGAAACCCATTCAGACAAAGAAAGTGAAAGCTACTGAAATGTGCATACAAGAAGCAACTACAGATATTGCACCCTTTTAGGGTTCTAAAGGCTGTCACACTCAAGTTATCTGCATTTAGTGGGATGCCATGTTAATAAGCAGTTTTCCTGACCATGTCTCAGGATACTCCTCTCTGGACTGTCTGATTTCCTCATCCTTACCTTTCAGCTTTGGATGAAGAACGTGAGTAAAGCTAGGAGGAAAGCACAGACCAAAAGTGTGAGAATTAACCTGACGATGTTGGTAAATGCAAACCCACTGTTTGGGAAGGAGAGATAATGGACAGGGATCGTGCAGACAGCACCAAGGAGGAAGGAACAATGAAACAACCCGGAAGGGAAGAAGCGATGGCGAAGGCAAAAAAGGAAAGATGAAAGGACATAAAAGGATCACAAACAAGAGGGAAAATAAAAAACAAACCAAAAAAACCCCACCAAAGCAGAACAAGATGCCTGTAGAATTTGAGATTCTGCAGAGAAACCTTTGTCTCTACCAGAAGTCTGTTAAATTGTGAGACCTAATTGAAGAATGAGAAATGATAGTGAGTTCAAGTATAATCCCAAAATGAAGTCTGAGAAGTACTCAAATAGCTCGCCATTTATTTGGACATGCATTTTCTGGGGACATTTTAAACACAGAGGCAGTCCTGCTTATTTTATGACACAAAATCATTAGGATCTGATGTCAGGAATGCAAAAACATGCAACACTCCCTTATCTCACAGAGAGACAACACAGTCCAGTCATTACTGGCAAATCCTAATTACAATTAACCAAATTACAGAACAGTGTGTTTGCGACTGGCTGGATGAATGATTCAACAACTGTATTTAACAGGAAACGAAAGAGCAGACATGACCAGAAACAACAAAAAGACAGACTGTAGCAGGGAAAGGTGCTTGGAAGGAGCACAGGTGATGGAGTCTCAGAGCCCCTGCTTCCAGAAGAAGAAGAAGCAGGCAGCTAAAAAGAAAGGCTGCAGTGGTTCACAAGGAATTCAGTGTTATTTTTGACCTACAGCCCAGGTAAACCTTTAAGTTGGGTGAGGAGGGGATAGATATTGAAGCAAGCCAAATACTTGAACAAGACCTACATTTAGTCACAGCAGCAAAAATGTTCTTCTGTTTCCCTTTGGCTGTTTGGAGAGCACTTCCTAAAGGGAAGGTGGTGAAGCTTGTAGTGCTGCCTTTTTCAGAAAGTAACCTGCTGAATAAAGAATTTCTTTCATATCTGCAGGAGTAACAAAGTGAATGAGATTCTCCAAAGGTCACTTTGCAACCCTTTATGTCTTAAGTTAACAATAATTATTGAAACAATAGACCTGGGCAAATCATCGCTTGTTCACTGCTCCAGATACAAAGGAAATTCTGTACTCAATCTCTACTTCCTTCTGCAGCACTCAGATCTGACCCTTGACATTCAACAGAATATGAAAAAGAATTTTGCCTCTATTTTAATTCAATTTTTTAGCAGTTTCTTTATATTGCAGGGTAGTATTTTAGCAGCTAAAATAGCTCATATTTTATAATAAATTACATCTGGTGATGCATTGGGGAATAAACCACTTTATTAATGTATTTTCCCTGCAAAAAGAAAGATGAGATTGTTGTGTTTTGACAAGCTTTTTAAAAAGAAATTAATGGTTATGCTCTGGGGTATAAAAAAGTTTCAGTTTAACCTTCACCTCTCACAACTTGTCAATAATAAAAATCAGCAGGGCAAAATTAAATAATAAATTTTCCCTTCTGAAAAAACATATTAATCTTTTCTGGACAGCTCTCAAGTTAACAAGGTGTTAATAAAACTCTAGGTGTATTGATGCAATATCCAAGCCCTTGTGCCCAAAGGAATCTACCACCACTCACAGCCATCTTTACACAGCATGGAGAATCATGGACATCAGACTCTCTTGAAAACTTCTACTGTGATTTAAGTACTCTTGAGAGCAGCCTCCTGCATGGTGTATATAGCTCACAACTACTGTTCAAAGATGTAGGATTTAGATTAGTTTCAAAATTAGATGAATTCATCTATCATGCAAAAAGATTTATGGTCAGATTTGGACCTTTCCAATTACTACACATCACATGTCATAAACGAGGGGATGGTAACATGGGACTAAAAAATGGCGGGCTATAGTTTTATTTTTAATATATATCCATTATCAGGCACAAAAAAGTTACATTTAGATCTTACAATGAGTGAACGACTAAATTCTCTACAATCTGCTGGGCAGGGAGTTAGAAGAGGTGACTTTCTGGATCCAAAGGTCACTTACCTAAATCAAGTGGCATCACTGTACATTCTTGGAGTGGCCATGACTCAAGGTGTACCAACCTGCTATAATCCCACTGACTTCCCAAGGCTGTCACCTGGCACACCAAATACTCAAAACTCTTACTCATTGGGAGTTGCCCTTATCCTTCAAGGTATAGCTACTTAAAAGCACAGTCCCAACACAGTGTTCCCAACACAGTCTCTAATCCTCTGAAATTTCTGATGGAGTTGTGTCAGTCTGAAACTCAGTAGAAAAATCCTGCTCAATCTCCACTGTGGCAAGTCTCCTGTTGTTTCCCCACATTATTAAAAAACTGTAATTAACTTAAAAAGTGTGTTTGGCTACGGAGGTGAGTGCTGATCGCTAATCCTTCTTCCTTGCTCCTGTTGCTTCCAGTTTTCTGTCTGGAACTAACCATAGGAAGGAAAGACTGCTGTGACGCACCTGAAGGTGGTCCTGTCAACGCCCTTTCATCTAGACTCCCCATTTGGTGATCAACTGGGACATTTTCCTTTATGGTTCTATTTCAAAGTTTAGGACACCTGTCAGTTTTATTTACATTATGAGTGTATCTAGTCTAACTAAACTTTTATGAAATCATTAGCTAGTTATATGTGCATCAAACTCATGAAAAACATGGATCACCAAATCAGACACAAATTTCAGAGTGCAATGGAGAAAGGAAATCTCCACATTCAAACCACTACACCTGCCTTGAACATCAAACCATCTGGATTAGAACATAAAAAAAAAAGTAATTATTTGTTCTTTCTTCTTTTCCTAACCTTTGGACACTGTTCCCCTCAACTGACAATATTCATCTGCCTCATTGTTTATCTCCTCCTGCTTTCAAGGTATGACACACACCTGTAAAATGTGTTTGAGCATCTGAAATAAAGACACTGAAGCAAACCACAGAAAATGATCTCTCTTTGGCATGAGGTCTGCTAACAACTCACCCTGGGTAACTAATTCTCCTGGTCCATACAACTGATAAGAATTAAATTGAACACCTCCATCAATTTAAAAGCATACTAAATTAATATATGTTGTTGATAAATATGTGAAGCCCTTGAAATCAGCCAGAGATAGCAAAAATTACTATAGCACAGCTGATTTCAGGTAGTGCTTAGACCACTTCCTGGCAAGAGCTGTCCAGTCACATCAACTGCAGCAGTTATGCCACACCAGTACCTGGATGGGGGAGATTGTGGGGGATATTCCACAAAAACTCTGAGAAGTTACACTGGGAAAAATTATCTGTATTGAAGCACTATTTCAGGAAGTATCTAGGTAGCAAGTTGCCAGCAGATATAACATCTTTCAGGTAGGAAGTCCCTCAACAGCCAGAGGTGCCTGGGACCTTTTTGAGTACTGGTTGTATAGCACCACATGCTAGGTAAAACCATTGAAAACTATTTCTGTTGTCACTGTGTAAATCTGTCCCGTCCAGATTTAATCTCTGATAGCCTCAATCATTGTTTCAAACTGGTGTAGGCATATTTGCACATTCTTCTCCATCTTGTAGAATACAAGCTTTATAAAGAGTCACATCAAATAGTTTAGATTAGCTCCTTGGATTAATACAAAATCAGCATTTTAGGTATTTCTTTGGAAGTCTTCCAGAACCAGGACATTAAAAAAATGTTATTTAGTAAACTTATAACAGATCAAATAATCAGTACTAAAATTAAAAGTTCTCCACTCTTCCACATCTCCTATTAATTTGCTATGTTACAGGAAAGGAATGAAAACACTGTCTGGTAAAAGAATTCATTTGCACATGTTTAAAGACTGATACATAACAAATTAACAGGATTTCTCATACTTCTGTCAAAGTAAACCAAAGTAAATTGTTTTAGACTTCATTTCTATCCCATTTCAGCAAATGCTGAAATTCTGAACAAGTTGAACATTTAACATGCCCTTCTCGTCTCCCCAGGAAAACGCTTCTGATGACAAACTTTTCTCATGTAGAAAAGCAGTTTTGGAAAGTCATCATAAAATTGTGCTAGGAGGAATCATGAACCACAACCTGAGACTTAGCTTTGCTATCAAGGTGACCAAACAGAAGATGTTCATAAAACTGCAGCACCACGAGATTCAAATGGTGCAGGGATAATCTTCTCTTGGGCTGCCTGTGGTCTGCAAGGTGAAGCATTGCACTGTAGCGTGCCAAAAATCAGCAGTCACAGTCAGCAAACTTCACCCAGCAGAGAGACATAAAAGCCTGACAAGCTTCAGAGGGACACTGGGGCCAAACCTGGCCTCATCAGCGCCCCGGCGGGATTTGTCCTGGCAGAAGGGCATTCCACTCCTGCCACTTGCCTTCTGCAATTATTAATCTCCTGAGGACTGGGGCAGCTTGGAAGCTTTTCAGAGCATTTACAAGCTCAAGGCTACTGTACAAGATAGTGGGGAGGAATGAGGAGTGGAGCAGCAGGGGCCAGGGCAACACACCAGCCCTTACTCTGGTGAAGACCCCCAGTGCTGTGGGCACCTGCTGAGAATGAAAAAGGTTTTCAGCAAGTAACATTAACTTTGCTTGGAAACTATCCTTCTGTATTAACCTCTGGCTAATACAGGAGGTGATTAATAAATACCCAATGCCCACTTCCATCCCTCACGCCTCACTCTAGCACAAAACTAAAGAAACCCTTTGCTATTCCTCTGGTTTTTAATCCACCCAAGACCCTCTTAACTACTGAGTGGTCTCTTAATCTACCCTGCCACCCCACAGGTTTCCAGACACTTGGGTTTTAGTTTGCTGTGCTGGTCTCCCACATTCTGCACACTGGACCTCTGTTTTCTGGTGTCTCCATGGCCAGGAGTGGCTTGTGGGAAGGTCAGCATTTTCACCATTGCACTCAAATTCTCAAGAGCAGGCAGAGTTTTAAGTCTTTCTCCCCCAAATTCAGTGCATTTCCAGAGGGTTAGGTTCAACCCTATGAAGGCTAGATTTTTAACTTGTGCTTAAGTAAGAAAGCCACCATTGACAGAAATTAGTTTCCCCACTCTAAATGTGCTCTGAAGGTGTGCCTCTGAAAACTGTTCAAACTCAGTCTATCTTTGAATCTATCTCTATTTCCTACATAATCACATTAAAGAATGGAATAGGTAAAAATAGAAATGTAAGCACACACATTCGCAGCCTATATCTATGTTAAGGATATACCACTCAAAAAAATACAGATTGATCTGGTCTGCTATATTAGCTCTTGAAACAGAGATTCTGATGCTGCCAAGAAAGTGTTGATGGCAAGGGCTAGGGGTTTACCAGTGAGCAAAAATCCCCACACTAGTGCTCTGAAGTCCATTCTGTGGATTTTGCATATATTAAATGTGTACACATAGACACACGCTTAGCTGTAATGGGGAAAACAGCTTTTTTTTATTAGAGAAAAAAAAAGAAAAAAGCAGAACCTTGAAGTTGTGCTTGGATTCTTTTCCCTTGAAGCTCATAGGAAGCAAAACCCAAACGTGAACAAACCCCATAGTACAATGCTGTTCTTGTCATGAGTTCTGAATCAGCACCACAGCACATAGTGTATGTATTGAAAAACAGCTGTTGGGTGACAGACTGCTAGCTGGGAAGTTCGAGTTGAGTGAAGTGGTTAACCCACATCCCTTCCCCACTGATAAAGTGCTTTGATAAGCAGGCTGCGCTGGTGAAAGCTAGCAAAAGAGCCAGGACTGAGACTTTCAGGAATGAATGTAAGACTTGTTTCGTGCAAGCAACCTAAATCTCTTGCACAGCCCCCTCCAGTTGTATTTTACCAATCCATTCCCAGTTACTTTTAGTACACACTCCTTCCAATTGCAGCAGAACCAATTCTTCGATAAGCCAAAGCAATATCCTGTACATATGGGAAATAAAACCAGAAAACTGCTAAAAAGTCTCCCTCACTTTAATGTTTTATGAAAATATTTTCTGGAATTCAAAATATTAGTAGTGGTGTAGCATTAAAAAAGGTCTGTATTGGAAAAAGCATGTCTGGACTAACCACAAGCAAGAAACACGTGGGCATAATTTTTTCTTTTTTTTAATAACAGAAAGTAAATTAAAGATTTCTTGGTATTAATTTCTGATCTTCAGCTAAGCACTTTTAGAAACAAAATCATTAATTAAGTATAAATGTCATGCAGATGTAAAAAAAGCACCTATTCCCCTTTTCACAAATCTTACCTTTTATAAATATGTTCTTAAGCAGTGCTTAGTACAAAAAATATCCACTAATAAAAGGTATCTTTCTCTTAGCATGTCATCTAATTTATCTAAACAGTTCCTACACACATACAAATGAATATAAGATTTCTCTCCTTCCAATAAACTAACAAAAAATTTCAGTTTAGTTAGAAGTAGGAAGATATATATAAATAAATCATTACCTACATAATAAGGCTGAAAGATTGCTAAACTAGAGATATACAATGCCACACCGAGTATTTTTCTTCCACAATGCCCTGGACTTGGCATCTCTACAGCTCTAGCACTCAAACCCTTTGACAGCTGAAGAAATAAATTGCCTAACCACTGTTGCTTGACCCAAAGGAATCACACTATTACTTTAACATACACTTATTCATGTGTGTTTGCATCGACATGGATGTTAGCCTACATGGGGAGTAAGACATATTCCTAGATGAAACCTAAAGCGTCTCCAAATGTATGTTCTCACAAAATCATTTTTATTAATATCACATTTTGTGCTGCTAATGCTGACAATTGTACAAAGATAACAGTAATACAAAAATCAGCAGGAATTATTTCAGTAAATTTTAATAGTATGATGGATGCACGTCTTTAATAAATTTAAGTATTTTTGCTTAGCCTTTTCACATACCACTGTCTGACCAAATTGATCAGAAGTAATTTTTCTGCCTGCATTTATTCAAACAAGTAATTTCTAAATATCCACATTTAGAACATTAGCAGAGGCATCAAAAGATTACTACACAGGGAACACAGAAATACAGGTAGAATTCTGAAAAGCTGGTTAGGAATTACTTAAAGGAAAAATCCTACCAGACACCGTCTTCACAATTAGTAGCTAGCCAGACGTTTTTTTTAGCATAAAGCATGTTAATTTTTAAGAAAAGCTAGGTGGAAGTGCAAGTGAAGAGCAGAATAGTAGCAGTGCTCCTTATACTTTAACTAAAAGCATATTGTGCTAATATTCAGAAAATTTACAGTGTTTGTTTTATTGTGTTCTTGGCAAGAAAAGAGTGTTCAACCATTTTACTTCCTAAGCTTTCTTAATCACCTTCATTAAAAACTTGGTACAGCAAAACCAAAAAGTGGTTGATGATTTATTTTTTCTTTTTACACCAGACTAGAAGAACAGAAATCTGATTGTGTAAAGGCCTAATTGAAAACTACTGTGTTTATTTAGTCAAAATAAATCCCCTCTGAAGTGATTATAGTTATTAAAGCCAGACAACTAATAGAATCGATTTCATATTGCACAGAGTAAGGGAGATCTTGCTGTACAGCCAGCAGTATGTATACTGAAGGTTCTGAATACTCTGATCACCTATGAAGGGTGATGCCCCCGTCTCCAGACCCTAAACTGTGCTCTGGCTTCTTGTCAAGTGCCACCTGTTACTTGTTTTAACTTAGATTTTAAATTCTACCTCAGGAAAAATGCTTTTCATATGCCAGGAATGAGGCCTAACAAGATGTCATACATGTTATTGTAGAACAAGTAACGAAGGGCCTCACCAGCTGCTTATAGGACTGATCATATTAGCAGGCAGGATGCTGTGCTGTTCTTGAAGCTTCTGAGGTGGGCAGACCAGATGGGAAGGACCACCAAAATTATGCTACTGAGAGAAGAAAATTCTTGCTTCCATGCAGCACTTATATCACTGAGGTAGGGTGGAAAAGATGGAGCAGGAGAATGACACTAAGGTCCTACTTCAGATAGATGTTCTTTTTTCCAGGAACTTTGTCCTCTGGCCACTGTGAACTAGTTATGCTTGTATCCTTCTAAAGAACTCATGTCAAATGATCTGTGATCATGAAAATATCAGCTTTTGACATAAAATAGTTATTGCAGGGCCAAAACAGAAGACAGACCATTTCCCTCTTTTCTTACAGATACAAACATGTTAAATATCTAGAACAGGCCTAGAAAACCCAAAGTAGAAATTTTTTTGAGTCATCACAGTTTGAAGACCAAGACATTGGACTGGACTTAGATTTACTCATTAGTCACAGCACACAATAATTCAGGGGAGTATTCTGGTATCCAGCTCACAGAGAGTAGTTCAGGCACCCTAAGAGCAGCACAGAAAGCATGGCTTGAAACTCCAAGGATTAGATTCTGTGAGAAACACAGCCCTGAGAACACATCAACACTGGAACAAAGCAGAGGTCCCACACAGATCTAAAAGCTAGTCCTGTAACCTAAGACAAAGAGGAGGACCAGCAATGCACTTGACCAGATTTGTCTTGTTCCTATTAGAGAGCTTTCTTGTGAGATTTGTTTTTTTTGGTCAACCAGCCATTTTGCAATCAAACTTATTCAGCTCCCTCCACAGAGTTAGGAGTTGTGTGTGCTGCAGGAAAAAAGTGACCCCATCCAGGCATACTCTTTCTTCAACATGAAATATAAATGCTCACGTTACTATAAAAAAAAATTGAAAATTTAATAACTCAGAATTAGAGAACTACAGAAAACTCTAAGTGCTGTGCCAACAGAGATTTTAAAAAACAACAACCAAAAAAAACCACAACAGAAAACACACCCCACACAACTGCACTGTCTGTCCTCTTCTCAACATAACTCCTAACACACAATAAAATTCCATGGGAAGGGGTTAAGAAGAAAATAAATCTTCAAATATTTTGCCATCTCACTATTTAATATATTTTAAGGGATAAACCAATGAAGTAAGCAAAAAATTCAGCTTTCAAGAAGGCTACGTATTTCTGTAAAAAAGTATTTTGACAGCTATCTAAGCCTATATTGTGTTACACAAAAAAGCAAGGCATGCTACAAAGCAGGTTTTCCATCATGCTAGTGGAACACACACCTTTCAGCTGCTAGTTCTGAAGTTTAAAGCTTTCATTGATGACAATATTATGCTTGGGTGTGAAACCTGCCCTCTACACATCATCATCAAGCCTCCCTACACTCAAACCCAGCTTTTTTATCTGACGAAGACAAGCTACTTGCCTGCTTATTCTGACAATAATAGGTTTTACTACTGCAGTAACTACAGAAGAAATAAGTAGTAAACCAAGCTCAAAAATCATAGAATAAGGATTTTAAAAGCTCTAAAGACGTACCTAGAGCCACTTCTAACAAATAATGTGCCAGGTCTGTGACAGAACTATTGCGTAGTCTAATGGGACTTCTGGAATTAAGAGTTAGAGAAAAAAAAATCGTATGCTTTTAATGACCACATATAATCAACTGAGTTATGTGGGAAATGCAGCATGAAATACACAGCTACATATAATTAAATTTTCAGTAAAATTAAATAACTGTAATTCTCCCTTTGAAAAATTATCTTTCCTAGTTATCTCTTCTTGATCTTATGCAAAGGAAGCAGACAATGCAAAAAGAGCAATAGAAAGCTCATTCAGTCCACAAAGCAGACACAAAATTAACTAAATGTATTCATTCTATCTTCTACTGAACTGCTTACACAGCATACTCTGACAAGATATATATTACACTTATTTTTTTCACACTTCATTTCTGATTTTGACTTATTTTTAATTTAATTTTATGCATTGAACTTCATAGAAATTTGTCCTTTTTGGACAAATTAGAAAAAAATTATGACATTGGCAAAATGATAGCTTTTCCCATCAAGTGTGTTTGATTCATGTACGCTCTATAGAGTAACTCCACTGCCCACATTCTATTTCTTAAGCCAAACAATTAATGATTAAGCTCTTTGTTACACTTTCAATCCTTCATGGAGAACCAAGGGTCTATGCATGTTCATGTATAAAATTTCCACTGCATCAGTGATAGAATAATAGAGGTTGGAAAAGACCTGTAATATTCTGAAAGCAAGACCAGCTTCTCTCAGGGCAACCACAGGCATATTCTGAATATCTCCAAGGACAGAGTATCTGTGTAATAAAGATAAATCTTATTTCATTCTTTACAGGAATTGGAGAAAGATGCAAAGTAAGCTGAAAAAAAAAAAAAGGAAATATTCACCTACAAAAAGCAAAAATAATGCTTCTTTCAGTGATGCCAGATCAGTTCCAAGGTAATGAATACTGTCTTTGTAGTTTCTCAAGCAGCAACACTTTTGGTCTTCTGAAAACATGAGCTTGTCAGAAATTTATCTGAATCTTCACAATTGAGTCTAATAAACACATTGAACTCAATCTGAGTTGAAGATACTATCAAAGCAGATATTTTAAACCATTTTTCACACAATAAATGTCTGCCAAGAAGCATGGGAAAAAATCTTAAGCTTACTAACTTACTTTTATTACTCATGAGGAAAATAAACTTGAAGATTAATAATGCTGTTGCAGCATATCATAATTACCTACTTCATTATTCAAGTCTAGATTCTAAATTCTCCAGGGTGCTCATACACCTAAGTTTCATGGAAATACAATTACTTTCACCAAATCTGACCACAGGGAAGGAAGTTTTCTCCTGAAACAGAGCTTCAGCTGCTAAAACTCAGAAACTAATTTGAAATCACACCTCCTCTTATCACACCACCAGTGTGCTCTCACTCACACAAAGACACAGCCTTGCTTCATATGCTCTACTGTCAGGTTTTGTCTTCAGCCAGTTTTTGCCAGACATTAACCATTTGTGAAACCAGTATTTTCCATATTTGCATTCTGCTTAAGGCTGTGGAGGTTTTTGTTTTGTTTTTCTCAAGTTTATCTTAAGATACAGCTCAGGGCTTTTGCAAAATTGAAGCTAAGAAAACTTTTCCCCAATGTTTTAAACATTTTAAACTACAACCATTTTGGAAAAGCTGTATTGCCTACAGAATTTCAAGTAGCAGCAAAAAGTTATGACTATGTGGGTTACAGGCCAGGAATGTGGATTTGCTGATCTTACCAAAAATCTATCCTTGCTGAATTTTAAAACTTTCTAAATGCTAGGACTTGCTTATAATTAACAAGCTTGAGTATTGCTTTGGCCCATAAAAATAGTTTCCAAAATCTCATCAAATCAAGACCAAACTCAGGCAGACCTAGGTAAAAGGTGACAGTATCTGCAAACCAATGTGTCTGTTGAAGCCTGCAGAGTGAACAGATTAAAGGAAGAATATCTGGTGTTAGTCCACCTAAACCAGATTAATGTTTGTGAACATCTTTTCTCTTGGAAGACAACTGCTGACCCACTCTTCCTGTTCCTAATTCCAACTATTTGAACCACTGTTCGTGAAGCATTCAAACCACCAAGAGATGGGGACTCTTCCTTACGATTAATGGAAGTTTATTAGCATAAGTGATGTCTCTCAGCATCCCACCAGGCCAGCACACCTTGGCATGATTTTGAGGAATCAAACAGGTGAGCTGGATATAACCAGAGCACCAGGCACAGCATCATCACCTCCCTGCACAGACATTGTTCTCTTCCCCTGATCCCTGCTGCTGACCAGCTGAACACACAGGGCTGGTCTTCAGAGCACAGCATGCCTGCACACAATTTCCATCCTCCCCATGATGCAGGTGCCTTCATCCTGCACTCCATTAAAATTTACATTCTTCCTTCAGCTTCCCAGTAGCTGGTTGTCACTCTTTTCCAGGAATTCCAGTATTGCCATCATCCCCCTTGCTCCCTTCTTCCTCAAATCACCAAGGGACAATGTAAGACTCAGCAGGAGAAAGAAAAATGTGGAGAACATTATTGCCCTGGGTGGGTTGTCAGGAACACAGTTGGAACTCAGATGCTCCACAAGACAAATTTAGGACTGGTAGGAAAGGGATTAGTTAAGTTTTTCCCAACTTTTTTTTTGATAAATGGCATTACAGGTTCCTTTGCCATTTCCTTTTATTATCCATACAGTAGCTGATTTAAATTTCCCCCCAAAATTACTATTATATAGAAAACAGCAGCATGGAGAAGAATGAACCAACTTTGTGAAAGTTTAAAATTATTGAAAACTAAGGAATATCCTTGCTTACATTTTACTATGCTTAGCCTTCTTCAGTAATTAAAATCCTCCAATTTAAATTATATGCCTGTAAAAAGCAGAATCCTGTACTTAGGAATAAAAAGTATTTATCTCAATTAAGATAATCTAATTTCCTGTTGGAAAGATACATACAAATAAATAAGTCACAGCCCTAAAATTATCATTTTCAGTCATGAAAAGAAAATATTTGCAGGATACGACAGTATTAGGCGGCCAGTTTATATTGACCCCAATCCCTGTGCAGTTTAAAACTAACTTTACCTTGCCACAGGGAGATGCTTTTCCACCAAACAATAACATGGAATGCCAATAATGTATTTTTCTCCTCCCTTTCTAAGGGAAATCCCAGTCAGAATCCTTTTTAAAGTGATAAAAAAAACCACCCAACAAAATTATAAAACAAATCAGCCTTATTCCAGCCTTTAATTATGATACATGTTTCAGTTACTGGCAAAGAATATGAGAGTATGAATTGCTTGGCTTTGTTACATTTGGGAAAATTCCAACAATTAAAAAAAATAAATAAGATTTAGAAACAGTTTGAATGTGTAACAAAACTGATACCCAAGTCACGCCCCAGATTACTGTTCTTATGCAATTGACATTGGCCAGAGTCCATATAAAAACATACATCTTTTGGCTTCCTGCTCTGAAATTTACACTATCCCATTTCAAATCTCTGCTTTTATTCTTAAAGCCAGAGCAAGATTATCATACCACAGCGAGAATACCTCTGCAGAAACTCAATATACTATATTTGCAAACCTATCCTCCCTTTTCAGCCCAAAAAAGATACTATTAAATTACAAACCTACTATAGGACTAGTAAAATGATTATAAATACAAATTGAAAAGATGAGGAGAACACCAATTTATTCTACTTTGTTTTAATGGAGTATTTGCAAAAAGCAGTACCATTTGTCTGGCAGCTATGTTTATGATGCAGCTTTTAAAATCACACTTACTTTTCAAATTACGGAATCTCTTATTACAAATGTAAATTAAATGTAAAAATACTGAGCCGTAAATAGAAGATTAAGCCTGCACATTTGGTATCTTTTTCCTTTGGGTGAGAGTTTACTACTACCTAAACTAACAGTGGGTATAGTTAATAGCTATTAATTCAGAGTAATCTATGTATCTGACTATTGTTTGCAAACTTACTGTGTGTTTATATGCTGGAAAAATGAATTTCCACAGAAAAAAGCAAAATTATTTCTGAGCATGTTATGCATCAAAGGCAATATCCAACAACATTTTTATTCATCCTAAAAAATCATACTAATGGGAACCATGATTTTTATTGGAAAGTAAAAAATTTACTAATATGGGTTTCCTTGGAGAAATAAACAGATTTTTTTTTAAACTTCCTTGGGAAATATAAACAACTTAGGGCCCAGAGTTTTAAATATGTGAACATCCAATGCCAGGCAAGAAAGCCACAAGAGTCACTTCCAGCACTTCTCTTCCTGCTCCTCCTGCATGGAGGAGACCAGAGAAGAACAACACTTCTATAAACAAGTTACTTAGGATATTTATGGTGATATTCATATTTGTGATTATACCTTGTTGATAAAAAAACAAGCAGTCATACAATAAAATGTTTACAAAGCCACATACCAAAAAAAGGTCAAATACAATAATGACATCAAAGATTAGAGGTCACCAGTTGGTGGAGAATCTCTCGTGGCAGGAGGACAGCTGTGTTTGTTTGCTACATTAAAAAGAAAATAATCTCCAACTTCACTCTGTCCTCAATGCACTTCTTAGAAAGGGCAAGGAAGATGCTCTTACCAAATGTACTTTTGGGGGCTGGCAAATTTAAATGAGAAGGGCCCATATCAGCTAAATTTATGTTTGTTTCACTTAGATCTCTGTAACATATACTTTATGGCTTAGAATTGACAGCATTGCTTTTCAAACACTGACAGTCTAACAAACTAGACAACCCTTAGCACAGGTTAAGAGTGAAAAAAATAGGTAAAGTTAATAGCAGACTTCTAGCATTAATGATTCATAGCATAGCAATGCATTGAAAAAGAAAGCTTCTCTAATGAAAACATTTTCAACACAATGGTACTGATACTTCCAGATCCTCTTCAGACAGAGGAAAAAACAGTGCAAAATTTGAAGTACTGATAGATAAGTGTCATTTCACAGAAATTAATTTTATTTGGTCACTCTTAAATTATGCTGAAGTAGCTGAAACAAGAAGTGATTCTACGCATGAGAATGACGCACAGGCTAACCAAAACCAGCAGGCTATGCTCTGTCAAGCCATTCACAATTATTGCTACTAAACCCCAGTGGTGAGGAAGGCCACAAATAGAATACTTTTGCTCCTAAAATATCCTAATGGGGTTATTAAAACAGGTATTATATTTTACTTTCTATCTAATCCTTCAATATTTACTCCATTACTTAAAAATTGCATTCTGCATTTTCAAGATGGGATGCTAAAAACCTAATTTGAGTAAGAAGAAATGGAAAATAATTTGTGAGGTTATGTGTCACAAAATAGTACCAGTCTGAGTTAAAATAATAAGGAATGTAGTCAAACTATTTAACAAATCTCAGGCAAAATGTACTTTGAGTTTCAGAACATATGTATGTTAGACATGTGCAAATATGTACCTCCATATCACCAAAACATCAAGCCTGTTACACAGTTCATAAGCATGAATTGTACAGTTTAGAATTAAACCAGGTGGAACAAATACTTATCTGCTAGGACAACTGACAGGAAGTAAAATTATTACTATTATTATTATTATTGGTGGTGGTGATAACAACAACAATAACTGCACATAATATCTACAAAAACATAACCCCAAGTATAACATGGTATAATGTGGAGCGAAACCAATTCAATAAAACATGCTGTTTTCTTTTGTCTCTGCATATCATGAGCAACTTTAAAATTCAATAATTACCTGAGCAACACCTTCTTGCCCTTCCCAACCTGCTTCCCTTAAAGGCCAACAGTTTCTGTCACCTCAGTAATGTGCAAGTCTCCCCAGAGAGACACATGCAAGTTAACAGCAAATCCGTGTTGCACATGTTACCAAAGGACATCCTCTTCAGAGCCAGTAGCTGCAAAACTATACATCTGCCCTAGTCAGAATTTGGGCAAAAGATCACCAAAGGGCTATCAGTGAAATTCAGTTGACACATGATTCCAAAAAGGATGTGGGGAGTGCAACAGACCTGCATTCTGGCACGTTAGCAAAAAAAAAAAAAAAAAATTCACAGCACTTTGAGTGCAATAACCTATAACCTAGTGCATAATGTTGCCTTTATACATGCCCCACACAAAGGAACTTTTGCAGGTATTAAGCATAAGAAGTCTATTTCTAAGCCTCTTGGTGCACAACAATTACCCTATTGTCACTTGGCCCACTGTGCATTGTAAGTCTGATTTTGTGTAGCAATCTTGCTGCATGCTGTCATGTCTGGGTATGACGGCTGTGGTATTTTCACTGCAAAATCCTGCTTCAGGGATGACAGATCCACCCCCACCTTCCTCTTTCCTTGGGTCCCCCTCCCTGGATAGCAGAACATTTTAATCCAGGCACCCTCACAGCAGAGTGATGACATCATGACCTTTACTTACATTTGCTGTCTGAGATGCAGGACCTGGTCAGTGGTTTAAATTGTTGAAAGGAATCACTGGTTCACTTCAATGCAGGTGTTTCAGAACTGATCCATCACATTTACAGGGCCAGACTCGGTGAAAAGCCAGTCACTTAAAATATTACATTAAAATGTGCTTCTAGTCATCATTTCTAAAACGTTTTCCTGAAATTCTTTTGGGAATAATTTGAAAGGCATGTTTTATGTTTAGAAGCAATAGGCCACCAGGTGGTTTTAGCTTTTTCTGATTGGGCTGTTTCCTATTCAGACTTTGTTTCTCTGTTGGTTTAAGCTCCAGAATTTAATGACAAGACACACCAGACAAGGGAAAAAAAAATCCAAGGCAAACAGGACAAAAAAATATTTCTAAGAAAAATACAGAACAGCTAACATTTTGGATGGTTAATATGAAACAAAATTCCTTTTAAAGCTATTATCAAAGCATATATTTTTTTAATCCAAGAGCAACAGAAAATTGCAGGTAATCAATTAGCCATAAAAATACGTTGAACAAACCAAGAAGTTTTTTGAGGAAGTTCATGGTCCTGATTTACATTTAGCCAAATTCCTGCTGTAGAAGTGGCAGTAGATTAGTTAAAGCACTATCATTACTATACTAGTGCAGAAGAATGATAAACTTATTTAAGTTTGAACTATGAATAAACAACTGTTTTACATAAAACATTTTCCTACATAAGTACATTTAGTTAATGTCAGTTTGAGGTTCAGGAATCAGGTCAGCTTCCAAACCTTTCCTTCAAAAGATTTCATGAATAATGGTGATAAAGTATGAATCAAACACTGAAAGTGATTCCTAAGTTTATTTTTTCCTAAACCACTATGGGCTGAAAATCTTGGATGGTAGTAGAAGTTGCCTGTTTCTGTTAGCAATTGGACTACTCCAGAGAGAAAAAAGCCTAATCAGAAGAAAAAAAAAAAGTTTCATTAACTTCAAATATTGATTTCTAACAAAAAAAAAATTCCAGAGTGAAATTCCAAGATTTTGAAAGCATAACTCTCAGTTTGACTTTTGCCTGAACAAAATAAGCCAGGAGCTTTGCCATGCATTTACTGTACTTCATCACACAACACTGCAATTTGTTGTTTTTTTTTGAATAAGGGGAAAAAAGTAGGCAATAAGGTATGATAAATGTTTTTTCAGAGATGTGACAAGAGAAAAGACTGTTGACAAAAAAAGTTTGTGTATTAAGAGTCCTTGCATATTTTCCATTAGCAGCAGGATGTCCATTCCCTTCAGCAAGGAAGTCTATTCATTGTTAAGATTTCCAAAGGTACATCATCTTTTGGAAATTGGTCTATTTATTAGAGAAATACAAATAAATCAACAAATACAAAGAAAGCATAATCCACAGCCCAATGTAGTCACAACTATGATACAGACCAAGAAATGGTTCATGCTTCCTCAGACAAAAATTAGGGGAACCACATCACCACAGGTAGGCTGAGGCTCTCCAACAAGATGGTGCTTCCACCATCTAGATGGAATTGCCTATGTCTTTTAAGTTTTGACACCCCAAATTCCCTCTCATTCCCCAGCAGGTGTTTTAGCCTCTTCACTAAGTATATTTCAAGCCTTGTTACCTACAGCACATATTTTGATTCTCTGTCAAGCTATACAATCATAACAAACAGGTCTGCTTCCCACACCACAAAATTTTCAAGTAATGCTTGCAGTGCAGCTGCAAGATAAAAAAAACTGGGGATGAGTTTTCTACAGAATTTAATCACCTGAAAGACTGAAACCTAATTTTGAAAGTAATCATACTCCTACTAGAGCAGTTCTATTTAACTGAGTGGGATTTTCCCTTTTTTTTACTCAAAAGTATGAGTGGGAATATTTCATTTCAAACACTCAAAGAGATTTCATGTTTGATTTTTCAACAAGACATATTTATCAATATCTCCTGCTTGCATATCACTGCTGGAGTTCATTTCAGGTCACCTAAACCAAAAAGACCACAGTACACATTCTGTTTCGATTCCAGCTATTCTGTTGTCCAGGATTTAGTATTGCAATTATTTTATTAAGTCACATAGTTGTCTTATTCAATACTGTAAAGGTCTCTATGGTTGAATGCCTCTATCTTCAAAATGCGGCCTTGAATTTTGAGATGTCAGGCTTCTAAAACTACTAATTTTGCTATTATGTTTGATCTGGAAGTCTCATTTTTCATAGCTGTCTCATGAACATAACAGCGCCACTCTCTCAGCCCTCTCTCAGCCTTGCATTGATATTTTTGGGTAATACAGACACAATATTAGATATTCTTTAGAAAGTCTTTTGCTGAGAAGATAATCAGGTTCAACTTATAAAGTGCTACATACATATTAAACACAATTCTCTTACCTTGGAGAAATTCACCAATTTTAAATCAATATGAAATTTCCACCAAGCATGTTGGACTAGGAAATTTCATTTTCATTGCCCTTTTACCCCATAGTAATACCTATATGCAATTTATTAAACTGTTTTACAAAAAAATTTATATCATCTAATAAGTGTAAAAGAAACTGGTTATTTGATTGCCTGCAACTTTGTTTTCAATCTAAATATTAAAATAATATAACAAAAAAAATTACTCTCAATAGGTCTCTCCACCCATTCCATTGCTCTGATGGCCTTTCCAAGTCAACTCTCCTGCTCAAAACATGCTACAATAAATGAAATTCATACATAGTCCTCATTGAAATAATTTGTAAAATAAGTATTAGAAAACATATATGAACTCAGATTTTATGGAATGCTTTCTGCTTTGCTTTCAGTACATTACCATAGCTCTAAGTCAGTAGCTTCTCCTGCATTCAGAGTTGCAAAGTTTTATACATTTTGAAATATGAACCCCAAAGTTCTAGTTCTCATGCCTTTTAACTCCAGGTTATTATTTATCAGCATTGTGCACTTTGCACAAAATCTTTGGACACGTTTGTGGACACAGGGAAGTAATTTACTTTTCAGATGTATATGATCATTTTGTATGGTGCTCTTTCTGCTTAGTGATCATCGTATTAGCATGGCAACTTTAAATGTTCTTTGAGTTGCTAACATATGTAACACTTATATAATTATACAGCATATGTACCATACCCTTAATGTAGATCACATGGAGGAGCAAACAGGTATCCTAGCTGCTTCATTCCACCACTTTATTTGTAAACACAATAATTTCATTTGAATTCAGCTTCAGTGGCCATTTTTCCCCCACTTGATTCTGTTTTACATTACAAATTGTACTTATCTGCTTCTTTTATTGAATTTATTTCAATGAAAGCCAGAAAAGACTTGTTATGGCAGCAAATGCTGAGATTTTCACCCATCTTACAAAGCACATTTAAAAAAAAAATAAAGCAAATTACAATGGCATAAACCAAGTACAAACTTCTACAGCATCAGTTTTCATGGGTCACTGTATACACCAATTGCTACCTTCCAATTTCTTCCATGACACACCAATTCACATAACTTACCATCACACTAGAGGAGCACACAGCAGTTAAGAACTGCATCTTAAATTCAAGCACTGGCTTGTTACAATTCATTCATCTGCCTACCTCACTGTAAGGAAGGAAGACCTACTAAAGAATGTACATAAGGTGAAGGTAATCAAGACATAGTTGAGACTGCAACTGCAGAAAACAAGCTACACAACAGATAGCTAAAACAAGAGCAAAAATACATTATAATGGGATTAGACAATTTCTCAGAAGCCAAAATTGTTAATGGCAACTTAAATGAAGAGAGTCTGGAAATCACATTTTGTGAAATCACCAATTCACTTCCCACCAATCTCTTCTTAATTCAGAGACCTGACTTCCTGAGAGCTCTTTCCAGTTCCTTGCTAGCTCAAAAATGTATTCATTTATTTCAAGATGCAGATACAGTAGTAGCTGAAAACTCTGGATTAATCCACAGTATCAACATTACACAATATTTGGTTGTAACATTCACAGATCCAAAAGAGAGCAGGTTTCCTCTTTCTCTCTTCCTGTCTGCTTTCTGTATCACAAATCAAAGTTTCTGGTTTGCCTTACCTACTCAAGACTTATATTTAACTCTCAGAAAACTGGGTTCTTGCTGTCAAATTTTAAGCCTTACCTTCTTTCTCTTCATAACTCAGAATCTGAAGAAGCTAAAGAAGCTGAAGAGGCATTCTTCAACCAGAAATCCTCTATTCTAGAGGAGTTCAACATCCACCCAAATCTTCAGACTGCCCTGTGCTGACCACTCTGTTTCAACATTTGAGCACTTCTTTTAACATACAAAGCCTAACATAACCTGAACACAAGGGGTCCTGAGTAGATCATTTGCATCTCACTACCATCACCAAACTAAAAATTCAGCATTTTTCATTTTCACAGAAAACTCTCCCAAATTTCAAAATACTAATATAATTTGGTTTAGGCCATTTTGAGAGGTTGGCAATGTTCCTTCTCTGGAAGTGTTCAAGGCCAGGTTAGATGGGGCCTTGAGCAACCTGGCAGAGTGAAAGGTGTCCCTGCCCATGGCAAGGAGGCTGTAACTCCTTGATCTTTAAGGTCTTTTTCAGTCCACACTATGATTTCTATGTGTTTTCTCTGCTTGAAAACTAAAGGCTATTTAAAAAATGAGGACAATGGTTAATGCAATAATAAAACAAGGAACACAGGAGCCCATCCCTAGCATGGGCCCACAGATTTTTATTCCCATGAGATGGAGGTTCAGCAGAAGTTCCTAGAGAACTTCTGATGGATGTGCTGTCACCCCATGGCAGCCAGGTAGGGGCTGCAGTCCATAATGCATGCTGGGCACCTGGGAAGCCTAAAAGTATGTCAGTTGGCAGTCTCATGCAGAACTTTTGGCTGTGCTGGAGTCCACTGGAAGTGCACCCGACTCAAAACTCCAGGAAAACTAAACAAACTGGTCCCTTACCTTGAGCATTTCCGACTTAGAGAAGACCTTACCTTTCACGTGCCTTTACAACCATGATATGCAACAACAAATGTACCTACAGCAACAGCCTAAAGAACCATATAGCATAAAACCAACAACAGCATTTCCTTAGTCATCTACTGGCCATCATCTCTTTCCTACTTACACTGTTATAAATATGCCATCATGTCTTGTTTCCTGCTGGGGGACTCTTGCACAGAGATAACAAACGTGTACTCTGCCAGTACCAAAATCAAAACCAACTGCTCGGCTCCAACAAACAGACAAGAAAACTCCAAATACTTAGCAAACAAGTACTGATCCTTTCCCTACCCTCAGAGTACTCCCTACTCTTCAGTTTTAGAGGCACAGTTTTAACAAACACTGCTGAAGAAAACAGAATGCAAATATTTTATTTTTGGCTGTATATTCCACACTAAGTGTGAAAGGGGGGAAAATACAATTAAATATAATGGGCAATTAAAAAACCATACAAAAGGAAAACTTTTTAACTCCCGTTGTATAATTTGTTTTAGAAACATGTTAACAATGCAGGAAAAAAACCCCTTGATGTCATTTATACAGCTAACTCTTGCAGGCATGTTCCAAGTCCAATAAAGAAGGTTAATGCTACAATAGCAGTGAGAAACATGCAAGTCAAAACACAATCTGGGAGGAACAAAGCACCCCATACAACCCAAATTTCAGCAGCACTAAATAATATCCCACCTGTCAGTATGTCAAACAGCTTGGCTTGTTTCCATTACAAGACAAAAGTCACTTTTGTTTGTGTGTCAAATGTGCTCTGAGCAAAAGTGGGGGGAAAAAAAAGAGAAAAGCTTTTGGAGTAGAGACAGTTCAGAGAGGTTAAAAAAAGCCAACTGATAAATAACAATCATGCTTACCACCTTTGTGCTTATGTTCAAAAATAGCATTTTGGTCAGCCAGATGGTACAAATATAGTTACAAACACACATAATGAACAAATTTAGACATCACTGATGCATAGAAGATAACACAGGGTGGAACATGCCCTGCAACTTAAAAAAATTAACTTCAATTTACAAATGAGATCCAAACAGAAATACTTGTTGGTGCCTTGTTTTCCATTTTTCCAGGATTCTTTTTGTGTGCTGATTTATAATTTTCCTATAATCAAGAAACAGGGGAAGAGCAGAAAGAAAATTGACAACAGGAATTGTTGCTGCCTTTTTATTACTTAATATAATTTCACAATACAAACTGATTTTTAATTTTTGCTTTAGCATAAATAACCTGCTCTATTTATTTGAAATGTGAACAAATAATTTGGATGGGGACAGAATAGATAATAGATCACTTTTTCCCCAATATAAGACATACCTTACTAAGGAAGCTGGCAATCTGTCACTGGTTTCAAAACCCTTTGGTTATTATACTCTGAGAAGTGACAATAATTGCTTTATTCCAGAGCACAGGCTGTCAGACTACTTGGTTCAGGGGACAAGAAAAATCAGAGCTGGAAAATGTAAATGGAAAGATGGATGGCAATACTTCATCATTCTGTCCCTGGACACCAAAGAACTTTCCAGACGTGAATTATAAGCTTCATCATGGAAGACAAGTGATATTTAATGATGATAGTCACCCCTAATATGAAAACAGAAGCAGCCCCTGATTTATTGCATTAGTTTACAATAAAGGAAAAAAAACCATAACCACAGTATCAAACGTAATTTTATAATTACAAGAAAGTAAAATTTAGTTAACTTAAAATCCTAAACTTTGGTTATCTTGATCAACTAAGAATCCTGGGGTTCTTCTATCGCCTTTGTCTCAGCCATAGGTTTCCCCATGAGTCTCAGGGAGTTTTCATCTTCAGCTGAGCCTAGAATCTGCCCCATCCAAGCAGATTCTGCAAGATCCAAAGAAGCTCTTGCTCAGTTACAGAGGATGTGCTCCGTGTAAGACTCCAAAAATGTGTAGTGCAAGATTTGCAGGTCTGCAGAGCAGCTCAAGTAATGACAGGAACATCTCTCACCTTTGAAGTAGCTGCCTTAAATTGCCATTAACCTGGTTTACCAATTCTGTACATTTTTCATGGAAACATCTGGAATCTTACCTAGCAAGATGGTAGGCACTAAGCAGCTTAATAAACACACTAACAGGCATGATCAAATCAATAATCTTTCTAGACACCTACCTTAACTCTTATATTGAATCTCTTCTCTCAAAGATTACTGTAGGAATTTTAGATAATATTTCCTACTGCTGTTTGAATCACTTTTGGCTGATTCAGAGTGTGAGATTCAGAGCGTGAGATTCAGAAAAAAATATCATGCTTTTAATTGTGGAAATCAAAACATTAAAAATCCCTAAAAAATTAACTGTGGGGTACTGACTTCAGTCAACAGAAAACTGAGAAAAGACAGCATTTAATATTGCCTCAAATTCCCTGTTCTAGACAAAAATGCATTAAAAGACGACAGAATGCTAGGTGCTCTAAATGAGAAAATAGCCACCCCCAGAAAAATGTCAACTGAAGAGAAATACAAAACAATTCTCACACCTTGCAAAGTAATTGGATGCAGCTTTGGCAAGTTCTTAAAGCAGCTATATGTGGACACTGGAAACTGTGAAACACAACTCATAATCTACTATATAATATCATGCAAGAAGCATGATATTACATAGTAGATTATGTATCCATCTTTAAGCTGGATGTTTTGCCTAGAATATTTTCAGAATATTGGTGACCATAGAAACACTTATGGAAACAATTCAGCAATACCTGGTATGACTTTATTTCCCATGAAAAGGAGGCATGGGGAAGTCAAGAAGACAGCGACACTGGCAGCCACCAAATGGTTATTCAAGATGTTTTTATCTATTTTAAGGGGTAAAAAAATGCTCTACATTAATTAATTGAGAAGTCAGGCTCAAAAGCAAAGCCAAAGCTCTTTGATCATGTCATTGCTCCATAGCAGTAAAACTTGTAGCTGTTTAATTTTTTTATTATTGTAATTTAAGGTTAATAGGCAACTAATTCATACCACTGAACTAGATGAAAGGTGTTAGGAATGAAAGAGATCATCAATTGTCTCATAAGGGGAGTCAAAGTATATATGCTATTCCAAAAGAAAGCTGCAAAGATTTAGAACATATGACAGACTGATAAAAATGTACTTCATGTCCAGAAGGACAGCCTTTGTGAAATTAATCTCACATCAGATCTCAACCAGAAGGATAGTTGACTGCTATGCTATTCCAAAAGAAAACTGCAAAGATTTAGAACATATGACAGACTGATAAAAAAACGTACTTCTTGTCCAGAAGGGCAGCCTTTATGAAATTAATCTCACATCAGGTCTCAACCAGAAGGATAGTTGACTGCCCTGCAACTGAGACCTCAAATCAGAAGAAACTTCTATGATAATACACAATTAAATCGGGTAAAAAAAAATGGGATTTTTAATAAGCTGTCAAATATTTATATGTATACTTTATCTTATGTAAGCACATGCTCATTAATTAGAAGGATCCTCATACAACCAAATTGTTTCAACACAGGAGACCACACTTCTCAAAAAAAGACAAACAAAACCCCAAATAGCAATAACACACTGAGACTTCTGGCTGAGGCAAAAGCAGAGTAGTTGCTAGTATAGCGTGAAAATACTTTTGAACTGCCATTTTGAAGCATGTTAATCTTTCTATATCTATACAGTCACATATTCACTGCATGCAGAAAGGAGTGAGAAAGTGAAATCCCTGGCCCTGGAAAGGTTGTTGCAAAGGAGCATGGTGGGAGGGAAGGGAGAGAAATCAGAGGGAAAATGGGAGAGCTCATAAAATGTTAGGTTTAAGGAATGACACTGGAACACATCCAAGATAAATCTCCATTCTATTTCGTATTTTTTGGGAGAAGCAGCAGGTTCTTCACACCGCATGGAGTAAAGATTGCAAAATGCCAAGAACAACAGGCATAATTCTTTCAAGATCATTCCATCAGGATTTTGCAAATGAAAACAGATTGAAATATCTGGGAAAAAATTGCTGAAGAGAACAGAATTTTCACTTTGCTTCTCTCTCACCACCAAGTTGAATCTACTTTCCCTCATCTCACAAAGAACCTCTAAAAGACAAGGAGAAATGCTGGCAAGTGAACACCAAACTACCTCATGTAGGTGAAAAACCAAACTGTTCACTAGCTGTCTTTTTAATATTTTATATGAGCCTTTCCAAGTTTTTATTGGTTCTCTTCATGTACTTTTACTATCACAGGCTCACTGATCTTGGAATACAAGCTAACAGTTGTGGTTTTACACCACAATGTTTATACTAGGCTGTCAGTGCACAAAGAAAATGAATACAGCTCCCACCTGCAGCTCCTGCTGTTAACTTATGCACATGGCACACGTGCGCAGGATTCGTGAAAAAAACCTCTGCTGCATCCCTGGGAGGCCTCTCTCCAAACATCTCCAGCTACATTCAGCCTCTGTGGTATCCCAGTGGGGCAGAAACAGTGCTGGCTTTAGGCATAGGCAGCAGCAGTCTAAAGTTGCAGATTGGTGGGGAGTAGCAAAAAAAAATCTCTCCATGAGGGTATCCATGCACATACATGTTGTCAGGTGGCTGGAGAGCCAAGGGGGTTGCTACAGTCCAAGAAGGGAGAGCTCTGGATCAGGCAGCAGCCTTTCCTGGCTCCAGCAGGAGAGAGAGCCATCTCCCATTCCTATCTGTGTCAATAAATTAATTTCTGCTACACCATGCAGAAATTTTGCACTATCTATGGTAGGACAATTTACCCTTTAAGTCCTCAGAGGCAATCAAAGGTCCCAAAAAAATTCAGGAACATTTATATTACAACAGGTACAGATGAGACTGCTCTTACCTGGTTTCTGAACATCATTCTATTTATTAACTCAGGAAGAGTTATATACTATCAGATCCCCCTGAGTTTTATGCCTTTTCTTAAAATTACAATTTATGGCAGAGATCCAAAAAACTCATTAGAACAACTGCTAAGAGTCCTCAAAGTCCTAGTCAGTTATAGTTATGATTTCTCTCACAACCCCCAATCTTGTATGTTCAAAGTTTGTATTTGATTTTTAAGTCAGATTCATAATATTCAACTGCATGAGACTGTCCACAGTGTCCAAACACTTAAAGGCTAACTTGTATAAAGGATCAGAAAATGGAAGCAGCTAACCAGTCCATGACAAGTTTTATGTAACTTTTCTATTAAGTTATCTTGCTTTCTTCCTTGAAAGTGAATTAAGAAAAATGAAACATGTTTCAGTTAAACACGTATTATAACATTGAAGATGTCAAGGCATCTATTTTCATTAAATAAAGAATTTCATGACTTAGTGGCTGTGACTGTCAGAGCAAGTACATGTCTGTCTTTTTTTTCCCTTGGTTAATGCTCCCTATGTCAGGATTCTGGAATGAAACATGTTTCAGTTAAACACGTATTATAACATTGAAGATGTCAAGGTATCTATTTTCATTAAATACAGAATTTCATTACTTAGTGGCTGTGACTGTCAGAACAAGTACATGTCTGTCTTTTTTTTCCCCTTGGTTAATGCTCCTTATGTCAGGATTCTGAGACTGCACACTCGTTCACACTGTGCATGTAGGATTAAATTTATAACTGGAAAACTCAAACAACAATCTGAGCAAGCTAATGGAAGTCAGCTGACAGGCATATCTTAATACAGTCAAATGAAAATTCATTTTTTTTAAAGTTACTTTACTTGTAATACAAATTGCTGCTTGATAAAGTTTAATTAGGACTACAGCTGCCACTACAGGTAATGTTTTCATGTCAATAAAAGCTCTCAAAATTTTTCTGACAAGGACACACCTTTTCAGTTGGTCTCAGCTTTTTTTGAGAAACTTGACAGGTGTTCTTTGCATAGAAAAGGTAAGAAAAAACATACCTCAAGAGATTAAAATGTAATTCTTAGCATTTTTGGCAACAAATTAAACATACTCACCATGTACCTGTGAACAGGGCAGCAAATTTAAAAGATGGCACAATAATGTATGGGAAAAAAATGTGCTCCGGTAAGCAGAGAAATGAGTTATACTGTATGCAGAGCAACTGTTAAGAGTTTAGCAGATCATTCCAAAACATTATTTCTCCCTAACATTACAGTGAGCAGAATATCACCTCAATCTGGCAAAAATCAGGGGAGTTATCTATGATAGTCTTCAGAAGAGCATTACTGAAGCAACTCAGAACAAGAAGACCATTTGTCATCCTTACTCAATATTAGTGCATGACATCAAAAAACTCACTTGAGTAAATAAGGGGATAAATGCATGAGAACTGAGAGACAGATTATAGCTTTTTAAACACCCTATGCTTGGAATCCTATTTTTAAAAAAACAGAAAAAATTTCACATCTACCCATCAAGAATGCAGAGAGGCTTTCTAAGAAAGAACACAACACACAATAAGGTCTTAAATACCAAAAGACAAAATACAACAATGGCTAAAACCACATGAATTTGAGTAGCTGGATTGCTAATACCAGAAAGGCTAGTTCAAAGTATGCATAACAGGCTGAATTCTAGCAGCCCCAGCAAGAGTACTTATAAAGCAGAATTGGGACACTTCCCTGATGTGAACACTGGCTTAGAAAAACACTGTTCATTATATTTTCCATTTTAAAGAAAATGTGGTATGGGGAAAGACTCCTGCAGCACAAGCAGTGCCACCCAAGCATGGCAGGAGCAAGATGTGTATGCTAGCAGGCAGTGTGCACCTGAATGGATATATAAAAAATACCTCTAAAACATGGAAATGTCTTGCATTGCATTTAACTGATGCTAACCCATGTTCTCGGGCAGAAAGCTTCTTTTCTGCAGTGGACAGAACACCTCCTGAAAATGTAACACCCCAAAATAGGTAACTGCCTATTTTGCAGCTGTTCTGCAGATATAGCACTGACACCTTTTAACCATCCTTGAGGCTACAGCCAATGGATACCACAGTGTGAAATCCACTTTGTCTCACATATTTTAGTACCATCTAAATATGTGCTTCAACATTCTTATTCTATCTCAATGAGATGTGAACTGGAGTGACAGGCTAGGACCATATAAATGCTATGAAAACGCTGGTTTTCTCCTTGCTGTGCCCTGTTCTATACCCTCTATCCTCCCAAACAAAAGGCATGGAAAAGGAAGAAAATTATTGCTAAGAGAAGTTACTGCTTAGGGGAAAAGTAAAGACAGGCAAGGGAATGAAATAGTCACTCATCCATGCAGTGAGGAGATATCATGGGGAGCACCATATTTACCTAATCAGATGAGCATTAATTGTGCTTGTATGGCTGAGGCAGGATGACAGCTCCTTCCAAGCACCATCAAGAAACACACTTTGTCATATGGCAAATTTACTCTTTGCCAGATGTTAAAATGGAAATCTCTTTACAATATCTTTAAACACGTATAACTTTCACTTTGCACATTAAAGGCAGCTTTAATGCAGCATTCCATCCGCTGTATTAATAGTAAAATCATGCTTGTCTAAACACAACAGTTTTGGCTGATGCCTCGGTATCATTTTGTCCTGTTAAGTTTATATGTGCTTGTTCATCTGCCACGATCCAAAATACCTGCCAGAAACTTTTCTTCTTCTCTTGGCCATATTTTTTCATGAATGAACTCGCCAGTACATTTCAAGGTGATGTTTTGTTTTTAAATCACAAGCATAAAATTGTTTTAAATTTCCCACATCTCCCTTTATATACACAGAGGTTCTCTTTACTCCCTCTTCTCATATATATAATTTGGCAAGAGAGGGAGGGGAGTGTTTGTTTGGATTTTTTTTATTTTTTTGGTTGGCGGTTGGTTTTTACTTTTCCCATGCATCTGTTGTGGTTTTACTAAAATCTCCAAACATTCAAGTAAATTGTGGAGCAGATCATTAATACTGTTACAAACTTACTGCTTTTTTGTAGGGGGAAAAAAGTAACCTCACAAACTGAGTAATATCAGAAGACCTAAAAAAAGCATTTTTCTAATGAAAGGAAGGTGCTCATCTACTCCCACAGAACCATTTTATTCATACCAACTCCTTAAACAGTAAGTAATGCTTTGTTTTGATTTTTGCAGCTGAGTGAACTGTATTAATTGCTTCTGCCAAAATAGAAAGCTCAGGGGAGGAACTGAAGTCCTAATTTATATAATCAAAATTAATTGGTAGTTTATATCTTAAGGGATTATAACAGGTCATTATACTTGATTGAAGACAAAGGACAATACAAAATTTTTAATTAAGCTTTCACATTTAGTAGTGAAAAATGTAAGTTTTAATGCTTTTCATTTCAGATAGCCATATAATATGAGTGTGTTACAGTTAAAAGAAGGATCAGTGGGGTGGAAAAAGCTCCTAATTACATCTTCATGAAATGAAGCCAAGTGACAAAGCCGTTGCTGCTGCTTATTATATCTAGCTGCTTGGCTATATTGAACTAATTCTTTAGCACTTTGATTTTCACACCCTGGTTTATAGGCCTCTGATGATCCACAAGCTCAAAGCTAATGGTCTACAGGACCAGATCTCATTAAAGTGTTTTTAATGAGAAGCTCAGCAGAAATACACAGAACAGCAGAAATACACATGGAATGGTAAACAGAGCGCATTGGTACAACCACCACGGGAACCACTCTCAGCATGACGTCAAAGGGTTCCATGGCAAAATAAATACGAGTACAAATTTCACCAGGTAGACCGTCATCAGGATCTCAGTCACATGAACTTCAAGGAAGGGTTGGGCTTTATAGCAGATATCTAGAAACTGCTTTTCCAAACCACCTTAATAATAGTAACAGACAATTGTCTCATAATCATTGGACACTGTCACTGATTCTTCAGGTCCAGTGGAAGGTGGGATCAGTAACAAGGCTTTTCCAAACCACCTTAATAATAGTAACAGACAATTGTCTCAATCATTGGACACTGTCAATGATTCTTCAGGTCCACTGGAAGGTGGGATCAGTAACAAGCCAGGTATGTGGGAAAAGTTGTACTGTTCATTACTAGACTCCACAAAAACAGCTCACGAGACTAAGGATGCCCACTTAGAGAAAGTTCCAGTCCCTCAGGCTTGCTTTGCAGCAAGCACACCAACATTCAATCAGAGAAAAATGAATCACCATCCAGCAAGCTCCAGCTGACAGTTCATCATAAGTTTTTTGAATAAGAACATACCCAAGGGATTTAGGGTATTAACTTAAAACAGTTTGCCCACACAGATATAAAATAGAAAAATGCTTGTTCATCGTTTTACTAAATCCATCTCAGATGACTTGTTTAGGAACATTTTCCCTGCTGTGTTCACAGACCTTTACCTTGGTGTAATAGCCAGGGAAAACCTTTAACAAACTCCTCCTCACTCACGGAGATCAACATCATGGAACAACAACTTATTCTTTTGAAAGTCCACAGAAAGACAGAATTGTCACTGGACCAGATAGTGAAGATGCAGTCCAGTTTCCTATGAGTAGCTAGAACAAGGGTAAATTGAGTAAATCAGGAGCTGTGATTCTTTGCAGGAGTTAAGCTTTTCTTTTCATCACTTAAAAATAAACCAACACATTTCCAAAACCCACAAAAGCAAAAGAACCCTCCTACAGTACTATAACTCTGTAATCCTGCAATTCCCTATTGTAATCCTGCAAAGCTCTCTATTGCTCAATTAAAACCTGTCTTTACATTTAAAAGAAATTTGAGTTTTCTTCCTTAAGGTTCCAGGCAATGAGTTTCCAAGTGCCAAACTGTTCTACTGATCTTTTGAGCAATAAGAATCTTATTACTAGACAAAACAAGACAAATCCTACAACCAGAAGTGTATTCAAGGGTTTTTCTAGCCACAGACTTTCCACTTAGCTATGGTCCTTCCAAAGTATTAATCAAAATGTGTTAATTAATCTGTGGAAGCTTGATGTCACAGTAGCTTCTCTGGAGGGTAGAAGAATGGAAACCAGACTCCCTTATCCTGCTTGGTCAGTCCTCCTGTGGGATCTATGCATGTATTTTTCTATACATTTGTTGAATTCAGTCACGGCATTTGGCAGCTACCTATTCCAAACCTCAGCCCGCAGTCACTCTGCTCTCTACACTCCCCACAGGAATAACAACAGCAGCAGCAACAGCAGACAGCATCTTCTCAGGAAAATCCTCTAAGTCCCCGATGGGCTGAGAGAAGGTTCCTAAAACACTTTTGCTCTCATGGCTTTAGAACTTCCAACAGGAGGACAAAGGGAGTTTTGGTGGCAGTGGCACACCAAGAAACCAAGTTAGGCCTTGCTAAAGATAAGTTTGTTCTTTGCCAGATCAGTAGTGAGTGCAGAGGTGGCACAACTCCTGCCTCAGCTACATCTTCTCTCACGCAGCTGGAATGACATAGTAAGCATATCCAGGAACTTCAGAAACACTCCTTGCACTTCAAGATAGCATGGACTGGACTCATGAAAACTATGAATGGAAAAAACAGCTTATTTTAAACAACACCTCCAACATTTTTTATCTGTAAGTGCATATCTTTAGGAAGTGACAGCTTTTCCAACTCTAGGAACAATCATCAAGGTTTGGTTTTCTCCTTTAATTATTCAGGATACTGAGAACCCTCATTATTAATGAAAAAGGATATTTTTTTCCTTTATTTTCTGATGATAAAATCACCTCCAAAATATTTTAAGGTTTAAGAAAGCATGTTAACATTTAGGTAAGACCAGCATAATATATTGCTTTCATAAACCAAGAGCTGCCTACATGTTGTTCTATTATTAATAGCTCACCATGTGTATTTTACCATGCCATTCCTACTGACAAATAACAAGGAAAGGAACATACAAAGATTCTCCAACAATCTCCTCTTAAGAGATGTTATGAGAAACAAAATTTTAAAAACCTGAAAATCAGAGGAATTGTTCTTCAAAGTCTGAATCAGCTTTTGCAGATGTACAGGAATTGGTTGCATATTGCAAACATAAGAGCCAATGAAAATAATTTTCAGTCTATTTGTATACATCAAAAATCAGTGAAAAAATCCTAACAGAAAGACAGGACTTTACACAACAAATTTCAAATATTTTAACAAGTGAGCATTGAACTACAGTGAGTATCAGAACTTCAGCTGGTTTTCAGTTCCCAACAGACAATGGCAAGGGAAGAGTTAAAACTCAGGACTGCTACTTTTAGTCTAGTATTTTAGCCATTAGAATATGTTCTTTACTAATCTCCTTTTTGTTCCTAAATACTTTTTTTCAATAATGTTGATTGCTCCAAGGCTCCTATCTGCAGAACGCTAATGAAACTACAAGGAGTACTTAAGGTTGAATTATCAAGTATTTTCAGGATATAGAAAGCAGGAAACAGCAACACATTATGTAATACAACCATTATATAGTGCCATAATAAATATTTAGAAATTCCAAGACTCTCTAAAGAAGCCTTTCGTGCACAGTATCAGCATTCATCCCTTCAGGGTGTAACATGCAGACTGCTTCTCCACAGGGAGTTTTATCTTATTTCATTTTCGTACTGCATTCCACCTCTATGTCGCCAACCAAATTGTTTCCTGTTTTATTGTACAGAAGACCAAGAAAAAGTTTAGCAGTCACTATCTGCTTTTAATGCATACTGATCAAATTACCCAAGGCATCTAATATATCTCTTGTTGGTTTACTGTAGGAAGTCCATAGGGTCACAAAAAGTCCCAAAATACTTTGTTTTTACACCTAAATTTTATGCCTAAATTTTTATTAATATTAAAAAATTTAGGAGCTATTAGAGTTGCTTCATTTTCATATTAAGAACCTCAAATTTATGTTTTTATGGTTATCAAATGCTTTGCTGACTTAAGAAAGGGTAGTGCCACTTAATTCAGAAGGTACCTTTTAAATTTCAGTTTGCAAGAACTACTCTGCAGCCTTGGCTAGAATACAACAATACTTTATTAACACTTGCACAATTTTCCCTCTGGAAAAGGGACTATTTCTCTAACTGGATATCATAAAGAGCACGTTATTTTATTTAAATGAAGTTACATTAAAATGATAATTTTGGTTTTAAAATTTCTCTATTCATACATCAAACAAGAAACAGAAATGCATTAAAACTCCAAGTTTAATTGTGATAAACTGAGCAACAGAGGCTTCCTGCACCCTAGCACAGTCTACTAGATCAGCTTCTTAACAATATATCAACTCATTGCCATATCAATGTTATATAAAAACAACGACCAACAAAGCCTTAATGGCAGTAACTTGTGGGTTTGATATGTGTGATTCACAAACAGCCAATAATCAAAACACTAACCATAACAAAGTATTTGCACATTACTCGAAAGTAAAATGGAAATGACAGCTCTCTGTGCCAAGAGGACTTAAACAAGCTCATGCTCACTCTGCACTAGAGATGGTTACAGCAAAAGTGTTATTTTTATGTCTGTGCTTCTGAGAAGAGTCACTATCATCTTGACTGCTTGAATTAGCAATTACTACTGGTACATTAAACAAAACCATGTCACCACCTAATAAAACAATAATTGATTTGCTTACTCTTCAAGAGGAAAATACCAGATCTCCTACTGATGCTGCTGCAAGAAGAGGAGAGAGAAACCATCCTTCTTTCCTCCTTTGAATGGATTAGGCTTTGACCATGATCAGGAACACACCAAGTAGAGCACAGATCTAACCCAATGCAGCAAGTACTGCATCCACCTGTAGCACAAACCCAGATGTGCACTATTCTCCCAAGGAAAAAAAAACCAACCAAACCAAATACCTCAACGTAGAAGTCAAAGCAATAAAAACTAAACCAGGGTTCCTTTTGAAGAACAAACAAACAAAAAAAAAAATAAAAATCCCTTGAGCTTGGGGTACAACCACATCATGAACATGCTATTAATAGTGTCTGACACAGTAAAAACAGTTATCACATTGCAAAGTCTGAATTATTCCCACAGAATTCAACACTCAAAAAGTCTAAAGCATTTGTTTTTCCAGAACAGTTTTAAAAACATAACCTAGTCATTAGAATATGCAAGCATACTTTCTAAAGTGACCCATGCAATACCTTTGAAGACTAAGAGGCAGTAGCACACATATTCTGGTAGGGAAGCATATGCACTTCTGAGCCCAGCCTACCTTTGAACCTCTTCATTGTAGCTTATGCTTTGAAGTAGGAAACCATAAATGGAAGTTGTTGCTTTCTTCACTTCACATACAAGATGAAAAGTCTTGACAAAATCCACCTCGGATACCACAACAACAGATCTCACAGGAAAGGCAGCAAAAGTGACACGGAGGCGCTACAGCTCTTGTCACATGGAACAACAGATCTGTGCTATCAGCACAGCCCAACGGGGCACAGCAGCACACTGTCCTACCTTGGTGATGCAGTTAAATGCTGATGCTTTTCACTATGAAATAAAGCCATTTCTTAGAGACAGGTGGATGCTCTGCTCAAGTTTGTTTCCAATGAGCTAGCTCAGGGAAGAGCAGCCTTTTAGCAATAGATATGTTGGAACATGCCTCAGAACTGTGGGTCTCTACAGGAGGGATTTGAAAAACGTTAGACATTTACATGAGAAGAGCGGAGGTTTTGGTTTTAAATATTATGTGCAAAGACACTCCCGGGTTGGTGTAAAGGAGTAGAAAAGTAGTTTGTACCCACCGTCAGCTGCTCACTAAAGATCTTATGTCATCACAGTGAAGCAGGATGCTGGTTAACTAGGCGGTGAAACAGCCTGAGGGCAAGTCAACAAATTACATCCAGCGATTTGTTTTCAGCTTTGAGAAACATACTGTAACTTTTTTCCTTAAATTAAAATTTTTATAATTTATAGGCAAATAATGAAGAGCGAGGGGGAAAGCAACTCCAAATCCAGTGCAGTAGATCTTCCCATTTACAAATATTACTATCAAGTTAAATACAAAACTTTAGAATCAAGTTTAAAACAATGAAAAAATGAAGAATACTAACTTTACATGTAACTTTTTATTTAAAAAACCTAAACACCACCAAAAACAACAAACCCCAAACAAAACAACCTACCAAACAAAAGCCTAATGAGAAAAGTATAATTCCTGTATTATTGCACACAACATTGCAGTTTCTGTTTTGGTTTGTTTTAAACAGAAAGCCAAAATTATAGCAGCATTACCGCAAACAGGCTATGTTAAAAGCTGTAAGAAGGAGCTGAAGCAATACTTTGCTTGGGTACCAACACCAGTTGCACAGCACACAAGTTTCTTCATGCTTGGGATCTTTCTCTTCTGAGCAACACCTGAGAAACACACAGGAAAAAATAATTCCACAATCTTCTGTGACAATAAGCAGACATGCGGAAAAAAAAATAAATCTTGTGGCACTTGCAGTATTTAGCCAAATCTGGAGTATTTGAAGAACATCCTGCTTATTGCAGAGGGGTTGGACTGGATGAGATGTAAAGGTCCAACCCAAACTACTCTGATTCCATAATTTCATTTAATACACAACCATCAGCATCTCCATGGTTTTCTTCCCCTCATATCTACATACATACAAATACAATTGAACATTCCTGACCAGGAGACTATATAAGCCTACAGCTAACCTGTACTTCAGTTTGACAGAGATGTGCGTGTTTTTTCATTTTAAAAATTGAATTTAATTAATTTTTTTTTTCTCAAAGTTGCCTGGATAACTTTTACCTCCCAGGAGCAAATAGAGCCTAGGATCTGTCTCTTCCTAAGTACTGTAGCTCTGCACTGATGATCTGTGGATCACATCTCTCCTGGGATGAAGCCCAGAAATGCCTTTAGTAAACAACACAAATACTCTCAGAGTTGACTTGGCACAAAAAAAAGAATATCTAGTTCAGGGTGAAGAAGCTCTTCACATAACTGTGAAAATTATGGCAGCTTCAGCTTTTACATATTCTGTGCTTGCGTAGTTATTGTGAGTTGAGGTCGCAAACCACTGTAACAGAGTATGCAACTCTGACATGCTGCACAATTTTCTGATGCAACTTCAGTTTTTTTAAGATATCTAACAGAAGACAAACACCCTCGAAAAGTATTTTCCATTCTCCATCATCTTTTAACTACACTGATCCTGCCAACTGCTTTATCTGAAAGCCGATTTTGACAACACAGATAAACCTGCAGAATGGTGCTGTTTACATTTGCCCTTATTATTTGGTAGTGTTTTTGTTGGGACTTAATGTCATTGTTTTGGTTTGGGTTTTTTTTGGTTTTTTTTTTTTTTTTTTTTTTACATTTGATGGTGTTTTGGGTTTTTTTTGGATATGGGCTAGTGTTTCTACCTGCATTATCTCATTGGTCCCTGTAACTATATTCAGAAGGATTCCAAATGACAAATACAGAAATCTAAGCTGTGGAGGACTGTACATACAAGTACCTATGGCAGTTAAAGTACTGCTCGATTCAAGAAGATTGACACAAAACATTGGCCCCAAGAAGCCTCCATTTACAGTTAAAATCACCTTGTTGGCAACAGAGTTATTTAGTGATCAGACATATCATGGAAAAGGTGTATCGGATATTGATGGGGGGTTTGTGCATGAAACCGCCTCTCAGAAAGCCTTATCCCTACACTGAGTCTTGTTTTGATGCTTGAAGAGCATTTATTACTTTTTATTTTTAAAAAATTTGATGTTCAGATGCCCGCTCTTATATGCAAACATGAGATAATGGAATGCTTTCCTAACTTGCTCTGAGAGCAGGGAATATGTAGAACATCTCTCTGTCAAAGTAGAAACACAAAATGGTTTGGGATGGAAGGAACGTTGTAGGTCACCTAGTTCCAAACCCCCCACCTATGGACAGGGATAATGAAGATTCCAAATGCCATCCTACTGGTTTTATACTGTTACACATTAAAGAGGTGACTTCTTTTCCATGTGTATCTTGTATCCCCCTTCCCACTAAGGAATTCAGTTGACCCACAATTTAAGGACCTGCAAAACTATTCAGAAGCAAGAGTTGCTGCAGATCACTAAGCTTTCAGTATCTCTATATTTTGTATTTCTACATCTTATTATTGTTGTAGATAGTTCTATCCACTAGCCCCCCTGGGATAAGGTTTGGCCTAGTTTTCAAGAGCAACTTGAAGATTAGGAGGTGGGAACAGATGGTTTTAGTCAAAGCCCTTTAAATCAGTTCCAAAGTGTAATATTTTCACACACTCCCCATGCTTACCACCCATCTGAAAAATAAAAAGAACAAAAATCAAAAAGTGACAGAAAAGGAGAAAAAAAAGAGAACAGATTAATTCCTTTGGTCTGGCTTTTGTACTTCAATTTGGTAAGTTTTAGTACGTAATAAAACACCCAATCTACTGCAGTTGTATTATTGTCATTACATTTAGCACATGACATGACAAATAGTGAAAATCTTTAGCATTACTAACATACAGATAATACCTTTGATGATATTCCAAGTAATTAATCTGTTGCCACACAGTGCAACGAAGTCTTATAATGATGCAGTTCAACATGAATGAAATGTGGTATCTAATAATAACAATTTAATAAACAGTTAACTGTTATTCTGTTATTCTCCCTCTAATAATTTGTCACATCTTTTGTATAACAGTTTCTCACACGGTGCTATAAGGGAACAAACCAGGCAAAAGAAAAACAAAAAAATTAGTAGGTAAAATACATGTGATTAATAGTAAAAAACAAGAGTGCAGATCATGTAGCCTCCAGGTCTCATTGCCTGTCAGGCAAGCAATTTTTCTTTTAAAACACAGCATTTTAAAAATGATTACTATATGTTTCCAAGTTAAGAGAAATACAATAATTGGAAATCTGTGGGATAACTACCATTTCATGAAGATCCTTTAAATTACAGTCATTGACAAAAATAACTATTTCCTTATTGCCCTCTTATTTTCAACCACAGTTTCTAAAGCAAAGGTTTTTAAAACTAGCTCTAGTTATGTGAAAGGATGGTCAAATACAGTAATAAATGTACTAATAACAATTTCAGCAAAGGGAAGAAAATGTGAACAGGCCACCACAGACTGTCTGGAGAAAAAACCCTAGACATTAAGGAAAAAATCTTCCCCTTATTTATAGGCTATGCTTACAAAAAAAACCTCATCCGCGCTTAAGTTCTTAAAATTAATCCACCATCATTTATAGCAAACATTTTAAACTACAATCTTATAATATATTGACAAAAATTATATTTTAGATGATAAGATTTAATTTAGTGAGTATGCATTTTCTGATTTTATGCAAATCTAATCAGGTTGTACAGATCACTTCATGTAGGCTAAAAGCTAAAGAAAAATGAGCACTAATTAATAAAGATCAAGAACCTATATGAGCCACCACCATTACTTTGCAAATACTAGTCCAATTAAAGCCAAGAAAAAGCACATCAGAAAGCTTAGTCTGAAGTAAGGCCCCTAACTGTGTATTAGTGGAAGTGAATCAAATATGTATTTCCATTCAACTGCTTCATTTAAGCTATGGTCTGACATTACAGCACGATACTGCCACCCAGAAGAGGTGCTACAAGCACAGCAGAGCCCACTTGGGGTTTGGAATATATGTGGAGAAGCATCCTCTGTGCTGGAGGCGCTGCCACATACCCAACACAGCAGGTAGAGATTAACACACAAACAAACCCAAGGGAACCTCAGCAAAGGTGTGCAGTGACAGCCAAATTTACTCACATCCATGTGCACTTTGGGATGCTCTTTTCAAACTCATAAGCATATGAACGAAAGCTACTTCAAAAAGATTAAAAATTACTTGTGACGTTTTTATTTATAACATTTAATGACACTATGGAAAAAGTTCCTCTTCAAATATTAAAGCCAAAGTGTTCATCTTTCCACACCCCACAAAACCAAAAGTGCCAGTTTATATAAAATAATATAAATCTAACCATAAATTAAAAGTTAAACTACATTTAATTAAGTTTCAATTGCTTCCTTGCCTTGAAATGTAATTGCATTTTCAATATATTGTCCTTGCAACCTTTAAATCTTCAAATAATTTACACTCCATGGCACATTTAGAGCCATGGAACTCACGTTTCACTTTGTTAACACTGCACTTTGTAAATATGTTAACATCTAACAGTAAATATGCATATATAACATATCATTAAGAAAGATACCTCTCCTATAAAAATATTAGCGTTTGCTTACAAAAGAAAAGTCAACTTTAATCTATACTTGCTGACAGAAAGGATAATATATTGCAGGCAATTCTGTTTTATCAATGGGTCTTATTATATTAAACTTTCTTTTGCTTCCTCTCCCCCCTACTCTTTTGTTTTAAGGCAAACTATTCATGGATTAAAAATATTTCAGTTTTATTAAGGAAACCATTGAAGCAATGGAAAAACTGCCCTGTGAATGAGGACAGTTTTTCATACTAGATACTGTTACATGGATTTTTCAACCATTAAATTGCAACAGTGTTACTGTTCATAGATTGCTAAATCTACACTGATACTATCAAAAATAATTTCTATTGATCAGTTGCATGTCATTGCTGGGAAATTTTGACTTCAGTATGACTTGATGCTAATTGTCAGATTTTCAATTATTTCTTTTAAACTGAAGCATTGGAGAGAAAGTTCAAATCATTGGCTTTGACTTATTCAGTAAAAATAAAGAATACCCTGCACTAATATTTATAGAGGAGTTCTAGTTCAGTACCTTAACCAGAAATCCAAAGCAGTGAATTATAAGTAATAAACTACTTTACACAATTTAAACACATTTAACAGTATGCAATTCTCCAAAAACCACCTGAAGTTTGTCTTCAAATGACTTGTATGATGTTCTTTTAAAACCTAATTAGCATTCAGCACTTACAGTCCAAATTTCTAATAGGTATTCCTTATCATTATAAGCTATTAAAATATATATAATGCAGAAACACGTACAGTAGCATTGTGAAATGCAGCCATTCCCTGGAATTTGCAGCATTCAGTGATGGTACATCTAAATGCGACAAAATGAAAATGAACAACACCTAGAGATACTGATAGCCAGTAACAAAAACCTGCAAGCATGAAATGCTCCCAAGCACTATAAAGAATCTCTGCCAGTGATGTGTCTCACCTTCAGATCACTCCTCATGACAAGTCAATCAGTCTCATGGTTTTGGTTTTTTTTTTCAGCAAAGTATTGCAACCATTTTTAGGAACATCTAGTACACTAAAAATAACCCAAAAAACAAACAAACAAACAAAAAAAACAAAAAACAAACCAAAACCAAACAAAACACACATGAAGTATTTTACAGAACTCCTTGCATAGTACTTCTGAAAATAATTATCATTTATCAGCTATATACATACTGCAGTGTTTCAATTAAGTTGTAACTTTTGGAATCTGCAGAAAGAATTATATGCCTTTTTATTTCAGGTAAATTTGCAAAGACTGCTACGTAATTCAAGTTTAGACGTGGAAGAGATAACAGTATAGATCAGTATCATAAAAAAAGCATCTTATATAATCCTTTACTCAATGCAAATTTTATTTTACTTTTTTATTCCAGTGGAATTGGGATTTTAGATAATGTAGATTTAGTAAACTAACTGAATCTTTTACTAGCTCCAAAGACTTAGCTATGCTGAATGTATGCAATGTTTTCAGGAGCATTTTTTAGAGCCTTGCAATTAAATTTTACTGCCCAGCTAACTAAATACATAGGTTGCATATGCCTTGTAATTAAAATACATCATTTCTGGTGGACGTTCTTTGCCACAGTGGAGTTTTAGAAACAAGTCAAAGGAAAAATATTACACCAATATAAAATTAGAAAAGCTCCACAGAACTCACAGCTTGTTACACAAACACACACAGAGCTGAAAAAATTCAGGAATATTAAGCATATTAAAATCTTTAAAGCAGTGCTTAAAGCTTCTAGCATCCTTTAATTTGTTTTACATCCTTGTTTGATGCTGTAGTCTTTGTTCTGATGCTATGCCAGTGAAATTGCATCACCATGAAGCAACATTATGCAAGAATGTCTGGCTAAAATTAAAATGCTATTTCTCAGCATCACATACTTACAGGAAAAATGCAGTTCAGACATTCACAATTCAATTATGCTAGCCAATATATTTGGTAAATACTTAATGAAAAATAGGGTAATGGAAAGCTAGTATGCACAGTTGTATAGGAAAATAAACCACTAGACTAATCCTGTTGCTCTAGCCAGTCTTACGGAGTCCAAGTCTATCACCAAAGATGCTCAGTGCAGCTCCATTTCAAAAAGTTGGAGTGATAAAAATAAGTTGAAATTGGGGAGTTCTTAATGTAAAAAACCACTGTATTAGATTTTTTTTTAATTGAGCTTTTTCCAAATAATCAGCTATCACATAAAACATACCTAACCTCTACGAAACAAGTTGCATGTTAGAGCACAAACACGTATCAAGATGTTCTCTCTCTCCAGACCTGAGTGTTTTGCACAAGCAGGGCAAAGTTCCTATGTTACAGTTCTTTAATATCTATAGAAAATGAAGAAATTTCCCGAATAGCTGCTTTTTACCTAATAAAATGTAGCACAGCATCATCACAATAAGATTAAACTGCAGCAGCAGAATTTAAACCATTCTGATTCCTAATTCTGATGGATTATCAATAAATACCAGATGTACACTGTTTACAAAGCAAACAATCATCTCATTCACAAAAGACACTCAGATACAATATTCTGTACAGATTGTCTTATGATTTTTACTGCAAAAACAAAAATGGACACCACATCAAGAGATCCTAAACATCCCAAAATGACAACTTTCACTTTTTCCTAACAGCTACATTCATTGACAATAATGAAGTAGCCAAAAAACAAAGAGTCTCAACGCAGTTCTGGAACTTATAAACAAATAATGTTTCCTCTTCCTTCAATTTCTAAAATGCTCAAGGAAAAATAGAAACTTGTGTCCATGGTTTTTTGTAACAGTGGAATTAATCTCTGTTCTGTCACTCCTGTCCACACAGCCATTCTAAATCATAGGGGTGAGTTTGACTGTGCACAACTCACTGCAACAGTTCTTTTACAGAAATGTTTTATGTGATTTAGGTTTTCTCAATGCTGTTTTATGCACTAAGAAAATAAATGAAACCGTTTTTTACCGCAGAAAACACTTCATTTCTCTTGTTTTGCATGCCTGTAAAACACCAAGAAGCTTTAAGACACACAGTCTATTTCATCCACAGATGAAGGAAGTTGAGAGGATATACATACATTTTTAAAGTTGCATAAACCACAAAGCCAAACTTACACAGAACAAAGAACAAATGTAGCGTTACTCAGCAAGAAGACTGGAAACATGCACACACACATACACCCCGACAGTTCTAATGAAACTGAAGGAAAAAAAGAAACACTGCTTTGTTATGCAAATGCACCATTTCAAAATTGAGAAAATTAAATGATGTCATTCAAGCTAATATCCTTGCCTCAATGGAAAAGTGGCAACAGACAACAACAACCCTCCCTCCCCAGCAACCCCTCGCAAATATTTCAATGAGGTTTGGCTTCAATAGCAGTCTGTAGCATTTAGCCTCAAGAAGAATTACCAAGAGAGTTTTGGAACTGCTTATTTTAAAAAGTTTGCATTTTTTCTGCCAACCTAGTTCATCAAGACAATCAGTGCAATGCATGTATTATTGCATAGTCACAGATTTTTCATAGCTTCCATTTGTAATGTTCAGAATAGCAATTTAGTAAATGGCTTGTAAAAATATGAAAACATAACTATGTTATTTCTTCCAAGAACTTTAATATGTCTCTTATGGAAGTGTGTTCAGAAACACAGTGAAAAAAACCCAACATTTAAATGATATAACAGACTTAACATTTAGCAAAAGAAAAAAAAAGTATTAAAATAGCTTCAAATTATTACTCATCCAAAAAAATCACAAGCATTTCCTTAGTTTCATAGCTTGACCCATATTCATATAGCAGATATTGTATATAATTGTTATGCCCAGATTTTTCTTAAAACTGCCACTTTAAGAAATTAAATAATAAAATAAGCAAAAGAATAAAAACCAAAACACAGAGAGACACGTTCCTTCTTCTGCACGAGCAGTAATTTAAGCACAATGAAAAAGCTCCAAAAGTCAGAGCCATTATATTAACACTTTCCATGAGGTATGATGAACAATACTGAAAATCACCTACACCCTGGCAGACCTGTGTTACCCTCCAATCCCAGTAAACTGCAGCAGCTAGCACAATTTGCAACACTTCAAAGTGAGTCAAATATAATTTTCTTTATACCTGTAAAAAATAAATTACATAGTGGTTTGGGTTTCTTAATAGCTTGATGAAGAGGGTGGATGGATCACTGAAATATCAAAACAGAGGAAAAGAAACATAATTATATGAGAAACAAGTTCTTATCAAAATAGAAACCTGCCAGATATCCCCAAGCTGCTCCAACAGTTTTTCAGGCAGCTGGGTTAAAAAGCATATTTACACAAAGTAAACACATAAAGAGGTCTATCAGAAATATAACCACTAAAGCTAATGCTCAGCCAGGATGGTTGCACTCAGAGCTGTAAGAGAAATAAAATATATTACAAAATAAAATAGCACCCCATATTGAATTTTCTAGCCTTGACACAAATTCTTGACCCTTCATGCTATACTACTAATAATAATTTCTCAACTTCTTTTACATCTTTCTACCACGATACCTTAAAATCTAAGGGCTTGAGCAATCATTGACATCAAAGCCTTCAATTCCACCTTTTATTTTGGGATCGCCCTACTCCAAAATTTTAGATGTAGATGAGCATAAAACAAAATATGTTAATGCCTACGATGACTGCAGCTATTTTGCAGCCATTAATTTTGTGCTTAATAAATACTAAGCCAAACCCTGGACTAGTTTTATTAATCAAACACTTCTAGAGACAGATCTGCAGCTTGACCCATTTTAATAGCAAATCTAATTTTGGGGATCAGAGCAGAACAGACTGCAGCTCTTTTCCTAAGAATGCTGACATTTAAGTAAACCTTACCAAAGAATGCTTGCCTGATTGAGGACTGACATTTCCTTTCTCTAACTCACTTAAATAAAATATAGGCTTTCTGGCCAACTCCTACAGTACCCCAAGGCAGCTGTATATCACTTTCAGTTGCAACTTGTGAATACTTTCTTTTTCTTTCTGTCTCTTTATTTTGACATGCATATTATGTTAGCTGATTTCAATCATGTTGCATCAGTGGATGACATACCTTAAAAGATTAAGTTTTGCCACCTGGGACTACTCCAGAAATTCAGTACTTTTAGCATCTCATACCCTTCTTCATCCTCTATGCGCCTGCACTATCAATAGTAGCTTTCTTCCCTATTTTATGCCAAACGACAAGTCTTTCAAGGCTGCAGTTGATATAAGTCAGCTTGAAGTGTCATTCCCCCCCATTCCCATTCCAGGATGGAGCTGCTCCATTGTGTACAACGCTCTGCTGCCATCTATTTGACACAAGAAATACAACGCTGTGAACGCCACAGCTGGTTTTGCCTTCCCTTTCCCCCACCTTTCTCTTCCCCTGCAGCAGCTGTTAGAAGAAAACTCTCAGGGAAGTTTTTGATCACTCCTCCCTGCTCATGCCCAGAAGCAGAAACCACTTCAGCAATTACTTTCGTACTAAAAAAAAAATAAAATAGCTACAGTAACTGCAGAGATATGATTACTGCAAACAAAAGTAGAATTATATGATATACCACTCTTCTCTGAAAAGGGAATCCAAGTTAAACTTCTATTTATCAGCCAGCTCTACATAAAATATGCTTTAAAGCAATTATTTTAAAATTTGCAATTTCATTATGCAGTAGTAGAGCTCATTAAGGGTTTGATTTCAGCAGGTATCCAGACATAACTGGGGCCATAGCACTGAACAAACATGGATTCACCAGCTGTCCCCCTTCACTACACCAGACTTAAAATTCAGAAGTCAGTTAGGAAGTCAAATCACAGAGCCTCCAAGTAGAAACCACACACAAAGCACGAGATGAAGGAGGTGGTACTTTACCCGTCATCAGGGTCACAAAGATAAACACCACTTCATTCATCACAGCATTCAGCCTGCTTTGTATGTGACTGCACAAAACAAGAACAGCAGCTGAAACAAGTCCCCATCTTGCATTTGTAAAATATCATGCGAAAGACACCCACTGAAGCCGCAAAAAAACTCTTGAAGGAATTTCTAATCTTCAGTTACAGATCCACGACAGCAGTACATTCTGCCCTTTAATTACTATACCATATGGAAAAGTCCTGTCTCAGGGCTCAGTCTGGTCCTTTTTGCATCCCTGATTAAGTACTACTTTTTTTTTACATGGCTGCTTTCCCAATACACTTAAGTAACATATTTGTAGGAATGTGCTTCAGCGTTTACCCTGGAAATGATTCATAAGATAAAACAGCAAAATGAAAGACTAGAAAAGTGCAAGCTTTTAGCAGAATTATAAATAATGTCACTGTGATCCAAAAAGCATTTGAACTCTTGTGTATTCTTCTACAGAGAGGGAAAGAATACCTTAGTTCAGAGCAAGAGTAGGGAGAAAAGGAGGAGCTCTGCTGGAGGGTGCAGGTAAGGAGAAAATGAGAGATGTGGAATAGGAGGGCACAGAGGCAATACCAGCCTGCAGCAGAGGTCATGAAAGCTCTTTCGTAGTTAAAATATACCCATAAACATAATGCCTTAATTTTCTAATTGGTATTAACATAAATAGTACTTGGTTTGGGGAGCAATTTGTTAAAGCTTGTATTTGTTAATAAATACTAGTACCACTGAGTGCATTATTCCATTGTTCTTTTTATGTATTCATAGCATTTACAGCTACAACACGTATAGTTAACTATTAAAGTTAATCTGTTTAATAAAATTAATAGTTGCACTAAGTTCTTTGCTAACACTTGGGTTTAAATCTATTTAGTCTGACAACATAAGCTGCAATTACAGGATTGTGTAAAGTTGCCATAAATACTTAGTGAACCAAGTGAAGAGACATATATAATTCCAATTGCTAACTATTACTGGAATTACCTTTCCTTCCAGGCTACACAGAATCTGTTTAAACAGGTACTGCACATTTTACACTAAAAGCATTGCCTAAAATATTTCAAGTGTAAAGCTACCTAAACTCTGACGACTCAAAAGGAATTAGATTACTTAAAGAATTTAAGGTACGCAGCAAAACAACACATTGTTGCATTTCAAAGAATCACTTGAGAGGCTTACTCTGCCCTCTGGTGCACTCCATCCCACAAGGACACAGCATCCTGCACAAAACTCAGGAGAGCATCCAAACACCTGCAACAGTCTGAAGTTAAAGCAGTTAAAAGGGTGTGCTGAACTAAATTGAGATAGTTCAGCACCCTACAAGATCACACCCTGGGTAATACCAGCATGAGCAAAAGCACTAAGACACTCTGCAGGATAGAAGGTAACCCAGCTAGTTTTTATTCCTTTGTATTTACAGCAGAGAGCCCAATTGTCCTGGCTAAGGACCAAGACCGCACCATCTGAAGCTCTGTGCAAACACAGTGTTTGCTGGTTAACACAATTATTTTCCAGCAAGGTTGTGTTCCCAAGGCTGGTGTTACAAGCTGCCACCACCAGTAAACAGATGACAGGAGACTGGCAGGTACCTGTCAGCCCCACACAGGGGTCCTACACTAATCAGAGATACCCTAGGGCAAAAGGCTCTATATTCACAGCCTGATAGCATAAATCAGAGTTGGAAACTCAGCTTTTGGCTAACAAATTGAACAGCCACACGTGCTAAATTAGAGGGAATTTGATATTATATTGAGATAACATATTCTATAAAGCACAGCTATAAAATTCCCTAATGACATAAAATTAAGGTTAAGCATATTTTTTTCCTGTGAATAAGTTGTACTACATCTCTACAGAGTATTGCTAATATTCCTTAAAATTAACTAGACTAGATCTTGTTACACTGAACAGCCAACGTTTTTCTTCTATAAAACATACAAAAAATTCATTCCTTTTCTCAGAAGCTGTGAGCTTCTGCGACCTTCATAACAAGCTTAAAACCCATGCAATAATAAAACAGCATACTGAATGATAAGAACCACAAGGTACAGTACATAAACCATGAATGAAGGAATTATAAACAATTACTAGCCTTGCTAGTAATGAAATACTGGCTAAGTTTTACAATTAATTAATTATTTTGCCTACAGTTTAATATAAGCATTATTGTATTAATGAAAAAAGAAATTTTAAAAGTCCAAGTGCCCAACAACAACCTATTTTTTGCCATAAGAAAGCATTACAGGATCAGAACTAAACTATGTTCGTACAGTTAGCACATAAAAACAGAAGTAGCATCATTAAGATTTACGTGCTAATGATATTTATATGTGATTAAAAAAATCACCCAACAACTTAGAGAGTATTCCTGTTTAATGAACCATACTAGAAAAACACATCTCTAGTGCAAAAAAATTCTTTTCAGAATTAATCCATCAAATAGACAATGACAGCAATCAGAAAGAGCCATTTTGTTCAGTGTTACTGAGATATTTAAAACTAAGACAAACCAAACTGAAGAGTTTCCAACATAAGGAGCTTGAATAGAGCTCCTCTGTAAGGAGGGCACATTCCCAAACCTGGCTATTGAGCAGCATGAGACTTTGAAACATTGCCAGAACTCTGCAATCAGGAGACTTCAGTACTTAGCTCCACGCTAAGTTATTTAGTGCCTTGACCTTCCTCACAGCTAACTGTGGATGTGCCATGGAAGTGCCTTCCTCGTGTGAGACTGCCTCAGAGTGACACCATCCTCTGTGACACAGACTTTGTCATAGGTGATTTTCAGCTCTACTAACTGCATGGGGGAAGAGTACTGCCCTACAACATCACTGATAAAACCTGCAGGAGAAAGCCAGCTATATATAGTTTTAATTATTAGATTCACTTGTGTACTAAACAGGAGGATGCCAGCTTCCATGCCATGACCCGAACACTACCTCCTTCACTATAAAGTTGCATAGCACCATATCCCCCCAGTAATTATCACAACCACAATTACAACTGCAGGAAGAAGCATCCCATAAAAGACTGATAGGAAATGAAAAAGATGTTCTGTTTCCCATATGGTTCACATTCCTCTGACCACAAGGAGTCTGGGGATGCAAACAGGCTTTAGAATGTGATGTAGTAGTAGATAAGGCTCTCTTCAGGTATGCTAAGAAAGCTCATCCCTCCATATATTCTGGTACTCATGGGTGATTTTTACCATCCTGATATCTGTTACGGGGACAACAGAGCAGGCACAAGCCAGAAGGTTTCTGGAGGGCATTGATAACCTGATGTGGGTGACTGAACAGCTCACAAGGGCAAATGCTATGAACAGACAATTCTTACAGTCAAGGAAGAACTGGTCAGGATAGCCTTAGCCCACAAAAGGCTGAAGGACTGGAGTATCTGTCATACGAGGAGAAGCTGAAAGAGCTGGGTTTGTTTAGCCTGGAGAAGGCTCAGAGGGTGATCTCCCCAATGATGGGCAAGGATGACTGAGACAGACTCCTCTCAGCAGTATACAGCAACAGGAGGTGAGGCAATGATCAGAAATTGAAGTACAGGGAACATGCCATTTAAAAATAAGAAAATTTGTGATGGTGTGTGCTAATTTTTTACTGTAAGAGTGAAGGAACTGAACAGGTGAGGAAACAGGTTGCTCAGGGAGGTTGTGGAGTCTCCATCCTACTACACACTTGACAGGAAAAAGTTCTTTGTAACCTGCTCTAGATAACTGCCCTTTGAGTAAAGGGGCTGGACTGGGTTGTCTCCAGAGGTCCCTTCCAACCTTCAGCCATTATGCAACTCTGTTGAAATCATATGATGCAAACTTTTGCTTGTGTACTTCGAGTTTCCCCACTCTGTGGATATCCCACTTTCCCACCAACCAGCATCCAGCTACAGATTCAGGATGCAGTAACAGATGTGGGTGAGCACAGACTTTTGCGTAAGTTGGGATTTTCCTCCCTGGCCTCTGAAGACCTATGCACTGACCAGGCTATTTAATACTACTAGGACAGCAAGCCATGAAACCAGCCCACATTTAACTGCTCAGATACACTGAAAAAGTTTCAAGTGCTAAAAGCAAGATAGCTTTTACTGAGATAACACTGCCTTTTGGATTCAGAAATTTGTTAAAAAATACTTGCCAGCTTCACTAGTTCAGTACAACTCAAAGCAAACAAAATTTTACTGTGCAGTCAAACACTGATGTGGTCATTTGTTCTTCAAGAAAAATAGTTACAACTTGATATCTGTGTGTGTGCCTCCTCTGAAAGATGTGCAAAAAGAGACATTTACATCACTTTAGATAACCTACATTTGGATAATTGATTTTGAAGGCATTCAACAGAGGAATATGGAGTTATGGATAACAGAATTTAGATTAAGCCATCTGCATGCTAGTACACCCAATAACAGATAATTATTTAGAATCAATATATTGTAAACTCCCATAAAACCAAATTAAATGAAAAACATGGTCAGTTCACCAGATTCCCAAAGAAGTACAATTCAAAGCAGGAGGACATATAAAGACTGGATAGAGAAAATGAGGCCAAGCTGTTTAATTAGTAGCCATGAAGTGAATGTGCTACTGTTTTCTGAATATCCCATGGTGAAGCCACAGTGCAGAGAGCTAATCCCTGTTTCTCACCAAAACAGACAGCAATGCACACTGGATAATTTGTTCCTACTGATGATATCATTCTGTGGAGTTTACTGTTTTTAATAAGGAACAAATTTCAGTCTTCTCTCACTTTCTCCCATGTACAAGATCAGATCAGCCTCCTGGTGACCTACTTTATGAGTCACAGTCCTCACTATTTATGATTCAGAAAAACGTCTTCTCTGACAGTATTTCCCAGACTACTGTGGGTTCATTCCAAGAACCAATTTCATCTTCATTGGTTTCCTACAGGAAACCAGACCAACTTCCTATGATTTTATTTTCCTTCATTTCAGCACGGCTCACATAAACTAACTGGAAGTGAGAGTGATAGAAAATTTTATTCTGCATAAACACAAGCCAATACAAACACCACCAAAAAAATCCTGAAGACGTCACTGGTTCAAAGTGACCAGAATGTGAAGCAAGCTAAGATTAGAAGTTCTTTTGCCTCCTTCCCCAAACATGATGCATACAAGCAAGCCCATTAAGTTCATATAACCACAGCCTAATGCTAACAGCTGTTTAGTGAAGACATTCACCTGAAAATATGGCCAAGTTCTACTCCCCCTCTCAACACTGGGAATTGTTTTAAAATGCTAAACACTGTTGGACTGTTTTTAACTCCTACCAATAACTGAGTCAAGTTCTCCCGAACACCTCAGTCAACAGACTCAGGGTGCTTATCTTCTCTCCTTAAGTGCAATACTAGAAGTACTACTGGAGATGCTAGGAAGCAAGCACACCTTGAAGAAGTTCATCTACACTTCCCATAGGACCACTAACATTGCCTAAGTATCAGCCTGCTGCACCCAGGTCAGTTTCTAATAGAACCATTTTCATTATCCTCCAGGACATTAGATGCCCAAAAGCCAAGAGTCAGCGCCAGATCTGCCTTGGCTCAGAGTCACAGAATAGTCTGAGCTGGAAGTAACCTAGAAGGATCATCAAGTCCAACTCTTTAGTGAATGGCCCATATGGGAATGAAACCCACAATCTTGGCATTATTAGCCCCATGCTCTAACCAACTGAAATAATCATGCAGTGAGACATTTGCAGAATAATCCTTCCCATAACCCATGACAGAATCATCCAAGAACCTATAGCAGCAGCACAAGCACCACTATTACCACACCACCCTTTGTGCCCTCCCAGTGCTGTGACCAAACTGTTGTAGCTGCAACAGGCTCATGGAGTAGATGTTAGCATGGTACTAGCATTCTAGTCACAAATTAAATGGGACAGGTAATTCCCACAGAGACTGCTATACAGTGAACCAGTTCAAGAGAAGGGATGCTGGGACACCTAGCTGTGGACTGCAAATAACCAGCATAATTTGCTGGCTCAGATTTCACACTGCAAAGCAGCAGTTCAGTTATCTTCTGGGCCATCTTCTGCCCTTGGACTAATACAGCCCTGCTGTACGTGAGTTAATAAACCAGACCCATGTTAACACAGTTAATTCAATCATGCAAGCAAATTAAAAGCAGATTTATTCTCATTTCATAACATATTCTGCTGTGTGTGTTGTCAATAACTGCAGTCTTTCCGTGTGATTTCCTCTTGCTGCGTTTCAAGGCTTACAGTGATAGGAACAACACATTGCTTCTTGTGGGAAGGCTTAGTCAGAAAATTAAAGCCAAACTGATTTTCAGGATGCTTAAATACTCCTTCACTTCTCGCCTCAAGAGAAGCCAGGAAATATTACTTTAGAATGCTTACACATTGCACACAATAGGGAGAGGACTTATGACTGAAGCACAATTTATTTCAATGACAACTTTCTACCTGGACACCAGCTTCAGTTTGTAATTGTGAAGTATCAATGAGGATTTTGCAAGTAAATAGTGGTCACTTGTTAGTAAACTGAGCTTTTATGGCAGTGTAGCTTAATAAATGTAAACCACAAAGTTATTGCCTCTGCTATTAATTTTCCATCCTTTTGCTGCAGCAGTACTTGCCAGGGTCAAACTACTAGTTTTTAATTACTCCTTTTATTCCACTTTCTCTAACTTGAATTTTTGTAAACAAAAACGTTGTAATACTGCAGATAGTAACCTACTGTTTGTAGGTCAATATTTCAAAGAGTATCACCTGTGTGAAGACTGGTATAGGAGAAGCCTTTATAGAAGTGATGCATTCTGATATATGTATTGATTTTTAAAAAACCAAATAATATTGTTTTAAGTACTGCTTGGCCTAAGTACACTGTTTAATTTCTCAGCTAGGACTGATCAGCAGCAAGGTCTACAGCAAAAGTTGTTTCACGTGGCAGAAAAAACCAGATTTTTAAACATGCAGATTTTGTTGACAATGACAATTTAAACTCTCTTCTTCTAACATCTTAATATATACTGAGTAGCAAACTCATGCAGTAATTTAGCACCACAGCAAACATGACTGCCTTGACTGAAGGCAGTGTTTACCTGATGAAATTAACAGTTGTTACAACTGCTATAAATGCTGCAGTCTAAAGTAATCAAGGTAATATACCGACACCACCACCACACATTCACAATTCTCAGTGCTAGAGAAGGTTACTCACCTTGACATGGCTCTGAGCCCCCAGGTTGTAAATCTCAGAGGGTTTGACTTCATTAATGATCTTCACCAGGCAGGTGCTGTCTGTGAGATCCCCATAGTGCAGCTTCATGTCTTCAGAGTTTAAGAATACAGAGTTAATACACTTTCATCTCTGAACAATAATGCATTTTCAGTCCACATCCTATTTCAGGTCAAGGTCTGAGTAAACATTTACTGGAAAAAGTCAAAAGAGATCACCAGCTAAACTTGGTTTTGCTTGGTTTTTTTCTCCCCTGCTTGACCACAAAATACATTTCCACACAGGAGTCATGAATAGCATTTCATTTTTTTTCAATAATCTTATTTATCTATCAACATATATATCATTTGCTTAGTAGCTTACGCTTAATTTTCCCAGGTTGTATTAATAAGTTCCATGTCAGATACAGAAATTCCAGACACAAAAATAGGGCAATTTTTAGTTTGGGCTTCCAACCTTTCACTCAAAAATGTCTTAATAACTTCTTAAGCATCCATCAGTGGCTTTTCTCTCCTTCCCAAAATGTTGCACATGTTTTAGTTTCTCACTGTAATTCCACAACAGAACAAAAAGTGTAAGGTATCTACTAGGTGAACATCTAGACAACATTTCAGTACAACCTGCTGTATTTGTTAATATTGTTTTTCCATTAAAAAAATACAGATGCACACTGGAAGGGAATTTAAGAGAACAATTTAACTGTCAACAAAACATGGTTTGTGATGCTATATGCCAAAATCTGAAAATTGCTTAGATACAGATGTTTTTTATCCTTTCCAGACTTCAGTTTCTAATTTGTGTGTAAAAAAGAACATAAGAGCATGAAACCACCTCCTGTCAAAATTTAAAGTGCAAGTTGCAACGGTTTATCAAGTTGTCCTTGTTTTCAGACCCTGACCTGTCAACAAGATATTGCAAAAGTGAAATTCACAAAACAAATCATCTTTTTTCTCTTATTTAAAACAAAACTGAAAAATCAAACAACCACACTGCTATTCACAGATCTTTCCAATAAAAAACTAAGTATTGATGAATTAGCTGTTTATGTTTACTTGCCATATTTATACAGATTTTTGTTTAATATTTTTAATTAATTTTTTTTTTAGTCCTGAGATACCAGGCTTATTACAAGAGATGTGAATCCACAGTCCATTTTTAACTGCTGTTGAGATATGTGAACTTTGTTATTATTTGTGCTGGTTTAGGCTTTTTTTTTCTTTTAAACAATATAAAACAGCAAGGAAGTTAACAGATCACACGGTTCTCAGATGTTCAGCCCTGTACATTCATATTTAACATGTGCATGAGTTTCTTTAGGTTGATAAAGTAATACAGCCATGGTACATTCTTGAAATTTGTTTTCACATCAACGTCAGTTGAAAAGGACAACCTGAAGAGACTTCAGACCCAGCTGAAGCTGTGGCTAACAGCTAATGCTAGGCAGGAAAGAGATGCCAGAGCCTGTGCTCCTCTTCCTACACCAAAGATATGCAGTCCTGCCACAACCCCATGGCCAGAGAGCAGCTTCAGAGCTTCCCAGGGGAAGGTGGGCTGCCAGCTGGGCTGACCCAGGAAACAGGGACACCAACCCTCTATTACCAAACATTTAATGCTTTCAAGGAGAGTGCTTATTTTGGTCCACCATCAAGACTTCAAAGCATCTGGTCTAAAGGCCTTTCGGAAGGAGAGCAGGGAACGAAGCTATGCTCCCTCCTGACCCATAAAAAAAGAGGGTCTTTCAAGAGTGAAAGGCTAAGCAGAAAGACTTACTAGAAATGGAGTTTATTTGGTGCGCAGATTCATAAACACAGATCAAATGTCAGAACCGTTGGGCTTTAGTAATATTATCCAATCTAAAAACCGCCCTGGCAAGCAACAGCTGGAGGGCTTGCTCTAGGATGCACCTTGTCTTCCTTCCTTTGCTCTCTACTTTTTTCATGCAAAGAGGTTCACTGTCTATGAAGAGCACCATCTTGCACCATGCAATTGATTCCTCACAGGAAAAACACACATGGCAAAAATAAAATTAGGATTTGCTCACATCAACCACTATTGCTTCTTTGCTTCCTCCAGTACTGCCTGGAAACCCATTGTTTTCAAACAGTTTCCATGGAGCAGCCTTTCCTGAGATTCCAAGTCCAATTCCTCCTCCTCCCATTCATATGGCTACATTCTTCAGTTAAAGGAAAATGAGATAAGTGGGGAAAAATTAACATCTGCTTTCTTTTTTCTTCCTTCCATCCCTTTCCTTAAATGTTTATGTATATATATTTATTGTGATCTACATTGTCTTCTCAAATCACTTTTCACAACCACAAGATGATCCTCTCAACATACAGTCTAATTTATTTTCTTCATTCTATCTTGTGAGCTAAGAAAGCAAGTCACGGGAAACAGTTCTTATACTATTCTTGACAGAAAAATAGGCTTCAGTATTTTTCATAAAGATATTTTGTTCCATTCTGCCCATCTCTTAATAAGATACTTTAATGAGCAGTGCACAGTAAGTAGCAACTAATCAGGGGCAATACCATGTCAAAAATAAAGCATTTTTAAAATAAAAATTACAAGCAAAGACCAAAGGAAATCTGTAAGTTGCATTATATATTAAACCTGACAAAATTAGGCGGTGTTTAACCGTGGTGTGAAACAAACTTCAAAGATGTGATTTTTTTACACCATGGAGATACTGGTTGCTAACAATACCTTAAACTGGACAATACTATCCTGGAATATTAGGAAAGCTTTCACAACTCTACAAAATAGACACAGCATGGAGAACTGTCCTTGTTAAAGTACTCAATCCTTCTGCTGGAGTCACCCAACATTTGAGCTGTTTCTCATTAAGAGATAAGTTAACTTCCTTTGAGGTAAAACAATTTTTTTTGCCATGTGTACACTAAAGGCAATAATTTCAACTTTCCAGATTATCATTGATAATAGAATACAGTAAATTGTCAGCACATTTCCAAGAGCAATGCCTTTCCTTCTGGTAAAGCAGATACTCCCTTCCTGGGGGCAGAAATTCAGAGGTCCAAAGATTCATTCTTCTTATCAGTAAGAACTGATCATACCTTATTCACTCTCTCATACAGGTTGTTGCCAAACCTTCACCTCCATCAGACACTATGCAACTCATGAGGAAACACAAGTGGAGTACTTAAGACTACTACCTGAAAAAACCCTCATGTTTAACTATTCTGAAATCTCATATTTTTAACCTCACATAGAAAATGGCTGGACCTGGAAAATGCTAACTGCTAGTGCCAGCTATTTCTGAACCATTGCAGCATTTCTACACAACATAAAGTGCTTTCCTGGGTCCCTCTTATATTTTCCATTTTTAAAAACTCACACACACAAGAGTATCCATATTTCACACCACATCTTCTTCAGAGAAAAATGGTCAATTTTCTTTCTGAGACAGAGCAGCAAGCTAACACTAGCAAAAGAAAACTCAATTCCATTACTGTATCCAGGGATCTTTCTCCACCAAACAAACAGCCCAGATTAAATATAAAATATACAACCTTAAATATAAAAACAAAGCCTTACTTCCTTCAATGTGAGCCTGTGGGTTCTTATAGAGATGTTCAATCCGGCCTGTATTAAAAGAACTGGACCGACGAACGATGCCATGCACCTGGGGATTGAACGAGGGAAAATGGAAAAGTGGTAAGCATTAAGTGGAAAGAGTTCATTACCATCATTCAGAATTCTCATGTATGTGAGAATTCAGAATAACCCTTTTATCAGGTAATCAGAGCTCGTCTCTGCTCCTAAAGATGGACAGTTATCTGATTCCCAAACATGATACTGGGAGATGAGGTCAGGTGCTGTCATATTTACTTTAGCACCATCGAGTGGTTTCTCCTTCTCCCTTGCTGACACCACTAGCAGCCCAAACACCACACACAGTACAGAAGACACTGAATTGCCCAAGAGCACCATCTCCTAGTGACTGAGACTTGACAACATGACTGGAGTTGGAGAAGCAATATGTGAATGCCAAGAAAACCATTGTTCCTTGGTTGCACAGAAGTCTTTCTGGAGGCAGAGACTGGCATAGAAAAAGCAACAGTAGGAGATAGGGCCATGGAAAAGACAGTGAGCAGAGAGGAGAGAAGGGGAGAAAGAAGGGAGAGACAAGGGGAGAGGAGGAGCAGCAGCTGCAAGGCCCAAATGTATTTTAAAAATGAGCTGTCATTCACTTTCTGAGGTGCTGGAAGAACAGCCAGAACAGTCAGTGCTCTTTTGTAGACCTCATGAGTCACTGTTCTCCAGTGGGTTGCAAGAGACACAGACAAGCCTAAAGCTGAAACCCAGGTTGGGAATTTCCTTTAACCTGCCACGATAAATAAGCTGGTGAAGAAAAAGCTACACTGGTTCTTAGTAACACTAAGAAAAGACCCTTTGTGCCTAATACATTACAGAAATTTTTCAAACATTGACCCTGTTTCCTCCTGTCCTGTAAGACTGCCCCATGATGCCTGCTGCCAAAATTCATGTTAGCTTTGGTTACCAGCTACAGAAGTTGTGCTTGCAAAGTGAAATCAAGCTTAAGCATCTGCCTGTCTTCCACCTCTCCCTGACTTTTATTTCTGAAAGTGATCCCTTGGACTTTGATGCATCCTAGACTCGATTTGTTGAGGCCATCTCTTTACTCTTCCACTTGATGTTAACTTGCAAGAATATAGAAGTAGGAGTGTTAAGAGTTTTGGTTTAGTCTGGGGAGTTTTGTTTTACATATAACACAAGCTATGGTTATTGACAAAGAAAATGTTTTTAATTTCATCTTAAGTCCAAAATTTAACCAAGTAAAGAAGTGCACACAACTGCAGATTGAGATCAGTTTGCTGATTTAAGAATGACATTTTGGGGGCAAGATTTAAAACAGCTCAGTTATCTCATTTTTACAATTACAGGCCAAATTTATTATGCCAATTTCCTTGCAGAAAATCACTTGTGAGTCTTGTCACATTGCTCACAACATACCATGTTCTACAACTCAAACTAAACTTTCCACAACTGAATAAAACATTTGCACTTTCAGGATCAATGAGGCACTGAGAAATGTGCCCCCCAAAAGAACTTTCCATCAAATGATAGATTTATGAAGATACATTATAAAAAACATGTAATTAAAAGCTCTACCAAAAGAATTCTTTATAGATTGTGTGAATAATTTATAGGCACATCAAGTTTACAGAGATGCACTTTAAAAAAAAGACACCTTCATAATAACTTCACTTTCACAATGACTTCACTTTCACAAATGATAGTGAAAATATTTTGAGTACTCAAACTATTACTTTGTTGAGTAAAATATTGGACTTTTCAGTTTTAATGTAACTAATTATTCTGAAGGAAGCAAATTGAGGAGCTCAACAACAGAGGAGGTTTAGATTAAATATTAGGGAAAAAATTATACACAGAAAGGGTTGTCAAGAACTGGAACAGGCTGCCCAGAGAAGTGGTTGTGACCAATCCTGTAGGTATTTAAGAGACAAGTAGATCTAGAATTTAGGAAGATAGTTTAGTGGTGGACTTGGCAGTGTTGGGTTAACCATTGGACTGGATGATCTTGGAGGTCATTTCCAACCTAAATTATTCTGTGATTTTTGTAGCAAAATTAAATATTTTGTCTTAAAGTTCTGATGAGAGACTTCTCGAGCATTCAGTTATCTATCTCTGAATTAAGTCATGCTGAAATTCATGTTCATCTGAACAGTTGACCAATAAGTCAAATCTTGCCAGCTCAAAAGCTTGATGAAAGACTGGGCTTGCAAGAGCTTTGTGTCTGCCCATGACTGTGATATAAACCTTTGACCAACGAGATGTGCTAAATGCACCCACCCCAGGACTTCAAAGAGTCAATAAACAGACAAATCCAGAGAGCCTCTTACATCCAGTGATAACAAAAAAACACATGTGAACCCTGCTTTTTTTGTTGCTTTCTTTCTTTTTTTTTTCTTTTTCTCCCACTCCTTATTCTGGTATGCACATACAAGAGCAAGAAAACCTGCCAAATGCTTAATCCGTGACAGCAACATTACCGTAAGAAAACAGATGAAAGGTACCTTTGTCTGCATGGGACAGAGAATTGCAAGTGAAATGCAAACTCTGTGACAGGCCAAAATGTGTGCAGACTGGTTAATCTAGTTAAGAATGTATCAGTGGATTTTTCTCAAAAGAACCAGATCTTCAAATACACTGAAATTTTAAAAAGAAAAGGAAGTTGAATGAAGCATCTCAATTAGGGAGGCAATCAGTTGTCATATGCATACTTGCATTCAGTTATTTAGGAACAGAGGTTTCTAAATGGGAGCACAGGAAAGAAGTCCAAACAATTGATGGAGAGCTGAAGAACAGAAGGAAAGAACTCTACCCAACTATAGCAACGTTTGTATTGTTGAAAGGGTTATGTTTCATTTGCTGTTGTCACTTCATTGTGGGCTGTGAGAGACTATGTGTTTTTGCCTTCAAAGTAGCAAAAGAAACCACATCCCTCATCCCCAAATGGAATGGAGAAATAGTAAAAAACAATGAATTTACAACACTTAAAACCCAACTTCAATAACCAAATCAATCAACAAAGCAAAAGAAAATATAGAATAAGCAAGACAAGATTAACCTGTACTGGTACAAAAGTATGGGAAGCACAGACTGGCTGAGAAGAGACTTTTGACCAAGCTATGAAGCAGTATTACAACTGAAGTAATAAAATTCAATATTAAAACAAGCACTAACTTTTATTAAACCCCAAAAAATACTACATTATGGGGAGATTAATTTGATCATCCCATTTCCTTCCATTATCATACATTTTAGAAGCATTTTGTATGATCAAGAAGGCAAATATTCTTACATTTATGCCCACATCAGTTCAAACCCCTCAAATCATACCATAACAATAGCAACAATGTGATTGCTGCTTTGCTGGACCACAAGAAATGTGATTTTTGCCAGGGAAAATTATGCAAGAAGGAATCAGACTCCCTTTATTTCAAGGAAAAGAAAAAAGAAAATCACATGCAAAGCAATAATTAATTAATCCAAGTGAAAAGGTTTAGAAAGTAACTGTACAAAAGTACAACTTGTTTGGGGTTTGTTATTTGGGATTTGTTTTAGGGTTTGTTTTTTCCTTTTTGAACAGAGAAAGCAAAATTGCTGAAATATAGCTGCCAAAAAAGGGGCCTTTACTGTGGAGAGAGAGGTGGGGAAAGAGAACAAACAAGAGAATCTTATTCCTTTATGTGGTACATTGCATCATAAATTATTCCCTAATTCCTTACAGTTTTGGCTCACACAGGTCACTGCTTATCTGAGCTGGCGGGAAACATGCAAAGCAGCTATACCCCGAGGAGAAGAGGGAATCCACCAGTGGACATTAGATGATAAATAGTACAATAACCTGGCATGATTACAGGCCATGTTGCACATTCCTCTCCAGAGTTTTGATTTGTTATCTAGGACTGGAGTGGAAAACATACACAGAGAAGGACAGAAGCAGAGGAAGCGGGCTGGAGCTGCAGCATCCAAATGACTCCATCAGCCTGCAGCCCGTCACCGAGTCACTCACCTCATAGCCTTTTTCCAACAGGAACTCAGCCAAGTACGATCCATCCTGGGAAGAGCAAGATATAGGAAAATGTTAGAAACACGGTGAATAGGCCTGGGAGATTAGGACTGGTTAAGATCTCAAAAGAGGGAAGAAAAAAAACTTGCAGTGAGTAGACCGGGTAACAAACCTATATTTTGATTTCTCCAGATTCATACACAGACCTAAAAATACCACAGTCTCTCTTTAGTTAATTTTAGACCACGAAACATTATATTTTAAGATTACTTGCTTACAAATGCTGGTTGAGAATTCCCATCTCTTGAATCTCTTCCCAAGTTCCATTATGAAGTGCCTGGGGACTATCTTTCTAAAATATCCTAACCACGGCCATTTAATTTGAACTATTTTGGAGATAGGGAAGGAAAAACACGTAAAAAAATAGTACAAGCTTGGCATTCTCTGCAAACTAACATGCCTCTATAGCACCTCGTCACACTGGCGTCTCCCTTGCCCAGACACTCTTTCGTCAAGGCTTCTGAAGGCAGCAATAATTCTGCCTTGCCTGACCTACAGAGTTTTCAAAAAAATCCCTAGCACTCCTTATATTTAAACTACACAATAAAAGCCATTTTCAGATCTTATATATATATATATATATCATTGAAGGTTGAGAATTTGGGTCATTGAATTTCAGTGGTTTTTCTTTATTTTTTTTCTCCTGTGAAATCCTTGTCAAACTTAAATTATTAAATTCCTGAAAAGCAAATACTCTAAAACGTGTGCTAGCACACATTTTCCTGCCATTCTCCTGGCATGGATATTGTCATGATTACCAAAACCAGTAAGTCATGTCACCTTTATAACTGTGTACACACCATCACATACCCAGCAAAGTTTACTCCCCCAAAAGAGTTCTCACTAACCAATTCAATGATTATCCATGCTCAAAGTCTGCAGCTTTCACTCACTTCTTGAATTGCTTGTTCCTTCAATATATGAATGCATTTCAGCAGACCCAAACTACTTGCTACAAAAAGACCATAAAAACAATGAGATGACACCTATGCTTACAGGTTTCAACTCTGTCATGTGGATATGCTCTGTCATAATCATGGCCAGAGACATTTAAGGGCAAAACTAAACAGACATCTCTTTCTGATCATCCTTTAAAAACATATTGCTCCAGAGAAAAACCTTCTTTTTACTTCATATTAAGTGATTTTTTTTTTTTTTCCTCATAGAGAGCCTAAGAAGAATAACACACTAAAGTAAGAAATTTTAGATACACTAGGAGGCCCTACAGGAGCAGGACTGCCAAGGGAAATTGCTTACATTTGATGGCAAAATGGCACAGTACAGTGCACAAGGGGCACATTGCTCTGTGTTGAAAAGTGCAGCATTAGAAAAGGAATTGCTTCATGGTATAAATGCTTCATAAAGTCTTCCACAGTCTAAAAGGCCTTGAAACCAAGAAAGTTTCAGCTTCCATCTTCCTCGCACTACACGTACATGTGTGTGCACAGATCTTCACAGGGCTAGAGCCCTGTAATAGCAGTCTCTGACACCAGTTAATCAGGAAAATAACAAACCACACGTGCCATGGCTTCACTGGAAAAATATGTACATCAAATGATAAGAACAAGGCCCTACTGAAAGGAGAAATTCAAAGAATATTTGATGGAAAACCTGGAAAAAAACATGGGTGCAAAGGGGGAGATGACAGCTACCTTTAATGCTTTTGTCATCTTTTTCATTAGCAATTCCTCCAGCATTTAGCAGAGAGGGTAAAACTTCCAAGTTCTCCTTGGCTGCTCAGTCCACTACAACATAAAATTATAAATAAAAAAAGGAGGTGAAAGTGGGGGACCCAGAGAGTGCAAAGAAGAGCAAAAAGAAAGGCTGTGATTACTTAGGAAGTTGATGGGAAACAGACTTAACTAGGATTGAACCCTGTCAATAAGGTCTTGTTCTTCTCACCCAGGCCATTGCTCAAAGTTTCCAGTCACCCTGGAACATTTTGAACCAGCAGTGGCACTTGCTTCCTCTGCACTTCCTTTCCAGGTCTATCAAGTGATAGGGCAGGGCTTTACAATGAGTGGGAAACAGGCAGCAAGTGTGAAAGCTCCTGCTTTGTGGCTCTGGCACAGCACAGCTGATTTCGTGTTGGGTAATCGCACAGAGCGCAGATCCGCGCTGTCCCGCGCTGCGATACCGTATCGCACGCGGCCCCAGGGGTCACGTTTCCCTTCCTTTTCTTTTCAGTGCAGCAGCCTGTCAGTGGGAATGGCAATCACAACAGCCATCAAAGCCTCAAAGAGTTTGCAGCTGGTAAGGACAGCACAGTTTCCATCTTCTCCTAATGAGGTCAGGGAGCAAATAATAAGTAAGGTTTCTAAAATGATTTAAACCTTTAGCCATAGGAGACACCTATATTACATGTATAAATTCTATAAACAAAGCTATTGATTTGCATTTATACTGCAAAGTCTTCAAGATACAGGAATCCCTGAACCAGAAAATGGATATTAAAGAAACTAGGTGTTAAATTATTATATAATATAGGTGCTATTATACTTCATTTGAGAGCTTAGCTTTGCTAATGTAAAGTACCCAGCTAATGATATTCAGTTTATAACAAATCAACAAAATATCAGAAGACAGAAGCAGGTCTCTGTCTGTGGACAAACAGTTTTGAAAGAAAATTGCCTACAGGCTGCCTTTAAGTAAGATTACAATGAGGCCTGGCTCCGTACAGATATGTCAGGCCAGCTTGAACAATCAAAACAGTTTAACAAGACTGACTAAATAAACCACCTCAGTTAAAACAGTTCCTCATCAGCATACTCTGGCACTTCAGACATGAATTTCTGTGCTGTCTTCAGCCAAATACTAGTTTGAAAGCTCATACAAAGAATGATACTTCAGCAGACTTCCAAGACACAGCAGCAGGTTTCCAACTGCAGCTGCCTTACAACATGTCTGTAAAATTCCCAGACAAAAGAAAACAGCCATATAAACTAGCATGAGACAATTTTAGGATGCAATATTTTATATTTAATACAGTAGTTAATGTCAAAAACTTCAATAAGCTTTGACACACTATCAAAGAAAAACATGGTGAAGAAATTGAGACAAACGAGTTAGACAGTGCTTTGCCAAAATCATCTGGAATAAAAACAGTATCAAGTTTGACTTGATCCATGAGCAAATAACTGGATAATTTATACAGAAAACTGAAAACAAGTGTAACTCAATAGTCTGTTTAGCAATCTGACCTCCTTTATTTTGCACTGTTTTACACAGGCAAGTTCCATTTGCAATGAAGTAATCTGGGATTTATAATGACACATCCAGGGAAGGCTGTAGAAGCACCCTGACATGCAAGCCATCACCATCCTCTTTCTCTGATTTGGCCAGTTCCAACACCCTTCCACAGAGCTCCTGGATTCAAGAATTAGATAACACCCTGCCTGAGCATTCTTAGTCCAGAGGACTCCCTCTTCTCCACAGCTCCTCTCTGCTAACAAAGAAGAGTGGAAATACTAGGGAGATGAAGAAACAAGGGAAAAGAGATCAAGGGAAAAAGATCAAGAGGAGGAGGAGGTATGAAGTTCTTTTACTACTACTCCTAGAGTTCCAGGAGAAGTATATGGAGGGAAAAAGAATTTAAGACCTAACATAAATGATGCAAGTGTATTATGACCTTATCATTGAGAAGAAAGAGCTCTCAGCTGGGGGGGATAAATATAAACATTTGAAAATAAATACCCTGCAGTGTATCAAGTATTCAGATTTCATTACACCTTTGAAAAAAAAACGTGTAATGGTTTTCCACATACCACAGACTAGATCAAAGATTCTCATACTTATACAATTCAAAATTAATTGAGGCTAGTGCCATGCTCTTAGGAATAACTACAAAGATGAGTTTGTGGAAGTTCAAACTAAATGTCAATTATCAAGGCCATTCTTAGCAGTTCTCAACTCCTTTTGAGCTACAAGCTATAGTTGTGCTCTGCTGAAGTTAAATTTTTGTGGGTTCAATTAATCTCAATTAATTAATTTGTGGGAAAGTGCATGGAAAAAGAAGGCATACTTTCATACATAGGACATGGGGTTTATTTCCTAAAAGCATCTTTCTGCAACAATACAAGCAACAATGCAGAGTCGCCATTTTTATCTAGCCTTGTTGGAATGAATAATCCATCTCCCCATTAAAATCTACACCAGCAGTGCCACTGGTGGCCTTGCACAATAAATTGTTGGTTCATCAACTTTTAAACTTTTGCACAGCTAGAAGCTAATGCTATTTCAGAGACTTATTGAACTGGAGTATGGTGACAGATCCTTTGGGGCAGGAGATACACACCACTCTAAAGCAACATCCAACTAATTTTAATAGTAGTCTGTAACAACTATTCATTTGTTCATAGCACTCCAGAGCAGTCTTCCTTAAAAATGAAAAATCAATGAGAGTAATAAAGTGAAAAGTTATTTTTGTTGAAAAATGCATAGTTATAATAATTTCCAGTGATTTACAGAGGAAATCTGTAATTTTTCACAGATACTATAAAAAGAACAGTGTTACACTTTTTCTCAAATCTTCAAGGAGATAATCGAGGTAAAGCATTAAAGCATTCATAAAAAATTCCCCATACTGAAAACAGGAAGAACTATGAACTCTGAAGTATTTAACTGATTTATTAAAGCTGCCACCCTCTAAATGCAGTAGTTATTTTGCTATTTTGATTTGCATTCTGGCCAAGTAAGAATATAAAAACAAGCGTCCTTTTGTTCCTACTGTCAAAATAAAAAGTCAAAAGGCAGTACATGTAAAAAAAAAAATCTTTGTTTTTTAAAAGATTGTCCACTTAATCAAAGGTTTTTCTAATTCATTGACTGCAGTGCAACAAAATAAAATTAAGTAGGAGAAAAAGTTAGCAGCAAGGAAAGCATTCTACTTACACTACTCTTTTCTTTTTCAATTAAGATTTGTTTAAAGGCAAAAGAAAAGCAAAGTTGCTTTGCCAAAATGAATCACTGTGTTATTTCCTAGTCTGGGCTCCATCTGACCTCACACACTATTCCACTGGTAAACTATTAAGTTATATTAAGAGCTGCAACTGAAGTTGCAGAAAAGATCAACACACTCTTCCACTCTCCCTCCCTCCAGCTGTCTTTATCTAAAGCAACATTATTCACATCATCAATATTTACAGCTATTCTACTGTGAACCTCAACACAGACTCCTCATTTAAAGAGCAATCCTTGCACCACTCTAAGGCTGACATGAACAGAATAAACCTCTGTAATTCAAATTTGCTCTGTACCAACCCGCTCGGCTTAACTTAACAACAGCAAGCTAAATGTTGCTGATTTTTTTTAAGTGTTGGTATTTAAATACGTAAAACCTCTAGTCTAAAACCATATGATATTCTACAATAATCAAACAGCTTTGTGTATCTATCACACAAATCTTCCTCCAACATCTCATCTTGGGAAAAACAAATAACACCAACAAACTGAGCATATAAGTTTTTATCCTGATTGCAGGAACCTGTGGCCCATAGTGTGTTATTTCCAAGCACGCAAATTCCCCAGTCATGACAGTCAGGTGCTTGAAAGCTTTTTAGAAAAAAACCTAAAAGTCATGCCCCTAAACTTTCAGGCATCACAGTACTCAAAATAACTGCTAGCTCTCAGACCCATCCAAAGAATTATTACTAAAAAGAAGAGTCATCTCAGTAGAGAGCCTTCTAAAGTTTACAAAAGTTATGAGCCATAAAACCTTTTTTTTCTTCAAATAGGAATGTCTAGAATTCTATACTAACATATTAGTACACTAATATAAACCAAACCAAGTAGGAACCCTGAATTTGAAAGAAAACTAGTTGTACTTTTCTGTCTCACTAGTGAAAGCACAGGGATTAGAAGATTGTGTCTATAAACATGGAAATGCAAATCATATGGGCAACACTCCAGTTGAAAATGAAAATTTCTATTTCTAGTGTATGTAATGGGAAATCCGTAACAGTTTAAAAGCCACAGGATTCTTGTCTTGCCTATCCCCATTTCCTCCTGCTTTCAGAAAGGTACTGGTATCAGGTATTTCACCTTTCCAAAAGAGCAAGAGCAGCTCCAATGAGAAGCAGCTATGAGTTTTTTTGACCTGCCTTATCCTGGAGTACCCACACTAAGACAACAGCCCCATTAATTGACTCAGGGGGAAATCCCTCAATATGCAAAAAATGCAAACTCATCCCAAACACTACCCAGTGGAAACCCGAACACACAAAACCTCCTGCAGAGGGCAAAGAGACCAAGAAACCCAAGACTAAGCTGCAGGCTATGCCCTCAAAAGAATAACTTTGACATCAAAATTCAAAATTGTCACAGTAAAAATCCATAGTCCTGAAATTTTGGGTTCAGAAGGAATTCTGTGCCTTTTATGTTTAAAGGAAATGAGTAATTCTGTGAAGTGACACCAGGAGAAAAAATATGACATGTTGGCATGCCACCTTTAACATCCTACAGTGGAAAACCAATAACAGCAGCAGTAACATGGCTGTCTCTGTAATTTGGGGAGGTCACCTGAACTTATGACCACAGCTCAACACACATCCTACCAGAAATATTGGACTCATCTCGCTTCTAGACAGAGCCACTTTTTTTTTTTCTTTCTCTCTTTTTATCCTTTCTGCAGCAGCCTAATGCAGCTGCTGAGGTTAAAGCTGTTTTCAGCATTGTAGCACCAGCCTCTCAGGCTGATGGATCAAGCAGGCTTTATCCACTCCTGCTCACCTCCTGAGTTTGTTACCTTAAGTTTAGCCCAAGATGTTTCCTGACAGAGTGCAAGGTCAGTTATTTGAGACAAAACAAAATAAATACCTCACTTGCTATTTTGTTTGCATGAGATCAAAGCCTAATAAAGGAGAGGTAATTGAGCGTAGACCAGGAAAATGTTTTTAATTAATTATTCTGTACTCCGTTTTACAGATGGATACCATAGTTTTGCCTGAAATGTGGTTTATTTACAGGAAAACCCAAAACAAGAAATCATATTCCACTTGGAGGAGAGGAGCAGTGCACAGTAACCCAACTCTTATTTTCTTAGAAGTTTGCATAGTGAGAAATTTGAAAATCCAGACAGGAAGGCCTGTTTGTTATAAGTTCAATAGCTCTCAGAATTGCAATATTTGCTTGGGTGGAAGAAAAGTGCTGATCCTGAAGTGATATGATCTGCAAATCTTGGGAGCAAATACTCTGTTTCTGGAGATTTCAAGTTCTAGGAGTAAACAGCTTGCCTTACAGTTGGTCATAACTCTCTTTGGTATTGCCTCTCCCATTCTGCATGGCCTGAGCCCAGTTTTTACTTTTCTGCCATCTTCTGAAGCATAAATAATTTTTTTCAGGAACTCTGTTTATGCAATTTCCACTTTTTTACTTGAAGCTTCCCAAACTTCCCAATTTTCAACAGAGCTCTTTAAAAGATAGCCTCTAATACTTTTCAGAGTTGTGGATTCAGAGTGGACAAGAGACCAGACAGCCTAATTGTGGTCGTCAGCACCCTGAGCTCTGGGCAGTTCAGATTTCTCTTTACACCAGCAGGGATAAAATAAGAACCAAAAGAACCCAAAGAGCTATCACAGCAGTAAACTTCCTAATAGTTCTTCAACAGAATAGGAAGGGGAAAATGTGATTGATATTTCAAAACAAACAGACAAGAAAAACCCTACAGAAATGCCAAAGCTAGATTCTTGTGAAAAGGATAAATATTTGGACCAAAATGCTACATATTCATTTACTAGCATTACTTAACTATTTGTAACACATTTTGTTCAGGAGAAATGGAAGAAACAGTAAAAGAGTTCTCCTGCTAAATTTCTCCCCTTAATAGTTGTTCCCCAGAGTTTACTGTGCCCACATGCACTTCCCCCTCACAAAAGGAATGTTATGCATTTTGAGTCCTCCTTACATAAATCCACACTTTAGTTCAGTGAAAAAAAAGGCAAAAATAAAAATAAGACTCTTAAGACAACAAGTTCTTCTTATGCCTTCCAAAACATTGTCCTACCAAAAAAATACATGTAGAAAAACAATTAGGAAGTCAAAGGCACATGGTCTACAAAGATTTGAATACTTTTTTTTCCCCAAAGGTAACATTTGCCAGAATTCCGTGTTTTGCAAAATCTTTTTATTATGCCAAGGAGCAGTTTCATATTTGTTGGATATTTTTAAGCAAGAGTAAATATACTTCTAAGTTTTTGGGGTTTTGGGTTTTTTACAGTTTACAAATTACTTGGGTTTTGAGGTTTTGTTTCATACACGATGTATATTCTATCCTACAACTGTAAATAAACACTAACTCTGTAGTAAAACATCCTTAAATTAACAGAAGTATTTATTCAGACAGTGACTGCCTTCCTCTCTAAGCAAAGAGAACTCTTAGTGAAGATGTTTAACTACGTAAAAGCTGCACTCATGTTCAAAACACTGAAATATAAATTGACTGAAATTCGACAGCAGACCTGATACCTCTGTTCCACATGGCTGCTCTTGCTAATCAAGGGCTCTGATGCCACATGGACTGAGCTTCCTGGTGGCGAGAAGCCAAGCAGGATAAGGATTATCTGGGAGATAGCAAAAGGATGCAGTGTTTTTTCAGAGAAGGTTGCAGAAGGTCGTCCTTATATTGACAGATACCATACAATGCCTTGTGTACCCAACTTCACAGCTTTCCCTTGTCAGCTTCAAAAGGGGGAAAAAAACCACCCAGTTTCATTAATTGCCAAGGTTCTTGTCTAAGGGAACTAGAAAAGGGAAAGTAAGCAATCACATTTGCTTATCCCATCTGTCAGGAGCAGGATTTGGAATAGACAACTACCACGAAACCATCAGAAAAATACCAATTCCTTCAATTCATACAGTATTAAAAATCACCTGCAGACTGAGTTAGCAAAAACCCTTTGCATCATCTTCAAGTGCAGTAATCAAAAGAATTCTTTCATCAAGGTAGTTTTCATGAACAGCTTCCTAATTAAGGTAAGGATAGAGCAAGATCAAGGTAAAGCAACTCTTTAAATAGTTTAAACATTTCCACATTTTACACAATAGTTTAAATATTTCCACATCAGTCTTGTTCCAATGAATTATAAAGTTTTTCAGAGATCTCCGAAAAGAAAAAAACTATTTAAAACTTCATGAAGGAGCTTTCAAGAAGCATCTAAACAGATTATTTTCAAGACCTTGACACAAACAAGCTTCTTTTATTTCACTATTGCACAAAAAGCCCTAGTTAAATTTAACTATCTTTGCAGACTGTGGAGAAGTGGAGCACATGGGACACATTTTAATAATTTTTGTCTGTATTCATAGTGATTTCCTCTAATCTCAAGGTTTCTTTGCAGTTCATTTGAATGGCTTTGCACCCTAGGAACTACAGGAAACTCTACGGAAACCTCCCTGTCTTACTAACTTTGTAAACTGCTCTGTTACATTTACTCCTACCAAAAGCCAAACACCACAGGATCACAGTGTTACTTCTTTGAAAATGATAAATTCTTTAATTGCCAAGGGACATAAGGATACGTTTTAACTGAACAAACATGGCAGGTTTTGCAAAAAAGGCCAACGTGAGGAAAATAGTATTTAATTTTTTTATTTACAAAGTCACTACCACTTAAAAATGGCAACACCCTATCTTTTTTTAAGAAACACTTAAAATTTTCATACTAGGCACAGTAAGAGAAGTCTTGATTTTGCTTAAAAGTGGCACGTAAACATGACATCAAAATGTAGGGGGGGGCTCATTTTCAGAAACACAGGGACCCAAACCAGCCCATTTCTTTGAAGAACACACTAGGAGAAGATCAGATGTAAATACATAATCAATTTCCTTACCACTAAGTACACAGGTCCTCCTTTTAATGCTGTTAAGAAATGCAAACCAACACCATCATACAGCTTCAGGTTTCATATCTGCACCTCCCATCTGGCTTTTGCCTGAGTGAGGCAACACCTCCATCAAATAAGGACAACAAATGGCATCTGATATCATATCAATCTTCTTTCCTGCTTATCACTGAATCACTACAATATGCTCCAAGTTAACAGAAAAAGAAGCTTCCATACTGGATTATATTATATTTGAGCAGTGCTTAAGGAGTTCTGTACCACCAAGTAAGCTACTCTGCACCAAACCATTTGTCTTGTCCCTCTGCCTCACTCCAAGAGAAGAGGCATCATCTATTTCCCTCACGTTCTTCCCCTTAAGGGTTATCTGCTAATTAGAAAGCTTGAAGAGGCATCATAACAGGACTTTTGTTACCTGATTTTAAAACATGTGCCCTGATCAAACTATACAGTAGAAATGAGCATCTTTACTCTTCAGCAACTGAATGCATTTATTTGGGGCATCAGAAAATGCACTGAACAAGGCCTCCAAAGTTTGCCTGTTTGTACTAGCCAACATGTTGGCAAGCAGTAGATGCATACAACCAAAAGCTTAACTACTCTACTCTATCCTCACAGAAAACTGCCCAGATGACATCACACCAGGAGGCACCTTGGAGGAAGCTATGTGACTTATCGCCACCCACAAAGAAGTCTACAACAAACTGCTTTGAGATAATGGCAAACCCACTCCCCCTGTATGGTCTAAGGCATCATAGGTACATCCCTTCTCTCCCTGTCTCCCAGAGGTCAGTCGTGCTGGCTGACACACAGCACTATGTCCCATTCACTCAGAGCTGTGATAATCTGTGCCATCTGCTGTCTACAGACCATCCACAGGCACAGGCAGTTTTCCAGCCACACACACACTGCTCTCATGGCAAACTTCCAAAGAAAAACTGTAGCTTCATGTTTACACATCTTGTTTGTCAATATTGCTTTGTTTCTCCAAGAACCTGGCAAACCAATCGGCTCAAAGGATGCTTGCTAGTGCAAAGCTGCTCCTTTTAGCAGATACCCACTCACTGTAATTCAAACTTTCCACATGTATCTGGATCACCTGTGAGGGAAACAAACTTTTCTAGATATCCTAGAAAGTTTGTTTCTAAACCATACAACAGTTTTATATACATGTGGAGAACATTCCATTCCCCTGCCCCCCACCCACACCTCCAGATATTTGTTTTATTCAAGACAAAGGTTTACATGAAGGAATGTTCAACTCCAAAGAAAACACTTCTGAGTTTTCTCACGTACTTCTGTAGAACAACCTCAATCTGCCATTCAGCCATCAAGTGACTGAAGTTTATACCAGAAGGTGATCAGCAGGGGTCCCAGGGAGGGAGTGAATGGAGAGGTGCTCATCCTGCTGAAGTGTAACAAAAATTTCTCAAAAATTGCTGAGATGGGACCAGAAGACTGAGCTTGTTACCCTCCCGGTGGCATGCAGGAAAGGCAAAATTATCAGTTGTAGTCAAAGTTGTTGTGCTGAGCTATTCAGATAATGAATGCTGTCTTCCCACAACTCTTTTCAAAACTATTTCGCCAAAGATGCAGGTGTCAGATACCTATTTACCTATTTTATCTATTTTAAATGAATTTCATACTACAAGAATGTCAAGCTTTACTTTTCCTCTCCATGCACCCTTGCTAACATAATATATGGTACATTGACGATGGCCATATCTCATCAAGTAAAGAGCATTTTATGTCACCTTGCAAAAAACAGTCTTCTTAGTATTTTTTTAAAGATAAAAGCAGTAGCTAGGCTCACCACTAGCTCTTGAATAGCATCTGGAATCATTTGAGTGCAAACATTTCATGTGTGAACTCAAATATCTTTCAGACCTACGACAATTTAAGGACATACAGAAATAAGTGTGTGACCTCACTGGCTCACCCCATGCCCGCGATGGCTTAATTGTTCTATGCTTCATTGATATAGAATCACAATGATTGCATAGCATCATGCTGCTTCCTTCCCCCTTTCAGGGAAGCTAGTGATTTGTAAACACTCACTTCAATTATATCTAACTTTTCACATCAAACTGGGAAAGTTCACCAGGTTGAAGCTTCATGATCCCAATGACATTCTGTAGAAGGTGGCCAGGAACACAGGGACAGGCTGTCCCAACTGTCCACAGGAAAAACAAACAGAACATCTATGTTTTATGCACTCTATTTTACCATCTTCTCCATCTCCATGTATCTGCGCTCTTGTAAAGTCATAGAAGTTAATAACAAGGTTAAGAGCATCTCTATAAGGCAGTTCTTTACTTTGCCTGTGTTTATTCACAGCTTGAGGAAAATCCCAATAAAAATGCATCCTACAATACAACTAGCTAGACTAGTACTGCAAGACACCGAAAGAAATTGCCTGTCTTTCCCTATAAGACATAGCAAGGCTGAATAAAACAAACTGTTCTCGTTGATGCTTGGAGTTAAAGTGAAAAGTAGCTTCCACAAGTGTTGTGTCATTCTCCTTAGTAAAGGACTAAAACTCTAAAAATGCCATATTATAAGAAGTAGAGGTTTAGTTGCAGTGTCCCTCCTAGTTTAAAACATGCAAAGAACAGTCCTTTGGGGCCTTGACTTTTGCCTCTGGCATAATTTTTGTTTGATCTCACCCAATCCACATGAACTTGGTTTGAAGCCTTTTTTGCCAAAGCATAAGATGAATGATTATGCATAATGTTGCTTATAAAACACCATAGCAACATATCTAAACAGTGCTGAAAACAGATATCAGGCATGAAAACTGACTAAAACATGGATAAGCACAAGTCCCAGCAGAAATTCTTAGGCAAACTTACCCTATTGTGAGAAGGAGAAAAAGGGGAAAGGTTTTTGAACTGCAGAAATATTGATAAATGGAATATTCAGATATGGTTCTACAGAACACGAATGAACATACTGATGTTAAGATTACTGGAAACTGTGTGGAGGCTGCACCAACACATTCTGAATTGAAAAGGTTTGCTGCAATCTAGAAGAAAAGCTTGACCGAAAAACAGAGAAGCTATTAAGGTAACATCAGCCTCTATCAGATCCACTGACCATGGCTCATTCAGTTAACTGATCTTTGACAGTGCTTTGTGGAAGCATTTTCAACCAGTTCATCATTTTAATGGATGACTTTTTACTGATATCAATAACACTTTATAGAGAGAGAGATGGAAACAAAGACAGACCTATGGGGTAACCAACTCAGGGAACAGTACTATAGTAGCTAAAAGGATCAAAAAGAAACCTTCAGCTTCCCTGTCAGCAATCATCAAGTATATTGTGGAATAGCTGGCAAGACATTCTATTGCATCTCATCACTTCTTTTTCTGGCCTTCTCCCTTATAAAATTATTTCCTCTTGATATCACCAGACACACAATAACTAGGCTAAAAAATTAAGCTTGCTGTCTGAAGCAATCCTCCCCGTGTCTTTTCTCCATCTGGAGGTCAAGCCAATAAAGAAATATTGCAACATTTTCAGAGAGTTTTCATCATTATTTCTTAAGAAAAGAAAGTTCTTTTTAACTCTCTTTTGAGCGAATTGGGAATACTTAAACTTGCCCATGAATTGGGAATACTTAAAAAAATAAGGCAACTAGAATTTATATATCTCTGTAGCTATATATGTTATGGTGAACTACATTTCTCATGCCAGTAAAAATAAATTTGTTAAGGACCTTGCTTATCACAAATAGAAAGGCTGCAAGTTATGAGTAAAAGGTGACAAGTAACAGAGAAATACAAGTATGCCAGACACTGAACAGGAATGTCTTTTTCTTAGAATTGTTCTAATTCTTCAAGCTTCAGAGTGTCATATTTTGTGTGGACAGAAAGAGTGGGGAAATACTCCATAGTGGATCATCGGGAGTATAAAGGTTATGGCATCCACTATTCAGTTTAATTTTACTTCACATACATTGCACAAAAAGAAGGGGAACTATGCTTTGTTTTTTAAAAGCATACAAAAAAGGTTTTTATCCCCAGACCTCATGAACAGCTATGAACTACACAGTATAATATAATAACTACAATCGTTCAGACTAAAGAAATGTAACTTTTTAATGCTCACCAGCAATAATAGTTAACATAAGGACAGTACTAAATACTTCCTCAGAAACATTTCAGTTCAGCATAATTAATATGCGTCTTTTCCCTTCCAGCTAAGGGAATGCAATCCTTCAGATCAGCAGAAGTCTTAAGACTTAGTCACAGGACGTTAATAGTAAAAGCAAAAAAAAAAATCTTTTCAAAGTAATCAAGTCTTTCCTTTGTATTTCTATGTATAATGTGATGCTAGCATAACACTGAATCCTTCAGTGTCATAGTAAGTCAAATTACTGATAGAGACACAAAGAACCACCTCTGAAATAACCCACAAGTAAAATATCGTCATCCCGAGTGCCCAGCCTTGGTTATCGTGGCCATCACCAAGATTCAGGGATGAGCATTGCACAGTTTAACAGGTCTGCAGCAGGGACTGCAAGTACCTTCCTGCAAAGCTTTCATCAATACACCTGAAGTCATTAGTCTGTTTTAAAACTTGAATAGACTTGACAAAAATTATCTCACATACCATGGAGACTAAGAGAGACTTAAGAACCAATGTCAGATCACAGAAACTATAAAACACTTCCCAGATAACCCACTGCACTAAAAGACAGGTGTTATCATTTTAAAGATGCATATGAAGGCAACATTATTCCATTCTGAAAGCAGGGAAACTTTCTCCAAAATTCCAATTTAACCAATCACCTTCATACTGTACTACAGTTAATTCTCATCTTTATACTCAGGATGAATTGAATAATTCACCAACATGATGATTCATCTGCAGATAGTCATTCACCTCTTCTTTCTTAACCTCATCTGAAGAGCATTTCTATGGTTGTTTGGGGGGTGTTAGTTTGCTTCAGTTTTTTTGGAGTTCATAATTTTTTTTAAAGCTTCTTTCCTTTATCAGTGGTAGACTGCATGCTGGAAAAGGCACCACTAGACCATGAGAAACAGCTATTCTTCACCAATGTGTCCTCAGAACAGAAAATGTTTGGCTACAACTTCATGTGACACTTCTGGTTTTGGCACAATATAACAATCTTTCAGTCACTGTTCAAAATTACAGAGAAACAACGAGCAGGTCAAAGTTCAGCTGTAAATTAACACTCACTTTAATAAAAAATAACTTTAAAATAATGACATCAGCTAAGCCACTCTCTTTTAGACATCTTCTCACACCTGCAAATATAAAATACACAGCAGATGTTGGAGAAACCAGACTAACTCCCCCCCTCTCCCACCACAACTGAAATATTGAGATTCTACAGCAGAACTTACACACTGTCACTTTGCTGTAAACTGATTACACTCATATCTTTTCTAAATACTTTTTTCTGCTGGCATGTATATACAAATAAAGAAATCAAACTTGCAAAAAAAGCAGGTCTGAAAATGTTGATATGGTTCTGCTCCAATTACAGTATGGAACAGGAAAACTAGAGAAGCAACGGAACTCTAACCTGGTGCAAAACCTTTTCACTAACTTGGCAAACAGTCAAGGAAATAAATATACTTTATTGATTCCAAAGAGAACTGAACTTGCACAGTTTGTAGCTGACAGTAATTAAAAGCTGGATGGATGTCTTGAGTTACGAACCAGCGAGAAGGAACTCATAGCTCCTTCTGGATGTTCCTGACAAACAACTCATCAGCATTTAAAAGGAAGCCTATGGTTCCCTCAATTCCTACAGAAGACTGACAGACATGTCAACCCACCTGAACCCAGCCTGACAGCTGAGACTGGTCTCTGACAGTAAACAGGTTTGGAATTTTGTTCCATAGGTTTCCTTGGCTTTTTTTGATTAAGAAAAGCCAGTGCAATACCATTGGATTTTCAATTAAGATTCCACATTGAGGACAATCCTTACTTCATAAAAATGAGGTGTTGGTGGAGTATGTCAGCACAATAAAAAAAAGGCATTCTTGTTATTATTGTATCAGATTTGAATCGCACTGAGTACTTCAGGGGTTTTTGTTGCTAGCCCTAAACAAAGTCAAACAAGATTCTGTATTATTTAAATCACAAAGGGAAAGAAAGGGAAAGGGGGAGTCAAAAATTGCACACCTTACTGTCACTGACATTTGTTAGATGGATGTGTTTACAGAAGTTTCATCAAGTCTCAAAATCTTTGAATCTAAGACTTCAGGAATATAAGTTCTAAAGGAAACAAGTAATTTTTAAGAGACAAACAAACACTGACAGGCTCCAGTCACTAGTATCTTCCTTTTCTTTGCAAGCTCTTATCATTTCACATGTCAGGGTTCTCTGGTTTCAAACACTGGCCTCTTAAACCAACAGGTAAATCACAAGTAAGCTCTGACATTTTCAGCTTCCACTCCCCAATGTTTGGTTCAAAACAAGTCTACATGGTGCAGAAGAACACAGTATTAGTTTGAAATCATTAATTCCAAAATAATCATCCTAACTCGGAAAATGAATCAAGCAGACACCAAAACCATTTCCAGCTACTCCTTTTTAACACCAAGGTACCAGGAATACCTGAAAAACTTTTCGTTTTCCCCAGAAAAGGGGCACAGCAATGAAGCAAGAAACCTCCACATTTCCACATTTCACTTCTAATCCTGGTCCCCAAGCTAGAAGCTCCAGTAGAGATCTCTCCTTACTTTCACAGGCAGCAATGGCAGGAGTGGTTAATCAGGGTCTGTAGCTCCCTGACCAGCCCATCACAAGCACCCTAGTCACAAAACCAGCAGCCACTTTAATCCCACAAAGCTTTCAGGCTTTGGAAAGGCAAAAAGCAGCAGCAGGATGAAAGAGGTCTCCATCCATAGACTTCAGATAGCATCATTAGAGACTTCTGCATTTGGGGATTTAATTTCCAAGGAAAAGTTGTAGTTATAATGATAATGTCATTTAATCTTACTGTAAATAAGACTAAAGGTTAGCACACAGAAGTTGCCAAGCACACCATCTCTTGGCAACAACAGTTGGAAATCCGCAAGCTAGGGATGCCAGGTCTTGTTATTTTTCTCCTTTTTTTTAGCATTCAGTTTAGATTACTGATTAGAATCACCAAAGTGCAGCATCTTCTTTCACATCCTGTAAGAAAATTTAAAGTTCTTTCAACCATCTGCACTATCATCTTTAGAATACAGTCTGCATCCAGAGTAATTAGTATTGTTAGTATAGACACCAACTAAATCTCAACTTCTAATGATTTTACTAGGCATATGTACTAAAAGGTTTATCTGTTAGGCAAAAGTTGCTTTATTTGGGCAGTGTTTGAAAAAAAAAATAATTATTGATTTGACTTAGCCACACAACAGTGCAGCATGCATAATGCTCTGATGCAACAGCTACTCCTGGGATATAAAACACATCCTCCTGAAGGAATTTATTATAATAATTTACCAACCTGCTCCTGGCCATTAAGAGTACTCTACTGAACAAGATTTTGGGCTGCTGCATTAATTTAGCTAAAACACACACACACCCCAAATCATCCTATAAAGGAGATTCAGCTTCCACCCCAAAGGAAGTGGATCTCTCACTATTTTTCCTTCAAGGCTCCCCAAAATACCAAGGTTCACATAATAAAGCTGCTCACACAATCCAATTTTTTTTCTCCATATTGTTCTTCCCTTCAGAGAAAGCTTGATATATCCTAAAATATTGATGTTGAGAAAAGCTAATTAGCATAATTATTTATTAACCATTAGAAATTAATAGTATCTGTTTAACTCCAAGAAAGAGACTCTGTATAAATTTAGGCCTGCTGCCATGCAAAAGGTTTCACAAAACTGGTGTGTTTTTTTCCCCCCCTCTTTTGAACTTGCTTCACAGCCAGCTTCAAAGCTTTTTTTATCAGAGCAAAACTTTCAGCACTTTTAAGTTACTGCAGTAAGCTGAGTTATCCTGTGAAGAAAGCAAAATGAGAATAATTTTCTTCCAATGAGTTTACTATTGCACCACTTGAGAACATAAGCTTGCAAATCACTTCCACCTTGCTAATCCTAAATATTCTAACCATTCTATGAATGGTATAAAGCATATCTCCCCACTGAAACTAAAAAGAGAGGAGAGAAAAAAATGTACAGCTCACATAGCAGCCATTGTTTGAATATCAAAAGTGGAAGCCAACACTGGCATAACTCAATCTGCTAAACTACTAGTTTGCCTTGATAAAATTTATTTAAATAATCAGACTGCTTTGAAAGTGTGTGCTAAGAATATTAAAAACAAAAATACTCAGCAGCAGCTTCCAGAAAATAGCTTCCAGAAGATTAAATTCTGATTGTAGACACAGCTTTAGAAGGAAATTTAAATGCAGCTATGTCTTGCAAGGCTAAAAAAATACATTTAACCAGGAAACTTAAGTCTTACTAAAGAAACATACGTACCAAATCAATTTTTTTAATCTCTACATAAAAGAACACGTTTGACAAAGGAAGGGATTGTTTCTGAAACTACTGATCCCATGTCTTGATAAAAGACTAATGTAAATATTAATAGTTAAGTTTTCATCAAGGTGGATATGCTAGAGAGAAGACAGTACAACCCTCTTATAATGCAAAATAGAATGAATATACAATTATATAACAGTCTTCACAGAACAGTAATGTCAGAACTACAATTCTCAAAAACATAAGCAGATGAAGATCATCTTTTAAATGTATTTATATTCAATATGAAAGCTGAAACACTTCAGTTTTAAGCAACCAGAGATTAAGGAAACATCAAGAACATATTCATATGCTCCAAAAGAGGAACAACCAATTCTTCAGTGATTTACAGCCACTAGTATCAGATTTGGTAGATCAGTACAAGCCTTAAAAAGTGAGACAGCAAATCATCAGAAAGGTTGTCAGGTAAAAAGACTTCATGAATTCATCTGTATTACTCTCAGCCTTAATTACCAGGTTTACAATAGTCACTGTATTTAAAAACCCACTTCCAGTCCTCCTTCACAGTATTTAATTTACTGTAGCTTAGCCTTTCCACCTCATCTTTTCAGGGGACAGTTTCCACTGTGGCACACTGCAGGGTGATAAGGACTGGGCATGAGTCAGTTCAGGATGAAGGGAAGGCTCAAACCCACCAGCAAAGAGGGAGCCCAAGTGGTGGTGGTCGGTGTTGTGACAGCAAGCAAATATTTAGCTTTTCCTTAGAGAATGAGGTGAGGTGGGGTGGGAAGGAATCAGACACATTTGTCAACTCAAACTAGAAAACAAGAACATTCCCCCCCGCCAAAGAACAGGTGTACCAAAGGTATTACACTAAAAAAGTTGCAAATTCTCCAGCCCCAATGGGCAAAGACAACTGTGACGGTACAAACAGACATCTTAAAGTCTGAGTGGGCACTTGGCAGGAATGGAAGCAGCTGAGTTTATTCTGTGCTGTTGGTTCTTTTCTGCAAGCCATAATGCAAGTGAAGCTTCTTCTGAGAAGAGTTAAAACACATGCATTCACAGCCCAAGAGCTGGCCCTACAAAACTGCATGGGCTGAGACAGTCAGAGGGCATCCAGAGGAACACCAGGAAACCAGCCCACTTCCCAATGGGAAGAATAAAGGTCAAAAACCCAAAAGGCATAGGCTGGCCAATTGTGGCCAGAAACCAGCAAAAGATGGGTGGCGATTGCAATAAAATTTTGGGAGAAGACTGTCATTAGAAATTTGGAATGTCAGTGAAAGCCACCCTGAAATTTTGTCTCTAAAAGAGAGAACTCCAAAGCAGCTGAAACAATGTTGCTGCATGAAAAGAATGGGAGAAGCTGCATAGGTCACAGATTCAAGTTGTCTCAAGTTGCAGCTCATTGCATTATGAACACCAGCTCTGGAAAGACTGATACCTACCTAAAAAAAAAAATAAAACAGCTGCCTTGAACCCTCATTGCCTTTCATTTTCTCATGTTCTTAACCTGAATATATTTGCCCAAATTCTTCCTGTGACAGTAAGACAAAGTACTGACATTGCTATGGCCATGTTTGGAATGTTGAATGAATAATCTTCCAGCTTATTCCAGAGAACACAGACCACATAAAACTTGTAAAAAAAATTAAAAAAATCTGCTTTGGTGTCCACTAACTCAATTGCAAGGAAAACATCATCTTTGTTTCCAAAGCATCCACACAACTCTTATGCTTCATTCACAGCTTCAGACAGCTACAAGGTTAATAAATAGCATCATCAAACTTCACCCAACATTACAATATTCTCTTGAGCTGCAGTATAAAAAAAAACTTTCCCTACAGCTTTAGCTAAAGCAAGGTAGAGGACTATTATCCAGTTCCCACAAGAGAAAGGTAATTACTGTACTTCTCAATTTGTAGCAAAGATTTGCCTTTCTTTCCACAAGCCTAAGTGTTCTTGACCACTTTACAGACACATCTGCAATTCCTATCCTTGCCTAGTCAGAACATGTGTGAGTACAGGATATTTAAAATTCTAAGCAGATATCAATAGCAGACGCCAGAACCACCCGTTTATCTATCTATCTACATATATATCTATGTGAGAATTCCTTCTGCCAGAACCACCCGTTTATCTATCTATCTATCTATATATATATATCTATGTGAGAATTCCTTGTAGAGGAACAGCTTAGAGCAAAATCAACCCATTTGATAGTGTTTCACGTCTCAACCACACAAAAAAAATCATCCTAACAAAGTCCACATTGACCAAAAAAACTCCTAAAATCTGGAAAATGAAAATTCCCTTTTTACTTAAAGTCAGTCAAATAGGATTACAGGTCTCAAGGTAAACTGTCAAAGCTGTAGCATTTCCCATATTTTACTCCCAAAGCAGGTTAGACTATTCACCCTCTGTTCCCACAATGAAACAGCACAAACACCAAGAGTCTGTTCTCCAAGACACATGGTACTTGTGAGTAGAGTATCACAGGCAAGATTTGTCAGGACCACAGGTAACATGTAAAGCCTGACTCAAAGCTTAATTAAATTGGTGAGCACAGAGTATGGAGGAAAATGGATAAAAGTTATTTTAAACATTTCATTAAAAACAAACCAACAAAAACAACCCCGGAAACAAACCCAAAACCAAAGCAAGCCAGAACAAACACAAGACAATGATAACCAACACACTCCTGTCAAACCTGAAGTTTGGCTACTTTTGTTCTTGGCACAGAAATCTGTACATGACATATTAATTTTTTTGGGTACCTTACAACCATTAATAGGAAAGCAAAACATACTTTATGTAAGGGTTACACACCTACAGCATCATTATTTTGAAACAGCAAAGTATTTTCTGTATTTTAAACACACAAAAGAGCACAAGTTCAGAGCACTACCCATCTAGCTAGGAAAAGATGGTATAATATAACACAACTCTACCATATCAGATGATACACCATAAATATTTATCAACTGATAAATACTGCCCAGGAAACATGGAAACAAGCTAGTTTGGAGGGAAACCTTGTACTCCAGCAAGATGATTACAGGCATCAATTATTTGACTATAGACATATAATAGTGGTGATACAAGTTTATATTGTACAAAACAGAAGCAACACATGTGAAGTCAGCCAAATTTTCCTACCTGGGCTATAATGTTAATCTGCTTATCTGAAATGAGAAGCACCTTTACCATTAAATAAACAGTGACTGTTTCCTTGTAGGAGGGGAAGGGGAATCCCCATTCCCTCCCACACTCCAGCTTTTCCTACAGCATCCTTTCAAGTCACATAATTTTAATACTGGCTCTTTTAAATGCCAGCTTTTCCTTTCTGTTTTTGCCAAAAGACTTGTTTTCTTTTAGCAGACAGAGTAGAGGCTGGAAAATATTCTTTCCTACATAGTTGCAAAAAAACATGCCACACTTACATGAGATTTGAATCTATCAAAACTTCTAGCTACAAAAAACCAGTCAGATTTTACACAAAATAAACTAAAACCCAAAACAGAACAATTTCAGTTTTAGAAGAAAATAGATTCCAACCATTCCTGTCACCTTTCTTGGTCTTCAATCTAAGGAGGGAAAAAAAAGTGATTTCACCAGAGGCAAAACATTTCAGGTTTCCATAACAAGGCAGGAAGGTATGATTAAGCAGTTGCCTGTGCATGAGATGCATTTTTTTTTCTCTTACCAGAGAAAGAAAAAGGCAATTATAACACAGAACTCAAGTATAAGGCTCTGCGGCTGAGGAAAAAAAATGAAGTAATTTAAAAACGTTTGCCAGACGACTTCAAGCATTTCCTTTCTCATTCCAGGAGCTGGCATACAAACTAGGCACACCTTATAAACCCCACCACCTCCTGGCCCTAATACATTCCAGTTTTTGCTTCATTAAAAAAGGCAAGTTAAATAGTGTATGCATAAATATATGCTCAAACGTTTACACACATATCTTATCGCAAAGAAGACTGATAGTAGTACTAAAAATAGATGCGTGCCTTGCTTAAATGTGAGAATAAAAGCATGTTTTCATTTATAATTAAAGCACAATGAATAAAGGCACTGAAGGAGATCAACACTGTATTCACAGATTCAGGGCATTTCTCTATAAATGGCACAAAAATCTCCAGTCATTATTTATTCATTGGTGTATTATTTTCCATTGGTTGTGGTGGTCTGCTGCTGTCACAACAATATTGCCTTTTTCCTGGAGATACCAGAGGCCTTCAGAAATATATTCTGGCATGCTTACAAGTCAGGAATTTTTAAATTATTTGATGTTTGAAACTTTAGGTTCTGATTCTGTGACTATTTCTTAGAAAAACTGATTCACTGAAAGCAAGTCAGTCTCTTTATTGGTTCCAAAATCTTCAAGCAATGATTAAGGAATATATTGATATACTGCCAATGCGGAAATTGAAGTGACACGTTAACATCATTAACGTTCTCATCCCATCCTGTAATGAATTTCAGGTAGCCTGACCAGCAGGATAGTACAAAGAGGCCATAGTGGCTGCTAATCAAGAAGGGGGTGGGAAATGGAGGGAAGGAAGTAGAAGGATGAATTTTTCACTTATGTTACAAGGAGTAAAGCCATATTAGAGTCTGTTGTTATGTATTATAACAGGAAGGAATAAATATTTGTCACCTTGTTGGATGTGTAAGCACTACCAATGCCAAGCAATTTTCAGCTGAAGAGATTTCGTTTTGGAAGGGTGGGGAAGGAAATGCTTTCTTCCATATCAGACTTGGAAATAAAACTATTTACCATTCGTATGTTTCAGCTGAAGCACCTTGCCCAGTTTGTAAACTTATATTGAGAGTCACCTTCCCTATTATAGGCTGTATTTTTCCCTTGCCTGGGTAAATCACACAAAACCCATTCATCTGTGGGACAAACATGGTTACACTGGGGCAAGCAGGAGACTTGACACTCCTTGCATGCATCTTGAGTAGGCATCTAAAATAGCTTTAACAGTCCCACCACTACCTTCATTACAGGCTTGGGTTGGGTAGAACTGGCCACGTCAGAGAAGGAAGAGCTGTGGTTTAGTCTAGACACAGAATTTCCCCTTTCCCTTACAATGGTCCTGCTTCCAGCAAAGATCCTTTAGTCAGGAGATTAAAAAAGCACATTGCTGTAAAAGAAAAAAAACCCTGCTGGTTCAAAAAAGGATGATCTCAGGACAAAGCAGCTGTGGTACAGCCTGGTGTTCACCAGATTTCCCTTTCTGAAGCTTTCCCTATGCCTAAAATGGTAAGACTAAGCACCCCAGAGCCGCCCTTAACACTGACCTGAGAAAGGAGGTCTTTGTAACTAGTCTATTACAAGGGCAAATCCATGTGTAACCAAACAAGCTCCACCTCTACTGAACTGCTCTCAGCTTTCAGCTCCTCTCAGGCCCCCATTGTTCCTCGACCACTGTAACATCACCAGTGCCAAAGCAATTTGCACAGCCTGCATTCAGCTGAGGCACCAGAGCCATTCTTTCAGTGCAGGCACTGTCCTGGACCGATGGAAGAAAAGACCACACCTTGCAAGGGACTGCTGTGCTGACCCACCCCGAGCTGCCAGGTTGCACGTGCCACAGCATCCTGCCAGCAAGCTGGTACATGGCTGCATGAATTCTGCTGCCTGCTGTGTATTTATTAATATTTCCATAGTTTTAAAATTGGATTACTTATTTTGAGGCACGAAATTAAACCTGAAGATTTGGGTGAACGTCATCATATTTAAATCCTGGCTACAGCAGGAAGACTTCTCTTTAAAAATACTACTCATTACTACTGGATGAACTCCAAATATATACTCCATGTGCATTCAGAAGCAGAATTTAAAAAAGATTAGTAAGTGCTTGTTTCTGACCATGCCATGTCAGTGTGATTCATGAAACGTGATCATCATCTTCTTATACTAGAGTAACAGCACAGCATTTTGATATCCAAGGTGCTTTTGCTGTTCCTTGTCTCTTCTCAATTTTAATCACATGAGTTTAGTCCTTAATATAAGGACTATAAGCTAGGTCCATATAAGCTATAATCAGTTCATCATTCTACACAGCTACTTGAAAAACTTTAATTTTCTACCAGCTGTGAAATCTAAACAGCCAACTACAGATCAGAACAGTTCAAGATTTAGGGGGTAATTGTACGATACCCATCTTTTTCAGCTTGCTCTGGCCTGCATGGCCAGTGCCAGAAATATCAGCAGCTGGTGAAAGTCAGATGATCATGCACTTACTACTTCTGTGCTGACAAGATATGGTCACAACATGAAGAAGCAGCAGAGATAATGAAACCCAGAACTCCCCACCACAGGGGAGTTTGTTTTCACAAGATCCCTAAGATCTTCATTTCAGTGCTGGAAATGTTAATTTTTTTCCCCGAATCTTCAGAATCCTCTCTTACCCACCTTGGTGATAAAACTCCTTTCTCCCCCATCCCACACCAGCAGCATTAGGAAGCATTGGCTGTTACCAACAGGGGATGAAATCTGCTTCCATTCTAGCTCGGGCACCACTGACACTTCAGGTTTAGCATTCCTACTGGTATCTAAGCTAGAATTAATAATAAGTTTTACTAGGTCAAAATGGAAATTGTGTGGGCTGAAAGATCATCTTATTCTCTGAGAACTTCCCATTTTTATTTCAAAACAAGGTGACACTTCTATAGTTACTTTTTGGTCCCAGGCTTACTAAATAGACAAGGATCCCACGTATCATGTTTCTTTCTGCAGGTGCACGGCCACTTTAATTTTTTTGGAAAGAGTTCACTTTCCAGTGTAATAAAAATACAATTAGTTCCACTTTGTCTCCCTACGAGGAGCAAGGCAGCCTCTACTTTGAAGGGCTTAAGCATGAAGCTTCATAAGCGAGTTAAAAAAAAATCACCTTCAGACGAATCAATTCCAAAAAAGCCTGACTGAAGTACAAAATCCACCATAACAACACCAGCCGAGCATATGTGCAGGGCACCTTGCTGTTTCCACACCCGAGCAGTGCAGCGATGCTCTGAAGCAAGCGGGCGTCGCTCGGAGCCCGGCGCGGCTGGAAGCACCCGGGCTCCCCTCGGTTCCAAGCCCGCCGGGAGCCGGGAGCGCTCCCCGGGAGGGCTCGGGTGCTGTATTGCTGGGCCACCTCGCGGCACCTCGGCTGCATTACAGCGGCACCCGCGCTGGGAGCCGCGGGGTCCCGTCAAACCCAGCCGTCCTGCTCAGCGGCAGCTGCAGCGTCCGGGAGAAGCAGCTCTCCCTCAGCAAGGAAAACGTGAATTCTGCTGGATAAGCTACACAAGACCGTCCAAGGCGCTCCTGGAAATCGCCCTTTTCTAAGCACCGCCTTATTCCAACCAACAGCTCCTTACAAAGCAACCTGTTTTGCAAGTCCTTATAAGCCACATTCGGTCTGTACACATGTAATGCTTCATGGATGGGACAATTGTAGCCCATAATATCAGCTGAAAAAACACTCAGCTATATGAAACTTCCCGGCCACTTTAATTTTTTTGGAAAGAGTTCACTTTCCAGTGTAATAAAAATACAATTAGTTCCACTTTGTCTCCCTACGAGGAGCAAGGCAGCCTCTACTTTGAAGGGCTTAAGCATGAAGCTTCATAAGCGAGTTAAAAAAAAATCACCTTCAGACGAATCAATTCCAAAAAAGCCTGACTGAAGTACAAAATCCACCATAACAACACCAGCCGAGCATATGTGCAGGGCACCTTGCTGTTTCCACACCCGAGCAGTGCAGCGATGCTCTGAAGCAAGCAGGCGTCGCTCGGAGCCCGGCGCGGCTGGAAGCACCCGGGCTCCCCTCGGTTCCAAGCCCGCCGGGAGCCGGGAGCGCTCCCCGGGAGGGCTCGGGTGCTGTATTGCTGGGCCACCTCGCGGCACCTCGGCTGCATTACAGCGGCACCCGCGCTGGGAGCCGCGGGGTCCCGTCAAACCCAGCCGTCCTGCTCAGCGGCAGCTGCAGCGTCCGGGAGAAGCAGCTCTCCCTCAGCAAGGAAAACGTGAATTCTGCTGGATAACCTACACAAGACCGTCCAAGGTGCTCCTGGACATCGCCCTTTTCTAAGCACCGCCTTATTCCAACCAACAGCTCCTTACAAAGCAACCTGTTTTGCAAGTCCTTATAAGCCACATTCGGTCTGTACACATGTAATGCTTCATGGACTGTAGCCCATAAATATCAGCTGAAAAAATACTCAGCTATATGAAATTTCCACACACACCCCCCCCAAAAAAAAAAAAAGAAAAAAAAGAAGAACAAGAGCATGTTTTCTGAAGACTGACTGCAAAGCGCTTTCACATGCAACAGTTTTCATACACTTTCACACACTAACTTCAAAGCAAAGTCCTACAACCCAAGGTTTGTTCCAAAACTGTTAAATTGTTGTAACTTAAGTGAATCAAAGACAGAAAGTAAGTGTGGGTCTTCTGAAGCATCAGATAAAAAGAAAAGCATTTTTACTGCAGAGGACCCCTAGACATGAATCCATACACATGAACTCTCCAAATTCCCTGTGCACACAGGATAATTAGCAAAGATATTGTCAGGGCAACACTAGTTTTTACTGCACTTTCTTTCAGCTCTCATGTAACAACCCATTTCATTCAACAGTGATTTATTTCCACATCTACGTCCTAAGACAGTACCAAAACACACAGCTGGTTTTTATACAAAATGAGCATTGTGTGACCAGTGGTAATGTAATCTTCTTACCACTCCACTGTAACCATTACTTCAAGAGATCCTTCTTGGAATAATTATAGTTTTACATTGCTCCCCCTTCTGGCACTACTGAAAGACAGTAGCTTTTAAGAGTTAAACAATCCCCAAACAAACCACAACAAACCTGACACCTCACACACTTAAAGACCTTTTAGATTCCTGTTTACCACTATATACTAGGCATACTGTCCATAAAAGGTTTCTGTAAACATACCACATATAAGGTATAAAAAAATACCAACATGCCAACTACAAAGTCATAAAAAAATTAGTTCCAAGCCTCAAAACACAGGAAAACTCATCATACAAGACCCTGGCAGAACACAACACACCAGTTATAAACATATAAATAATATAGGCAATCTCAACACAATACAACCATACTGAGAAGCCATAGTCTTTCCATCAGTCCCAAAAGTTTCAAAGTAATGGAGAGGATTTACAAGGCTTTAAACAGCTCTCTAGTCTTTTCATAGACATTAGGAAAATGCTAATAAGCAGCATTGTTGGGATACGGCACACCAGACACTTCACTGGAACACCCGTAGTGCAATTCATAGAAGAGTGAAAATCGTGACTTATTTGCTTACTGCCTTAATTGTTTCCCACTCTATTCTTTACTGAAATCACAAAACCACAAATACTAATCTTCTTTCTAGTCCCTTAACAGTCTTGAGAGAGCTGGAATGAAGATAACCAAATACAGAGATGCTCTAACACAGGCTCCCACCTGTTTCCTACCACCACCTTCATTTTACCTACTTCCTCCCCTCCCTTACCAGAAAACTTCCTACAGCTTATTAAGTTTCAGGTTTCCCCACCTCTGCAGCAAAAAGTAATGAGGGTTGGTAAAACAAGACAAGACACAATTGGAATTTGCAATACAAATTGGCTTGAAGCCCACAACTGAAGAGAACAGCTTAATCAGCTCAATCTAAAAAAGCTTTCCTCTCAAGTGATGGCTTGAAAGCTGCTAAGTGAACAGTTAAAAAAACCCCAGCAACTAGGGACAGGTCTTTGAGTGGGCTTGAGGGTGGTCCTAGACACCCTTCAATCTCAAAACATCCAGCCCTATCCCAATAGCTTCCAAAAGCCTTTCAGAAATCTTGATTAACATTAGTGGAATTCTTCAAAATCTTTTCTGCATCAAAATCTCACTTAGGTTACTAATTTGGAAAATTCAAATCATCCTACTATACATATACTGAAACCTGGGATGAAAACACTCATTATAAAAACCACCAAGCTATTTAACTATTTTGTGCTGTGTTTCAATAGGAGGAAAGCATCTGTATTATGTTTGTGGATTCAGGTTTTAACTACAATGTTAAAGAACTGCTTTTTCCTACGGCTGGAAAACACATGTTTCTAGATTTTCAGTCTGGACTGTTCCCATTACCATCAACATCCTGAATCAGTGCAGTTTTAAAAATCTATTCCCCAAGCACTAACATTAACACATCCACTAACTGACGCATCATTTCCTTGCAGCAAAGATCCATTAGTTTCCACACAACTAAAGCCTTGAAAAAGAAATTAAGATTAACTTCCCCTTCTATCTTTCCTCAAGTGTTCTGGAGTTTGTGCAGAAATCATTGACATTTTACATCACCACAATCACTTGGCTTGAAAGACAATGTCTGCTGCATTCCATTAAACATCTCTACCTGCTTGCAGTGATTCAGGAAAAAGACTGCAGCTGATAACAGTACTTTCACACATTTAATAAATGTTAAATAACCTTAATGCTAAGAACACAAAATTTGTACAAACAGGAATTTGTACACTTTAAGCAGCGAACAAGTTGAATGCTTGTTAAGATCCAAATTTTACAGAGGTGCAAATGGCATTACAATGATTAGTCAACTTTGGATTTTAATGTTTGAGCTCCACCTGAATATGCTAACTTTTCCCACATAGGCAGAAAGCTTTAAGAGCTTTATGCTGACATTTAAGACTATATCTATGTAACCCAAGAATATTTTTTAAATGGCAATGCATGTTAATTTAAGTAAACACTGCATATCAGCATGGGATTCTACATTGATATTGCTCCTAAAATAATAAAAAATAATGAATGTTGATAGAACATATTTAGAAAAAAAAATTGTTAAAATGTTAGAACATTAGGCTGTTACTATTTTCTAAACTAATACTGTATCATCAGAATATTACCATTTTAAAAACAATGCTCTGTTCTTCAGTTCACTATTGAAATAATGCACTGAAGTGCACTGAATGAGGCTTGTGCCAAAACAAATAAGAAATATTCAATAACAAAAAAAAATCTGAAACATTACTACAGTACCCAAATTAAAACTCTTTAGCAGCCAGATTTTGAATCCCAGAGCAGGACTTAACCACCATAAAAGATACTCACCCATCTACATAACCATTACCGAAAAATAGGATTAGGTTTAAACATCTTCATGCAAAATATATCAGCACTTCCCAAAAAGCAAGTCACAGGCAGGCATTGTGAAGGCTGCTTTCACACAAAGTGAGAAATTTCTTTTATGATCTGTAACTTGGCACTATTGCTCAGGAAGAAAAGGCTCATACACACACAGGGTTTCTGCACACCAGTAAGTATGCAACACAAAAATGCCTGTTAAACTTTTCTAAAACAGCTGATTCAAATCTCAACTGCCTGAAACATCCCTAATCTATATTTAGAAAATATCCAACTCTCTTCAATAAAAGGAAATGCACCTTCCCTGTCTAGACAGCCAATTTAAAAAGAGAGAAGGCTTTTTGGATTTCAATTAAAGAACACATATGCCAGAAACTTCTTTTATCTAAAATTTTTGAAACTCACACAGTAGTTTACTCATGAAACTAAACCTGTAAGTACAAACCAACTATTTATTTTCCTTTCAACAGCAAGTTTAATGACCTGTTTCATGTAAAAACATGACATAACCCTGCATTGTAGGCTTCAGCTGTTCACAGTTATATAAATATTTATCCCAATAACTTTATTGTGTGTTGTTAACTATTTTATATACATTGTCTAAAATTTTTAATTTTGTTCTAGAACTGAGATTATTCCAAGAACCCTTTTGATGGAAAGTCATAGTTTGATGAAGAGCATTTCAAACTGGACAATTCTCTGCAATGCTAAAACAGGCCTGGATTTTAACACTCTGCTGGCAGCAGCTGGGGTTACCTCAAGGCTGACATGTTAATACCAGCATGCATTTGCACTTGGGTTGAGAAAATGAACTCTCAGCTTTGAAGGGTTAAATAAGGAAAAAAGAAGGCATTGCTTGCCAAGGGATTACCTGAAAAGCAGCAATTCCTATGGCTGTGCTTTTAACCCTGACTTCTCCAAAGCCGCAGAGGAGTACAGGCAACACAAGGCTAACAGTTAACAGATAAAAGCTACCGACATTGTCAGAATAATTTAGATTTTTTTTCTTTTTTACAGAAATTAAAAAACAAGAAACCTACAGTCTGAAACTATCTTGAAGTGTACAATCACACAGCAATGAAATCTAGATGATAATTGCATTCCCTAAATTAAGCAATTTCATCAAGACTGTGAACAATCAAGTCACTAAACTCAGGGGAGCAGGGGGAAGCTACACATCCATTTGTGCATTTAGTAGCTTGGGCTTTCCTGAAAGCACAGAAGTAAGAATATAACACACCACGACTTTTGCTTCAAGTTTATGCTTCAGAAAAATAACACTAACTATAAAACCACAGTAATTTACTGACTTCTCCATCAAAGAGAAGATAATCCAGCAGTTCTAGATCATGACATGATTGCAGATCAACTTTCACAGAAAATTTTATTATTATGGCTTTTAGAAGCTCCTTTTTTATATCACTTATTTTTCATTTTAATGTACCTACTGAATTCATGCAAAGTTCATGGAAAAGAAGAAATACATGTTAATTTCTGCTCTCCAAGTGTAATTTTCAAGAAGCCAGCTATAAGCATACACATTAATTTCAATGGAGCATATTAACACCGAAAAGTATTTTTATTCTACAGTAAGGAATACAGGAATCCAGAAACTAGTTTTCCCTTTAGCAGATTATCCAACTACAACTGACATATAAGTACTCAGCAAGGGAGCTGTGCTGCAGTCCCAAGTCGGTAAATTTAACGAGCAAGTAATTCACATTTATTACAACAGTTTTGTCTTTGTAAAATTGTTTTGCCAATAAATCTGATAAAACAAAGCTCAAACTAGAGACAAGCTGTTTTATAAAATATGAATGGCAGGATACATTTTAGCAAAGTGAAATCTACCCATAAGGGAGCTGTCAAAAAATGCAATTACTTTAAAAGCATCTTAAATGTTTCTGAAACTATATATGACATGTAAACTAGCCATTTTATTATTAAGACCATACTTGGGTAAAACATTATGCAGTATCTTTTTCATTGCTGGTTACCAGAAGAGTTTCTTTAAGACACAGCACAACAAACATGCTAAGGATTGTTAAAATGGCGAATTTCAGGGGATCTTTGTGGTAAGAATGAAAAATAATACTCAAAGACTAACATAATTCTGGCTACAGATCTGGATTGTTCTGGAAGAGACTTTCTCAGTCTAAAATGTTTTTTGTTGCTAGAAATAAAGCCAATAAACCAGCTAAAACAAGAGGAAAAAAAAAACCTCATACAACCAATAAACAAAAAACTCAACTTGCAACGAACATCAATCACGTACACAGCATGGGAGACAGAATTATTCTATTTTATTCCCTGTTCTGTTTATTTTTAGCATTTATTTTTACTAGCCAGAGTTTATGTTCTCATGCATGTATCCAGATATTATTCAAAAGTGCTTTTTAATATGGCCATTTCCATAGTCTAACTTCAGAAGCACTTTACTGTTAAAAAAACCAAAAACAGAAAAACCCCCAACAAAACAAAATGGTTTAGAAAATTCAGTTAAAAAGGTCTGTCCAACAACTTCCTATATTTGATAGGAGCTAGATCAGGTAAGAACAACAAACAGTTGCATTTTCTGACAAAGATAACTGCACATCAAAAAAGTTCTCTTCATCAAAAGTGCCCACAGCTTCTAACCATGAGACCATCATTTAGTTTAAGTGGCTATGGTATTCCTGCAGAAAAAAAACCTATCTATTTTAAAAATTATAAAATTAACTCCTGATTCAGTGAAAGACTACCATTCATGATGGTGTCTCTCTAAAACTACTGTGATTATTACTTGGCATAGAAACAGCCTAAGTCTTGAGCTAGTTAGGACTTTCAGAAAAGCTCTTACAAGGAAAACTCCAGATAAATCAAACTTTTCATGGAAATATACTAGGAAGAATTTTTACTAAGGCAAACATCGTGATTTGCTGAGCACATGGGCTTTTGCTTTAGGTGTTAGCCACTCCCAGAATTCGGGGGATCATTTGTATATGGTCTTTACAGACAACCAGTAAGCACAAAATTTACTTGTTTAATCTGAGCAACTAGTGCAAGAAAAACAATTTGGATGATTAACTGAAAATTTGTTTCAGAGATTCATTTGTCAGAGAGATGAGGACCAAATTGCAAGGTTCACTGAGCAGACAAGAAGCAAATATATTACAATTTTAGATTCTTGTGAAGGAAAAATAAAGGAAATATAAAGGAAAAATATAAAAAGAAAACTTTTTCCTGTCAAGTTGATTACATTACCTTAAAGTGGGTTGCCCCCACTCCAGCAGCCAGAAGCTGACAAATTTAACTTTGCATACAAGTTACACCACAACACAAGCAAGAACATTTAAGCATAAAAATAGAGAGGATGCTACTCCCCACATCATTCTTTGTGGTTTAACTGTTATGCTCTGTTTCAACCCAAGCCCTAGTGCACATGTAATTACAGATTAATGAGAAACTCTAAAAGACATTGCTGTGATTTAAGGTGGGCACTTTTTAGGTGAACGTTCTCAGAGGAAGATGCTGTGACAGCAATTGAAGGCTAAATGGAACAACTGCACTCAAGCAGGTCTAGGATCTTGTCTTTTCAGACTACAAGCTAGAGACCTCAACTATCACCAAAAAAGTATTTATTGCAGTACTGCCTCTCTAATATATATTCTATATTCCTTCAGTACAGATCTTCTCAAGTAATTATACATTTCTTTGGCATAGATCTGTGAACAAATTGACCTTGAAGACTTGCACAAGCTTCCTCCTTCCTGATGATAGCCAGGGAACACAACCTACTTGAAGCCTCAATATTCCTTCCTGACACAGGCTCTTCATTCCCATAGCTCACAGGAATTTCCCAGGCTCATAGAAGAAGCATTCCCACATGGACATGCTGCCAAATCAAGCGAAGGTGCTGAACACACATTTTCAACACAACAGGCACAGTATAAACAGCAGTCTTAAATTTTCACACCCACTATTATGCTAAGCTTTTATTTAAAAGCCTGTAAATGTAAGCATATGGAAGGTGGTAACAGCGCTGAAGATCAAGGCCTATTAAACAAAATTGTTGCAGATGAGAAAAAAAGCTTTTTTTTAATCACAACACATTTGCCTGTTAAGCACAGAGAATATTTGACTACAATAGGTTTATTCTAAGTGTTCTCACTTAAAGACCACAAATCTCTTCAAACACTTGAAAGATAAAACACCACTTTCACTGTTTTAACTTTAGACTACCTGTTACCACAGAAACTGCTACTCAGTTAGCAAGAGAAAAAATAGCTTTAAACAAGTTAGTAACTCACAAGAGCAAATAGCTTTAAACAAGTCAGTAACTGTTTAGAGCAAAAGATATTGCCCACCTTTGGTGGAGCTTTGTGAAGGGTAACAAATTAAGGATGATAATGAAGATGCTCCCAATGCCTAATTTTTCCCAGACTGAGTGAGTGAAAGAGAAAGTTGAAACTGTGACAGAATTTCAAAGACCAATTTATTACACAAAGATGCATGAAGCAGGTGATGCCACACAGTGGTGTGATAACCTACATAAAGAAATGAGTTAAATCCAGAGAACTGCTTATGCTGTTCACCACTCATGGCAGTTCTGATGCTCAGAGGACTCATCCACTAGGAAAGGACAGAGTTGTCATTCCATAATTTGTCACATACAGGCAAGCGAAGAGACAAAACATAGAAGAAAAAGGCTAGACACCTGATGCTTTAGGATTTCCAAAGGTAGCCTCTATCCCTCAACCATTTTTCATGCTAACTGGAACCTTTCAACATCTGTAAAACTGAAAATGGTACACTCAGTATGTCCTCAATTCAGTATAAAGTGTTTCCAAGTTGAAAACAGACCTCTGGGATAAAGCAAAATGAAAAAAAGATGTGAGAAACCAAATAATGCAGCATCACTCCATTTATCATCCCATTATAGTGAAAAATATGCAACTTGTTAGAAACATCAGGGGACAAACACAAAAGAAATCTTGCATACAAAAAATGGTAAGAAAACATTACACTGTAGAAGTCTTTTTCATTCTGTAAGTTTGTTTTCCTTTTAACACACACAAGTCAGCTTTACTGTGAAACTACCATCTGCTTTTCAAAACCCTTTATCCTTCGGCACTGTATTTTACAAAATGCTATCAATAACTCCTTTCAGGACATGATTTCAACACAAGAATTCAATATTATTTGAATAAAACAGAAACTTATTTAGTTTTATAACCTTATGCAATGAGGTTCAAGACTTTCTAACATAACTAGTCAAAAATGTACTCAATTATGGTATGAAATTGAAATTAGAAAAAAAATTCAACTTACAAGATTTGAGCCAGTTTTTAAGTATATTTTGTATGAATTCATTAAGATCCTATCCACTGCTTTGTCTAATTAAAAGCCTGCCATTTACATTTATCCAAAGCTTCTTCAATAAATGAATTTATCTGCTACAGCCTGGGCTGTCTTGACCTATTCACAGGATATAAATTGCAAGCAAAAATAATATAAACCAATCAGGCAACAGTAACCAGCATAGCAGGACTTTCATCCCCAGGTAAGACTGGAAAAATAAGTTAATAATGGCAAGGCAACTAACATAGACTGCTCTGCTGATGCTTGATCATACTCTAAATATCCATCTAAATATCCATCTAAATATCTAAATATCCATCATGTTATATTCTTGAGCTCTTATAAGATACATTTTGCACCTAGAAGTTAACTAGAAGTTCCTCTATGAACACCTGCTAACAACTCACAAATCAGTCCACACAGCCAGCACTTTCAGAAAATATGTGGCTAAATTAAATCTCTAGATCCAGCTTGCTGTAATTTACAAGTCTTTACAATACACCCAACAAATTACATACCTGCTCTATTTTAATACCATTAAAAATAATATTTTATCTTACTTAAATTATTCAAAAGTCTTACTATCAAAGCAAATTAAAGGAGAGAACAAAGTTCTCAAATCCCCCTTTCCAATCTCTAGATTAAAGGCTGATGAATGGTTGTGACCCAAATCAAATCTCAGGAAAGGTTCCCTACTGTGGGAGGCAAGGAACCTCACAAAGGGAAACAAAACTATTAGTGTCCTATGACAACTTTAACACAACAATATTTTTCTCTGTATTTATCAATATTCCCTTGTTCTGTTACACCAATCCTTTACTACGACAAAACCAATAGGTTCAAGTGGAAATAGGTCTAATTTTTAAATGTGTGCTCATTTCAGACAACAGAACAGACTTCAGAATACTTCCACTTCTAAACTAATAGTTATTTACATTAAAAGATACCTTTGCAAGTCTTCAAACTCCAGCTTCTTATGGAGACTGTAAGAGTCAAACCTCAAATCACTTTTAATTAACTTTTTAAAAAATGTATTCTAGCATTGGTGACATTTTCCAGGACATTTCACAAATTTTCTATAGCAAGTTTCTCTGCCTTTAGCAATATTGCAAGATTAGGAAAACAATTACAATTTTCAGGTTTGTAAATAACAATCAGGAATTCAACAGGCTTTTTTTCCCCCCAGGGAAGTGAAGTCATTAATAATTCAGTAGCCCTGCTATTATATTTCTGATTTCATAGCTCTAGTAAACTGAACTTCAGGTGTTGTACATTCCCAGTTTTGGTAATGTAACTTTCAACACTTCAGTCAAGGTAGTTCCTTAAATCAAAGCATTTTTATTTAACAAAGGTCTTCCAAAAAAGCAAAAAAGAAGCTATGCAAACTTTTTTTTAAAGATATGCACATTTGTATTAAAACATTTACCCTAAAATACTACTGTCATTATAAATTATATGCTCAATATAACGACTTAACCTCTCTTCTTATTTGAGGAGAGCGTTACCCAACCACTTGAACCTACAGCCTGTCCCCATAAGACTGAACAGGGGATCAAAGCCCTAATTTTGCTTCCCTTTGCTGCATATTTGGAAACTATTAAAATAAACCGAGAACAAAAACATCATTAACAGTACCAGACACCATTAAAAAAACTCATTTTGAGTTAGTGTAGCGATGCCACCAGGAGCTCTTCAAACTTGGCTAGCTTATCTCCAGGTTTTGGTTGCCTCTGTTGAGGAGTGAGAAATTACTATTTCCAAGGGAGGGGGGGAGAAAGAAAAAAGAAAAAAAAAAGGGGAGGGGGAAATATACAAATATACTCTTCTGTGCCTGTAAAGATATTCTTAACAGCTGTGGTGTGAATATCCAGTTTTGAAGACTAATCTGCTTGAATAAGTAGCTTGCTCTAAGTCTTGCCTGCTGCTGGCTGTAGGACACTGCTAAACAGAGTGCAGTGTCTAGTTAAGGTAAATGAATTGACCTGCACAAAGGAAAATATAAATCATTTACTGCCTTAATTCCTCCCCCTCAAACATGCATACTTTAGCTCTCAGAAGAATAAGAATAAAATATTTCTGAATAATAGAAAACCTATGTGCTACTTCTCACATTTTAGCCAAGGCAGACAGATTTTTAGTGGAGCTTTTTGTCTATTGTAATTTTAATGCAATTTAAATGTATATACCAAAGTGCTTCCATGTAATTAAATCCCTTGGAAATTAGTTGTATTACAAGATTCAAGCTCACAAAAATTAAAGCAGGACATTCTTTGAAAGGCTAGGAATCCTAAAAAACTGGAGGAAGCTGCTAGCTAGTCATCTAGGATTTCATTGGAAACTTTCCACAACAGCAGCTTCTTCAGCAGGTGCACAGAGAATATTTACTTCACTTGAATTTATTCCACTTGTAAAATTGAATAACAGTTCTTACAACGCTGAAAGCAGCTCTAAATAGAAATTCTGGAAGAAAAATTAGCTTTCTCATCTATAAAACATAACTAGAGATAATCTTGCACTTAATGGCAGGAAGGTTTTCACTCTGAACACCTTTAAAAGGTGCAGAGAAAGGAAGCAAGCTATGAAAGAAGCCTCTGCTTATCTCATTTAAAACCACTGATGATTGCCTGATGGGTGGTACCTTCCCCTTCTGTTGTTTTTGGTTGTAGCCCAGCTCCCAAGCTGAAAATCCCATCTTCACTCCTCTCCCCCAGGAAAGTTAAAACTGCTTTAAGTAGAAAGGTTTCCAACTGCTAGTGCTTCAGTCATTTTAACCAAGTACAGTCACAGGAAAATATTACCATGCATTAAATAAGAAAACAACTATTAATTCACAATTCTAAGAAGAATAAATAAAACCATATATGTATATATATATGTACTTCAAAGAGAGTAATGTTCTCCTGGTTAAGAGAAGTAATACCAAAAGGAGCACACAACCTATATGTTTAACCTATATTTAATAGTCAGCATGTTCCACAATGTGTAGGCATTGAAAATTAAATTATTTTCTAAAGGACTGAAGTGTACAGAAATACCATCAGAAGCCAACAAGAAAAGTTAACTGACTTAAAAACCAAGGGCCCCTGGCAACCCAGTTTTAAGGAACAGATATTCCAGTTTATCTCCCAAATAACCCCTGGGTGGATAAGGGAAAAGTAAGGTAGAGACAGCACAGAAAACCTGTTGGCATTTATATTTGGAAGAAAGCATGTCCATTAACTGAGACACTGTTGCCCATAACAAGACTCCTGGTTCACCATAACTATACATTTTTCTCACATGGAAAACCTTTGAATGAACAATATTTTAGTTCAGTCAGGAACAATTCCAGCTCTAAGGGATTCCAAAGTAGTGCTCGAAGACAAATTAAATGCTCTGTGCATGATGGGAAAGTATTTGAGTGAAGGAAGCCTTCAACACTTTCTGAAAAGCCACAGATTTTATCTTTATAGTTAATATAAGTGTGGTTTTGCCCATCCTCAAGTGTTTAAATTATTCCTATAAACTGTGGCAAGCAAATTAATGTCACAAACTTGCAGCAAATGTACTTGGCTTTTACACTCCATTTTGATTACACTGCAGACCACCCTTTTTACAAGTGCATCAGTATTACCAAAACCAAGCCCAACCAACTGAGAACCATTCATCTGACACACACATCTTCAGTGCATAAAAAAAGATGAGAGCTGACATATTCAAAATACAGTTGCAAAAAATTTGCAAGTGCTTTTCCTGTGCTACATTACTCAGACCCATCTGGACAAAACTGGTCATTATCTGAACTGCTTGCAAAACTTGCTTAAGAGACTGGAAAAAATTTTTTTTGAGAAAGTAACCCTAAAAATAATATTAAGAAAAAAAAATCCATTCTGAAAAAGCATCATAACAGCATTCACAAAAGCCTCCCACAGTGCACCTACTATATTGTCTGATGGAATTTGGCATTTTTCTCTAGAGCCAGTCAACAACAGGAACTCAATCACAAATGTCCTGCTTTCCAGTGAGCACGGCAGCCTCGGCTGCGCAGCCTAACGAGCTGGGGGCACACCAGTTTCAGCAACAGCTGGAAGAAAAGTCCACCAGAGAAGGTTAAAAGTTTTTTGGTTGTTTTTAATAAAGCCAGAATTCTTTCTTTAAAAAATAAGCCCACAAAAGCTCAAACAACCCACACTCATGATTCTCTCAATATTGCAAAAAAAAGGCAGAAAAGAGCAGGGAAGAAGAGCAGAGAAGAACAAAGAAGGGCAAAAAATGGGCAAAGAAGGGAGAGAAACAAAGAAGTATGGAAGAAAAGAAAGGAAGAGAAGAGTGAAGATGACCTGATGTAAAAGAAGGGCAAAGAACAAAACAAAGACAGAAGTTCAAAGAACTTTGAAGAAGGTCAGGGAAGACCAGGGACAATCCTTACTGCAGATGCAGCTCTTCTGCTAAGAGCTCTTGTACTTAGAGCACCACATGCATATCTGGTGCAAGTTACCATGCTAAGGGGAACATACTTAACTGCTGGAAACTACTAGTTTTTCAAACTGGAAAGAAACTGAAAACAGCCTAAAGACATTGCTACCATTAAAAAAGGTAACCACTTGGTAATATTTTCTCTTCTTATTCCTTTTTAACTCAACTGAGTTTTCACACAGTTCATTAAGCAGATTCATCCATTTATCGGCTTTTGACAGGGATCCTGTAACATTGATGGGGAAAATGGAGTACTGTTGAAGGAGAAGTAATACATAGCTCATTCTGTGTATACCATGTGTGTAAGAATCACTTAAGATCTGTATTAAGAAATCCTTTATATGAAGCTCCCACCCCACAAAAAAAAATAAAAATTTGCTATAAATCTAAATAGTTAGAATTCTGACTCCTACTAAAAGTGAAAAATAATCAGTAACTTTAACATGTGCATAAGTTTTGGTATTAAAGATGTCATCTTAATTACAATTAAAGCACTGAGATCATTTCCTATGAAAAAGCTGTTCAGGTTTATTAGTTCAGTGGAGAGTTTTCAATCTCAATCTTAAACTGAGAATGAAGATTTAGAGCAAAGGCATTTTCTGTGGTTACAGAAAGTCTAACTCACACTCAACATATTGCAGTCACTTGGTTCAACATAATAAATCCACAAGAAGTTTCTGAACAGTATCAAAACTGATTAGACACCTGCACACACACCTCATTTCACTTAGATTAGAAATGCCTCTAGCAGCCCAGAGGCCTCAAATATTTGTGTGGCTAAAATCTGTACCCATTTAAAACAAGATCATTTTTGACTGACACCTTTTTGATTAGCTTGAGTTCTCCATTTCACATTTGTCAGCTTGCAGTGATTGTCAAGAGGGGTTCAAATCCCCATCTCCATCTGCACACAGTTACAGCAAAATAAGCAATGGCCACCCCAAATGTCAATTTTAACCTAAAAAAGTAGGTTTTGTTTTGTTACAAAGATGTCAGCTCAATGCTTCAACTGAAAGTTGGACATATCTGTGGGGCCATACCTCACATGTCATTGAGATTGATCCCTGCAGCTTCCCTCCATTCTCCCACTTGGCCCCAGAGCAAGGCAGCTCCATCCACTCCTGTCAGGGTGAGTTTCCAGAGAGGGCCATTTGTCTTATAGTGCTCTGGAGCAAAACATTGTACTTGCAACCCAAATAACAGCATATGCTACAGCCTTACAGGAAACAGATCCCAGAAGACACCATGTAAGGGAGAAAGGGTCTGTAGATCACTGCCCCCAAACCAGGACTCTCACTGACCAAGGCTCTCCAAGGAAGATGGACAAAGACTACCATTTCTTTACTCAAAACATGAAAGAAATAATAAAGTGCATGGATCAAGATGCATTAATGGATGAGAATGGATGTATTCTCATCCATTGCTGAGTGAATGAGAATGAAGACAGGCAAGCTGAGGGAGAAAGCCTCAGCTGGATTCAACATCCACCTTATGGAGGAAGAAGTGTGCCTTAGTTGGAGACTACCAGAAAATAGGTCCTCAAATTTTGGAGGCATAGGAATTGCACTGTCCTCTTCTCAGCTCCTCATCCCACACTAGCACCGAGTACAGTGGCCCCAGCACCCTCTACAGTCAAAGCACTCCTGGCTGCTTCAGGTCCTGCTTCTCACATGGTTCTTCAACACCTTTTCCTCTCTCACTAGTGCAAAGGGTAGACAGTGATTAGAAGACTGAATCTGGCTAACACACCACATAAGCAGCAGCCTATAAAGCATAAGGTACTTGGTAGATATCCTATTTTGCACACAATATTTTGTCTTTTGATAATTATGTACAAGTTGCTTAAAAATAGTTAATAAACAGGCACTCACTGTTTCTACTTATCTAGCATTCTAAGAATCACTTCCAGATTGAAGACTTGAGACTTTTGCTATCCTCCATGTTTACAATATGTAAGAATCAGTGATTTCAGAATTCAAAGGTATCAAGAGAAGATACTCAGAAAGAATAGCCATTTATTACAATTGAAAGAGATCAAATATTTCCAACCTGTTTATGTTCAAAACTGAAAAGGTTAGCACTAAGAACCCCATAATACAAGATATCAGTCATTGTAGTACAGCACAAAGACCACAATACTCCTATACAGAACTGAAGCACCACTGTAGCACACGTGGTATTTGTGGAGCCTTTATACTTGAACTGTGATAAACAAGGTCTGTTTCATTTTTTAAATACCTCAGAAATAGCAATAAGGAATTATTTTTTAACAATTAAAAAAATTGTCAAAAAGCTGTTATTGAGAAACTAAAAAGTCATAAGAACAGCCCAGGCAATTTCTTAATGGAAAGAATGCTGTTCCATTTTAAATTTCAATCAAAACAGAGCGTCAGGCAGTCAGAGCATATCAAAGATTTTTAAAGAATGAATTTAAACACATGGGCTAGTCACCTGATAGAGACATACTTACCTGTCTCCACAGTGACAAGCTATATAGAACTTTGTTGCCATCTTATTGGAAAAGCTCCATACCTTCTTGGTGATTTCTCACGGGCAGCTCCTCACAGCACTGACTCCTTCTTCCTCACAGCACAGCCAACAAACTCCATCAAACTTCTCAACCAGCCTACCTACTCTTTTATAGTACCCATCCTACCTGGATCTAGCTGTGGCCTATTAAGGGCAAGGACTGTCCCTAATGCTTGGTAATTAGCACAGCTATAACTCCTTAGGGGTGAGATTACCTTCATCACTATCTCTATTCTCCTACATTCCATCCATCCACAGAACTTGAGGGGCTTGTTTTCAAACTAACAACTAGCAAGGTGTCCTTATACTGTCAAATACAAATTGCCACAAAACCTAACTCACTTCAAATATAAAACTCCACACTTTTGATACCAGAATCGGCATCCTGCAGTCAATTTCCTCTAAAAGACCAAAAATTACCTTTTGCTTCTCCACATATTTTACAGAGTGTGTAAAGCCAATGCAAAGCCAATGCCAATTCAAGCTGATTTAGTGCAAAACTGTATTTAACAAACAGAATACACAAAAGCAACAGCTAAGCATTAACTCCTGTCAATAAACAACACAGATGTCCCACCATTCCTTTTAGACCATCCATATTATAAAATACTACTTTATTTGTTTTCTCCACTCCCAGTTTCCATGCCAGTTATCCATAAGCAAACCCTCCCCACTGAAACTGAGGAGGAACAGAAAAGTAGCTCAGCTCACATGAGGAATCTAAAAATCCAAATGCCAGTGCTGTAAAACATGAAGGAATTGAACACCTAAGAAAACTGAAAAGCATCCAAGCATATGTAAGAACACAAGGATTTCATCCTACTCACAATAATTTCCTTCTTAACCTAATTTATTTCTTTCTTTTTTTAGGTTTTCTTTGTCAAGACAACATAGCTTGAATCTTTATAACACATATTTTCTACAATAACCACAGCGACTATACTTTCTGCCAAAAAACTAGAAATGCTTCCATTCTTCATCAGAGTCCAAGACTTTAAAAAGGCTGCCATTATGCCAAAGTAATACATACCTTCTGCAACAACCTATTTTGTATCCGAATAAACAAGATACATATAAAAGTTACATAGGTCACATTGAAATGTTCTTTCCAGGAGATAAGTACAATTTTCTGCTGGAACAGAAACCTTATCACTTCCTGAAACTACACTCAGATGCAATAGTCCCACAGCTCCTCATGGGTGGAAGAAGTATGCAAATCTTTGCACATCTGGACATGCTAAATCGGAATCAAATTGTTGTTGGCTAACTTTGTGTCTTTTTTAAGCACGCAAAAAAGTCAAGTCTGGGAATAAACTGGCAACTCCACAGGTCTCAGAGTAGGACAGATAGAAATATCATTAATTGCTTTGCTTATTGCCCAGCACTACATCACTGCATAGCACTCCAGCTGTGACACAGTGGAACTCTGTCTAGAAAGACACACACTTCACAACTTCATATCTGGAGAGAAGATTGCCCATTGAGGAGCTTTCATCCCTTCCCACTCAACTGAAAAGCTGACATCATTTGTGAAGTTAGCCATCAGTTTCTCTGAGAGATTGGGAAGGGGGGAGCAGGGAAATGGTGTCAGCTACAACTGCTCGGTGACAGTGCTTCCAGGAACAGGTTCCCTAATAACCAAAGCCTAACAGAACATGAGGTGGGCAGCTAATTTTCAAAAAAAACCAGACAAGGTCCAAATTAGAAAAGACACAGTGGGAGAAAAGATCTAAGGAAAAAGGAGGAGAAGGCATATATACTGGAGGGACAACATTTCTTGTTGGTTAAAAATACAACCTTCCACATGTGATAAAAGTTCGGGTCTAGGCATGACCAGATCTTTCCTGCAAGCACAGCCATGCATTTGCAGCATATTGGGAAGTGCACTTATTCAGGTATTGTCTTCAGCCAGACTAAGGTGTGCAGTCACTCTTTAAAAGCCTTCTTGCAAACCAAGGAATGAATGAAGCAAAGACTGTGACTCTAGACAAGTGACTTCTTTCAAGTCACAGAAAAACATAAGGACTGTTAGGACCGAGTTTGTGTATATGGCATCCTCTCTTAAGGACTAGGAAAGGTTAGGGGTTTATTGGATACAAAGTACCAAGAAAGTTATCAAGTTACTACTAGATTTTCCTCCCTTATTAAAAAAAACCTTCCCCTTTGATATCTCCTTCACACAAAGGGCTCATCTTCCTTTTCAGGGCGGTCCAGCCAGACCCACTGTCTCCATCCTCCAGGCAGAAAAGTATTCTGTGCCACTGCAGCACAGCCCTGCATGCAGGTGGGGAAGGGGGAGAGCAGTACAGTGCTACTGCACCATCAGCCTTACAGGGAACAGGAGCATAACCTCCACTGAGTGTCTGTGCTGCAGCACGCTGCAGGAAAAAAAAAATCAGGATAGAAAAATTGAGAGAACTCCCTGCTAATTTTCACACCAACATGAAATAAAGATTAATAAATGGAAAACAGCCATTATGGGATTTTGGGTCACGAGCCTCCTGTCCCTGGCAGGAAAAGATGGGAAACTGTGGCTCAGTCCTGTTCCAAACAGTGCTCTGCATGCAGATTTGGGATTTTCTTCTTTTCCCAATGCCATTAGGCCTTCTCCATTGATGACAATTTCTCACTTAATTCTTCACACACACAAAGTTTATTTTCCCATCACAAAGAAAACTGACAAAAGTTTCCGTGCCCATCTCATGCTTCACTGCATTTAAGAGTTTCAGTGAAGGAGGAAAGAGCATGGACCTGACTTACTCCACTTCAAACTCCATTCTCAAGAGGTCTGGACACCCAACAAGGTCCTCTCACAGCTGTCTGGCACACCAGCTCTTCTTGCAAGTGGTTAAGGAAGTGACATAAAGCACCTTCTGTCTATACAAAACCTCATTACTTAATAAAACACTCACTACAAAGCTCAGCCACCAGTGTTCATACTTTGTCACAAGGAATTCACAGGAAATAGCTTAAAAGTGGAATCCTAAAAACAGCCAGGTACAGCTGAGGTACTGAGAATCATGATCAAATCATGGTAACAAAGCAACTAAGGAATCAAGTCAGAATTTAATTACACCAATTCAGAACTGCTGATGCAGAGCAGCAATATTTACCTTAAGGCAGCTTGTCATGTTTCACCTTTCACCATTACTTCAGGAGTATCAAATTTATACACAGCATACTGCAAACACCCAGACAAAGCAATTCACTTACTTCAACCTGTAAACAAGCTTTCCTGAACAGTACTTTTTTTGTTCATAAACAACACACAGTTTCACTCTCACATTCTACCACTGAAAGGGGCCATCCTATCTTTATCCTCCATTCCCACCACCCATTCCATCTATTCCTGCTGTTTTCCTCAGTACACCTGCATGGTCAACCAAGGTCACCTACAGCTGAAGGCCAAACAAAAAGCCCTGAAAGGTTTTCAGCTGGAGCAAGTTTTAGGAGTCCTCATCTTTTCTTAGATCTTCGTTCATTAGCAACCTTCAGCATTGAACACATATGATCTTCCATCTCCTGCCCTAGACATAGATGATGCAAAACCACCTCTCATGAGCTGAGGATTTCATTTGGTTGCGCTTGACAGCAGCAATGCTGGCAGACCATTGAAACAAACAAACGTAGAGGTAGGAGAACCAGAAGCCTTTACCTTTATAATTTCTCCTCCTCAGTCTCTAGTCCCCCCACCACCTTCCCAACATTTCCACCAGATTAGTCAGCCTTTTACCTCATAACTAACAAACTGTGACTAAATGTACTAACAAGATAGCAACATTAGGAGTGTTAGTTCTGCAAGGCTGGTCTCCTTGCTAATTAAGCCATTCCTCCTACAAAATCTCTTAAAAACCAAATAAGAACTTCCAGCTAGATCCAGATCAGTTCTTCACTACCTAAACCATTTAAAGATGCAGCTATATACACATGCACACAGTATCCGATATAAATTTGAAATCCGTATCAAAGCATTATCAATTGCACATAAACTTCATATGCATTTTCCAAATGTCAGCAAACTCAGGTAGAGGCCAGGGAGAAAGAAGTGTATCAGTACCACACCACGTCTGCTAGCCATGTTTCAACAGCAGTCCCAGAGAGGTTATAACTGGAGTTGAACACTGACTTGTTTGCTTTATAGACGCCAGGAGCCACACACAGAAAATTGCTCACTTCTGAAACAAATTACTCTCAGTTCAGTTTCTCCAGAGGTCAAGATAATTATGTCCTGGTGTATTATTGCATTCACCAGCACTACCTGGTAGAGGCAGCATGCCAGCCCTCAGCTGCTTTAAAATGAGACTCAGTGATAACCGTACGAGGGAACAACAGCTTTTGCAGTTCATTCCACAAAGGGTGTTTCTCCAAGCTGTCAGAAGAGTGACTATAGCCACCCAAGCTGTTCCAGATTCACCTTCTGTACAGTCACTCCTTTGTCCTCCCATCCCCACCTCACGCACCAGACCCAAAGGGGAGCAACAGAAAGCCCTGCAAGGGGAATTCTGTCTTCCATCATCTGCTCTGCTAAGAGCACACAACATCCCCATGCACACCCAGCAAGAACAGGGAAAAGACTTTACTACCATACATAGTTTCCCTGGGTGGGGTCTCAAACAGAAACATACCACTTTTTCTTCACAATTTTGCTACACCTAGTATTTCTCCAAAGACAGCAACGCTGCAGCTACACCTCCTGCACTGTCCTGCCAGCCCAGCAGCAAGGGCAGAGCAGTAAAACAGAGATCCATGTTTTTCCCAAGACTGACAACATCAGATAAAGTGGGGCTGTCCCCTGTCACAGGCAAGCCAGTTTCTTCCTGCTTTTCTCCCAAACACAGGGCTGCACTTGAAAAATCAAAAATATTGAACATTTCCAACATATGGATTTTTATGACCAAAAACCTCAAAAGGAAAAAGAGTCCAAAGGTCTCTCTTCAAAAATTAATCCTGGAATTAATGTGATTGACTTGAAAACTTACCAAGGGTTGTCTTGAATGAATTATTATAAACGAACACCTGTAAGGAGCCAGCTATTATTAGTACCAATGAAACTGTCACACAAAAACAAAGAAGTGCTACTTGTGGCCCTGTGATTAAGGCTGTGTCAGCAGTTTGGTTTTCATGAATTTAACACCCAGCTGTAAAAACGGCCTTCAGCAGAGGCAAGCTCATTGCACCACTATCCACAGGAGCAAGGTTTCTGCTTTCCCTGGGTGAAACACAAGAGTCAACTATGTTTTAATACATGATCTTCAAATAGTAAGATCCAGAATCTGCAAATTGTTTTGGGAAACAATCACAGCCAAACAGGACTACACCTTGAAAGACAGTTTGATAAATACTGCAAGACAGAAAGTTGGTAGAGCACAAGCAACAGAGAAATAAGAATTTGTGATGTTCTGTTTTGGCATACATTCTTCAAGAATTAGAGGTATTCCAAAGAAACTGCCTGCTAATGCACATTTCATAGCTATAGATCTTTGTAACTTGGCCACCTTTTGCTTAAACACAGAACGACATTAACAGATTTATGTTTCAAAAGGCACCATTTGAGATTCTTCAAGCAAGCAATCCATAACCAAATAAGCAGTGATTAGCCCTGTGCATGCACGAAATTAAAAGCCCCACTTATGCTGACACAAGACCCACATCTGACCCAAACAAGCAGGAAAAATGCAGTATTTCAAACATATCTTAGGGTATGTACTATTCAAAGCCCTGCAATAAAATAAAACCTTCTTTTAAACAAAAACAGAGTTAAACCCTAAACAGAATGTGACCATAACCCAAAAGAAACTTCTTCACACTGTGTTTTGATGCTTCAGGCACTGCCAGCACCCCAAATTTTATTCTATTTTGCTATTAAGTTTAAATTACAAAAAAACATTACAGATTAACTTAGAAGGCTAACACCCTTGACTGCCTCAGTATGGAAAAGTAGTAATATCTCTTAATTGCAATAATAAAATAATTTAATTAAACACTGAATTTTAACAGTCTGATTCCCACACACATTCATATACAAACTATGAGCTATGTTTCCTCCATCAGCATAAAGACAAAGGCAACACAGTCCTGCTGTAAAGATGGAAACAAAGTTGTTTTCATCCTGGCCTTTCCTACATTTTTTTCTCTTTTTCCCCACATTAAAACAAAGCCTCCTTATTGAGACAATCAGAAGAACACGTGGAACTTGAAACACTTAAAGATAAATTGTGTAGATTTATAAACTTTCCCCTTCTTCATCTTTCCCTCAATCTCGAACATATGAGAGGGAAAGCTGAACACACATACACACAAAGTCAAATAACTAGCAAATACCACTCTTATAAGTGAGAGTATTATTTCTTAGTGAAAGCAACTAAAAAAAAAAAAAATCTTCAAAGCCACCAGCACTGAAATGTCAAGAACTGGTCTGGATGAAACAGGGGACATTTCACTCAGCTTACTGAATGGCTCACAAGATCACAGACCCTCACTAGGAATGTGGGCTTTTACTTCCTTCAAAAGAATCACTCTTTCTATGGTCTTACCATCCAGGGCTATGAGCTGGCCCTCTCCTGCCCTTCAACACACGGAGACAATACAGCAGCTGCCAACATTTGTGAGTAAACACAGGGAGGTTTTACAAGGGGAAGATGGACAGTCACTTACACAGCCAAGTACCACACTCTCCATGAGCCAATAACCAACTCTCCAAAACTTTTTGGAAGCAAAACCACTCAATGTCTGCCTAGAAACTTGGTTTAACATCAAAGCCATGGTACACACATGAAAGCAACACAAGACATTAGTGATATCAGGCAAACTGAAAAATTAAACACACTGGTCAATCCCTGAAAACACAAAGAGGATCAGAAATAGAGAGGTACATGAAAGCAACATAAGACATTAATTTTTCAGTTTGCCTGATATCACTAAACACACTGGTCAACCCCTGAAAACACAAAGAGGATCAGATATAGAGAGGCTGTCCAGAGAATGCTCAGGAGGCAAACGGGTTTGGAAGCACTGTTCCTCTTCGGATTAACTCCAAAGCAGCTACCTTACAGTACCTGTAAAAGTACTTAGACTCCACATCTTTAATTGCATATAAACACATTTACTGTGCAATATGATTTTTTTACTAGAAAAAAACAATTTCAGTAACCAAATTCCATCGCCTTTGTTTATCCTGCAAAGTGCTTTGTATAAAATAAATGCTTCCTCATTGCAAGATGAGGTGCTACTCAGGACAATAAAAGTGTAAGTCCCATCAGGTAGCCACCCTAAGCACCTTTCACACTCATGAGAGCAGCTAGGGAAGCCAGGTGCTGTGAATTGTATTGGCTATAAGCCTAAGTAGGCACCTGCATTTGCTTAAATAAGTCTGGGCTCTCACTCACTGAAACAGCTGCCTAGACAACCTGCTCAGGTGTTGAAACAGTTAAGCAAGAAGGTTCCCAGCTAAGATGACAGAATCCGTCACCAGCAACACCTGCTTATATAAAGGAAATTAATTGGATTCAACTAATTAGTGGAAGTTCACTGTCACATTTTGAAGTCACACCAAGTAATTCTGAGAAACTCAGCCTACATAACCAGTATCAAGAGTAAGCTCTTTGTCCACCACTGCAGGTACTTGTTACACAGCTTCCCCGTCAGTTAATGCATTTCAAATGCATGTGCACACTCTTATTTCCTGCTTTACACACCTTCATGTCTTCTAAAAATAACTGAAACCATCATTTTGCAGTTCTCTTAATTTATCAAAATCAAAACCATGGCATCATTAGGGAATTTCTGTAGTCTTGAATTTGCTTTCAATTTGCCAAGTCTATGTGGCACCTGTTTTCAGCTGATCAAGACAGCAGACAGATGTGAGATCCTTTAATATGAGGAAAACCAAGAGTTTGCACGTGACAAAGCTGAATTGTACTCTAAAAGGAATTAGTGATCAATATTTTCCCATTTGAGTTACTCTCTAATTTTAAGAATAATCTCATCTCTCCTAATGTTTAAACAAGTAAAGCTACAGGCAATGAAATTATTTGAAATTCCAGCCAGACTTCACAAATCAAAAATAGCAGCATAATAATGCATTTCTACAAAGATGGCTTCTATACATTATTAAACAGTGATCCAGCATCAATTGTGTGAAAAGACAATGATAATACCAATGAAAATACAGCCAGTGTAATTTTGAAGACGCAGTCAGTCTTAAGATTCTTATTTTATTCTTGAATAATGAAAATCTCTCAAATTAGTAAAAAAAAAATCTTCTCACTGAAAAATGCAGAAAAAGAACTTACACAGTTACACGATATATTCAACTATATAAAGTGCTGCAATAAGAACATAGAATGTATATCAGATGACCACAAGAAATAAAAAACATGAAGCAAAACCACACAGTTATAATTTTTCAGTCTCAGATCAGCTGCAAATATGACTGTTTTCCTAAAATGGACTAGCAAGGGCATAAAGCAAAGTTTAGCTCTTAGTCTTTGTAACTTTCTTGCCTTCACATATCAGAATAATTCTTCAGCTTTATTTTGCCTTCAAAAATAAAATTACATATTTTACTGAGCCTGCAGATCTACAGCCACAGGTCCCCACTGCTTTTTCAAAGACCAGCGAGATTCTGGATCAGCTTCCATTATCATTTCAAAACCACTTTTCAGACAAGAGGCTGTGAAGTTCTGCTCACAAAGACCAGGCTTGGACTCCAGCAGGGCAATGCTTGACCAGTAACAGCCACAAACAAGCTTCTCAGCTGCACCTTTTTAAGCATTCCCATTGAGCAGATGGATACCTAAAACACCAGAGATACCTAAAAGATGGAAGAGTACAGTATTTTGCATGCAGGCTTGAGGACTTCTGTATCCCTTTCGTACTGTTTATCTTGTAGTATTTTAATAGTATTTAACTTCAGAGGCAAACAGCATGCTAAGTTTTGGCAGGAATACATTGACAGACTATTACTGTGTAATCATGGAAAGAATTACACTGACATCAAAACCACAATTATTTAGTTGTATGAAATCCAGACAGTATACCCAGAAATTTCATCTTTCAAAACCAAACATGCTCCACAGTAATGTTTATGCTCTTAGAGAGGGTATCAGTGCTAAAAAAAGCAAGGACAACAATCAGCAGCCAAAGATATGGTCTCTGTTTCTTATCCTTTCAACAGAGAAATCTCAATTTAGAGGAAGCTATGGGTCATCACCAGCATCACTGATGAAGCCACCCATTGCTAATGCATCTGAAGAGATTCTTCGTGGACCAAGCAAATGCTAGGAAAAAAAAATAAACAAAATAACTACATTCCTGACAGCATGCCTGTAATTTGACAAATAGCAACCTAAACAGTCAGATATTGCTACCCAGTTCCAGAATAGCACCAGCAGAAGTTTATAGAAAGAGTAAGTCAGAAGGGACTGCAGCATATCAAGTCAGAAACATAAAACTCAGGAAAAAAAAAGGAAAAAAAATATGTATAGGAGCAGTCAGAAGTATTTCCTTCTTGACTTTGTGTTTTGTTTTCTGCAAGGCATATATACCAATCTATACACCTTGGGAAAGGCTTATTTCCATTCATAAAGTGGTAAATGTCTTCAATGTACTTCTGGCACAGCTTCAGACATCCTAGGATACAAATAAAAAAAACTATCTACCTTTTTCTGGGTTGGGTGGTTTAAGGCTTCCTTTGCAGTTTGGTGACATGCTATCTCAGACTGCCTCTGAATACAAAGAAACAGTTACCATTTACCTGAAAGAGCCAGTTACCATTTATCAAGAGCCAGGAGGCACCTCTTTAACAGCTGTGCAAGTGTCAGATATGCAGCAGAAACAAGGCATCTTCTCATTACAGCAAAAGTGCTCACCTAGACACTTAACATGGTATAATTTTTTTCCTTCTGCATTAGAATTCACCACACAGGCTGTAGGAACTCTTCTTTGAGAAGAATTTCCAAGCAGCAGTAAATTGGTCAAATGGCACCTGAAGCAAAGCCCTGCAGAAAATTTTACTATATCTTGCTACACTTAGTGGTTAGCCAGATTTTTCTAGAACAAGCATAATTTTTCCTGTTATTTCAAAGGTGTTCAAGCTCAGCAAATGCAGCACAAGATGGTTTATCTACTTGGATACTCCTTGCAATAGTCCAAGATGCATGGCATTCCACATCCAAGGCAAGCATCTCTTTGTAGCTGACATGCCTGTTGGACCAGTGTGCTCAGCTGAGCATTGCAAAGAAGCAGCTGATAATATCACAAGTAACTTTGACTGCACTATGAAAATTATTCATCAAACTGGAGTTGTCTCAGGGTACACAGTATCTAATGCCTTCAATGGCACTTATCACTGAACTAACAACAGCCATATAAAAGTCAATGGATGTGTTTTTACACTTACTTTGCTTACTGTCAAATGACACTGAGTTACAAGGAAAAAATCATATTTCCCGTTAAGAAAAAAAAAAAAAACTAACAAGAAATACTCCTGAAGAAGGAAGCCTGCCTTGGGTATACTGATTTGTGTGTATTTGTGACTAACTTAAAATGGTTACACAACATTCAAGTTGCATATGAGGAGGTTCAGTTGCTTAACACATGTGAAAAGCACAGGTGACAAAAGATAAGCCAGTTCAGATCAATTTGTTTGGCAGGCTTTACAAAAGCTTCATTGTGGATTTAGGTTGTAAAGCCTGTGAACACCCTCAAAAGGAACAAGCCAGTAATAGGAACAGGAAACTGGAGAGAATTCCACTCTTTCACCTCACCTTCTATGGTTTTGCTTAACTGAAAGATTTGGACATAACTGCATCCTCCAGATCACACACATACGACCCAAAGGAATTCCTTAGCTGAGGTTCTGAAAAAACAACCAGTGCATTCATATGAAAGAGGCAGGAGGTGACAAAAATATTAAAGGGAAAGAAAATCTTTTTATTTTGCTTCCTTGGCTACAAAGCAACCAAAGTAGCAAGAAGAGATTTAGAGCAAGAGAGAACATACACCTGTGGAAGAGGAAGCTGGACATCGACCACGCTGCCGCCTTGCTCTTGTGCCGTCATCCACCCAGTGCTTCAAGGAAGCCGTGCTTTCCAAAATAAGCCTGAGTTGTGCTGCGACAGTGTAGGAGAAACCGAGCTGACAAGCTTGTAAGAACAGTCACTTAATCAGGACTCTACTCCAGACCCAGAAGTCTGAAGAAGTTGGGATAAGGTTGCTAGGAATTGCCAAGAGAAAGAAAGTACTTCCTGCCTCCCAGACTGAATGAAAGCATAGGCAAGTCCAAAGAAACCCAGACTTGGTACTCATCAAAGACAAGGTGTCCTGTTTTGAGCAACAGGAAGCACCACTACGATGAACACCAGTATCACAACTGCACTGAAAAGCCTTTTATTCAACCTTTTATTTATTATTTAGAGGGATCACAGTGGTAGCTTTTGATGTGTTTCTCACATAGGCCATCAGCAGGTTCAAGTACTCCATTTTTCCTTGCCCTTCTGCATAGCTATCTATTTTCTAAGAAAGCGACTCCCTTGTGCAGAAAGCTCAACAGACAAAAGGATCTGAAAGAGATAATCAGAGGGGAAAAAAAAATACCAAAATTTAGTGGTAGAAGATCAAGTCACATAGAAAAGATTTTTACAAGAGTTCACGATTCAGATTGGATTGGCTGTAGGTACATGGAGAAGAGGAGGCTCTAGCTCTTTAAAACTTTAGAAAATAAAGAACTAAAGGTTCTGTCTATGCCGGCAATCACCAGTCTAAATTAAATTTAAAAATCCCAAAACAATTAAAGATTAAACAAGCTGCATGCTGCTGGCAATGGGGTATTCTGTTCCCCTGGACTGTCCAAGCAGTAATGTCAAATAGCCCTCTAACCACAGCATCAGATGTCATGAGAAATGTTGCCTGGCAGAACTCATCTTCCCAAACCCTATTTGGTCACCATGAGTAGATCTGTTTCATACCTCAGCACCATCAACATGAACTTCAGCATTTTCTTTTTCCTGGAACATGTTCACAGCAGGTACACATCACAGCATACAGCACCTTATGATTCACTGGTTGCTCTCAATGCTTTTCGATCCACATCCTGCATACATAATGTTCAAACACAAGGAATCGGACTGCCTGCACTGGTCCTTGAATTGAAAGTCTGCTGACTGAGCCAGGCTACCAGAACTTCCCTCTCCAGTAAGCAGCTAAAGAACAGACTTCACTGGCAGTCACAAACACTGAGCAAAGCTGTGCAAAGGTGGAAAGAAAAAAAGGAAGATAATAAATAAAGGCACACATGAACTAATCCTGTACCAGTAATACTTTTTGTTGTGAATATCTTCCAGGTAACTTATGTTCAAATGCCATCACTAACTGCATTATTCTGAAAGGCAATGGAATACAGATGGGCTACCCCCAGGCAGGCACAGAGAGGAACCAAAGTCCTGGACTCCCAGTCCTAGAAGGAGACAAAAGCCCTGTCAATCTGCACATACTGGTGTAGAGTATAAACCATATGAAAGAGTAAAGCATTGAACCATGTATTTACAGATGGCTATTAATGCAGAAGTTGAATTAGTCTATCTAATAGCCCTTCCCTTTCCAAAAGGGAGTCAAGGCAATCAAAAGTCAGGCATCTTTGTATAAATAGGGTCTCTGTTTTCAGAAAATATTCTAGTCTGCCATTTCAGTATTTGTTATACTACATTACTCAGAAAAATACCTTTTTCTCAAGAGTTTTGCGTGACAATCAATAGCAGCACTTCTCATTTATATCCTGTAAAGGGAAAATACCTGGAATTATATTTTAGGAAAGTTTAGTTTCCTGCCAGAGCCGCTACTCATTTGCTGCAAATTATTTTCAACAAGCCCCTTATGCCATCTTGTCACAAAATGCAGGTGGTTCCACTTCCAATCCTGTGGAGTAGTCATAATATCATACAACCTTATATTGAAAGGGACCTCTGTGCAGTTCAAGATCCCTGCTGAAGACAGGGTCAACAAGTGTAACATGTCCAATTTGGTTTGGGTACCTCCAGGGACAGACACTCACCTTCTATAGTCAGTTTCTTCTGTGCTTGACACCCACATCATTTAAAATAAACCAGTCAAATAAAAGCCACTCCAAAAAATCCACATACCCTCCCATGTTTAAAAGGAGTTTCTTTCATTTAAGTTTGTGGCCAAATTCAGTGTTCCTACCTCTCTGCATCCTCAAACTATGATAAGGATGTTCAATGCACTCCTCACTCAAGACAACTCTTGACTACTTAGAAACTGAAATGGAGTACTTGGCTTCGAACAAGACAATATTTGTTTAAATGAACAGGCAGCAATACTAATATTTAGCTTTACTCAGAAACTAAGACTATTTGTTTTAATGAAATGGCAGCAATGCTAATATTTACCTTTAGCCAGTTTCAGCAAAGATTCTCCTCCTATTTCATTGTGAAAAACCAATCCCTCCGATTTTATCCTTCTCCTGGCAAACCAACATCCTGTCTCTGGTACAACAGGCTATAATGTTTCTCTACCTGTGTTTTTCAAGTATACACACGTTCTCCAGTGACACAGATTCCCACTTCACAGTTTGATCACAATACTGAAAGAAGCTTTCATAAATATTGTTTAACTGTTTCCTCTTCTCCAAGTAACATTTATTTTATTTTAGCCACAGAGTGCCAAAGAGTTTTATAGTATATGACTATAAACCAGCTACTCATTTCAGGTTTTTTTTTAATCCTAAGCAATGACTCATATTTTGTTATTACTGTACTTTGCCCCACTGAGTCTGTCTTGCTCAGTTTCACCTCAACAGACAAATTTTTAAAAAACCAAACAACTTGACCTCAATTTACAACAGCAAATCTTGCTTTCTCAGTATCTTCTTTTTTCCCCCTCTTGATACAGTTAATCTTTCTCCAACTGTGAACTGTAACTGTGGCATGACACTTGCAGTAAGGATGTGTAAGGGTTGGGTGTGTTAGAGGAGTAGCAAAGGCTGTAAGCAACTGAACTTTCGAGACAAAGGACAGAGGCAGACCCAACTCTTTAAGCTCCCCTCAGGCTTGGTTGAAAGCTCCGAGGTTGCTGCCTTAAGTTTTGCCAAATAGAAGCAAATGTATTTGACAGAACTGCAGGCAAAGGAAGGCAGAGGCTGAGGCTAGTACTGCTGCTGTAAGAACTCTCACAAGGCAGACACCACTGCTCCCTTCATCCGCCGTTTGCAGTAGCCTCAGGGCATGTACTGACACTGAGCTCCAATGCATTGCTTCATACTAAACCGAGCTTTGAAGTGCCTGCTGAATTACCTTGGTCTACCTTGCTGCCTCTCCTAGAAAAGCACCAGGTGAAGATAAATATAATTTGCTGCTCAAAATCCAGGGGCAAATTGGGAAACGCAGAACATCAACATATAACCTCATAGTTAGGCTCAGACAGATGATTTCTTGGTACTTTTCCAAGAAGTCAAATATCTGAATATTTCCACAAGTATCAGTATAAGAAAGACAATCAGACTGACTGCAGTACAATCAGACATCCTGAATATATATTTAAGTGCAATTTTAACAGATATTTAGTCACAAGCTCCAGAAAACAATGCTTTAAAAGTGTACTGTTTTGGTGGCTTCCTGGTATAAGCAACAAGCCACGTTTGCTTAACTAGAATTATGTTGTTAGCAATACTAGTATTTGATTCAAAACTTCCATTTTTACAGAGTAACTCTTCAAGTTACCAAGGTTTGAAAAGTCCAACACGTTTGTTTTGCATTGTGAAAACACTCTGTTAAATTCAAGCTGTTTGAGATTTTTTTAAAAAAAAGTATTTTCACTTACATACAAGAGACCTGTTTAATTTAAAATACTTCTCTTTAAATGAAGAAAAAAGTGCTATGCATTACTCACAAGTAGTCTACCAGCAGACCAATACCCACATGACACATCAGAAATGTTTCATCCATCTAACCACACCAACTGCCTCACTCTGGAAGTCATTTTAGAAAAACAGTGAAATGTGGTTCGTCCCACTGCTGTGGTGTGAGAAAGATAAGAGAAATCTCAATACTGCAAAAGGAGTATATAACACTACTGCCTACATGCTTAGAGTCTCTTATCAGCAATGCAAGTGCTAGAATGATACTGATTTCACTATAACTCCAAGGGTGAATGCAGAATTTGTAGAGGTTGATACATCTGCTTTGATTTAATAGAAACTAAGGCTCAGCCCTTGGAGCCAGAATGCCATTTAAGTCCTGATCATGGAATTATGAAACGTGCTCTCCTTTGTGGCTTCACCATGCATGCAGCAAATTCCTCCTATCATTTGGCCAGAGGTCAAACTCACCTCCTTATCAGTAACACATTCACCCTTGCAGCTATCTGTCCTCTAAATGTCTTCTATCTAGAAGAAATGCAAGTCACCTGAACTGATTTCATTAACAGGTGAAGTAAAGCTGGCAAATGGCATGTGCCTCCAGTGTCTCACTAAACAGAAGAACTTGTGCAGACAGCCCATCCTTCTCTCACATGCTGTAAAGTCTCATGAACCCCACTGAAAGTCCATTAATCAGAAGTTTCAGTTGTGCCATATCTCTATGTTATGTTTCAGTTAAAAGCTGCATCATCAGTCAATTGCTCCATTATCAACGTATAACTGTCCGAGCTCAACTCTTTCTCCATCCTAGAAAGAAAACCCTAGCTTTTGTCAGTGGAAAAGGTGAACAATCCACATGTTCATGGTTACACAGAAGTTCTGAAAAATAATGAGCTGTCTGATATGATTAAGCACACTTGCTGTGGCACCCTCTCAACTCAGGAAGGGCTGTTCCAGTTCAAGCAGCACCTCACTTGGCCCATTTGTACTCTAACAACAAAAATCCTACCCCACAAATGCCCAAAACCGTCATGGTCCGCATCGAGCTCAATACTTATCTTTCACCTATCCTTATGTGCCAGGCCCTACAGGGCATTACTTCAGCAAACACTGTCAGAGTACAGTGGCCACACACAAACAAAAGCAGGTTCCTTATACAATGCAACTGCACCAGCTCGCTTTTTGCTGTAGCAGAAAGGGCACAGTTTCAATAAGGGGAGTTAACCATCCAATTCCATTCTGTACACCTTCAGTCTGAAGAGATCCAAGCCTTAATCTCCCACCTTGAAAGAGCACCAGTTAAAGGAAGAATTTGAAACAGGCCAATACTCTTTAGCATAGTTGTTAAAATAATTGCCTGGGAGAGACAAAGCCTGAGCTCCAGCTTCCACTTCAGCATACTTAGTTACCATGTGTGAAATGTACAAGTTTAAAAACACATTGCAATGTTTCTTCAGGGACAGGGAGATGCAAGTCTCCCTTTCTCACACAGGAAACAAAATCCAAATCTCCCATTTCTGGGTGAGCCTCTTCAAAGAGGGGTAAGGAACAAGTAGTACATTAGTTTCTTTAAAATTTATCTAAGAAAATAGATGGACCAGAAATCCTGGCAGCAGATCTCAGAACTATGGAGAACTACAAAGGCCTTTCCTAGCTCTGGTTCTCCACATGTTCTAATGATAAATAATATGCCTGTGAAAAGTTAAGCTAAGAAGGATGAGCTGCTTTGAAAACAAAGTAATATAGACAACACATTACTGAAAGAATTGTGGTGTTGTAGCTACAGGCCTCTAACTTACTATCATTGATGAAGAGAAATGCACTTCTGCCAACAACCTGGAAGACTTTTCACACAGCACCAAAGGAGTCCTTGGGAAAGCTCTGACTGTGCTCTTGCTAGAAATAAACATCAAGCAAAAGTGTTAGTACACAGCGATCGCTAGTTTTTGCCTTTGTCAGACATAGTTACATCTCCTTGTCAGACAGCTCCTTGGAGGGTTCTCCCCAACCTGCTCTTGGCAGACAGCTGCTAACCCATGAGAAGAGTGTGGACCAAAAAGTGTGGCAAGAACACACATGACCAGGCATAATGAGGTGAAACACAAGCAGCAGGTGAATGTTCAAATCACAGTGCAGGTTCTCCCAGACTGCAGACAAAAAGCTAGTCTCTGGATTTACTCCCTCCCAAAGAGCCCACTGGTTCTTCCACTATAAAATAGAGACAGCATTGACTGTCTCAGGGTAAAAGAGCAACATGTTTGTTTTGACATGTACTTTTTCACAGTGCTCATGGACTTCTCAACAATCCACACCAGCACCTCACAGTGGATCTGCAAATACACCAGAACAAGTCACAGTTGAAGGGGAAGAAGTTCTTCCATGTATGAAGCTGTCACTGACTAAATGCAAGCCATAAAGAAAAAACGCTGTTCCACTGGGATTCTAAAATGAGCCTTAATGGCTACTATACATTACTTACTTAACAAGTTATACCAATCACAGGAGATACACCCTCCAAGCAGAAGTCATTCAGTACCAGCATGTTCCTGGAGATAAGCAATGTGGAAGGAGAGCAAATTGTTCCAGGTAGTGGGAGGTATCTACATTGCAAATAAGATGTTCCTCAAATATGAGTAAGCATGTCCAGGACAACTTTTCATTTAGCACCCACTTGCCAGCAAAGACAGAGCAATGCAGATCTCTGTGTGCACAAACAGTCCATCAAACTATCCCAGCTGCCTACTGGAAGTGCAGCAGCACAAGCTACAAAGTGCACATATCAACCCTCCTGCACACCTCACCAGGTTATAACTCACCACCATCATATCTTTTTTCATCATGGAGAAGTTGCTCCAAGGGAGATTGTGATTTCTTTCTCTTTCCATGCCATCTTTCTCCTGCACCTTCTGCTCAAAGCACCAGGACTCTGAGAGCATCATTATCCCTATGAGTAATATAGCCAAAAAAATTGGAGATTGCAATGAACGTACACAAATACAAAACAGGTGGCCTGGGGAAACGCTTTTGTCATCCATTCAGGCTTCAGTATGAATCACACACACAGAAGCAGGTACTGACTGTAAATGCATGGCTGCCCAGTGTGTCACAGTGGCAAGTGACAAGCACCCCTTCTGAGTGACAAGCCTGATCAGGATGCAACCAACACCGGCCTGCTCTGGTACCTTCCCCACTGCAGATTGTCGGGATGAAGAGTCCCAGCACTGGGTCCTTGTGCTGTCTTTCCTAGGTGCTGCTCCTTTTTCAGCGATGCTCACTTCACACCTCATCCCTGCTCAGGTTTAGCTGACTTCTCATGAATTCCTGCTACAGACTACTACAAGACAGTCCAGACACGAGACAAAAAAAGCACTGCACCCCATCTCGCTCACACCAGCTGAACAGCACTACAGACCCGCGGGGCAGACAAGTCCTACCCACGAGGTGGTCTGGCCGCCTCTGACCCAGCCGGGGGCTGGCGGACGGAGCTCCAGCCGGGGGCTGGCGGACGGAGCTCCAGCCGGGCGCGGAACCGGCGGCACCAGCGGGGAAGGGAAGCGGGCACCGGGCTGGGAAGGCACCCGTGGGGATGTGCCCCGGGGCCCGGGAGCGAAGGCGCCGGGCAACCCACGCCGAGCCCCCCACCGCCCCAGCCACGCCGGCCCGCGGGCGCCTCGGGCTCTTTCCCATCCCATCCCATCCCATCCCCTCTCCCTGCGCCGCCGGCAGGGCACGCGAACGAGGGGAGCCCCCGCCGTTACCTGCCCGGTGATGCCGGTGATCAGAGCCACCTTCCTGCCGTTCATCTCCTCGCCGTCGTCTCCCGGTGCGGCAGCAGCGGCGGCGGCGCAGCCACTCGCCTCCTCCGCCGCGGGCTGTGCCATCCTCCCGGCGGCGGGCGCGTCCCAGGTGCGGAGGTATCCCGGAGCGGAGGCGCGGCCGCCGGGGCGAGGCTCCCTCGCTGGGGGCGGGCACGGAGGGGAGGATGCCTGCCGGCACCCGGGTTACCTGCGCTGTCCCTGCCGCGGCATTTCCGNTCCCGCCGCGCTGCCCGGGAGCGCGCCCCGCGCTCGGCGCCGCTCCCGCCGCGCGGCCCGACCCCGCAGCCAATCAGGAGCCCCGGCGCTCCCCTAAAGGGGCGGGAGATGCGCCGGGACCGAAAGCTGGCGCGGTGATTGGCTGAGAGCGGGCGGGGAGGGGCGTGGCCGGAGGAGGAGGAGGAGACGGAAAAGGAGGAAGAAGAGGAGGAGGAGGAAGGAGAGGAGGGGGAGTGAGGTCGTCCGACTTCCTGACCGCGTGTCGGGCCGCAGGATGCGCCGGCGGTGCTGCGTGAGGCGAGCGGGGCCGGGCGCACAGCGCCCCCCACGGCGCGGAGGAGTCACCGCGGCGCCGCGCTGGACGTGCCGGGCCTTCCCACTCCTGGTTATGAACGGAGCAAAGGCTTCTGGAAAAAGGGATTTACAGCAAGTGCTTCTTCTGATAAGGCACTGGACCAGCACGGCTTTTACCGAGGCAGCAAGCTGGTTACTGTACGTACAAGGAAGAAGGTGCCTGCCCATGATTTGCTGTTATTCCATGAAGGATTTCGTATCTGTTCCGTCAGTGCATGCTTGGATGATGGGGCCTCTGCGTATGAAGATGACCGTTGTACTGCTAATTTTTCTATTATTGTGCTACATGATCAAAAAATTTCAAATGTCATTCAAAACCCATAGTATTACTAAAACAAAAGCCAAAACAAAACAAAACAAAACAAAAAAAAAAAACCAAAAACAAAAAAAAAAAACCAAAAAAAAAACCAAAAAAAACACTTGAGTCTGGGAGCATGCTGCTCTTCAAATGGAACTGCACTCTCAAATTGTGAACACTTTCTTGCATGCCGCTCCCCACTTCCTTGGTCTAAATTCCCTTCTTGCAGCCAGAGGGTCCATGGTGCCATGGAGAATTTGCATTACATCACGGTTACCCAGTTGCAGGATGTCATCCCAGTTGTACCATTTCTGCCTCCTGTTTCTGAAGCCTTTTCTCGACAAGGACATGCAGTTTTATCAAGTTGGCAACATCAGCTACTACTTGTGCAAAATTACTTCATCCCACTAAGTGCTTGCTTTATGGATGTACAGTCTCAGATTCAGAGAGTAGGGGCATCACACATGAGCACAGCCCTCTCAGTTTTAAAATCATACAGGAAAATAAAAGGATCTAAAATTCAGAAAGTTTCAGAATTCCGTATACCAGAAATAAGGCACAAACCTTTATTAGAAAAGATTAGAGGGAGTTAGGAGCAAGTTTCCTTTCTTTACTTATTTACGTACATTGTTCACTCTCCTGTTAGGTCTGAGGTGCCTAGTACAGTGTATAAGCTGCAGCCTTAAAAATTGTCCTTTGTGTGGCCAGATAAGTGTGTCATTTCTAGCTTTCTTTGGCAGTCCATTCATTGGCTTATCTTTTTTCTTGTTCTGCTCAAAAAACTGGTGATTCAGGCTGACAGTGTGAGTCCTGAAGCTGTAATAGAGGAGCCCCCATCCCTGGGGCCTACGTGTGCAGTTAAGAGCCTTTTTTTGGTTACTTTCTCCAAACAGTGTTTTTCCTACCCCAGTTATCCAGTGTCCCACAAGAACTGTTTTTCACATATGGCATTTTCCTGGACTATTTTTCCCAAAAACACTCCACTGAGGGGGGAAGCTGGTTCACACCATCCATAAATTGCCTGATTAATCGAGTGCATCAGTTGACTGATGACCTTTAGCTTTGGCTTTACTCCCAGGTGACAGCCACCTCCTGCTCTTCCTCTATTCATACCAGTAGATCTCCTTCCTGCTGAATCCTGAGTGATTCAGAGCAGCAGAGTCTGCAATCTCTGTCACTTCTGTAAGGGGGGCATCCCAGCCAGGCTTAGCTGAGAACACTTTACCAGGGTTCATGCTTGTATTTTTGGTCACTAGTAATACTAGAAACAGGCAAGTGAAATCAGACAGGGTGTAGCCCAGTTCAGGTTCCAGCTGACTGAAGCTAAAAAGAAGAAAAAAAAAGGGAAAAAAATCAAAAAAGCCCCCTTTGACTTGTTTAAATTTCTGTCCCATTTATAAGTCTGGCAGTAGGAGTTACAGACACAGTTAGCCAGCTACCATAATCCTGCTAGGTCTGCCCCTGGCATGCACAGGCACATTCCAGGTTTAATGCACAAAGACTGTTCTGTCACCAAAGTCTTCCAAAGTACATTTACAGAAGAGACTGAAGGCTCAACTGTGGCCCAGGTACTAGATTTTACCTAAGTTGCTCTGGTGTTGACAGCAATTTATGTCAGACTGCAGCTGAAAACTGGACCAGCAGCCCCCAGGGACTCCAGGATTAATATTCACTCTGAGTGCTAGGCTGCAGCGATGTCTCCTTGCTGCCTCCAGCACCTGTACCATGGCATGTGCTACCTTACTTAGAGCTTTGTCTGCCCACCCCATAATCACTTTCTCACACGTCCGTGTGGACCCAGCTCTGGCTTCTAAAATTGGCAAGGCCCCATGGAAAGAGGAGACAGCAGGCTGATGCATATCTGCACCTCCAGCCCCCTTGGATCCCTGGAAGAGGAGATGCTTGTGTGAGCATGGGTGTCCAGTAAAAGTTTTATGCCCAGTGAGTAAATGATCTGACAAAGTCTCAGGAGACACAAAGAACAGCATTACCTTTAAATGTGCCACTCCAAGATCTGGGGGGAATGTGCAGCATTACCTTAAAAGCTGCCACACCAAGAACTGGAGGGAAAGAGGTAGGGCAGATGTGAAGAAATTTACTTGTTACTGGTGGATAAAAACAGGTATCTCAGGGAAAGAAGGGTGGAGAGCACAGCTAATTGAAGTTGAGCTGGCTAAGGCAGGAAATAATATAAAATGAGCAAAGAAGAAGCAGAGAGGGAAAACTGGAGAGGAAATAAATGTCATTCAGAGTAAGGAAGAAAGGGGTAGTAGGAGAAAAGGACTGAAGTGTGTTAGATTGCAAAAAATAACACCTTAAATATTAAGGAAAAGTGAAAACAGGGGAGAACATCTATACACTGAAATCTTGTTACACTTGAATACCACATATATTGCAGTCCTGATGATCTCAGTGGTTAAATGGGGATGTGACCACATTGCTTTTGAAATTTGGAAAGTAACTATGTGTGATTTAAGATGTCTTGTGAATCAGTTTTAAGTTCTTGCAGGAAATAAGTAGCCTTACTTCAGGAGTAGAAATAGCTGATTTTAAATGCTGGCTCTATTCACTGTAGGACAAAGGTATCCCTAATTTTATTACAATAATAGCATCGCTCGTGCTAGAGCTGTGGTAAAAGTTGACACGATACCACTGCATCCTATTCTTAACAGCAGTTAGATGTTGTCATTGGACTGAGTGGAGCCCTCTTTCTCTGCATTATTCAGTGCAGCAAAGGGGAAAACTGACTGGTTTTGTTTTTTCTGGGGTTTTTCTGAATTATCCTCATCCAATAGTTTAAACAGCTTGTGCATTATGGTGCTGTGAACTCCATTAAATCAGTGTCCATGGATCACAGAAGAATGCTGACTCCAACGCATTTTACTTTGCTTATCTACAGCTACCAAATGTTTTGGATCCTGTCCCCAGCTGTGAAGTCCATGTGGCATCTAGGGGTTGTTCAAAACCCACCAGGACTGGCTGGGGAGTGCAGAAAAGGAGCCAGTGGAGGAAGGGTAGCTCATCCAAGTGCACTGTGCTTTCTGAGGAGCTTTTGGTGTATACAGGCAGGCAAGCAAGGTAGGCCCAGGATAAGGTGCTGTAGAAATAACTTCTTTTTCTGCTTTGTTGTTTTAAAGTAATGGCAGCAAATAGTTGTATTCATTGACTTCACAGAGCTAGGAGCTGTGGAAAACATGTGTAAAAGGAGGGAAGGGTGAGTCCAGGGGAGATCCATCACAACGTGAAAGAAAGTGCAGATGTTGGTGTGAGGGGAAAGAGCACCAGATCTCATGAGGAAATAAGAAGAAGTGAAGAGTGGGCAGACACAAGAGGATGAATGGAGGGAGAGTCTCATAATTGTTTTTCTAACAGTTATCTTAAGATTTGAGGGCATGTGGAGTGATCCACAGCTTCAGTCCTCTGACATGGTGACTTTGCAGGTGGAGCTGAAATAGTAGGGTTCAAGGATGGTTCTGGAAAGTGAGCCTCAAGGCCAGGGCCTGGAGATAAGCAGCACTTGGGAACCACTTGCTTCTCAGGTGGATCTTTTGGGCCTGACAAATCTTGCACTTCTTCCCAACAGGCTGAATTTCTTCCCAAGAGGACCTTCTCAGTGGAAAATGAAGTTGAGTCATCAGTACTTTGACTCTGCAGTCGGGGAGAAAATTCAGAGGGGGGGGAAATTCCTGGCGGTACTGACTCCCAGCTGGAGCTCTTTGTGTTCAGCACTTGTGGCCTGTGCCCAGCCCACAAAGTACTAACAGCCTCCTTTTCCTCTTCACAAAGGCTTGCCTGCTTGCTTTTGAAGGAGTGGGTGAGTGGTCAGACTTTCAGACTTGCTAAATTCTTGGCAAAGATTCATCCTTTGAAAGGCAGAGACCCAATTTCTGCTGATGCTGTCATGATGTGATTTTTACAGCACTCTGCACAGCCTGGTGTTTCAAAGGCAGAAGCAGTGCCAGTGCCATGTTGCTCTCTCACATCAATCTCCAACACTACTGAGAAATTGTGCTACCCTTCAGTAAAACAGATGGAAGAGCAGGATCCAGGCTGAGCTTGGTGCCACTGTTTATATCCATCCTAAAAGTTTGTGCCTGGGACACTCAAGTCTGGAACAGCACCATGACCAGGCATGCGAGTCTCAGTCCCTCCTGTGCTTGGTGCAAGAACAGCACGGGTGTGAAGAAATGGGAATGCTGGCAGAGCTTTAGGCAAACATAGCGGCTATGTTTGGTGCCTCAGGCACATGGGCAGGGCTATGGATAGCTGGAGCCTGGCCCTTCTATAGCATCTCTGGGCAGAGGCTGATGATATGGGATTCTGGGCCATGAGCAGAGGTGGAGGAACCTGTTGGCAGGCAGGGACAGCCAGGTCTGTGGATACCTGTGGGGTTTGGATAGAGCAGCCAGGGATCCAAGCCAAGCCCTGACTCTAAAATAAATACTGTTTTGTTCAAAAGGAGCATGGCAATGACACTCTAGTACCTCCCTGCTTGTGGTCCCTGAGCAAGTCAGCCCTTGGTGCAATGTGTTCCTCAAGCACACGGAAATAATTAACAAATGTTCCTTTGTATCTCAGCCAGCACTGGAGGTACCTAATTATGGACATTGTTTCTGTAAGAAACACCAAATAAATGTCCCTTTTCATTCCCAGCAGGGAGTAAAGAGTCATGAATACAAAAAGCATCAGGCCCAGTGATGTGTTAGCATATGCTATTGTCCCTTGCAGCTTTGTGAACTGATTCTAACTGGAATGCAGCCACTGGAGTTAAAACACCTGAGAGAAGAAACAGGTTTGTAACTGGAAGGAAAAGGAGAATTCTCCGTGCATGACTGATTAGAAACACTTTTGCCCAATATGATTATTTCAGTATGTACTAGGAGTAATGAAACCTTTAAGGGTTGGCAGCTCTTTGAGAAGTCTAGTGGTTGAAGTTCAGAAAACTATAAAAGCATAATTTTGCTAGACCTGGCAAGCAAGTTTGCATATTTTAGAGAAGCTTACAAAGAGGGAATCTGAATCCCAAATATCCAACTCCTCCCTATGGTGGTCTTCACATGCAGTGCTTCCAGAAGGATGGCACTGATATGAAAATACACCATATGGAATGAATGCTACCACCAGAAATCACTGGGCCTGATGACAATGAGAACCATCAATATAAAAATGTGACTGATTAAAATCTTATTTGTTTTACTTTGTTTCTTTTTTTCCTGAACAGAGTATCAGAGAAGGAACTACAAGTTCTATGATAAGCCTTGAAAGTCTGCCCAAAGAAAGAGAAAAGAGAAACTACTGGAAGGCCAGGTTTTTCCCAAATGCCACAACTCTTATACATACACAGACAAACCCGTGTATCTCCATCCAGTGCCCTGATGTGTACCAAGATTCATCTTTCTATTACAGATATTTTCTTTACAGGGAGTAAGTTTCAACTCATTCACATTGGTGACTGGACTAAAGAATTCCAATGGGAGTTTGTAATCCCATTGGAATTCTTTAGTCCACTCACTAATGTGAATGAGGACATCAGGGACTGCTGCTCTGGAAAGACATCAGAATGCAGTAAAAGAGTTCTTTCTTACACATGTTCTTTCTTTTCTTGGCCATCCCTAAATATAGTCTAATATACACCCAAATCCTTACATAAATCTTGTCCAAAATACTTCTAATCAGAAAAGAAAACAACAACTCCGTATTTCTCACACTATAAAAAAGACCACCTTGGGAAAAAAACAATGCACTCACAGAGTGGTATGGTGTCTGTTAAGAGAGTTCCCATTAAGCAAATGTTAGCTATTCAATGAATTAACTTAAATGGGGTGGTAAGTCAGCATCTGTTCCTTGTCACTGAACTCAGGGCTATAGCAGAGAGCAAAGAAAGGAGTGAGTTATAAAAATTTTTAGCAGGAAAATGAAAAGAAATAATTGTCCTGTAGTCTGGATAATTTTTTTGGAAGGTGGGTCAAAATACCTGTGGTTGCTTTTCCAAATTGTCTCCTCACTCATAGAACACACAAGTAGAACGTGAAAGATACAGGATACGGACCAGAGAGGACTCTGCTTTTCTGAAACTGTGTTGTTTTGTAACAGCATATGTATTTGGCTAGATATATGCTATTCACACTTTTTATGTATCGTTTTGCATTTTATTTGTGGCTAAGTGTAAGGTAAGAATTAATGCTGTTGTTATGCGTATTTCAGGTGGGTAAAAGCTGTCCCACAGCCTTGTGTGCCTGGGATGAATTGTTCTCTGATTAGTTGTGACCAAACCCAGAAGAATTATACGCAAAATTACTTCTTTATTACCCCATTAGAATGCATTAACTGTTTGCTAGGTGTTGACAGAGTCAGACTCTGGTAGCCCTTCTTTTGGTTTGTCACAAACTGTGCCGGCTCTGAACCAACAAACAGAATGTGCTGGAGCTGGTCAAATAGGAATGTGGGTGCCAATGACAGGGAAATGACAGAATTCACATTTCCTTGGGACTAGAAAGAGGCAACACTACAGTAAAAGTCAACAGGATTTCTGGAAGACAGATTTTAGTTATCCAGAGAGTCGTTAGGTAACATTTCCTGGAAGGCTGATCTAAGGAAAAAAGGGAATTTGAAAAAGAAATCATGTACCATGAAAGAAATTGTATTAAACGTGCAACTGCAAACTTTCCAGGTGCAGGCAATGGTCAGGAAGCAGAGTAAGTGACCAACTTGGTTATATCCCTTTGATCCCTAACATGGGAGGAAATTATATAGAAAGTAGAAACTGTATCACAGTACTAAAGATTATTTTCAACAGCACACAAGAGCAATACCAGATAGGCCAGTGAGATGATAGTCCTGGTAACTATTGCTTGTGAAATCCTTCTGTCAGTGCATTAATAATAGGAAAAAACAGTTAATTAACTATTCAATGGAAGAGTAATTATTAGCAAATGACACTGAAAGACAGCTTATTTAATGTCTTTTTGCTGAAATATGACTGACAGTTGAGATCCATTGTAAAGGAATGGGTCTATCCAATGTGGTGTTATCTTTAACAGTCTAGAATATGGAATAGAAGGATTTCTGTGAGGCTGAGTGGGAATGTAAATAAGTTAGATTAGAAATAAAAATTATCTCCAATAAAATGATCTGTGGGAAAAATCATATTAATTCAACAGGTACTAATTCAAAATAGCGCATTTTGGTGAGGGGGTTGCGGAACTAATCAGTTTAAAAAACACAGAATAAGGAACTGTGATGCATAAATAAGTACAAAATTTTTAATGGAGACAACAAAAGCATATTGTTACTGAAATGAGAAAACACAGTGCAGACATTAGGTATAATCTATAAGTAGATGAAGTAATACTGATGCATGATTTAGTGTTAGGGTTTCAAACAGGGCATTGTGTTTGTTGCAGGATGTTCAGAAGATGGAGGGCAGCCATGAAAATCACCAAATTCTAAAAAATTTGGAAGCAAAGTTGGGGAAAAAAGTGGGGTCTTTTAACATAGGAGTGAATTATACTGTCAAGGAAGGAAGGAAGGACCAAGACAGTCTTCAAATGCATAAGCTGCTACAAAAAGTTAGGGAGTAATCTATTTTGTCCTCTTCACAGATAGGGCAAAATATAGTAGAATTTTAAGGTTAAGAATTTACAACACTGGAATAGATCACATAGGCAGCTTGTGGCAGCTCCAAAATTTAGTTCCCTGATAACAGACTAGATGAATATTAACCAGGAATGACCTGCAATGGTTGCCCCTGGCTTGGACAAGTGACATTCTACTTGATGCTTCAAGGATGCCTTACAGTATTTTGATAGGAATGGGATCTTGAGCTCCACAGGGTCAATACCAAAGAATCCCATTGAATTTCCACAAATCCTCAAATCCAGGCAGGCTCTCATAAATGGCACTAGCTAATCCTACAGCAGCCAAAGGTTTACTGTGCTCTCCTGCTCTTAGTGGACTCTTCAGGGTTACACATGTAGCAGAGCGGCAATCAGAGAGTGGGAGACTGAGTCCCATAGATTACTCTTCTCTCACACAGGTAATCAAGCAACTTCCCTGTTGCTTGACATCACGCTGTTCTTTCAGCCATAAATTTGATAGCTGAACAAACATTTGTGACAACCCCAGTTTGAGGGAGCAGCACGGGTGAGGCTGGGAGGCGAGGGCTATAGCCAGGCTGGCTGGGCAACCATTTCCCTGATGAGGGATGCAGTACTACAGCACCCAGAAACAAAGAGCAGAGCAGGTCCTGTGGTAGTAACCAGGGTTAGTCAAGTCTAGTTCACCAGACAAGCCTGTGGCAATGAGGCAAAGCCAAGGACAAGCGAGAATATCAAGTCTGCAAGCCAGAGCCAGTGTCCAAATTGGTGAGGCACATGGCCAGGCACAGGGATCATGGGTGAGTGCCTTGGCTTGTACAGACCTCCTAAGCTGAGGGGACCAGACGCTTCCTTCCTCCGCTTTTTCCACCTATTTCCTTCCCCAGTGTAGTTCCAAGGTTCCAAGCAAGGGCACCAGATCTGAGCTGGCCTCAGGGACCAGCTACCAAAAGGCTGGGTAGGACAGTGCCTTTACAATACAGGCAAAAACATTTGCCACAGCACCAAGAAAGCAAATTCCCCACCACTCAAAATGACAGATCCATATTACATTTTAAAGGACAGCCAAGCACTGATGAAAGAAAGGCCACTATAAAGCCACAGTTCAAGGGAAAAAAAAAAACAAACAAGACATATTTTCAACCTCAGTGGCTAGTTTTAACCAGCTCATATTCTCAAGGCTGTTGCCATAAGAAATGAGGGTATGTTGTTTGGTTTGGTGGTCTGCTTGTTTGTTTTGCTTTGATTTGTTTTTGTTTAATTTTGTTTTGTTTTGTTTTGTTTTGTTTTTTATAGGGCAGATTAGCAGTGATATTTCTGATACCCTCATTTCTGGCTTCTCTAAGCTCAAGAGACCAGATCTGCTAGTAACAACACTCCTTCCAAAACATTTTCTGTGTTGTAGAAGCCAGTGCTACGCCCATAACCTCCCTGAGTGTAATTGAGGTGGTCACAACTTTTTATAATTTTACCAGCCCCTTTGCCCAGCAGCAAAGGACCACCAGACTTTAGCAGCAAAAGACCCCCAAAGAATATGGCCCAAAATGTTCAGTATTTTATTTGTTTTTTACAGTCACTACAAAAAGGTTTTCTTGGTTGATTGAGGGAAGATTTGTTTGGCAGGACTTGAGCCATCATGCTAAAGTGTTTGACTATAGCCCTGGTGACACGATTGGCCCGTGTGTATGAGGAAGTGACAGCATCAGCTGCATCCCACCTCCAACTCTACCAACCAATCTGACCATTTTGGAGACTATAATTACTTGATCATCTTTGTCAGATGCTTTCACTGACTCATGTGTTATGGGCTATGAGGTAGTGTCTCTGCCTTCTGGATCAAATCAGCCCTTGGTGTGGCTGAGCCAGATGGTTAATAGAAGCATCTGCTTAATTCTGGTGGTTAATCTTTGAATACCACTCTGCTCATCATCCAGCCTGTTCCCTTTTCCTTCCAGGGTGTTTCTGAAGAGCTGTCTCTTCTGGCCAGGCAAAGAGCAATTGTACAGAAATCCCTATGGCTGGGGGTAGAAGGGTGTGCTTTTGCAGGCATGCTTTGCCTTTCAAACCAAGCTCTTAAACTGAGTCAAACAAGGAAAGGTATTTCACCAGATCTCAAGAAAGTTCCTGTAACCACTTCAGGAGCACTGTTTTGGCTTTAGGAAAACAAGAACTGAGGGACAGAAAGAAGGAAAAGGAAGAGATATAGAGGAGAAAACTGATTAACTAAGATGGGGCTTCTCTGTCACACATACAGGGACCTCATCCAAAATTACAAACAGGCTTTATTCTCCCTGGTGGCAACTGAACTAGTATTTATTTAAATAAAACATGTATCAGGTCAGGTAGTGGCTTTCTGCAGAATTGGGTGGGGCCTCCCAGGACAGAGCCTCAGGAGTGGCCTCAAACTTCTTTGGATAAATCTTGTTTTTTTCCATTTCCAACACCACCTCTGCTTTGAACACCTAGGGATGTTTCTGGTTGCCTGCTGGCAAAATGGCACTGGAAAGATATTTGTTAAATTAGCACTTCTTGCTGCCAGAAAACTTTTTGACTGCAAGGTGGGAATGTGAGAAACCTCCCACTCTGCACATGGGGCACACATTCGGCTGCTATGCTCCACTGGAAAAAATCTGCTGTAATTTCAAACAGAAACCACAGAGGTCTGAAGCCTGTAGGAAACTCCTGGAACTTTTAACCAAATTGTTACTGTGTTTCTAAGTGGTTGGACTTTATGTGCTAGCCTGCATTACTTGTCCAGCAAAGTCCGTATCATGATATCCAACCAAACTTCCCATTGACTAGGATGAGATGGCTAGCAGTGCACATTGTAACAATGTAAAGGACAGGATCTACTCAGAAAATGCTATTTTGATTTTTTGGTGGTCTCCATTTTTCCAAACAGGATTTCACACCCACCTTTTTACCATGTTTTATTTTCAGCAAATTTCTGACAGGTGCAACCTTCACCCAGGGGAAATACAGACCTCATTAAAAAATAGGAATCAAATTATTGGCTGTAAATAATGAGGTTATGTTTATCATATTTTTCATTGTAAGACAGCAAGGTGTCTTCCTTTAGGTTCCTTCTCCAAGTGTCTCAATCCTCAACACAGCTGAAAGAGCCAGGCTTGCTCTTTGGGTTCTGGTGGCTGTACATGCTTAGAGGAAGAATTGCAGGCCTGGACTCCGTATCCCACCTGCAGCAGCAAACACAGTGGTCCAGATTTATCACTTCCTGAGCTCCATGAGCTTTGAATCAGATTCTCTGTTAAGTTCATCAGAGGAGTAATCAATGAAAGCTACAGTAACCAAAACACTGTTTGGCAGGCTGAATAAAAAGTAATAAGTAACTTTATTTCATAACCCTAACATCAGTGCAGTCATTTAAACACTGAGACTGTGAACCAGAAGGTTGGAAGCAAACTACTCCAGTCAATGGAAAGACATTCACTAAGCTGAATGGCTTTGGATCAAGCTTTTACTGGATAGAACTATAAAATATTTCCTCCAGAAGTTCTGCAGGCTATTTTAGTCTATCCACACTGTGGGGAAGGAAACTAGAAAACAATAGCTGGCCAGACCAGGAGAAAATACATAAATATGGGCAATGGAAACACAGCAAGGTAAAATCTCATCGGTATATAGCCCAAGTATGATCAGTGTGCTTCACTGTAGCTTGAAGACTGCTCTCCAGTGGCTGTTCAGTTGTACTGATTCGTAACTCTGCATGGAAGTTCTGCATTTCAAAAAAAATTAAAATTAAAATGAATCCTAGATTGGATATTATTAAAACAGCAAATTAAAGATGGAGCTCTAAAAAGATTCAAAGTATAAAGTATCAAGCATAAGGCATCCCATTTTTGTTAAAAGGAGTGTCTTTATTTTAAATCTCTTTAAAAAAGCATTCAATTATCCTGCCAAAAAGAAGTTTGTACTTTGAATCTGGATATCAGCAGGTAATATATTTCTAGTTAAATTATTACGTAACATAATTTATTGTATTAATAAAACACAAAGGATTCAAATCAACTTGCACAATGTCTAAGTGTGAGTGATTCACTCTTTCAGTCTGTTGAGTTTGAATCTTGTTTTAACACCAGCCACATCTTTTTTTCAGCTAGAATAGAAGTGGTTTATATTACTCTGTTAATTATGTGGGCCCTTAAAACTGTGGTTTGGAAAACATTACACATCTGAGGTATTTGTGCAAATTAAGGGATTAATGACAAAGAGCTGTTTTCTTTGTTTTTAAATTGAGTCCTTGAAAGGAGTCTGCATGCCTGAGGTGGAGCTGAACCAGGACTGGTGTGTCTGTGTGCATTCCCCTCCCTCCTCTTTCCCCGTGCATTCTCCTCAGTAAAATATGGATCGTCTTATGAGCCTAGTGGGTGACTAGGCAGGTTACCTCCTCACTCACCTGAGCATATCCTCCAAGCTAAAACCTAGTTCCCAGGTGCTAAAAAAGAACATATATGCGCTCAATTGTGTAAATCAAAATAACAGCTTTGTCCCTCTTTATCTTTCAGAAAAAGATTACTTGCCTTACTGGAGGCCAAAACACAAACTGTGCTTTAGCCAAATAAAAGTTATTGAGCTCAACAGAGCAACTAAGTAAAATTTAATGGCCTGTGACTTAGAGGTTACACCATGTGATCTAGTCCCTTTTGGTTTCCAATTCCACAAACCTAAATGGAATTTAAGCGGTGCTTTTTTCCCTCTTTAATTAGAGCATTGGTGAGACTGGAGGGGCCTATCTAGCTTCAGCCACATGTAGGTGTGGATGGATGGCTGTATTTTCGTTGGGTAAAAGACTGCCCTTCTGCATTGTGTTTGGCTTCATTTTTGAGGTGGCTAGATATCCAGTCCAAATACAAATTGGCTCAGAATTAATTTCCACTTCCTGTCCTTCCTTTTGCTTAAACAAATATAATCCAGGATTCAGCTTGCAGAATTCCTGGCTTTGTGGGCAGGGTTGCAGGGTCATTCAATAACCAAAGAGCAAAGTACATAAGGAACATGCAAGATGTATCCAGAAATTCTTTGGTATAATAATCTGACTCAATACCTCCAGTCAAGAAAGTTAATAATTATTTCCAAGTAACATTTGCCAGACAGCTGTGCAATTGCTTAATCACTTATGTGCTGACTCAGGAGTGAGACCTGAGAGGTATTACAGAGAAGATCCCTACAGAGAAGAACATGAAATAGATCAAAGCAGATATTGAAATACACACTGTCATAGTTCCAAATGTGTCTTCCAGGTCAAACTGACTGAAAAGAAACCCTGGAAATAATGAACTTGGATTTTTAAGCAGCCATCAGAATTCAGCATCTTACCTGGGTCTAGTCAGGTCTTGAAAGCTTATTTCCAATTACTTTGTTCAAGGGCTGAGAAGGACTTACTATGTGACAATCATTAAGCATCTAACTTGGCCATAAGGCAGAATTTGCCTGATAAAAAGCTTTTGCAGAAGTTAATGGGATACTTTATTTATGGGGCTGTTCATTCATGGCAGTTCCACCTACTTAGCAACAAGTAAGTGAAGAAAATATTTGAAGACTTGTTATCCACCACTTGTGCCAATACATGGTCTCTACAGGATACTCCACTTTGAAAACTTTAGTGTTAAAACTACTACCATAGCATATTGAGGATGACATAAGCAACCTAGTGCTTGCTTCAGTGTGGACTTCATCCTAAAATCAAGGCCAGATCATGTTTTAAAAATCTCCCCTAGAATTATCAGGACTCCCTTCAGGACTGAGTCCTGTGATTCAAAGAGAGTATCATGCTTTGCTCCTTGCCTTGTTTCAGGTGGAAATAAAGAGTAATTGGAAAACATGCAAGATCTACCAGAGAGATAAGGCAGCTGTAATTTTTACTATTAAAGGCTCGCTAAAATTTTCAGTGTTCTGAGTAATACTATGAAGTCATAGAGGAAAAGAACTAGAAGCCATGGCTGACAAGAAAGGCTGAGGTTTGGGAAGCTTAGATATCTCTACTATTTGCAAAAATTAGTAGACTGGATAGATATTTACATCCTGACTGTGATGCCTTAACTTTTACCTTTCTTATTGTCCAGATTCCGTACTACATTGGTATATAATTCTGAACTTCATACATGGTGTTAGCAAGTTCTCCTCATAGTTTAGTTAGACAAAACAATCCTTTTCCAGCCTGAGAACCAAGGACACTGTTGCAGCTTCAGGCCCAAAAAGTACAAACAACAGCAAATTGAGCAGGGCAGTCTGGGAGGATAGGACTTCATAAGCTGAAGCTGTAATTGGACAATTAACTCTAATATGTAAATGTAAAGCTATTAAAGTATGAAAACTCATGACCTGTCTTCCATCCTGGGTGCAGTCATGGCTGTGCTCTTGTACTGCCCAAGGTATACCCTTTGAAGGCCTTTTTAATAAATACCTACTTCATTACTTTAACACTGTCACTGCTCTAGGTAGCCTCTCAAGGAATCACTGCAGCGTACCAATTACTGAGTTACATGGGTGTAAAGCTGGGTGCAAGGCAGTTCAGTATCTTCTTTATTGCTAATATTGAGTAACAGCAAGTATGAAATATCCATCCATTCCCTAAATTTCATCTCCAGACTATCTTTCCTTCCTTCTTGCACTGGTACCTCCTTCTGTGGCAGCAACTGGCACATCCCTCTTCCTGCATTCTCATTCCCATGTCATGAATGAGGCACTTGCTTTGTTCTGCAGTCTGCCCGCAGGGTTGGATAGCTACTTTTGCAGTTCCCCTTTCAAGTGACTACCAACCTCCTATTCTTTGTGAGAAAATCTGTCTTAACTGTACTGGTCTTATTGTTCATTAAATCCATCTTCCTCGCCCACCGTAGGTACAACATTCCTGCCATGACTACCTCACCTGATGTAGAGGATTTGCATCCTGGTCTGTGCTGTGTTCTCCAGTGTTACTCTGCCTCTGTCAGAAGAGAAGGGTTTTCTAATGTCCAACTGGAATGCCCTTGCTGCTGTTTAAGCTCAGTGTTTCCCTTTCTAGTTGCCATAGATGGAGAGAAGAGATTATTCCCGTCTCCCTTGCAGCAACCTCAGTAGTCATGTGCTAACACTGTAAAGGAAACTCACTCCAGGCTTTCTTAACACTAAAGAGAGAGAAAGATTGCTCTTTGCGTATTACAAATTGTACCTGCATTTCTGCAACCCAGCACCATGTTCTCCTGCTTTGCAATAGGACAAAATGTTGATTTTCACTTGGTTTATCATCCATGGGTACTCTTCATCCCCTTTCTACAGAAAAGCATGTCATTTGCTCTTTATCCTGTATGTGTCTATGTGTCTGATGGACCCTGCATAATATCCCATCTTTCGCCTGACCCCCTGAATATCATCCCATTTTTTCCAGACCATTTCTGGCATTTGCTGGAATTATTCAGCCTCCCCAACAGCATGTATCTTCTTCCCCAGACACCAAACTGCTTTCACTTGAAAACATACTTTCTAATCTTACAAACTGCTTAGGAACATCTTGAATAGCTCTGGTTCTGGGGCAGATCTCTGTCAAAACCCACTCAGGATGTCTTTCTAATTTTGATAGCCACTGAAAACTACTCTCCAAGTGTGGTTTTCTATTAGTGAACCTTTTGTACTGTGCTGCTTACCTTTACAGATAATTTTGAGATATTTGAGACAACTGTAATTGCAGTCTTACTCCAGAAGCACAACTTGTATTTATTTTCAAGAAACTGCTGACAATACCCAGTCTTCAAAGCCAACTGATAATATTTTAAATATTTAAATGAGTGGCAGTTTAATTTCAGTAGTTCTTTGGCAGAGCTCTTGAGAATCCTCAGAGGATCACTGAGGTTTGTGGGTTACTGGTCTCCAAGAAATGATACATCTGTAATTTGCAATATGGATAAGTAACATGTGACTAATGATTTCATTTTTAAGAGAGCTCAGAGGGTAAGCTAGGGAAATGATTTTCAAGATTACAACTGAGACTAAAAAAAAAAAAAGCCAAAATAAAATACCTATATTCTGTTAAAAATCAAACTCACAGTGTTGTTAAACTTTAATAAACTTTTACTCATAACATTTGGAAGAAATATGTAGTGGTTTCCATATATGTTACAAAATATCTTCTGATATATGTGTAGCAACACATTTTATCCTTAATTTAAAATGCATAAACTGTTGTGCATAGCCCTTTTCTGAGACAATATATTCTATTTGAATCAGAATTTCCTTACAGAAGAATGTTAAACTAAAGCCTTTGTAAGTACATTTTTCTCCTCACAATATGCACTGCATATTAAGAAACATTTTCCAGCCATATCAGCCCTTACAACCTTCATTTATAGTTTTTAAAAGGTTAAAGTGAATAGTGCAGAAAGGTGAAATAATACCAAAGGTGCAAGCATAAAAAATTGGATTAGTAATTTTTTTAGGAGTCAAAGCAGGCTGCATTGGAAAGAAGACTGGAAAATACCCTGGATGGTCCAGCTGGACTGGATAGGTGATCTTCATCTGAAGACTCTACTTCTGTGAAACTGGAAAGTACCGAGATGTGACCAAGGTAGCATAAAGCCTTACCCCAGACAGAAGGATTTTGTATAAGCATCTTTGAAATTGTGTAAATTAATTAGGAGCATATGTTCAATGTGTTTCAGTAAAATAGCTCCTTGTGAGGCCAGCAGCTGTAAAGTTAGTGGTCTTACAGCCCTAAATGACTTTTGGAAAACTCATACTTTTACATACTTTTTAAAAAACACTACATACTTATTTAAAACATAAATAGATTTAGGCCTGAACAAATTCTTGTGTAAAGATAGACAAGAACTACAAGCTTCATTTTCTTTCCATTACAGTGACAGGCTGACTGTGGAATATGTAATGTTTTCTTTCAAGGGATTTGTAATAAAGGCTTGAACTGTTTTATGAAGCGAATATGAGTTGATTTCTAGTCCTACAACTCTCTTCCCAAGGCTCTAAGGAATAAACCTTAGCTCTTTAATGGTATGCAAAAGTATTACCAGCCCCCAACTTCCTTGGAATTGTGGTAGGTGGTGGGTGGTGGGCATGAAATACACAGGTTCTTTAGGAAGTCTGGCACCATTGAATCCTGGTGAAAATGCTGAAATCTCCTTCTTTGAAGGGGCAGATGGGTTAGATTTAAAATAGAAGCTGGTTTGTCCTTACTAGTGGGAGGCTTGCAGAGGGAAAAAGTAATCCTTTGATGGCTTCTGTTGTTTACTGTAAGAAAATGCCACCATGGTTCATTGCTCATAGAACTTTTCATTTCAGCCCTATGCTCTCTTCCTCTTCTTGCCTCACAAGTATTGGGATTTATTTCTTTTTATGCCTTTAGTGCAAATGGAAATGTTACGCTCTAAATCTTGTTATTTCAAAATTTCCAGTAGAGTAACATTAGAAAATTATTGAATTTCAATTGAATTGCATTGAAATTGCAAAATAGACAGAATATACTCTTTTTGCTCTTCAGGAATTCTGATCTTTCTCTGCTCTCCTGCAGGTACTGCATCCATCAGCCACCCCTGGGAAAGACAAGAATGCAAAGTGCAATTGCCAAGGAGGAACATGTCCCACTCAGCAAATAGGAAACATAAGAAATTTAGAGTTTCATTGCTGCCATCCTGCCAACCTGTAGACCCTTTGCTCTTGGAAGTAGACCCATTGCAGAGATAACATCTGAGCTGTGTTCATGGCAGGAGTAAAGATCTCTCTCCTCATACTTTGGTGTGACATATGTACCTCTTTGTCTAAAGATGCAGAGTTCGTAGGAGATGTTGTTATCAGGTATTGAAAGAAGTTCTCTTTGTTGTTCAGCTTCAAGGGGTGCCACAACATGTGACAGATTTGTGCAGACCTCTCTGTTGTGGGCAGTGGTTTGCCCAGTGCTAAAATTTATGACAAGCAGGAGTTCAGCAGTTAAAGGAAGGATCGTAACCTCAGATTGTCACCAGACAATTGGGTGACGATTGGGTTTCACCCATGGGGCAGTATGTACTGCATCCTAAGGTGTGATGGCAGCTGTGGATGTGTACATTATCTCATTGGGCAGTAGAGGATCAGATCCTGGGTCAGTCATACAGGTTCAGTCAAAAGCAGCAAGAGACAGGGCCAGAGACAGAGCTGGAGACAAGACACAACAGGGGTCTGAGGGGCCCATCCAGAAGAAAAGCTGCCTACAGCAAAAGTCTGAGGTGCAGCCAGAGACATCCAGAAAGAGGATTAGAGCCTGACACACCCATGAGGCTGCTCAGGCAGGATCTGGGTGCACAGACCTGAGCAGAAATGGGTGTGCTGTACAACAGGCAGGGGTGTGTACACAGGTCCTAGGTAGGAGCTGGTCAGGGCTGTTGGTAGCTTGGCAAGGCTGGGATATTCTTGGTGATGCCATGCTTTGCCAAAGCAGGGTAATGGCTAAATTCCAGCTTGCAGAGTCACAGGATTCAGCTTTCACATAAACCCACTGCAGTTCACAGCTACCTAAATATGGACACCCTAAATACAGAGGCAAAACAAACTAATGGCCACAGTGGCAAACCTTGGCGCTAGATGTCTTGGCAACCAAAGGAAAGGCAAGCTAGAGTCATTGACATTACAGATTACTGAGACCCACTTTCTCATTCTAGAATAGAAATTGCTCTCCTTCCCATATTTCTTCCCCAGTTTTATTATGTTACCTTGTTTGAAATTGACCCAAGCTTCCAGAAATATCCCTAAGTCTCAAAACCAATATGAACATAGTTATTTCTGATGTTCAAAATTTCTTCTAAAGCTCCTGATTTTCCTCCCCAGCTTTCTCTGTTTAAGTGTTTTCATGTTCTTCCTTTTTCTACCACCATTCTGATTTCTTGTAAAGAAAGGGCATTTGCCAGGGTGAACAGTTGTTTCCTCTGAATCTCTGGGAATGGTGAGTATCAAAGCTGGCTTAATGCAACCCTGACAAATCAGAATTTCCTTCTATCTCCCAAACAAGATAAGATGCCAAAATCAATATATGGACAATACAGTACTTCTGAAAGAAGGCTTACTTTGGTATGTGACACAAAGGAGTATATCTTTTAAAGTAGCAAAACACAGATAAGATTAATTTGCTCATTTCTTGGGAATTACCCTTTTACAGAAAAGAAAAGTTCATGTTAAGGTTTGTGAGTGCTCTGGGAAAAAGTCAACACTCCCACCTACTGGTTTCATCTAAGAAAGTTTTATCCTTTTTCCACTTTTTCCTCTTTTTTTTTTCCTCTTTTCCCCACTTTTTTCACCTTTTAAAAATTTTCTCTTGTTCCTTTTTTTATCTCTTTTTCTTTCTGATTCTTTTCCTTTCTCTGTTTCTGTTTTCTTTTTTCTCTTCTGTGTTTCTTTTCGTCTTTTTCTTTCCCTTTTCAGATTGAAATTCCTGTTTTCCTTTGGAGAATCTACAGATTCACTGACATAGAAATAACTGTGCCAGCAAAGACATAGTGTTGAAAAGATGCATCTTCAGAATGATACATTTGTTCTTTTTTTACTCTTATGAGATAACTTGGGATGCCTTGCTGCTGTGAGTGGAGCAACTTACATCCCATCACTGCATTCTCATAGAACAAGTAATAAGGCAGAACTGACAATGTCTTCAAAATATGAAAATCCCCTTTTGGATCATTTTTTTCAAAATAACTCCCTCTTGTCACTCACTGCAAGTAAGGTAAACAGTGGGGAATTTTTTTTTTATTATTATGTGGTGATAGTTAGAATTCCTATGTTTCCTGGTTCACAATTTCACAATGGCTCTCATTTGTTCCTGAGGACCATTTACAACTTATACCAGCACACCCTGCCTGAGAAAGAGTGCCAGCATGCTGACTGCATGCAATCTTATTTACTTAAATGGCCACTTAATGGCCACCAGTGACTTTGTTTTCTTTTGTTCAAGTAGACACTTGAAAATGTAAATATGGGCTATAAAGACTGAAGATCCCAGAACAGACAGAAATTATTTACTCCAGTTCCCTCAAAATCATCTGTTTTGCTAGTGCAGTTGTCACAGCTGCAAGACAATGAGTAATTCTTATTAAAGAAACTCAGCTCAGCAAAAATTAATTTTGCCAAGTAATCCTAACATATACAGGATATCTCCCACACACCTTTCTAGGTACTGTTCTTTTTTGTTGCACACATTAATTCTGTATTTTGATTTTTTTCACTTTTGGTCTGAAAGGCAGTAAAAGTAATGAGATACAAGAGGGAAACACGGTATTTTCCCTCCAAGTATTTAAATTGCTTTCACTCTTTTATTTCCTCTTTTTTGTAACCCTTTAAAGATTACAAATTATTGCTAGAAATGTGAGAGGAGAAGCAGGAACACAATTTGAAAAAGCCCTCCTAATCTTTTGTTTATAATTTAAAAGTAACTACTATAAATGGCTCTCTATGATTATTTGTGTTCCCTTAGTGCCTGTGGGCTCCAACCAGGAAGCACATGGCAATGGAATGAGTTGCCCAGATTTGTGCTGTGAGCAGAGCCAAGCCAGCAAGCGAACCCACAGCTCCGACTCAGACTTACAGCCGATCCTTTGGACTGTGCTTCTCCCCTCCCAGCCAAGAAGAACATTTCCAGAGGCCTTAATAGCCACTTGCCTGAAACCAGCCACACTTTGCTTAATGAACATGAACCCAGAGCATAGTGTTGCTGCCTAATAAACTATTTCATTTAGAATACTTAAGTGCCTGTGGAAGGTGGATTAATCACCTAAGAGCCAGATTTCCAAAGTTATTTAAGCATCTAAATGCACAAAAGACCATTGACCGGGGTTTTCAGAAGTACCTCCCTGTTTCAATCCCCTGGGATATTCATCCAGCAGCTTTAGGCAGTTTGGTGCTTTTCATCACCTGACTGGGGTTCTTACTGGGAAAGAAGGCCTCAAAAGCAAAAAGAAGGCCTTCATATCATAAACATGGTTCACAGCCAGTGTCAAAGGCTGGTGGGGCTTCTGCACACCTTCCCTTCTCCTTTACCTTGGGGTTGTACTAATTGTTGTCTTCAACTCTGTAGAATTGTGAAGATCCATATTTTGACCAGGCTATGCTGTCTAAAACTCACTATGTGTGGGCTTTTCTGATGTGCTTTGGAATTTGTCATGACCGTTTTCTAACCTTTTTCTCATGGAACAGCATGGACTCATTGGATGGAACAGGCAAGCTGCTTTGCTCATGTCACCTCCAAAGTCCTGGGTTTGTTTCCAATGTCCTGAATAAATACTACAAGCAGGATGTGACATCTATCCATCCTAGCTTCCCACTGCCATCTGTAGAACTGAAGACACGTACATGCTGCAGGGAGTTCTCAGGAGCGCACAGGCTCCCACACTCCTTGTCAAAATGCAAGTGCCTTTGGGGACAATGCTCATGCAGGTACAATGTCACAGCCTCCCATGGACTTAGCCTCTCATTTCCACTTTTACAAGAAAGGAGATATCAGATCACCTTCATCTATGATGTGATGCCATGGCTTCTTCTTGCTGAAGTATTAGTTTTGTTCTGTTTGGGCTCCAGTCTAAGTGGTCCAATACAAGTGGTACTATGGTTCCACCAAAACTGTCTAACATGCATTTACATTTTAAAAAAAACACAAATAAGCAGTAAAATAAGAGTGTTCAACCTTCTCAACGTGCAGAAACTTTTCCTCACCTCTGTTGGTGTCTATGTCTGCCAGTTTGGGTGAAGTGTGTGCAACTCTGCATCCTCACTGGGTGCCGTGGGATACATCTGCTGAACCCGCCCAAGAGCAGGGAGGTTACAGGAATAGCATGTGGGTTGCTCCAGGATGAAAGGTATCTTAAAGGCAAAATATTTTGTTTAATTGGATAGCCTTCTAGCTGTATTAATAAAATATTGGTTAGCAATGTTTATATATACAAGATTTATCATGGTAAGGTTGATTCCAAACTTGGATTTATTGTGCAAGAAAATGAAGAGAAATCAGTCATGCTTTCAATCCAATTTCATTTCCTAGCACTTTTTCTTCTGAACCAGACAGGCTGCTGGAAATATATATTTCATAACCAGAAATGTCCTTCAAACTTAGCCCTGATGCCAATTTGAGACTCAGCTTCATCAACTAGTTTTTGATGCAGTGCAGAACTTCTGTAGTACTGGCCCAATTGAAAGGGAATCCCTGGCCCTTTTCAAAAGAGAGAAGAAATGTTCTCTTGTTCAAAGAAGCACATTAAAATCCCTGAGCATGGACTGTTGCTGTAAAATTGGCTTCCCTACTCTTCTGCTGTGCAAGCTTTTAGCTCAGTACTTTGAAAAAGAAATACATATTGGGATGTGCACATTCCACCACAAACCTTTCTTAGTGAAACCACAAGGTTTTTTGCGTTTAACTGCCAAAACCCAGGAAAAATTTTACCGGTTCAAGGAAATCCAGACTTTACAGTACAAGCATGCACAGTTATGGGTCACAAAACAACTTTAAGTTAGGTATTTATTGACTTTTTGGAATAATTGTTACAGTTGTGGTTTTAGATGAAATATACCAATTTTTAAAGACTGAATTTTTTATTTTCATATCTCTCTTGGTTTCAGTGAATCTAAATCATTATGTTTGTTTTTTCCTTTTGGATTATAGGTATAACTACCATGGATATCTGGAGCTGGAAAGTCAGTTGCCATTGAAATGCTAAAGCAGCCTAGAGGGAAAATCCCCTGCATTTAAAAATAATTTTCTTTATTTTAAATCTGTCAGTTCTAAACCCAGCAACTTTCACTGCCTATATTCTTTAACAAATGTAAAATTAAATAAAAAATACTAGAGACATTGAAGTTAATTGCTGGAACTGACACATATGAAATTGTTTAGTCTTGAATCTGACAAGGATGTACATCAGTTTTCAGTAAACAAACATGGTGGGTATTATTTCTAGACAGGATATGTCAAGTTTTATGCGTGAGGGTGTCTGCAAGGGCTCATTCATCAACTTGATGAAGGTGTAAAAGGTTTTAATGACCTCCTAAATCTCCTTCCCTGGCTGTCACAGTGAGATGCCTTCCAAGGTCGGTCACCCAAGCAAGCAGGTTCACGTGCACTGTAAACAATCATAGATCAGACTGAATTATAATTGCTGGTGGACTCCAGAGCAGAGAGGCCTATATATATCACAGCACTTTCTTGTCAGGCCTGTACAGGTCAGCTGTGTTTGTTCCTGAACATATTAGGCTTTGGTTTTCCTGAGCTTCTGCATCTTTGACAGTGGTCCTGCTTCCCCATTGTATTTGCTGTCTGGACAGGATGTTCTACCAGAGGAAGTGCTCCTTGTGGAAAAGGCGTCAATTAGTTGTCCAACTGACCCTCACTCCTACTACCTCCCTTGCAGGCACAAGATAGATTGATTTATTTACATATGTGCTTACATTTGTTTTATAGCTTTGCCAAATGAGTAAAGCAGTAAGGCTTACAAGTTGCTGACTCAAGCAGGCAATAATGCAAATTTCCATTTCCACCATATGTCATCAGCCATTTATGTTATATACAAGATAGTTTTTGAATGGGAGAAACATTAAAAAGGGCATGGCTGGTCAACAAGGTTAATTAATTGCTGTGTTGGCAGGCAGCTTTGTTTGAGAAGGTTGTGATGCTGTAATCATTTGAGACTTTCAAGGTTTTGCTGAGGAAATGGGTCATTGAAAAAGCAGAGGATTTTGCATAAATTTTCTGATAAATAAAAGAGGAAGGAGAAAATTCTTAGCAATCTAGTGTAAATATCAGTAATCAGGAATATGATACATTAAAATACATTCATGTTTCGGGTATATTTCCTCAGAATAATCTATTTCAATGCACAGGAAAGCAAACATTAGAATACCACAGGCAGTTTTTAAAAGAGCTCTTGGTCCCTGGGCAGAGTTCTGGCAAAGAAAAGGTCTGCTTGATCACACAGCATGTGTTATGAGCTGCATTTGATTTTATGGCTTTCCAAAAAGCTGTCCAAAAAGAAGGTTAGTTGGTTGTTTTTTGGGTTTTCCTCCTCCTTTTCTCGTGCAAGGGGTCTCAACCATCCTAGCATGTGTTTTTCCTCACCCAGGGAGGTATTTTCCAGGAAGGTAAGCAGCTCCCAAAGGCAGTGACTAGAGTACAGAGCACACTGGTTCAATTTTGAATAGTTGGGCTTTTGCTCATCTCTGTCTCTGGGCTCTTTATTTGTCCCCCTCTTTCTGAAATTCGCTTCCTACTAATTCCTAATAATTCCGAATAAATTTCTTTATTACTGCAGCAGCTGAATTTGCTCTGTACCATGGTACAGTTGCAATGTACAATGGCAACACAAAATATCTTTTTCTAAGATGGCTGCCCTCAGAGGACTCAAGCATTTAAGAAAACAGGCAAGTGAAAACTTGATATGCAGGCAATGTTGTTTGAAACCCCACACCTACTGCAACCACCTGGAGAAGAAAGATCCTTTGTGAGATAACTGAAACCCATAAAACCAAAGCAGGATCTTCCACCCAAGTGAGCCTCTAGGGAAGGGATGTGATTAACTCCTCCCTACAAAATTCACCCATGCCTTTGACAGTGTAAAGAGAGATTTCACCTGCTGAAGAAAATTCAGTCACAGCATCTTGGTCTTAGAGAAGTTGTGCATGGATGAGACCTTTCCCTCTGGTGTAACGTGAGTACAGCAAGGCAACCTCAAGCACCATTTATGGTATGTGGGGAAAAACCAGGCTCAAACTACCACAAATAAGAACAATTCTGCTTTCAGAAGGACTGCCAGTTGGAAATCTTTTGGAGGATAACTCTTTGATGAGGCTTCCGTTACTCAGGTTTGGATTGTTTGCTTTAGGCAGAGTGTGTTTAAGAGCTTATAAAAAATATCAATGGGGATGAAATTATGAAAATAAAATGCAATTATTTGTTATTTGGTTATATATCTCATGTTTCAGTTGAAATGTTGTCAATGCTTAGGCTTATTAGGGAACCCCAAAAGGGACAAAACCACTGAGATTTTTTTGTTAGACTGCAAGGCTGTTCTTACCAGAGGCAGCAAAATGTGTTCAATTTTGTAACTACTCAGAAAACATGGCAAATCCTACAACAGGCTCTGTCTGCTGGGTATTTGTAACACCTCAGTGCCAGTTTCCTGAGGCAATTTTCAAAAAGCTGTAGTTTTTACTTGGTTCTTCTGTGTTTATGAAAAAAAAATTAAAACCAAAGAGACCTTCTCCCCAACATACAAACAAACAACAGAAAAAATAGGGTAACAGAGAGGATAGAATTAAGCTTTCCTTATGCACCAAAAATGTTGTCTTCATCAGCATGCACTGGGAAGTCATTTCATTATATTTCTGTGTCACGGGTGGGTTGTTTGGCACTCTGTGATTGCTTTATTGCAAAGCCTTTTACCTCAAGTCCTATTTAAAACATGTGGTTTCTGCACATTCTGGACTATCCAGGGGGAGTTTTTAACTTTACCAAGATTTAATTGAAAGTAAATAATTCTATTATTTTTGCATTGTTATAACCCGAACATTTTCAGATGTCCTATGTAATTACACTAATTACTTAAAGGCAATGCAGGCTGCTTCACAAAGATTTATCCTACATTCAGAAATTAGATCATTCTTGTGGTTTTTATTTTTAGTTGAGGTATGTTTGGCTCAGCTTTTAAAGAGTAGCAATTTTCAGGTAAATGGCCAAACAATGTAACAAGGCTCAATTTTAAGAGAGCACTCTGCCTCCCTACTCAGAAGATCGAATTGATTGGAGGACACATCAATTCACTAGCTATTTCCCTCTATGGCTCATTTATGGTGCAGATTTCAAATAAGAAATATTTGGAAATCTGGATGATTTCTTTATACTCTTACCAGATTTAAATATGAACATCATTGTATGTGGTCTCGAATTACAAAACCCTATTCGCCATAAAAGAGAAAATCCTATTGTTGGATTGGAATGGATCCTCTCTGCTGTGAATGTCACTTTGGAAACTCCTACAAGGTGGCTTTCAATTCTCAGACCCTCTTCAGAGTCACCTGAAAGAGCTCACTCATGGTATGGAGAGTGACAACATTTACAGAGAGTTCAAACCCCCTACACAAAATGTCATGGCTTGGGAATGGAAGTAAAGGAATGAAAATTAGCTTAACAAGGGAACTTTCTCTTGGGACTGGGAACTTAGGCATTCACTAAAATCAGTCATTAAGTAAAATTTAAGAAATAAAAAAAGTCAATGGATCTTGCTTCAGCTAGGTGTACAGACTGTACAAATCTGCAGGCTGTGTTTCTGGATGCCTATGTGCTTGGCCTCTAAGTGTACAGGCACAGGAAGCCAAGTACAGAACACTAGTCTTCCTCATCTGGATATATCAACCTTGGGCACTACTGTTTTCTCGGTTGTCTTCTCTTGATATTAAATTCTTTGCATTACTTTAAAAGCACAGGAGCAAGACAGTTTCCTAATGTCTTTCTCTGCACATATTTTGAAAACTTAGAAAACAGATCTGCCACCCAGTGCCCGCCAAGTTTGGTTCTGGAACTATTTGTTGAGTAGACAGGCCTCTATAAATACATTTTTTTCATAGCAAGAAATATAACAAATACACACACTACACTGTCTGCAGTTCTTTTCAACCACAAACACATATGTACTGCTCTCTGGAGGCTCAATAACAGCTATTGGACTCTGGGCTCTTTCAAAAGCCCGGCATAACACAGGCAGCCCTGTGTGTGCTCATATATGTGTACACATATGCAAGACATGAAAGTACCCCAACTTCTATTGATTGATTGCACTTGCATCATTATATACCTTGGCATTTCTGCCTAACTGCATTTTCTTGACTTGCTTTGTACCTGCTCTATCACAGGATCACAGAATCACAGAGTGGTTGGGGTTAGAAGGGACTCTGGAGAGCATCCAGTCTAACCCGCCTGCTAAAGCAGGTTCATGTAGATCAGGTTGCACAGGTCCACGTCCAGGCAAGTTTTTAATATCTCCAGAGAAGGAGTCTCCACAACCTCTCTAGGAGGCCTGTTCCAGTGCTCTGGACTCAAGCAAATGGAGCAGGCAAAGTGCACAGTGCAGTGGCAAATGGTGCCCAGCGTAGTAAAAAATAACCGAGGTACATTTCAGTATTCAGGACTTATGTCCCATGTCTTCTGAGGTAGTTTACCAAAAATAGCTTGTGGAATTATGAACCATTACATGATACTGGAAAAAAAATTATGTAGCTTCCTGTGATGCCAGCAAAACTGAAAGCATGTCATGAGTTTATACTTAGTAGCCATTAATAAAACCTGGGAATTTCCACTTTTCTTATTTCATGGCATATTTGTCTTTCTGAGCATCTCATGACTGTACACCAAACACCACCACTTGCTGAGGTGCACTTAGTGAAAGAGAGTTTGACCCCAGTCTACTGCTACACAAAGGTGATGGCAAGCTTGGTGCATGATGTGTCAATGTGCAGAATGCACCTGAAGGCTGTCCTTTTCTCGTTCATGGATGTAAAGGTCCTTTTCATCTTTCTTTCTAGTTGCAGCCTTCTGGTATGCTGTAGCAATTACTGGCATAGAAATTTGCAGGGGGTGGGGATGGGGGTGGAATTACTCTAATGAACGGTCAATTGAAATTTCCCCCAGCCATTGGTCAGTATATTTAAAGAATTACTACAGTAATTATATTTTATGAGCATGAGTCATTTTTCTGCTTTTAAAAAAAGTACTTCAATTTACCCATCTCTTTTAGTACATTTCCATTTGGTGTGGTTTGGCTGCATGAAGAAATGCGGCAGCTGGTTACTTGAAAATATTTAACAAAGCACCAGATTCCTCAGCTCTGGCATACCTGTGGACCACATATATGGACATAATTGCAAACATCTGTCTACCCACCCATGGAACAGCTAAGAGGAGCCATTTAAGAAAAAAGAAGGCTAAAAAAGTCAACTTTGAGGGTGAGAAACTGCAGAGCTACCTGTTTGTATGTTTATTTATTCATAATATATTACCAGCTAATGGTCTTCAGAGACAAACTCCTTGGCCATTTCCACAGGAGGGACGTCACAATGCAATATATTGCAGTACCACAATATATGCTCATTAAACCAAGCAATGGTAGGTTATGAAAAATGCACACAAATTTTAAGAGCCTTCCTATCAGTTAAGGAAGGACTTTCTGTGGTGATATGAAACAACGAAGAGGAAAATGGAAAATGCACCTTGGAGCGACTTGTGTGATGAATAATTGAGCTTAGTTTTTGTGAACTGTAGAAATTACTTTAGCAGTCGAAACTGAGACTTTAGATCCAAACAAACCTTCCCACCTGCAATGAACTGTGGACTAGGGAGCACTCATGTGTCCATGCTAGTCCTGGTTTTATCTGAACCTCAGTCCAAGCTCATCCTGACCCAGGCATCCTGAATTCAATGTTTTCCTTCAAATTAAACAATTGGTAGAGTCACCTTAGTATATTGGTTACACTGGTTGTTTTCATGATATGTTTTCAGATTTGGAAATTAATCTTTCACAATTGCTTGAATGATCAGAACCAATGTCCTTGCCTAAAACCCTTCAAGCTTTGGGTTGCTCAGAAACTAGACCCACAATAAAACCAACTGATATGTATTATACTCACATCAGTTATACTCACTGGCTGTCACACTCAAAGCATCCCTCTCCTTTAATCCAAGTTTTCCCCTCCACCAGACATTCAAAAAGCAGAATGGTGGATTGTTGAAATCCTCAGATATGATAGACATGACAGAGCCATCTCCATAGCTCCTTGAGCTGCAAGAATGGCATATTTGAAAATGATCCAATTCTAGGAAGCTGTTCTGCTTATACAGGAGCAGGGAGGAAGGTGCTGCTTCTTGTGGATTTTCATCTCCTGGGTCTATAAATGGGGTTCATATGAGTGGGTGAGGTTACCTCCAAGGTAGCTTTAAATATCATCTGAACTATGTTGGGATACACAGTGAGCCTAGTGGACATTCTGGAGCAAAAGTGATTTGCAAAAATCTTCCTCCTTGCCGAGTTAATTCTATATATGTACTGCATAGATATTTTGTACAAGATAAGAAGATACAGGTCATATCTCTTTCATTCAGTGGGAGACTGTTCCTTGTACAGCAGTGCTGCCCTATGAATCTGACAAGATCTCTTGTCAATGCACCTGAGGCAATTTAAGATCCTGCAATGCCTAGCTGACCACACAGCCCCACTGTAAGGGACGCCTGCCCCTGCCAAGGAGGCAGGGGAGTGGAGCACTCCAGCAAGGTTATTCAAACCTCTTCATACTGACACTTCATCCATATGCAAATATTTTACAGCTAAAACTAAGTGCTCATTTTCCTACATATACAACCAGTCCATAGTGAATTGCTAAACTAAAGACTAAGTTTTTCCTGCCCATTTATTTTCTCCTTCTCTTGTTGTTAGACTCCAGGTTCTCCTGAAAGGAAAGGGACATCTGTCTGAAGAAATTTACCCTGGGCAGAAAAGAGGTTGAGCACATGGCTTTCCCTGCTATGTCTCAAGGCTCTGTGAAAACCCACACAGGTGAAAAAAGATCTGTCAGTGCAGTGTTATGAGAAGCAGAACATGCATTTGCAGCTCAAACAAAAGTAAAATTGAGGATATGGTGTGGTATGGTATTTTCTTGGACTGATAATTTCTGGCTGGTCAAGGTCTGAATGCTTTGACTGGACTTCATTTGCCATTTGGATGTACCTCATGTTGATTTACAATTGAAATTATAACACTATTACTCACTGTACAACTCCAGAGGTGCACAATATGTAAAATCTCCACCATTTTAAAGGGCAAGCTGGAAATCAGCTCTAAACGTTTATTTTGTGGCACAAATCCTAGTTTTTTTGCCAAGACAAAATGCTGTCTCCCATCATAAATGCTACACATAAATACTGTATAATGGGAACAAGGTGTCAGCTAGAGGCTTGCAGGTTCTGCATAGTTCTTAATCTTTTTTTTCTATGTCTTGACATGTAGCACCACAGTTGTACTACTATTAGGCTGACTAAAATGCTGCTTTCCAAACAGATGAAGTGAGACCTACATCTATATCAGATAGAGGCATGAGCTCCAAGGAAGGGCATGAAATCCAGGTACAGATCATTACTGATCTGGTGATTGCCAGTTTCTTTGTAGAATTGAGCTTCCACAATTGTAATTTCTATTTATATAGAATGACAGGACAAACTTCACAGTCTCACTTCTGGATAACTATTGCTAGGACAACTCCAGAGAACAATAATTATTTCTCTGGAAAGATCCTGAATTATCTAGCAAGGATTGTGTCTCAAGTGGACCGAAGCTGGGATTCTTCTCCCCCTCTGCATTGGTTTAGTTATTTCAGATACTTGTATCTAAAGAAGCATTGGGATAATTGGTCAGTAATTTGATGTCAACCATTATTTAATTGTAAGTGACCATTTCATTAATTGATAGATATGGAACAGAGTCTGTATAATTGACTGTAAACTCTAACATCCACCTATTGTCTGAAGGCAGGGGGTTTGTGCCAATTCTCCCAGCATGAGCTGCACTTTGGAAGCTATACTAAAGTCACAGCATGAGAACATAACTGGGCATGAAAAACCTGTATTCAGGGATTTCAGTGCAGATGTAGAGTGAAGAAAGAATCTTGCCACAGAGAACAATGAAATGCTTTCACAGAAAAATTGAAATAACTTTCCTCGGTGGGTGAAGGATAATCCTGTGGGACCAGTCAGCACATGACTTGGATTCAATTCCCCACTCCTTGAGATTGTATAAATGGGCTGGACCCAGAGTTTTAATTGTTCTTGACATTTATCAGTAAAATTTCTTCATTTTATTTGCTAAGGGGCATTTTCTTCTTTCTCACTGGCATGTGGATAAGAATCTTGAAGACTTTGAAGTCCTCTGATGCCATTTCCAGAACTTTCTTACCTTTCTTCAGAACTTTCTTACCTTTCGATTCAGCAGGATTACTAGCTAGCACTCCTATAAAACTGGTATGAGCACCAGATCCAAAGAAAGTAACACTTTCAGTTCCTTCCTTTTGCGTCTAAGGGTTCAAGTCATGATTTAAAAAATACAGATCAGAAGGAGCTGTCTCATGTTTAACCTATTCAAGTCATGATTTAAAAAATACAGATCAGAAGGAGCTGTCTCATGTTTAACCTATTCACTGAGTGTGATTCTGACCTCTTTATCATTCTTGAGTAAAGGATGGCCCTAATGAGGAGTGACCAGTCTCCCTGCCGAGCTGATTTCACAAAAGTCAACAGTGAGCACATGAATATGTTTTAAGTGCTGTTGAGGGTGCTGCTGGCTATCACCCTCTTCACCATCTATCATGATGATGGGGGCCAAATCAGAATCTGTTAGAAACCATTCTCTGTTCATCCCCTCAGTAAGACCAACCAGTTAGAAGTTCCCTCAACAGGTAGGTGGCCAAGAGGAATAGCAGCAACATGATCTGTAAGAAACAGCACCCAAGAGATGTATCAGCAGCAGGAGTTTGTGGACGCTTCTCCACAAGCCCCTTCTCTTTGCATTGTGGGTCTTTGAAGTGAATTTTGGTTTTGTGGTGAAAGAGACCCCCCAAATGCCTTGGGAAAGATGCAGGTCCTGGGAGTGGACAGATTTCTCAGAAGTGTGACCTGTTCCTTGGCTGTCTCAGAGCAGCCTCCCAGAAGAAATGCTCCTGGTGAATTATGCTACATTAGCTGTGTTTGTAATTTGCTACTAGCCTAGTATGCTTTTCTAAGGGCTGGATACATCTCCCCATAATTTTTCCCCTCTTCTGTTTGGAGGGCTTATTCCACACTTGGGTTTATTCATCTGGTAGTGCCACTATTTATCCACAGAGAAGCACCAGATAACAAATCCTACTAAATCATGAAAAGAAACAAGCAAATTCTCAGTTAATGTAGAGTAGAGTGGATCCACTGGCTTCAAAAAAATTGTGCTGTATGATGTTCTGGCCTGAACTGTTTTGGGTGGGGTCAGGATGGAGAAAATCCTTACAGGTGAGTGAGTCCAGACTCTGCTGCTCCTCTTTCACAGTCTCACCAATTTATGAAGCAGGCTGAATGTATAGGTAGGTGGGGTGTTTTTCCCCTTCTGCTACTTCAGTGTCTGACTGTCCTGGTTCTCAGAAACCTTATTTACAGACTAAATTGATGGATGTTATATCCATCTTATCTCCACAGTCTCTTGTGGCTAGTCTCTTTACCCTCATTAGTTTTCCACTAACTGATGCAAATAAAAAAGTCATATAATCGATCCTCATACTTGAGTCACTGGGTTGAATAAATCAGTGTCATTAAGGTGGTGTGTCCTCTAAGCAGCAGAGCCACACCGTAACGCCACTAGCTGAAGCCCTGGAAGAAATAAAGTTTCATTTGGCTCTGACAATTTATTCCAGCAGCCTGGGCATGCTATTGATGCGACTGCACAGCTTTCAGTTCTCAAACTAGGTCGCCCTAGTGACCTACTTTGCAACAATTTTTGTTTGTGTCCACAATCATCCTTTTGAAATAGGTCCTCTAGCTTTTTGTCTATTTTCAAAACCCTGTTCCTGATTAAATACCTTTTTTCTTGAACACAAGTAATCAGAATCATATATTGCATTTCAGATGAAGCCTTGGAATTGCCTTACAACTGCCATAAAATTATTTCACCTGCTACATCCTAAGATCACAATTACATCCAACATGGGGATCATCATCATTCTACATTTCAATGTACAGGCACACGTCCCTCTTCTCCTTTATTTCCAACAGAAATTACGTTTATTCATCCTGAAGGGCTGGATTTTGCAGTGCTATTCACTTTCATTCCATTTCTATTACTTCTGTCCTCATGCTCATCCAGCTTTCTCTGCATGGTATTCCAGTCCTCCTCTGAATTGACAGTGCCTTCCAAATTTGTGTCATCAACATATTTCATAAGCCCACTCCTACATTTTGAGCCAAAACCACTCCTTGAGGAACTCCATTAATAGCCTATCTCCAGCCCAATACTTTCTCTCTTGACACAAGTGCTGTCATCTCTTTAACCAGTTTTTGAGCCATCTTACATTTTCTCTCCTAATCCCCCTTTTCCTTACCTATGCAGACGCTTTCTCACATGGCACCAAACCAACTGTTTTACTGAATTCAGAACACTGTATTTCCTTTGTCTAGGAAAAGCAGTCATCCTGAAGAAAGCTATTATGTTAGTCTGGCATGACCAGACTATGACCAAACCAGACTAAAAATGGTGTTTTCCATTTTCCGGCTTATTTTTCTTCTTTCTACAAAATCTGTTCTACAGATTTGCATATGATTGAAAAAGAAATGACCCCATGCTTACCAAATGAGCTTCTTCTCTAGTTATTTCATTCTGACAGTTGGGCATGGTGTTCTTTAGCCATGTCCTCTGTCTCAAGTGTCCCAGAGGGGGAATTTCTAAGGATTTGACGATTTCTTGTGCTGTTTCCTCAAACTTTCTAGAGTGGAGAGTAACCTGTCCCCTCCAAAGCAAGTTTGATGTGGCACTTTGCATTCTATTTCTAGCACCATAAGACTAATTCCCTATGGGCATAGTGTGCCTCTCTCCATTTTCTGTGTCATTGTGCACAAAGGGAAACAAAAGGCACCATGTGTCAGTTCTAGGAAAATCATTATTAATCTCCACCCTGGTCTAGTGCATGGCTGGTCTCATTCTTCTTTTGTGCTCAATTCCAAGTTACATGGACAATTTTTTTAATTTTTTTTCTGGGTTTTTTTGGGGTTTTTTTTGGTTTTGGTTTTTTTTTTTTTTTTTTTTTTTTTTTTTTTTTTTTTTTTTTTTTTAGTTTCCTGTGAAAGATCTAACACAGCTTGACTTTTGGCAATTTGTACTTAATTTCTGCACTTTGACCTCTTAAGATGCTGCATTCTCTGCTGATTAGACTTCTCCTTGTTCTTTTTAGGCTCTCTGTCATTATTCACGTAATTTTTTAAGGTAGATTTTTATTTAGTTCCTTCCTACATGACCTCCTCCTACTTTTACTAATGAAGCAAGTTCCAGGTATTTTTTTGGAATTCTGACCCAATGCAATCTCAGTTTTAAGTAGCTGTTGCTTTTCAGCCTCTATCAAGAAGTGAATGACTCCTTCCTGAAGTAATAAATCTTCACATATTTCATGAACCAATCATTATCACTCCCAGCCTTATTTTGTTTCCAGTTTCTTTTGATCAATGCAAGCTTGGAATACCTTTGGTCCAGACAAGTCTCTGTTCTGTGCCTTGCAGCACAGGGGACTCCAGAGACACAGAACAATGCTGCAGCTAGTAAAAACCACAATAATAACCTTATTAAGACTTTTTGTCCTGAGGTATACATATTTGTATTTAGAGAAAGAGTGCATCTTAATGCAAGACTAAAAGTCACCTATCAAGTCTATATATAATTCACATTAACAGAACCAAAATATGGCAACGTGTCTTTGATAGAGAAGGAAATGAATCCTTCTCTATCAAAGCTCACAGAACAAAAAAGTGTTTTTTCTTAGCAGTAGGAAGTTGACCAGAGGTGACTGAAGATGTGCTTTGAACAAACTACTGAGTAAGAAAATATCACTTTTACAGAGCTCTGAGAAAAATACCATGCTTAAAGAATACTGAATATTCTTTATACATGTACTTAAGCCCCTGATAGAGATACCCAAACCCCATTCTCAGTTTTTAGCTCCTACTATAGCTACTTAGCCGAAAAGTAAAAACTGACTGAAAGAGTTATTTCTTCTGCTTGACTGGCTGCTACTCAGAAGTTGGTATAAAGATATTCGACAGCACCAAGTATGAAAGTTCCTGAGTACAAGGGCCCCTATTATGAAAGATAACTATTGATAGCAATATGAATACTTAAATTTAATCTTTGCTGTTTGCATCTAGACCTAATCCTAATTAATGCAATGAAGGTCTGAACTGTTCTCCATCTGAAGAGATATAGCACAGGCTAGCACACAGAACGCCAAAGCCCTGCGAGATGTGTGCTAGTTTAAGAGGAAATGTTTAAGTAGAAATGTCTCAGGTGGAGCACGGAGCTTTGCCACAGAGTGAAGCCTTGGCCAGCAGGAGTGAGGCACAGGCAGACAACCCTTAGCAGCTGATGTCAGGATGGGGCAGAACTGCATTTCTCATGTTTGTAAGAATGCCTGGGCTGCACTCCTTGAGCTGCACAACAGAGAGGAAGGAGGAATACAGTCTTGCTTCCTTCCAGGCATGCTGTCAGCTGACCTGTTTGAGTCTTCTCCAAGGACTGCACTCAAGGGAATGGCAGGAGACATCCTGCCTCTCTGAGGCATCACAACTGAAGTGGTTCACATACACAGCATGAAACACAAGATTCAGGGCAAGGTTGTGCATAAAATGAGATGTCTCACCCCCAAAGAATATCCCCTAACTTGTACATTTGTTTAAGTCATTGTTTCTTATCACATCCCATGTCTTTGGGAAGATCATTATGAGTCATTAGGATATGTGTTCCAGACTCTTATCAATAACTGCATTATAGCACCCCATGTCATCATGGCCGTGTTATTTCACGCAATTCCCACTAGTTAGACAAAGCATTTTCTTATCTAAGAAGATACCAAACAGTCTCTACTAAAACCAGATATTACAAGGCAATGCTTTTTTCAGACAATTTTTAAAAACAAGAGTAGCAGTTCAGCTCTTAAACATCCAGCAAACCAATGTTTCCATACCTCTATGGCTTTTTGTCTCCTGAGTGTGAGATTTTTTTCCCTCTCTAAATGTGAAAAGAGAACCAGTACAGCAAATATAGTAAATTTGCTGTGTCCTATTATATAGACACCAAGTTTTTATTTGCACTTAGAGTATGCAAAAATATGTTGCAGCTCTGACACTAGCAGCCACATAGATTTCAGAGAGGCTCCTGCTCTGACTCACTCTGTAGAGAAATGTGCTCAAGTGCATGCAGCGAGTTTTCTCTCATTTTTTCCCCTCTCTGCCAGAGAAGACAGAAGCCAAAATCAAGATACTACAAATTTTTATGCATATACCCACCCCCCACTGAAATTAATGAGAGAAGTTTGACTGACTCCCTGGTTAGAGAGAAATCAGGAGTACTTTTAATCGTGTTTTTAACTGAACCATGTTAATTCAGATTTTTGGCAAGAAAGGGTAGATTGTGCTCTCAGGCAACCTCTTACAAAAATGCAATCCAGCTACTTTGCCTGGATCCTGGAAGAATGATTTGGACTCAGGAAGCTGGTTATGTGGTAAAGGAAAGCATCAGGTTCTGCAGTGTTTGAAGCTGTCTGCATGTCTCCAGCCGACCTGCATGTCACACGTGTTTTCTGGCTGTGGGAAGCCAGTGCCACGCAGTAGCTGTGGCCCAGAGCACTGCAGTAACAGGTGCCTCCTATAAAAGCAAACACATTGAACTAGTGTTACCTCACCCAAGCGATGTCTGAGAGCAGGGCAGAGAAGCTTGACCACTATTCATCTATCTGTATTTCTGATTTTATTCCTCTAAGCTTTTGATCACCTCAAAGTCTGATGGCTTCAAAACAATGCCAGCCATGATTCCTTTAAATCTTAGGAAAAGAGCCATAAGAAAGCAATGACTGCTAAATGCTTTTAATTTGTCAGGGATCGTCCTTAATGCATGCTGTGAGCAGGAGCACAGTTGTTTTCATTCAGAATTTGACACTGGCTGAACTGGATGTGCTGATATGTCTATATAATGCTAAACCCTAAGACTTCTCCCAAGTGCCTCTGAAACTTGAAAGGTTTAAGCATTAATTTTTTTTCACAACTAAGGGGTGGAATAAATTGTGCATTATTTAATGATGCTCATCTGGCTTTAATTTCAGGCAGTGCTAGTAGAATCACTAGCATTGTAGTGGGGAACTGGCTGGAAACATCCCTGTCGGGGTGAGGGACACTACCCTCCTGGAGATTGGTTTGCCACAGCACAGACATTCTGTGCAGCTGATGCAAAACACTATTTGAAATATGGAGACATCCAGCAGTTTTGCTCTGTGGCCAAGAAAATCCCTCATTTCTCCACTTCACTGGACCCGCCCTGTGGAACTGATGTGAGACTTTAGTTCAAGTCATAGTCAGACAAGGCCAAATCTCATCTGAGCTGCACCAACGTAACTCCATAAGGCAACACAGCTGAACAGGTGCAATCCTGAAAAGAATAAAAAACTAGCCTTAAGCCAGCACTGCAAATTCAAGGCTTCATTTTATCCCATGTTTTATTTCTGTAGTCCCATTTTTCAATGACTGCAGTTCTGCTCAGGTTCAGCCACCATGCACAGAGCTCACTGTGGCATGGGAACTGCAGTTTGGACCTCAGGTACTCCTGGCGCTTAAGGCTGACCAAAAATATCCTCAGGGACAAGTTTGTAAAAGCTCAGTATTCAGCTCAGGTGCCAGAGTCTTACAAAGTGCTCGTTATAAATCTTGTGGAAAATGTGACAGTGCAGTGAAATGTCTGAACTGGAGCAGTTCTTTTATAGAAGTTGGATTTTCAGTGTGCCATGCACTGCTCTATTTTCAAATCCTTATTTTAGGAGCATGGATTTTTATCAGAAAGTTTCTAAGTAATTACCAGGGGAGTTCTTTTGTTTTGTTGCATTTGTTTTGGGTTTTGTTGCCTTTTTTTTTTTTTTAATGTATCCCCTACCCCATCTAAATTATTATCTTAGACAGGAAAAGCATCAAATTAGTTTCCTTCATGTGACATGTCAAATGGACAGCATCTTGCAAGCCAAAGACATAAACACTAACTCACCCAAATAATCTTATTACTGACTAAAATAAAACCATATGATGTTTCTGTATCAGTGCCTGAAAAAATTAGTTCACCAGATTCTGGCACTATAAAGTGTCCCTAACACTTTTGTTCATACACATAAAAAGTCTGATGAAAAATGGTGATAGTTATTTTCAAGGAATAGCTGGAAAGCAGCTCCCCCAGAAGAGAAGTTACCTCAGCTGTTTGCCATTACTGCCATCAGTGTTAACTCAGAAAATGTTAAAATTGTACTGTATACAATAAACTAAATTTTATAGATCTTATTCTATAGAAAGTGAAGTAAATGAAAGGACTCAGATAAAGTTAAATGGATTTTGGAGCTGTCTCTGTGCTTCACACCAAACATTGCAGATACAGGTTCAAATGCTCCGACACTGTATTTCTCACAAAACTTAGAAATGGTGCTACCTAGTTCCATGAATAACTGTATAGTCAGTGTTTCATCTATCCAGAAGACAAATGCTTCCATCTGTTTAAAAGAAAGGCATTGTTTACCTATACTTACATACTTTTACAAGAAGAAAGGAGGCAGAAATAGATTAATTATGGCTACAGCACTGTTTTAAAAAACTACTGGTATTTAGCACAGTTATATTTTGACAGAGCAAAATACAAGTTACCCACAAAACCTGCTATCTCAACTAACACATTTTAAAGTAAAATGTCATGATTTATATAATATCTTGTCATCCAGGGATCTTGAAACATTTTACAAATAAGAATGATGTTGAAGTATTCTCCCTTATTACCTCCACTCCACAGAATGAAAGTGAATTCTGTTGAGCAACTTGCCAGCAACTTGTCTGACAAGCTATTACCTCCACTCCACAGAATGAAAGTGAATTCTGTTGAGCAACTTGCCATGTTTGACAAGTAGAGCCAGAAATTGGGTCTGTAATGGTATTGCCTTATTGTCTTTTTCTTACATGGTATTTCCTATCTCTTTTCACAGAATCTATTACTACAGATGACATCTACTATAGCTAGAAACAGCTGCTTGTGCACAGCACCTTAAAATTACCAGAAAAATCTATGAGACTGACAGCTTTGGAATAAAAGCCTTCATTGTTCCAGCTTAGGAAACTAAATGTAACTGTCAGGTTATATATCTTGTGGGTAAGGCACTGTAGAGCAGCATCACAAACAGCTGCAGGGCAATGGGACAAAGCCAGGCAAAGATTTCAAGCTGCATTGCCTGGCACCTGAGGAAGGGGTTGGGATAAGCTCAATCTGTAAAACATGGTCCCATCGATATGGAAGTTGAGCACCCCTGCTCTGATGCTCAAGAGGCTGCAGAATCTGTTTTATTGTCCCCACAGCATTGAGAGGTCTTCTCAGCTCTGCCTTTGGCAAACCAAGAGCTCCTCCTTCCTCAGCTCTCTGGTGCCCCCAAGCCAGCACCAGACTCACACTCACATGCCCTTTGTTTGCTCATGATCCCAGGAGCATGAAGCCAGCATCAGGAAGCCAATCTGTATTGTGTCCATGCACTACAGAAAATTGTCTCTTTTCAAAGCTTCTCTAGGACTTCTAGTCCTCTGAACCTAAGACCTATCAGGTCAAGTCTTTTTTAGACATGACCAGGTGCAGCCCACTGGCTCCTGTGATTAACAGTGTTGTTCCTTGATGGCTGTGTAGTAAAGGGGATGAGAGATGTCCCATTCTTGCCCCCCACAGGCACATGTGGCCACTGCACAAAGTGGCAAATCCATGCGTTTAAAGCCAAGGTCTAGTCACAGTTCTATATACTGGCTCATGAAATGCCTGTGGGCGTTTTTTTTAGAGAACAATTTTGGTTGCAGCATGTCAATTTTCTTGCCATTTGCAGTTGGGGAAATGCTGGTGTGCTCTTCACTCACTGCTTCACACTGGCTCTGGTGACTTCTGTGTGTGTCTGTTTTGCCTACTCATTCTGAGACATCACTGGCCTCCACTTGAAATGAGACATGTTTAGGCATGCATGAAAAACTGTCAGACAGAGTTTTCAAAATGAAATTAAGATGTCCAAAAAATTCAGGAGAATTTATAAGCTATAAACTAAAACAAATCTGGACATTTTTTTAGCCAAAATGGTACAAGACAGGTCCTATTGACAAGACACAACTATTTAGAATTTTCATTCATAATAAAATGTTCAGTTACCACAGCCAAAAGAAAACCACACAATTTTTTCACTGCAATTATTTTAAATAAAGTGTGTCATTTTTTCTCTCTTGGTGCCTGATCTTTGGCACCAAGAGAGAATTGTACTTGAAATGGAGTGGTAAAACACAATTAGCCTTTTTATTTAGCAATGGTAGTTTCAAATCCATTCAGCTCTAATAAAAAATTGTGGAGTTCTTGAATTGATAATAAATCACAGATTAAGATGCCTAACAGAAACAAATTTAGTTCTATATTTTTACAAGAAACACTTGCTATTGTAGCCTCTCTGCCTGTTCTTTTTTCTCCTCCTTACCCCTGCACTCCCTCAAAAAATTTGATTTATTCCACTGTGGTCAAAATTTCATTACCTTCCATTTAACCCAGTGGAAATAAAGCCTGTCTTGAGAAATCTGGAATATGTGAAAAATCAAAGTTAATTTTTGATCTTTTACTTTAGGATATTGGACAGAAACTCTTTTTTTCTTTTCTCTCAGAAGCAACTACCTTGATTTTTTAATTTATTTTTAAAATTTCTTTCAGCAACAAGGAATGGAAGATTAAAGAAACTTAATATGGTTTATAAAACTTTTTTCCATGGGCGTGCCCTATATGACAGACTGTGTCCCTGAAACACCTTGGCTCAAATGTAGTAGCTGTGGGTGTGGTGATTATTTCCTGGCACAAGGAGGGATTTCAGGAAAGCACTGACTCTGCCTTCTCCACCCAGGCAGGTTCCTGACCTCTACTTACAAGTGACAAGAGCCCCCATGTGCATAAATCCTACAGAATCCTTTAGGCAAAACCACTCACAGTGTTTGCATTGTGGGACTGCTCTCTTGAAAATATAAACGTATGCATAGCATGCCTGAGGGTACCCAGTTTTGAATTATAGAGTGCCTTGTGAGCAGTCGTGGCATTTGGTTTGAAGACAGTCCCCCCTGCTTCCCTCCCCACTTCCCACTTCTTATTTTAAATTCAGCTTTTCAAAAGCTTGTTGCCAAAAATATTCTGATAGATCTGTGGTGGTGCTGAGTAGCAAAAGCTTTGCAATAGAGAGTGAAAGATCACTTTATAGACTTCAGCTCCTTCCTGGAATGGCTACTTTTTTCCTTTCACTTTTCCCTCCACCTCTTTTGGCAGATATATTAAAAAGAAAAAAAAAAAAAAGAAAAAAAAAGTGTATGGGTTTATTGCTCCATGGGGCTGTTAGATGGGTAGCCACAGAGATCAAAGTGCTCTCTCTGCTGAACAGGTGTGGCATGGAAAGTGCCAATTTTCTCCTTTCTAAGCCCTGCACTGAGGGAATATATATTTTGGACAAGACTTTACACAACCAAACCTGGAGAGAGCTGAGCTAAAAAAAGTTTCACTGAATAGAAGGAATGGACACAGGAGCTGTGTATCCAGATCAGGCTTAGATAGGTGGTCTGACAGAGTATTTAAGTAACACTAAGCTAATTCTCGCCCCATTCCTTTCAACACATCTAGCTTCCCCCAGAATTTTTACAAGGCAACTTTGATGGTAGTAAGTAGATCATTAGAGAAACTATTTACAAGAGCAACAGAAATTATTTACATGAGTGTGTAGGGACAGGACTCTGGAGGAATGGCTTCAAACTGACAGTATGCTCAAGTTAATTAGATATCAGGAAAAAAATTCTCTACTGTGAGGGTGAGGAACAGGCTGCCCAGAAAAACTGTGGATGCCCTATCCTTGGAAGTGTTCAAGGTCAAGTTCAAGCTGGATGGTGCCCTGAGCAATCTGGTCTAGTGGAAGGTGTCCCTATCCATGCCAGGGGAGTTGGAACCGGATGATCTTTAGGCTCCCTTTGACCCCAAAGCATTCTTATGATTTCATGATTCTGTGGTGGTTGGGCTACTGATCTGATCTTTGTGTATGGTTAGAGCAGGAGATCTGTTTGTCTCATACACAGACATTTTGTTTTCTTTCACTAAAAAAAGAACAACAGAACACTAACTGTGGCCAATGCCAAAAGCAAAACACTGCATATGTTCAACAAATTACCCCTCCCTTTTCTTTGTAGAAGAAGACTAAAGCATTTTGATTAATCCTGTCAAGGCTAAGAGGAATCAAGGAGCAACAGGAGCACAAACTGGAAAAGGACAGGCCATATTTTAGGCACAAACGAGCGCAAAACTGCCCAGGGGCTGAAGTTTCTGGGGTCTACAAGTACCAAGTGACACATGGATTAACCTGCAACAGTGGAGCTCTTGCCAAGAGCTTTGATGTCCTAGGAGGATCTTGTGAAACATCTTCTCCAAGCAGAACAGGGCTTAGGTCGGTACAGGGGTTTCATCAAGGGACAAAGCAGTTAGCCAGCAAGTCTGGTCTTTGGAAGCCTTGAAGTTTAAATGGGCTTGACTAGATCTCTGCCTTTGTTTAAGCAAGTCCAGGAAGAGCAACATCCTGGAAAGATCAGGCCAGAGGCAGTTTGGTTTTAGAAAAGGAGGTTAGAGGAAAGGCAAAGACAAGAATGAGATGCTGAAATGGGCTGTGACCTCTAAAGCATCCTATCTTTAAATAATCTTGGCTGGAACACAGGATTCCTGATCATTCCTCAGCAAACATCTGTGAAGCCCACATGAAAAATCCATTAGATTCTCCTTGGGTACAGATCTGCAGCACCACCCCTGCCATACATCACAGTAACTCACAGCCCTGTCATAGTGATTCTATTCACAACTACTACAGCTTGCCATTTCCACAGCTTACCGTTAGGTATGGGGAAATCTATCCCACACACCACCATCAAAAAGGATGTTATTGACTTTTGAAATTAAAAAGAAGCAATTGGAAATTTCTGTGCAGCCTACACTCACACCCTAACTCACATGAATGGATTATGATTGAGCCTTTACCTGCCCTGAACTCAATGATCTTGGAGGTGTTTTTCAGCCCTTAATAAGTCTTTGATTCTTTGGTATAACCCCTATCTTATTCAGAAATTGAAGTTTCCATTTCTGCACAGTGAGTATTTATTTGGGGCTATTTGTTACCCTGTGCAAAGAATGAGAGAGGAATTTAGTAAGGAAAAAATTCTCCATGTGAGTGCCTCTTATAAGACAACGTCTTAATTGATGTACATGTGTGGTGTCTGACAAAGACTGTTCAAAAATAATTTAATGTGTTGCATCACAAAGTATCTTCGGAATGAAAAACAAGGAAGGCAAATTTTCTGAAACAGTGCATCAGAGACAGCTGATTACACAAAACCCAAGCTCTGAGCACCTTCATTAAAAGGGATTGGGAATTCATGTCAAGAAATCCTTTTTCCCATCTTCATCTTGGTCTCCCAAATATTTTAGAAAATATGCATATTTTTGTCAAGCATTTTAGTATAGCTGGGAAGTTGACTAGTTTGTTGGGTTTTTTTCCCCATCACTTCTGGATTTTTTTATGTTATGGAATGTAAACAGAATGCACCCAACATTGCACCTAAGTACATACTTAACTCCAAGCTTCAGTGGAGTTACTGTTAGGTGCTCACAGTTAATGATGCTTACATCACCTGGGCTTGTCCTCCTGACAAAGAAGCCCAATGGAGAAGGGCTGAGAGCTCTACTGCATGCCAGCAGGAGTTGGACGTCTGAGTCCCCAGATTCACTCCTAAACTCTTTTAAAAAGCCCTGCAACTCTGGGCTGAGGCCCAAGAGAGAATTTTCAATTCCATGTGAGTATGCTATGATTCAGTGCTCAGATCTGATGTTATTAAGTGAATGAGGAAGCCATGACATTTATTTGCCATGACTTACTAAAAGAGAAGGAAATTCCCCTGTGTGCAAGCGCTTTGAGTATTCACTTGGCTGTAAAGTGGCTGTTCTTTACCAGTATATCTGCGTTTGCTGCATGGTTGCTCCATTTACAGCCAGACTGCATGTACAGGGTCTTACCATCGCTTGTTCTCTTTTCTTTGCACAGCATTGTCTCCAAAAGAAATGCATGTAATTTAGATCATGGAAAATAATACTAATTAGAGAAGAATTGAATGGAAGGAATACCAAAGGGAGACATAGGAAACCAGATGGAGTCCCTCTTCCATGTCTCAATTTCTTGATTTGAGAAAAGGAGAGAGATGATAACAATTGCCTCTGAGTACTTATGAAAAAAAACCTGAACAATATATTTAGGTTGACATGACAGCTGCATGTAAATGGAAATTAACTTTTAAGCATGTATGATTTGGGTAAATCTCAATCTGTCTTCAAGAGGCCTTTGGAAGGTACCTGTCTGTATGATGTCATTTACAGACTGTCGTCTGCCACATACCAGCCTTTTGTCTGAAAAGATCTGGCCATTATACCTATTCCAAAGAAACAGCAAGATTTGGGAGAAATGGTGGGAAAAATGTATTTTTTGTTAAGTTTTGGTTTTGCTTGATTCATGCTCAAACTTTCCTAAAATAGTCAGGCTTGGAAAGAGAACAACTCTGGAAAAAGTTCAGCCAAGAAGGCTAAAGTTTATGAAAATAATAAATAACTGAAAATGGGCCTTCAGAATGGAAATGTTTAGATGAACTTAATATTAGTGCTTTTACATATTGGTGCTTCACTGTTTTTTTGAGTCAGAAATATAGAGTGCAGGAAATGAGTGGGAGAAAATCACTGGGTTGATTTTGCTTTTTTTTTTTTTCCCCGGCTGGTATACTTTTAATGAAAACAGGAAGAAAATAGAATATGACTTGTACATTATGTGATAGTGATACAGTTCTCTTAGACCAATGACATATCCTTCAACTACCAATGAATCATTCTTGATGAGTAAAGTGAATTGCAACTGAAAGTGGAAAAGTTTTGTAAAATTTATATCAAGTGTTCACATCATGCTTTAGTGCATTAATTCATAGTAAGCTCCCAGTCAGGTGTCTTCTGCTGTAGTGCAAAGAGGGAGATGAAAAGAAAGAATGAAATCATTAAATATTTTAATTTTCTGAGGTTTGTAGAATGATACTATTGATAACATACCCATCAGTAAAATTTGGAGGATTTGGGGATAATAGATAAAATTAGAGCTGAGAATTTTTGAGATGTCATTAGATATGTTGCAGCTACATGTTTTTCTTGCTTGTGATGAGTGCTGCTTGGAAACACCTGTTTGTACAGTGTTGATGGTTACTCCATTTTCATGGAAATGCTCAGGCGCTCAGTTAACTCCTAAAACTAACAAACACAGAGCTTCCAAAATGACCTTCCAAAAGCATTTGAAGCATCCATATTATGGTGCCGAAAACTCATGTGAGATCCTTCCTCCTATGAATTTTCTACTGACAAATATGTTCGCAAACATTAATTGGAGAGCAGATAGAAAAGGGATAGTATTTATGCCATTTTCCTGAGTTTTAGTGATGTGAATGCCTAAGCCTGTTATTTGGAGCTTTTGCCTCCTCTCTGGCAATGCTGTTTGATGTTCCACAGTTCAGCATGAATAGCCTCCCCCAACAGGAAAGACTTTGGGGTTAATTATAGGTAAAAATGACTGACCTCTGGGTTCCCCCATGTCTGTATTAGTGTCTTGAACTGAATGAAGTGTGGTCAAAACCTGAAGGATTGCACATATTTTTTGCTTTCTAGCCAGTGACCAGCCTCTCTCTTGCTCCTCATGCTGGGATGGAGGAGAGGAGAAGCCTGCATGAGACTCCACACAAGCTCAAAGCTACCTGGGCAGAGAAGAATATAAAATGAAATCTCAGTCACTGATAAGCACTGCCTCACCTCCAGAGACACAAGAGATGTATGGAATAATGTTATGGCAGTCACCAATCTTTCAGCTCAGGGCACACTGCTACGAATGTAGCTCACATTGCTCTTTCAGGCGGTTTGGAAACAATTATCACCCATCTCTACAGAAACCACATATTTCTCAAGGGTCACCTCTTCGGTTTCTGTAGTGGTAATATTCATGGAAATGAACACTTTTTGTAAATCCATCTTTTCACCTCTGGCAATGAGTGGAGATCATGGAATTCATCTGGGCTTCCCACAGTGGCTATCAACCTGCACCCAGACCTTCCTCTGCTCCTTTAGAATGAATTTCAGCAAAAAGGAATCTGACTTGCAAAATGTGCAGCCAAAATCTGCTCTTACCATTAGCATTGTCAGAGGTATAAACCAAGAATAACCTGCCAGACACATCTGAAGGCCTTTGAACCTGGGGCCAAAATGGCAGAGTCAGAGGTCTGGCAGAATGCACGCACCCATGTGTAAGCAGGGAGTGGACTGCAAGCCCTGGCAGCAATCAGGAGTGCTCCCAGACTCCAAGAGCCATAAATGATGGATGAATTAACTGGCATGAGGATCTAATCAATATGCCCTATTACTGGACGAATAGGGCTAGCTCCACTCTCAGAACTCTGCATTTTCCAAACAGACTTCTGGCAAAAATTTTCAACATTTAAGATACATTTCATCTGAAAAAGAGATAACTTCTTTTTATCTCCATTAATTACTAAATTAGTTTCTATTAGTTACTTATCTGACAGTGCAGTTCAGAACTTCAGCAGAATGTATGAAGCACTCAGGTAGCTCTTCCTTCCTCAGCAAGGAGGAGATGGAATCAAAGCAGTGCATGATAAAGCACTGAAAGTAGCAGGGTGCTGGGAAGAGAATAAACCTTCAAGAGAGTGAAAGGAAAAGAACAATAATTAAGAGAAATCAGAAAGTACAATTAGGAAATTTCAATGTATTAAACTAAGTTAGTGAGGCCAGGAGAGGGGAAAATTTGAATCCAAGTCTAGTACTGGCATGCATTCATCTAATGCTTCTGTTGCAGAACATCACATAAGAAAACTGCATTTTTTTAAAAGCTTCTTAAGTGATGTGCATGCACATTCCTATGACTTTTATTCAGAGTTGAATGTTTGAGTTTCCCCCAGTGGAACTGAAAATCCTGCTAGAAGCACTGTGCTATCTGGACAGGGCAAGCAGCTCATGTGGTAATGTAGTGCTACACAGATACAGTCGGTAAGAAGGAGGAGTAGCAAAAACACTAATTGGGGGTGGGGGGGTGGGGTGTCCTTCTGAATTTCATAGAAATTCTTCTTTCACCTCAAATTGTATACTAGCTAGTCCAAACTTAAGATTCTGATTTAGGCAATCAAAAATTAAATGTTGAAATAAATATACAGAGACACAGAACCAGCATATATTTTTTCCCTATTTACCATTTCTTCCATTTTGGGTAGACAAAGATGTCAATGAAAACATCACTTCTAATTTTAAAGCACAGCAAGCTCCTGGACAGAGTGAAAATACAAGCTATTTCTCTGACAAAAGTTTTGAAAAATTATGTTTCAAGATTTCTCCATGCAGTCGCACACTGTGCAGGGCACAGAAATTTCTGTCACAAAGTTTTATTCCTGTTGTAAGACTGGCCACATGTACATGTCACCTAGTGATTCCAACTTTGGTCCAGATTAATTTGTCTGTGAAAGTCTGTTGCTTGTGTACTATGCAAATACGTTGCAAATCGCTGAATTTACATGCATGTATATGCCTGAATTGACCATTTGTGGTTGTGCACACACCGGCCCAGGGGAAGGAAGTAGCTACAATGAATAGCAATATACTCTTTTCCCTACTGCCTTTGAGACTTTTCTTCCAAGAGATATAGCTCAGCAGGGACTGATTGCTTTCCCATTAGCATTTCTGCATTTAGAAAACATAAATTTATATAGATCACATTAACACACAGTTCTACTAGATCCATTGCAAAGCCTGGAACTCCCGCCAAGACAAGCACTGATGCTTTATTTCAGATTACTGTAAATCATGACTAGCCCATTTTGACTTTTGACTAATGGGGTGTGGTAGTGGAGATTACCTTTGGCTGGACAAGGTCAGATGTTTAGATTGACTTCTGCTGCTGTTGGCTCTGTTTGGAGCAAGATCCAACACTGCTGCCAGCTTCTGTGGAGCATGCATTCTTTCATGCTTCCATGATCCTCAAAAGCTGCTGTTCCCACCTCCAAGAGGTGAAGCTATGCAAAAGGGTATCATCTCAAATGAAAAAAGTGCAAGTAATTTTCAGATAAAACAGATAAACAAGGCTCAACCCAACCATACAAACATTTGCTTTTCAACTCTGTCTGATTTCCAGCTTCCAGAAGTCCCATATATTCTGCCTACATTGCTTAGTGCTCAAGCTCTCTGGAAGTAACTACACAATTCTAGTTTTCTTCTCTATGGACATATTTTGTTTGTTATAGTATAGTTTGTTATATATATTTAGTTTGCTATAGTATGCATGCAAACCCAAAATAACTTTCTAAAATCTCAGAGTCTGTAGTCAGAGGCAGAGGTCTTAGCTAATCCTTAGAGTCCAAGAAGTACTGTAATACTGGGTAGACAAGTCTTCACATTCGTTGTGTGATAAGGCCTCTAAGGATTGTTCTGTGTTCGTGAATGTCACAAGCAGACACAGCATGGAAAAGAGACTGAATGTGTCTGAACTCTGAATTCCACTATGGGTTGTGATAATGATAAGAACCTTTTTATTAATGCATGAATTAAACAGAATGAGTGCTTGTGAGTGTAAGGTCTCCATGTTTACCCCAAGAGAGTGACTCATCACAGATACACCAAGGGGAACACTGACCTTGTTCTGGTTTGGGGCATTTATTGAGGGCTTTTTGCTGTTGGTTGGTTGGTTGCTTTTGTTTTCATTTGTCTAATAATAACCTAATTAAATCAGTTTCAGAAAGTTACTTACAGTTTGTCTAACAAGTTCTCAGGCTCTGGAGACCATGTTTCATAGTGAGTGAGTTCCAGGATATTTAATATCTTACATCAAATAGGCAAGGGCCTTTTGAACCCAGCAACTAACTATTTGTGTATTTCAAGCCATCTCTGAGTTTTCATCCTGGGATTGCAGGGACCTGGCTCAAGACTTTTCTGAAACTAAGCAAAACTCAGCTGTTCAAGACATCAGGACTCATGTCTCCAGGCTGTTCCTTCCAGTGGAAAATGAGAAAAGTAGAGCTGAGAAGGGGAGTCCTGGGAGATAGTTGTGTGGGAATGGGCTTACCTTTCTTCCCGCCACCATGGGGGAGATTTGAGTTATCCAACATCACATAAACCCAGCCTGTCTCACATCCATAAGCCTCACTGTCCAAAGCCCTGGCATGAACAAACCACTGCAAGCAGATGTTTTACTGCCTTGGCAGGGCACTGTGCTAGGCAGCTGCCGCCTTTGCCAATTCCTGAGGCTGGTATTGGGAATGTTAGATTTTTTGGTGAAATTTACTTCCCAACACTTCATTTTCACATACAGAGACAAGATATCCAATATCTTGGAAGGTAAGTCTCTTTCTGTTTGCTTTCGCAGTGGTTTTGAAAGTGCAATGTACAAACAAGGCATCCAGTTGCAGACTATCCCCTACCAAGGTCTTCTGCACTGGGATCGAACACAAAAAAATGGGCCTAAAGTGAAAGCTCACAGTCAAAAAAATTTGGGGTTCTGTGCAAAAACCAATATATAATTTTCAATGGAGCAAATAGTTTCCACTTGTTCAGTCCCTGCAGTACTTATGGCCATTAGGGACCTGGTATCACTTCTCAGACATGTATGAGTGGATAGACCCAGTGCCCTAAAGGAATTCCAGTTAATGACTCCAAGGTCATTACCTTGTGTTCTTCCTACGTAAGCTCTCCAGTGATTTTAGTTGGCTATATTACCCTTCGCTTCCCCTGCTAAAAACAATCTTGCTGGCAGTGCTGTTTTTCCTCAGTAGAAGTAGCCACATTTCAGTGACGGGTGACGTGAGCTCTGCAAATACAGAGCCAAATTCCACGGCAACATGAGAGCATGTATTTATGACAGCAGCAGATTTGTGCCTGGTTGCACTGTGGCTGTATGAGGCTGACAGATGATAAAATTGTCAGGGGTGAAAAGCATTATAAGGTTTTTCTGATGTAGCTATGGTAGGCAAGTCCTATCACAAGTCTGTTTAAGGGTCTCATGCTAAGTCTTTCAAAATACCAGGTACTGGCACAAATGTATTTCAGAATCCATCCATAAGTTATCTGCCTTTTGTCCTTCATTCAGTCCATTCTTCCCTCCAAAAAAACTGATAGTTCGTTATTTTTAAAGCACTGCTTGCTTTACTAAAAGCTATGGAAAATTGATCATCAATGGTATACTACAAAAACTAGTATTTCATTTGGAGATGAAAGGGCTATACCTGCAGCATTATCAGCCCTGGCTTAGAGCTACAGTGCTATAAAAAAGCTTTTGTGTGTGTGTGTGTGTGTGTGTGTGTGTGTAAAATTACCCAAGTGGAAAAGGAATTTTTGACATGTAAACAACTATTTGTCTCCTGCAGTCTTGAGCATAGACCCATTATCTTATCGTTCATTAGCAGCCTATTGAATTCACATAATCAGTAATAGTTTCTGGAAGCTGTTTGGCAAGCAGAGATGGAAATTACTAACTCACAGCTGGGTAAGAAAAAATGGCAAATACACACATTGTGCTTGCTCTCTTCCCCCCCTCTTCCTTGGACACTGTAGATTTATTGCCTCACGGTATTCACAGATGATGTTTTCATAGTCACTAATGAGGTCCCAGCAGTTTTTTAACAATAACAGGACATTACTACTCCTAAGATATATGATGTGTTTTCCCCATTTTTCTCCAATTTGGTTGAATACTCAGAAGTGTGCTAGCTTAAAAATCTCCTGGTTTATTATTATTATTATGATTGATACTCCAGTCATGTGACATAAACAACTGCTGAGGTGTAACTTTTCAATTGCTAATTTGTATAAAAATGTAAAATATAATATTTTAACATGCTGGTCATGGTTTTGTACATAAAAATGACAAAATGCTTGTTTAGTTGTTTTCATTACCACAAATGGAAAGACAACACAGCAAAGATCAATTTCCAGTTGTGTTGTGCATTCATTTTTCTTACCTGCAAGAATCTGGCTTTAGCCCATCACAGTTGACAAAGATACACAAAGTAAGATGAAAATATTTACTGGAAATAGTTAAAATTCATTTGTTTGGAGACCTGTGGTACTTCTATGCTTATTCAGAAATACCAATTCATTCTGATATTGATTCAGGAAAGCACATAAATATTTGTTTTATTTTATGCACACGTGTTTTAGTTACACTAACCTTCAGGTAAGCCTGAGTGTTTTCATTTTCATTAATTTGAACTGCAATGCCGAACTCTCCTACAATAAAAGGTAGATTTCATTTAGAATAGCTGTATTATGCTGCTTTCTGATGTTAAATATATATGTTGCTGTCATTTGGAATCATAATACTTGGAGGCTGTTAAAGATGAAGTCACATTTAATATGTGAGTATTTAATAAGCCATAATGTGTACACCTAAGCAAAGTTGAGTTTAGGAGACCAGCTTCTCATCCACCTAGTTCTCTGAAGTATAAGTTTTGCTGTCTTCCTTGCCTGTGATTTGAAATCTTTGCACTAAAGTGAGAACCTAAAGAGCCTTCTGGTAGACAGACATCTTGCAGCAAGCACCATTCATGATACCAAAACTGTCCAAAGTCCCAACTACTCCAATATTCGCATGCCTAGTGACTTCGTGGATATGAGACTATACACACTCCTGAAGTTAACCTTGTATGTAGCCTTCCACAGGTTTGGGGCCAAAAAGTTGTTTGGTGGGAATGAGCAAAGCTGTGGTCAGGAAAATTCCTGGAGCTGCTATTTTCACAATTATCTCATGTACAATTATCTTCACAGCACCTCCCAAGACCCTTAGGTCTGCACACAGACCTGCTGGGCTCTTCAGAGAGCACCTGAAACAGAGGATGAAGTCCACACACATTGAAATCAACAGGAGCTTTGCCGAACCATATTTTTTCCTTTTATTTTTTTTTCTTTTTATTTTAGTAATTTTCCTTAGTCTACTTTCATCTCCCCTTCTCTCTCCCCTGTACAGACAACTTGGCAGCCAAGGCAGTAGGCCACATGGATGAAAGAGGTTGTGGGATAGAGGGTAAATTTCCATAACCTGGGAAGCAAAGCAAAGATTTTCTTTGGTCTAATTTCTGTCCCTTTTGGTGCAAACTAGATTTTGCCAGGAATTTTACTTATTTCAAAATACTCTGTTATACAATTTTGTTCCTGAGAAATACAGGGATGAGGGGCCACCACTCTGGTTTTGCAAACTTTCAGTCTGCAAGGAGATCCTCATGGCCAGGCATTTTGTTCCAGTTGCAGTTGGATTAGATGACAGTTAGTTGGATTTTAATGCTGCAATTTGTAAGCAAGAAGTCTTTGGTCCCGTGCTCTTTTTCAACCAGTTGCCGATTCAGTCAACAAATGGTTCCAATTTTGCCCCACCTCAAATTCTTATGACATAAATTTTAATGGAAAACTGTCACTTTGAAAACCCAAAAACTCTGCCAAGGAGCTTAACATTTCATTAACAGATATATTTGCAGCCATTATCAGCAACGTGCTCCTGGCAACATCCCAGGGCGCTCTCCTAGATACAGTGGAAGTCTGCCCTTTGTAGCTGTTAAAGCTGTAATATTTTCCTTGAAAGTTACTTGTAACAGTCTTATCCTCAAGCCCTGAGTATCTCCCCCTCTCTTTGAACTCCTTAGACCATTTCTAGTCCCTGAAAAAGAGCCAGTCCTTTAGAGTAAATAACTGAAAAGAGCAGAGATGGAGGAGGAAAACCATAGAAACATAAGGGAAAATAATTTTCCTTTTATATGGAATCAAAATGTCTCTATCAAAGTTATTCTGTTTCCCCTAGATATTACATTCTCACAGCTCTTAATTATCTCACCTGCCTGACAGTTTTTAAACACACACCAGGTTTTCATTCCCATTTGGGAATAATTTTCCTTTTCCATGAGGCTCTGCTACAAATGGGAAGAGAAGCATTTTGAGCATTTGGTGATGCTCAAAATTAAGAAAATACCAAGTTGTTTCACGAGTGGCAGAACTAGTGAAGCCTTGTCTCCTACAGAATTGTCTTTGTTCTTCTGCCTATCACCCCAAAATTGTGATCAGCTTCTTGTGACAGCTCTATTTGGAGATGAACAGCATTTACTGTGGCTAGTTCGTGTTAATGCACAGGCTGACTGACCAGCTCTCTACTGGTCATTACAAAATGTTCAGAAAATGAACAAGGGGTAAATAGCAAATGTTTACCCTGCTGTATTGTGAGGTGTGAGAGCAGAGAGAGTGTTCTTCTTCTTCCAGCTACAGTTTCCTTGAGGTTTGTGAGCTTCCTACCTCTCTTCTACACAGTCTAGGAAATGTGCAGTGGATTCATAACAAGCTGACAATTGGTAAAAACTGGCAAATACCATGATTCAAAAAATCTTCATCATTGTACACCTTGAGAAAAAAATGGGAATGCAGTTCTAGGCGCCTCAGATGGCCCTGTCCTTTGCAGACAGTTGAAGTTATCTTGTTCCCAGGAGAGGCAGAGACTTCTGGTTCCTGCTGAAGTCTCAGCTTTGAGGAGGAGAGGAGATGCTGCTGCTGACTGCTTCCAAAACTGCTTGCCCCACAGGCCCCAGGGCTTCCTCTTGTTATGAGCTTGCTAGAGAAAAATGGTGACATGCTGAAGTTTCAAGCACAAAGTGATAGCATGGAGTCATCCCACATTGCACCTGACTTGTAGTGCAGAACAAAGCACCAGGAAAAGCAGTGCAGTGCAAAAATGTGAATCCATTTTTCTGCCCCTTATTCATATTTGCCATAAAAGAGAAATGTTTTTTCTTGTAAAGAAATCTCCAAACCTTTTCTCTCAGGGAAGTGTTTTGAGAGGCTGCTTTGGGAGGCAGAGTAAATCATGGTAGACTAGTCATTTGCAGAAGCTCTTGTAAGGGAAGTGTAAGAGCCTGAGGTAAATGTTTTGTTGGAAATAAGTCACTCTAGACCAAGGTGTCTGGGAAGTCTTTGCCACAGAAGGGTGCTGTGATGGACAGAACCTTCCCAGATTAAACCTGGAGGAAAGATGCTTGCATCACTCTTTGCATTTTAAATATGAAGGGTGTATGGGGGTGTACTTCTTCCCCTGCATGCTCTGGGAAAGCTATTCCAGGATGGAGCTGTTACTGGTGAGGATGTCTCTGTTTCTGGGTGCTGCCTCCCCTTGCTGATGCTTTGTGAATTACAGGAGCAAAGACTAGACTGTGCATGAGTGCCACAGAATGGGACACACAGCCCTGCTCCTGCACAGCCTGGTGCATTGGCTGCCTTCTGTGTTTCCCCTGTCTCATTTCCATTGTGCACAGGCAGAGGCTGACATCCCATTTTAAAGAGAATGCTTTGTTTCCCTGCACAGCATACTAAGGAACAGCTGCCACAGCCTGATAGTGGGTAGGATGTGTGGTAGGACAGCCATGATGTGGAGATTCATCCTGTCCTGTGTGTTCCTTCATTCTGTTCTATCTCCAGTGCTTATCAGCCTTGGCCAGGGGCAGAGGGGTGATGACAGCCCCAGGTTTGCAGCAGTGTCTATATGCCTGTACCTATACCCCATGTTCAGCTGCTTCTATTGATTTCTCCACTCAGTCACAAATGCTTCCTGCTCCAAAATTCTGCTACAAAATCTGTCACTGACTTCTGAAGGAATTCCTCTTGCCTGGAAATGTGTCATCCAGGAAAGTGGCATCACATTAGACAGAAGTAATATTTCAACAGAAGACAGTCAGTCTTTCCCCTAAGAGCAAACCAATTACTGTTCTCAGGTAAGTGCCTAAAAATGTGTTTCCCTGGGGTAGATGTCCATGCCTGTTTCTGGCAGAGGACTCAGCCAGTCCTCATGGATGCCCATTGTTCTTGGCAGAGGCATGGGGACCCCCAATGAGAAGAACCCAGTGAAGAACTGGGACACAGCTTTGATGGAGAGAGCTCATTCCTTGATGGGCTCTGTGCAAGCAAGTGTCCCCCACCAGCCCCACCTCCCCTGTGGGGAAACTGAAGCCAAGATGTAAAAGCTGGATGTTCACTGTGTATTTTAAACTTAAATGCCCAGATTTGCAAAGGCCCACAATATCAACATGTCCCATTGACTGTGATTGGTAGTATAAGGCTCCTCATATGTCAGATCCCTTTTTTAGGGCTCTAAATTTAGAATTTGAACTCCCAGCAAGATGAGAAGTATTAACCATTGGTTGTTCATGCTTTGTATACAGCAAAAGTGTACAGTTGTGTTGCTGCTTCCCTTTCAGGCTATTTATCCTTTTTTGTCCTTTCAGGCAAACTTAATCCTGTCAGAACATTTGTTATCTTGAATTAGTAACATCAGATGACTATAATACAATTTCTGCTGTTAGCTTCCATTTCTTCTGTCAGACAATGAGGTGTTATAGAAAGCATCCTAAATGAAACTTCATTATACATTTCTGAACCACATTTTTATTTTCAGCATACAGCATCATTCTGCTGAAAGCTAGGAAATCTGCTTTCATTTTAGAGCTGCAGAACAGGCAAAGCATAGTCTTAGACTGAAAGTTTGTCCAAACTATGCCTTTTCTATTACACAGTCAATCTGTCTCCAAAGCTCTTTCTTTTGTTTTAACTGGAACAGAGGAGAAAAGTTTAATAAGATTAAAATAGAAGAATAATTTTCTCAGGTCATTTACTTCCTCTCTTTAGTTTTCTGTAATGATGGAGAACAAGGCAGTTAACTTATTCTTACTATGAGTACTCAGTACAATATAGTATTATCCAAGGAAAAATCTTTCATTTCAACTACTCTAGTTACGTCCAGTTTAAAACAAAAGGCGAGACAGATTTGGCTCAGTTTGAAGAATTGAACGTGAATTGACAATTTGCAGATTTGGACACCCTCTGGCCTCCCACATACAAATTCATAAATACAGGGATAATATGATAAATATATCTGCTGATCATTTGAAATTCCAGATAATTTAAAACTGGTAGACCTCTGCTTGGAGACTTTCTTTCCCCAGCTGATTCAATATGTGCTGTTACCTAAAGTCCAAATCAGCCTCAGAGAAAGTCGCTGAAAGCTTTATGTGCTCTGAGAACACACCACACCTTATTGCAATAGGACATAGTTTCCTCGCCCTAAAGAGAGATCACAGAGAGTTACAAATAATAGTTCAATTGCCCAACAGATTTTGAATGGATTAGAAAATTAACAAATTATATCTTATTTCTGGCTTCTTCTGGTGTAATGCAATTCTTTCAAAAGAATACTAGATGTTCCAATTTAGTCATCCTTCCTCTTTTCAGGGAACAAATATACACGTTTGTGTTGCTCAAGTCCTTCACAATAACCTTCCAAAAATAGTTGGAAACAGGACAACTTTTGTTTTAACTGTATTACCTTTGTTCCAACTGAAATACTCAGTTCTAGATTTACCTTCTGAAGAGAAAAGTTTTGACAGCTGGGGGCACAATTTTAAGAAAACTGAATTAAGTGGGGAAGATGTCACACCACCTTCCCAGAGCAAGCCAGGAGCCTGTCAGGGACTGCAGCTTCACTCACAGTGATATCAGCTTTTCACTGCCGTCATCCGTGTTTCTAGCCAGGGTGGCTGGTGTCTGTGTGTGGTTACACCCAGCTGCAATGATCCCAACAGCGGGAGGGAACACCTTTTGTCTTCTTTTTTTTTTCCTCCTTCTTTTAAACCTGACCTTCTTCTATTGGAGTGACCGCTTCAGGCTCCTGCTTCTGGTTGGAAGGGTGGGGTGAATGGCTTCCTCTTCCTCCTCCCTTCCCGTCCTGTCCCGTCCCTTCCCTGCTCCCAGCTCTGCTGTACAGATCACTTGGCTGGGAGAGGCAGAAGGGAAGGGTGTTTCTAATGCCAAGTGCTTGGAAAGGACTGTGAGTACAGTTTTCATGATTCCTGCTTCAGGCAGAAGCCAAGCTCAAGGCAGGGAAAAACGAAAGGAAAAATCCCCAATCTCCAGGGAGATGCTGATGCCACACACAAGTCCAGTGAATGGCAAAGACACCTATGTATCCTGAAAAATCTAAGAAGCAGTGGGGCTCCCACCAGCTGCCCTGAGGTGAAATCTAGAGCCCATTTCACAGTTAGAGGGCTGCCAAATCCTTTCCAGACTCATGGCTACCCTATCCTCACCACGTTTCAAACTAGGCAGAACCACTTCCCTCAGAACTCACAGTCAAAAAGGAATCAGAGCTGAGACGCAAGCACTGGGGTCTACACAAGCACTGGGGTCTACAATTTGTAGTGTGAAGTATTTTGAGGGCAAAGGATGTTAAAAGAGCAGCCTCACTAGGAGATGACAGAAGAGCACTCTCATTTCTTCATCAAATATAAATGGAGGTAGAGGACTCAGCTGACTACATTTTCTGGTGCATTGAATGCTGTGCAGCAGTAGAAAGCCCAGCTGAATCTCGCTCTCACTATTCCTGGGTAGCTGAGGCACTGACTTCCCTACACAGTCAAATAAAAACAGTTTTGTCTAAAACATAAATCAGAGTTCCCCACTCATTTTTAGGTCAGCCTTTTGCAGTCTGATGCAATCGTGGCAAAACTTACTGGCTGCTTCTGTCAAAAGCAGGCTGTTTTCAATCTCCAAATCAAAAATACAACGTTCTTGAACAAGTACTACCTGTTCACTTCCAAGAACACCACCAAATCCTGTGCACCATGAGGGGATGATATGATCACCTCTGACATGAGAAATGAGGAGTGGTTACCAGAGGCTACTCAGGTATTTCTAAATTGCCCACATGGCATGATTGTCCCTTCAAGTTCCTTTTGGGAATGTTACCATGCATCAAAAACTTGGTCCTTGTCCTCCTCCTGCTCCTGCATGCTGGCAGAAGATGGTGCCAAGGGGAAATCTGCTCTTACAGTGAAGCCAGAACAGCCTGCTCTCTTTCAGAATATGATGGAAAATGTACTTCTTTGTTCAGCATTTTTACTGAGTGTAAAAGTGTAAAACCCTTGATGGTTTGCCATCTGGATGGAAACTGCTCCCCGTTCAGGGGAAGACAGGTAAAACGCAGAGCATGTGTGTTCTGAGTTTTGATGTGGAAAATATTCAGTCTCTTGGGTGATTACTGCCATATTTATGTGCAATAAGGGTAAATAATATCAAAGAACAATAATAACCTGACAAGCATCACCAGTGATGCTTTGAAACTAAAGTGAGTCAACAGCTTTCTGAAAGAGGAGGGTCAAAATGCACGGCATGTTAGGTGCAAAGCAACTTTGGAAATTCGTGTCTCCAGTAGGAAAAAAAAAAAGGAAAAAAAAGAGGGCAGAAATAAAGGGTATGTGTTTGTAGGGGGCAGAACAGCAAGGTCATGTGGGAGACCTTGTGGGGAGGACGGCAAGGAAAATGGGAGGATGTAAAAAAAAGCAAAGGAGCAAAGGACTTTTGTGAGCTTTCTGGCAGATTTCAGAGCAGGTGGAATGCAGAGTGTTTACACAGTTCATATTTCAATATACTAAAAAAACATAGGGAGTCAGGCTCTAAGCTGCTATTAAGCTCGCCTCCCCTCCTGCCCCAACTACTTCTTTAAAATCTGCCTTCAGATCTCGAATGGAACTGCTCTCTGCTGGGCTGGTGGCGCTGGGGCAGCGACTGTGCCACCAGCTGAGAAAACAAATTTGAGAAAGAGAGTGTGTGCTCAGGTTAACAAGCCTTGGGTGAGCGAGGTGTCCCCCCCTGCCCCGCTTTCCCTGTTCTCACCTCCTATTCCCCAAAGCCCCTGGAAACAGCACATTTTGGTAGGAGAAGCCGTGAGGCACTGAATGGCTTCAGAGCAGCAAGCTTGGAGGAGAGGGGAGATTTACAATGTTCCAGTTTTGACTTTTTGCATAATGAAAACCAGAGGTCTAATAAAATACAGCAGCAGTGACACTGCAGTGGGAGGGGAAAAAAGGAAAACAAACTTTCGGGATAAAATAAACATTGTGTACTCCAGTAAGGGGTCTATCTCTAGTTCCATCTACCAATATAGGCATAGACATATTCTCCTTTACTAATTCAAATTAGGAAGATTAAAACCAGGTAAATAGAACACAAGATAGGCAGAAACATTTCCTCTTAGCAAATCAGTCCTCAGCAAACTAACCAGAAAGGAACATGGCCACAGGACTATGTGAGTGGCACAACGCTGTTTTTTCATATTTATTTGCACTCAACCGTGTTCTGATCCTGGTTATTCAGAAAGGGGCCAGTTTCTGGAAAAGTTCTTGATTCAATCAGAATTATATTGGCCAGGGGGTTATTGCAGTTACACTTTTACTAGTTTTTAGGGAGAAATTTCTTCTCGAGGTTGGAACAGAAGAAATTATAGAGCACATGTGACTTCCTCAGTGAGCTGGTTTACATCCTATGGGATAAAAATAACATTGCACAATATTTTTTATCATTGATATACATACTGCTTTTCGTCTTAAAGCAATGTGGAAACATTATGATCAGGATATATTGGCCAGTTAGAGGAGTTGGAAGAGCTGTGCAGCCCAAAGAACAGCATGGACCCTTCAGGGCTCCTGCTTAGTACATTCACTTCAGAATGCAAAACTAAAATTTCTCCATGGTCTCGAGTGTGAGGAAAAGCTGAGCGTGGAAGGAAAGGGATCTTGAGCTGCAGCCTCTGCCCCTTTCAGCTGATTCTGAAGTTCAGTTTCTGAATCTAATTCACAGGCTTGTTTCATTCTCAATTCTGGGATCCTGGGAAAATCATTTGACTTCTTCAACTACTCCAGTTACTCATCCATAAACCAGATAGTTTTATTTGATCTGGGAAGCTCAAGTAGAATTTCTACTTGAAATTTTTACAGGAAAAGTAATATAAAGAGAAAACAACTGCCAAAACAGCAGTAGCATCAAGTCATACTTACAAATCACAGAGGGCTTCTTTGATGTGTGTTTGGTAATTCAGTGCTATTTTCTTGGATTTTGAGATGACACATTCTTTGACCATATGCCATATAGTTAGTGATACATTCACTAATAAAGTCACAGTATCCTGAAGACAGTGAAATACAGCATTGGAAATTCAATATCTGTACCCTGCATCCTGTTCAAGACTGTGAGCAGGCAGGCTGACTGACTTGCTCGTTCCTGCTCTTAGATCATGTTTGGCTAATGCAAACTCAGATGAAGAGCACAAGTGTCGACTTTGGGTGTCCTAATACACCTCTCAAATTTGAGAGCAAGGCTTGCCATCCATGAATTTATCATAGCTTCATGACTTCTGGCCAGTACATTGAATAAGACATACTGTGCTCTGCCTAATTCAGAACATACTTTGGAAAAGAAGCAAGTGCTTAATGGGCAGAGTCTGAACTCCTCTGGCCAAAAAAACAGATTTCCCTGATTCTTTTCTCTCTCCTCCCCCTTCTCTCCTCGAGGAATTTGGTATAAGATATCATCTGTGGACAAGAGGCAGTAAAACTCCTAGGGAACACACAGCCGTGGAGTCAAAATCCAAACCTGTGTTATCCCATATCGTTCTTCCTTCAGTGCCCAAATAACAAAATGAGCCCAATATCTGCTTGTCCTGAGCTCTCTGTGTGGGTCTTGCTCCCTCGCAGGGATGCCCTGTCACCCCAGGGAAGGCACAAGTGGGAGTCTGTGCCTGTGAGCTCTGTTAAGGCGCTGTGAAAGCGGCCAAGGGAGCACCTCCAATCCAACAGCACCCTCCACTGCCTGCTCGGGGTAGAGAGAAGCCTGCCCGGCTAATTCCCTCTGACAAGATGACAAAACCCAGCCAGCGGAAATCATTCTAATTACCACAGATTATCCAGCTGTTTGAAGAACACAAATTAATATAGATGATGGTAAGTAAGTGATTGGAGTGCCGCCATTCCTTTGAAATAAAAAAAAATAAAAATGTCTAAATGACATTTCAAAAAATGCAACCCACTTTGGAGTAAAATTAAAGATGAAACTCTAATTAGTCTACTGTGTATATTCTACTATGATATCATTCCAAAGAATGTAAAATTCTTTATGGTCAAAATTTTTCCCTTATACTGTTATTTGATGATACTTTTTCAGTCTGAAGGAAATACAAGTCAGATGTGCTTTCTCACAGTAAACCTCAGCCATCTTAAGTTAGAGTGGCTTATAGCCAGAGAGTTATACACATTTATGAGTCACAGCTCCTTTCAGTCAAAAATGCAGGACACTAAACATGACCAACAACTACTATTTCTAGGCTGGGAGGCCTTTCTGGAACAACAGTGGCAGGAATATTTGATGAAAAAGTACTGTAAAAATAGATTTGGTTGTTGGGTTTTTTCCCTCCTCACATACTACCCCCCCTTATTTTTTTCTATTTCACATATGTTTCTTCTCCTTAAAAGACTCATGAATGAGTTAAGTAGGCCATTAGCATTTCCTGGTGTATTTCCAATTGTCACTGGGAGACAGTTCACATATGTTTCTTCTCCTTAAAAGACTCATGAATGAGTTAAGTAGGCCATTAGCATTTCCTGGTGTAACAGTTGTCAATGGGAGACAGACACCTTGTAAGCAGGGAATGAGGTGCATGTACCAAAAAATGTTTGCAAATGGGACAAGAGGGCAAGAGAGTGACAGACAATCAGCATACCTAGAAGAAGAGGGAAAGGATGGAAATGATTTATATAGTGAGGAAAAAGCAGGTTCCTCCTCCAACTCTGAGTAACATCTCTTATCTCCTCCTGTCAGACCTGCAAGCTCTCCTCTTGGCTGTGATTTCTGCTGCACTGCAGCTATACAGTCCAATTCCTGTGCCGTGCATGCTGCAAACCCACGAGTACCTCAGCAGCTTCTCAGTTCGCATTGCCAAGGAGTGGGAGCATAACACAGATGTTACAGGCAGGCCTCAACATCCTCAGAAGTTTCCTGACTTCCAGCAGAGAGCATCAGTTCCCAGCAAGGCGGACTTTTCTCACTGGGGAGGCTTCCCAGTACCAGCAGCAGGGAAATACAGACAGAAGTCTCTGTGCTGCCCCATCTGGACAATGGGGGCAGAGCCGAAAGTAAAGAAGGTCTTCCTGACTTATGGGTTTGCTGTTTGGCTTTTTTTTTTTTTTCCAAATTCGCATCCCTGGAGCTGGTGACAAGAGCATGAAGAGGTAAAAGCAGGGATTTAAGTGGCAGTCGAGGAAGGAGGCATCTAGTGGGCATAAAGAAAAGGATGAGGAAGATGAAGTAACATTAGTGAGGGTTATCCCAAGGGTTTGGGATGTCTGTACTAACCCTTCCCAGAAGCGGAGAGCAGTGAGCCTTTTTGGGGTGTGGATGCTTTGCTTGAGGCCTCTTGTCTCTGGGTGGGTCATACCAGCAACTCCTTACTGATGAGCCACTGCTTTCCTTGCGGACCTTGGGAAGGGCTCTGCAAACAGTTTCAGCCCTGCAAAGCAGGGTAAGAGACAAGGTGTGTGGCAGCTCAGGCGTGTGCTCAGGGTAGCAGCTCTGTGACAGCCTTCCAGGAAAAGCCCTGCTGCAGCAAATGCACGAAGGAAACATGCAGGACATGCAGCTGTGTCTGTTTCCACAGCTGGATGGTCACTCAGTCCTCAGGGACAGTGAGGGAGGGCTGGGTCAAGGACAGGAGAAGGAAAAGTGCTTTCTAAGGATGCATAAGGACACCTGACAGCAGAACCAAGAACCACTGTGCCTCCCCCACTTGCTTTTGTGAGGCCGTGCTTGCCCTGTGCCAGTGGCAAACTGCAGAATGCTGCCGTGGCACTGAGGCTGCTTTAGGGACTGGTGGCTCTTCAGCTGCAGCAATGCACAGCTTGGTATGGCTGCTTTGCACCAGTGCCATCTGAAGAGAAAGGGACTCTTGGTTCATGCTTCTGTGGAGACAGAGTCAGGTTACTACTGATACCAAAGAGAAATAAGACATCTCTGCACCAAAACACACTGTTTGCTCTTTATTTAAATGTTGGGACTGCTGCCTAAGTGTCTATCATATGTCCTATTTGTAATTAACACTGGAATCATCAAAGAGAGTCAAACTCCCATGGAAAGCAGGAAATACAGTTCCCCATGGCTTCTTTCAAAAACGTCAGGGAAAAAAAAAGTGTCCTATTTAATATTCCAGAAGCTTTTCACATAAACATAAGTTGTTCACCTAAAATGTACTTCCTGCTGCATAGAAAGCAAAATACATAACTGAGAAAACCCCAGGTTCAGCTTGAATTTTCAAAATGCCATTGTGCAAGATTTTTGGCAAGGCTATCCAGCTCAGATTGCCCGTATTTAAAAATTAGTTTATTCAGACTGGGAGAGTTGTGGAAGACTTAAGGCTCTAGGTAAAAAAAACCCCTATCTTTCCAGATAAGGTGAAAAGAGTCTGTCTTGTCTAGTTTGGGAAAAAAAAGGTTGAAATGTGTTCACTTGCTATAAACACATCAAGGCAATAGACACCAGGACAGCCGACAAGGTATTTAAGCTGAAGATGTTGTCAGAAGAACAAATAGCAATAGACTGGCCCTGAATGCATTCCCACTGGAAATTATGACATATTTTCTAGCAGAAAGGGCAGAAAACTTCTGGTAAATCAGTAGCAGCAGTTGGAATGTGAAACTTGAACTGTTTATGGGAAGGATTTTGTGACAAGATTGCCTGCACTGACTGTGTCAAAGATGACTCCTCAGGAGGACCTTCCCAAACCAGACTTCTCAGCTGGCTGGTGATTTGGACACCTTCCTTACTGAGTTCTCACACAGGTCTGCTGGAAGGACACTTACCAGAAAGTGTGGAGCCTTTCAGACTGTTTTGCCTGGGACAACCTAAAAGAGATACTCAAAAAATTAACACCATGACTTGACCTATTTTTTTTCTCTTCTCTAGAGAGCTATTCTTTTCATCACACCCTCAGGATCAACATTTTTAGACATTGGCTTGAAAGGGGAGCACCTGACATGCTGGTAGGTAGATGTTAACTTGTAACAGCAATGAGTTCTGGTGCTCCTGCCCTAAGGCTAATTTTAATGGAGTAATGAAGCATTCCATCGACTTGAGGAATCTGGGAGAAGTCCTTGAACTAGAGGAGGCATGAGGAGATATTCCTGAACTATATGGATAGGTCACACCAGCCTGTACTAAATCCATGCTTCTTCTGGTCTGCAATGCCCAAAACCTATGAGAAGACAGCAAGTTACCTACATATTTATGGTCCCTTGAGCGTGGGCACACATCATACACAGTGATTACTACACAGGTTATTACAAAATGCAAGGCAGGCGATCTTGACAGCAGAAATTCTGTGTTCCACTGGCATCTGTTGTCCTATAATATATAATTATTTTCTGGTTTTAAAGTAGATTTGAAACAGTTTTATTATAAAACTGCTTACATACAGAACTGCCTCCAAGCCTCCTCATTCTTCTTGATTTTCCATGATTCATAACACTCTTCTATCAATAATTTGAATTACAAAATGATGGGTTCAGTATCTGGGGAAGACTGAAGAAAGGTGAGCTGTGAGTTCTAGCTTGGGTAGGAAGTGCCTGTGCCATGAGAATACTATTTGTATCAATGAAAGAAAGCAAGCAGAATTGTTGACTAATTTTTCCTGGCATTTAAATATTTTGGTCATGTAGACTGGGTTTATGCAAACCCACACACATATGCAGTATCTGAACAGATAGGTCAACATGAGAAAAAATGACTGCCACATATGTCCTTGATAACTTATGATGAAAGCCATATGAAAACCAGAAGGAAGCAGCACATTTCTAGGAGCTGGGATTGGCATTGCAGAAAGATGACTGTTTATTCCTGCAGTTTTAATGTAAAACTGAGGGCATTCACAGCTGCAGAAGAAATGTCAGTGAAACATCAGCTAACTGTAGTTCTCATTCCTCTATCAGCAAATTCCCACTGCTGCATACTCTGTAATGTGACATTCCTCCTAATTTATGCTCAAATCAGAGCTCTTAATGACAGTAACAGCCCTGCAGGGTAATTTAAAAAAAAAAAGAGAAAAGGAAAATTATAGAAAGGAAGTTTACCTCTTTCAGGCAGCTTTTCAGACATTGCAGGTCCTGCTTGTTTTATGTCTCTGCTGAGGTCAGCTTGCATGGACTCGCATCAAGCACTGTTTACTGAATGCCAGAACGAGATGAAAATCTCCAAACCTGGACTTCCCACACATTGAATTAATGGCATCTGAGAGGCCCATTTCAGGAGCCATCCATTGATAGGAACATGCCTTATTTTATTGCTGAAGAAAAGAATTTTGACATAGTTTTCTGAACATCACACAATGTTAAAATTTCTGCCCAAAGCAGATGTATCAAAATACAATTTACAAAGTGAGGTATCCATGTGTGAATCAATTAATAACTCAGCTGTTTGCAAGAACTGTATCCATCTGGACAATACTGGTCAGCTCCTTATATTGAAGAGTCCTTTACATTAAAGCAAGAAGATCCCCCCCATGTGAAAATTAATCTTTAAATTGGTTGCAGAATTTATTCAGACAGGAAAGTAACTGGTGAGGGTTGTCTATTAACTACAGGCAGTCTGGTGGTTGCAAAGCACTGGAGACTTTTGGTAGGTTATAAGGTCCTGCAGGCAACTGTTAAAGTAGAGATGTGGTTTTAACCACCCTTGTGCAGTTGATTTGCTCACAAAGAAGGACATGTACAAAAATACCATTAAATTTCTGTTATCACTTAGCAGCTTTACAAAGTATGAAAGTATTATGATTATTTTGGGGAATTTATTTTCTCTTCTAATATTGTTTTTGAAATTTGAAATTTAATTAGGATCCAATCTAAGATCAACAAGGATATGATAATTAAATAAAACATTTGCACCAGTGTGAAAGACTTCTAGGCTGGTGATATTTTTAGGGAAATTGTTTAGATGGTTTTTATGACTTCCAGAAATGCAAACATCTGTCCATCAAGTAATATCTGCATTGTTTCACCAAGTTTCTCTCCTACAGGTGGTCACTGTGGATCTGCCTTGTAGAAACACCTTGTTGTCTCCTTTGTTGTTCCCATGCTGTCTCTTTAGAAACTAAAAGTGAATCCAAGCAGAAAAGTGGGGTTGATTTTTGTTTTCCATGTGCAGGAAGAACAATTCCAAAATAAATCACAAGCAGAATACCAAAAAAATCCCTGAAAACAAAGCAACAAATCCCAAAAATGTATGGAGCATGTGAAAGCAGGCACAGCTTAAACTGGTCATATTAAAGGCTTTCTTCTGTGGTCTATTTACTGAACACATATAATTTATACATGTTGCTTTCCTGAGATAAGTAGACGTGGCCCATCTACCTAAGTCAAGACCAGTGATTTTGACTTAATTGTTTTTTTTTCATGTTGTGCCATAATTCTGAGCCCCTTGGGAATCCCTACATGCTACCTATTTGAAGTACCAGTCCTGCTCCAGTGAAGATTGTTGAATCAGGTGAGTTTTTAAAATGCAGCTCATCTGTATTTTGTTCATGTCTGTTCATTATGTTTCAAAGGCAAGATGAAGTGTCCCATCTTTCCAAAGGATGCCAGGTGATCAGATATGCCCATGGAGCCATTGATTCAACAGTCTTACCTGAGACCCGATGCACAGCCAATGGATCTGAAGAGCTCTTGGTTGTTCCAGTGTTGTCCTTTCCAACTCCCCATTCACCAGGTACCTCCTCACCTGCCAAACTAAAGCAGGCATTCAGCAACACAAGAAATTTTCGCTTTTCAGTCTCGAGGAATATTTCATACGTCCATCATTCACTTGGAAAAATGTAACAAAAGAAAAGTATGCTACCAGGAAAAAAAATTCATATCACTGTATAATGTAAACTATGTCTGAAGATTTATACACAGATAGATTGGATTTGCTCAGTTGAATGTCAGCCTTCTTTAAGATGCATGTAAAAAAAATTGTCTGGCAAGTTTCTGCTAAAACTGACTTCTAGTTCCCTCAAAATAGTGGTTCAAACCAGATTAAAGTACAAAAATGGGTAGTCAGGAACCCAGGCTGTGCTCCAGATACAGCTCTTTTTAGCGCTTTTGCCCAACAGTAGACTTTTCTTTTCTTTAGGCTCAGCACATCTCAGAGTTAACAGGAGGTGAGATCATGTTTACAGGCCAATCTGTTGTTTACAGGCCAGTGTTAGACATCAACTCCATTTCTTCGCATTTCACTGATTGCTTTCCTTGGTTATGGCTCCAGTGCGATTTAGAGGAAACACAGGTTCAAAACCCTATTATTATAAAAAAGGGGAATTTTGATTTCAGCCTACCTCCAGGTGTGGGTATGTGGAATTAAAGCACCCGTGGCTTCCTAGAGTGCAAGACCCAAGGCCATCTTTCTTTTATCCTTCACTTTAACTAATGGTATTGACTCAACAGTGGTCATAAACCTCAGTTTGTGAAATCTGAAGAAGCATAGGCTCTTTCCAATCTCTCCTGAGGAAAATGTGACATCACACAGTTTTACCTTTTTCAAGGACACAGTTTTACCTATCTCAAACCCATTTATTTCTTTCTTTTCCCTGTGGCCTTTTATTACCTTTTTAGCTGGCTACATACAGACAACATGATGTGGCAGAATCCTCAACACTTGAAAGTGCTGTGGAAAAGATTTGAAGCTGGTTTAGTGACCAAGGCCAAGTTCAGAGGCAGAAGGCCAAGTTCAGAGGCTGTGTTGGCACAGGGATTTGCACTGACCTCTTTACAGCCATGCTCACTTTCTGAATTTGACCCAAACTTTTTGGCTAGGAAGTCAAACAATGAGCAAAAAACCAGTGGTTATGAATCTGCACAGTTATTACAGCCACTGAGAACTCAGTTTGTAACACATTGTAGTTATAACAAAAAAAGTCTTAATCTTTCACTAAATTACTTCACTTGTTTGACAGCTGATTCCCATTAAGCTTTTGTATGGATCATACCAGTAATCTTGATAAACCTCTGATAAGATGTCCAGATGTCCTAGGTTTGCCAGTTTCTAATTAGCAGTCCTGGGGTCCTGTCAATTAAAGTTGGTGTTTTGTGCCCAGGGCCATGAAGTGAAAAGTTCTTTGCATCTGATGTCAATTCTTCAAAGAAGGACCCCCTCCTTACCATTGGATATTGAGTCCCAGTTGGAGAGACTGCAAATTTGATCAGCCTAACAGAAATTACAGGCAAAGCTGGAAACAATATTCTCTTGTGTATGTCCTAAGAAAGTGCCATTCTTCCTCCACACTTCAACTTCGCCTGTGGACAGATGTGCCCCAACCTGACTTGGGAGAGACAGGGATTCACCTCAAGATGACACACTAAAAAGTGGAACCATGAAAATTTAAAGTCCCAGGCCAAACAGTTATTGTTTAAAAGCTGAAATGAGAACGGCAAGTTGGCTACAACCCTTCAGACATGTGTGGGGTGGGGGGAATTACATATGACAATGGTGGCAGTGAATTAAACCAGTCCTTTCTTTTCTCTAAATACCCTTAGATCCTGTTAACCCCTCATCCTTTTCTCCCAAAGTTCTAAAGGTTAATATTTCAAGAACAAAGTGAGTTGCTGAAATGGAGGGCAGTCTAACTCTTGTGATAGTGCTTAAAATGTAGAGTTTAACTTAAGAGGTTGAGGTTTCTCAGCTTCTGCAATAAGACAGGCAGAAAGCAGCAGATACAAGCTTTTTCATGATGCACAAGACTGCAACACCTTTGTTTTAGTGGCATCACTTCCTTATCCTCTACTGCCTTTAGCTTTTATCTACCATTACATATGTATTCACATTGGAGTTCCTAATCACAGTGCCATGAGAGTCTTCAGAAAATTTAAAAAAAGCTGTAGAATCCTAAAAAATATCTGCTGAAGCATTGCTTTTTTATCCATTTTTATGAAGAGAGAGCTTCAATCAAATCCCGCAGTGTTTTCTAGGTTGGGGAAGGTGAGGCCCTGTGAACCTGCCAGGCTGGCTCCACTGCCACCTTCTCCACCCTCTTTCCATTCTCCTCACAGTTCCAGGAGAAAAGCAGAGATATTACAGAGCACAGAGTCATCAGAGTTGTCGCTGAGATTATCAAGCTCAGCTCACAAAAGAGTTCTCAACAAAGGCTTTAACAAGGGAACTGAATTGTCACGGTGAGAGGCAAATTTGGGTGCACGAAAGCTGTGCTCAGAGCCTGGGCGTCCTGTGAGAGGAGTGGAGCTGCAGTGACATCCCACAGCCATCATCTGTGCCAGGAGCACAGGCACAGCACTGGATACAGACACCCGTGGATCAGGGCTTTTGTGTGATTCCTCAGCAGACCTGGCTTGTTCCTGTTTAGTTTCAGAAAAAACTTGCCCAGCCAACTCTGCAGAGGAGAGCATTCAATAGAAAATGTAGCTTGCCAGGAAAGTTAGCTGGTCTTGTGAAATCTCAGAAGGAAAATGAGGAGCCCCATTTGTCAGAGTTATAAACTGATAAAATTGGAACCTTGCCTGTAAAATAATATTAATGGTAAATAAAATGCAGCTTTTTATCAAGCAGGCAAGCTAAGCAAAAAATAAAACAATAACAGTAAAACTTCTGAATGTCTGTGCCATCATTGGCTCTATGAAGCCTGTTGATGTGGGAAGCAGAAGCCCTGCTTTTTAGAGATGCAGTTTTTCACTCAGTGTCAACTAGACTGTGCTCTGTCCTTCATGTATACATTATGCTGTGCCAGGACCTCACTGAGCAATTTCCACTCAGGCTGCTGCTGCTGCTTGGTATCAAGCTTGCCACAAGTTATGCATTCTTTTTTTCTTAAAGTACAGTGAACTACAGTAGTTCAGACCACAAAAGACTATTGTTGAATGTGTTAGAAAAAGAAAGATTTATAAGCTGTGCCTTTTTTTTTCTTTCAACAGATAAACACGAACACAAAAATTATAGCTAAAGCTCCTAAAGTCTGATAATTAAAAAGAAAGGTTAGTCCCCATGGCAAGAGGTACTAAGGTCTGCAAAATGTCCTACAAATTGAAACTGACTGTGAAACTTGAAAATAATACGGGTACAAATTAGCTGTATGGGATCATCCCCTTTTTTTAACCCAAGGTATATTCTTTTCTTGTTGCATACATTGTGTTTACAGTGTGAATGAGCCACATATTCCTAGTGTTTACCATCCAGATTTTACATTGGGAAGGCAGCAGTTAATGCTCAGCACCTGATTTGACTCTTGTGACAACTGCAACTGCTTATCTCAGGGCAAAATAGAAAGCATTTATAAACCACACATTCCTCCCAAAAATACCATATCTACTGAAGAGGAGTTGAAAACCTTACTTAATGCAGTGCCATAAAAAATTAAGCAATGACAAGACTAAAACTTATATTTCATTATTTGTTCAGTGAACTAACTCATTTTGATGCACAAATTAGATTGCACAGAAAACAAACACCTGTGAAAATTTCTTGTCCTTCCTGATTCCAATGACATGTGAAATAAATTTTTTCTAGCTTTTTCCAAAGACATAAATTGTAATTTTAACAAAATGATAAGGACCAGACCAGACCCTGGATAGATTTACTTTTGCTATGTTCTTGACTCTCAATAAAACAACAGGCAAGTTTCTCTCATGGTATGTTAGCATTTTTTCATCAGACCCTTCATGGACTCAGGGATTAGAGAGTAACAGGAGTTACTGAGAAAAACGAAACAAAACCCAAGCAGGATCAACAGGCCTTTAGCAGCACTCATGAGTAGTAGTTTGGATTCAGTTGTGTTTGTGGAGAAGATTCTCGTTGATTTTTACCTTGGTTGATTGCCCTCCCTGGCATCTGCAGTCTCCAGCACAGCATGGACACACACCTACCAGGACAGTCCAATGCCTTGGCAGAGATTTCCACCCCTGGCAGCTGTATCTCAAACCCTCATCAAGGTTAGAAAGAAAGAGTGACAGCAGGATCTAGAACTACTCCCCAGAGGAATTCTTTCCTCGCCACTGGCATGCACACAAATACAGCCTCCACCACATGAGTTTGGAAGTCAGGGGTTCAGAGAGCCCTTGACCCCTCCCTGCAGCACTGAAGCAACAGAGCTGCTGCTGGTCAGGATGGCATCGTGTCAGCAGAGCTGTGTGGGAGTCTGGCATGGTCCCAGGTGATGTTCTGCCTGGTTTTGAGCAAGCCTGTGAGCCCCTCCCTTCCACTACAGTTAGTCTGCCACAGAAGATTTCACCATAAACAAGCATTTTGACAAAGGCCTCCCAGAAAGGTCTCCAGTCCTTTAACAAGGACAGGGAATTTGTACAGAGGAAGTTCTGGCCCCAGTGCTGGGAGCTGAGCTGGGCAGTGCAGAGTGATGCCCTCTAACCAGGAGCACTGGGCAGCAAAGCCCTCCCACCTATTATCACTTCTGACTCACCCAACCCATTTCCAAGGAGACTTTCCCTGCAAAACACACTTAACACACTCATAGAGACAGACAGCAGTGCTTCATGAATCTCTCTCTGCTAACATCACTGCTCTGCAAGGCCAGTGGGGTGCACTGAGAGCTGCAATCACACAGCTCCTGCAGAAGCACACGTCCCACTCCTGAAGGGATCAGACACCCCAGCTAACATCCTTAACTTCTCCTCACCCACATCTTTTGTAACCTTTCCTCTTCCCCCTCCCCCATGTTTTATTTTTTTAACTGACACTTTTCCTTAAATACCTGGGGCTCCTTCTTTAGTCTGACTTCCCTCAGGAATGCTGCCATCTCCATCTCCTTTATGAACTACTGGACCTTGGCATCCTTCCAGCACTACAGAGTTAAGAAAGACATTTTCTATTCAGCAGCTCTGACTCCATCACATATGTCTCTGTAGAGTAGGTCAGAAGGCAAAGCCTGCAGAGTGCAATAATATTTGTACTGCTGTCTAATCCTAGAGGGAAATTGGTAGGAGGGGAACAGAACCAGTTAAGAGAATGCCAAGTACCTCCAAACCACAGGGCTCTGCAATAAAAAGGGGAACAAAGAGAGATGTCTCTAACAATACCCACAGTGTTTCATACTCTAATTTTATTTTTACTCTCATTTTTGTCATCATAAGAAATGCCCCCCCATAGGCTTTTGTTGTCTTTTCCTCTTCCATAGGTAAAGTTGCTCACCTGGTTAAATAAAAAGCTGCTGGTAAAACAGTCCAAATATATAGCAGATGCATAAGCATGCCTTGAGAAATGACTGCTGGAATCATAAAATCAGATTTTTTCCCTCCCCCATAGTTCTTTTTTTCTTCCTCTAGTTAAAATGTACCTCTCTCAGAAATGTCCTTGTTTTCTTTTGGACTGGTGGTTCTGCTTCAGGTTTGAATTACAGCATATATGAAAGATGGAAGAAGGGTTACCCTTTCCAGCACCCAGAGCAGGGAGACATAAAACAGCTTACTTATCTATTAGAAATACTTCTGTTGACAAATTTTACTATCTTAAAGGTTGAGAGTAGAGGAATGAAATACTGTCTGTAGCTTCCTGTTCCTGAATATGAAACCTAAAAAAAAAAAAATAAAATTCTTCCTAATTCTTACAGTAGGACAGAAGTATCATCTCTAAGTCTATAGAACCTGAGTTAAAACTATCACTTTAATTATGTTGGTTGGGTGGTTTACAAGAAGAAAATTTTGCAAGAAAGAAATAAGACAATCTGTCCAGTGAGAAATTTTTGCAATCACTGTGAAAAGACTTGCAATAAAATATTAGGATGCAGTATCCTAGTAAGTATACATGACATTGACTGTTTTTTTCCACTACCTTCCTTGGAAAAAGCAGTCATAAATCATTAAATTACATCTCTTCATTTTACTCATATCCTCTACAGAGTTATTCTTTCAGTTGATTTCACTGAGTCTTCTCCATCTAGAAAGAGCAGAGAAAGGTAATTACCTTTCTTCCCTCAAAACCAGTGTGTGGTTTCCCATTTTCACTGGTTCTGATGAAGTGAAGCACCCCAGGTTCAGCTCAGCTGCCCAAATATCTGACATTGGAGAGAGCACTGAGCATCCCCCTCAGCCTCCTTCTGCTGGAAATCTCAGCCACACTACAGAACTCTGTTGCATTAACTCTCTAATCCACTCAGCAGGAACAAAATCACTTGTGAGAGATTTCTGATCCAGAACTAGAAAAATAGAAAATAGATCCTGTCATCCCAGCTACTGTTAGCTTCAGAATCACAAAAAACATTCAAGGACAGCCTTGGCTGCAGATCTCTCAGGCTTTACAGACAAAATGGCCTACACCCTTGTATACTCCATTTCTGCCATTAACAATGACAGGAGGGAGAGTGATGGGTCACTTTTTGTCTTTTGGGTCCACTTTTTGGGTCTTTGTTCAGTCTACACGGCATTATGGAACAAGATAAGAGGTCTGTTTTCATGGTGGATATCCAGAAAATTTGCTGCAGAAGTGGCAGGAATCATTAAAGTATTTATTTGGAAAACCAGTTCCAAATCATCAGAGCATTTTGTATCTGAGATGTGGAGACATTGAAAATATTTTTCCCTTCACATTTTGTTCATTTCAAGGATGTTTTGGTGCACACAAAGTAGGAGCAGGAGAAGAATGTTATACAAATAAAATATCTTTTCCCCTTTCCTTCCCACTTCAACGAAATTCCTGAACTCAAAGTTTCTCAGGAATATGCCACCATTCCCAGCTTGTCATTAAAATATGTTTGCTCTTCTGCAGAGAAAAAGTACCAAGACATGAGCAACATGAGGGGTAAGATTAGGCAAAAGAAAGCGGTAGGGAAAAGTGTCACAATCTCTTAATTGAAGAAATGAGAGACGAAAGGACTGAGTTGTCATCTCCTTACTGAGGCTGGAAAGCTGGATATGCTGATCTGAGACTGCATTGCATTATTACCAAGCTGTATAGTCCATTAGGATGTAATGTGGAAAGAAACAATTTGGTCTGAAGATATATATGAAATTGAGCTGTGGTAAAATGCATGAAAGTTTTTTTTTGAGGCTGGAGGTGAAAAGCAATCACATCATAAAAGAAATTAAACATTTGAAACTAATTGTTTTCCTTTTTCAAATGAATCAACGAAAACTAGATGCAAACTTTCCTCTCCTGCCAGTTCTGTGAAAGATTGGGTTCCAAAGAAAAGAAAAAAAGGAACAAAACAGAATAGACACCATTTTTATGAAAGATGTGGATCAGAATGCCATGTTTTACCATCCATATGTATTGTTACAAGCATGCAAGTGTAGGTTCATTTTTTTACAAATCCCTGTTCTACTCTCATTGGTGATGGCAGATTTCAAGATACAAGCCTGAAGATGGAGCTGAAATATTTCTATTGTTTGGAAATAAATCAAATTAGTAGACATAAAACTTGGTGGAGGACAGGGGAAAAAGAAAATTTGCCTTTGGTTAGGCACAGAATTGTATAGAATTGTACCTGTCCTACTGCAGGGTTTGTTCCTCAGAAGCATCCATACTCTCCAGTACTGTCCTTTGTTTTTGCTTGCTACAATTTGAGCTGAGAGCTTTGACTACATATGAGGGGAAAACCAACAATTTGGAGACGTCTTAGAATTGTTCTGATGTCCCACAACAAAAAGAAAAGCCTGGTGTTCTTCCCGAGCTGAATGGAGAAAGCCATTCCCTTCTGGCTCCTTGAGCTGGACCAGGAAAGCCCTGCTGCAGGTGCCTTCCCTGAAACAGTGCTGCACACGGCTCACAGGATGCCAGCACAGCCAAAATAACAGGCAGCATTTATCACAAAGCCGAAATATATGTGAAAATGGGAGGAAAATGTGGCAGTGCTGTAAGACGGGTAAAAGCCAGAGCACTGCCCATCTATTCTGCCTCGCATTGTGCTGGGCTTTGAAGGCTGCAGTCTGCTCTGTCATGACTACAGAGAGAATTTTGACTTGAGTTTTGGCCTGGCTCCAGACAAGATGAAAGAGACTAATTATTGACAGGTTTTGCAATACTTTTTACATTCAGCAACACATCTGTGTCACAAGTCACCTAGGTCTTCTCAACTGATTTGATTCTCATGATGTTCTGATTAAAATTTAAGAAAGCCTGGTAGATACATGTGGCTGGATCTTTCAAAGATGCTCTGTTTCTCACAAAGAGACAGCTTGCTCATAAAGCTAGAATAAACACAGGAGCAATAGCAGGCAGGAGCAAAGAGCCAGGAATTACAGTGCACAGCAATCAAACACAGCATGGAATGAAGTGATGAAGTTTTCAGATGTGTCAGGGTGGCTTTAAAGTCCTCACTATTTTTAGTGACCTGCTAGAACACCCATATCACCACATAGGACAGAACACTTTTTTCTTCTAAGAATAAACTTGTTTTCTACAGGTTCTGGGGAAATGTTTTCTACAGGTTCTGGGGAAATCTTTTCTAGTGCTGCAACATGAGGGGTTGGGTTATATACCAGATCTGCAACAGGATGCCAAGTAATTTGCTGAGTCACTTCACCGGGTCACACAAGAGCATTTTGCACTGCTAATTGTTGTGATCTCATTAGCTCTTCCCTTTCACAAGCATCTCATTCACCCACTAAAAAATGTATACACAGTCTAGTCATTATCCCATTTCAGTTGCCTGGATTTTGAGCTCTGCTCTGTTTGTAGCTGTTCTGTGATGGGATCAAGCATAAAACAAATCTGCTCCTGATTCTTCCTGTCAACAAATGAAATAAAGACTATAAACTACTCTCTTCCTAATCTACTATTTCAGCATATTAGCTAACATAAACCTGTTCCAGTGACCCGTGTAATAGCCACACTGACATTTTATGCATGCTTTCTCGGTTCCATACGTACATGATTAAAAAGTACAAGGTATTCCTTTATGCAATTGTATTAATGGCTTGGGGATTTTTTTTGCTTAGTTTTTAGGATAACGTGCTTTGAGTTTGAAGGGCAGCTTGCATTCTGGCGTCAGAAGCTGCTACAATATACATTTCAGTTTCCTCCAGTCAGCCACAGCAAGAAAATTGATGGCCTGTTCTCTGGGACTCATGTGTTCCTCCTTGGCTGCTGTCTCCCACGCTGCTGGTGTATATCTGCTGTTTTCACTGGAAAAGAATGCAGGACATTCAAGCAATTCCAAGCAGCATCCTTGATGTCTGGACTTCATGGGAATGTTTCACACTGCAGTTATTGCTAACTGCTAACTTTCATACCTCGGACTGGTTCCTTTGGCAGCTCCCTCTGTTTTGCTCTCTGGGCAGACACAAGCCAAAGCAGCCTTTGCTGCAAACGCGAGGTGCATGGCCATCTGTCATGCTGCTGCCAACAGGGAGACCCAGCTGATGGCATCCTGCTATGTGGGGGGAAAAAAGAGGGAAAGAAAAAGAAATAGAGAAGAATTCTGAAAAAATAAAGTCCATCTTTATAATCTTTGTAATCTTCAGGAAAGGCTTTCAGCTCGTTCCAAGGAACAGCTTGGAGTTTCAGCACCTTAGTGCAGCAAGCAGGTATTTAGGCAAACGTGTGTGCATGTAAAGGAAGAGAAGTTAGGAGACAGCAGCTGTCTGAAAAATCCTGGCCCTCTTCATGATCTTCTCTGTGTTATCAAAACACATTTTAAAGCAGTTGCTCTCTGAAGAATGACTGGAAAGGCTTGGAGGAGGCAGGGGGGCCATAAATGTATGCTGCCACCTCTACCACTTGCACATCACTTCTGTGGCTAGTGCTTGTCTGCTGTTAGGAGGTCAAAAGTCAGGCTGGGTTAACCATTCTTTATGGTCTTAAAGCTGGCAGCACATCAAAATATCTTTAACACTGCCTTGACATTGCAAGAATGAAGAGGGGGCATGGGAAGAGAGGGTTTATATTTGAAGCTGTTCCTGTAGTTGATTTGATTGATACCAGAGAGATAATACAAAGCTTGGATGTAGACTGAGCTTGTCAGAGTTCATGGGTCTTCAGATGGAGAGCTGGGTTCAGCTCCTCAAATTAGGGGCTAAAAAAAGTTCAGATGCCGATCTGGTTTGCAATTTTCATGTGGACTGTGAAAAATTATGGCTTTGGGCTGCGTTCACATACTGCACAGAAAATAAACATTTGTTTATAGGATAATGAAAAAACCAAGATAATTATTATTAGGAAGCTGGTTCTACGTTCCATTCAAAAACTCTGAAAATCCCACAGGCTGTGGTGAGAAGAAAAACAGAGCACGACAGAAGTCTTTCAACAGATTATTCAACAGGCTTTTAGTGATGTTTTTTCCTTTCACTTGGAGTGCTTCTATATAGTGAGATGGTTGCAAAGTGCTGTAGAAAAATCTGCTGAGCAGCAAGCCTTTCCTCAAAACATCTCAAACCCAATAGCACTCTCAGGGAAGGGAGCCTCCCTTCCCTGGCAGGTCCACTGCAGCCACAAGCCAGTTGCTTGCATTCTTCCCAGCAAGATTTTGAGAACTGTCATCCTGATCTCCCTCTGCAGTCAGCAGAGGCAGAGGTGCACATTTCCAGAAGGCAAGACTGATACTAAGCTCTGATGCAGAGCAGTTCGGTACACAGCACTGAATTCAAAGGGTGTTTGGACTGCCTACATTCCTCAGGAACTCAATAAAGACACCCAAATCAAATGCCATTGTTCTTCTGTAAACACTGAATGGATTAGGCGTCTTTGTCAGCCATGAATTGGTGTAAACCCAAAGAATATAAAGCTATAAGGAAACTACAGATATGAGAAGGGACAAAAAAAAAAGGGGAAAAAGAAAAAACTGGGTTCAGTCCAGTTCAGATCTTTCCTGCTAGTATAATCATCATCTCACTGACAGAGAAGAAAAACACAAAGGCATTAATGGCTTGTTTGAGGCCACACAGGAAGCCTGAGAGAGGACTGAAAACTGAAACCATATCTTTAGGATCCAAATCCTTAACCACAAGGCCATCCTCCTTTTCATAGCTGTCTGTCCAAGGGAAGAGAAATAGAGTAATTCTGAATCCCAGGGGCCAATAAATTATGTTACCATGACATGTCAAATCAGTGCTTTGTGCTGGCTTATTTTTTCTTGCTTGCAATTACCTTAACAGGGATCACTGAGCTGCATTTATTGGCAGACCAGTACATAACTCAGTGGAGATAATATGTCTTACCATTTCATCCGACCTATAAATGAGCTCAGTGCTCTCTAAATCTATTGTCCAGTGAGTAATGGCCCAGATTGTGAAACGCCTCCACAATTTATCATCATCTGCAATATATTTTGAATCTACTTCTGACAACAAAGTCTGCTGCAGATGAGGCTGAATGACACAGCTGGCTAGAGGAAGCTTGGACATACTGCCTATATGTCTCTCTGGCAATAGTTCCTCAAGGTTCTTATCACTCCTACTGCTTTCAAAGATTGTGAAGGAGTGGAGAAAGGAATGAGTTTTCAGTAATTTTTTTTAAAACACAGCAATCTTAGGATTAAAGGTGAGGTGAGACAAGGCCAGTAGGGAGAGGTAATGCCTTATTTTAGGTGCATAAAATAAAAACATCTGGCCTAATAAAAGATGCTAGCTCTGGCCTGTAGTCTGGCTGGAGGTCAGTACCAGAATGCTGCTCTGGTGTGGTACACAGCCTTCACTACCTGACGTTGCAGTCATGCACACACCACCTCTTCACAGCCCTCAGAAGAGCAGGAAGCCCTACACACTCATTTCAACACGCAAATCAAGAGGTGGAATTTCATCAGGCTGTGGAGACCCTGGGGGGCTCTAGCTGCAACATCAGCCCACACTGAAAACCAAGTATGTCAGCATGTCTCAAGAAATTATATATCTTCTTCCACACCCAACTGTGCTATCAGAGGTTTTGCTATCCCCCAGTTATAGAAGAGACACGTATTGATAGGTCCTATCCATGTACCCTTTCCTATTAGCTCATGCCCTTGAGTAATTCACAGGCATTTTAGGACCTTCTAAAAACTGCAGAGCTGCTGTGACCAAATTTCATGCAAATATGTTTGGCCATATTGGAGGGCTGGCTGATAGCTTACAACTGTGTCTGCTTACCAGTGAGAGAGATTAAACAATTGAAACATAAACCTTTTCTTCTATGTTTGAAGTTCTAGGACAACCCACATGAAATGTAATGAGAGACATGGTGTCAAACTTTACACACAGGAAGCACCTTACAGTCATTTGAGAATTAAATAGCTGACCTGCACATCTTCTGGGGCATGCAGGGGCTGTACTCTACTTTTGTAGCCTTCACCCCTCCAGTCTTATGCCTGTTTCAGGCTCAGGCCTCAAAGCTGCTCAAGAAGGACTTGGCCGGATGCAGAGATTATTTGCAAAGCATCCTGGAAATATTCAGTTTTGTGAAAGTTGTGCCTGACAGCCACTTCCACATTTCCCCACCAATGGAAAACAAATCTGAGTGCCAGAGATTGTTCAGTAAAAGTTCACTAATAAACTTTGAACTTATAGGTGTGTTATAGGTATCCTTGTTAACCAGTGTGTGTTATGTTTGGCTGTCGAAGTACCTCAGCTTTCATTTTATGCAAATGAACCAGTCAGAGACATCTGACAAAATCTTGGATGGCCGGCAGTGTGGCTTTCTGGACTCTGTTGCACATGAATATATACCCAAATTAAAGTCATCAGAGTTTGGTTTCTCTCCTGACATACATTTCACAGAAATGGATGGTCTCCTCATATAAGCTCACAGCAATGGGACACACTGACACCTGCTCTGGTTCCAGAATAAGAACTTTTAGTATTGAAAAGCAGCCACCTCACTGCCAAACTGCTCCGAGTTTAACACCATATTTCCCGTTAACTGTGTCATATTGAGGAAAGCCTTATAAATCTGAAGAAATCTGTAAAGGGACGGTGCCTTAAACAGTTGTAAAATTTACATCAACTTTAAAAACTTAATCCAGATGTTTGTGACTGGATTAATTACTTGTAAGTGTTCAGGTAGTGCGAGTCAACAATTTCTTGCTTGAAAGTTGTTCACAAGGGAGCTACTTTCTCCATGCACCATTTCTGCTATGTAATTCATCACTTAGGCCCCATAATCATGTTTCTGATTCCTTGCTGAATAACTAAACATGTTTGGTCCCGTAGACATATTTAAACAGGAACATAGAGAAGAAACAAGTGAAAAAACTAGTGAACAGACAAAAATAGTTTTTCAAACATATCAACCCTAAGTTAAAAAGTCGTGGCCCAAACACTTATGCAAATGAAGTCTTTGTGCAATCATTGAGATTTGCGTCATCAATTAACCACAAGTTTGGTGGAGTTAGACAAGAACCCAAAAAATTTAATTACAAATGCCACTCTAACTAAAATGAAAGGTATCAAACCTGTTCTACTTCAACAAAGCATGGTCAGTATAGACATCTCTAGGCAAAGAGAGAGAAGGAAATAATAACCCTTCTCCTGTGTAGTTCTCTCTCCCATTAGACGGAGGCAGTTTTTGTTACATTGATTGAAAGGTATACTTGGGAAAGGTACCACTTAGGTCTCGTTTCACTAGAAAAAAGTCCCTGCATAAGGCTAGCTATAACTCTTCTAAGCTATCCATTTTGAATGACTGTCATTAGGAAAGAATTTAGTAGCTTTGCATTTCATATAAGGTAATAGTTTCTAGAGGATTTGGGGGCAGAAAATAATGACTTTAAATGGTCTCAGGAGAAGTCTGGATGACGCACATCATTCAAAGCACCTGAGAGAGTCTGTCTTTTACCACCAACTTTTAAAGCATCTATTAAAGCATCTATTACTTACCTTCTTGTTCCTGTCTCAGCCAGTTCCTCTAACACAGATAGCCTGTACTGCCCTAGCATTGCCCTCTCAGCAATAGCTCATACCAATCCTACCCATGTTACCAGCAAAGAGAGGTAGGAAATGAAAAGCAGTGCAGTGGATACTCCTGCAGATGCCCTGGGGCCATTTTGAAATAAAGCCAATTTTTATGGTACTACTTCTTCAGCTGATGCTTTACAAATCAACATCTGGTGTGGTGATCAGAGGGAACACTCTCAGAAGATTTGAACCCAGTTCTTGTGATGAAGTGAATCACGATGGATCCATCCGCTGACAGTTACCCGAGCCTTCCAACTTTCCATAGTCTCCTATTGAGGAGAAAAAGTATTTCATGCTGTGTGCTGCTAATGGAAGTGCTGCATGGTTTTATTGCATGCTACTGTTGAGCTTTTGTGGAAATATTGCAGCAGCACCCAATCCCCTGCAAGTGTGGGCACATGTGATGTTCTTGGAATCTTTGGAAATAATATATACATATGAAAATTCCTGGTAATAAAATGTTATCAACTCACGGAGAGTCAAATTTTCCAGGCAAGTTCAGCTCTTTCCTTTGAGTAAGAAAGAAAGGCAGGCAGAGGAAGCAGACAGGTTTAAAGGGCCAAGTATTGTAGCATTCAATTCCAGTAAGTTTGCAAGGGTTGAAAGTGAGGGCAATATTTGTCATAAGGATGGTAGTGCTTTAATCATCTCACAGCTCTGGCCGCAATGAAACCAGTGGGACACATTGAGAAACTTTCTTCACTTCTCATTGCTTAAATGCTTTTTAGTGCAAAAAAGCTCATGATAAGACAGCAGATTTTTAGTATTTCCAGGATGGCTCTCTACTTAAAACCACTTAATCTTAGTTGTACTTGGAAGATTGATAAAAATAAGGAAGAAAATAACTGGGTTTGGAAGTGCTAACATGTTATTTTACTAGTTTTCAAATACTTTAACTAACATAGCTGGATTCCAAGAGCACTCCAGCACAGGCCGCAAAACCAAAATAGGCTACACACAATTTCTAGGCAGAGACAGATAAATAAATCTTACTATACACACTAGAATTTGGATGAAAAAAGCATCTCCCTCTCACTCCATTGTGAGAGTCATAACCAGAATATGTGTTCTCTGTTCTCATTCTTTTTATGATTCAGCCATCTAAATTCTCATAATGTGGAGAAGCTGCAAGAGGACAAGACAAGGAAAGGCAAACTGGAATTAAATGCAGCATTCCTTAAGGAAGAATGTCTGCTCTGAATCAGGTAAAGATACCATATAGTCTTTGTTCCCCTTGACTCCCTGATGAGTAACCATAGTCCACACTGTAGGACACAGATTACCACTCAAAAGACCACTTTCTGTTTTGCCAACAATTCCAAATATGCGCATTCATTTTTAGGTCAGCCCAAGACAATTTATTTCTTTTTCACCAGTTGGCCAGAACACCAAAACCCTCAAACCTCAAATTATTTATATTTTCCTTGTCTCCAACACTGAGTCCTGCCAGAGTGAGCAATACTTCTCTTGGGATTGTACTGTTGCCTTCACCCATGATCACTTCATATACTGATCTTCATCCATGCTTTATAAAACAGAGTTCAGGACAACAACTTAGAGTAGAAATAAATTTCTACCAAATTATTTTAAAAGAAAATTTGGATGTAAAATCAAGGTATTTACTGGATCCAAGGTTCTCCAAAACAACAGGAATCACTTTAAATATGTCTGGGTCTTTATTAAGCTGTATCATCAAGATGAATCAAAAGAAATGAACAATGAAGTGTGCATAGAGGGTGGTAAGGAATCTCTTCACTGATGATAATAGCTACGTTTGAATGGCCTACAAAGACAGCTTTTAAATAGAAGGAAGATGTGTAGATGAACAGAAGAGGTGCAGAGGACAAGAACAGGCAGTTGCAGATAGAAGAATGCTTTTTTTCATGTTTTTGTTCTCATTCTTGGCGACAGACCTCTGAGGTGATTTAAGAAGGGTGTAGAGCTCCAAGAGGAAATATGCTCTTGTAAAAGGGATAGTACAGTTATGGTTGAACAAGTAGTTTTGCATCCTTGGAGACATTCTACTTTATTACCCTTGACTGAATTTTTCTTTATCTTGTTCTGAAACTCAGAATGTGCCTCAGAAATCTGATTCAACCCAGGTTTTTTCCTCTTGCTCCAAAATGTTCAGCGTGCTGCCTGTTTTGGGTCAGATTTTAACAAAGCACAGAAGCACATAGCTCAGTACAGCTGATATGGAAAAAAAAAAAAGCCTTTTAAATTCATTTAGCCACATGCACAGGTGACTGAAAAAAAAATACAGATAAAAAAATCGTTGCAAAAAAAAAAAAAAGTCAAAAAAACCCACCAGAACAAGAATAAAAGATAGGCAATATTTAATATAAATAACTGTACTTCAGGGGAAAAGGCTACACTTACAAAGGTGTTGCAGGAGAGAGATTTGCACACTGATGCTGCCTGCCTGAAGCTCTCCATTAGGAGGTGAGCAGTCACCTCCAGAGGGGATTCCTTTCCAAGGTGTCCCTCAGTTCCCACCTTGAGAACTGTTTTCCACTGCTGTCCTGTACAAGAGAGCAGCAACACTTCAAATTCATAACGGAGAGCTTTTCACACTTTGGAGTGTCTCCCCATAATTGCTCTTATTCTGCACTGTTCTCAGGGTTACTGGACCAACCTTGTGCAAGTTTTCAATCAGATGGTTGTCCTCGAATATGGCTACTGAACAGCACCTTAAGGAGCTCACAACAGAATGTGTACTGCAGATGTATGTATAAACATAACATGAAGAATGGCTAGGGATGTAGCCAGAAGGAACAATAGTGCAACTGAAGGGGATGTCCCACTTCAAAACCTCACGTCTTCTCCCGTAATTTCAAGGGGTGAGAAACAACCTTACATATCAAGACAGAATGTTAATCTTTATGTGAAGCATTTATTCTTAATTTAAAGTTCAAACTTCTAGACCATAGCCAACTCTCATTAATTTTTATTTGTAACAAAATTAATATGTGACAAAGTAAATTAAAAAAAAAAAAGTAAAGTATGAAGACCTGGATAATTACAGCTGAGTCTTACTGACACCATAAATCACGAAAAACCCTAGAAATACTTGTAACTATGTCACTCTAAATTTCCCTTTGGGTATTCTGTGCATTATTGCACACACTCTCTCTATAAATGCAGATTTAAAAACCCCATGAGTTTCAAATGGCACTTTATTAGGGAGCATTTAAATCATTTTTGAGAGTAAGATCAATTTAAGCATGCAGAATTTTTATTAGCAGCACAAAAGAGGAGTCCAGCTGTTCCTATGGAGCAAGCGTGTGTGAACCAGGCTTCAGAGCAATTTCTGCTGTGCCAGCCACAGTGTTAAATGTTGGCCAAGAGGGACCTTTGCAGAATGGAGCAAACTGAGTATGCAGCACAGCTGAGGAAACACTGCCTCACATTTTGCATTTCTTATTAGAGTGACCTAGTCCCTGAATCACCCAAACAAGCCTGTCAGAGCTCTTGATCTCACAGCAGCAGGCACTGTGCAAAGCACAATCTAAGAAGTTCCTCAGGCTCTGAGAACATGAGAGAAAGAAAGTGAGAGTGGGAGGTGTCAAGTTTAAAGTATTTGTCCATCACAGAAAAGCATCTCTGTCCTGGGAAGCAAAGAGTTTGGCCACTGCAACCAAATTACAGCCTGGCACATTATCTGTGTTTAACCAAATGCATAAACACTGGATTAGGCTGGATTTTGCAGTCAAACTCATGAGCTCACTCTTAACCACCAGGAATATGCCTCCTAATTAGGGAATCACTATTACAGTGCAGGTAGCTAAGCCATCACAGGGTATCCCCTGGAGCTACTAGATTTTATTATAGTTATGAATTTATCTACCCCTGGAGCCATTTTTATTTCCAGCAAGGCATTCTTCTTTCAATGAAATATATGCCTTTTTAAACACATGAGGAACATTTACCAGAATAATTGATCTTTTACTCTGAATGTTAAATTAAAAAAAAAAAGTCAGACAGAAAAATGGACTAGGTCTGCCCTAGTTGGGCCCTGATGGCAATTCCAGAGAGAAATATTTTAATTGCCAAAGAAAGTCCCTTTTGCCAAAAATCATGTCTTTATGGAGCTTGTCAGAAGTTTTCAGTTTCAGTCCAAAAAACTGCTGTAGTGAAATCCAATCACTGATGACAGCAAGATTAAAAGTGCACAGACTAGCTGCCTAAATAGCAGTTAATAATAGAACAAAAATGTGGATTTTACACAGTTGATTCATAGCAAAATTTTTCATAGGACATAGATTTTAATACCAAATGCCCATCATTTTATCCCTTGGCATTTCTTGAATACATGGAAAATGTTGGCCTGGAATATACAAAAACAGAAGAATTGCTTAGAGTACATTTCCTTTTCTCTAGTGAAATTGAACAGTTAATAAAATTAGTTAGAAGTGGGTACTATTTGAAATACAAAAATGTTTGAATCCTTCCCAGTCTGGAATTCTGACCTTTGTCCGTACCTTTACCAAGGCTTCTTTACACTTTAAAAAGTTAAAGAGCACTGTTTGGATAGACAAAGCAGTGGTTTTACCACAGAAGTATTAAAAATTAAGAAAAGAAAGTGTAATTGTACATTTTGACCCTGTTATGTCTACATTTATTAAGCATTCTACCTTCAGTTAAACATTAATAAAGAGCACTAGAAAGCTTTTCCCCTTGATGATGTGGATTGTAATATGATGGAGAGCAGAAATAGGAACCATGGAGTGCAGAACAACAAGACAGCCACTAAACCCAAGAATATTAGAAAAGACTTATAGCCATGTTCAAAACCAAACAAACACTTCCCCACAACCAAGAGCTCCTTTTCCTCAAGACAAGATTTTTGAGAGGTAACATTGATTAGTGCTGCAAATAGGTGCACAGGTTGACAAATGTTCTGTATAAACATATAAGGTCTTCAGGTTCCATTAAGAAGAATGTCAGCAGTTACAGAAAGAAAAAAAAAAGACAAGGTAGCTCCATTCGAGTCCATTGGACTGGAGTCATAGCATAGAAAGCTACAGTGTGCTATACTCTGGGGACACAAAAAGGTTTGGGCTCTAGATTTAAAATTACTAAAGAAAGCAAGGATATCTATTCTCCTGGAAGGCTGAAAGAATCTATTTTTTAAAGCCATGCAGGGATGGAAAATCATTTTAAAGTTTCTCCAAGGGAGATTAAAAGGTACTAAACAACAGCAAACCCTTTACAATACTTTAACTTTATTGATTAATTCTTGTTAGCAGCTGAGCTGTTTTCAACCCAACAGGTGATTTCTCTCTATTCTTTATTGCTGTGATGACTATGGCTGCAAAGAAAAAGACAGGCATTGTTATTTTTGTATTTAAATGAAAAAAATATCATCACAGAGACTTCATGTCCTGCAGTACCTCAAGAATGGAGGTAACTTTAAATAAATAATTTATATGAAATAGCAATATTTTAAAACGAGTTTGAAGAAGAAAAACCCCAAACATTCACAACATCCAGTAATTTCAATTTAGGTGTGCTATCAAATCCTTATTTTTAGATTCATGTGGTTGAAACTAGCACCATATACTTCCAGTGAGGGACTTGGGGTTTTCCCTCACACTTCTACATACTTTAATTATTTTAATGATGGTAATACACTTTCCACCTCAGTGTAAACCTTGGTGAATGATGATTTTGCTCAGCAGTGCCATAATTCCATTCCACCGTACCATTTAAGTCATGGTTGCTGTTATTTCTTGTTATTTTGCATTAAACTTCTCAAAATAATCTGGGCAATAATAAATCTTGTTGTTCAGTCTTGTTCAATCTAATAATACTAGATGAATAATAGCTGTTGAGATTTCTTTGTTTTCTAGACTTGTCTAACTCGTCATTTGATTGTCCTTGGGACAAAGGACTTGATTGTCCTTGGGACAAAATGCCAAATACATGGCTAATATTCCTTATTTTTGGGGAAAGTGATTTAGAAAGTCAGAAGTTATAAAGTGATACAGATATTTTGCTGCTGTAAAAGACCAGGTAATAATAATTCTTAACACAACTTGCTCGCAGCCATCCTGCATGTGAAGCAATTTCTATTAATCTCCTTGCTACAATATCACAGAAGAATAATGTGACTCATGAAAGCCACCATGCTCTTCTGCATCTTTTTCAATGTCAGTACCTCAACTGTATTATGTTTCTCACTGAAAACATTTTCCTTCTTCCATATTCCAGTGTCCATCCCTCAAGAGTTTATATTAGAAATTAAGACCAAGTTGTAACTTTCAGGATTAAAATAAAGTGAAAGACCTGTCAACATAGTACTTTAAGCATCTTCCAGAGACTGATCTGGTTAAACACAAATGTGTAGGACAATGCAAAAGACATAATTGCCTTGATTCAGTAAGGAATTTAATTGTTTTCTTACCTGGCTGGCTGCCATTATTAGATGCCATTACCCTAGACATTATTAGGTGATGAACATCATGCAATTTTTTTCAAAACTATTCAGACATATTTAAGTAAAACTTCTTGTTTTATACACCTGAACTGCCCTAAAATTACCCATACACACAGGGAAAAAACTGTCCCTGAAAGTGTTTAGTTGGAAATATATCTCTTCCCCTGCCCTTTAATCCTACCTCCTTACCTTAAGGGGTGAAATTTTCTTGGAGATTTGAATCCCACTTTAGTCAACACAAGTTTTGATATTTACCTTGGCAGAGCCAAAATTTCACCCCTAAAGAGTTAGAAAAGGAAACTAAAGAAGAATTAAGTTATTAAATTATTATAATTAAATTAAATAGGCTAATGTACCAAGATACTTACAATGTACAAAGATAACATATTAAACAGAGAGACAAGTCTGTGCATAGTACCTTACACTACTAATCAAAAGATGAACCACTATTGGAAAATAAATGCAAATTTGACTTAAATAGAAAAAAAAACCCCAAACATTAAATTAAATTGAATTATTTTCTTTTATCAGTGATTCATCCTTTGTAGACTCAAAACATTTAGGTGTTTGCAACATTTTCAAGTGACTCATCAAGACAAAGAGTGATGCCTGTTTATGAAAGGCTTCCTTTCTGTAAAATACCTCTAGAGGATGCACAAATCCACTAAAGGAACATGATGCTAGGAACAATGGGCATTTCAGAAGAGAATGCATCAGTCTCTACTTATTTTTCATGACAGTGGAAACATTCTCAGAGATACACAAACATACCTGCCACATCATTCTGTCAAGACAAAAAGTCTTCTTTTCTATGGATGTAAATCCAGCTCCTTCCAGTCAAGCAGGAGTCATGCAGTTCATCACAAGATATTTCCTCTAGAAGGGTCAGCACGCAGCTTCTTTCAGCAGACTCCACCACAGACAGGTCTTTTTCCAATGGCAGTGATCTCAGAACCTCAGTGGTGTAACTACACACTCTTTCAGTCTTACTACAAGAGTTCCTTCAGCTGAGGAACAGGTGGTTACTCTGCTGAGTTATTTTAAGGATGTGACATACCCCTTTGGAATTCCAGGCACTTCAAATGATGATTGTACTAATGCACAAGAGTGGGTTGACACCTTGACGAAGGCTTTTCAGAATGAAGAATACAAACAATAGAGCCACAAGAGCACTTCATATAGGAAGTAAGTGCCTGTCTCATATAAGCCAGCTCTTTGGCCACACTCCTCTGATTGCATTGATGAGCTTTCCACTATGACAGGATTTTAGATATTAGCTCACATTTACACAGCTACATACAGAAACCTGAAGCTGTGTTTTTTTCATGGAGCTGAATCCCACATGCAGTTTCCATCCTAAGGCAGCCAAGCACCATGTTAGTTGTGCCCTGCAGTGACTTAATCCATCTCTTGCCTCCTCACGAAGCCCAGGTCCTCAGCACATCCTCCCTATGCCTTTCCAGAAAAGGCTGGAACCAAGCCTAAGGATTATCAAACCCAAGATCTTGTCGGGCAAGTGTCACATCCAAGCCTGGAGAACTCGTGGAGCACTGCAGCATTGGTTGCATTTGCAGCATCGTTGCACAAGGGTGAGGATGATTACCTGCAGGCAGTCTGGTTGCAAGCCAGCCTTACCTCCCTCCTGCAAACACTTGAGCAATCTCTAAGGCCCCGAGCAGTACTTCAGTAGGTCCTTAAAATGACCCAGTGATCAGTAAATGTTTCCACCTCTTTCCCCATGGTCCCAACACCTGACCACTGAGGAAAGTCAGTTCTCTGAAATACTGGAGCTAGATCCTCCCAGGCACTCATCACCACTCTGTCCAAGCACAAGATATTTCAGGAGTCCTTTTGAGATGTCTTTCCCTTTGGACACTCTTACTATCATTTTGCATAACAGAACTGTTTAAGTGAGAGACAAGTCAGCACAGCCTGGAGACCAGACCCTGGGCTGCATGGTAAATGGCATCATGATGCCAAAATGAAGCACATGACTGCTAAGTCTCAGTAGACCTAAAAAACAGTGTGTAACAGCTTAAAGGATTGATCATGCTGCATATCCCAACCTTTACAATGAGCAAGGGCCTGCTGCCATGGCAGTGATGTAGCCCACATGGAGCAATGGATCTGAATTCACCTGGTTCATATAGCATTGGTTTTGGTGCAATATACATTGATACAGCTTTCTCTGTCACATCACTCATCACACCCTGAATATGTTGGTTGCAAATACTTTTTTTGGTTTCAGCTGTTTCACTGCATAATATGACCCTATGAGACATCTTAAATTTTTATATATATATATATATGAACCATGTTTTTCAATTTCTGCTTTCAGTATCCAGACAAAGAATGATTATTCTGTAATATAATAAGAGCTATTTACTGGTATTGGAACCACAGACTTACTGCAAGTTTCACAGCTCTCAAAATGCAATGTAAATCTTCCCTTTTTTGTTTCAGCCCATAATAATTTATTGCCATAATCACATCAACACTGTCTCACTGTTTAAAAAAAAAATTTTAAAAAGTTGATTGAAAAGCAGACTGTGAAATACTTGCTTTCAAATTTAAATTTTAATAAATTGCTATACAACAGAGCATCCAGAAGCTAGTTATTAAAAAGCAGCTGAAGTTTGACTGGCAGTTTAATTCTCTTTTTCTTTTTTATTCATCTCTTTATGTTGTCTCTTCTGATTCAGGTTTCCTCAAACACACATACACAAATGCATACTGGTATTGACTGCTGAAGATCAAAATACTGCCTCTATAATGTTTGGGAAGTAAAAAATCCCAGACAGAAACAACTAAAGAGAAAAAACAAATCCCACACCTCAAAGAAACCCAAGAAACCCCAGATCTCAAAACCCAAACCATTCAATTCCTAAGCACACAGGAGGTATTCTTATTGTCTGGGCATGTTGGCCCATAGTTAGGACTAAATAACTAACTTCATTTGCAGTACATACCTGGAGCTTGACCCAAAGCTCTTTAATATCCAGGGGTTCATTTCCACTGACAGTCTCAACAGGATTTGAATCAAAGCTTTGCTGTGCTTCTCAAGCTAATCTTGCACAAGCCTTGCCAGCTCCATCTGTCTTCGAACCTCTGCAGATTAATCCACCCTTTTCAGCTCTGTACATATCACTGAGGAACCTGACTCCCCCGAATCAAATCTGTTTTGCAACTTGAAATCCTCATCTGGGTTTGTAATTTGGTGTGACTGACATGTCCCCAAACTGGTGATTTTCTGTAGGCCTCGACATTGTTTCCTATACCACTTGTTTATGAGGGACAGAGGATTAAGGAGCCCTCTTCAAACCACTCAAATTACACAACACACCCACCCCAAAGTCCCTGCAGTAAGCAAGAAGTGTTGTCCAGACATGCATACTGGCATAGGAAGCCCTCCTGTCTGTCACAAATTACTGCCTTTTAATTATGGTGCAGGTGGTGGGCTGGAACTTCTCAATTTGTTCAACAGAGAAGTCACCACTTATCACAGAATTATTTAGCAATTTGAAAAAAAAAAAAAAAGCCAGATGTAACACTGAACCAATGTGACAGAGAAATTAACACTAAATGGCATTCAATAGAATTTATTTAACTTTAAATTTTCCCAGCCTTATTATTGAGGTGGTGGATTTTGCTCACTTTATGTGACAGGGTCAGAGTAAATAAGTGGATTATTATTTGTTTTACACTGCAAAGGAATTGTTGTTCATGTACTTGTGAGTCCAACTTCATTCTTCTTTTGCACAAGAAGATCCTAAGGAAATGAGTCAGGTCTCTTAAAACAGACTTACTGGAAGGAAATATGTCAAATTAGTTGCTAATGCATTTTTGAGTTTCTTTTCCTCCAAACCTTTATTTCAGCTTATTTTATCTTCTTCCTTCTCATCGTACTCTTTTGCCCCTAGAGCTTTCATCCTCTCAGCTGAAGCAAATGTTAAGCCCGTTGTTTGAATGACTACATGCTAAGGAAGGAGAAAGTGTCTGGGGAAGGTTGGTAAAAGGAAGAAGGGCTGCTAGCAGTGGGAAGGAAAAGAGAGGGGAACATTTAGATGTGATTCTAAAGAATTCTATTTATTCTCTCTAAAATTATTTCTTTTTTTTTTTTCTTTTTTTTTTTTTAAGATCTACTTTAAACTAGTTGTAACCAGGCAGATGTTGTTCACTTTATGTGTCTTGTTCTGTTTAGGGCATGCACATATGCATTTTTCACACTTCTATTTTCAAGAAACGTCTTTGTTCAGTCTCTAAATTCATATATTCTGGTGGCACAATAGGGATTCTAACAATTTGCTACTGCACAATCAGAAAAGTTTTCATCTATCCTTCAGCTTTGCTCTGCAGAATATAAAGTCCATTTATGATCCTTGATTTTTCCATCACCTAACTCCTTGGCGAGCACTCCACATTTTCTTGAAAGCTATTTCCTTTCTTAAGTAGTCAACCTAAATTTAGTAAAAGTTGGGATGGTGATGACCTTTACTCCTATTTATCCACAATTAGGTAATTCCACAGCCACTCAGGGCTCCTTCACCAAGTTATTTGTCTTTGTGTCACTATGTTACACACTGGGAATGAGCTGATGACTGCCTGGCTAGCCAGATCTCATTTGGAAGAACAGACCTATCAGACCTTTTAACATCAACATTATTGAATCCTGAGTCACACAAGCTGGTTATCAGGAAGAAGTCTTACAACATTTTAACCTCACAACATATGAGCACAGTCTGATTTTGAGGTGATATAACCTTTTTCCCACCCAACTCATTCCTCAGCTTATAAAGCCAGATCGCAGAAATTGGCACTGCAGTGCTGCATCAAAAGGCAGAAAGATTTTGCTGTAACTATTGCTATAATTACATCATAACAGACCTACCAAGTGCAGGGTAGGGGAATAAAAGAAAACAAAAAAAGAAAAGAAAAGACCTCAAAATAGGAGCATGTCTATTCCTTTATAATGTATATGCATTTCTTACGTAATTCCTCTCCTTTCCTTAAGAAATGGGAATTTTTACCACAATCCTTTATTTTCCTGATTTTGGGTCTTATGGGAACAAGAATTTTTTAAAATGTCACTTTTTCTTCTCCCTGTCTGATAGACTTACCTGCTGTTCTGTGTTGGTGGCAAAGCCCAGTCATCTCCATAGGGCAGCTGAAGGCAGAGACACTTATTTTAAAGCCTCAGCCATATCCTGACCTAAATTCATAAACCTCAGTGGCTTCACTTCAACCCACACATAGCCTGACACATAACTCATGCTAGTATTGTGTATCTATTGCTGTAGGACCTACACAAAGGAATTTTTCTTCCTCAGACCTCAGACTCCTGTTTGGCATCTCCCCTAAGGCAGCATCACCAGGATGGCAGCAGAAAAAGTCACTAATGAAGAACTAGCTCAAAATAAGGGAAAACCACATGGAAGCACATAGACACACACATGAAACACCCATCCCCAGGACAGGATGGGCAGAGACACTGCAAACTCAGCCCTTCCTGAAGAGAAAGGTCACCAGTGAAAGCTGAAGTGAGAAAGAGATGAAGAAATATAAAGGGGCCTTTCTTTCCCGAAATGGGTGCTTTTTTTTCCCCATAGGACTAAATCTTTCAGTATGTGCAGACTTAAAACCTTTTGACTCTGATGCAGATTTGTCCAAGAGGACTTCAGGACTCAACTACTCAGTCTGAGGGAAGTCATCTAAGGGAGAACTTGTAAACTACATTCAGATGAAGACACACAAGTATGATGAACATGCACATATTGCCCCAAAGGTTTGGATTACAGCTGCCAAATTTACATCTTGTAGGACTGTTGTATTCTACACCTGTGATTTTCAGTGCTTTGGTAATACAAGGTGGCTGAAATTCATCAATTTGACTGGTATTTGACTGGTAATTCTCAGCAAGTATTTCTACTATCACTAAAGATGATACTCCTGGCAAGTTATTTAGATCAAGAAATAAATATTTGAACATGATGGCATTTCTAGGATTTTTTCACTCCAGTATCACCATGTAGGGCATATCAAATGGCATGGCAGACAACAGTTGTAGATAAAAGGAGCCTATAACCAATTGATCTTGGTGCCTAGGAAGACCACAGAAAAGTGTAGGAGCCTTATCCTGTGAGGAACAGAGAAAAGAGCTCCCATTTAGATTTTATGGCTTAAAATACAGCAACAGAAAAGTAGTCATATTTGTTGTAGTGATGTTTTAGAGGAGTTGCTGTGTTTTCTCTTCAGCTGAGAAACAGCTTTTAGTCCACCTACACACACACACACACACACACTCCTTCCCTTTTGGGAAGGAATCCAGGTTCTGAATTAATTCAAATGTAAGTTTTATTTATCCTTCAGGACATGTAAGCAGTAAAATAAGTTACACTTATACTTCATTTCCAAAGCCAAATAAAGCCAGGGAAACCTTTAATTCCTATCAGCAGCCTTTGCTCTTCTTTCCCCTGATATTTTCTGGCTAGCAGGGGCTATCCTCAATAAGCCCTTCAGGGACCCTGGTCTTCACCAGCATCTCTGACCCATGGAATCACAGAATCAGCAAGTAAAACAGGTGGAAAATTGTAACCATCCTAGTGACATGTGATAACAGAATGATGGCTTCAGGGAAAAAAAAAAGAAAAAAGCGGGGGGAGGAGGAGGATTATTTCAATAGTGGAAGATGGCTGGCTGGTGAGAATGGAAAGTCTTAGAGAGAAGCCAAGATGGGAAAACCCCTAAACACTGAGACTTTCTTCTGTGATAGTCACATTTACAAGCAACAATTATATGCCCACACTAACCATGCAGAGTGTCAAATATTTAAAGCTGAGCTAACTTTCACTTGGCTGGAGCAGAGGGACAAGCAGATCAACAGCAGCTGCTGCTGCCCTGGTGCCCCATGGCATTTACCCCAGGAAAACTGTGAATGCCCCTCTCCCAAGACCCCAGCAGCCAAAGCTGGACACAGAGCTGGGCAGGGGAGCCGCAGGCCCCTCAAACCCACTTTTCCCAAACACTGCTCAGCTCCCCCTTCCCCTCAGCTGCTGTTTGAAGGGCTCCAGTTCCCCAGGAGGCCCTAAGACCCCTTATGTTAGGTCAGGACAAAAGCCAAAATAAAACAGCCTCTGATTGCCAGCTGAGAACAAGGCCTGACTGCAGGAGCAATGGAAATAATTCCTTGTAAAGTGGTGTCTCTAATAGGGGGGTTGCTGAGAAATAACACTTCTGGGTGTATTTTTATTTGATTCCTGGAGCTGGGCTCCCTCTGGGAGCTATAACTATTGCCCCCACACTTGGAGCATCCAGTTTTGAATCTCTTACTTGTGTAAAGCTCACTGTAAGTTGTTTAAGCACAGCAGACATCTTGAAAGTTCTACACTGCCTTATGCACTTGTTTAAACTGCATTTCCAACAGCAGTCAATACTTAAGACTTCATGCAATCCCACCTTACCAAAGTGCCTCGAACCCTATAAACCTTAAGAGAAACATTCACACAATACTCCCACACACTGTTGCAGAGTAGAATAGAGAAACACAGGGAGATGGATGGCAAAATCCAGAGACAGGACAGTGGAGGCAAGTTTGACCACATAAGAGCGTGAAATAGCAGCATCACTCAGAAAGAAATGTTGATGGTGCCTACCTCAGGAGAAGGCTCCAAACTGAAGCACCAAGAAAAGTTAAGGCACCTCCAACATCCAGGAGAAAGAAGCAGGGCTGAAGGCTGTTCTCATTCCATCCCAGATCCTGCTAGCCAGGGACAGGAATTGCCCTGCTTGTCAGGGGGCAGGAGGAAGAGGCAATGAACTTCGTTTGAAAGGGCAATGCTGTTCTCATACACTGGATTGGTAACACTGGTTCTTAATATACTGTTCTGGACTTCATTTCTGCCAAAATCTGAGCTTTTCACAGTTGACTTTCAGGCACTTAGGTAGTCTTTTGGATCTATCATTTGAATGTTTGCCAAAGATTGCATAGGAAGGCTACAGCAGTCCAAGGTCTTGAACCTTGGGTCTCACGTAGTCCATATGGGGGTGTTAATCACCATGTCTTTCTTCCTCTCCAACAGGTTCTTTTTAAGAATTACCATCATTAAAAGAGAGAAGAGTTATGTCCCATTATAAAGTATATGACCAATCATACAGCCCAAATTTAATGCATAGCAGCCACTTGCCTCAGCCTGCCAGCATGCTGGTGTGACAAAGAATTATTCACAAGATGGCAACGGGCCCGAACTGGCAAATGCCTTTGAAATCAGAAGCTGTAATTACATATGCCTTGGTTTGGGATAATTAGCTAAATATGGGTCTCTTCTTGGAGAGAGGTACTTTCCAGCCAACAGTGTGCTTGACTTAAACAACAACTACAAAACACAGTAGAGCCCAGGAAAATTATGGTCTCTCCCTCTTCCCAGGTCTAGCTTTTCCAGCATCGTCCCTCATCCTGAACCTCCCAGCAGGACAGCAGAATGTCTGTCTGACTCCATACACACATTGCCATCCTGTGGCTAAGTCCTGCCAGCACAAGTCACTGTGGGCAGGAGGCAGAAGAAACTCCTGGGAGCCCAAGGCTGCTTCTTCGTCTAGAAAACAAAGGTGCCACATGACACAAGAAACGCAACTCTTTACTGTAGTCATAGGCTGGAGATAGAAAAATCAAATCTGTGGTTTTTTAACCCTGTAGTTAAAGGTGTAGTTGGATTTACGATTCAGGGGACTATTGAAAAACATCTGAATAACCACAGAAACTCAGATTCATTTAGGATGGAAAAGACCTCCAAGATCATTGAGTCCAATGACAGATCACCACCCTGTGAATAAGACAGCACTAAGTACCATGTCCAGTCATTTCTTGGACACCTCCAAGGATGCTGACTCCATCACCTCCTTGGGCAGTCCATTCTGATGCTTAGAAGCCTTTTCATGAAGGAATTCCTCCTGATGTCCAGCCTGAACCCCCCTTGGTACAGCTTGAATCTCTGTCCTCTCACCCCATCACTAGCTGACTGGGAGAAGAGATCAGCCCCTCCATGCTACAACCTTCTTTCAGGTAGCTGTGGAATAATAATAATAATAATAATAATAATAATAATAATAATAATAATAATAATGTTGAGATGCAGGTAATGAGAATAGGAGCTTGAGGGAGAGGGAGAGGGAGAGGGAGAGGGAACACCAGGCTCCAAGATCTTCAGCAAAAACAGAAGTAGACAATGCCGAACTGAGCCCACATGGAGCATCAGGGAATAAAAACCAATTGGGAAATGTAAACACAAAGGAAAAGCCTTGACATGACAGATGACCCAAAAACCTCTGGAAATGTGACCCCCCCCTACCAATAGGCAGTTGGAAAGAGGACATGACTTGATTAGGGTGAGTGATAGGAGAAAGAAAGCAGAAGTTGGTGGGAGCCTGAGGGTCGCTGGTCCTTTTCAGAAGGTTACCCTGGGTGTTACATCCAGCCTGCCATGGCCAGGGCAAGGGAGACCTCCAATTTTAGTAAGGCTGTATTTTAGTTGCCTAATTCTTTTGGCCTGCATGGATGAGGCAATATTCCCCTTTCAACTGCTTAGGAAGGCAAAAGTAAAATGTTGATTAGCACTTAGCAGAGGAAGTGGCTTATTTGGCCTGATTATAATCATGGGAACTTTGTTGCCTCTGCTCCAGTGACCACATTGGTAGCATTAACTGGAAAGCTAACTGGTAAGGAAACTGCTGAACCAAGCTTAGTCTGCTACTACTGGTGTAATTGGCATTGAGAGGACATACAAGGAACATCAACTTGCTTTATACATCATGCCCTTGGTGGCTTTCCCCTGAAAAAAAGCCATTTTACAGCTCCTTATTGGGTCAAAGTGTGCCTCTCTTTCCCCTGGATGGCTGCTTGGACACTGATAAGGTTTCAGCAAGGTTGTCTGAGAGCAAAATGTGGTCCTGGGATGTGCTATCACCACTAAATATCCTGAACTAGACAATCTTATCTAGAGAGACATTTCTGGGCAAGGGATTGTGTGTCTTTGTCTGTGTGTGTGTTTAAAAAGAATTTACAGTGCTATTGACATTCATTTCAGTTCAGGGTCCCACAGGTCAGGAGAAAATAATGAAATGGTATTTTCATAATTGACATATTTTATGCTTGTATTATTAAATGCTGGAATGCCAAAGTGAGATTTTTCTGTTAAATTGACAGCTCCAGTCAATGTACTTTTCAATTAATAGCATTCCCTCAGCACGGGCAGGAAACCCTTCAGCATGGGCAGCTAGAGCTTTTCCAGGGTCTGCTTACATGCCAGCGTAGAGCAGCCAAGGAGTGGTTTAGGTCATGCTTTACACTTCTTTTTAGTGGTGCATTTTGGTGGAGACTACCAAAGCTCATTAAAGCACCATGTGGGAAAATGATTTTGTTTGGAAGATGCAAATAGAAAAGAATAATTAAAAGGTAACAGAATACTGGTCTACTTAGTGCTGAAACAGACACCCTGGGCTTAGGAGCACCAAATAAAATTACCCTGAAAAATATCCACATAATCCTCCCGTCTTCTCTTTCTTTTTAGATAAGAGTGGGGCAGAATATTCCAGGGATTTAAGGCATCATTTGTTTACATGGTCATATTTTAATCATCCACAAGAAGCTAAGGTTACACAATCCCAGCGTTCAAACGATCCCCTACCTTGCTGTTAATAGGAAGTAGGGCCTGACATTCATAACGTTCCTGGGCTGCTCCAAGGGGACAGAAGAAGAGGACTGGGGAGGAGGAGGAGGAGGAGGAGGGAGGAAGAGAGGAGGGAAAGGTCAGCTCTCTTTTTAAGCATTTCTGAGCTTGCTGGAAGCTTTCAGCGTGTGGGTGGTAGGTGTATCGGCTGACATGGGGAAGTGTAAGCGTGAAGCTGGCCACCCAAGACCTCAGGGTCACTGCTGACACTCCAGATCTCCGAGCTGGGGAAGGCACCTGCTCCCTTGCCAAAACAAACCATCTCCTGCTATGGGCATACTTGAAAAGACCTGCTTTTGTCAGCCCGGGGGGAAGCGGGAAAGGGAGGGGGAGAAGGGGGAGGAATTAGAGGGATGTGGGGGCTTTTGGTTTTACTTAAACAGTCTCAAATATCCAGTTTACAATGCAGCGATGTTCTTCAGAATTTATTAAAAGGTGGGGGGGTTGGGGGGAGAAAGGAGCTGAGGAGACTTGACTCCAGATCTGGTGAGCATTAATATGCATCGTGCTAGAATTTCATGAGGCAAGCGAGTTTTGTAGCCCTTGCTCTGGTGGTCCTCTGCTGACAGGATTTCAAGCCGCTATTTGTTATCTTTAGGCCTGATAAGTACATCTGGTTTTGATTCAGGTGGCCGCGAGCTTGTCTCAGAGTTGAAAAGGGTGCTTTGCTCAAATTGAATTTTCTCACAAATTTCAAACTGGGATGAGAACCAGAAGAAGCTGGGCCCTGTCACACAAAACTCCCGTTTTGCTTGCTTGGCCCTTGGGCTCGTAAAAACCTGGCACAAATCAGTTTCACCTGTTTGGCTAAGTGAGTACATGCTAAAAGTAATAAAGCTATTAGTGCAATCAGATATTTCTCTGCATGTGTTCTGATGTAAAAAGAAAAAAAAAAGGAAAAAAAAAAAAGAGAAAGAAAGAGGGGAGGTGAACTCTTCTCAACCCTTCTTGTCACATATCTCCTGTGTTCCTGTAAATTAGTTGCAGAGAGAGGCTGCTGCCTGTTCTCCACACCTTTCTGCCTGGGCATAGCACAGGCTGGCAAGAAGACCTGGCTGCAAAGAGCTGTTCAACTCCATCACCCTCCCTAGAAAAGCACTTGAAGTCACTGAGGGAAAGAGGAACCAGACTACCTTTGCTCTTTTCATAATTTCCATGATCACCCTCCCTAGAAAAGCACTTGAAGTCACTGTTTGAGGGAAAGAAGAACCAGACTACTTTTGCTCTTCTCATAATTTCCACATCTCTTTGTAGTAATGCCAGGCTTGCCAACTTCTAGGCAGTGAAACCCCAGATGGCTCTTCAGCACCTGGGCATCCTGAGTCCTCCTGCCCCTCCTGTCACTTCCAGCAAGAGGACAGGACTTGGGTGATGAGCTCCCAGGATGTGTTTGAAACAACACACACTTCTGACACTGTTTCCCAGTACATCCTCATCACATCCTCACAGCCAGTGTCTTTTGTGACTTATGGTAAACCTAAAGAAGAAAAAATTTCAGAGGCTTCTGGCCCCTCACACAGACCAGTGACATCTTAAATTGACCATGCAACACATTTTATTACCCATAAATTTGTGGCATTCCAGTGCTGTCTCCTGCTCACCTGAGATGCTCTGTAAAACACTCTGGAATCCCGCTGAGCAGAAAACACCATAAAAGCACACTCTGTGACTCTTCACCTTGCTTTTATCTATGGTCCACTTGAGGAACCTTTAGGACAAAGCATTGAGCACTTTTTTTGTCTACTATCTATTTTCCAGGTCCCCTTTTTCCATTTTCGTTGTACTTTGCTTTGCCAATCATTTTTCCTTGCAGTGGCATCTCTTATGTCTCATTTTATAAGAAGTTTCACCTGCCATGAAGATTAACAAATTACATTTGTGACTCATGTTTGTCATGCCATCTAAAGGTAGATAGCCTTACCTTAACAAAATTAATCAAACAAGTGCCTAAAATAATAATCCTCACACAGTTACCCCTAAATTGTATCAAAGTAACTCCTTAACCTAGGTCTGAAAAAATTAATAAAAGAATGATACTGCTGGCATTTCTCATAAGTATTTATCCATATTTTCCAAAACTATAATGATATAAAAATATAAAGCATCTGTATATTTTCTCACAGAGAAGGGTGTCTTACTTGAGGGAAAAAATTACTGAATTTCCCTTAGAATGTTCTATATGTTAGCATGTTGAAAAAAAACCTGAATGTCCCCTTTCCTAAACCTATAACATAAGGGAACTGTCTGCTTTCTGATATGAAAGGTCAAGAAAATGTTAATAGCTATGACTACCCATTTCCTCCAATATTCAATAGCTAATTTTTAACACACTAATTCATGTACTCTTTGGGGTTCCCAAAAGAAACACCCTATTTGCAGGCTCCATCTGTGCACTCAGGGTCTGAGAGGAATTCACTTTTGAAGTGCTGTGCAATGTAGATATCAGACCTTGCTGTTCTGACTGCTCCTGTGGAGAGAGCATTTCTCACTGTTCCCACCTGCGTGAGTGACCTCCCAACAAAGGATGCTGGCATGAACACTGGCTAGAAATCAGAGGAGCTAAATGCTAGAGCCAGAGTATTTCTGTCCGTACAAACCAATTATTTTTGGGAACTGTTTCTGTGAATGTCACATTCCCAGGCAAGCCAAAGTAGACAGAAGGCCATGGAGTATTTGTGTTTCCTTCAGTCATTTCTAGGCCCCTTGGGTGCTTTAGAGCATCTGAAGATCCTCTTCTCGTGGTCTTCATGGATTTATGGGGTTCCCTACAGTAGCTTTTGAAAAATGGAGACTCTGACATCTTTGTGGGATCCTCAGCCTCCTAAATGCTATTTTCTAAGGATGGGAGTGTGGATGGGAGTAAGTAAGGCATGGGCCTTACTCCCATCTGTAGGATGGCAAGAATCATGACAGCATTCTTGGTGACTGAGAGCACAAAACTGATTGCTGATCTCCACACTTGCTGCCCTGAACACCTCCTCCCAATTGTTCCTCAGACTTCCAGTCCAGCTTTCCCAAACTCTAAGCAAATGCAGCTTATCTTTCACCCACTTCTGACATCCTGCCTTGCCTTTGCACCCGACCTATTGAAATTCTCCTCATTCTTGCGGTGTTTCTCTAGGCTGCGAATCACAGAAAAGAATGGGAAAAATCAAAAAAGAAAACAGTCCTAATTTCTACTGGAGGGATGCTCCCCTCCACCCACACTGGGCCTGTTTAGGTGGCTGTGCACACAGCAAGGCCCTTTCTAAGCTGGTAAAGTTCACACAGGGTAGTAAAGACTGCTCAACACAAGGGCACCATCAAATTAGCATCAGCAGTGTTTCTTGGCCCCTCTGCTTGATCTTTAGGGAATAGTCAGAGCAAAGGGAAAGTCGTCCAGTTTGGTGATATTTGTCTTCCAAGTCACCGCTACAAGTGTCTTCAGATGAAGAGCATCGGGGGGAAGATCAGAGCATCGGTCACCATGGGCAGGCTGAGGGGACAAGGAAAGGATAAAGCTCTGCAAGCAAGTCAGTGCCCCTATGGCTGCGGGATCTGGGGATCACGGCAGCAGAGTAACAAGGGGTGGTTCATTCAGCCTTTGTGCTGCAGCTGACACAACTCCACCAACCACTGTTTGTCACCTGCCTTCTCTCATTCTAATGCTCACATCAGTTCAGAACAATTTTTCCTAACTCTTTCTGTTTTCTCAGCTAACTTATAAGAAGGCAGAATTCATTTAAAAACCAAAATCTCAGTACTTTGCTGTTTTTTCAGTAAGCTGTTTTACAGTGATGTATGCTTTTCCTCTTTACTTTTCTCATCTTTCTTTCCACCAAATATTTTCCAACAGCCAGAGTCTAAAAACAAAGGCAAAATATTTAAAGGACTGAGGAAAAAACCCTAGCTCAACTTTTTTAAACCGGTTGAAATAGATCACATCCACAAATAGGACCTATAAGCAGTAAGTACATAAAAACTTCAGCAGAAACACATGTTAAAAACTAAAGAATTGAACAAAACAGGTTGGAATAAAGTATTTTTTTAGTGGTTCTGTTTTCTAGGTTTTCTCTCTACAAAATATTGTGTTGTTATCTTTTGCTTTTTATAGATCACACAAGTTTTTGTGCGTAATTCTGTCAATTTTGAATATATATATATTATATATATACATTACTTTTTATTTTTTGTTCAATAAAATCAAGGTACACATTTTTTGTTCAATAAAATCAAAAACAGGAAAAGAAAAAGATCTGGTTTAAAACATCAGAAAGATAATAGAAATGGCAGGATACATGATAAGTGCAGAAAGAGTGAAAAATATATTTGCTTATTCTATGGAGAAGTCCATGTCAGTAGTATTACAAAGATGTTTTTTGAGTAGTTTTAATTCCACAAAGTGGAAAAAAACTTCCTTTTTTTAAGAAAAATTCCTTTCCCCTCCCATCACCAGAAATCCACAGAATTTAAACCTCCACAGTGATTTTACTCCATTTTTTAAATAGAACTTTAAGGTAAACACAAACATAATTACTTTTTGAAATAGAATTGATGTTCAAGAAATTTATAATATTTAAAAGGTATGGAGTAAATCAGAAGTGCGTTTTGGGAAGAAATTATCTCTTTGTACAATACTAGATAGCTAGAAAGTCAGAATATGATTGTTTGTTTACCGTACATTTCTTTCTATAGAAAAATGGCAATGAATAATTTCATATTTTTAAGTTAGATAACACTGCTACAACAAAAAGCACTTCTTCAAAAGTCAGCAAATTTTAAAGTATAACAGAGTAGAAAAGGTGGAAAGAAACAGATTTTAGAATGCATTTTGTTAGTTTCTTCAAGAATAGTGCAATCTTGTGGTCTGAGGAATCTCACAATCTTTCAGCTGATTTAATTTCTTATTTCATTTTCTTAGACCTCAAATAACCACAGACTGTGATTCAGTATGTACTTTTTTTATGGATTACGGTAGAAAATATCATCCTATCACCTCTAGAGACTTTTATTAGTATAGATCCCTTTTTCATCCAAACCAGCTGATTTTCACAAATGTTTGATTTTTGCCATTGACTCTATAAGATGCACTGCCAATTAGCAGCCTTGGTCCCCTAGTTTTTTGCTCAGAAATAGCTAACTTTGCTGGAGAGCTCTGTAAAAAAATTGTTCAGACTATTCAGGCATTTAATTGATCCATGAGAATACATTAAATCAGAAATTATTGTGTGAGATACTGAGCTATTTATCACTATTTCTCATAAAGGGGAGCAGCCTTAACAACCTGAGAAGCATAGGTGAAAGTGAAACCAGAGTATCCCAACCTCACCTATGTTCTTTGTGAAAGGCATTGAAAAGATGTGCTACAGATACACAAATTTTATCCAGTTCCTAACACTGACCCCTGCTTTAGTCCATTCTTGCTGTTGCTTTGATTTAAAAAATATATATGTCTGTATTTTTCTCCCTACCCTGTCCTTTGCATGCCCTCTATTCTAGCTGTGCTGAAGTATTCCATGAAAGCACCAACCAAAACCAGGCTTCCTCTTTGGAAGGACTCCCAGCTTACCTGGAGTAAGCTCCTAAGTATTGGTAAGAGATTTTTTCCACATTAGGGAATGTGTGTCATTCAGAGAAACCTGCATATTTACCCTGTAAGCTACATCTGAAGGTTTTGCTGGTCAACCTTGGGACTCTAATTAATGTAGGGCTAGTATGCCTGTTGCAGGTGAGAAGAAAATAATCTCAGAATGTTTTTGTCATCCTGTGTTTGTGGGTGGGTTCATGTTTGCATGACCATACCGCTCCCTTGATGCAATTTCTAGAGGGGCACTGAAAGGCAAAGTGGCGTTGGTTAGGGTTTACCTTAAAATACCATGCTGTAAAGTGTTCAGCAGCTCTTCAGCAGCTCCTCCATATGCCAGGCAGAGGGTGAATGGAGGATTCAGCCTCTCCCAGTCTAAAAATCTCATCTCCACTTTGAGAATCAGGGCACAAGAAAATTTATAAATCCCAGATTTAAAGCCAGAGAGAGCACTAGTGCCGTTGTAGCCTGACCTTGTGTGTATGTTACAGGACAACCTGATTCACCAGTGTTATTACAATGAAACTACTTTTTTTCATTATTCCTAGGACACTCCTCCCTCCCCTCCAGAAGAAAGTTAAGCATATTGAAAAGGCTGTTGTTCTCACAAGTCCTTACACAGAGTAAAGTGCAGTACAGGGTGGAGAGATTTATAGATAGAGAAGTTTCTTACCATTTATGTGTTCAAACAAAAAACACTTTCTGATGCTTTTTTAATGGCACTTACCTCTTTACACTGTTATTTTTGCAATGATACAAAATCCAAGCATAGAGAGACCAATAGTGAAAATAGTCTGTGACATCAAAAGAGATGAGGGTTTAAAGTTGAAGACTTGTGTCCTAAGAAAGTTTGGTAGATTTTTAATCCAAACCAGTTCCAACCAGATTCCAACTAACCAGTCTACAAAAACCTGACTGTCATCTGGGGGCAGCCAGTAGAGGAGTGGTGGAATAGTATAATTTGTGCACTATAAACCTGTCTGAGTATTTCTGGCACTATTGTTAAATTAAAGTTTTATTAAAATGGAACACTTCACCATTTAGTTTTCTGTCTGCCTGGCAGGTTTTGCACAATAAACACACTTGGAGAAAATTAGCCCATTTAAATTGGTCATTGGATATGGCATTTCTGCACCATCAAGAAAATGACTGCACATTTTTTTTAATTGTTTCCCTTGCATATAATTTTTAAGCAGTCTTGTAAAAATGTTTTCCTTGTTTCACTCTCCACTGAATTAAGAATGCAGATGAATAGCTGCCAGTTGGCCTAGGTGATAGTCATTCCAGCAGGCAGCAGTGAGAAAGTATGAAGTGGTTTTTGGAAGAACTACCTTTTTTTGCAAAATGCACTAGACTTTGCATAGCTTGAAAGAGATGTCTCTTATTCCCTGCAGACCACTTCCTTCAGCCTGGGAAGAAGAATTTCCTAACTAATGAGCATAAAGGATAAACAATGTGACATCTTGCATGTACTGCTTGTGATCTGCTCTGCAAGTAAACAAATTTTTTCTGTTTTGTTGAAATTTAAGTGACTTATGTTCTCCAAAAATCCTAGCTGTGCATTAAGACAGAACTCTCCTGTTGCTGTAGGCATGTGTGGTATTTAGTCCTCTCCCCATCCCCTCCAAATTCTGCCTGCCTCACCAGGACACACTTGCACACGCATATCCATTAAGAAAACGATCATTGCCATGTTGCTGCTTGGTTGCAGTACTTTCTTAGGGGACTGGGGGGAGTCACAGTTTCCTAGAAGACTTCATCACAGTGACACACACAAAAAAAATGAGATGTATGGAAAGTAAGAACAACAACAAAAACACTTTGTGCTGCCAGTTTATCAGATAAAATCTGCACGAAAAGGTACCAATGCTTCTGTTTGTCACTGAAAGAGAAAGAAGGGAATTAAATTCCCACTGGAGCTGCACTCCCTGCTGATGTCTCTACAGCTGTAGAAAGTAAACAGATAAACAGAAAGAAAACAGGGAGACTGCTATTTTATTGTATTTTATTAAAACTAAATCGTTTTCAAAATGCAAAGTTTAAAAAAAAAAAAAAGTTTTGTCAGATGAAACAGAAAAAAAAAAGGATGACCAAAGTGAGTGGAAGCAGGACAGCGACATGGTGTGACTGAAGGCACTGCCTTTGGAAGGGGGGGTTACAGGAGCCCCCTGCCCTGCTCCACCCACCCCCTGCCTGCGGGGCACAGAAGCTCCCTGGGGCCCCAGGGCCACCGAACAATCGCTGGCTTGTTGCAGGGAATGGCTGCTCAGGCCGCCAGGCCCAGCTGGATCAACACTCCCCACTCCCAGACTGGCCTGGGGAGCTCCACCACTGGGTAACACCAGGCAAACCTACAGGAAACATGAATAAATGAAGGGTTTTAGCAAAAAAAAAAAAAAAAAAAAAAAAAAGCCTCACAACTAGCTTTCCACTGTGGCCCTCACTCAACGCTTCAACTCTCAGATAGCCCAAAAGACATGCACACCTGGGGACCAAATCTCAATCCTGACCCCAGCAGAAAAGGAGGGACCTCAAACTGATTTTTAGGAGACACCACCACATAGGAATGTCTCCCTGCTCTGCCCAGCTCCTTCCCCGGTGAAGTGGATGGATTTGGGGGCAGCACGCCAGGGCGAGCACACCTCTGTCCCAGGGTTTTGCTCAGGAACTCCTGGCCTGTGGAACAGGCACCATCAATTTGGTCCACATTTCATGAACCTCCACATGGCAGTTGCAAGAGGTTCCACAGAAATACCAGAGAAACCTGGAAAAGACACCTTTTTGTAACAATCTTCTCTTGCTTCTGCTTTTGCGGATTGGGTTTCTTTCAGTGTGCTCTGGACTGTGTCATCTGGCAAAAGCTGGCTTTATCTAGATCTAATTGTTTTCCCAATTAAGCCCAGAGAGAGAGATTTTGCCTCTTGGATTACCAGGCTCATTTTAAGAAGATAATTTGGTGGCTTAATTTAGTGACATTAAAATTAAATTTTAACTTCAGTTTTTGCCCCCATGCTGAGTCGTGTAATGAATAGGTTGCCTCCTGGGAGGAGTAAATTTCTCCCCTGTTTCTCCTTAGTGGAAAAGACACTATGGAGGAGGGAAGTAAGAGGTGAGTTGAAAACAATTAATCTTTTCATCTTTGGACTCTAATTCATAGAATTAGGACTAGGCTAAGGAAAATACAGGGTAATCTTGACACCCCAGCATGTAATCAAGCGCAAGGTCTTCCTGCTACCACCAGGCTTCTAGTGCCCAAAGAAAGCTGTGAGGAATAATACAAGTGGTGAAGGTTATCTCTTACCAGTTTGGGCAACACAGCAGCCTGGAACTCTTCTAGGGTTAAATTAGGTAGTCAGAGGTGTAAGCAGCACATTTTCCTCTTTCCTGGCTTCACCTGTGAAGCTGATGAGGCTGGGAAGGTCCAGGTGGAGAGGCAAATCTGCTTGCTCCCTGTCACACCAATGAGCTCTAAATACAGAATAACATCAGTTTGCTGCCTTGGGCTATTCAGCTTTACCTTTTTCTTTTAGGTCCTGTCACCTGCTCTCCTTACATGCTCTCCTCCATCCCTTTCAGTGTTCTCAGAATTTCCAGCTCCCCAGCAAGCCTCCACACAGCAGCCAACAGAGAAGTCCTGCCCCCAATATCCCTACCACTACAGAGAAATCCCACAGGCAACTGGGCAGCCTTGCACAAATTCTGTTCCTTTAGACAGGCCTGCTCAGTCATCATTTGAAGTTAAAAATTTCACTTTGCACAATGTCCTGGAAGTTTCCAGTCTCAAGATGCTGCGAAGCATCCAAATCTTATGTTAATCTCTGCTGTGGTGGATGGGTTTTAATGTTTCTGAAAGTCAGGGTCTGAGTGAGGCAAGCAGAGGTCTGGGGTAGCTAGCCAAGAGAACGGCAGAACCATCTGCTTTTCACAGAGTGTTTTAAGGGGACTTCTCCTGTTATAAGTTACTTTTCTGGATCTAATTTAGATCCCATTCCTTGTGCTTTTCACAGAAAAATCTGTTGACGGCAGCTGAAGTCAATATGAAATTTGTTTCACATGAATGTTAGCAACATTGAATAGGACCTTTTGTTCCCATATTAATTTTTATTTTTCAAGACATACAATGATAAACAAATGAAAATTCATCTTTAGAAAAAGCTGATGAAGGATTGAAGTGCCAAAAAATTTTGTTGAAATATCTTATAGAATTGCAATTACCTCAATAAAACTAGCACCTGAAACTAAGTAATGTGGTTCTATTAGCACTGCTACCAAAGGATTAGTAATCATGCAAGAGACAATTATTCTATGAGGCACACATTTTTCTCCAAGTTTGTAAATAGAATACTGGAGTAATAATGATAGATTGGGCAATGATAATTTTTTTAAATGCAATTCAGAAAGTTTAGATGATTCACTTCTTTCCTTAGCTGAATATTTACATATATTTTTAAAATAATAAGACTACTCTCAATGCCTGCCTTACAGAACTACTAGCCATTTTGTCTTCCTAAGAAACTTTGCCTTTAAAATATGCCTCATCACATACCCATTTTTTCCTCACTCTCAGTAATACACAAATGTTCCTTTTCACACCTCATGTCTCCTACCAGCAACCCCTCACTTGTAACTCAGACATTGATATAGAGAACAGAACAATGACACAGCAGGTTTTTCTTGATGCCGAGAGTGCATTTTAAAAATTCCAGCTGAGGAATATAATAAATTTGGTTATTTATATGTTCTAATATTTTAGAAATAAAGGCAATTAATATATTCACATTTAAATATAAACCTTATTTCACATCTGAGTACTAACTGAGATATTTAGTATTTTATAAAGAATATTTCTTTAAAGTTTGACTAATTGAAAAATGAAATCTTTCAGGAGCAAATATATTTTTTTTTACTAAGATGAAAAGGTAACTGCCTCAAGAGTTATCTTTAAGACTTTCCTTCATATTTCTGCTTCTCATCCTTGTCTGGTCCTACTTAGGACCAGTTGTACTTTTTCCCTAGGCATGCTTCTAGAAATGACACCCGTAAACACAAAAGTTACACCTTAAAATTGAGCGTCTAATGCTCTTTTCTAATTTAAGGTTGCACTGTGTAGGCTGAGCCCTTTTTATGTTGAGTGCTGCACAGAAAAAAAGCAGGCAAAATTTTCATCTCCGGTGTGAGTCTTCAAAGGAGCCCCAAAATGATTCTATCCCTTAAGTGTGGCTGTCGAATCAGTAGTGGTGGGTTGAGAGGTGCAGTGAGGCCTCTGAAATGCTTTTCAAATATTTTTACAAGAAATTGAGAGATTATGTCCTTGAGAATTCCATGTGCCTTGCGGAGGGCTCATAAATAAACAGCTTTCAGGATAATGTTTCACACTTCAGCGAACTCAAGAAAGGAGAATATGTTACTCCAATGATTTCTATGGAAAAGTGTTCCTCACAGAGTCCTTTAAAATAGAGGAGTGCTTTCTGTCAAGTTTTGCCTCCATATGACTGTGTTTCCTTTGGTGTGGATTAATTATCTGTATTTTTTGGTCTCTTCAGCCACTCTAGACACATATGTACCTATGATTTTATTACTGAGTTTTCAGTGCTTGCTTATTCCTCCCTCAATCTTCGTCCAGAGTGTTTCTCGAAACTCTCAACACTTCTTTTCTGGTTTTTGCTTGGTTTGGGGATTTTTTTGGCTTTTTGCGTTTGTGTTTTTTTAAAAAATTTACTGTTTCTCTCAAGCTTGAATTTGCAGTTCCATCAGTGGCACCATAGTCACAAATCATGCACATGTCTGTTCCCAATGGGTATGAACAAGAATAGTCCAATGAAATAGGTACCTTTTCATTAACTTACAGTTTAAGCAGCATTTACAGGCAACACCACAGGATATCCCTTCCACAGAATCTGCCGATTGCCTGCTTAGGTTTTGTTCCAACTATTTGATTTATCCAGTAACAAGATAAAAAGGCTTTAAGTCTCACCTTGCTCTATAATTTGAGAAACCTCTGTGCTGGGCATGATGATCTCTCAGTGCAGTTGGGGCTCGTCTTAGGGCTCTCAGCTGTGACTTCGGAGTGACTTCTATCAACTTTATCAGTCTAAATCAGGTTGAAGTTATGAGTCCTGTTTTTCTTCGCTGCATACTGCTGCTCCTAAGTGGGATTTCCTGACAGCTTCTGAGCTCCTCATTCAGGCTACCTGTGAAACACATAAAAGCATGCAGTAGGTATCAGCTGGCCTCTCTTTTTCCTTAAGATGAAAATTAGCAAAAAATATGAACATTTCTGCCCGAAACTGAATGCTCCATCTATGAAGGAAAAAAATTAATGGCAAAAAATGTGACAACACATGTGACAATATGCTGTTTTGTCTTAGCCTTTTTCTTCTGCTGCTTCCAGTTTTATCTCCTGGAATTTAAAATCTATTCAAACTATGCTGTCCTATTCCTGTGCCTGTGTCACAGGATGATAAATGCATATTACAACAGCTGCTTACTTCTTTACATTAAGGTATAAATTTTGGATTCATACCTATGTTAGTTCAGATACAGCAATCCTAATTAACATGGAACCATAAAGCTTTTTGGTTTTTCAGATCATTGGTAAAAACACGGTACTTCTTTCATCATTTTCACCTTATTTTGAAAATATTTTAAAATGTTTTTTTCACCTTATCAAGATAAAAATTTATTGTGAAACAAATATTTTATTCAAGGCATTTTGTTTCCTGGATTGCCTTGTTCCAATTGAAATTTAATTTCAGTAAAATGTATTGTGAAATAGTTTTATTTTTGAAAGAAAAATGGATCTGTTTTAGTTCAAGAGGGCCAACTCAGTGTTGTAAAGTTCACTTGTATTCTATAGAGGGTTTTGGATTTTTCCCAGTCAAGATCCTTCACCAATATCAGGAAACAGACCGAACACCAAGGATGTGAAACTTGAACACATTAGTACTTTTAAGTTGTGGTTAAACCATCCTGCAAGATTTTTTGCACTACTTCTGCCTCTATAATTTTTAGTGCTTGTGAGTTGAAAGAGGAATATTAGAAGAAAGAAAACATGTTTTGAATTGAAGAACAAAATTACAAAGCCACTGGCATCTCAGAGGGACAGAGCAGGGCATTACAGGGCTGACACCAATGACAGTGAATTTTAAAAGAGAAATGGTGATTTTAGTAACCTGTCAGCTTGCCTGGCTGTTTTGTAAATGACAGCTATATCCATAGGTCATTTTGCAGAGCTGATAAGGTTGCTTGCAAGCACAGCCTGCAGCAAAATATGGAAAACCTTCCTGAAGCTCTGTTTCTCCCTTAACCTGCAGGCGCGACACATGGGAAGGAGAGGGGTGCTGGAGACTGCCGCGGTGGCAGATGTGGCTGTCGTTTGTCCCAAGGTACAGAGAAGGCCTGCCAGAGCTGCGGTGGCCTCGGCAGGCTGGCTGACCTCCCCCTGACTCGGGGCAGGCAGAAACAGAAAGATTTTGTGCTCCGGCAGAGCTGGGCCTTCCCGTGACCCAGGCGAAACCCTCCAGCCGCTTTCCCACAACGCCGCGCTGAAGCCTGGCTGCAGCTCTCAGTTTATTTTTTCAGGTGAGTAGAGGCTGTATCAAGTACTGGTTTCTCAGTTGCTTTTAATTAGGCTTCTGGAAGCCGCTCTTTCATCTCAGGCGAAGCCTGCGTCACTTTGCTCCAGCTATTTTCGGTCCTAAAGCCGCGGGTTCGCTTTCATGCGGCTAATTGAAGGCACACGGGAAAGCAGAAAAGGGCTAATCCCAATGATTTGAGATATTTTATGGTTAGGGTGAAACCACACGTTTTTTAGCTGCAGAGAACCACTTTTTCAATTTTAACCTCCCAACTGCTTCCCCGAGGGCAAGGAGGTAGCTCCTAGGAGACACCGGCTGTAATGACACAAGATTCCCACAGGATCCCACATACTGTAAGGGTAGGTTCAGCAGGTGATGGAGACCTGATGTGCCATCATAGATTGTCTTTGATTTTAGACTCCTGCCCCTCCAGTCATCTCCTCATCTCCCAGGTACGCAGTTGAAGTCCAACAAATTGCCAGATAAACTTCCAAGGCACAGAGGAGTTCAAGGCATGTGACTGCCATTAACGTTGGCTGGATTCCTACAATGGGAGTGAGTTTGAAAATGAAGCAATAAAAGGCATTTCATGAGCTCACAGGGGAAATTCATAATTACTATCTAGGATTGTCCACTACAATGGCTGTGCCTGGACATGCATCACTCTGTCCTGCTTAAATCTGCTGTATGACAACATCACCTTAAGGTGGCAAAAGGACATCAGGACTCCTGATGCTCTGTGTTGTGGTGTATTTTTGCTGCATGTGTTGCCGTTTGTGTTGTGTGTTGCTGGTATTCCCCCACTCCTGCCCCTCAGGCAGAACCTGCATCCCTACTGCAGCTGCCAGGGACTGCTCTGCTGCTGAATTGCTGCATGTAGCCCACCTTGTGGACAGCTATCAGAACAAGATGTCTTGTAATCTCTGTGTTTCTCAACACATGAAGAAATCACTGTAATAACAGCTTTGGAGCCGTGCTTATAGACACATACACTTTAGAGGCAACTGGGTGAGAGCTGGTGCAAAGTGAATGAAAATACCTGTACTAGTAAGCAATTTTATCTGCTGTGAACACAGCCCATGGTGTGATATACCTGAAATACCTTCTCAGCCAAACCACTGTTTGCAATAAGGGTCTTTGACCCCATTATAAAGTCATTCATTTTCTCAGCAGTGCCACTGAAGTGCATGAGAGATTTTGTCAGGTATTTCTCGTGTAATATCAGTGTCTGACACTTAACACTTTATTGAACTTTGAGGTAGATAACCCAGAGCAATCCTCTTGTATTGATTTTTGAACGCATACACATGAACACACACACACTGTATATGTATATAGACAAACACACACCAGTTTGCAATTGTCTGTTTTCCTGAATATGTAGCAGTGTGTTTGGGCAGCAGTTAGGAGCAGAAATCCTTTCACCCCAAAATATGGCAGTGCAATTAATTGTCAGACACACAAAAGGTTGAAGAAACAACCATTTTCTGCCCTGGCTGTTCCATAGGCCTTTGATAGCTTTTGTCTTTCATATTCTTGAGTTTTCTTTTCTTCACTAGTCAGTTCAGTGCTCAACAGATCAAGCATGTGAGCAGCAGTGAAGAATTGTGATGAAACAGAGAGATCAAGAATACCACTGGTATGCTGGGCTGTCCAAAGGGCTCCAGGTCAGGCCACTTTTCTTCTTCTGGCAGTTCAGAATACTGTAGGGATTCATTAAAAAAAAAAAAAAAAACCAAAAAAAAAAAAAAAACCAACAAACCAAGTTCGTAGGGATTCATTAAAAAAAAAAAAAAAAAAAACAAAAACACCAACCAAGTTTATGTTCCTTGCAGTTTGATTAAGTTATCCAGATGAATGTACAAAGCCTTGCTGCTTGTTTAATTTATCTGTGCACTCCCCACATATCATAGGACAGCTCTTCCTCCCCAGAACATGGGTGTAACGTCTTGACTTGTGGTGCTGTGTGCCAGTATCTGGTGGAAATACAGTTGTCTGCTCAGACACTGCTGGTGGGAATACCCAGGGAGTGATGGGTGTGCTCTGGGCTGACATAACCAGTACGACCCAAAAGGATGTAAATGGGTGGATGGTGCAGGGTAGAAAGACAGAAAGGAGGCAGAGGGTTCAGAGTAATAGATGGCAGCAATCCCAGTGCTCTATTTTTGGTCTTTTCTTTCTTCTTCTGAACTACATTTTGGGCAAAAAAATGTATTTCTGGGAAAAAAAAAATGTGCTTATGGGAAGATTTTAAATTAACGAAGGAGTTTGCCCTGATAGTGTTATAAACCAGCTAAACTTCTCTGAAGGCTGAAGTGACACCATGACTTTTCACTCTGCAATGATGTTTTTCACTTCACAGGCAATCTACAGCTTCTAAAGCATTTTAAAGGGATTAAGTAATTTGAAACAGAAAATAAATAATTTCTGTCTTACATTTCAAGAAAATCTGAAAAATTCTGCTTTGGTTTTAACCAAATGTTTTTTCTCTGATAATTCAGTTCAGCAACTGAACTGAAAACCACTATTCATTCAGTCCCTACACAGGTAATTGCAGTTTGAAAATGTGAAAGGTTACATAAATTATGCTCAGCAGTCCTTCTACTTAATTATTTGCTGGATATTTTCTCATAGCTTCAAAGCACAAGTGGCTCTCTAAGCAAGGTTTGAACGATGTGAAGGTAGAGAGCTAGCTTACAGTGGTTATGGCTTCATATTTTGCATATGGAGCCATTATTCCAACTAATAGATCACCACCGAGAGAAGCCATTTAAAATATCTTTATGGCCTATATCCTGACAGGGAAGGAGTTGTAAAAAGGTCATAAACTGTGCCAAGAACCATAAAAAGAAGTTGGTGTTCTGCATTACAAGAAATGCAAGATAAGGTACTTGCACGTTCCAGGCATGGTGGGTGGGTGGGCAGGGGGCCTAACAATATCCAGATGGAGCAGGGACTGCAGGAAGGCTCTGCAGAGCCAGCCCTTCTCATCTGCCATTTCTTACCCACGTCACTACCTCCTCTCCCCTGGGTTTCAGCCTTTGCCTCGTGTAGCCTGCAGGCTCTTAGCCCCTGCTGGGCTCTCCACCTCGCGTCCCTCGACCTCCTCCTCTGGTGCCTGGGCTCTCCTCTGCCATGCCCAACTAGCCAGAAGGTTGTGCCCTCCAGGGCCTTGCTCCTTTGTCTGCAAAAGACATCACAATCTCAGTCAGCCTTGTCAGAGGAGGTTCCTGCTGTTCAGGGATTCCTCCCGGAGTGGGATATGGGCAGAGGGAGATAAATGGATCATCTGGTTCTACAGGAGTGTCCAGTGTCCAGTCTTGTCCCCTGACAGCAGTGGGGTCAGGGATTCAGTAACTCTGTCTAAATCTTTTGCCCACATCCTCTCCCACTTTCCCCAGGGAGACTTTAGTGAAGAGTGTGGTGGCTGGCGGCGGGATGGGGCTTGTCTGCTGTCCACACATTTCCAGGCAGGACACACTTATGTTCCTGCAGGATTTAGCGCTTATACGTGCTGTCTTGTGCATTCCTGCTTTGAATCTTGCCCTCTCTCCTTAAACAGAATCTCAGTTTTGAGTTTCTGAGCTGACTAATATTTGGATGTTTTTAGAAAGCTTCAGCGCCCTTAAAATTATTTTTTACTTCCCTGAAGGAATATTCTTTTTCCTGTCTTCTTAACTAAATCTATGAAAAAAAAAAAAAAACACAACCAAACTTGCAAAGGAACAGATCCCCATTTATGCTATCTTTTATCTTACGCTTATATCTATAGAGATATATATGTGTGCGTGTGTGTGTGTGTGTGTGTGTGTTTGTGTGTGTGTGTTTGTGTGTGCATGTGTGTGTGTGAATGATATCCATAGATCAACCATATGCAGAATAAGCTGGGTCCCAGCTTCTTTTGAGGTATCACAACTGTGGAAAAGACTATTAGCGCAAATAAGAAACAGGCTGTAACAACCAAACGCTTGGGTACTAATTCAGTCTTTGGCAAAAGTCTCCCATTGCCTTCACTGGGAATTTCCGTACATGAGAACAGAGTGGATGCTATATTCCAGTTTTCATAACCTTTGTACATGCTCATGGTCACTTATGGAGGTGCTTAGTCACACTGGGATGAATGTGATGAGGGACTGCCCACCTATCTTGCTGTAGATGGCACAGTCCGCTGCCAAGGAAAACCCACAAAGACCTTTAACTCAGAAAGAACATTTCCATGACTGGGGACACTCAGGGCTTCCCTGAGAAATTTGGTCTTCTATAGATAGCTACAGCAGAGCTCTGATTATAGCCATGTTTGCATAACTCCTGCAACTAAAATTCACTGAATCCAAAGTTGTCAGCATTATGCTGACATATCACATGTTAACCCTCTGCTGCAAACAGAGACTCACAAACCCACTGGTGCTAAATAATCACTCCCTTTCAGTCTCTTCCCTTGCACTACTCCTTGCCAGACTCCAGTAGATGCCTTGGCCAGCACCAAACTCTGCAGGAGAGCAGGAGCCTCAATACCAACATTAGTTTCTGACAGACCTCAGCCAATGCCCTTCTCTGTTTCCATCAGGAGGGAAAAACATACTTTACTGTTTCTGCTTCTGCTCCCTGCTATGCTGCCTTATGAGCTCTTTGTCTGGCCTGTATATTATTCAGCTATCATCCTTAGGTAATGGCTGTAATGAAACCAGGGTCAGACTAAGCTAATCCAGGGATTTAGGTTTGTTATGGTATGGGATTGCCTGGAGCCTCTCCTTTCACTTGCAGCAGAGATGGCCAGAAAATTCCCTCACTCCAGTAAATGTGGGCATCATAGCCAGAACAACAGCCTTTCTCCAAGTGCACACAAGCACAAAGATCCACTTGTGAAGTTGATCTTGGACAATCCAACTGGATTGGTGCCTACAGAAAACACAACCAGGGAAGGTGATGCCTCTTCACCAACTTACCCGAGGGGCTGAAAGGTTAAAGCACTCACTGAGGAGACCTGGGAGTCCCTGGTTCAGATCTTTCCTCTGTCTGCAGTAATTTGAACCTGCATAAATAGGCCAGTGTGCCAGAAGGAGTGTGAGTGACACAGGCCACACACAAAGACCCCCCTTGGGATGAATGATGCAGATCTCCGTATTCCCACAAAAATGCTCTGACCTCTAGACTTCACCTTCTCCAGTCTGGTGAAGAGTTATTACCAACAAAGCAAAACAACTTCACTGGTGGGAAAGTCTGGGCCTGGGACACTGCTCATGACTCAAATACACCTTCATGGGAGGTACGTTCAGATCCCCTCAAACAGAAGCATGAGTTAATCTAAGATTTGGCACACACCACAGTACTCCTTATTGATGATATCTGTACCTCCAGACCATGGCTGGGACACTGATCACAACTTCTTTTGTCAAGGATGTCCATAGAAACCATGTAACAAATGGCCTGGGTAACCAGCCATTGACTGCCCAGCAAGCAGGCAGGTACAGCCACCCTTACAGCTGTAACAAAATCCTGGCTCAGGCAGCTGTGGTCACACCTGCAAATCTCAAACATGAGGAACAGACTTTTCTAGACTGCATGAAATGTAAATTTTACTGTGCTGAACACCATGGCAGGGAAATCTTCTGGAAGATCCTTTGGGTGTGCCAAGACCACAAAAGAAAACACAATTTCTGGAAGGTCCTCTTATAGGAGAGGAAGTAGAAAGGTGGAGCCATTCACATTTCTGGTCCTCTTCAAATTTTCCTCTTTTGTGTGTGTGATCCCAGGGACACTGTTACCCCAGTCTGGGACTTCTGTGCATGCCTATGCACAGGTAGGTGCTCACAAAAGTTCATTGTGTCCCATGTAGATACATCCAGCCACATCCATTTTGTGTGAGCATCCAGCACCACCTGGTGAGAGGAAGATATAAATAGAGCTTCCTGATTATGAGGAAAACCCTGTAGGTCAAGGATGTTTTGTGCATAATTTTATGGATGAATGCTAAATAACAAACAAATTCCCACATGAAAAAAGGTAACCTGAGTGAACTTCAACAGACTGAAATCGAAAGGATTGGGTTTTACTTGGAATTTTGCTCCTAAAAATTTTTGCTCCTTTTGTGTTCACTGTTCCTGTAAGGTTGCTCTCAGCAAACAGAAAAGGTTCATGGTTTCCCTGAGCTAATTACCAGATGTGAGTTCCAACCTCAGAATCCTTAATTTCCTTCTAATTTAGCTATGATACCTTCAGAGCAAGAAGACTGCAGCAGCAAGTGTGGTCATTTTTCCATGAACTTAGCCTCATCTACTTAGCCAACCTCTAAAGAACCAAATCTTAGACCAAATTCCAAGGAGCATGATCCCAAAGACTGCAGTTGGTGAAAAAAAAGGATTAAGCAAACCTCCAGGACCAATCCATAAAGTCAGAAGTCAAAGTTGTATCAGGAACTACATTTGCCAGATGGAAACACATTCCTGTGTAGCAAGATGTAGGAGCAAGCAAAAGGTCTCATTCCTGGCTTCATACCAGCACAAGATCCTTGAAGAGAGTGCCTATGTTAAATATATGGATAAAACGGCACCCTAATGTTGCTGAGGCAGTTCAGAGTCCTGGAAATTAGACTGTGGATGAGCAGTAACAGGCTGTTAAACTTCTTGGTCATAGAGAGTTAATCTAATGTCTCTTCAATAATTCGTAACTACCTTCTATTCCTGATAATATTCCTGAGATTTCATGCTCTTCCAGAAGAATGACCTATGGTCATGACCTACTGAACCTCTTCTGGTTCCTACGTCACCAACAGAATTTCCATGTTCAGTCAAAAAGACCAAACTGCTCCTTCAGTTATCTCTGGAATTGAAGGATGCAACAGAAAACAGAGTGCAGAATTTGATTTTCATAATCTGCTCTATCAATAGTGTCTCTGAAACCAGCAAGAACTTGCTTTGATTTTTTTAGATCTAAAGGTGAAGCTAAAGCAAATTAGCTTCCTATTTTTTCATCAATGCACTTAATTCCACATTTATTTCAGCTTTCAGTGTACAAAGTCATGTCTTACTTTCACGTATAATTGTGCTGTCCAAATCCTTAGAAACATGCCTTTTCTTTTACTGTCACTCCAGTGCATTAAGTAACAGTTTTCAGGCAGAGAGCATGCCATAAAATATAGCATTCTGTTCTGCTAAATATTTTGGTGATTATCTCAGATCTAAAAGCAGCTTTGGCTTCAAGCTTTGGTTATAGACTGCTCTCTATTGCCTCTGTGTTGTAGAAACAATATTTGCCCTGTTCCCTTGATAAATAGTAGTTTCTGTAGTTTTGTCCCACTGCATTTTAACCTTCTGCTACAGAGTTAGCAGAAATGACTGAGAAAGAAACTTTTCTTAAGAGCTTCTTATGTGATAGACTTGGAAAATAAGCCTTCACATATTGCCAAGATTGGAAGGTAAAGAGAGAAAGGGCATGTTTTGGGCAAGCTCCTTCAGCAGGATGGGAATACTTTGTGGTAAAGTGTCGTTTTAATCTGAGGTATTTTAGGCCAGACAGCTACAGCTGCTGTCAAAGAGAAAAGCTCCTAATTTCTGCTGGTCTTGCAGCTTTGGAAAACATGTATTTTCTGCTGCCAGTAAAGCCAAGGGTTCTTCCAGAGGGCACTGCTGATCTAGAGGGCAAAGCTATATATAATGTTTTTTGGTATGTCATGATATGTTGGTCCTAAGGGAACCCAAGCATCCAGGAAAGATTGAAGTTAGAAACGTGGGTGGAAGCTTTGCAGCCCACAGATATTTGTGAGTCCAAACGACATCCTGAGGAAGTGAGTCTGGAAAGGGGCTTTCTCATGCTGTTCTCTTTCCCAGCTATTAACAGCATTATGCACTTCACAGCACCATTCATGCACCAGAAATGCAATCACTTATCAGGGATGAAGGCTATTTAATCTATTAAGGAATGCAGCCTTTGGATTAATGCACAGCATGCTGCTGATACTCCCTCTCCAAACATAATGTATTGCTGCCATAAATGGTGAAATTGGACAAGACAGATTGAGACTTGCAGCATAACTCCTGCCAGAAGGGTTTGGGGCTTGTGTAGCCACCCACACTGAAAAGAGCAACCTTGGCCCCTCAGATGTTTTAGGTACAGTTGGAGCAGTCAAACCTTGAAAGAAATAGTCTGTTTGCAAGAGGTACTTAGAATGAGATATGCAAAGGTATAAGGAATATGCTTTTGTGGTGTCCTGTGCATGTAATTTATGCACTTATCATCACAGTTTTGACGCAAGCCTATGCTACTAGAAGTTGGGCTGCCCAAAATACATGTTAATAAGCTGGCAGGAGCAGCAGTCATTTGGCTATTTGGTGGAAATTTCTTTGGGACTTTCTTTCTTTAGTCAACACCAATCTGTCCAAATGACAACATCTCTGTGATTGTTCCAGATGTCCTAGAAGTGGGACCATTTACAGGTTTTGTATGTTAGTGTCTCATCTCTCTGCCTGCCAGGGAGACAAATGAATAGTTGAAAGCAACAAAATGAGGGAAAAGGCAAAAATAGCATTGGCAGCAGAATGAGTGGTGAAACACACTCATAACCTTTTTTTAAGTCACTGTGTAGAGAGGGGTCTGTAACTATGCAGTTAGAGTCTCAGAGGAGTGGACCTCTGAATGCAGTGGGGACCTGTGAGAAAAACACATGGCTAGCACATATTCTACCTGAAAGACTTGGAATTTTCTCAGGTTAAGAGATTCAGAGCCAGTAAACCTGGTGAACTGGGGGCAGGTTAGCATAAAAGGGTTGGGTCTGAGCACCTTACCAACAACTGTGGTAAGGTACTCAGCCATCTACAAGGCTGAGTCTTTTTGGAGCCTAGATAAACACCTTTCATAATTCACTGCTGACAGCCTCATTAGAAAAGGGAAGGACTTAAGAAAACTGGAAAATAAAGTATCCCTTCTCCATTTTAGAGACCTCCAAAACCGAGATGAAACCTCTCAGAAGAGCAGATGTATATAATACTATGTGTGTTTTATTAAGATTTTTTCCAATGCTTACATTTTTCTCAACTGGGTTGTATCTTCAAAGAAGGGATCATCAACTACCTGCAAATGACTTAGTAACCTGTAAAAAATGAGCACTTCAGAAACTCTTGCAGGAATAGCACAGATTTTCTGACATCACAAAGAGAAACTCTGTATCAGAACAGCATCTTGTCATTACAGATGCTATGCAACAAGTTGCTCACTTGGCTGCTGCAGATTTCAAAATGTTCTGACCATTTATTGTGTATCTTTTAAAAGGTTATCCAGCTGGTGCATTAACCCTTTACATTCCTTTAGCTGCACTATTCTCCCATCTATTGTGGTCACTCTCCATCCTCCTGTTATGCTGTGGTAGCATCTGCTGGTGGGAAAGTCTCTACTACAGTAAATGATTCTCAAATACCAAGCAACCACTGAGCAACATCTAGAGCCAGTTTAGCAAGCTACTTTAAAAAATAGTTCTACTAAATGCTTTTAGGTAGTGTAGATTTCAAACAAAAAATTAGTTCAGATCATACAAATAAACAACAGGGTAGGAAGGTCAGTATGTTCCAGCAGAGGAACAGAATTTATTTCCCCAGCCTCAGAGTTACAATAATATTCAGGGTTCCAAAGATTTTTCTTATGAAATATTAAAACTCTTCTCTCTGCAAAGCTGGATGGGCCTTTTTTTTTGTTTTCTTTTTATTCTTCTTTTTTTTTTTTTTCTTTAAATAATGTACAGGAGCAAGGCTAGAGACTTGGGAAGAGAGTGGCATGTTAGTGCTGGAGTTGGGTGTCAGGAAATTTTTATTGGGACACATGATTTTCTATTTCTTAAAAATGTGCCATTCTAGAAGGTGATGCTCACAGAAACCACTTTGTGGATACAAGTGTGTCAGTATGAAATCCAGATTTCCTACATCTAAAATTCAGAGATATGTATGGCTTAAGACATGAAGGGCTGTGTTCAGGTCAGGTACCTTTGCAAACATGAATACACCAAACTGTGTAAAAACAGAGGGACCAGGAATCTTCTTTCACCAGACCTGATGCCAAGGAGTGCACTAAGGAACAAACCTGTGAGGAGGAGAAGTGATTTCTGGTCATTATGCAAACCCCTCCATCAGGCGTGGTGTGGCTCAGCTGCAGACCAGTTTCTCCAAATTGTCTGTGCTCAGGCTTTTCTGGCAGCCAAACTGATGTGACATCAAAGGCCTCTTTCACACATCAGCACCTGCAGCTCTCAATGCAATGGGGATTATTTCTTTTCTTCCCCCATGGATCAGACCCTCAGTACCTCTGGTGCATCCCAAAGTCCCCAAGGGATTATTTCCCGCTGCCTCCTACAAGCTTTAAATGCGGTGGAAAAAGAAGGAAAGCAGTTTTCTATGTTGCAGGAATGACAAAGGGAGCAGCTCTCACACGTGCCCAAGGGCTCCTGTTGTAAAGACTGATTTGGTGCTATCTCCCACCCGCAGGTATGGGTGGGTCTTCATCAGAGAGGTGAGGTAGGGGGATCTCAACAAATTCATCTGACTTCCTTTAGTTCAAACATTTCTTGTCAGGACTTACTGAGGGAAAATAAGTATTAAAAGAGCAAAAGCAGGAAAGGGCCATTTGGCTTATCTTGTTCACTTCCTGAAATCCAAACAAACTTTCAAAAAAATCCATATCACACCCTATCCATTCACCCTGTTTCCCTGCACTGAGGATGGGAGAGTCTAGACAAATCTGGGCTTTGGAAAACCTTTGGAAGTTTTTGGAAAATAGGTTCCAAATGTTTTGTTAAAGGCTGCGAACATGTTGGAAAACACTTGCTGAGGGGGTTGAGGGAGGTTTTTTTTGATTATTTGTTTGTTTTCACTCCGAGCACCATTGCCAAGAGCACAGGAGAGAGAGCCTGGGAGGTCTGAGCTGACAAGTGATTACTCACACGAGGCAGTCTCAGTGACTTCCCTGGGACACCATTTGCCAGCAGTGACTCAGACAGTATCACCAAAAGTCAGGAGCCAGCCCCAGTTTTTTGTGGTAGCTCTGCTGCCTCTTCTATGTCAGGTGCTTTGCAAGGGCTCCTGCCCTTGTAACTCTCACTCCAAGTTCAGGAGTGTGGTGTTCCAGTGTTTACCCACCTGGCTGTGCCCTGTGGCTTCTCGTTTACTGTGAAGTTCATCTGTGTGGCTTCACTTTTTGGCAGGAGATGTCTGGTCCCTGGTGAGAAGCAGCAGCTCCTATGTCTGGCTTGCACTGCCGGGTCTGGAGGCATACACAGGTACTTCATTTTAAACAAGATGTCTCAAAGCCTGTGAGAACCTGGGATTTACTCTCCAGTAATCCAGGGTGCATTTTAATTAGTGCATGGCAGTTTCTAGACCAGTGAAAGTCCAATTCTTCTTTAGAATTTAGATTAAATAACAACAACAACAACAGCAACAACATGAAAAAAAAAAAAGGAAATTTTAAAAAATAGCCATGTCAGAGTTATCCACAGCAGTATTGGAGAGGTGAATTTCCTCAGAGTGTATGCCAAGCTCCTCTCCCTGCTCACTCCTCTGGCCTTCTGCTGTGGTTGCCAGCTAATAAATATTTTCCTGTTCTTGAATCCCGCCCTTCACAAATATTCTGTTCTTTCTCATGTCCTGAGGGAAGAAATGCTCCAGAATGAGCCAGTCTTGTTGGGTCTCCTGGAACACTAGTGGCTGCTAACTTTATGCCATAAAATATAAGCAATTAGGGGAGTCCCTTCAGTGCATGGACATTTAATTGACAGTTCATGTAGGTAAGTGATGAAAGCTGGGAGCCTTCATCATAGATCTGACTTATTAATGTCTTAAGCCTCTCTTGTAAAAACCAGGGAATGATCATGTTCAATCCTAGCTGGTTTAGGTGCTTTATCTAATCAGTCTTTTTGGTTAAACACAACAAAAATGAATAGGAGGACTTCGGAACACTATTACTCCTTGTAAAGACGTTTTTATTTTATTTTAAACATTTGAAAATCCTGATGCTGTAAGACATTTTTTTACCAGCTCCATAAGGTAATTCACAACATGAGGAAAACTGTCAGAAAAATCTCATGAGGCGATATATCTGGGAGACCACCAGGATTTAAGGGAAAGTGTCACCAAGAAGGCAATGTGAAGGAAGTTTTGAGCAGTTTCCAGTTTATATGAAAATCGGCAATCAAAACATCACATTGTGAGACCCTGAAGTAGCCCAGCTCCTTCTTTTATATTATTTCGCCAAGGCTTTGTGGAAAAGTTAGCTTATATGTTCCCCTAGAACACAGGCTGGGCTTTGGGAAAGTGTGGGAAACACATGTAAATGTTTTTCACACACCAGCATATTTTACATTTAGAAGTGGAAGAAGAGAGAGTGAAACCACGGTGGGTGAGTAGGTTTTGCTGGATCTGTGCTTTTCAGATATCCAAAACCAAGACATCCTGGGGAACTTGCAAGGAATCTCTTTCTCCAATGAAACAAGGCCTAATATCTAGTTTGGCCACACAAAGTAACAAGTTTGGCTAGTTGCCCAAAAGTTTTGATTAAACTGTTAATAAATTAAGCCTAAAGAGCAGCCAAAAATCACATCTTGCTGCTGAAATTCATATTTGATTGAAAAATCCTGTGGTTTGAAAGGAATGTTGTGCCAATTTAATGTTGTTCTTTGGATTGACACTTAATTGTCTCTTCAGGTGAGATTCTTCTGTCACCTGCCCTTCATTAGGGCAGAGTGGGAGAGGGCACAGACCTCCCTGTCCTCCCCCCAGTCCCTCACCTGGCTCATGTCCTGCCACTTTTTTCATTAGCAAGCTACAACCCCGAGTGGACCATGCCTCATTTCAGACAGAGGAAGACAAATCCAAGGCTCTCAGCCAGTTTCAAGGGATTAACAGGCATAAATAGCCCTGGAAATGCCTGAAGCTCAACTGACTCCTAAAAAGGAATGAAAAAATGCAATCAAAGTCCCAACCCACCCTGTAAATTGCAGCACTAGCACAGAACTTACTTAAAGTTTCAAATTTGTGGTCCTCATGTTTAAAAAGAGGTCTTCCACCGAGTAAAAAAATATAGGAGATGTTTTTCACATCTTGTAATATATTCTTGACAGGAACAGAGATAGGATTATAGAACAGAGCAGTCCAATACAAACTCTGGTCTCCAAAAAATCGAATCCCCAAACCTTGCACTGTAGGCCTTTCCTCTTTCCTGGCCAAAAATCCCTTTAGATGGATTAGCTTCTGAGCGCCCTTCATCTGGTAACAGAGATTTGGTCAGGTAGAGCTCACGGAATACCACAGAGACAGAGGTGCCTTTTGACAGTTTAAAAAGGAGAGGGTTGGGGGAAAAGGGAAAAAACCCAGGTTTTGAAAGTTGGCAGAGGCAACCTGCCCCCTTCTGTAGACCACCACTTTTCACCTCTGAGCCAATCCTCTTGCACAAATATGGCCATCCAAAAAAAGGTCAGGCTGGCAGAGTGTTAACTTTGGGACAAAAGGAGCCACTGGCGTTATGTTTTGCTGTTTTCTTTGGTTTCTTTGTTGACAGGGTGGGTTATTTTGTTCCTCCTCGTCTGAGCTCCACTGATTCATCCATCTCCAAATGTTGACATTTTAACCTGATACAAATCCCCTTGCCTAGCTTTCTGTCTTTTCCATTTTCAGTTCAGATTTCCCTTGTGGACTTGCAATTTACTCTCAGATCATTAATATCCTTTGCTGGCAAATCCCTCTCTATGTACAGAGCAGGAGCGCTTGCTGCCAACTGATCTTCCTTCACCTTTTACTTCCAATGAGGAATGTAACCTCAGCTGCCTTTCAACATTTCCGGCTCCTATTTTTCTACCTATCATTCCTAGTTGCATAATGGCCACTTTACCTCAGTTATCAAGGTTCTTTATTACTGCTCACTCATTGCTGATGCTTGTCTGTAACCTCACTTTTCTAGAGGGTTTGCAGACAGGAGGCAAGACAGACTCAGGCCGCTGAGCACAGCCTTTTCTGAGGATGTGGCATAAGCCAAGAAAGCTCCCCCTCCTTCTGAAGAAATATGGACGGGGGGGGGAAAGGAAAAAAAATGAAGCAGCAAGCAACTCTCAAGACCAATTTAAGCAGAATGAATAGGTCTTTGTTCTCTAGGGCAGGGTTTGCATTTATATTTGCTGTGTTAGCCACGGTTGTGATTTAATTGCACATCTTAATGACTTTTGGTGTTTCCCTTAAAGACCCAGAAGCTGGAATCAAGGGAGTCCATAAGGCCCTTTGCATTCATTCAGAGCAGAAGGTAAACCTTACTTTTACAACAAAGGGGAAGAAAATTCTCCCCAAAAGGCTCCAAAACCCAAAGGAAAATAAAAGGAAATTGACATTCGCTGTTTTTAAGAAGTCTCAGGATCTTTAAGCCACTCTCAGGATTTTGGAAGGCGTGATGCTTTGATGCTCAAAATTGACAATGCTGCCTTTATATTGAGTGTGCCACCACGCACAAATTTGTTCAAGAAATTAGGAGTAAAGACTCATTCCATATGCTACACCAGCCCTTTCAACTTGTTCCGTGTTCTCTTGATGCAAGTGGAAACAAGGAGAAAAAACCACTGCCCATCTCACCTTTGCTGGCTTTGGCAACTTTGCTAGTCAGACTTGCATGGCCTCTCACCACATACAAGAGAGCTGGTGCAAGCCCATGCTGTGTGAGATGTTTTAGCATTTAAATAGGAAGACACAAACACAGGCCTCTCCTGTGAACGAGGCCAAAGGATGATCTTTCACTGTCCCTGAGTAAGATCCTCCCCTGCAAACCAGGGATGCTTGCAGCCAAAGGCCCTGACCAAATCACGGCAAATCAACAGTAATGCTGCTGTAATTTCAGTGGTGATCACTGTGGCAGGAAACAGAGTGTAAGTGGATCACCTGTGTCCTCCGCCTTCAGCATCTAGTTTGGCACATCTGTAACTATCTTCATCCTTTTGCTGTCCTTTACCTGTTAATCTTCAACCAGATTCATCCCTGGCCCACTGGGTTGCTGGGGCTCACATTCACTTTTTCAAAGGGAGCTGGCCTCACTCCCTGCCCATGCCACAGATTTATGCTGGTCTCTGCCAGGATGAGCTGCGTTGGCAGTGACCTACGGCCCAAGATCAGGTTCTGCTCAGAAAAGGCTGGGAAATTCTTGCAGTGGTAGTGAAGCAGCACACTGGATGCCAGGGGTTTGTGACAGTATGGTTGTGTTGTGGTCAGCATCAGGGAATGTAGCTTGTTGAGACAGGACTGGAGAGGACATGTGTGACCAAATCTGCAAGAGTGCACTCAGGTCAAAAAGTTTTTACATCTGCTCTTCTGCTGCCTTTAGCTTGTTTGTCTACTTGGATTATAAACTGCATAGGCAAAGGATTCTGTCTTAGCTATGGCTTGGAAGACCAGAACAAATGACAGCAGATGAATTTGTTCTCAGTTCTTTTATGATCTTATTTCTAAAAATTCCACTAAATTCTCAGGGCAAACATGATACTGGCGGGGTTCTTTGCTCATACCCCCATCAGCATCATGTGCTTCCAGTAAGTCAGATGACTTTAGCTGACACTGAGGTGACAGTTCCTGGTTGGCTTTGTTGCATTACAGTGCCTACAGAATAAAAATGGTTTTGGAAAAGCAGCATCCACATAAAAAAGAGACTTGTGAGAGCATATTTTATGTTCTCTGGTGAAAGACACAAAGAGGCAACCCTACATTTTGTAAAGAGAAGGTGGGGTGAGGGCTTGGACAGTCAGTCTAGAAGTACCTAGGTGAGTAGGCATCTGCTAGCAGGGATTTGTTCAGTCTGGCAAATGTAAAGCATGAACCAATGGCTAGAAGGTGAACAAAATCAGACAAGAAGTCAGATTTTTTTTTTTTAATGTGCCATAGTGCAAGAAGAAATTTATTGTGGGAGGTCTTATGTCACTGAAAATCAGATGAAGCCATCACAAAGATATCTGACCATGTAATTTCTCATTCTAATTAATGAATAATATTTCTGCTTCCATATCAATAAAGAAATGATAACATTATGGAACTTGGGACCTCCATTCTTCCTTTTTCAAGACAGAAACAGGATTTCTGTGCACAGCCCAAAGAAGAAATTAATATTTTAGTACACAGAGAACTAACCCTAGTAGTTCTCTCACACCCCATTCAAGCCTAATTCTCTCACACCCCATTCAAGCCAGCAGAGAAGTACCTGTGGTCTCACTTGATGTGTTCAGCTTCTTACAGGATTTCTTTTTCAATATACAAACCATATCCTATGTAAATTTCTATTTATAGCAGAAGCGTGCAAGTTTCTTCATGTTTCTCTACTCCTGTCAGCCGATTTACAGGCAAATCCCAAATCACATCAATTTTCTGTTTGTGTTCTGCAGGCGACCTGAAGCAGTGCTATTGCCAAGGGGAGAATGACATAAAGTGGCAGTAAGGAAGGAGCACTCCCAGCTGCGCTGTGCATTTGCCACAGTCGCCCCGGCCATCCTCACATGGTGCAAACTCTCCAGCCTTTTTCCGAGACCCCACCTCAGGCACTTCCCTGCGTCCTTCTGCTTGGTGTGCTGAGGACACGCTAAGGATGGCGAGAGGTTAAACGCTATATTTAGTGCAGTTTTTCCCTGCAAATAAATAGCGGTTTATTAGTCAGAGGTACTTTAAAGGTCACCCGCCTCCACACGCGTTGGTTGGCACGGTGGTCCCTGAGTGGGATTTGGGAGTGCCACTGTGCTGCATGACGCAGCGGCGCCGGCAGTCAGCGTGTAACTCTCCTTCCCAAAGCATCCCTCCGGAGACCAGGCAGAGCCACTGTCGCAGCTCCCGAACAGCAATGCTGGCCTCTGGTGGCCGCGCCGGCCCTTTGCAGCGGTGTCACCAGCCCGGTCACCAGCCCGGCACCGCCAGCCCCGGCTGGCAGCGCTGCCGAGGGAACGGGCACCAGACCCACACATCACCCCCTGAAATGCTCCCCTTATGGGGACATCGCCCTCCCAGTGGTACCGGTTCCCCCCGGTGGTACTAGGGGACTGACTGACTGACTGACTGACTGACTGACTGACTGACTGACAGCTTTGGCCCCAGCTCAGGAAGGTGTCCACGATCACGACACAACTCGCTGCTGTTGCAGCAGCTGCTATTGCTTTTTGCTCTGACTACAAATGCCTGTGACTAAGTCTAACATTTCAGGCCATCTGAGTAGCTCTGGGATGGCACTTTCACTAGGGAAAAGATTAAAAAAATCAACACATTCCTGATATTAGAAGGCTTCTTCTGGTCCATAGAACATGGGCATCTGCAGAGATTAAGAGCAGAGTAGATGAAAGCTCCTTACAATGGATATTTCTTAAGTCTGCACAAGTGAACCATAACAAAAAAATAAAGCTAAAAGGAAAATGAAGAAACTTAGCAAATGTCAGTGCTAGTTACATATCTCCTTTCAGCAATCTGGTGGATTGGTTTCCCCAGTGTTACCCATGACATGAGCTTTGTCAGTGAGGGATTAGAAACCCATTATGGACTGCCTGACAAAGCGGAGGGGCACAAGCAGCAGGTGACACGGCGATGCAGCAGGAATGCTCAGTTGACACAATGAGGCCACCACATTTTTACCAGGCAAGACCCTGCCACCTGTCTCTAAATTATCCCTGACCCCTGAGACCACACAGACTGAAATGGGGTGAACACATTCAAGGTTCAGAGCAGGGGTGTCTCGGTACCCCCTCCATGTGAGTATTCCTGTTATGGGAGGACCAAGGTCATCCTGAAGGTTGTTTGCCCTGATCTGTTTACAGCGGTCAGATGTCACAGCTACATAAGTCACGGAGATAGACAAAGATCAGAGCTCATGGAACAGTGACTGGGCACCTAAAGCAAAGAGAGGACGTGCATGTAGCTCTGGAAAAAAATAACTTTCACCCTCCCTTCCTCATCTCTGCCACATTCACAGCTCTGTGTCCCCCAGAGGCAGCAGTATGTTGAGCCCCAGGGAGAGCCTGGCATCTGTGGTGGCAGCGCAAGATGTTCTCTGTGCAGCCACTGAAGATGGACACAAGCTGGAAGCCTGAGGACAGACACAGCCCACCCAGCACAGGAGAGGTGCTGCTGGGGGTGCTGGCCCTGCTGTTGCACCCAGAAGAGCCTGCACTCCGAATACAAGATGGCTCTGCTCCTGGATGAATTCCTACTTGCATGCAAGAGATGTGAGTCACCAGATGAACTGATTTCCCCCCACCCACTTCTTTTTGGATGAGGAGGCTTCAAGAGAGGAATTTTGAAATATCCAGTCCCTTTTCCAAAAGCTTTCATTAAAACAGTCCATAAAGTTTCTCTGGAAAGTTTAGGAGGCCTTTAAAGAAAAAAAAATTAAAATTAAAATTCAGTTTTATTGAATGAATGAGCAGCACTGAAAATATTCAGAAAATTAAAATTAATTTGAAAATAATTAAAAATAAGAGAAGCTTAGTGTATGTTTCCAAGTTCTGGGTAATATTAAAATAGCATTAAAAAACTGCAAAGGAAATTTACTGTGAGCAGGTGTTTGAAATAATTGGGGGAGAAAAAGGGTTGACTATTAATTAATGAAGAATTATGAACGTCCCTTGTTGAATTTTTTTCCTGTAGTCAACATATTTTTAACCACATGAACTTAGGGAACGCATTTTTAAAGTGTTGAGCTGCTTTACAGACACATACAGGGAGCTGAGCCCCATTTATTTTATTTTTGCCAACAGCATGCATTTAGCAGGAGCTGTTGAGAGGACCAAGGTACAACAGCAAAGCAGCAAAGTTCGGTTTTAAGGCACAGATGTTAATATTTTCTGGACAAAAACTCCTACACCAGGGTCAAAGGCACTGTAAACTAAAACACAGCAACGAGTTTCAAGAAAGGCACATGAAGAGCAATGGTGTAAGGCCTTGTCATGCATAGGAGCTCATCCTGGGTTGTCACCCTGAAAGATTTTCAGACACCAACTGAACTCCCCCGGGTCCTTTGTGGACAGATGCTGGAGCATAGGTTTTGCCTGGGCTCACCAGCCAGCCTGGGCTCCTGTTGAAATGGCTGGTGGTCTTGGGGCTGCCTTGGGCAGCTGTAAAAGCTGCAAGTCCTGTGCTTGGCTGCTGTAAAATTGTTCTCTTGTTGATTCCTTCAGCCCCCAAGCTCTGCCAGCTGGATTGCAATGGCTTTGTTTCACATCAGCCAGGAGCACTGGGCTCTCTGGGGAATGAATGGAACCCTTTGGGTGATTTCACTTGCAGCTTCATCAGGAGGATGTACACTTAAATCTTACACCTGCAAACCTCAGGTTTATCAAATACAGTCTGGTGTTAAATGAGAACCTTCCAGTGTAAGAAGCCAAAGTTTTTTCTCAAGTATGGTGCATGTCTCAAGTGCTGCACCCAGAGCTGTGGGTAAACCAGCCAGAAAAATTCCAGAAAAATTTCTACTTACTGAATATAGGCCAGTGTCCATCAGAGGTTGCTTCCTGATTTTTTTACCCTGTAACCTTTTCCTCAATTTTTACTCTCGCTCTTTATTTTTTCACTAGCCAGCCCACTTGAAGTTTGATTTAACTCTGCAGGAAACAAGAATTCGGATTCCAGACTGTTTTGGTAGTCGATGAACTCCTAGATGGCGTAAGGTTAAAGTGCAGCTCCCAGACGGCAACACTGAATAGGCCAGTGGTGCAAGTGTGACAAATTAGGGAGAAAAGTACACCAGGTCTCTTGAGTGGGCAAACACCAGAAATTTCAGTAATTTCTAATTTCCTCCTTAGTAACCTGGTCTTAAGGACTTCCAGCAAGACTGCAGTCAAAAGCACCTCAAGTCCCATTTACCTGCAGAGAGAGCCGAGATTTTCTTACAAGGAGTGAGTACAAACTGTGAGCCTGAGTCAAACTTTGACATAGGTACATTTGTTTCAATGGAAATTACTTTTCTCTTCATGTACCTAGAGACAGCAGTAGGGAAAAAGGCCACACTTCTTTCTGTCACTAATATAAATGACAGACACATTAAATACAGCAAACAAAAACCCTGGAGTAAACAAAATCAGCATTTATTCCTCATTCGTCTTTTTACAAGATTACTTTATGATTTTCACAAAAGAACACATACCAGAGATACATGAGTTAATCAACAAAACCAGATATGCAAACCAAAGTGATAAAGGTACATGAAAATCCACATGCTTCATGATTTAGTTGCCACGTGCCTGTCCTCTAAATTCAAGGGAAGTTGTCATGGGGTACACAAACATTAGTTCTGCCACACCAAAATGAGATCACCAACTCTACAGACACGGCTAAACAACATATTTACAAAACACCATCTCTACCAGTCTTCATCTAAGTTTGAAACAGGTAGTGAGCTGTTCAGCTACCAAGCCTTCATGGAAGGTGAAACAGTCTAGCATTCCTAAACAGATTAATGCATAGTTTAGTTTTATACACAGGAGACACAAGAACAAGTACGTATCGGTGATAAATGTAGCACGTGAAGATGCATCATCCTCCTGGAAGGAGTTTGGAGCATCGGTGCTCATTCATCACTACTCTGGGTGCAAAACTGCATCCGTTGCCACATATCAAAAGTCCAAAAGCTAAGAATTGCCCTGCTCACTGGATCCAGAGGAATGGAATCCAATTATTCCAGGTTTCCATCAGTGGAGAAGAGCTGACAAACACCTTTGTTTCTCACAGCTCCTGGTGGGTGCCATTTTGCTGAAACAGGCTGTCAGTGATTTATAGTGTCAGCATTAAACTGAAAATGCTAAAATAACTTGACTTTTACTGCAGCAATTTAACCACTGCAGAAAAACTGTTTCTTGATTGAGATTCCTTCACTGTTAAAAAGATTACGGTTCCTTTCATTTTTACTGATCAGGACTGGCGCAAATTAGATATTTTTGGCAGGAAGGCAGGGTGGTTAAACTGGGCTCTTCTACTACTCACATCACAAAAAGTGGATCTAGCATTTCTCTTATTTCTGTGAGTTACCCTGTTATTCCTGGTTGGAATCAAGAATTTAGGTTGACTTTTACTTTATTCAGCTTCTGCCATTAGAGGTAATATAAAAACAAAATCAAAAAGCAACTGCTCTTGTAATCTCCAGAGTGGATTGTCCAGGTTGCCAACTGCTTATGCTGTGAGGGTACCCAGAAGAGTGACTGGCTGCAGGTGTTCACAAACATGGACATGATAGCATGGAGATCTTTCTGCAGAAGAGGTTTTTACCCATTTCATAATCTTCAGGATGTACAACATATAAAAGCCATTGAAAAACCACTGATGTCCCATCTTGTGCCAAGTATATTTGCTTCTAATCTTGAAGTAGTTTTAGACTACGCCAGTATATCTGGCATCTAGTATACCTGCTGCATCTATAGGAGTGAGAATGACAGTGTCCTGATTCTTTTGAGTGCCAGATGATACTTGTCATATTCCCAGGATTTTATTTTTTAAATTTTTAAATGTCAGGAAGAATGCACAAGACAAGCACAGCATCTGGGCACTTCATCCCTCCGACCACAACTGATGTTTCTATACCACTCTTGAGGCACCTGCAGTCATCCCTGTCTGTCTTTTAGTACACAGCTAGATGGAATAAAAGCAGCTAGAACAGTGTCTTTCACACCCAAACCTGCTCACAAGCACAGCAATTCACAGTTTCCAAATGCAATTACATAAGCCAATAAGTAGCAAAAATTATAAGCAAACTCACACAGATGTAGGTGACTTAGTACAACCTAGTAGCCTTAGTATTATTATGACCTAGTAGAAAATAAATGATGATGTGTCAAAACAATGATTTAATACAGCAGGACTTAACTATTAGTCATTACAGAACATACTTAAATCATAAAATCATAGAATCACAGAAGAGTTTGAGTTGGATGGGACCTTTAAAGGTCATCTAGTCCAACCTTCCTGCAATGAGAAATGAGGTCTCCCACTTGATCAGGTTGCTTACGGGCCTATCCAACTCACCCTAGAATGTTTCCAGTGGTAGGGCAAACTAAAACAGAATGCAAATCAAACTTGCATATGTGGGCATACACAAAACAGCATACTGCTCGACGTGCAATGAGACACAGCTAGGAAGCCACTAAAAAGAATCTGTCTCAAACTATTATTTACTAAAATTACAACAGCCAGAAAAGATCCCAGAATCACAGAATTACATAATTTTTAGGGTTGAAAGGGACCTCTGGAGATCATCTAGTCCAACCCCCTTGCCAAGGCAGGGTCACCTAAAGCAGATGACACAGGAACACATCAAGAGTGGTTTGGAACATCCCCAGAGAGGGAGACTCCATGATCTCCCTGGGCAGCCTGTTCCAGTGCTCTGCCACCCTCAATGTAAAGAAGCTCTTTCTCATGTTGAGGTGGATACAAGACACAAATGAACATCTCTGGAGACATTTTTCTCAGGCACATTGCTATACACAGCAGTGATGATTACACAGCAGTATAATTTTTTACCCTTGGTGACTGTAAGGCCCTAGGTAAGGTACGTCCCTTTTGACTCAGTGCTGCAGATCCAGCACCTCTGGAGAAAAAAAGCAGAAGAAAAAAGAAGAAAAAAAGGAATCTGTCCTTCTCCACTGCACACCTGCAAGCCCACTTAGAATTAATCCTGGGTAGCAAATGGCACCTTCAGTCACTGCAGAAACTTTCTCAGTCCAACCTCCTCTGACTGGCCCTCCCTCAAATTCAGCCCCTACTACAGGAGCTGTTCCAAGAATGAAACAGTGAGACAATTCACAGACAAGACTCTAGAGAGGGACCCTCATTATCCATGTTGTGAAGAATGGAAGTTAAATGCCCTAATTGTGTTAGCACACTGCCCAGTAGCACAAGCCAGAGGCTGCTGAGGTGTCCCCTGCACAACTCATGCCTAAATTTTCAAGGTGGGGAAAATATGTCCAGCTCTTCTGTCCTCCCATGCGTTCCTATTTCTGACAGAGCACTGTACAGATGAACTGGGGGGATGTGCTCAACAGAGGCCACATTTTCCTACAGTTCCTGGAGGATTTGTGGTTGATTCAATGCAGCATATTCTAACACTGGGCTGATCTTCATGGCACTAAGCTCTTAATTACTACTCAGATGTATATATCAAAAAATAATAAATCCTCTTAATTCAACTGAGCAACAAAGCAGAAAAGACTGTAGTCACACTATTATTTTAGTATTGTTAATAAGGTTCAAAATTACATGCAATTTATCCATGTAAAATCTACCAAAGGAAAAACAAAACCCTGATCCAATTCTACAACAATGGCACTAAAGTGCATAATGAGATCTTGTAATTTCAAAATAGTTTTGGAATTTTAGTCTGATCATTGAGTTGTTTACTGTACAAGAAGCTACAACATCTTGCAGACAGTCAGAACAGGAGTGGGAACTCCAGCCCTAACTGAAAGGCAACTTTTATATTCATTTTGACCAGACAAATGTAAATGGTGACTAAAAATAAGCAGCCCAGCTTCTACCTAGAAGTCATATGCTCATTTTCTTGCTTTGATACAGGTCAGTCTTTTCCCAAAGAAACTTCCATTTCTGCTTGGCAACATTTACTTTAATAAAGGCTGCAGATGAGGATTTGAAGGTGGCAGTGCTCTATATTGTATAAAAGCTACATGGCATGTCAGTGTGTGATAGCATTATTTGCAATCTCTGTTGCAACACATCAGTATTACTAAGATGTCACAGTTGTAAGAAGCCCAGTTCATTTACAGGAGCAGTCTTAAGGGATGTACTACAATGATTCTAAAACACTGGATCAAACTGGCTGTAGAGTGTGTGATGGCCATGATGTCCCAGTAATGGGCCCCTTTTCATTTCAAAATTAATGCTACCCAGAAAGGACAAAGGTGTGAGAAGCCACTCATTGCATGGTGATGAATAATACTGTTTTGTCTTTATGTTGATCCCTTTTTTAAAAAGACAGAACTTAAATATATAAACATATGAAATGAGAAATAGAGATAGCAATGTTAATATGTGGTTTGATCAGAACTGCATTAAGCAAAGACAATGTAAAGACACCACAACAGCATGATTAAATAAAATACTCAGTACAATTTGCATTTATGTAGTTCTGAAACCAAGCAGTAAGAAAGCCATATACAGCAGGAAGTCTCATTATTTTAACTTCAGAGCTTTGGCAACTTAGATTCACTTAATGATGAGCCATAAACAAAAAATTTCAGGTGAAGAATTCAACTGTTCTGACTCCTATTTTTTTTACTTAGTTAAGAATCAGAAAGGCTTGGGAGCAAGATAAGAAAACTTTAGAAATACAGAGGATTTTTACTTGAGCCTGTACTGAGAGGTTACAATGAGCAAAGCACTGACTCCCCTCTTTGCCAGTGGTCCTAATCAGTTAAATTAGCATTAAACAGATTAGCTGATATAAAATCACCCTCTGTTAAAATAACTCTGAATTATATTTGCATTTTGGTGAACAGGGTCTGCATGGGTACAAGTGAATAGTGCCTTGTTCTCTTTCTTGTTTAATTAATCCAAGTGTATTTACAGCAAGCAGTAATTCATCAGGCTGAAAAATCCTGAAATGTACCATACCACAGTTGCAGCAAATTCACCTGTACACAAGGAAAGCCTCATTTCTCCCTTCCAATGGTGTTACATTAACATGGCTTTAACTCTGGTTGAGCTAATCCTTAACTCATTTTAGTGTGACAGGAAAAACAAACTTCAAATCGTCTACTAAAGGCAGCTTTAAATTTGCTGCGATTTGGTTTTTGGGTTTGTTGTTGTTGTTGTTGTTGTTGTTGTTGTTTTTAATTATTATTTGACTCCAGTGTCAAATGAACTTTGGAAACAGATATAACATAGTGACAGATTGCCTTCTGGGAACACATGAGAAACAGTTAATTTTACATGATAATTTAAACTTTAAGGAGCCTTTGATAAGTAAATGAGGACATAAGACTAGATAGAGAAAAGTTCATTATGAAACCAAGCTAATGTAGCACTTGCAGGCATGGAGAACACGCTGCTTCAGAAGAAACACGTTCCTGCAACCTGGAGAAATACTTTCCTTCTTTTAACAGCTGAATAGAGAAGAAGCAGCTCCACAATGCTGGGACTTGTCCTGCAACTAAAGTGCTGTTGGTCCATTTAGTAGAAGTCTCAGTAATGGCAGGGGGTTAAAGCACCGAGACTGCTGATATTTTCAAATCTCTTAGCAGCAGTAACCACACAGCAGCTTTTCTGAAAAATAAACAAAACAAGAATCCAGTTAATTCAGCAGTATATTTTTTTCTTTTGGTTAAATGTTCTGGGATAACCACATGGTGGTTTCTTTGTGCAAAAATAAAAGAAAGCAGCACTGAAGTTTCTTGCTTACAAAGGATTCTCACAGCCACCTTTTCTGTGAAATGTTTTATACAATATTAAAAAGACAAGGCTTCTTTGTTAAGTAGAGAATTGATCCTGGAGGTATCTCTTTAAATGCAGTTACTCTGCTTTTTTTACTTCTCTTGTCATACAGATCATGGCCTGCAAAGACATGCTGCAAACCTCTCCATTTATTTGTGTTACCACTGCAAGCATTTATAATGCCAGGTTTAAATCCACTGGCACTTGAGTGCATTATTTTGGGTTAAATGTGGTAACCATACTACTTGCCTGATAAAAATAGCTAAAGGGATTCTTTAAAAATAAAGCACAGCTATGACTTTAGATCCACTCATTAAGTAAACTCAAATAAACTCCAAAAAGAAAAACACACACAGAGGAAATAACACTGCAAAAGCCAAAACCAGATTTTCCTGCAAGTTAGATCATGGGTAGGTTACTATGTTACAAAGCTATTAAAAGTTTATTTAAAAATAATTTTGACTGCTGTTGGACAGTCAATTTATCTTAACGTTGACTTTGGTTGTAACATAAAATTGTGTAATACAGTGCTTCCTGCACTGCAGAGGGAGAATTTTCACCATTTTGTTGTTGTGTTTGCTGCCACAAATTAGTGGCTTGAAATGGGAAACTTAGATACAAACACTAATCTTGCAACAGGGCTGGAAAACCTGTTCAGATATCTACTGTGTAGAAGCACACAGGTGAGTAGACCAAAGCTTCAAGGAATCTGTCTCAGCACCAGTGATGTGGGGGTGAATGCAGAGGGTCACAAAGAGGTATAAATTCCCACTGGATTTCTACTCCAGAAGCCAATGGTCAGATATTACCATATCAGGAAGTTGCATGGCTTCAGAGAGCAAGTGGGGTGTCATAATGGTACCTTAGTCCTTACCGGCTTCCACTGTATACACTGAAAGGCATCTTCATTTCTCTGAAATAGCTCATGTAAAGATCATTAGCTTCTGTGTTATCCCACTACACTGTATAAAATCTGCTCTAATCTTACTTAGAACAAAAATTTCAACCTCTCACAATACTCTGTTTTCCACATGTTCCTGGAAAAAACTTGTTGCAAAAAAAACCCAGTATATCACTTGTCCTACCAAGCAGATGATGTATGATGGCACCATTAAAAACTTGCCTTTTGGCAAGTGGTGAAAGGTGGACTACTTTTATTTTGGCATCCTGTTGTTACTCTTGACGCACTACGAAAAGGAAGTGGTTTTACAGTGTATGTGTGTGTTCTCAGCCTAATTCACATCTTGACCCTCCACTGAGTTTTGCCCAGAGATGGCCTCCAGAACCTTTGAGCAGTTCCCCTGGCCCTGAGCAGAGCCACCAATTTTTGTGATGATTGGTGAAAGTGACAAGGGGAATTGGAGTATTGGTTTATGGAGACACTGCACTGCCTGAGGCAGCGCGATTTCAAAGTGACCCAGTGAGTGTGCATTGGTCAAAGACCAAGGACAGAAAAAGAGAGCAGACTTAAGTCTGCCTGATGCCCAGGGGAGGCAACCAAGCCAGCCGAGAACCACTAATGAACTGTTTGTTAATGAAAGGGCAAAGACAAGGAGCCAGGGAGAAAGGACAGAGAGATGCTCTGTCAGACTCCTTTGGGCTGCTAAAAGGGGAGGTAAGTGCCCTGTCAGAACTGTGTCCTCAGACATGTGGAGCAGCTTCTTTTAGGGGTCACCTTGTTTTGATTTTGCTGCAGTTAGTCAAGCTGCCCTGAGGGTCTGGCCCATGCCTCTGCTAAAAAGTTGTTATTTTTCATATTTCTACCCTTTTTAAACCATACTTCTAACCACAGCATGAAAACCCGAAAGCTTTCAACACTGAAAAATTATTGGGTGAAATCCCTGCCCCATGAGAGCCAGTGGGAGCATTACCATTCCCTCTAAAACGGCCAGGGTTTGCAGCACATATGGCTCCATACCCATTAATTATTTTGCACGTTGCTGTTACTTGGTATAAGTAATAGAGCCAGTTTACATTTTGAATGCCTTCCAGACAGCAGCAGGGATGGTGGTGGTGAATACAGTTTGGACCATGCACTTTGGACTACCCAAGGTTTTCAGCTGTCCACTGATCCCTTCCACAGGGGATACAGCTTTTACATCTGAAGGAACATTTGAGACCTGAAACAAACCTTCTGTTTGGCAGCTCTTTCAGAGAGGTTATTTAGCCAGGGGTGCTTGAGACACGCAGTCACCTTTAGCCTTTCTCTAAGGGGAAAAAAAATAAAAAGACATCATTATTGGAGCACTAATTTAAGATCAATCACATCTTACTTCTACTTAAGGTAATGGCAGAAGAACACTGCAACATCAGCATGTTTAGTGAAGCTATTTTGCAAAGCACAAGTATGAATAAAAACACTGGGGGAGAAGATGCAAAGGACAACATGAGCTGTAAGGCTTGCATTTGGTTAGGGTTTCCTGAGGAAAAAAATGGTGATAGGAAGGACAGCAGTTTGTGTTCCTGCAGCATTTGGAAAAGACTGTCTCTTCCCCAGATTGCAGAAATCAGAGTCTCACTGAAGCTCAACTAAAGGAGTCAAATTATATCCCACAAAAGACTCTGAAGATATATTAACCATGACAAACTCTCCTATTTTTGTTGTGCACACTGACTTACAAATCTTCTAATAATCTCATGGGCATTGCTGTTCTGGGATATTACAACAAAAACTAAATTTAAGTGAAAATTTGAGTAATTTATTTGAATTTTTATATCCTATTTTATAGTAGTTCTGGTTATCCTTAGTCTATAACAGGAACATCTTACAAGGACAGAGCTGACAAGATGCTGTTCAGTCCATCCCACTGCCTTATCAGTAGGGCTACCTCTGCTTGATTATCATCACAATCTTTTCTTTTAACAACACTATTTTGTTAATTAATATCATCTATTAATTCTTAATGATGGCTGTATATGCACCTTGACATATATATCCTAGACAATACAGCAGTCATTTTATTTAACTCAGAAGTGCTCTGCCTGCAACAAAATAACTGATTATTGCCCTTCAAATGCTGTGAAAATTCTGAAGCCTGTTTAAAATTATCCTTTGTGAACCACTGAACCACAGAGTGGACTCACTTAGAAACAGCCAACAGAGGTGCCACCAACAGCATGAATCTCCAAAAATTACTGACACAGGAATAACCTCCAATTTAAAAAAGTGTTTTAAAAGTGATTTAAAATCTTGTTGCTCCTCCAACTCAGCCCAACTGAATTGTTTGCTTGAGGAAACAACTTCTTCTGTGTTGGCCACTAAGCTGGCTACCATTGTAGGGCAAGAAGGTGTTTAACTACCAAGGTAAGCACCAGGTGAAGTTCCAAGCTCTGTTGGGAAAGGTATCTCTTTAGAAGAGGTAGGATGAAACAGCCCTTGGGGGATCTTCAGGAGAGCCTGAAAGGGTTTTCAAAGTAGGAACAAGAATCATCCCTAGCTGGAAAATCCTTTTAATACAGAAATTCAGTGCTCATTTAATAAATACTTTGATAAGAAATTGACCCACTCAGCAGCACACAGCATTGAAGGATCTTTTCTTTCCTTCCAGACATGCAAGAACTGATGAGCAAATGTGAGCATGCAAATTCTTACAGCTAAAAAAAAGCAATGGGACACACGTGGCTCACAGTGGCAAGAAATGAATCAGCAACAAAGACTCAAATGAAGTTAAGAAAAATGTCAAAGCAAAGTGATGCAGCAGCACAAGAGGGCAACAGTAGATGCACAAGAATATTTAAATGTAGGGACCTGGAGTCTGCAGTGGAGCTTGTGATCTGTTAACCATGGGTGTTTTAAGGCAGCAGTTGCACTTAATCTCCAGCTAGAGGAAAACCAGAATGCTATTAAAATGAGTTTTTTCCCAGAATCTTACACTTTAGCAATTATCTGCTACAGGTCATGTGTTCTGCCATCTTTCAACACTGTCATTTCAGAACAGTATGACAGACAGCAGATTAATTAAGTTTTGTTTCACAGTAAAAATGTATTCAGGTAATTTCAGAGTATTTGATGGACACAATGAACAACATCAATGAAGTATCATTATAATACTGTATATGGGCATAAAAAACATATAAGTCGTATTAGTCCTGCAGTGGAGCAGAACAAGTGACACAAATGTGTCATGATGGCATGAAGTACACATTTCAAAGATACAGGATTATATACCATTTTTCCTTGATGAGAAGCTTTGAGATGAAATCTTTGGCCTCATCAGAAACATCTCGAAATTCCTCATCTTCAAAATCCCAGTTACAGGCCAGGATATTGTTGAGGGTCTCATTGTCATCATCACCCAAAAAAGGAGACAATCCAGTGAGGCTGAAGTAAAAAGGATTATATTCAGTAGAAACATAGAAGGAATATGTTCAGTCCTCCTGTCTTTCACTCTTCCTGTACATGGTCTCCAATGTGCCAGCTAAGATTGTTCTGTCACTCTGACCTAACTTTAAAAATACTATTCTCTAAGAAGGTCTCCAGACCATTCCCATTTTCTCATCTATTTACAAGTTTAATCACCTCTCTTCTCTAACACACCAAGCATTACTGTCTTTCATGGTAGGTCATATTTTCTAGACCTCTGACCACTCTTGTACTAACCACCGGGAATTTACCAAGCAGCTTACATTATTCTGGGAGTGTGATGCTCAAACACTCCTGAGAGATGTGCATAAAAACAAAGATGAAAAGTTCATGGCAATTGGAAAGGAGGAGAGATTTCTCAATAGGGAACTTGGAAAGAAGTCTACATTTCCTATTTTGGATACACAATTTTTCACTCTTCCAGCATAACAGCAAACTTGGATGACTGACACAGTTCAACCCAGAAACAGCCTACAAAGCAGATACTAAATCCTACTTACAGCATATAAGCAATGACTCCTAAACTCCACATGTCTGTAGGAAAAGAGACAAACTCATAATTCACAACTTCAGGAGCAAGAAATTCTGGAGTCCCAAAGTTAACTCGAAGTTTTTCCCTGGGTTTATATCTAGGAAATGGAAACATTAAAAAAGGGCATCAATTACAGTTCTTATTAAAGTTGCATCATCAATTGTCTAGCACTTAGAGGAATTCCAGAAGCATACAGAAAATTCATTAGGAAAACAAGGACAGACAGAGGCACAAGCTAAAAAGAAATATACCCATATATAGAATGAAAAGTATTTTCAAGCTTTGTATCATACTAGGACAAAATGCAATTGCTACAAAAAGGAAGAAATTCATAATTCAAGGACTTCTCAGAGCAGGTCTTACCATCCTTTTGGGACTTCTCCATATCATAGGCATGAAATTTTTAACCAGTAAATCCTTCACTGAGGCTATAGCACCTAATTAAACTAGAAAGGGATATAGCATGGGATATTTTGTAAGAGCCCTCAATGGTATCTTACACTCTCTTTTGAAGAATATCTTAATACTGGAGACAAGAGACTAGAAAATATGTACCACTAGTTTTGTCCATTTTACCTGTTCCAAGATACTTATATGCATTCTTAGTGAAAATCAGCCCTCTTTCAACCACCTATCTGAAAAGAAGGTTTCAGGGCAAATCTTTTTCACTCAGCTCCAAACATTCCATATTAAAAGATATCCCTGGTTAAAAGAAACAAATTTGTTCTAAGAACAGTAGAAGACCATTATGTATCAAATACACCATTGCAGGGATGCAATACTTTTTTCATTGTTTCCTAACTCATTTTTGATTAGTGAGAGCACACGCATGTACCTTCTTGCCAATCCAAAATCAATAATTTTTATTTGATTTGCCTCTCGGTTCACGCACAGGATATTCTCAGGCTGCCAAGAGAAAGAAAAAAAAGAAAAAAACCTGAATGAGAAACAAGTATGAAAAACTAGGCTTTTAGTAAACTGTAGGAAGAAAAACACTAATAACAGTGCAAATATCTCACAAGCACCTTTTGCTTTCCTCCTTGTTCAGATCTCTTCGCATGGATACCCCCCTTGCTGTCACACAGCAATCAGAGCCATGCATTTTGTGCCTTTCAACTGCTTTTCCTATGCCACAGCTTTTCAATTTGACATAAGGCAGCAGTTCAGATAAAGAACTCATTAGGGGGAGGGGGACAGGGAACACAGACTTCCAAGAAGGGGTTTCAGGATGCTTTCACTGTGACTTTACAGACCTTAAGCTCACACTGACCTTAAAAAAAAAATAAATTTTTTGGGCTTTGAAATTTATCCTACAGCTTTACATTTCTGAGTGCTCAAATGTTCTGTCAGACTGAACATTAATATATTAAGCCAGTCACATCAACTTCATGTTTTTTTCAGGTGTTTTAGCAAAAAATAGGATTCACAGGTTAAATCTCTCTGATTTTCACAGGGCCAAATGTTACTCTTCACTTTCCTGGCAGGAATCCATTAACTTCCAAGAATTACTCCAAATCCTTACAGAAGGAACTGAGAGAAGGATTTGGCCAATTGTCTTTGAAATGTAAATACCTAAAGCACAGAACCATAATCACTGCCAGGACTTTTATAGCTACTCTGTCTTGTTGCTCAGTGAGTCCTCTTTGAAACAAAACAGCCCTCAACACTTAAAACATTAGTTAACCTTTGTCACCATTACTAATTCATTTTACATGTAGGACTTTTAAACACCATATGTCCATAGTTTCTGAGGTCCTGGATGATTATGGTCAAGATGATTTTCTTTCAATTTCAAGCTTTCTTTCCCAAACTCATTTGTTACTGACAGCAATATATGAACAAGCAAAACAGAAGGGAGAAGCTGTAGCTGGCGAGCACATGAAAAGAGATCTCTGGGATTAATTTCTTGGATTGTATATGTATCTTTTTGTCAGCAGTTTGACCTCATATTAAAACTGTGCCATCTCAAGATCATAATTAATGTGTCCCAAAGAACTGTATGAACTTCTGTTTGACAGGTTTCTAGGTAACTGGATGTTTATAGAGAAAGAGAAAAGTAAGTCTGGCCATCGATCGGCTACAGAAGCAGGTCCCGACAAGCATCTGCTCATTTCCTTAACCACTGCAATAATATGGATGCTAACAACATTAAAGATGTACTATATTAACTCAGTTATTGCAAGCCAAAACCAGCAGCTGTTATAAAAATCTCACCAAAGAGAAAACCATCTTGTGCTCTCCTTGTTTCTTTTTATTGTATTGTAAAGCTCAGGGATCACTAGGAAGCTTTCTAGCCAGTCATAATGCTAAAGACATCATCCCATTTTATTCCTGCACTAAATAGAGGTAAGAAACAATTCCATTATTTAATTTTAAAAATGGGGCTAAGTTAAAAAGAGCCAGCTCAAGTGTATAGTTTAATGAAAAATAATAACAAGTGTTTTCTAAGGGGTGGCAGTTGACCATTTGCAGCTGGCCAGAGTGAGAATGTGCAAGTACATGGTTGAGTACTTGTACATGTGTAAGTCCATGGTAGAGAATCTGCCACCTTTCTCTGGGCTTTCACCTACACTAGCCACGTTCATGACATTAACCACTGACTTTTTATTTCTTTCATTTCAGGAAGTACTTTTTAATGTACTTTCCCTTAATCAGACTATCTATTGATGCCTTTTCATGACAACAGCAACTGAGTGTAGTCCTCAGAAAATTGTGTGGGCTTACATTGATCCAAAATGACCCTTGAATTTAATTCTACTCATGCCTTTCTGCATAGTACAAAACTGGGGCAATTGCCACCCCACAGCTAATGTGTAAAACATGCTTGTGCAGTTGAATTAAATAATATTTGCACAATATCTAAGTATTGAAATCAAAAATAGCAACGTATTTGTAGTCAACTGCTGGCTTTCTATGAAATCACTCTGTGGAAAATTTAAGCGCTATGAAGCTTGATGACATATGACCACAATTTTCATCTAATTTACTTAGTCCTGTAGTAATTTAACTGATCTCAATGTGGTTAAAGTAAATATGCATTGAAATAAGGAAAGCAGAATAAGGCTCTTTGTTGTTTCTGCCACAGGAATCTGCTAAGCTTTATGGCCTACCATTAAGAATGGAATTTCCACATCTGTCACTGCACAAAACATACATCTCAAAACTCTACCTTGAGATCCAAATGAAGAATGTACATTTGGTGCATGTACTGAATTCCCTTGCAGATCTGTTTTATGAACGAGATTGTATCCATTTCTGTCAAATTGTAGTTTTCATCAATAATTCGGTCAAATAACTCTCCTCCTTCCACACTGAGGAGAAAAAGACAATAAAGCAGTGACCAAGTTCAAATCCCATCCCATACAGTAAGACTTATGCAGAAAATACGCTATTGACTATTTTTATCATTCACAGTCAAGTTCAGTAAGATGAGCTTGTACTCTAATCTGAACTTTCTGAAATGTGAGTTCCATTGCATACTGGCCTGAACCTCTTCAAGGCCTAAGAATCCAGTCTCCCATCCATTGAAAACCATAAACATCTTGAAATTTAATATGCTGTCTTGAGTTCTCATTTTGGAAATTAATGATGTTCCATGGAAAACCAAGACATCATGATGGAGAATCTACATTTAATTCTGTGGTCTCTTCCCTCTGAGTTTAAGAGGGACAGGATCCAAAAGGTCAATCTCAAACAATCTAAAGTCAACAAAATTTACTTAATTTCTCTTCACATTTCAGTATGCCTCCAGTTTATCTGTTCATAGGTACACAGACACTTTTCTTTTGTGATATGTTAATCATATAGAACAAATTCAGTTGACTATCCGAGAATGTCCAGAATAGTCAAATTCACCTAACTTTGAACCCTTCTGCCACACATTTCAATGTTTTCGTTTTGGCCTTTTTGGCTTCCTTAAGACAGCATCTGCTTAACCTGAGCTTAAGGCAGGTATTTTGTGCCTGATGTTATTAGCCTGATAACCCAGCATAAAAGCAGGTTTATCCTTTCAGGCACCCAGTATAAGGATTAGGCACAACACCCATAGCTGGCTCCTCTTTGATGTAGGATGTATTCTTGTTTGCCTCATAGAATAGGAGATATTCTAAGAGGTTTATTTATTGGCTGACACAAATTAAAGTATTTAATTAAATATAAGATATTTAACACAGCTCTATCTTCAATTGGATCAGTTGCTTTATGGCACCAGGAATGTGGCAGATTACTGGAAAAAATTTAAAAATGGCTGCATGGGAAAACTTTTCTCTTAAATTCCTGGTTTTTTTCCTGTTGTTCATGAGAACATATATGCATTTTCCACCTGTAAGAAGCTTTATTTCTCATTTCATGAGAAAGCAAAAAGGAAATTGACAATTCTAACGAAAGGAGTAAACACAGAAAGGAAAAGAAAAGAACACACTTACTATTCCATGACGAGTACAATATCATTTTTAGATTCAAAGGCATCATATAGCTGGATGAGGTTGACATGATTCAGCTGGTTCATGACATTAATTTCATTTTTTACTTCATCCTGTAAAGAGCCATGAGTATTGCTTCAGATGCTTTTGTTTCCTAAGACAGCTATGTTTGAAGCAAATCTGCATTATCTTCATGTTTTCTCTTGTGGCAACCAAACTCAGGGCTCCTGCAGTAGATGTCAAAGCTATGGGAACTAACAGACTGAATTCAAAGCTTGAGTAGGGTGTTTCTTAAGGTATTTAGGTATCCTAAGGTATTTACTGGAAAAGGAAGAGGGGAGCCCACATGGGCAAGTAACAGGCTCCCAGGGATGTAAAGGGAAACAAAATAAAAAGGCAGCAGAGGATTTTGTTCAAACAGCTGTAGTTGCACAAAATCAATCTGAGTAAAGTCTAGGACAGACCTCAAAACCTAGCTTTGCAGTTAGAGGAGAGAGATTGGTACCTCCATTCAGCCCAACTATGTTAGACATGCTGAATGACAATGACAGTCTCTCTCTGTTCACCATAAAGGGGATCTGGAAGATCAGCTTGGCCACAGCTACACCTTAGCAACCCCAGTTACCTGAGACAAATCCCATTCTTGAATGCTCTTAATGACACCCATGAAAAAGGATATCATGCCTTTATTTCCAGTGAAAGCCAGTCCCAGATAGCCAAGAGCTTGCAAAACAGCCCAGACTAATTGCTCTCATCTGTATTTGTGTTGATGTCAGGTGCCCAGATCATGCCTGCTATCAACCCCCACTGATATCAAGTCATTGCAGCAAAGGCTACAGTGTGCTTGGGAGGGAATACGCTATGTCACAGGCCTGACAAATGTTTTTACCATTGAAGAAAACACTAATAGAATTAGCAACAGAAAGGAAAAAAATAATATATTTAAAAGAAACAGAAAACACCCCAAAAATAATACTTTGATGAGCTATTGAAAGTTTTGGAGGAGACAGGAAGTGGAACTGGATTTAATGGTATTCCAGTAGATTCTATGAGTGTGATGTCTTGTGAGACACTTGGTCATGGCCTGTTGTGTAGCTGAAGAACAGCATGTGATCCATTGGGGGACAAAAAGTTAATATCATTCTCCACCAACCTTCTGTTTTGGACCTTGTGCTTTTATAATTTTGGCTGCCAGCTTGAGACCTGTTGCTTTCTCTTCACATTTGTGCACTTGCCCAAAACGCCCTCTAGAAAAAAAGAGAAACATTTTCCAGTGGTACAGGTGTCAACTCTGCACTATAAAGAATCATAAATTATCCTCTTCCTACTGGCTTTCATTTCAATTGCACTGTTGCTGCTATTTTGTTGTGTAGATTGTACTTGCTGCTACTCATTTAGGCCCATCAACTTCACATTGTGTTCTATCTGGTCCTACTCCACTTGCATGATTCACTATACTCACCTCATAACCTGCAACAACTAATCCCAGGAAAGTCAAGGATATACTGTAAGGATAATGGCTCACTTCTGTGCAACATCTGCCCCTCTCCATCACATCATTCTCCTCCATGGGAGGGTTGTGTTTTCTTGATGATACAAAGCATTTTCCCAGAGCATGCTTCCATGAAAATTGCAATATCCCACTCTCCTAAATAATGACTGCATGAGAGATAAATAACTCCATGGCCTGTCAGATCAACCTGCTAATCTATCTGAAAATAAGCATGTGTTTTCAGGAGTGAGACTCACTGAGAGGAAGAAGACTACAATATGTGTCTACATACTGCTGGCTGTAATTTGAGGTAAAGTATTTCAGCATCCTAGGAGCCCTGTCTAAAGCCTGAGGGCATCTGGCTGGCCTAGAACAATGCCAAACACAGGCCAAGTCTGCTGGTGCCAAATAGCAAGCCAAAATTCACTCTCACTATAAAACCAGCCTCCTCTTTTCATCCCTCTATAAAGCACTTTAAGACCTCAGACTTTCATGACTTCAGCTCTAGTGGGGCATGTTGCCTCCATTCACCTCCCAGGATGCTTGGCTGTAAATTTGTGCCTTGCTTTCCAAGTTGATTTACTACACCTGACTTACCCTCCCAGAATTTCATCCTCGTTGACATTATAATAATTGCTGATCCCCACCCTTTTGGCTGAGACAATCCGGTGATCAAATGGTGCTGGTGGAGTAGGAATATCATCTAAAAAAGACAAAACAGACAGAGTGCATATGAGTGGTCACATGCAGTACTTGTCTAGCCCATATTTTAGCTCCTCTTTTCCCCAGATAAGTTCATTTAAGAACAGAATACACTTACTGTAAGCTTTATATACAGGCCTTTCTCTGGTATTGAACAAGGGTTTTATTCCAGAAACTCTGGCTCAGAAAAAGAGGTTGTTGTTGGAGAACTACACTACCAAGACAAGGACCCCTTTTTTAAGTCATCGTCTTTCATACAACAGCTGGGAGAGGAAAAGTGAAGACCACTAGACTATACCAATGTAGCTTCATAGTCACAAGGGGCCTCTACAATTCAGCCTAATCTCTGATTTTTTAAAATATTTTTTCCTCCTCAGGGACTGTTAATAGGGGAGTATGTACTTTAACTCTCCAGTGGGGTAGGAAGAGAAGCAACTCTCCTGCAGGCCCAGATAACAGAGACTATTTCCTAGCTTTTGGTGTTGAGAGTGAAGAATCCCCCTCTCAACTGACTGACAAAACTTGTCCTTCTCCACAGTGTGGTCATCACCTTTAAATATGGCATTTAGAGCTTGTGCACATGAGGGAGTTTCACCCTGGTGGACAGCACTTGGGGTTTCCAATATGGCCCAGGACACAGTAACTCTCATATGCTGCTCTGAATAATTTCTGCCCTTAAAACAGATGGCAGATAAAAGCTAAAGAGGTGCACAGAGGAGGGATGGTTCCCAATATGGCACTGCAGCAGCTATGGAGTTTCGGCAGGTCTCAGGTGTTACTTTCTGGACCTCCACATGCTGGACCTTTCTGCCATCCTGATGTCAAAATCCCTGCTGGAGACCAGCCCCCCATGCCTATTTTGGACATTTTGCAGGCGGTTGTGACTTCAATTTCATACCCAAGTTGTTTTTCATTTGATTGATACTCCTGAGAGTGACCTTTGGCTGACCAAGGTGACAAATACTTCTTCAACCATTTGGGAGGGCTACAGCCCCAGTGTTTCAATATGAGCTCTCTGGTTTGGAATGCCAGTTCCTTTTTGTGTGAGGCTTGTTGAGCAATTTTAAAACCATTCATTACTCCAGTGAAAATGATCAAAAACACAAACAAGAAACCCCATGACAGCATGTAGCTGGCAGGAACACTTTGGTCATTAATGTGGCAGTAGATTGTCCTTATTCACAGTGAATGTCCATTTTTCCAGGACACCAGCTGTGTACCTAGATTTTTTCTTGACAGTGTTAATAACTTACATGGTCAGGAAGTTAGTTCATGGTCAAGGAATTGTGAAAAGCTGGGGCTTCTGGAAGTTTGCCACCTACTTGGGATTCTGCGGAGTTTGAATTGCACGACTGTAAGTATGGGTCTTTGCACGTTACTGAGACCCAAAAAATGCCAAGAAAACCACTAACCTAAGGCAAAATTTGACGCTAACGACACAAACTCCATCAGCACCAGCACGTAAGTGACAGAAGAAAATGTAGTTCTGAAAGCTCAGCTAAAAACATTACCAAACTTTGGGCAAGGAAATATTCTTTTAAAGATGCCAGATTGCCTTTCAAAACTCTGTTTAAGTTTTTGCCTTCTAAATGTTCCCCATGACATACCCTCTATTTTTCTTTTCCTGCAAACCAGAGAAGATCTTTCCCTGTTCAAGAACAATTTCCTATTGCAGATCAAAGATGCTCCAACAGAGACACTATAACCTTAATGTCATCCATAAAAATCTCCCAGAGCTCACAACAGTTTATGGATTTTAAAGTTTTAGTGTGCTATCTCCTGTTTTCTGCTACAAAAACCTAGGGCAAATCTGTAATAAATGTTCCTCTCCCACACTCTCCCTCTTTTCCAAAGCAGATAAATTCATCTTGAGTCTTGTGTATGCACATGCACACTCATATATTTCCAAGTCTTTCAGGCCACCTCCTCACATGCCATAATTTCATTTACAGGAATAGCCAGTGAAATTCTCAAGATGGAGGTTTAACATTAGAAATCTCTGCCTCACCATGGTAGGAACTGCTTCAAAGTTTGGTGCCTGAGCACTATTTATCTGTCTGTTCAACAGCATCATTCAGGCTTACACAAAAAAGTCTGTATTTCTTTACATTGTAGCCTGCAGTTGTTCTCACTTCAGACTACAATTATGTGAATATGAGCAAGCTGGTTTTTCAGGCTACATCCACAGCATTGCAGATTCCCTGTTAAGACACATTCTCAACACTTCCTCAGGCTCACCAACTTTGCCACACCTGATATAATTTCTTCCTCTACTCTATACTTAGGGATTTTAGCTCTTTTGTTAAAAGAAGAGGGAGAGAGGGTAGTGTAAGTGGAGTAGTTGTGGCAGAAGCAAATTAATTTTGAATAATTTCTGACAAAGCAGAAGCCTCTAATATGAAAGCAAGCAGAATCGTGTTACTTCTCACCAGCACAAGATGCAGCCCGTGAAAAACTGTTTCCCATCAGAACTACCATACTTTTTCACCTACTAACTAGAATCATAAAATCATTCTCTTCTACAGATCCCTGTTCATCACTGTAATACCAGGGGAATCATATGCTTTGCCTTTAGGATACTTCCTTTAAGAGTCTTTTATAGTTTTACACATGCCATCAGCACTTTTTGCAACTACTCTGCTCTTTTTGTTGTCGTCTTTGACTAGACCATCATCATGCACTTGATGCTCACTTCTACTACTATGCTCAAATTGGCAGGTCTGCCCAGGGATTGAACTAGAATTTCCTGTACCTTTTTCGCAGCTTTTACACCTGCAAGGACAAAACATGGTATTAGTGCAGAGTACACTTAAAGCAGAGCAACTTTAGAAACATAGGTGAAAAATGCCTACACAGATATTGCATTCAAATAACATTAAGCTATTTTGTTTCATGGTGTAAAATTAACTGGTTTAATATTCATGTTGAGAAATAAAAATGGCCCTTAAATTTATTATAACAGCAAAATGTTTCTCAGTTACTGAAAACCTGACCTGAGGTCTTCTAAACTTGACATTAGGCTATCAATCTCACCTTTAAAGAAAGGGGAGAACATTGAGTTTCCCCTTTGTTCATACAGGTTCCTGAGGGCTTAAACCTGTTTATCCCTGAAAGGCTATATATTAAATCCAGCAAAGATAGAATTGCAGTACACAAATTTATTGGGTCAATTGCCCGTGCAAATTTTAAGTTGTTTTTTTTAATTATTAATTTTTATTATTTTGTTTTATTTTAACATTTTTATGTTGTCTTTTAATTTATCACATTTTCAGTAAATCAATTCCCAGTTGGCAGATGGCCTAATCTATTTTGCTGAAGTTACATGACATTGCAGTATATAAACATAACCATGGGAGAATTTTCCTCAGAGATAAAGAAGAGCGTGATGTAATTCCCGTGTTCCCAACATATTTCCCAAGCAAACAACCACAGCACACTGCTAATACCATGTGTGGTGGATTGTTTACCTGTCTTTTTTAAGAGTATAATTTCACTTAGATCAGAGACATAAACATGTTTTTCACTTTTGTATTGGGCTAAATTTTCACCAATATTTGTATTAATCAGCCACTTTGACTTGAAACTTGAACTACACATTTTTCTGAAGCAAGGGTCTCTTCAGAATGTGTAGTTTCAGTTTCATAGCTTACCTTCCCTCTGACACCTCTTCATCATCACTTTTTTCTGCCTCATCTTCCTTTTGGGAAGGAGCTGATGGTTCCTCAGCACCTTTTTCACTCTTAACAGCATTTTCCTCTCCTTCACTCTCTTTCTCCTCCTGTTGTTTCTCAAGTGCATCTTCAGGCACCTGATGTTCCTTCTTCTCCTCAGCTTCTGGGGACTCACTCTCTATCTCCTCCTGCACAGTTAGTTTTTGACAAGCATTATCAACAGCATCTTCTTCCTGCTGCTTTTCTGGAGTGAACGATTCCTGAAAAGAGTTTCTCCTATATTCATAATGGCTTTCTAAAGACAAACTTTCTTGTTTCTCCTCTGACTCTTCAGTATGAAACTTGGGAGGATCCACTTCAAGCAGAAGGGAACTTTCCCTCTTGGCATTTTCCTTGTTGAGCTTATCAACTTCTTCTTCCTGAGAGCAGGACTGACTCTGCTGGATGTCCCCATCTATAAGAGATTACAAAGCAATCTGTCAGTGGTTTTCTGATAGTCAGTAACACTACTAAAATATGGCTGCACACTTAGCATAACTTCTGTAGAATTTTGAGCTAGTTATTTGTTTTCCTCTCCCACTTTCAAGGTCAGTACAAGTGTCTCCTAAGCAAGAGAAGACTACTTATTTAAAACTGGGATTTCATGGATCCCAAGTGCTTTCTTTGAGACACAGAACTAGAAAATGTTTTTCTCACTTGAAGTTATTGTCAGCCAAGTCAAGGTTAATAAACTCCTCATGCAAAGCACCTTATTGAGCAGTTGGATACCCTGTGCTTGCTCACGCTGATGAACACACATGTAACCCACGCAACTTCACTGGAGTTACTCAGGAAAGTCATGGTTATTTCTGTGTTATTTCTTAGGAAATAGAAGTTGATCAGAGAAAAAAATAGTCTAACCTGTTGAATCTGGTGGCTTCTTTTCTTTTGTTTCTGTTTCATTGAAATGTGACTTTTCTTTGATGACCTGTGGAGTAGACAATTGATATATTAGTCAGTTTATACAGCGTACATGTTGTATTGGTCCTCATGAAATTGCAGCCTGATTTTTTTTTATCAAATGCAAATACTCAGTGTTCCAACTCATAGATTTCCTATAAATGATAGTCCTTATTTTAATTACTACATGCTGATTGAATTGATACCAGTGCAAAGAGAAATTATCTTGGTTGTAATCAACATCAATGTTGCCATAAAAACAGCCTAGAAAAGATTAGGACTGAACCTCAGAGACTAAACCAAAGAAGCATCCAGGAATCAGCTGCTGCCCTGCCCTAGCTTTTGCTGTTAAAAAACTAGATTAAACCAAATCTCAGAAAATTTAATATTCTAGGAAAATATTTGGTACAATCTTACTGACACTTATCAAGAAGTTCCTTGCTGTTTAATCAACATTTGGTAATAACTTCTTTAATGATGCCATGATTTATTAAGGGGTGACTGAGACAGTAACCAGGACTTGGAGCTTTGTATCCTTCTTTTACTTGGATTTCACAATGTTGCAGTGACATCTAGAGGTGTTTCGTACCAATCCAGGTCCTTATAAAACCTCTGCCATTATTGTTACCTTTGTGGATATTAACTCCTGTTTCTATGCTATGTGCTCAGTGTGTTTTTTCCTGGCCACTCCTAGACTTGTCAGTAGGTGACCACAGTACATGGCATCTGCAGTTGCTAGGTTCTCCTTTTTCACCTCTTCTTCTCACAATGCTATGAAACTGGCACTGTCATTACACATGGTGTGAAAAATGCTTTCACGTCAAAATATTTTCCAGAGGGGCTACCAGCTAAAGCAGTATTGTACATATCCCAACAAAATATACAAGTTCAGGCACTTAATTTTAAGTGTCTTAACCATGTGATCAGTCCCTCAGCCCTGGGCACCAACCAGTTCTATTACTAAACACTTGTTCTGGTAGGCCCTTCACATTTTTTTATACTTTATTTTTTTTAATTTCATCAGGCTATATAGAAAATAGGCATAAAATCAAAGCAATGTGTTTCCACTATAAACAGAGTTCAAGGGAAAGGAAATTCCACAAGAAGCCAAAAGAGTTGAGACAAACTGGATGTAACTGCATGGAGGGATTTCAATAGGACTTCTTCAGAAAATCTTGATCCACAAGGGACAAGGAAACTGTAATATGAGCATAAGACCTGAGACTGACAATTGTTTTGGATGCAGTTTGTCCCAGGAAGTTGCAGGCCATAAAGTGAAAAAGACCACAATACAACAAGGTAAAACCCTTTGAAATATAAATTGGAGCCTTGTTCCTACAGAACTTAAATATATATAATGTTGCCAGATAGAACACAGGGAATCAATCAATGCTCTAAAAAGCACTAAAAAAAAATAGGGAAAAGCCGCAGACTTATTTATTCTGCACTAATTGCCAACAGTGTTGGCAATTAGTAATGCACTCGCATTCCTGTAAGTATGTCAGCCTCTCCGTACCACTGAGAACATCAGCTCTGATCAAACACAGTCAGCTGAGCAAATAACCAGAGAAATGGCCTCCAAGCTCTTTGATGCATGAGGCCAGATTTCACTTCTGCATTCAGAATTAATTGCAGACACACAGCACTTCCAACTAAATATTGCTGTAGTTTGCAGGTGTGAAATACAGAAGCCAGCTTTTAAAAATCTGTCTAGTGGAAGAAACACTGGACAGTGCTGAATACCTGAGACTGCCAGGGCATTACATAAATTACTACTGTGTTTATTCAAGCACCATTTCTGATCTCCAACATTTCAAAAGCAGATGAGGACTTCATACTAATATAAATAATTAAAAAAAAAAAAAAAAGAAATATTTACTGATATCCGTAAGAATCAATTTGCAATAAATATAGGGGCAAGAGTACTCTAGAGCAAGAAATACAGATATAAGGACTAGATATTGAAATAACTGTAAATACATGAGCAGTCCATACATGAACAACCCAGTTTTCTCCACATTTTTCTGTTTGTAGAGACATGTGACTTCAACTTGTCAAATCTTGACCTGGCAATAAAAACAAGATTTTTGCCCATTACTTCTTCCCTCTAAAGGGTGGGGGCTCACCAAGTTCTCTGGAGCTGTCAGAAGTCAATGTATCCTTCCTATCCCAGCCACAGGCAGTACAAAGACCTCCTTGTAGTTTGTCAGGGGCATGTGTGACGTCCAGCCCCAGGCAGTGAGCAGCTGCTCTGAGAGCCCACAATTCCCAAAAGCCATCACACTCTTTGAAAAAAATCTCATCTGAAAGGTGTGGTGGCTTGTTAAAGACATCTATCCCACCTAATTATTCTTCATACCAACCCCTTCCCTCAGTCTGTTAGAACTTTCCAAAGGTCTTTACAACTTAATATCTTATAATATTTTATTTATTTATGTATTATTCTTCACAAACTTATGTAACATGACTTTTTCCAGTCTGTAATTTCTAAATTACAGTAATCAATATTCCTTAGTAGAAAACTTTTTTTCCCTTTCTTTATTGACTTGAATATGTAAAATCAGGTAAATGGCACTACAGTAATTTTTCTGAGGCATACAAGCCTAAAGCTTCAAGGAATTTGACATTTTATTTTACAAAAGCTTAAATATGAAAGTTTGTGTTGTGACCCTATAAAGTATACCACAGCAAAAATGTGTCTGTATCTACATAATTTTTTATTGTGTCTTCAAAAATACGTTTTCTAGACTTAAACATATTCTTTCATAGAGTATTGCCAGACCCTAAGGAAGAGAGACAGAATAAAAGCCCAGGTGATGATACAGAATAATATGAGATAGTCCAGAGGCTGAAATTTCAGTATAGACCAACAGAAGAAAAAAAAAAAAGCCATTTGGAAATTATTTAAATTTACTTTAGAAACCTGCAGAAATCAAGCAAAAAGCAATAATATATATAAATATAATATACTCTAATTGAAATTTCAAATGCAACAAAAAAATTAGTGAATTCTATAGACATTTGACTCCTTTTTAATGAGCTCTATATGGTTAAATTCCTTCTTTATACTGCAGCAGTCCTACCTTTGGAATGTTTTTTTAGCTAACTTTCAGATTTTTTTATTCACCTAATAAAACTCTTTGATTCTTTTTTTCCTACTGCAAAAATTTTTTTTAATTAATGGCCTCATGAAGTAACCCCAACCATTCAGTTAGAGGTCCTTTATCACCCCACCACCTTTCATTTTATCCCAAAACTATTATCCTCGGCTTCCATCTCCCAATACCAAGACACAAACCTTTGCATGTGCCTAAACCATGTTTTAGCTGTGTCACTTTCTCATATTCTTGATAGTTTGCAGAGCTGTATTATGGCAAGATAAGCTGGTTTTGTGTAAGATCTGATCACCATTCATTTATCAAAAGTATTAAGTTACTTGAGATTTCCAATTAATGAGTTTCCCTAACATGGGCTTTGCCTCTGAGTGTGCTCCCAGTATCTCCTCACCAGTTTCCAGGAGAGTGCAGAAAAAAACACAGAGACCTTGGTGTGGTGTGGTGATGCCTCCTGTGCCATCCATCAAAGCTGTAATCAATCCCCACCTGCCCTTTTGTGTTCCTCTTCAATACATAGACCTTCCTCCCCCCTCAGCAGTGTAAAATACTTAGTGAGAGTATTTTTGATACAAACTTGTAAATGCTAAAAACCACACTCAAGGGAATTCTGTTTTTATTGGCAGGTGGTGCATCTGCTTCCATGTCATTATTTTTTTGGTACACTATAACAACTGCTGGCACCTCCAGGCAGATTTTGACTCCTGCATGATTTTTATTGAACTCCTTAAACTAGATAAAGAAACCATTCTTCTGTAAAATCCAAACTCAATCTACAAACATCTTTAATCACACACAAAAAATAAGCTCTGAACCATGAGAATCATGATTCCCTCAATATGAATTACATGAGAAGTTTTATGTGAACTGCTGTTTTGAAAATGCATAGGTAATGAGGTAACAACCTCTGCAGGAAAAATCCCTCAGAACAACATCCTGGAGAGGGAAGAAGCTGAAAATCAGTCAAGACAAAGCATTGTCCATTCCCCACTAAAATTTGCTGACTTCCCACCCAGTGTGCTGGAGAAGCTGGGGCTATCCTGTTTCAAACGGATGCTTACTCCTGCCATGCCATTCTTCCCAAAACAGGGGACCTTACTCCGAGGAGTAGAACAGGCTTCCATGCAACCAGGCTCCTGACAGAGCCCATGGCCTTAGTGAAGATGTGACAGGTTGCACCAACACTGACAGGCTGATACCAAACATCTTTACTTTTATCTTGAGATCCAGTCACTCCCACTTAACAGAGCCATTATCAGGCCTAAGAAGGCCTTTGGAGGTAGATTGTTTAACTCCAATTGACTGGTTTACTTTTAATGTCACTGGAATACACAGAGACATTATACACAGTATAATCACTGACAAATCTGAGGCTACTAAGACACTCACTAGAACCAGAGCACTCAGCTTTACCTGGCTTTGACACATGTCCTTTCACTGCATTTGGGAAATCAAATCAACCAGTCACTGCTGGTTTTGAGTTTTTCTTCTGAACAAATAAGGGGCAACATCAGCACAAGCACAATTCAGCTGCTTTTCTTACCAACACGTTGGACAGCCTCACATCTACCCCTTCTCCATACTGCTCAATTTCCTCACCTGTGTGATGACTGACAGGGTGCACTTGTGCCTCACATGCACCTGTGCCATAACCCTAAAAATCTTCCACATGCTACTCCTCACATTTTTACTGTTACTATTAAATAGGACAACCTCCTAAGTGGGTTCCTCTATTGTCACAGTGTGACACAGGAGAAAAAAATTCCATCTTGAAAGCCAAATCACTGGCAGATCTTTTTAACTGTGGGGATAATCCACCCTCTTGTCAAACTACTCAGGCAATTTTTTAAAATTACAGTATCAGTTAGGTAGCCTCACTGTAAAGAGAGTATTTCTCAACTTTAGCCCAGCTGAGCTAAGCAGGCAATGGTATGGATGGCAAACACCTCCATTCTTCATGAATTGTCCTTCCTAAGCTTTTCTCCAAAATCACACAGTTGGGAGATTTCCATCCAAAGGGTTATAAACTTAAGAAATCATCTGCTACAGCTTTGATGACGCACTTTGAATTGGACTCCCGAAATGCAGGTTTCCTAAAAATTCATTTAACAACAAGGGAGCTTGAGTTGTGGGGAAAGACCTGCTTGGGGCTTTTTTAATTTTCCCTTTACAGACAGACCATGGTTCTGTGGCACTCACCATGCAGAGCCCTGTTATTGGAATGTGGTGGGGCTCATTCCAGGCCCTGCTGGGGCTGCTGCCCAGCCACCCATCTCTGTTCCTTCTCACTATTGCATGTGTATGCAAAACCCAGAGTGCTGCCAGGATGGTACCATATTAGTTGTGTTTCAGAGCAGTCACACTTGTAATTAAAACTCAGTGTGGTGCAGACCCCACATTTAGTTGCAATGGCACTCTCCTACCAGAGGAAATAGTCAGGCATGGTACCCCTACACCTTCAGATAGGGGCTGAGAGGAGTCATTACCAGAAAACTACTTAAATGCCTAGGATATCTGATGACAAAAAATGAATTTTAGATGACTGCAGTTGACAAACAATTCCTCCCTGAGCAAATTCCTCCTATTACTGTCTCACCTCTTTGAGGAACCTTCTGCTTTTCCAGGGCTGCTCTCTGATGAGCTGCCTTGCTTTGCTTCCCTGCACTTACCAGTCATCTCTTTATCTTCATCATGACGTCTCCCTAGTTTTGCAAAGAATTGTAATGGATTCCACAATGGTCACTCTAACACATAGGCATGCATGTCATGCCCCAAAAGTTATCCAAATTGGCTTGTAGTTATTTAGAAATTAGCTGTGTCTACTTTGATTTCACACATTTTCAGAGTTGTAGAGACAGCAAAATCCCAACAGTGTTCAGGGAGGGATCCTATGCAGGGAACACTGTACAGCAGATAGCAAGTTCTGAGGGTAAATGGAAATAAAGTTAAACAGCATCATGAATTAAAAAGGCATGAAACAACTCATGTGGCTCTCAGCAAAGAAGAGAACAGGGCAAAACAAGAGGAAAACATTGTCCTAAGCAAACATACCAGTTTTATCACTGGTACACAGACAAAGAGAGAATTTTAACTCAGATATACTACAGCTCACTCAAAAGCTGAAATTCTTCTACCAAGAACATATTTAAGTAAAGGCATCAGTCCTGGGGGAAAGAAGAGCATTCCCAAGTATAATGGCACCTGTGGGCACTGACCAGCTGCATTGCTCAAACAACAGACAACCCATCTGTTGAGATTCTGCAGAAATCTCGAGCCTTGAAACCACCAGCCCAGCAGAAACTCTTGCACAAAAATGTAAAAAAAAAAAAAAAAAAAAAAAAAAAAAGAAAAAGTAAAAAAAGAAAGAAAGAAATATTTCCCACCTATTTGACTGAAAAAAAAAAAAAAAAAAAAAAAAAAAAAAAAAAAAGAAATAAATATTTCCCACCTATTTGGCTGAAAGATGAAAAATACACAGAACATGGCCATTTTGGAGAGAATTTAAATAATACATAAGGGACCTGTTAGCATTTGTAGGCAAAATGAAGGGATCAGAACAGTTATAGACTGAGGCTGAATGGATCTTAAAACACATCTGGCAAACAGCAGTTTCATTGTGGGCTGCTACTAAAGCAGCCAGTGACCTGCAGTTGCAGTGTGATACCTGCACAGGAGGTACAGAGGGCTAAAGCAGAAAACACAGCTCCCACCACTGGCATGTCTTTAGTGTGGGAAACAGCCCCAAATTGCCAGAAGTTGTTATTCCTACAGCAAAGCCTGTAGAAATGTCAGGAAACCAAAGGTACAGTCACCTGCAGACAGCTGCGGGAAGTTCAACACTACTTTACGATGGCAACAAAATGGACTTTCTGACTCTCCAGATGAGTATTTGCAGGTTAATAGTATAGAATCTCTAAAGTCTTTAATTTGGAGGAAATAAGTGAAGTATTATTTAACCCTCTTTCTTTATAAGTGGAAGAAGTAGGACTGAAAATGGAGTTATAGACAGGAACCTTTTGCAACAGGATTATCACAGCCTACTTAAAAAGGTGAATTTGAGGAAAACCTCAAGGCTTTTAAAGACGCTTACTGTAGAACTGCCGATTTCCCTGAGCGGCAATAGTGACAAAATAGCTTAAATGACAAGTAATACACACTACTCCTCTCAGCCATGTGGTGATAAGGTCACGCTGCCCTCGGTGGAAAACGGCTGGGATTCATTTGGCAGCATCGACAAAGCACGAAGTGTCTCCAAGCTACACCATATTACAACTTCAACCCAAACCAGAAATAAACTAAGCTCCTGTATGAGGCAGTGGAGGTATTTCAGGATGACAATAAAAGGCAGGAAAGCAGAAATATGCTTCAGAAGAGAGCAATCCCTGCATTTTGCAAGAGCACAAAATGTGCCTGTGGAGCCTGTGATTAGCAAACTGTTACAGCTGCTGCTGATGCTGCGAGAGAGATTACACACCCCAGATGCTTATACCCCTTCTTCGCCTCTCTCTCATTCCCCCTCTTCCCTCTCTGTTCTGCCTCTTTCACAGCTCTCTACATAAGATGGTTCTGTAAAAAGAGGCAGTTAGGAAAAATTTAAAAAACAGTACTACATTAAGCAAAGAGCATCACCTCTCTAGAGAAGGATGGAAAGGCAGCTGAGCAGCATGTCAACACTATTCACTGCCTTATCCAGTTGTACCCAGGGCCACCTACTGCACCACCTCCCAGTAATTCATTCATAAGTAATGGTTGGATTATTTTGCAGAACCAGGCTTTTGACAGACAAACATTTTGCAGACAGCTCAGCTATTAGAACCAAGAGATGGCATTTACTCATAGCTGCAGCAGGGTGGATGACAAATAGGAACATCATCCAAAATACCTGATCGTCTCCAGTAGTGCATAGAAGTGGGTTCTGTCCTTCTGATCTAGCTGCAGTGAACGGATTGCCTCGTTTGTGGCTGTACAGAAACAGAATAGGACTGTGCATGGCTAATGTATTGCTCAGTGCCACCACAAAAATTCCACCTATGATACAAGAGATGTTGTTCTTGCTGCCTGGCAGCTTGCACTTCTACAAGGTCAGCACTGTTTAAAACTATCATTGTGTGGAACTAGAGATGGGAACAAGGATTCTGTTAAGAGAAGCAAGGATTGGTATCTGTACATTTGGGTAAATGTGTTCATTGCTGTGTCACCAGATATTAGTGGTGCATTTCAGGTGTAAAACTCAGTGTGAAATCCCCTGTTTTTCTATTATTTTGCTTTCTGTTTAACTTTAATCACAATTATATAAAACATAAATAAATATGTAGATCTAATTCAAATATGGAGGCACAAGCAACCAGCTTTGCCGTGTCTCATGGACCAGTGTTTTGATGAACTTGCTCAGAGATCCTCTTTCTTCCCTCTCACCCAGAGGAGAGTCTGTTTGCCCCAAATGCTGGAACACACTGTCTCCCACTAAGCTGACAGCCAAGCTCAGCAGTCTCTGCTGAAGGGTATCATTCCATGTTCTGTTACTCCTAATGCAGGGCTGACTTCAAGTCTGTTTTTACTTAAACCTAAGATGACTAAGTGTTTACCAAAGCAGCTGTTGTTCACAGGATAGCTTGGTAATTTTATGATGGCCCTTTTCTAATAAATCAAACACAGAGAGAGGAGGTAATGACAAGGTAACATATGTATGCTATCTCATAAAACAAACAAAATATAAACAACATCATAATATCATCAGCATGATTCCAGACATGCTCGTGCTGCCTTTCCTAAGCCCACATGCTAGGCAAGCTCCTACCAAGTCCACTCAACATCGCCAAGAGTCTGCCTAAAAGAAAATGAATCAGTGAGGGAATTACAAATGCTGTTGTAAAAAAAGACAGAGACTCCCCTTGCTTCTCTTTTTATTGGGTCCTTGTCAGTAGGCTGACTCTGTTTCCATCATGTTCAAGGCCTCTTGCCTCTCCTTCCAGGTATTTTATAGCCCTGAACTCTCCATGGGGGGCACCTGCATCTCTGCCATCCTGTCTCCCCTCTGACCTGTCAGGAGCACAAGCTCCTCCTGTTCTGCTACACCCATTGGTTCCCACAAACTCACTAGCAAAGCCTGCAAGGTCCTCTCCTTTCTCCAAGCCTGTGTTTCTATTGCAGAGAGCCTTGCACCTACTCCAGTCTCCAGGAGGTGCCACCTCATTAACATGCCAGGGCTGATTCAGTTTTCATTTATAAATACTTTAGATGAGTATGTACTGTCACTGAGATAAGTAGGTCTCTACCACAAACTGCAGTGACAGCAGCATTACAGAGATGACCTGTGGGTCTCACTCCAGTGGGGGCTTTTACAACAGATGTCTTCATTGATGTTTTGAAAAGTAAAAGAAGCCCTAAACTCAGATGCTCAAAATAAATAATCTTTTCTTATCAAAGTAATTGTGTCAAACAAGAAAACTTCTCTCCTGTTGAAACTCCTTTTTTAGACCAGTGCAGCCTGATGTTCAAGAAGGGCCTGTAATGACGATTTTTGTTATCAGTCTTCTCTGGCAAGGAAGCTATTTTTCTCTTCAGTTAATGATGCTCTGAAAACAAGGCTGCATACTTTATATCCTTACATAGCAACAGATCAGTCAGTTCAGCTGACTGAGCTTTACAAGATGCTCCTCTGCTGCTACTCAGCACTGACTGATATTTTTATAGTTTCCTTTGAAGGCTCAAATTCTTCTGTCTATCTACGAAGTGGGGTTGCCTTAGGGTAACCAAACTGAAAAGCACATGGTTTGCTGACCAGGCCATTCTGACCAGGCTGCAGTGCTTCTTTTCTTCAAGGAATGCTGTTTCCAGTAGCACCTTCATATGATGTTTTTCCTGCTCAAAAACTTTAGAAAAACAAACTCAAGAACTACTCTTTAAATGAATCAAAGAGTAAAGCCTGCATGTGACTTTTTGGGAGAAAAAAATTAAGCAAAATGGAACAAAATATGAAAAGCAACCTTTTTGGTTCACCGTGCGTTAATTAAATACCAACATACTTTGTCAGAAGAAATTGCTTAATTTTCTTCACCAAAATGAATATTCAAACTGCCTTACAAAAACTTATTACAATCAAGAGAGTCTTTCAAGAGAATTTTGGTGTCTTTTAATCTGAACTTTAAAGAACATGGTGAAACTCTCATTATGGTAACAGAGGGATTTTTTACCCAGGGAAGTTTACACAAGCCACAGCTCCAGTTACAGTAACCCTACCTCAGATCCCAGTTTAGAAGTCCCCTAGTTCTCACCAATGGAGAGAAATACCAAATAGGAAGAGCACACTTTAAGATGTTTCTTGAAATAAAGGATAAACATATGTACATGCCCTGACCTAAGGAGGCTTTTTACTAGTTCCACTAATCTCTAGACCCTGGTGCTCACAACACGACTGCTGCAACTTGACTCCCCCAGATAATTATAAATCTAGAAAAGATCATTGTAAAATTCATGGCCAGGACCCAAAACTCCTGAAGCCTGTCAATCTTTTTTATGTTCTTTGTTGCTATGTTTTACAGCTGCAAAGGAACAGTTAGGGAAAAAATGAAGGTCTGTATAACAAGTAGATTTTTCTATATTTTTTCCACTGAAATTTGCTCAGCTTGTTCTTACACTTTTCACTTTTAGAGCACATTGGTTGTTCTTTCTTAAATGTCAACAAAACGAAAAAGCTGAGCATGTAGCAGAACATATCCGTAGCTTGCAATGATTCTTGCCAAGATGAAACACAAACCTGGGCTCACCTTTTCATTTTTCTTCCTGAGCAGATCACCAGCTGTTGTCTCCGAGAAAATGTGCATCCTAAAGGGATGTCCAGCTCCCGCCTTGCAAACTTTACGTTTTTTAACATGATGTTTTACACTTGAATTATGAATTATTAATGTTTTCACCTTTTCTACCAGAGGTCCTACAAGTTTCTGTAGTCCAGAAACACTTTGTTCAAGTCCATCTAACCTTTTAACCTGCTGCTCAGCTTTCCTGTTTATATCAGAAAGAGATTTTTTCATTTTAAGGCAAAGTCTCTTCATTTCATTATTTCTCATTTTTTTGTTTCTTTCCATCCTTGATCCAGGTTCAGATGTTTCTGCCTTTACCATCTCCATGTCTTTTTCAATGCAACAGATTTCTTGGGAAACACTGTTAAGCTTCTTAAGGACATTGTCTTGCAGAGTCAACAGTTTATCAATTTTCTCTTCAAGGGAGGCAAACTTCACATCCATGACGTTGAAACTTTCAGATGTGCTGACATCACTTCTCTCAACATGAAGAATTTGAGGAGGTTCCATTCCATTACCTGGCCCTTGGTTTTGCAAAGTGTTTGGATCAAATATTTTGGCCAAGTTGTTGACCATAGACGTAGAAGAGCTCTGCCTGCTGGATGTGGTCATTTTGCTGGTTTGGGTATGGGAAGGAAATGCTCTGATGATCAGCTGCTTGAGGACAATATCAGTTGCAAAGGCTTTCCATCCAGGCTGCTCAGATATACAGCCAAGTTTGGCAACTCCAGCTCAACTAATTTATAAACTACTCTCATGTATTTGACTAAAACAGAGAAAAGAGACACCCAAATTATTTAGCAGAAAAAAGCCTTTCATCCATTCTTTTCTTTCCATATATATTTATCTATCTATTTCCAAATGAAGTGAATATAGAGATGCATATCCTAAATGCACTCGGTTCAGTGACATCAGCCCTAGCAAGGACCGAACTATTTGCACTCCAATGGCATTTGACAGCAAAAAGGCAACGCGATACATGAGAAGTCATTAAGGGTAGTGAGACTTTGGCAGTGGTGTTGTTGCTTTTCAAAAGCCTAGTATGTAATGTGATCCCTGCTCTGAAGAGAATAAGGATCCTTACAGGGAACTTAAATGTGGCTGCTTGAAATTGCTGTTTTAAGGTAAACTTTTCAGATTAAAATTTCTATTCCTTGAGAAGTCTGTTATGCCCGGCAGGAAGTTGAGAGAGTGGTTAAAAAACAAATACATTAAAGAAAATAGAACAAGAAGGAGATGCTGGAATGTAAATATTTTGAAAAAAAAAAATTAGAGCCTTTTAACCTATCCTATGTCTCAACTACCACATAGCCAGCTGTATATGCATAAGTAATTAGCTCCACAGCTAATATCTTCATTTAGCTCTCTATTTATCAAGGCTGCATTTGATAGAGACTCAACTCTTTTCTTTGTTTGCCTGACAGTAAATGTCTCATTATCAGTGATTAATACTCCTAGCTCAAAGAGTACATTTAAGTTTTGCTTTTGCAAAAAACTTCTGTTTCTTTCAGAAACACAACATTGGACACAAAAGAAATTTCATTACTGGGAACAGGCTTCCCCTAAGGGTAGGCCTGAATTGTTGAACACCTTCTATGTTGGTTAGAAAAATGAAAACAGAATTTAAAAGGAAGCATAAAACCAGAATTTCTCAAGTCAGCTATACTCCACAGGAGCAAGAAGTAAATCAGTATGGATCAGCTTGATGGAGACAGGCTGCCTCTGAAACGCAAAGAAATAGCTACCTTGGACAAATGACTGTCATATATTGACCACACATAGGTCAGTCTGCACTGTTGCCACATCTTTTATAGAAATAAATGCCTAAAGTTGGCCAGCTGGTTGGAAAATAGCCAGATTGTTGCTCTGCTCAAAGGATCAAGAGCTTCTTTTGTGATCCCTGTGAACTATTTCTTTTGCCAACCTCAGTTTCTCCATCCTTTAAACAGGGAGCATGAGGGATAATTAGGTAAGGGATATAGTGAGTTCTGAATACCTAACATACTAAATAGTCTTTCAAAATTGCATAGTCTTCTCTTCAGATTTAGGTGGCAAATGTCTTTTAGAGTAAATCACAGCTGAAGTTTCCAAAAGCTTCCACAAGGCATTCTCCCACAATCATTTGTGACTCAACATGTAGTCAGTGTTGATAAGGATAAGCTAATTCAGGAGCTTGTTCTCCAGTTACCGCAGGTTCATAAGTACATTTGTCACCTTCTGGGATCAGCATGTTACTGCAAGTGAAAGTGAACTGTGTTCATGCATGACCCTAAAACATGGACTGAAATCTCTTCTTTAAATAACAGACATTACCAAGAGGTGGCCATCATGTGTTACTGTGCACAGCATATTCACTGAGAAGGTTAAATATTTTTAAAATAGGAAACAGGATTAAAAAAACAAAAAAAACCCAAAAAAAACCCAAAAGAGTTTAAAGATCTCTATTTCATGAAAAGAATAATCATAATAATAATACAGGACAGCAGTTAAAAAAAGAGGAAGTAATAACAAAACAAAGAACATCACATCAGTTCCAGCAAAGTAGTTATGTTTGAGGGTCTTTTTCTTTCTCTGTTCATCTCTGCTAGAAACATGAACTAAACTCTCCTGACAGTTTCATATCTCCAGAAGCCCCTGCTGGAGACAAACTTCCAGAACAGGCATTTGCATGTTGCTTAACTAGTCAGGTTTGAAAAGCCATTTATCTTGGATGAATGAATATCCCTGCAGGAGTTCATGGTCAGCTTCCCCCTGTCCCCTGCCCTCCCTGCACACACACACACAAAAAAAAAAAAAAAAAAAAGGTTAAAGGTTTATTAGACCTTGCCACCCATTCAGCTAGGACTCCTGGTCTGGGGAATTTCATAGGCAAAGACTGTCAGGCACAAGGATCCTATTCAAAAAGAACACTTGTTAAAGCAAGAAATTATTAAAAGAAAAAACAAAAGGACATACAGATAACAATGGTAAAATCATGTGTTACATTACTGTGCATAGCCACATATGTTAAACATTAAAATCTCTCCTAACAGTTGCCCAGGGAAATACTATGTGAAATACCTCAAACCAGTACTATAAACACTAATAAAAATTTTAAGCTCTGTGAGGTAAGATCCTATTATCAGGTATCATCTGTAAAGTCCAAGTGATTTAACATTTTACCATGACATACACTGAAAGGGTAGAAAGCAAACTATGAAAATGCGTCATTAAAAGCTCATCAGTATGTTAGCACTTCTATCTGAAGCTGAAGAGAACTGGAAGAGAGAACTGCTGTGTAGGGGCTTGACAATAGGAATAAATGAAAGAAAACTAATATCAGCTTGCTTTCTAACTCAGAAAGCTTCTTCACAGCTGGGAATCTGTGATCCCAGCTGTCTCTTGGTCTGTAAACTGGAAATAACCTTACATATCCACATGCTTTTCAGGAGTTACATGAGAATTAATTACTTTAGGGAAATTGTATTGTAAAAATAGCGTGATTTAAAGTATTTGAATATTTCTTTCTTAGTGCTGTGAATTATTATTGCTACATTATGAAATTCAATAATACTATATGTAAATAATTTGAGCCATTTATAATAAATAGCTGAATTCAGTTTTCCCAGTTTTTCCTACCTGCACCTATCATTAATGCACAAAATAAGTCCATACAACAGCATTCTTATTTTTATCTAACATATTTTAGTGATGACTGGTCACTGGATTTGCACAGTACCAAAGAAGCTTTAAAGTCTGTTCGAAATTAAGGGTATGAGCTTCAGGAATATTTACTTTTCTGTAATTTTCTGTGAATTGAAAACAAAGAAACAGAACTGATTGTAATACATTAGAAAGAAAACAATTCCACTAGTTTTAAAGATTACACGATTCCCCATGTTCCCAATATTGCATAATACTACAGTTCAGAATATTAACACTAGGCCGCTGCACCATGGCAGTGACAATGTCACCTAAAAGGCTGACATGGAACCCTGGGAATTTTTGCACACAGGTGTAACAAACACCTGCTAATCAACTGAGAAAATGTATGGTTTGATTTTAACAAATCTGCCATATAGCTTAATTTCTTCTATACAATTTCTGCCCTGTTGATGATGAATTCTTTTAAGTGGCTTTTACATAAAAGAAAATTAACCTGTACTTCTCTTTTACTTCAAGGTCAGTACATCTCTTTTACTTCAAGGTCAGTTGGAAAAGGCCTTAAAGCAGTATATACCATTTCCAAAGTGTTGTGGCACTGAAAATTTGGAAGAAATATCAATAAAGTACCAATGGATACATTGATGCTACTGTGACTTTCACATTTTTAATATGTCTGCAGACATGAAACAGTGAGCCCGTAAGAGATGCCATAAAACCCTGTACCTTATATAGACATAGTTAAACAGGCTATAGGTGAAGACTGGACAGACTGAAGAAGTAAATTTTTCCTTCTGATTTCTCTCTTGAGCTCAAATTTCAACCAGGGTTTTTTTCTCTGCACACACAAATGTGAAAAGCTGGCTAGCATTCGGAAGTTATCCCAGCATAGCTATTTGCTCCCAGGCTCTATTAGCTGTCTGCTTCTGAACAGTGATCCTCTAGTTCAGAGATGCCCAGACCAAGCTTTTGGCACATTCTGCCCCAAAGCCTGTAAAAGGCAGGAGGAGCTCAGTTCCACAGTGTTTGGATCTCAGACTCATAGGCATTACAGAATTAAACATTTGAAAACAAATCATAATAAAAAAAAACGTAATATTTGTGGTTCTTTTAATTCCACATGACAACTTATCACTCCAAAGGAAGCCTGCTTTCTGCCTAAAAAAGTTGTTCACTGAGTTTCCACCAGTTCTTGGTCCTCTGATCATACAGCTGAGCTGTTAACTATCTTGCCTTACTTTATCTTGTTCTACTGGACCCCTGTTACCAGGAGTTATCCTCTCCCTCCATGCTTTTTTAGACTGAGTCCTCTCAATTTAGTTCAGCTCAGTTCTTCATTTTTCCTAACAATTAAAGGTCCAGACAGTGCACCTCATAAATTTAAGTCTGCTGGCATCAAACATTATAAACAAGAAAACAAGTGGAAATGTTTTACTTGTAAACTTTTATTCCAACTTTTTTGGGCTGTAAGCCATGTATCAGGATATTTTGTGGAAGACTGCTATGACTGAACTTCATCTGAAGAACGTGGTACACATTCATCAATCTCGAGTTGTTCTAAACAAAGTATCTCCAAAACACTCATGTCCACTTTAATATTTTACTGCAATGAAGAACTGGGGTGTTTTTCCCTCAGAAATAACATGGGGCCACCTGCTGTGCATGAGTTTGCAGCATGCGTGTGATGCATGCTCCACGTTCCAGCCATTCCTCACTCATGCTCTCCTCCTCACACATTTCTCTACCTGTGTCCTGGCAAGGATTGGGTTTACACAGGGAATATATTAAGGGGACTGTGCTGCAGATATGTGAACAATCAGGGCTGACTGACTTTCTGAGTTTTCCAAAAATACTATCTAAATTCCCCTTGGTGCAACTGAAGTTGATTTCTTCCTGTGCCATCCATGGATGACGAGAATAAACTGTTCTCTTCTCTTTTGCAAATACATTTAATGTATTTGAAGTTTATTATTACACCTCCTTCCAAGTGTTCCCTCATATATATAGTTACATTTCACACAAAAACATATTACCATTTCCTAGAAGTGATCTGTATTGAGAAAAAATGGGGTGATTTTTTCTTGAGTACTTTTCTGGAGAAGTTGCCTTCTTAGATGAAAAGAAATCAAAGATATTCTGTGTTTGTGGATTTTTAATAAATTTATTTTTGAAAATTACACAAGCCAACATGTTATGCTGTATCTCCCAGAAAATAATGCAAGATTTTGCTTTCCTTAGAATATATGAATCTTCTTTTCTATTAAAAAGAAATTGTTTAAAACTTCAAAATAAAACCTCTGGACAGAGAAAAAAATTTCATAAACATACAGCAGGATGCTCTTCAGGAGCCCACACACAAAAAAATATTATCCATTGTTTTATATTTCAGTGAGTTAAAATAAGACCTTTGTAAGATTATCTACAATTATCTTAATTTTCTTCTGATTTCTCATTTATTTTTATTCTTTTAAATGTCTAGTTCATGCCTTATATATCCCTGCCCTACATATCTGGAATTTCCATATTCTTCTTCCTTCCTTAAAATGAATTATCTTCTGCTATCCTGACCAGTGTTTTGTCTTCAGCACTTATCCTATCTGAAATCTGAATTCACTTGATGGAAACCCATTCATAAGTTAAGAAAGGTCAGGGAATATCCATTATCCTACTTTTATGAAGTTCTAGTTCAGATTAACTATTCTAACGATCTATCTTCCACAAATTAAAAAAAAAAATACCAAAGACAACCAACTAACCATTTCTTTTTCTGAAATTCTGATCTAGAGAAACGCAGACTTTATTCTCAGATTTTCCCCAGCAATGCATATTTTATGGATGGACTGGCTACAGCACATAGTAGAGGAGTTCCTATAGTGTCTTTTATATCTGAATCACCAATTGTGGTTTAGAGATAAGTCGTATCTTTGTATTTTTCCCTATTGTGATAGTGGTCATAAACTGTAGGCATCCCTAGCAAAAAAGTCTGTCTCCTTTAATTATTTGCAAACAAGGTGTTTTGAAGAAGACGCTTATATCATGCACAGAATATTTGTGTAGAAGTCTCAGTAAGATCCATACCTCAATAAGTCTCAAAGAAGGAACAACGTGAGACTTTGGGGAGCAGGAAAGCCACCATCCAAAATACTCAAAGATTTCTATGTGCTCATCACAAAGCTGAGAATGCCTGTACGCAGTAATGCACGTGAGAGCCAAAGCACGTCTGCTCTTTCTCTAGCACACAAAAACGTCTCCCTGAGAAACTGTATAAGCTTACAGCTGCCCAGCTCTGAAACAGATTAGAAAGCAAGCATGAAAGCTATGAACCAGATTCAGAAAGTCATGCTGTTTACTGAAAGTTCACAGATGTCCCTGATGGTAGAACAGAAAAACCATTCTCTTCCCTCTGCCCCCATTTCTCCCACCGTTCCCAATCAAAAAAGATCCATCAGGATAGATGAGGAAGTTTATCCAAAAAGATGTGTTTTTACAATCAGCAGTCATGTTGGACTCCTTCACCATGGGGGCTGAAATAACTGCATGCCTAAGATTAAGTGACATACTGTATCACAAGTGATACACCTTTATGGCTCCTCTGGGGCCTGCCTAAAACACTTGTCTGCAGCTCTGCTCAGGGTCAGAGAAGGAAACAGCTTCATACAGTGCAGGAGCATACAGCAAGAGAAGTCTGGCACTGAACTTCATGAGGTAGGACTAGGGAATTTACTGCTCCACAGGGCTCTCTGCATACAACTAGTCTACGACCTGTTAATTAATTATGAATTCTGACTTCCTTTACTGTAATGACTCTGGTAACTAAGTAGCCTGGAATACCCTGGGGATAAATGATGAGAGCAAGCCCCTGAAACAAACTACAGAGAGATCCCAACACAGTTCAGTGATCAATCTGCAGATGTCTGGTACTGGTCTTTCAGATATACTAGCACCTTCAAATTTTCAGCCTCTCTGTAAGCATTTATGTATCCACCTTTTGCAGAAAAATAAATGTTAATTGACCTGTATATCCTTCTGTAGAAAATATCTTTGAAGATGAAAATTATAACAGAAGGCACAATGCATGTTCTTGGGGTGAAATCTCTTGTACTCTGGAATTCTGAAGATCTCCTTCATGTGGAAAAATATTTTCAGAGGAAACATAGTGTAACTGCAAGTTGCATGGTGCAGCATGTAACATTTATCCAGGTGAAGAGCAACTAACTCATACATGGCATCCCAGTGTTAATGGGTTTCTTTGAATGAATAAGAACTACACAGCACATAAAAAACACCACCAAAATCAGCATCTGTCTGCTTAACAGCAAAAGTTCAAAGCATTTCACCATCAAAGTGCATGGTGTTCTTTCGCTGAGGCTCGATCTCCACTATCATCTCCTGCTGTCAAGATATCACATCAAGAGTCTCACCTTTGCTTAGCTGTCCCCAATTAACTACACTAAAAACAAAACAAACCTCAAAACCCAGAGTTTCTTAAGGCTGAAAAATACTGTGTGATAAATTACCCATTAATAGCCTAAAACTCTATTTCCAGGAAACCTGTTTAAAGGAAAATTCCTGACTTTCTGAGGCTAAAGCAGAGGTGTCATAACTCTGAAACAGAGCAATGAAAGAAGTACTGTCTCCAGGTGCAGCAGGAGCTATACCTCATTTCATCTGCTGGGTAGACTGGTTAAAATCTTTGGTTTCAGTCCAAAACTTTCTGGCAGCTAGCATCCTGTATTAAAATTTATAAACTACAAAAGGCCTTTTCTTACAAAAAAGTTAATTCAGGATGGATAGGCTGAAAAGACTTGAAAGGGACAGTCATCAGAAGTGGTTATATGGAAAATTGGATGTAAGTAACACCTACTGCTTCATCAGAACATACTAAAAATACAGTAAATGCAATTTCAGTGAGAAAGGGAAACTGTACTGATTAAAAGATCTTTAAAAGAGCTGCAGAGAAGAGCCCCAGAGCTGCCTGTCTTGTTGGGAGGTAGAAGTTTTAAGTATGTAGTATCCTCTCCAGAAGAAACACATTGATAGCTCAGCTTTCTTCAAGCTGCTAAACTCACCTGCTGTCCAGCACAGAATAGCAGAGCCCTGGTCAGAAACAGTGGCCATCCTCTGGGATGACTGGCCAGTCAACAGGCAGAATAGACAAGACCCATGTGTGCCTCGGGCTGTCACTCTGTGGTCAGCTGGCTTTACAAATTAACCCTTACCATGCAGAGGCACTCATCTTCTGATTCCCCCAGAGTTAACCCATATTCCCTGCTATAAGAACACTCCAAAAGATAACACCACCAGCCTAGTGAAGATCCCAGCGTGGCAAAGAGGGGAATGTAGTCCTCTTCTGATGAATGACTTCTGATACATTTTCACTCGTGGTGGTTTGTTCCCTGCTGCCTTCTACTGTGAGGCCAGCTATGGCTGTGCAGAAGTGGGAAGGAAATTTCATGGATTTTTGCTTGTTTGTTTCTTTAGAATAAACACTACCCACAACTACTATCAGCCCAATTCTGTATCATATACTTACTGCACCAAAAATCAGGAATTCACTCACTCTGTAAGCAAGCCAGGGCACTAGTTATTTATCCAGGCCGACTCTGCTGAAGCAAACATTTTTTTACCAGTATGACTACAACCAGATTTGGAATTAAACAGACATTAACTAAGTAAATCAGCATAAAAAGCTGAATGTAGAAAATGCCTTGAATCATCTCTTGAAAATCTAGCATCAGAAAAAATAAAATAAATGGCACATTCATATCAGGCATGGATGTCAGAATCCAGGACTGTGCAAAAGAAAAAAGAAAAAGCACCACATATAGTAGCATATAGTAGCAACCAGTGTTTTCAGGAAAGAGGCAATTTGAGCTTATTTTATCTCTAGGGTTGGCTAATTCTGGTGAATGTTGATATTTTAACAGATTGTAACCTGACCCTGGCAAGTTTCCATAGCATTACTTTATCCTTTGTGGATGAAGAATTCAAAGGAAGGTTGTTACCTAAAATTTAACTTCTGATCTATATTAAAAAGCCCTAATACCCAGGAAGTTAAGTATTAAAGTCTTTCTCCCCTTTGATCTATTTGTTTTATATCAATACAAACAGCCCATTCTGCACAATTTCATGACAGACTGAATGGACATGAGGTAAATAAAGGTCATAGAACTCTTTTTCCTTGTCTTTCTGTCCTGCCCAGGGGGCACATCCTAATATTTTTCACTAGTAGATATTTTCAGCAACAGAAATGCCTTTTAGCTACATGTCTTCTTTTTTAGCTAATTTCACTCCTAAAGTGTTCATTCCAAAATGAAACATGGCAAGTTCCCAGCCTTACCACTGAACTTTGAAAGCCATCAAAATCATCACCTATTTTTGTCTCCTTTAAACCCCACATATTTCAACTAAATGATCATTCCAGATGCCTGGCCACCTGGCTGCAAAGATTAGCCACATTCAGTGCCCAGCCATAGACATTCAGAAATTAAGAATATCAACAGCTGTTACAGAGATCCTGCGTGTCACTTCTTCAATTTTGCATTACGTGGTGAGTTCTAAAAGGTTCTCTGGTAGCTGGTAAGACACTGATATACTAAACAAGCTGAGATACACCAAATATATTATATAATAAAGCTTTTTTATTTTAATTAGTCAGGTTTTGTTCCGCTTGAAAACTTCAGAAGCAGAATATCAGTCTTGGCCTTATTGTTCGGAGAAATTTCAAATTAATTATTTCTAAGAAAAAAATTTAAAATATGTTTTGTGTGTAATAAATATACTCTTATGATCATTCACACAAAATCTTGGGAGAGCACTCCTGCTGCCAAGGGTTTACCTTAGGAGCACTCTGCTCTTACAGAGGAGGACTTTCCTGGCAGATGCAGGGAGCTTGAGCAGGATTTACGTTGCAGAAGCTTCTTCCACCTTCAAGAACCCACAGTGGCCCTGGCACTGATATCATTGCATCCCTGAACACTGATATTTTTTCTTCCCATGCTTTCCCTTCTGTCTGTGACACCCTTCAGGCATTCTAGGGTAAGTAAAGAACCTGTTTAAATGGAGGAGAGTGAGTATCACGACGAAGGATGCACTAAATAAGAAGAAAAGTCCTGAAAGTCAAGCTGTTGTAAACAGGCTTCTGTTTACCATCCAGAAAGGTCCAAAAAAAAGGTAGTATGCTTCCAGATGTTAAGATAGTCCATAAGAACTGAGGGAGAAACTCTGAGGCTGCACATTTGCCATTTTTCAATTTCAAGTGCTTTTCTTGGGAAGCGGTGTTCCTTAAGGCAGGCCAGAAATAAAATAACAGCTGTGTCATTCAGGAAAGAAGAGCTAAGGTTTTATTTTATGGTGATGCTGCAGGAAAACTGCTTTCAAAGGTCAGTTTGGACATCTGATGAGCACAGTGACCCAAAGCACACAGAGCTGGATCACAGTGCCCACAATTGAAACACTATTTATCCACCTAAATGTACAGGTTAAGTAAAATCATGTAAGATTTAAACTACTTGGCTTTTGGGACAACTAGCTAAGCAAAACAGCACTTCCTTTGGCCAGCTGCAGCTTTTCCCTGACAGAAGTTTCTTTTCACAGAATTTTTATCAACATGTAACACTGGATAAGTCTGCAGTTTGAGTAAATAATAAAGTACACCAGTGTTACAGAATCTGGCTAATTAAACAGAGGATGGCATTACTCATTTATTAATGTTCCTGAATATTAATGTGCTTCAGCCTGTAAATACTGAGGAAATACCTTTTTTTTTATTTTAGGGAAAAAAATGTTTTATTAGTTCTATGCTGCCTGATGAGAAGCCTCATCTTCCTACCACATTGTATCATTTCCACACTTGCAGTCCTACCTGTTAAATCCCTGATTTCATGCAACTATCACAGTTCTTCTTCCAAAAAGTTCAATGCAGGCTTTCAGTAGACTTTAAAGAGCTCAATAGTCAGATTATTAAGCTAGAGTCCAAAACTAAAGCCTTGTGTTAACAGAATGCCTTAAGTTAGATCACAAGTGCTGAAGGCCAGATATTTTCTCTCAGTGAGTTCAGAAGAACCAAACCAATGAACTCACTCTGTCTACCGAAGCTCAGCAGTTGTATCACTTCTTTGCCAAAATGCACACGTTGTGCTTTCCTGTTGACACCTGCTCCAAATTAAAACTCTGTTACAGTGCACACCTGCGAGCCACCAAAGTGGAGGCTGTAAGCCTTTGCTTGGTCCTTGCTTTGGGATTTAGAATTAGTTTTATGAGGACAATTTTAAGCTACAGACACCAGAACTGAAGTATGAACCATTTAGGAGGGCCCATCTATGCAGGTGGTCAGAACAGGTGCAAGGAAACCTTTGCAGACAGTAGCCATGTTTCAGTGTTTCACCATCTGATGTCATCAGGTGCATCCAGAAGCATTTCTGACTGCTTTTTGAAAAGCCTTTGGGGAGAAGCTGTGCTTGCTGTTCATACTTACTTGTATGAACTTCTGAACTCTAAGGCCTTCTGGAGTGTTCAGGTGAAAACTGTACTGCTGTTTGAGAGGAGTGGGAACCCTTCAGAAGCTGAAGAAAAGATCATTCTGAACAATTCATGCAGTATGCCAGCCACATGCACTGGTAAACAGGCCTGGCTTAGTGAAGCAGATGGTCAGAGCAATGCTCTCCTAGAAATTCGTCCAGCAAAAAGAAAGTCAAGTGAGGAGTTTGTACCCTTATTTTTCCTCAATTGCTCCGTGTAGTTGGCCCAATCACAATCTTGATTTCTTATGCTATCTGAGAACAAAAAAGGGGGTGATGATGTTTAGACGGCGTGGTTTTCTTGCACCTGTAACTTCCCCACTTCTGCATAAGAGGGGCTATAGGCTCTCTAAATTTGAATGGTTAAAATACAAAGAAACAGCAATCAGAAAAGGTGGGGCTCTTGCTGCATTGCACAACTGACCACAGTGAACATCCTGTGTTATGCAGGAGTATAATAGTCAATAAACTTCACACATAGGAAACTCTGACTTGAAAATACAGCAGGAGTAAAAAACATTATACCCATGAAATACAAGAAAACTATCATTTCCTAGGAACCAGACCTATTGCATTTTCTGAAGTGTATTCAGGCTAATTTGTTAAGTATTTTTTGTATTCAAAAAAGGAAACATAATATTGCTTAGAATAGGTTTGTTGTATTTATGTTAATGAAAGATCAGATCTGGATTCCTGAGTGTTTAGTGACTGCTTCTGGGACAGGGAAACACGAGAAGAGCAGTCATGTTATGAAACAAACTCTCCTCTTACCTCAAAGTCACTTTCCTCTCTTCTCCTGACCTATCCTCATCTGCTCCCTGCTTCTATTTACAGAACTCCATTAACGTTACACACTCTAATTTGATCACAAGTTTTTGGGTTCCATACAGAAACCCCCTGGCCAATTTCCATGGCCTCTACACCATGGAAGGGCAGATTGAGAGATGAAAATGGTCCTTTCTCATTTCATGCAACTGATGAAAGCCTATATTATAGGCCTTTTTACCTGTTTAACTCTGTAATATTTTTGGGATCACAGATACAAGTAGCATCTCTTTCTCTCTCCTATTTGAAGGGAAATCACACAGTTTAACTCTGTAATATTTTTGGGATCACAGATACAAGTAGCATCCTCTTTCTCTCTCCTATTTGAAGGAAAATCATGCGTAGATAAAGCCCTACTGATACCCTGTGTGCTTTTCCTCTTCTCCTCAGCAGGATAGCCAGCTATTACACCAGTTAAAGCTGAGTATAAACACAAGGAAAATGAAGTTATAGAACCTCTAAACCCCATAGTATAACTCCAGTCATCTAAAAAATGTTTCGCCTAAGGCTAAAGCCTAAATTCTGTATAGTCAAGCCAGAGAAAAAGTGAGCAATGTCTAAGGACAGTTCAACCCCAGATTATAATGGAGGATTTAAATGGAAAGAAGTGTGCTAGGTGGTATTGCTCTCCTTCCTGACTAAAGGAGGAGAACTGCTACTGTTTCAAGGACTAGGAGCAGAGAAGACTAATGTCACCTTTTGCCCTCACTACAACAAAGCTTAGAAAAAAGTCTGTCATCACAGAAACTTGAATCATGGCTTTCAGCATTGTTTAAGTTACGTCTGTCCCTATCCTAGGCAAGAGCCAGCCTTGTAACCTTCCTTCTACTGCATTGTTGTTTTAGGTTCTAATGAGAGAGCACAAAGAAACAGAACAATTTCATTTCATTCTGAGTTCTCATCTCAGAACATCAAATAGTGGGGGGTTGATTTTGTGAGAAGATGGGGCAGATGGTATTCTCATCGTGACTTCTATCATGTAACTCATGAATGTTGCTTGGAAAAATGGCATTAGCAGGAATCATGGATTAAATCTTGTCGTAAGGGTAGGAAATAGATGAGAACTGATCAGAAACCAAATATTATTTCATCACTTTGCCTACACAACACACAGCAGCACTGGGAAAGGGATTGTTCTTCTCAAAAGACCTGATTTTCACTCTTTGGAAAGGCAATTTTCACAGGCTGGAAAAGATCCACAGTCTTTGGAAAGGTGAGGAAATTTCACAGAGCAGTCTCACTTCACAATTTGGCTATGTTGTTCAGTTTTTTATCAGTCTGCTTAGCTGGTTTAATGATTTCATAAAATAGTTAATTTCTCTCCCAGTTGCTCTTTCTCTCCCCTCCCCCTTTTTTAAATAAATACATGGTTTCTAACTAATCCTTATCCCTTAATCTCAGTACTCACTGAAGAGTCATACATCCACCTGTAAGAAGCACCACAGCTCTAGAAAATCATGATTTTTGTGACAAGATGAATAGGGAAAGACTGACTGCTATTTCTCCCAGTGTAAGAGGATACAGACACTCAAAACAAGTACTGCACATCAGTTTTGAATCATAAATGACAGATTCTCATACCAATTGTGGAGGAACTTACTGACACAGGATATTGATGGGGTGCTGGAATAAGGGCAGATAAATAGGAATTGGACAAAATTATGAAGGACAGTTGCATTAGGGACAATAGCAAAGATTAACTTCTGGCCATGGTCTGATGTCTGACCGAAGGTCTCCCCAGGTAAGAATTTCATCTTATGTTCCCCAATTTTAGACATTGCTACTAGTCACCTGTAGCTGGGATGCTAGCCAACCTCTAACTCAAAAATACTCACATGAAAACCCCTGCTTTATCGCTTGTAAGCCTCTCTTTCTGCCACTAGAACATAGTGCTTGCACCTGGAAACATTTGGAAGCCTTGCCATGACCTCACTCACCTTTCTGCCTCTGGGATTCAATTTCATGACTGCTGCATTTGTTTTTACCTAAATTCTTCATCTGACACTATGGAAAATGAGCTGTGATTACCCAGAGCACAAGCCTCTATTCCCTGACCAATTCATATGATCCAACATGAGAATTAAAAATAGTTGTCACTGGAGCTAACCAAAGAGTTTTGAAACAAAACACTGGAATGTGTTGGAAAACGATGGCTCATGAAAACTGAAGACTGATCAACACATGATGTGCTAAGTAAAATTAACTAGGGAAGAAGGCAGAGTAATACTTGCAACTCTGCTGGAATGAAGCATGCCTATTTTTCATTTCAGTGCAGTTTTTCTTTTGCAGCCCTCTCTTCAAGGCTGTGAAATTATTACAATGAAATTCAAAACCTTATGAAATGAGCCAGATTATAAATTTCTTTGCAAACTAATTTCAACCAGCTTGCTTAGTCAAAGGCTTTTTCTGTCTTCTGAAGACCCACTGACTGAACTGAAATCTACTTACTGTGAAAGAGAATCAACTAAACTTGACATGAAAAGACAATTTTGCATGAACCTGAAGGAAGCTAATTTTAGTTTTAGGTGCTGCTAGTCTGTGTTTAACACAGCATACAAAGACAGAGCATACAATGAAATTCAAAACCTTATGAAATGAGCCAGATTATAAATTTCTTTGCAAACTAATTTTAACCAGCTTGCTTAGTCAAAGGCTTTTTCTGTCTTCTGAAGACCCACTGACTGAACTGAAATCTACTTACTGTGAAAGAGAATCAACTAAACTTGACATGAAAAGACAATTTTGCATGAACCTGAAGGAAGTTAATTTTAGTTTTGGGTGCTACTAGTCTGTGTTTAATACAAAGAGTATGAAGCTCTGACAACAGGTAGAAGTGCTGGGATCAGCCCTGATTTTTTTTTAATATTTCCTCTACATTTTCTCCTTTTAACCTGCATCACTACTTCCTGCTATTTTTCTTAAAAGATGGCATTTCTTAACATCAATTTTCATCCACAGTATCTGCAGAGCACAGCAAAATTCTTCAATTCTTTGGTTCTGCTGTACTTGCTGTTTCGAGTTTACTTTCAGGGGTAAACATGCCACAATGGGGAACATCACCATATATCAAGTAGCTGTAATCAGGCAGATCAGGTTCCAGTAATTTTCCTAATAGAGAGCCAGTGTCAGAGATCAAGCACGAAGGCTCAGATGTCTGCATTGCCACCATCCAGAATCAAGTGTCAGGGATCAGGGCTGTAACTGCCAGGAGTAAAGAGTCACTTGTGGCAGAGCAGGGAGCAGATCCCACCCTAGACCTCAGTGGGGAGGCTGTGTCTCCAGAACTTCACCACTGGGAGTGGAGGACTCAATGCAGCAAAGGAAAGGGAGATTAGGTGTTTGTCCTCCGAGGGGAACCCGATGCTTCTTTGCCATGCACTGATTTGTTCATGCAGGTGTGTCTCTGGGCAGGCAGCACCTGAAATTCTGTGTGTGCTGTTAATCTTTGCAGACACTGCCAGTCATGCCTTTGGCTTGCTGCTCAATACTTGTATGTTTTCTTAAGGAATACACCCTGAATGCATGTAATGGCAGGGGAACATCCCAAACCAGCACAGCAGTGCTCCTGAAGGGAGCTGAAGAGGCACAATTTCTTGACAAGGTCCAATCAAAGACCTGTCAGTGCCCTCTACTCCTCTTGAACATATTTTCAGTATGCCCAGTGCTATAGGGCTTAGCCAAAACAGTAGTAGAACATTAAGTAAAAAAGTAAAATAGGAAGAAAAAAAAAAACAAACCCAAGGATTTTTAAAAAATTAAAATATTTCCTCTCATTTGTATCTTGTTTCAGGTTCAGATTTTTGAGATCAAGGGAAAATAACAGGGAACTAAGGTCAGTCAGTGCTTACTTGCTTGCATCTCCCTAAGAAAGTTGTGTAATACCTTTCTGATTCAGTTTTTCAAACAGGGATAATAATACAGAAATGCCATTCAGAGGATTCATAACACATTGAGAGCTTTGAGATGAAAATGTAGCATCCAGCCATGAAAATGTACAGACTGTTACAGTGAAAGCTCTCCACAGGAGCAACTTTAACTGTCATGGACATAATTAGAGCTGGAGTGGAGTGGATAAGCATCACACCAGCAGAAAGAATAATTATGCCTCTTTTGAGTAATGGTAGTTAAAGTAAGCAACCTCTTTTAACCTTTCCACTTCCTGAAGAAGCGCTCATATGATTGCCTACCACTGTGGACACAAAGCAATAAGTAACAGATGAAGAGGTAATTCTTTGAAATTTCAAGACATGATTCTAACTTGAATATCAAGGACCAGTCAGCTATCTGCACCTCTCAAACACATCATCATTGTGTTCATGTTGCTTTTTAGAAGCACTTTGTGCAAACCTGTTGAATCTTGTAACCTGGGTGTTTGGAGATGACAGAACTACCACTGGCAGCATGCTCCCTGCCTCTCACTAACTCCATGCACAACAACCCTTAGGCTCTCAAAGTATGCAGAAACATTCAAAGAATCATTGACTTAATCCATCTGTTAATACTAAATATGTGAAGGTTAAGTAGGAAGATCCTAGTGAGTTCTAAATCCACATCATTTCAGCACACTAACACACGTTCACCTGCTTGAACACACTAATCCAAATCAAGGAAAAAATTCACTGAGCAGGGGCACTGAGGGAGCATGCAAGAAACAATTTACATGAACCTTGAATACCCTACTCCATTCAAGGTACAGTAATTTACATGTCCCAAACAGAGACTTAGAGTTGTGCTTTAATATGAATAAACAATGCAATTTGTTCCTTGGGGTTTCAGAACTCACTAGAAATTGCAGAGATAGAGTTAAACCTGTTAGCAAAGTAAAAGTTTCAGATGTTTCATTAGTTCTGCAGTCCCTCTCACAGCACTGTAACATAGTCTGCCTAGGTTCAGAACAGACTATTTGAGTACAATTGTTTTAAAATTTAGTTTGGTTTTTTAAGATACTTAGCAAAAGAATCTGAGGCAAAAATGTACAAAGAAGAAAGACAGGTAGAATGAAAAATAAAATTTTAAAAAAATTAATCTATTCCCTCTTTCCTCTCTCCCCAGCTCACCTCCCCAGACTAAGGGTAAATATAATTGTGATTTGAAACAGGAAACCCTGCAAATGCCTTTACATTGCAAAGAGCTTCAGTGGCTTGCATCCCAGCTTTCCTTCATCCAAGGTGGGATAGATACAAGTTTCTAAGGAAGGCATCAGAAATTCTGTTTAGAGTGATATTCATTCCTCATCTGGAAGCACAAACCTTATTTCTGACCTGCTTCATCTTGAGCTGGGAAGTAATGTTGGTGCATGAAAGCAACTTAACCTTTTTTTCTTAAGCTAATACACAAAGCCACAGATCTGTAGATTTTAAGATAGGATGGGCAGCTTATAATTGTGTATTCTAATTAGTTTGCACAAGTTCCTAAAGATTATCTTGTGATTCTCAAGAATCACTCAGAAAACAATTCATTGTCAAGATGCCTACCACTGCTGAACCAAAAAAGGAAACACCATTGTCCTCAGGAAGCACTTCTGGAAAGTACTGGCACAAGTAAGTTCATGGAGAATATCCAAAACTGTGGTTTAAAGCTATGACACATTTTCATAGTGCTTGGCATTAAGTTCTTGGCATATGAGCCATCTGTAAATCCCATCTATTATTAGCAGGGATAAAGAAATATGACTGGAGCCATTTAAGGAACAGAAACAATTGAGGAGAGGTGGACTCGTTAAAGTTAACATTCATAGTACTGAACACCACAATTAGAAAGTCTCATAAGCCCACAGGACTCATTACCATCTGCAGGTACTTCAGTTCCCAGTTTGCTTTGATGTAAATGACTTATAAGCCAAAAGAGCAGAGCCAGCTACAGCCATTGCACCACCACATTTCATGTCATAGGTCTGAACCTTTGTCAGCACAACACCTGCTGTTCTGCTGACAACTACTGTCTTCTAACTTTTCTAGCTGCTGTGACACCATCAGCATCTCTTCAGCAGTCCATGGTCTCTCAGAAAGGCATGAAACCTGATGTCTGTGTTCCACTGTCCAGAGATTACCAGTGAAACCTTACAGGGAGGGCAGCTCATGCTGGCCACAGCAGAACTGTCCATGATAATGTCCATCACCAATTCTTCACCTCAACTCCAGTCTGAGCCTTGCTTTTTTGCTGGCCTGGACAATGAGATGAATGGACTATTTTTATACATGTTTACTCCACAGCTATGAGAAATGTGCACTCGAATTCTAGGCATTTACAGGGTTCATGAGGAGCAGCCTACAGGGAGATTCCCAGGAAGCTAGGAAGGACCTTGCCAGCATGACACACAACCTCCCTACAGGATTTGAATAGTTCCGTGTACAAGCATAGCTGCCCCCTTGCAGCCCAGAGTAAGGAGTGCAGAAATGTGGTCAACACACCCTTTTCTTTGACAATGACAACTGGATCATTCATTGTCAGTCACTGGGGTTGTGGCAAAGGTACAGCAAACCTCTGTAGAGGAAATACAACAGCATCCAACTGATCTGTTTGGGAAGGATTTAGAAAATGCCCAGCTCAAGCACAGTTTGTAATAGAATATTTTATGTTCTTTCAGTGAGCTGCTCTGATGTGTTGTTTAATTGTTCAGTTTGTTTTCCAAATTCTAGCCTATCCGGAGGAAGACAAGGAACTCCAACAACATCTCAAATACCATCTCAGAGGTCCAAAGAAAGTCCACGAGAATGAAAGAATTATTATTATGATAATAATCAGCAAAACTTAGTTCAGAAAATCAGTAAACAAGTGTAAATTCTGAAACATGATCTTCATGCCTGTTTGGGTTTTATTCTGTTTATCTAGATATTCCCAGGAAAAAGCAACACCCAGTATAACCATATTGGCAACTCGGAATATGTCCGCTCAAGTAATGCACGTATGGATTTACATTACGGCTCTCTTGGGCCTGCTGATTTCTGATCTCTTGCATGCCTAGCACAGAGCACATTTACTTGGTATATAAAGTGCCAAAGAATAGAAATCATCTAGAAAAGGCTAGTGATTCCACATTAACCGCCCAAAATTTCCTCCCCACCCCTGTAAAACCACAAATTACCTGACATCTTGACTGCTCTTTGTAGAATTCAGCTCCATTTTCATTCCTGAAGATAGCTGTCTATTTTCTACAGGGAAAGGTCAGTAATGCTGAGAAGTGGAAGTAAAGAATTCAGGTTATACTGTGCTGCCCATAGTACAGAAGCCAGTGTAGGCAAAGACAAATATTTCTCTACTAAAATTGCTATGAGGGACTCTAAAGCAAAAAGGTATATTCTGCCTTGAAGAATAAGGAAATATTTTCCCTTCACTCTCAATGGCACATTCCATCAGTTCCAAAAATCTACTCTTTCATACTATTTGTGGGGTCTAGGCTACCCAGATGGCTAAACCTTTGCAGAATCAACTCAGCACAGACCACTGAAAAACCACCTTACGCAAAATGGAAAAAGTCCTGAATGAACAACATACATAAATATATGGGAAAGACAGAAAGAAAGATGTAGAAGAAGGTTTAAAGAAATTATGTGCATTGAGAAGACTATAAAAGAATCATGAATTCTGAAGGAAAGAAGAGAACTGACCTCATGCCATTATACCAGGAGACACCTAATCAAGCAAAGCTTCATAGCTCATATACAATATGGCTCCAGTAGAACCATTGTCAGCTACTGTCAACCCAAAAAGTAAAAAGATTCTGAAACAAGAAAGAGCAGAAAGAATAAAAATCCAAGGTTATTTTTTGAAAAAGCAACAACAGAAACACAGCACAAAATCAGAATGTATTATGCTGTATAGAAGCTGCATCACTTAAACCCTCTGAAAATTGGGTATTAGCTCTGTTCTTCTTCCAGAAGAGGGTTTTCACCACTGGAGGTCACTGTGAACTGTAGTTGCTCTTTATCAGCCTCTCAAAAGAAAAGGAAAAAAAATATTGCAGGCGAGTTATCTAGAATGCAGGACCTGAGGTGAGGGAGAAATGAAATATCACTTGCAGAGTACTTGAAAAACACCCATAGCTAATTGGTGAGGACTTGTCTTTGCTGGAGACAAACTTAGTCTTGTTTCAACTCATTCCAAGCAAAGCAACTGACAGACTGCTGAGAGTTTAGACACAAGAGCCTGATTTTGCATGTCAGCTTTCCTCTCCTACTGCTCTTGCAGACACTCCCTGAACACCAGCAAGCTAACAACAGCTGTGGTGATGAGCACAGCTCTCACCGTGGGAGACCCGGCAAGCTAACAACAGCTGTGGTGATGAGCACACCGTGGGAGACATATTACTGGAACTCATGAAAATACCAGGGATTTTTTTAGAAAACAAGGGTAGATTACCTGCATAAGGATTAGGACCTGTTAAAAAAGACAAAGGTTTGGCAAGAGTTCCTAATAATAAAAAAAAAAGCCTCTCGGTTTGAAGGTCTACATCCTATGGAATCCATAAATCACAGCTCATCTGAATGTAATTTTCTTTCCTCATTTCATTGCATTCAGAGAACCATTACTGGGAACAATCTTTCAAACATTTTCTAGCCTACCACATTCAATCAGATAGCAAAGCATACATACTATATTCGTTGCTGATTTAAAAATTATATTCAGACAGTGGAGGGATGTTTGTCTGAATTCCTGTCTCCCATACTGTAGGAGTCCTACTAATATGAATATCAGAATGAGCAGCCAATGCTCACAAAACAGTGGTGGTGGGCCACTTTTGGGGGCCATAAGTATGAAAGCACTAGAAAAGAATAAAGATAAATGAGCTCAGCTAATTCCCAATGTATTACAAAAAAATTAGCAGCCTCATAAAATAAACAATTTACATTTCAAGTACACATCTGAAACACCCACTTGACCACAATTTTGACAATGAATCAGTGACAGCTGGGCAAGTTTTATCTGAAATACACCATTTTATACACTGAAGTTATTTGGTTTTGATACGGAAGGGGAGCCATCCCAATGGATGTTTCTGTATTTCCTGGTCAGTGAAATACAGCAGACCAATTATTGGCTTGTGTAAACCAGAATAATACCAAAGGAGTTTGGCCTTGTTTGACTCAAAATGAGAACTTCTGTAAAAGACAAGTAATACAAGTGTCTGAGAAATTGAAAATAAATTGAAAAGGGACCAGCTTTTCTTCACTCCTCTGATTTATCTTTTACTTTTCTCTTTATTCTTATACACTTTAACCTATTTCAAGGAATCAGCAACTAAAGGCTTATCAACACAATCCATGGTACAGCAAAATCCTAACAAATTAGGATTTTGCTGTACCATGCATTGTGTTGATAAGAATGAAGATTGAAAAAATCCTCTGATATGAGTAATGCATCACTCTTGTCAAGCACAGGCTAGCTACAAAAACAAGTTCACTAAACAATAATGTTACTGCTTTGTTGTGCTATTGTTCTTTCATTTACCTTTACATAGAATATGAGTGAGTAATGCATCACTCTTGTCAAGCACAGGCTAGCTACAAAAACAAGTTCACTAAACAATAATGCTACTGCTTTGTTGTGCTATTGTATTGTTCTTTCATTTACCTTTATATAGAATATGAGCTCCTTGAAAATGCAACTTTTTACTGGATGTATGCTCAGACAACCTCAATGTACAGGAATACGTGATGCCCAAAAACCCTGATTTAACAAAGCATTTCAGCATGTGCTTAACTTCAAGTATGTGAAGAGACTCACTGTAAATAATGTGTAATCTGAGACCACCCACTTGGTGAAGCATCTCTGGCTATATTTTTTAGCATGTCATTTGGGCTTACTGGAACGTAGAAAATACCATCTTTCCTCTGGAACAAACAGTACTTGCTTATTTGCAATTATAATTGACAAACAGAGAGCAGGACGTTAAATGTCTTACGTAGTTCAGAAAGCTATGCTTTAATTTCAGTTAGTTCTTTCTAATACTGGAGGAATCTTTTAAGCTATATGGAGTACCACACAGACCAATCAAAGCATGCTTTTAAAAGCTGAGGGGAAAAAAACAAGGACAGGTACTGAACAATGGATAAACAGATGCTCCAAAGCAATGATTTTTGCAGGGGTTTTTTTTGCAGAAAACATTTTTTTTTGGCATAAACTTCCGTGCTTCCTTTGACAAATTAATTCTCATTCCAAATTTATGCTGATAAAAGTTGTTTGTAACACTAGAGAATCACATTTCTCTTTTTGACTTCCCTGGCATTGACAGCTCTTTATAAATTATTATGATTTCCAAGCTGAAAGATAAAATGCAGTTTCTAAAGTCAAATGTTATTAAAAGGTAATGCCAAGGGGTAATTATTTTTGAGAGTCTATTTTTTTCTTTGGTGTCTGCTGAATATTTTGGAAAATTCATAGCTCCAGACACTGCATACATTAAGAGTATAATTCCAGATGCAGGATGATCCTGGGAACTATAGGAGGCTTGGCAGACATGGAAATAGAGCTTAAATCATTATTACCAACCCATATTCCTTCAATTATGCATTCCACTGATTTTGGAACTCAGACACAGCTAAGAAGCCAATACTCTACTGCAGTCACATGATGCTGAAATGGAGATGACTGAATAATTCCTGGGGGAAAAAAAGTATCTCCCACATACTTGGCAAATGCTAGTTGATAACATGGAGGCTTTTATACAATGTGTCTCAGAGAATACAGCTCCAGATATAAGAAACAAGTGTGATAAACAAGACATTTCTTTTATTGCAAGGAGGTCCCACTGCAGTAGCAGCATGACTTGGACCCCAGTCTGGAAGACAGAAAGTCTGACTTTCAGCCCTGCTTCTGTAACAGATCTCTTGGGTGACCTTGGATGCTTATTTCCATCCTTCTAAGCCCCTGCTTCTCCACTCAGTTTCATAACAGCTTGTCTACTTAGACTGTCATGTCTCTGATGTGGCAACTGTCACTCACAGTGTCCATAAATAATCTCTGATACATTTAAACTTTGTGTTGTCTGGGGATGTAAGGAACAAATTCTCACCCTGAGCTGGCTTCTGAAATATCTAACCATCCATGAAGTTACTGCTAACAAAGAGCGGGACCTTGTAAAGCACAGTGTGAGCCAGGAACAATGCATTGCACAAGCTTTCTTTACAAGTCCCATGCTGGCGCTCACACACTTTGAATCAATCTGCTGGCAGTAAGTGGCAGCTACAATTCCAAGCTAAAGATTTTCATGCCTATTCTCTGTAGTAACTGCCTGATGAAAAAAACATAGTGCAATTTTTATGCAGCATTAAGTGCACAAGATGTTGTCCTTAATTAAGAAAAGTGGTGCAAATGCTGTGTTTAACAAGCCCAATAATGAACAATGGCAGGAGAGGCAGTAGTTGCATATGGAATCAGAAAAAGAAAGAGAAAATGCTTTCAAAAACCTGCCCAATTTAATTTTTTTTTATAAATTCATGCCTTTCCATGTTTCTGTATTTTAACAGACAGTGAATTATTGTACAACTAAAAATGAAGTGCACACACAAGGGAGATTAAAGATACAGGTCTTAGATGTAGTGCTGGAAATAGAGCTTAAATAGAGCCCCTAGCATTTTAGGGGCTAGAATATTGTCTTGAAAAAAATGACAGCTTAAAGGATTAGAAGTGACTAAAACAGAAAAAATAAATTAATCATTTTAGTCAATTTGTCCTAATCTTCTGAATTTTGTTCATTCTTCCATTTTAGTAATGCCATAGGAAGTTTTTTTTAGACCCCCAAGCTCTTTTAAAGCTCTCACCAACAAGTTACATTTCTGTATTGTACATTTCTATTCTTATACAATAGGTTTCTTATGAAACCATTATAAAACCCTGCTAAGATATGAGTTGGAAGAAATAGATAGGGTAGGTATAAATAGGAGAATGTGGGATTCTTCTATTATGATCTAAAACACGCAGGACCAAGAGGCTTTAGGCAATTGCTCCAGATTCAGAATTACCAAACATGGGTCTACTACGAGTTTCAGAAAGACAGCAGAACATGTTTGATTTGATAAAAGCAGTAATTCCTTTATGGAACATGTCCTTTAAAACATAGTGATGATAATAAGGGCTATGGCAGCATCAAAGGTCAAGAGAAAATCACCCCACACCTTGTTGTCTCCCTGCAAAATAGTCAAGTTTAAAGGCAGAGATTTTCTCTATAATCTTCAACTACGGTCCCTATTTAAGATATGAGGTAAACTAGACAGAGTCATATCTAGGTGGGATCATAACTGAAATTAAACCTATCTGCCCACATATCTGCTCTATCACTGTTTAGTCCAGGTATGGTGTTAGGGAGATCTCACATACCAGTATGTCTGCTTAGTTAGCCTTGAAGACAGGAAACAATGGAAAAACACTCTTTTTTTATCGTCAATAACAAAATAATTTACGTGTATTATAACCACATCCCATTAATTTTCTTTAACATGAAGTCACATTATAAAGCCTCACTTTAATTTCTCTCAAGAATTTAATTTGTAAATGGCAAATAAGCACTTAAAAGTACCTGCATTACATTAGTACTTGAAAAAATCCTCCCTTACATACTGTACAATGCATGTTTTCATATAAGCAGTTTAGCAATTTCTTTAACTTGGGAGAGTTAAAAAAAACATTTTCAGCAAACACAGAAGAACCAAACATGAGGAATTACATCAGGTTGTCCATATAAGTGGGAAAATAAATATACTGGACCCCTGAAAATGTTCCTTACGTGTGAGGTTTCTGTTCAAGGTAACAGAAATGTGCCTCTCCCATGCAAGGGCCCTTGTTTGGAATTCTCATGGCACACTCAGTGCTGGAAAGTCACTTTTACTGCACCATGACTTCTGCTAAATGTGTCCACAAGACATTGCACAAGGATGCCAGAAGAGAAAGGTCACAGGGACAGTCTGAATGTCTCTCCCTGGACCTCTGTGTATATTACAAATTGCTTGGATAGGTAATCTGTAACGAGACACCTCTGAATGATTGTGGCCAAAAGAATTCTTTGCTAAGCTGTGCACCCAGGGCCAAAAAGAAGTTTTTAGGGGAAGATAGACAAGATGCAACATACACAGAAATCAATATATATGCCTTCCCTGTACTGAAACTGATTTTTAGATGTTTTAACAGTCATGTATTCCAAAGGTTACAATAAGACTTTAACCATGGTATTCATGGGATCTATTAATTTAATCTCCCTCTTAATTCTATTAATTAATAGAATTAAGAGGGAGAGGGTGAAGTGAATTGTACGTAAATGAACACCAGAAAAATAAAGATATCTAGAAGATGCCATAGATTTTTGAAATTTTAGATCCTGGACCAAATGGTGTGTAGGAGCTTTGCAAAGTAATCAGCACTCACAAAATGGCTGGGATCCAGCAGGCTGTGGGTTCAGAGGCATGCCTCCCCTCAGATCTCAGCATATAGCCACGTAAAGAGGACACTGGACACTAGACAGAGAGTCAGCAATTTCATTTCCACATTGCAGATGTCTCTGCACAGATGTCACTGACTGAGAGCATGACCTTAGCACAGTCTTCATCCATGTCTGTACCTGTTTCTCATTTCACTTCTCCCTTTTCCAGCTGTTCAGACAATGAATCCTGTGGAGTGGATCCGACCTGTACTAAGCCCCACACAGTCCCAGTTAGGGACTCTGCTTGCTCATAACAACACACTTTGGCAATTATTACCAAAGGCCCTTCATAACCTGCTGAACAAACACAGGGTCAGCCACAGTCCCGCTACCTCCCACAGGCAGTAATGTTCTGTTCTAGTATCACACACAGAAAAAAAAATGGATTTGCTGCTAGTTACTTGATATAACTCCAAACCCTTTTTCTCAATTAGCATTTCTTTGGGGAAGGAGTGTCATGATCAAAGGGTAGAACTGTTCCCTTAAAGTCTCTTAGGAAACCAAATTCAAATTTTCACCAGAGCCTCAGAAAAATGAGCAAGACCCATAGAGCCCTCTTGATCCAATTCCTGTTTTTCCTGACTTTGGGAGTTCAAGGAAGAACCATTCTCAAATATGAATGCTGGTCACCTGCCTTTCTCATCACAGCAGTCCAACCCCCCCCAGGTCTGAGAGCCATGGGACACATATCAGCGTGCACAGGGACAAGGGAGCTCGAGGAACTGCTTTCTTGCAGTTGACAATAATGCTTCTCTAGAAAGGAAGAGGGAATGATGAGTCTGGAATGGACATGCCATGGGGTCATGAGATGACAACACAACAATCTTGGTTTCAGGCAGCTGTTGCCTCATTTCCTCCCAAAGCTAAGGATTCCAATTACCCAGGAATCCCTGCATGAGCACAGCCCTACCGCCAGTTCCTGGAAAGGACGCTTGCCCTGCCCTTGAAATACTTGTGAGTCCCTGCACCTTTCTGAGTATGAGGACTTAGGAGACGGCCTGGGAAACTTGCACTTCATGAAGGACCTTTCAACTCAAAAGAACAAATGTAACATATGCAGAGCAATAAAAAAAAAAAAAAGGGAAAAATAAAGTCTGACAGATATTACCACTCTGAATTTCAAAAGTGGGTTAATGATGTGCAAGAAAACTGGCAAAGAGCTCTGACTTATGCCAAATTCAGGAAAAAATACTTTAGTGCTAATAAAGACTAGAAAACAATCTCTAGTAGTCTTAATACAGGGTATTTTAAAATCTGTTTTCTTCACAGTGCAATGGATACAATTCTCTTGCTACCAAATACCATGTAATATGGTGGCCTTAAGTCTTAACTGAAAAATAGATTGACCATAGCAAAACAGTAGAAGTAGAATACAAATGGAAAGAAATTAACAAGAATGACATTGGAATGAAATTAATTTCTTTTTTATTTCAGATTACAATTCACTCAAGAGAAAATGCAAAATTTTAATGAGCTAGGCATAAGGAAAAGAGTGGATCCTTTTCAAGCTCAGGTGTGAGTGCAGGAACAGTTTCAGATAAAATGTAAACTATGAACAACAGATTTGATTTTTTTATTTGCCAGGTGATTTCTTTGTGAATCTTATTAATTTTGCATGCTGATATGTGTAGCAATATTTCAGTTATTCCCCTTATCACTATTGTGTGTGGTCCTTACACTATGTGTGAAAAATTCTGCTATAAATTCACACAATAGGTCATGACTCTTTTGGCTGATAACACTAAAAGAATATACAAATGTAAGGTTGCAGACTTTTCAGACCTCAAACCTTTATCATGAAAACACTTTTGAGATTCTGCAACTGGCTGTCTTCAAAGAAAGAAAAATGCCATTTTTAGCAAACTAATTAAAATCCTGAGCATTTTGGCAATCTACATCCTTGGAAATACTTTAGAAAAAAGCATCTTCCTTTTTGCCTTTCTAAAGTCATCTATACCTTTTGTTAAAGTAATGTTAGGAATTCTAAAAACTCTTAAGCACCAAATGATGGGTAGTCCCTGCATTACTTTCTGGGAAACCACAGCAAACATGCATATTATCTTTGCAACGTGATGTAATAACAAGTGATGCTAATTCTTTGGGGAGACAACGCTACATTCACTTGGCAACAACAGGAAAATGAGGAGCTTACTAGGGATCTCTGAGTCCCGCAGCAAGAAGGGCTGGCAACCTTGCTCCCACCATGGCCACGGCCGGTAACCTTGAGGCACTCCCTTGTAGTGCACCCAGTAGAGGTCACTAGAGGATGTTTTAATGGCAAGACAAAGCCCTCCGAATGCAAGGGAAGAAGAGATGCACCTTCCTGAAAAGCACATCATCTGCCTAGGATTTACTGCCGGCCAGACCTGGATTCTGCCAGTATGAAAGAGATAAATAAATGGCGCTACAGGAAAAAACAGATAGGTTTAACTGGTTACATCCGAACACAAGCAGCATTCATCCAGTTAAACAATACTGAGAGTATTGAGCAGTGAAATGTATCTAATTTATTAAAAGTATATCTACTACCTGTGCATTTCCAGGTGCAGGGATCCCTTTCTTTCTTCCACAGCTTAACACAGTCCACAAGGTGTGCCAGAGATATGAAGCCAAAAGGCAGAAATTACCTACAATCCAGGCAGCATTTCTTTGCAGGATTAGATCCATCCCTTTAATTTTAATCATCTCTTTAACTTGGTTCTCCTGCTCTAGCAGATGCAATTTGGCAGGCACCCTCAAACCCCTCCCCAGCTCTGTAAGTACCACCTAGCCAGACAAGGTTCGGACACGCAGTAGGATCCCATCTCACACTTCAACACATTCCCTGAACCTATAAGGAAAAGAAGTGATGGATCACTGACAAGCATGAAACAGGTGCAGGGATCTACACGGGATGTGTATTGCGCGCACTTGAAGGCAATTACGCTGACATTCCAGAACTTCTCCAATGAAAGCAAACTCTTAGCACAATCCATTTGCAGTTAACATTTTGGGCAATTGAGAATCTTTTTTTTTTTCCCCCACTTTTAATAGGCCAGAAATGGAAAAAAAATTCAAGGCGATATCCTCACATGTATAGGTGCATGTGCATAGAAAGGTCGGTTTGAAACGCCAGCTTTACTGTCTTCAGTGCCTTCTGTTCCTGTGCTTGCAGTGTATCTCCATGGCTCCGTACCCAAACCAACACCATGCAGAAATGGAGTCCTAGCTGTCTGCCCTTTCACATCCAGCATTTGCTCACCTGCAGACCATCAATTCCTTGATCCAAAGTATGGAAAGTGCCAAATTATTTCAACGACGTGGATGTGAAACACTCAATATTATCATAAAAGTATCTTCTTTTCCCTAAAATTCCCAGAAGCAGATATACTGCTTTAGTTGAATTTTCCCAAGCAATTCAAAGTGATGGAAATTCTGCATGGAAAATATTTGCTTGAGCAGACTAAACCTGGGAAATTTCTAAACAACCAAAACCAAGGTAATAAAACTGGAAATGGTAAGTAACTTTAACAAAAAAAAGGTCCTACTACCAGCCCCATTGTAAGCCCAGAGAAATTTATTTCTAGAGATTAAAAAATGAAAATCTGCCAAACAAAGCATGTTGTGGTTTATTGTCTAATAAATAAGGATAAAAGGATATGTAAGGATTGTGGAGAACCATTACATAAGGTCTCAGGTCTATATTCATGGAAGGAATCCTTATGTATAAGGATTATACTTATCCCATGCAACTACTGTCCATAATTACAGTGCACTAAAAGTCATTGAAGAAGTAAGAAGAAATGGTGTCATTTCTTCTCTGCTTGGATATTTACCTGATCAGAGGTGAATAAGCAAAAAATATGAACACCAGAAATCTCAAGTGCTAAAAATTCACAAATCAATTTACAAATATCATGACATCATTTGGAAAAAAAAGTCATGAGATTAAAAAAATTTAATGACTGTTGCCCTTTCCTTAGTCAGCTTCTGACTTCTGTGACTCCAGAGCGCTCACAAGCCACTTTTGATTTTGTACATAGCTGTTATGTTGGGAAGGGTTAGTGCAGTGATGCGTTTTTTTTCAGTCAAGAAACACTGATATTCCCTTCTTTCTTTCTAAGAAAGACATGAAAATACTCTCACAAGCATGGGAGCTGGGAACATTAGGTAAAATGAAGCTACCTGAAGTCACAGAATCACACACACATTGCCACATGACAAGAGAGCGCCATGAACTTGGGACGTGAAGAGGGCACCACAAAAAGGATATTCTGTAAAGCTGCACCAGGCTGAGGTTGGCAGAGCCGTATCTCATGACAGCATTCCAAGCAAGCTGAAAAGGCGCTTGGTAAAACAAAATGGACCCAAACTTGGCTGAAGTCCACTTTCAATTTCCTGACCATACCAAGGCAAGCTTTAGACATGGTGCTTCAATTTCAAGGTTAAAGAAAGCCTTGCGGGTTTAAGAAGTTTTGCTCCAAATGTACTGAGTCCCTTACAGAGTTTTGTTAAAAAGCCATTCTTGACTAAAACTGTAAAATCAGAAATAAGTTTCTGTCAAAATATATAACTCAGTATCTTGAACAGTGTTAGGGACCAGAGAATAGTTATTTGGAGTTCATTGTGTGACAGTTATCAATCGTTACATTCTCTGTACAAAATATTGCCACAACTCTGGCCTCCCCTGGAAAAAGAAACTTGCAAAAGTATCGTTACCACCACAGTCAGCCCAGAACCTGCAAGGAAAGTAACTGCTAGATAAATGGTGATGGTGGTGGAGAAGGAGGTGACAGAAAGCTCAAAGGATACAGGGAATTAGAGGACAATTAGCTATCCCCAGGCCTAGTTTAACTGAACATCAAATACCAACAGCTCCAGCTGAACTAAATATTAATGAATTAGTCCTTAAACTGTTTTCAGAATATCAGCAAAAGGATAGCTTTGCATAGAAAATGTTGCAGAATTAACTTCTTCAGGGTCAGTGATTTATGTTTAAATCCTAGCTCCATGATTCACGAGTACAACTTGTTTATTTCATATTGGTGATGTTCAGAAGCATAGAAGCTCTCAGGCTCCTCTATAGCCAGTTAACCCACCCACACTGGATAATAATTTCATGACCACTTTTTGCAGATAGCAATTCAAGATCAAACAATTTGATTTGCATTCTGACTCCAAATATTACTCAAGTAAGAGCCAGAGGGAAGAGGCAGCAGGTTTGTGACCAACAGCACACAGCTTTGGCTGGGCCATCAAAAGCAGTCCAGGTGTAAAACATGGAGCTCATTGGCATCTAATGCAGCTGGGTCAATTATGTGGCAGTTTCACAGTCAATTTACATTTGCATAAACTGGTGCTATTGTCAAAAGGAATTATTTCACCTTCTCAAACCTGCTTGCTCCTACCCTGTACCACCCCCTTCCCTTGGACCAGCACCTCCAGATATCTCAGTGTGTCTGTTCAGTGCAATGGGTCAAGGACAGGTCTGATTTTCAATCTTCTTTTAATTTGGTTCTCACACATGAAAACAAAATGTCTCTTACTTGCTAACGTCTAACCTGAAGCAAAACTTCACGTTCACTGAAGACAGAACCTAGCCAAGATACAAAGACGTGCTGCCAACAGCACAAACAGGGAACAAGAGGGCACTTTGAACAAAGCACACATAAAACTCATAAGGAGCTGTCAAGGGCTGTTTTGCCATCCTGTCCAAGAGGGAAGTGGTCGATGGAGAGCTGGAGTGGCAAAGGGTGCCATCTAGGGGGCACCGAGAGCAGAACTGATCACAGCACAAACCACTCATCACTGATGGTCAACGACTGAGGGGTTTGCTTTCCATTGAAGTCTTCTAATAGCTATGAACTAATAATAATAATAATAATTATTATTGTTGTTGTTGTTATTACTACTACTACTACTACTACTACATTGTGTTTGGGATTGAGTTTTTACAAAAATATACTGTACCAAAAGACAAAAATTGTGTTTGCTCCTTTTATTAAAAAAAAAAAAAATCTAGAGAAATAGTTGTTTTGAGGAAGTGGATAATTTTCTTCTTTAATTATAATTTGGTAGTTTCAGACAGAATTCTTTTCTCCAGCAAGTACAGGCTTGACCACTGTCCTCTATTTGGTCTCTTGAGCTCCAACACACTCCCATTTAAGTGAATGGATGTTTGTCATTGCTATCACCTTCACCCACAGAAATTACATGCACAAGGACATGGCATACATCTGGGCAAGGGTTTCTGTATTTCCTGCCAACACACTCTTCTTTCCATACTTTCCTGATCAATATAATAAAACTGCTCATCGGGCCAGCAGACTACACTAAGACCTCTTAAGGGAAGGTCTTGATTTCCCTTTTATCAATATTAACAGACAGTTAATATTGATATCCCATTGAGAAATTCCTAAAAAAAAACCAAACAAACAACAAACACACACACACAAAAAACCAAAACCAAACCCAAGCAAACAAACAAGCTGCATGACAGTGAACTTTTAAAAGCCTAGGAGAAATATAACGAATGTTTATGTATCTGGAAGGCTCACTCTGGTGAGGTATATTACCAGAGTTCAGTTAGATTGACTTTCACCTTTGAAGTCTTTCTCCCAGGAGACTGATGAGCTAAAATGGGAATACAGAGCTATTTCTCCAGCTTGCAACTAGCCACCAGCTGTTCATCTTCTCAATGCATTCCTTTCTCCTCTACTGCACCACCAAAGTCTCCCTACCCTTTCTCTACAGCATGCTTAAGAAAGGGCCAGTCCCAACCATCAGACTAAAGAAGCAAACATGAAGACAATGAATTAAGAGACTCTGCAGCACAAACTGGCAAAAAATCCCACCACCTTCAGTTACTATCTGCAATTTAGCATCAAGCTAAGATACACTAAGGCAAAGCAACTCCCAGTCCTTTTGCTGATCTTTTGGATCACTGGAAGAGCTATGTTGCAGAAACAGCCATTTTTGCTGTCTCACTTGTGCAACTTGTTATTTTCACACTGGAAGTATACTCTCTGAAAAGAGCCAATAACATCTTCCAAACTCCAAACACCCAATTGTGGGTGTTTTTTTAGTTCTCATTTCCACTGTAACACTAAATGAAACTCTCTAAAATAAACACATCCTACTTATATGAGATATTATTTGTTTGTTTCAATATAAAGTTCTCTTTCTATGTCTACAAAGTAAAAATTGTAGCACCTTCCTGAACACTGGAATAATTTTGAACAAAAGTGATTCAACAGATTAAGGAGTTTCAAAAATCCAGCTTCTTGATTTGATAATACAAATGGAAACATCATTAAATTTACTTTACACCAGTGCTCCAAGGTATCATCTGAACACAAAATATTCAGAATACTGAAAAACTCCTCTGCCATATCAGCATACAAACAGCTACAGCACAAATTTTTTAAGTCTTTTCACAAACTGGTATGTAAAATTAATTTCTCATTCTCCTACTGCAAGTGGATTTTCTCAGTTCTTATCTAAATGATGTGTCAGTAAAAATACTACTTCCTTTAGATTCTTGCATGGAATAAAAACATAATACAAGGAAACGTGCTGTTATTTCTAAACATATTTTGGCTGATCACAGAGCCATTTTCCTACCAGAGACCCCATACCATAATGCCTAACACCATTCCTACAGGAGACAGGTGGAGAACAGAGCCACACTGATAACACTCAGCCCTGCAAGAGTGGAACACAGCATACGTGGCACATAACCATGCTCTGCTCACCAGGTAGTAGGGAGCAAAGCACGAAGCTGCCTCAGTTCCACTGGGGAATCTGCTGTTTCCATGGGATTCATTCAGTCTCCACTAACTCCACAGCTGTTAGGACAGATGCTTTCAAAACATGAAGCCAACAAAATCTATGATTACTTTCTGATTTTGAAGGGTGGTAGAACCACACAACCCTTTTACAGTTTCTGAATATTAAGTCCAGTAGTAATTAAACCCCAGAATAACAACACATGCTTGTTTCTATGAACACAAAATATTAAAAGATGCTAACCAGTCTGTAAGAACCTAAAGATCACAGTCGCCTGTCCCAAATACTGTTAGGGCCACAGAAGGACTTTGCCACAAGATAAACACAGAATGGAGCAACAGTGTGGTGCTAAGTCCAGACCTGGTGGAGGTGAAATCTGGTTAGCACACAATTGGTAATTCATTGAGACAAAAATGCCTGGTGTCCTGGTGTGGCAAACTGTGTAAAGAAGCAACTGCTTGTATGCATATCACAATCAAAAAATCACCCCAAGTTATGGGACAGATGGCATCTGCCATCACCAAAGCCCTCCCCCAAATAGTTAAGCTACTGTGACAAAAACTTAAAATAAGATAACAGTGTTACTATTGTCCTGGCGTTATCTCAGACTGGGGATGAGGTTAACAAAGCCAGGGGGGAAGGATGTATCACTGAAAATGGACACAAAGAATACAGAATTTATGGGCCACGAGGCAAGCTTACTCAGCAACTGTGCTGAAATCAGCTGTGACTGAGTAAAAATTAATTCCAGCAAGGGGAGATTGAAACCACCCACAACTCAAGAAACCCACCGACCCAAAAGAAAAGACTCAGCATGTGCACTACTTAGTATTAGAAGTGAAGCAATCATTTAACCAACAGAATAAGAGAACTGTGTAGCCAATGAACTTTCTTTCTCTGCTTAGATATATAAATAATGAAAAGTTTTGAATGACCTCAGGACCTCCACCACTGAGAAGCCATGTGTGAAAAAGGATCAGTGGGATGTCATTTGATCCACAGGTGGTGACTAGCTTCTACTCAACCTCTCTCTCTCCCCCTCCTCTTTCCCATTTCTATCTCTCTACCTCAAATTCATTATTAACTAAAATCCATACTATTGACTTTGGCATGTGGTCTCATTTGCCCCTTAATTTGCGCAGAGGAGTCTCTCAATAATCAGATCTTAACACAGTCTCTCACAGCTGCAATACATTTTCACAGATGATAAAGAAAAATTGAAGTCTACTGGGAAATACACAAAGTAAACTCCTTAACTAGCTCAAAAAAGAAAGAGGCAGTGCTTTTGGGAAAACAAAATTAATTATGCAGTTAGTTAGTTACCTTTTTCTCTTCTGTTCCAGGATCTGATTCACTGAATTTTTCTTCCTGAAAGCTTCTAGTCATCTTCATTTTCTCCACACTCTGAAAAAAGGCTGTTTTTTCTAGTCTGCTTGTGCTGAATCGTGTATTTATTTCTTCCAGCCTGTTAATCTTAAGTAGCTTCATATTATGTCCAGTTAATTTACTGTCTGTTCTCCTCTCCACCTTAGATTCATAAACCAGAGAACACTCGTAACTTCTGATTTCTCCTCTTTCTTGGCTGTATGAAAGAAAGACAAATAAGAGGTTTTAGTGTTATTAATGCATTTTAGCTTAGAAAATTACCATGTTGCAACACTTTATATTTCAACTATGTTTTCCTTATACTTGCTGAACAAAAACTCAGAGTTTTGAACAGCACTGCCTGTTCACAGACACTGTTCTACACGGAACACCAGATAATTCAAGAAGGCGACAAGACCAATATAATTGAATTTGTTCATAGAAACTACTTAGCTTAGTGAAATCAGTGCCTACTGCTGTTGCTGCAGACCTTGCTTATGGAGCACTTCTCACTTTTTAGCCATCTCAGTGGTTCCCTCTGCTCAACATGTTCTCTTTTCAGTTGCAGTTCCAGCAAGCTGATGTGCTGTTATTAAGTCCAAAAATATGTTAATACTCAACAAAGTAGTACAGGCATGAACACGGGCCTTTTCTCTCTCTTCCCACCACCCTGTACCACAAAAATAATAGTTGCCAAAATGGTGGCAACTTCTGGTCCTCTGTTGAAGGCTGCAGAAGAGCACAGTCCTCAGCTGGGTTCTTCTCCTCTGCAGGCCCTTGCAATGTGCCTGGCAAGTACAGGATGTAGGATCACCAAGGCTTGTCTAACAGTAGGAGTGGTTGGAAGGCCACTGCAAGTCAAGCCTTCTCTGTAGAAGGCTTTTATTCCACAGCAAGGTCGTGGGTTCCCACCTCAAGCAATCACTTGGCTATACTTGGAATATATTTCCTTCTGAACAACTAATTTTTTTAAAGAGTACTCTAAAATTTCACTTAGCATCTCTTTATACACCTAGGAAATAGAGGACCAAACTATTTCTGTTGCTGTTTTTGCAACCCTTCCTTCGCTGTACTGAAAACCCAGGTACAAAAGAACAGTGCTAATGCCTTAGCTCTAGAAAGCTGAATCTGTTAAATCTCATCACACAGCTCACAGTTTCAATTTAAGTTGCATAAACACCATAAATTATATGGTGTAATTAAGAACTTATATACAACCTCACAGTCACTGGCAGCACAGAGAAACAGCTTTCAGAGTACAATCAAAGAGGCAATTAAATCCGTTATTTTTACCCAAACACCTTCCAACAGAAAATGTTCCTCAGTGTTTTGACCCCACATCTGTGCACATGCAACAGATCAAATGTGTACCTATACCAAGTAACTGCTCTGCCCACAAAGCTTCCCAGATGTGAAAGATGCCACATGCTATCCCATGTGACACGAGAGATGGTTGGATAGTGGTGACATTTAAAGATGATGGACAGCAAAAAACCATGTAAGCCTGTAGTTTTGAAATGAGCCTTCCAGAGTGATTCCTGCTACCATGTTGTTGTAGACTGTGCTGTTAATATGGGAGATGCAGGCACACCATCATGGGCCTGTAAGGCATTCATCATCTGAAGAAGTCGTGCATCCAGTATGCAAAAGTCTGCTGCATCTAGCATCCCTCACCAACTTTCACAGATTTGACATCCCTCTCTTTTCATTGCCATTAGTTGAAAGAACACTTCATGAGATTTTTTCCCCCCATTTCTCAAAAGCAGGTTTGTGGATTTTCTTGAAGGTTCTGACAATTGCAGGTGAAATACCCAACAGCTCAGTCTGACCTTCGAGCCATTATTCTATGGATTGTCAGATCTACTCAACACCAAGGGATGATAAGATGTAATTGAAAGCTGTCAGAAAAAAAGGGGGATATGTTTCCAGATGCCCTCCTGCTAACTCCATGTCTGCAGCTACTCAAATCCTACAGAGATTTAGAGTGACCTAGCTGTGAAGACCTTGCGGCCTGACAGGACTTCAACCAAGGAAAGCTGATTCAGGCTCTCCATAGCTCTTCAAAGAGCACATCATCCTTTATGCTTTGATCACCAAATGTGGCTACCTAATGAGAATAACACATCCTCATTAAAGGACGTGTTTCTTCAAGCTGGCCAGTGAGTTATTATCTGGGAAAATATTAATGGAATAGCAAGCTCATATGTCTTGCTGGGCTCTGTTACCAAGCAAAGACTAGGATTGAGTCCAAACATGACTGTGCTCTCCACCATTATTATCTTAATACATCTCTGAAACAAAAGCTGAACAATAGAATGTGAAATTTGTTTGCAAGTGCCTCCTCCAAAGTCCAACAGAAGAAATCTCACCCTGGTCATGTGCCACTGAGCAATGGGAACTATGACCTTCACATGGTGTGAAGTTCCATTTTCCCCCAAAGGAGGGTGAAAACCTTCCCCCAGTCATTTACATTTCCCAGCTGGGGCCTGTGAGATACTTTCTGGGTCATCTTTAGCAAGCCAATCGCTCACTCCAAGAAAAATATGCTTCATGACATCTTCACTTACACACTCAGAGATAACACATGTCATAAAATCATTGCTTAGCTGTAAGCACAGGCAGTGCATACCTATGGTCCTGATGCTTTTTCTACCTTATAACAGCAAATCAATGTATTTGCATTACAAAAATATAAACAATATAGTAATTGTTTCTAAATCTGATCAGGAATAGAAATGGGCAGGCAAATACGTATTAGCCAAAAAGTGGAACCCAAAACTACCTCATTTCACTTTCAACATCTGGGTTTAGACTGTAATCCCTTCAGTAAGAACTAGGTTTACATGATGGGCTGTAAAGCACTTTGCTTCAAACTCAGTCTTTGGTCTCAATCATCAGTTCAAATAAAAATTTTATTTTTGACCTGTTGGCCACTTTCTAACTAGCCATTTTCAAATTTTAAGCCTGGGGGTACTGTTAGCCAGTAGCTAGACTTGTTTACCTCCTAATACAGCTGACATTAGACTGACCTGAATTTTTACAAGCTGGGAACTATTATGTCACGGTGTATAATTAAACCTAAACATATACTTTAAGAAAGAAAACAAGATGTAATGTGGAAAGAATTACCAATGGGTCAAGTTCGGGTCGTAAATTAGGATGCGAATGGTACCGCTTGCTGTCCCCATCTTTGAAATACAACCTGCCGTGCATTCTGCAGAATACAAGAGTTTGGTTTTGAACCTATTATTTTAAAGAATACTAATTTATTGATTTTTTTTTTTCACAGAGAATGACGTTTTCACGTATTTCAGTGTAAGACCAGGTGGACCCGAGTTCAGAGACCTGGGCGATGTCGCTCAGCACAGAGGGGCGGTAAAGCCCGGCTGCTGGGGCGGGGAGCGGGCCCGGCCGGACTACAGCTCCCGAAGGGCCGCGGGCGGCTCCGCTTCCTGCCTCAGCCGCGGGAGCCCATGGAGCCTACGGAGGGCGCCGAGGAGGAGCGGCTGGTGCAGTGCCCCGTGTGCCTGCGGGAGCTGCCGGGCGCCGACATCAACCCGCACCTGGACCGCTGCTTGCAGGCCGGCGGGGCCCCGCCCGAGCCCCCCAGCAAGCGCCCGCGCCTCGCCGCCGCCCCGCCGGGCAGCCAGGCCGAGGGGCAGCCGGAGGAGGCCCGCTCGGCCGCCGGGTCCCCCGTCTTCTCCCTGTTCCACAAGGGCCGCGGCGGCGGGCAGAGCCCGGCAGCGGCCGGCGGGCAGAGCGGCGCGGGGCGGGACGAGGCCGCCGCGCCGCCGGGCCATGGATGCGCGGCCGCGCTGTGCGGGGAGAGCCTGGCGCAGAAGCTGGAGGGGAAGCCCCTGGCCGAGCGGCTGCGGCCGGACACGCTGGGGGACTACGTGGGGCAGGAGCGGGTGCTGGGCGCGCAGACCCTGCTGCGGTCCCTGCTGGATTCCCAGGAAATCCCCTCCCTCATCCTCTGGGGGCCGCCGGGCTGCGGGAAGGTGAGTGCGGGCGGCCCCGCGCGCAGCCTGCGGGCTCGGGCCGGTGCTGCTTCCCGCGGCTCTTAAGGCCGCTGTACCTAAAACTTGTTAATTTTCGCACTCGCTCTTTTCTTCGCCCTTCTGCCTTCTTGGTTTCTTTTGTAGGTTCATTATGTTGGCTGATGTCCACTAGTTTTCACTTAAGATTACAAAAAACACAACCTGCCTCTTGAATAAAATAGAACTGGTCCACCCCCATCAGCCCCGCTCCATGCAGTTTGGTCTTTGGTTATACAAGGCCTCTCTTGCTTTCAGATAATTCAGATCTCCAAAGTCCATACCTAAAACATAAGCCGTGGTTTAGTTAATGGCTGAGAAGCTGAAAAACAGCAGCAACACAGAATCTCTAAATATGTCTAGGAAACCAGCAGGTTAATACAGCACAGTTTGCGAGTCCTAGGTTTGTTTTGGCCTACGAATTCTTGCCCCTTAGAGAAGGCAGCCCCAGTGTGAAAGGCAGGTAGCCTTTTGGCTAGGCACTCATCCACCTTCAGCCACTTCCAGGCTGGTGGGTCTTTGTGGGATCTGACCATTGCATCTTTGTATTCTGCCTCCTTTAGCATACCAGGGGCCATCATGAATCCCCAAAGACCCTCTAGCACAGCAGTGAAGGGGTTCGCAGTTGTTGCGAAGGAAGGACCAAAGGAATGCTCAGGTATGGTTGAGCAGTGTTTTAGGATCTCACCTTAATTTTGTCCTGTTGTTCCATGTATTTCAGATTTGTGGTATGGCAGGGCAAACAAAATACAGTTTTCTCTGTCAGTCTAGTGTGTTCACAACATTTAGTTTCATGTATATATATATATATATATATATATGTAATTTGGTATGTTGGCTGCGTGACAGATTGTTTGGGAAATCGGGAATAGGGGAAGTAAATGCTTAGCGGAGAAGTTAAGGACAGAGCAGCAGCTTGCTCTTGTCAGCATACTTAATTGAAAATAAAAAAGTGGTGTTTGAATAATAATGCTAGTCAATCTCAGTGAATAAGGAGCAGGTATTAGAATTGGATGAATACCTTTAGCAATGATGCAGCAGGTTTCTTAGGCTAGATAACATACGCCTCAAAAGAACCAGCTAGTGAACTTCAATAATGTTTACTTCCTTTAAAATAACAAAGTAATAATAGAAAGTAAGAGCTCAGAATAGATGGGGTGAAGAAGGGCTGTTTCTGAAAATTGATAAAAGGGGAGGTGGATTGACTGAAGTGAGATGGCCAGAGAGAGAAGTGGAATTCAGTTCTTTAATAAATAAGAATTCTCCTTTCTGAATAAAATATTCAGGGACTTGCTTCTATAGTTTTTGTGGTCTCCTGCCTTTTGTGTCTTGTTATCTCTGTCAACAGCATGTGCTTGCTCTTTCTTGAAGCCTTCTTTGTTCAGGAAAAAAAGGCTGTAAAAGTGCAGTGGTAGCAAAGCAAAGGCTGCAGAACAGTCTCTGCAAACTGGCACTGGCTTCAGTGGCCTTTGGGTTGTGATCCGATGAATGCACCTGGCTTTGACCATGGAAGTGCTTTTTCATGAGCTTGTGACAGCATAACAGTTGTGTTCAAGGTCTTCTTTAGGAGCCTTCTGTGATACTGAAAGTGTCTTTGAGTAATGGGCAATCTGTTTTATGCCTATAATGTCACAGCTTTCATTTTCCTTTCATATGACTCATCCTCCTCACCAATATGCTTTACACATAATTGTATTTAGTAAGCTTGCTTTTCACAGAGTTTAAATTCTGTTGCTCCTCAGTTGTCTGACTTGCATCATTTCTGTGCCTTTTGACCCTTTGTAAGTACTTTTGAGTACTTACACTGTTGGGAAACTTGTCTGCTTTTTAGGTTATTCCTTCTCAGCAGAGTTTTAAGTCTATGTGCTTTCAGCTGGCTCCTGATGAAGCAGCCTTTATTAGCTGAACCAGAAATTCCTCTGCAAAGAGTTGAACTCTGCCTCTTCACCCACATTTATCAATATTTCTATGATGGTGCTAGAGTAGAGTTTTATCTCAGGCTTTCTTCCCCGTAAATCATATTGTCTGTCTGAGTTAAATATCTGAAAGTTCTATTCTTTTCTTGGGTATGTCCTTATCAAATTCCTCTCCTAACAGATTTAACATGCAAGCAAAGTAGTCCACCTGAAGATAGAAAGGAGATCTGTTCTTGCCTGCCTGTCCCGCTCACTTGCTGTTTGAGTTATATGTATATAATGTGTCTAAGAAGACGTTTCATGACAAAGCAACTTAGGGCTTGAAAACTGGAAAGACCCTGCAGAGGAGAAGTATTCTCACTGCCTCAGGACCTGGTTGGACTGATCAGAAAAAAACTTCTTCCATTAAATACAGTGCTTTTCAGCAGGAAAAATACTAAGAAGTCACTGTGTGTTATGTAGTCTTGTATATAACAAGGCCATATGCTTAGCTCTGCCCATCAAAGAGCTAAAATAGCAGCATAATTAGATATGTTGGTCTAAATTCAGAAGTGCTGTGTAAGGTGGTCATACATTTCTTAAACCTCTTCAGGCTCTTGCTACCCATGGAATCTGGTTATTGCAGCCCATCTATGCCTTCTTCCATTTCTACAGCCAAATGCCATGGTAACTGATACTTTTGAAAAGGGTAGAGCAGGACTAAGTAAAAAAAATAACTGAACATGGACTAAATCATCAGGGCCGAATTTCAAATCAATTTATGTATTATTTTTCAGTCTGGATGTTATGAAAAATTGTAGTTCAACAGACTTTTTCTAAGCAAGAAGAAAATAATCTTGCCTGTTATTTCATATTGTAGGTCAAAAGTATTTTTGGTGAATTTTTGGAGAATTTTTGTCATGAGAACAATAAAGCTAGATGCTGGAGTAAAAATGTGTGGTATGTAACTGCTCTGCCCAAGTCGATTTTGGCCTCAGCTGCACTTGAATAGTCAAGGAAATATCCTCAAAATTGAAAAGACAAAATTTTGGTATTTCCTTTGTGGTCCTCTTTTCTTTTGAGTTTCCATCTGTACTGAGTCCTCTTACTTTAAGGGAACAGCATCTTTGTACCTTGAATCTGTCATCCTAATTACGTAGGAAGCCAAGGTGCTCTGGATGAAAAGACTTTGACTTTTTGTTTACACTTTTGTCACTCTGAAGTCTTGAACACAAGAGCCAATTTTATTCTTTTAAGAAGCTGACCAGACTCAGGCCAGAAGAAACACTGCTTCAAAGAGATGCCGTGGTTATTAACTTAGGAACAGTTAGCTTGTTCATACTGACTATGCAAATTTTTAAAGGCCTGTATAAATCCGAGTGTAATGTGAGTAAGCTATGCTGTGATTTATGGCACCTTAATACAGGGATTTAGATTTTTGCATGTCTGCCATTGGGGCACCAATTTTAGTAAAGAGTTAGCTGGGGGACACAGCGTAACTTGAGCACCGAATAATTTTGCTGCCACAGATGAAGTTTAAGCCTTATAAACCTGAACATTCTGTATTTAAATACAGTAAACATTCCCTCTTAGGGCTGCTGCGTAACAAGGAAAAAATAGGTAGCAAGTGTCATGAACCCACTCCTTGTAGAAGATAAGACAAAGAGCATTCATGCATGATTTTTTGAGGTTCATGTGTGCACTCTAGTAATAAGATAAAATGAGCAATGTTGGTATGAGTGCAAAACATTAAAAACCCCAGTAAGTGGTCTTGGAAGTTTCAAATCAAATTTTCAAATCAAATCTTCAAAATCTTCTATCAAATCTTCTCTGACATTATATTTTATTTCTAGAACTCCCTGTATTTCTTTTCTTTGTTTGCATTTAATAAATGGCATATTGAAACACAGACAGAAAGTCCAACACCTATTTTGGTGCCCACGTATTTGTCATCGCTTCCCAGTGGTTCCTATTTTTCTGATTCAAGTGGTTACCTAACAGGCTGTTTGATTGCCTAAGTGTATTTCATCTTCCCTTATTCACACAGCTTGGGGCCTGATTTGAACCATTTGGACTAATGAGTTCTTTCGATTGATTAGCATGAAATTTTAAACTGAAAATGCATCATGTCTTTTACAGTAGTGTAAACTGAAAGTCCAGGACAGCTCTGAAAAATGGGTTTGTCTTTGCAGTTGCCTGGGAGCAGTGTTGTAATGCAGTGTGCTTGGTTTTGCTTATGCCAGTCTAAATCAGGAGTAAGTTGGGGTGGCTCTCAAGGAAGAGAACTCTGGAAGAGAAAATACCATTGTATCCATAAAGCAGTTAGAATTTAAGTACACAAATCAGAATTCAGCAAATGGAGACACAGCTCCATTTCAACAAAGATTATGCAATGACCTTGCATCTGTTTATGCTTGGTTGGGCTTGGATTCTGGAAGTGCTGTAAAGCACATGCTGTGTCTCTTGTTCAGTGACACTTACTCCTCCAGTAGTATCTCAGTGGGCTATTTGGGGTTTGAGGAACCAAACAAGATGGGTAAGAATAGCATCTGCCCTTATATAAATGCCAACTGCTGCTACTTTTGATTGTGTTTATCTGTATAGACAGTGTCCCCAGGCCATGTTCACCTGCTGTGCTGCCAATTTCCTTTAGACACGGCCTGGCTTATCTCGTGTGACGCAGTGTGGTACAGAGAACATCCACAGAGCAACATCCCAGAGAGCTGCTGCCCTGTGCGGCATCCAAGGATGCTGTTGGTGTCTCCCTCAAGGCAGTGAAACAGAGCACGGCCTTTCCTGATTGCTTGGCAGCCACAGTATGGCCCTGCTGCCAGCAAAGGGAGGGTTGAGGGTGAGGAGAGGCCATTGATGGCAACACCATGTAAACAAAGATTTGGAAATCCTGGCCAGAATAAAGGAAGAGCAAAAAATAGCTGCAAAGTCATGGTCAAACAGCAGCAAAGTAAATTAGGGTGCTAGTTCAGCACTCTGATAACATAGTTTAGACCCTACAAGTCTGTAGGCGTAACTAGCCTGTTTTGTTTTGCACTAGGCTTACCAGTCTCTTGTCATCCCTGCCACAAACATAATTCACACTGTGGTTTGCTCTGGAATAAACCAGCAAAGTCACCTGTTGGGGAATTCTAGATGCCAGCTAGATTATCCCTGCTCAGGAATAATCCATGCTACGCTGCACTTGTGCCAGTCTGTGCCAGATCTTCGGTCACCTAAAGGTGGCCTGGCAGAGCCTACAGCCTTCCAGACTTCCTGAGAGAGCCTTGTAGCACCTTAGCTTTCACAGTATTCTTGATACAATCTAACCCTGTGTTCTAATCCCTTCCCAGTTTTTTCCAATTCCACTTCCTGAAGTGAGCTAGGCAGTACCACTCTTCATTCTTGTAAGGAGCTTTGGTGAGCTAATATGATGAGCATAGTTTAATGCCCTGGTATAAGGCTGCAAAAATCAAAAAGACCACCTTATTTCTGAGCAGGTAGTCCTTGAGCATTAGTAAGACTGGCTTGACTTGTGCAACATTTTGCTGTTTTCTTCCAGCCGTGGATGTGAGGGAGCGCTGACTAGTGGCAATGCAGAGAGGAGAGAACTGGTTCATACTTAAAGAGTGTTGCCCAGTCAGGGAAGCTTCTGGGTCTACAGAAAATTCTTGTCTCCTAGTACAAAGACCCAGCTTACCAAACAGAAAATCTGATTGACTTTTCTGCTCTGACAGTGGGAAGTGTGTGGAGCCAAGCATGCTTGGTGGGTTGCTTTTGTTTCATCCATGACTTGTATCAAAGCCTAGAAAAACGGATAACATAGTTGCTGTGAGCGAGCCTGTTTGTTTGAGGGGTTTTTTTTGTTTGTTTGTTTGATTACTGGTTGTTTGTAAATCTGAGACGGTTTCAGCCTTTTTGAAAGGATATTCTCATTTGGGCTGACACAAAGCAATAGGTACGGGATTGTGAAGGAGAGTTTCAGCAGTTAAGTGTTTGTTCTGTGTGTAATGGATCTGGAAATAAATGACCACAGATTGAAGTTAAGTGTTATTCATTGGTTTGGAAGTTTCTTCATGAATATGTTTCTATTTCAGAACAGCTTTTTATGATGTCACTGTTTTAGCTTGTCTAAACAGGTAGGTCAGTAAGGTCTCACAATATTCAGCATAAAAGTTTGGTAATAATAGTAGGTACAAGTTTGAATAGTTTGGCATTGTAGTAGAAGAATGGTTTCAGGAAGGGGTGAGGATCTTACACTGTGAGCTTTGTAAGGTGTTATTTTTAGTGAAATTAGCAAAAGGTTAGTTTGCAGGATCACTGGATCACTGCTATTCATAATTTGTGGGAAACAATATTCCTGCTCCTGCCCATAAAGAAAAAAACAAGAACTAAATAAGAAATACCTGTATAATAAAAGGAGCACATTATCAGCTTGTTTGGATTTCCTTTTTGTGCCTCTTATACAGGTTCTGATTCAGGGCACTCACAATAAATTGCAACATCAGTGTCAATATTTTAAGAGATTTGTTTTCCAATGTAAGAATCAAACTTCAAAATTTATTTTAGATGATGGATAATCAGTGTGTTTTCTTCTGCCTTATTCCATGTCAGATTTCTACTTTTCTTCTTGTCCCTTAAATATTGCCTGTGAGGGAAACTAGGAAATTAGCATATGAGTTACAGTTGTTCTGTGCTAGGGCCTTCATGCTTACGCTACTTTTCTTATGTGAATTCTCTACTAGGTTATGTGTTCCTTTAGGTTGTAACCTGAAGTAACAAAGAGGGAGAAAACTGTAGCTTCTGACTGACTTTTGCTTGAGATGGTTGGACAAAAAGCAGTATAAAAAACCTGAGCTCATGGGAAGTAAGTCTTTCAGAGGACCAGGGAAAGTGTTACATCTGTGTGATAGGCAGTTTGACTTGCTGAATGATTGATTGTGCAGAACAGAAGGAAGAGGCTGTGAACATGCCTGTCCTTGTCAAGCATTACATTTGAAAGGCAATGTATGTTATTCTTATTGCAACCTTTGGTGACCCACAAGTTGGCAGAGGGGAAGAGGTATCTGCTGGCTGAGATCCATGCAGCAGATTTCAAGTAGATTCTTGATCTAATGGTAACTTTCAAACAAATGTCTTTGATTTTTTCAAATTAGAGTTACAACTAAATTAGAGTTACAACTATAGACTCCTGTGCATGTGTATAAAACAAAGTCCTTACTGCTTTTTTTGTAAATAAGAAAACTCTCTGAGTAACAGCCAGGGTGCAATGTGAGCTACCAGTCCAAGTGCAGCTACAAGAAGAATAGCTGCTTTATATTTTTTTTATTTGTCATCTCATCACTGCCACTTTTAGAGAAGGAAGAGGTAAATTTTCCTTTTTCATCCTCAAATTTGATGTATTGGGTGTTTCTGTGCTTTCAGATATTTTTAAGGCATGGATATATCCTCTGAAGTTACATTCTGATTCAAGGCCCTTTTGTAAGGAAACATGAATTTTGGGTTTAATTTGGTAGCTCATTTTCAAAGATATTTTTCTTTTGGTTTTGGTGGGGTGAGGGTGGAACTTGCTTATTCGTTTATTTTCTCAGATCTGTCTAATGTCTGTAGGCTTTGCTGCAAACACTTTGCAAGTGTCTTTCAATCTTCCTCTGCAATGATACAGCTTGGGGATGGTCTGGTGGATTGAGCTCCAGGAAGGAAGGAAGGATCTGGCATGGGATGCGAGTCTTGTATTAGGACCTGAAATGACACTGCTTCTGAAGGCAATCAAGAAACCCTTACTAAAACTAAAGCAAGAATAAATAACAATATATCCTTCTCCTTAGCCTCCCATTTTCTAACTTGGGCTGGTTGCAGTTTTAGGGACAAGGAAATCCATTAAATGGACAGAGCAGGGTACTGCAGCACCGTTGGTAGCCAAGTGGTAGGTGCTTGTTTCTGCAGCCTCCCTGCAAGAGGATCAGGTTGACACCACCTGCTGCTTTAACCTCAGCACTTAGAATATCTTCTGAGGTGGTTTTGTTGGCACCTGTCACAGTCCTCATCTGCTGAGGCACTCCTGTCTTCAGTCTCCTTTGGATCTTCCTCTAATACAGAATAGGGAGCTTGATGGAAGAATCACCTGCTTTCTCTAGCAGTACTTTCAAATACAGCTACACTCTCTTTGGGCATACACCTGTGTTTACTAAGGGTTGTGAAGGAAAGTCTCAAAATCATGTATGTGATATGTTCAGATATAGTAAATCTACCCAGGAGGTTGATGGAGGTTGCATCTGTGCCTTGGTAGGCTAAGTGAAATTATAAATAAATTTGGATTTGAAGAGGCTGTTCATCAGGACAGAAAAATAACATAGCTGCTTACTAATTTTGTTCAGTCAGCTGCCTTTTGCTTCCCTAGGCCAGCATTTGATTATTGTTGACTATTTAGATTTAGGAGTTATATTTTCTTAAGTACACATGTAATTTTTTAATACTAATGTTCTCATGCTTTTGTAGAAACTGCAGTCTGATTAATTGCATTTTAGTGTATTTGAAATACAGAAGGGTTTAGTTAATAACACTGTAGCTTTTTATTTCTCACATGCAGTTGCACTGTAAACTCTTAGGCAGGTGTCTTGGGGTAGCCCAGCTCTTTATCCATTAACATGCTGCACAAAATAACTGCACAGGGAATTGCAGTCAGCCCGTCTTCTGTGACAGAAATGTATTTGGCAGAGAGTTCTTCTTCCGTGACAAAGGAGACAGCTGTCAGTGCTGTCCTTTTCTGTGCTGAGGCTCACTGGGTCTGTATGTAAAAGTGCAGGCATTGGAAGTGCAGCAGAGGAATTGGCAGTTACCTCTAGCAGGAAGTTTTTAAGTCTTCTGTGCCCTAGAATAACGTGAGCTAAAATCTCTTAACTCTGTAAACTGTCAACACTGTCCCTATGTCCAAAATATATAGCCTTGTTCTTTACTTATGTCCTTTAAATTGGTACTTTCTGTGTCTGAAATTATTTTTACAAAGCTTTCTCCTATTGCTGTTTCAGACTACACTGGCACACATCATAGCCAACAGCAGCAAAAAGAATGGCATGAGGTTTGTGACACTGTCAGCAACAAGTGCCAAGACAAATGATGTTCGAGATGTCATCAGCCAAGCCCAGAATGAAAAAAGACTCTTCAAGAGAAAAACTATCCTCTTTATTGATGAGATCCATCGTTTCAATAAATCTCAGCAGGTATTGTACTATGCTGCTTTTTTAAAACAGCCTTTGTCAGCACTTCTGTAAAATCTCCCACTTTGCCTTAAGGTGATACCTTCCTCTGGGCTTTTGATTTCAATGTTAATACATGTAGTAGATGAATTTGGGAGAAACATAAAAATTAAACTCCTTAGCTAACTTCCAACCAACATTTAGTTATTGTGATTCAAGGATTTAAATAAAAGACTGAGTTACTTATGCGCCAGTCTTTATATGATATTTTTATGAAATTTTATTTTTGCAAAGTCATGTTAGTAGTGTTTGCTGCACACATCTTATTTTCAGCCTCCATCTAGGGGGTATCATTCTGTATTACCTTTACAAAGGTCTGGAATGTGAATGTGCCAAAGGTGGGTATTTTAATGTTGTCCTCTCTTCTGTGCAAGAAAAAATAAGTCATGGCATGGTACTTCAGGATAACACTGCAGCCATGACTTGGGCTTTTTTGTCTTTTTCCTTTCCTAGGTATAAGTTTTTTTCAGTTATGCCATGGAAAGCTTGAATTCTGTACTACAGGTTGAATTGAACTATTCTGTAATCTTCCTGTAGTTTTCTGAGTACAGAACTAGGCAGGGAGTTGTAGTTGTAAAAGTTGATTCAAACATATTTAGGATTAGCCTCACTATTTGTTATACTTGATAAGGCAATTTCATGATTTCTTATGTTGTCATGCAATAAACCAAAGTCACACAAACCCAAAATTTGCAGATTTCTTTACCCTATTTCTTTTCAGCTGGTAGGGTCATTCTCAGTGCAGTCATTTATTATTGAGGTGTTGGGTGCATGAAATTAAATCATTTCCCTATCTGTGCAGATGAACTGTCAGTGCGGTTATTTGTCATATCAACAGGGAACCCAAAGTCTCACAAGACACAAAAAAAAAAAAAGTAGCCTACTCACATGGGATGTTTCAGGTTGTCATTGATCGAGATCAGCTTTTTCTGCTTCCCTCCCATGCTCAGGACACTTTCCTTCCTCACGTCGAGTGTGGGACGGTGACCCTGATAGGAGCGACCACAGAAAACCCTTCCTTCCAAGTGAACGCCGCTCTCCTGAGCCGGTGCCGGGTGATCGTCCTGGAGAAGCTCTCAGCTGAAGCGATGGAGGCGGTTCTGATGAGGGCCGTCAGGTTCTTAGGGCTCCAGGTTCTGGGCCAGGGCGACCAGCACGGCACCCCTGCAACTGGCAGCTGCAGCAAGAGCTCGGAGTGAGTACTTTATGGGCTGCAGGGTGTTAACGTGCACAGCCCGAGGAGCTGACTGCCTGCCAGGGAGAGAATGAAGCAGTTGGGGGGTGGGAAGAGAAACCCTAGCCACTTCTGATAGTAAAGAAAAGAAGTGGCAGCATATGGCAGGGGCGGGGGTGACAGGAGAGAGAGAATTCAAAGCATTGGCTCTCTCCATCCAAAACATAATCTCACCATCTGGATTAGGAGAGAATTTTATACTTGGATCCATAACTCCTGACTCACCCTCTCAGGATATTTAAATCTGTTCTGCTGCTGAGGATTTACTGTGGAAGCCTGTATCTGGGTCTTTGTCATGTCCTAATGTGTGTTACTTCTTGCTACTGGTTGTAAAAGCATCATGTTACCGTTAAGTGCTGGATGGGCTATCCCCTCTTAAGTTTGTTTTCTGAGAATTTGTTTTTAATAAATCAGGGGAGATGACGTTCCCCCCTGAATCAGGGAGATGCTTCTGTTCTTTAGTTACAGGATAAATCCTGTGCTGTGTTTTAGGATATCCAGTGACGAGGAGAGACTGCTGCTGTGAGATGTTAATAGATTGATTTTAGAGAGACTTTGTTTTTCTCTGCTCCTTGATGTCCAGACATTAATAAATAAATTCATATTAAACACTTGAGAAAGTTTGGGGAAAAAACAACATCTACATTTGTCTACAGGAGATGTTATCTGCCTTCTGAAACAGGAGGCTGGCAAATAAGAGTAATGCGAGGTACTGTGCTACTCACGTGCAAGCAATTGCACTTCCTTCGTGTTGCTTCTTGGCTGCTCTCCTAGTAATTTACAGTGCATTGGCCTGGTGGTGATTGATAGACTGCATGAAATAAATGAGAGGGAATCCACTTGAACTTTGTCACAGAATGTAAGCACAAAGAATTGCCAACCTGAATGAGGTCAGGACAGGTAAGGAAAGGTATTCCTTTCTTATTTTTAGGTTACCCTGCCTCATGGTTTAGTCATTTGTAGCTTTTATGTGTTGTAGTAATGTGAATTTTAGAAGAGAAGGCAGTACTGCATGTCAGCATTAATGTAGCAGCACAGCTGTGGTTGTGGCTACACCCTGACTGGGGTTCAGAGACTTTCCTTTCTGTACAGGATTAAAGTACAAGGCATAGTTTCAGCTGCAGTTGTTTGGGTTTGGGTTTCGCTGGACTCTCCGTGTCTGTAACCTTCCGATAGCTATGGATGATTTAAACAGCGCGGTGCTTCATCAAACTGAAAGAAGTCTGGCAGGCAGAGAGTCAGACTAACACAGTTTCAGAAATCTCTCCATGGGTAGAGAGGACCACACTCCAAAGGCAGTCATGGGAGCCAAGCCTTTAAAAATAAAAGTGAGGTTTTGTTGAAGTTGTGTGTCAGGTCTTTCTTATCTTTCATTATGCGATCTGGTGCTGGGGCACAGTTCCTACACTCTATTGCTGATAAGTTCAGATGCTGATAAGCCATCCACCCTCCTGTGATTCTGGTTTGGATTCCTCACTGATTCCTGCTTCTTGCTTCGGTGTCCATACCATTTCTGCTTCTTCATTTCCTCTCCACTGCTCCACAGGAGCAGCTGTCTCAGCTTTTTACTCCCTTGCCTCTATGGAACAGGACTGTCATTAGGTACAGGCAGGTACATAATTTATTCTTCATGCTGTCCTGAAGAATAAATGGAAATCACCAATTACAATTGATTTGGTTGTTAATGGTGCTCACCTTTATAGCAGAGTGAGAAAAGAAGCTGTAAGGCAGCACGTCCACAAACAGTGGGGTGTATCCACTTTGAAAATGCTGCAGAGATCTAGCAGGAAGGCACAAGAGATATGCACATTGAATTTTGGGTTTCATTTCCCACGTGAGTCTCCCTTTCCAAGCCACAGCAGTGTAGTATGAAGTACTGCATGTGCTACTTGGCCTCAGTTAATCAGATGGTTTTAGTATCACATCACTTGTTTGACAGGATGGCTTACCTAAAAGAGATTTTGAAGGAGAGGATGATTCTTTGTGGTCTCCTGTTACCTTGAGGAATAAGGTGAGGGTGAATCTTCCTTAGTCTTTACAGGCATCTTTTGTGCTTGGCAAGAGTGTTACCATCCCCGAGTGATTTTATAGATTTCATCATTGCACTCCACAAGGAAAGTGTGCTCTACCCAAAACTGTTTCCTTAGATTTTCTTTGTGGATTTTTCTTACCTTGCTTCCACCATTGGCACAGGTTTCTGATAAAGTTAGATCACCTGGATTCTCTTTCATTCCACCATGGCCTTTTCTTGCTCTAAAGGTGGAGCAACTAGCAGTGGGTTTTAGTTCTTGGATATCTTTCTATTTGTTGTGTCATCATGGCTCACAAAGGTTCTTTGACAGTTTTTATGATAATTACTGAATTTCTTTAGGATAATGTGTACTTCTTGCTGTATTTTCATCAGCATGCCATCAAACTGTGCCTCTAAAGTCTTGAGTAAATCTGAAGACTTTACTGAAGTATAGACTTCAGTATACTGAAGATGGAGAAACGAGAAAGGAAGAAACATACTCATGGTGAAGAAGTCAATGTTAAAGATGTTTTTTATTACTGCAAGTGCTTGTTCTTTCTGCAGTTTATGCTGGGTCAGTAATAGCACCAGCTGTTCCAGGTGTGCACTGATACATTACACTTCACTGTGTCAGTGGTGGAAGAAACCAAATTCTTCCCTTGGCTTTTTATTTTTGTCATTCAAGTGCTGCCCTCAGAATGGGATCTCTAATTGAAGTCAGACAGTAAACTGGATGGTTGATTAATGTGTTTGAAGCTAGATAGCACAGAAGGCACACAGCTGAGGGAAATGGAAGGAACCTCAGGTTCCTGTTGGCAAGCCCAGACATCATGCATTTCAGCTTGTTATTGGCTGTATTACAAGTTCTGGCGTGTTTTGAATTCACTGGTTCGTAAATCACAACACTGAAGGTGGAATTCCTTGGGATCTTCGGTGTTCAATACTTTCTTGAATATTATTCCTTAACTGGAATATGCATTCAATTTCCTTGCAGGAAATGAGTTGCTGGGGTGAGAGGCAATACTGGGAGACAATGCTGTAAGGCAGTGAGTAGTGCATCTCACACTGCAGTAGTTCAGTTAAGGAGCTGTGTTTGCTTGAAAAAGTGTTGTAGTCTGCCAAGGAGTGAACATAGTGAGAATAATTGCACTGAGAAAGTAAGAAAGTACTGATTTATATGGGAAAGAAGCAGTGGGTGCTTTATCTCGTGTATTGGTCAGTAATTTTTTTAATCTTTGATCACGCAGGTTATCATTGCTTGGGCTTCCTACTATTTACTCCCTGATATTACTTATGCTCTCTTGTCATTGGCTCAAATGCTGCGGGTTTAATGGGTTTAATGGTTTAATGGGTTGTTCATCATACATTTCATGTTGGTTCTTGGCACAAACTGTCTTGAGGGTATGGCGATAAAGAGGAACTGGAAGAAGGATTTATTATCCTGTAGTGGTAGTTTTCCATTCCTTGAGGTAGTATATCACCTTCAGCCCAGTGAGTGATGGATCCCAGCACGTCCCTTTTGGCTTGTTTATGTTTTGGTCTCCAAGTATCACTGGTTACAAAGTACCAACATTGACCATTGGCATCCAGTGGGTGTTCGGTGTTAATTTTGGAAGTTGAATAAAATATGGGATTGCCCGTCTCCAAGCGTTATCAGGAGCTTGGAAGGAAGTCAGAAAGCATGGGAGTTACTCTGCCTTGTGGTTCTGATGGGTGCAGAAGTTGGGTAATCTGGAGGGAGTAGGGCACTTGAACTTCTGAAGACAGGATGGGCTTAAAACACAAGTGTTTTTTGGAAGCCAAGGTACTGAAATAATTGCCATCCTGATTTTGAAATTAGACTCCTGCCTACTGAAATTACATCATCCGAAAATTGAATTTATGGTATTAATTGCTCAGGAAAAAAAAATCCCAATTCAGTTATTCTGAGTATAACGTTTTATTATTTTGAAATACCAAGTGTGTATGGAACTGAGATTATGCAACGGGGAAGCATTGTGTTATTTCCAATCAGTGATTCTCATCAATGTGCTGTGCAAACAGCTTGTATGTGGAAGTTTTCTCCATTTATTCTTATTCTTTCTCACATCCTGCATGTCTTGCTATTGTAGGCATGGACTGGATCAGCCAATACATAGTGCATTATTTGGTTTGGAATTGCCGTTACCCTTAGGTTACAACTGAAATTTCACCATGGAAATGGACAAGGCCATTGCTTGTAACAAGATTTTTCATACTTTCTTGTGAATATTTGTTTCACTTTCTGTAATATAAATTGCTTACGTCGAGTCAACAGGGCAGTTAAGTGTCCTATAGTGAAACAAGAGACAGGAATACAACTCAGCTGTAAATTAGCAGATAAATTGCAAAAGTGCTCTGAGGCCTCAATATTTTTTTTTTTGGAAAAGACTGTACTTAGCTTCTTCCAAGGTAGTACCTGTCTTTTAGTGCTCTCAGTGCTTCCCCTTTACTTGCAGTCACTGTCTGCAGTTGTGATATCAGTGTGAGGAGGCCTCAAGCACAGGGTGTGCTTCTCTGCAAGCAGCAGGCAAAGAACTTAGTCCTTGAAGGTGAAACCTTCTCTCAAGTATGCTCTGCTGGTGTGTGAGAAATGTTTGCTCAACATGTTGTATATTTGGGGTCATTTCTATTAAAGGAGGCCTTAGCAGCAGGATGTCTGTGTGTAGTGCCTGCTGTTTTTTTAAAAGGAGCTTTTGCTTTCCTTGCTGGCTTTTTTTCATTTAATGCTTATGAAAGACCTGGTACCCATCTGTAGTGCTGAGGGAAAAATGTTGCTTCCTGATTGTCAAGGAATTTGATGCTGGAGATAATTGACTAATTATTTGCATTTTTCTGCTTCCTTGTTCAAAGACAGTATTGGAAGCACCCTGGCAAAAGTGCCACTGTATGTGTGTTAATATTTTTTACTAGATTCATCAAATACATGAGAAATAAGGGGATGGCAAAAAGTCATGATGAGATGTATTTGATGCATCTATTTTTGCGAGGGTCTGATTCCTACCGTCTACTCTCTGCAGCATGGGATTTTCCCCTAGAAGACATCAGTCAGCTTTTACTTGCAGTGGTTGGTTAAGACTGCAGTTCTACTAGTTCTTCCTTTTTATGTGTGGCCATGAGAGGATTCAAATATTAACTGCTAAATTTTTTTCAGAACCTACAGTCTTTCTTTTGTGTGACAAGTGCAAAGTGGGTTTGTGGGGAAGAAGAGAAGGCAAGTAATGAAAATCAATGGACACATCTGTCTGGGAACCCTGACGCTCCCTTTTTCTACACCACTGGTACTAAGAGTAACACATCTTTTGGTTAATGAAGTGCAGGGGTGTTGTGAATCCTTAATTATTTGACACACAAGAGCTTCATAAGAAATGGCCTCTCACACCAAGCTCTATGTGCTAATCCTTACTGATACCTGTCACTCTTGATTTACAGTGCAGCTACTCCAAGTGGCTCAGTTAGGGCCATTAATGTCATGTTTGAATTCCATTAGCTGCTGTCTCCAGATCAGATCAGTTACACCCTCTGCCTGCAACACCTTAGATGTTACCTTGTCTACATAAATGAGGTTTGAGGGTTAAATCTTCAACAGGGTGCCTTTGAAACATGCAGAGGTGAACTGGTTTGAATGTGTCCCAACAGTGAGGACTGCTGCCTAGCAGGTGAAAACCTAGAGACAAAACTTGAGGACTTGTTGCTCTCACAGATTTTTCATGGACTCACTAGAAGATCTCAGGAGATCCTGCTGCTGCATTTCTCAGGTATTCCCATCTTCATAGAATCACTGAATATTCTGAGCTGGAAGGACCCACAAGGATCTTCAAGTCCAGCTCTTAAGTGAATGGCCCATACAGGGATCAAACCCTTGATGTTATCAACACCATGCTCAGTCAACTGAGCTAATCTCAGTGACTTGTTCATTTAGATAGTGATTTCGCTGGAATTTGGCCTTTTTCGTGTTTGTATAGTTCTGGCACACTTAGAGTATAAGTAGATGGCAGGAAGAGTGATGACATGTATTGGGATGCAGCTTCTTTCTAGTAAGATTTTTTTTTTTTGTATCCCAGTGACTAAGTTGTAATACCAAAAAAGTAGGATGCATGTGTTTTACATTGTAAACAATCTTTCCAGTTGTTGTTTTCTAAAAAATAACTGATAGCACCTCTTGCTGTTGTTAGTAGATGAAAACATTATGCTAATGACTTTATAACTCGCTATATTCTCTCACCTGCATTTGGATAGCTTGCTGCCTTTTCACTGTCCTTCCACCAAGGAATTTGAAGTGCTAGCAGTGAAATGCTGATGGAGTAAAGCCTTGTAAAGTTCAGCTGGCTTTATCAGAATTGGGCTGTGGTGAAAACCTAACCCTAGTTTTTGTTGAATTTAGTGAGGTGAGGAAAAATAAGGGGGTTAAATAGATGAGAGCTCCTGCCTACATTTTTCACATGCAATTGTATTTAGCAGGTATTGGAGTAGAAGAAGAGAGTGGACCGCTGGCTCTGCAGGATGAGTTAAGACAAATCTTAAACCCAGCTGTTTATCAAGAAACTTTGTAAAGAAACATCATCTCCAGCACAGCAAGCAGGGAGAGGAGTGTGATGGGGGCTAAGGACGTGTGGTTATTCTGTTGCAGACTCCCCGTGTACATAGAGGAGAAAGCTCTGAACACACTTGCCTATCTTTGCGATGGGGATGCCAGGACTGGGCTGAACGGACTGCAGCTGGCAGTTCAGGCCCGAGTAGCAGCGGGAAGGAACACTCCTTTGAACACCACTGCCAAAGGTGGTGCTGCACATGGCATTCTGGTAACAGAAGAGCATGTAAAGGAGGGCCTCCAGCGATCTCACATCCTGTATGACCGAGCAGGTGAGTAACAGATGCAGTTTCTGAGATGCAGTGTTCTCAAAATGTGATAGGTTTTCTAATTCCTCTTTCTTCTCCCTTTTTTGTACCAGCTGCTCGATTAAACAGTGGTTTACTGAAGTTTGTCCTGAAAGTTACTTTTCTTCTGCAATGTAGTTCAGCTGAAAATTCCTTCTCAACCAGGAAGTGTAGATTAGCTGAAAGACCTCTTTGCTGTCCTGAGAACAGTTAGTTGCAGGGTGAAATTATTTGTTATTTAAGGTCTGTGGGGGTTTCAGTGAAAGGGGCAGAGGAATTTGATGAGGACATTTTTGTTGAAGGGCTGGATATCTTCCATTGCACTTCTACTCCTTTGAAAGTCTTGGAAGTGCTCACATCCACAGCAATATGTTATGTCAAAACCTGAGCAGTTTGCTTTATTTTTAGAGTTGCTTTTTAAGGTAATGAATTCTGTAGCTTGCTTAGGACAGGCCACATAAATCGCATTGCACTTAATGCTTCCTAGTGTGATAATCACTCCTGCTAAATTTGTGACTTGGCAATCTTAGGCATCATAGTAGTTAGCACTAAACCATTTTATGTTAGACGGTTAAAAATCAGTGAGTGCAGATTAGGTGAATCCCCTTGAATGCATATGCTTTTTCTTCAGCAACACTTGAATGACTGTGCAGAATAGTATGAAATTATTATTCCAAGCAGTATTTGGAGAACTGATATTTTTTTTTTTTTGGGGTCACTATTTCTGATATACTGCATTAACTGCCACTGTTCAAAACCTGTGACGAGAGGTTTCTTGGGCTTGGTTGTAACATATGCCCGCTTGCAGCCTTCTTGCTACAAAGAAATAATGATGACTCACTGTCAGGAGAAAGGCAGCTGGGCAGATACTGATCTAATGGCAGCTGAGAAGTCAAGGGCAGGCTGGGGGAGGGAGAAGAAACATTTTATGAGGTCTGTGGCAGGAAGAGGTCATGATTAGAAGGAAGTGGAAAATCTGACTGGTTCGCTGGTACAAGTCTCTTGCACCATGTAGGTCCCTTGTGTGTTTGCTGTCGCCTTGTGGCCACTGTCACACAGAACTCTTGGCTGTGTCCATTGCTCCCAGCCCTCCAGCACCTTCTTGCTCTGGTAGGGATGGCACAGAGTGCCTCTTCCTGAGGCTTGCATCAAGTCTGGGTAGCGTGTGTCAGGCCCTTATCTGTTGCAGTAATCTTTGTTGTGGTTTATTGTGGGTTTTTTTGGTTAGAGATTTTCAGAATGGGGAAAGCAGTGAAAACTCTGTTTTTCTGGATTGTATAAATGCCAGAGAGCCTGACACAGATATTGTCACAGTAGCAGGTTGCCCGGGTACATGTCTTTTCAGAATTTCTCTGTTCTGTGGAATGGTCTATTTTGACCACTGACTGTTGACTGCAGGTTGAATCACAGCTCTGGTGGGTGGGATCTACGGTTCTCTAAAATAAAATGCTTCAGTCTTTTAAAGCAGAGGGTCTAATCATGATAGCAGCAACATACATTTGTTGCATGTTCAAGTAGAAAGCACCAAATTATTGATTAGTGTTCAGAGTGTAAATATGGACTTCTTGTTTTACATTATTTTTTGTTACTTTCTGCAAAATTTGCCAAATACGTGTAGTTTGGCATTCTCTTCTGTATTTTCATCAAGTAATCTAGGAAAGAATCATTGATAATGCTTGTTGTTAGGCTGTTGTTCTAATCTATGTGCAGACATGTAGAAAATAGGTCTTTGTGCAGATAGTTTATGCATTTTAGCGAAAGGACAAAGAAACAACTTTAATCAAATTTCATTGCCAGCAGCTGCCTGAAGCCCTTGCAGATGGAGAGGAAACAAAAACTATTAGTCATATTTTAGCTTTTAATTGCAGTTGTTAAAATTTTGATCCTTTTAGAAAAATGATGTAGCAACCAAATTCACTGAAGTTTACCAGCAGATGGGCAGCGACTAGACCTTTTAAATGGAGTTGTATTGTTGCCCCTTCATTTAACAGTTTGTATCACTCTGCTAACAGATTTAATAAGATTAATGTTAGTAATTTCACTGCCTGTATGGTGACATAACTTCATGTATGGTAAAGACCATATATGTATTTTGCTTAAGTTATTCTGCAGTCTGGAACACAGTTTTTTGCTTTACTTTCTCTGGGAGAGAAAAGAGAAGGTATCTCACTGTCCTGCGTTTGCTGTCAGGGCAGAGCTTAGAGCCATGTGGGCAGGAATAAGTTGCTATTCCATACCATGCCCATCATTGCTGGGGTAGGGAAGTGGCTTATTTGGAGTTGGATTCCCAACTGGTGTTAAATCACCATACTCGCACCATAAGGGCTTTTTCCAGCTCAGTTTTTTTCTGCTGGATCAGAGTGAAGTCTTCTCATCCATGCTGTTGGTCTAGTCTTACTTCCAAGGCTTTCTTCTTTCCTTTGTCAATGATTTCCAGCTCAGTTTTTTTCTGCTGGATCAGAGTGAAAAGTCTTCTCATCCGTGCTGTTGGCCTAGCCTTACTTCCAAGGCTTTCTTGTTTCCTTTGTCAATGGGCAGTTTGATGTGTACCTTTGGCTAAGATAGAAAATCATTTGAGATGGGGACTGATTTTAGTTTTTCCCACTGCTTTGTGACTAGAAATTGTTTAAGAAGCTCAAATATTAATTATGGTGAGTGAACGAAACCTTTTCCCTATCTTCTACCAATATGACTTGAGATAAATTGGCATCTTAAACTAGCCTGAAAACTCCTCATGAGCACATAAAGCAATCTCTGGGCATCTGTCAACAAGATTTATGCATCTGTATATGTCAGACACTAGAAAGCACCCTCTTCCACAAAGCCTCTTGTGCAGTGTCTTGTTTCAGAAAGGTATTTGCCTTTGTGGGAACTGCATAGAGAAAATTTATTTTGATTCCAAAAACTCTTCATAGTTTTGATTTCAAGAGGCATCTGGGATACAGCAGACATGGATAACTGGTATGTGTCTGTCTCTCAATTAATAAGGCCCAAACCTGTATGTTAGCTAACTAGCATGAGAAGGCTAATAAATAAAGGTTTACTAAAAGTTCTAATTTTTTTGTAACTGCTTTTGGTATCTCAGGCTATCTATAAGCTGTATTTTTAGACAGAAATGTAAGATCTCTTTCCAGTGTACATCACTGTATTTTGTCTTTAACTGATAATGCAATGTGATTATACTGATGTATAAGTGCTGTCATTGTAGCTCTGTCACCAACACTTAACTTTGTAAGGAAGGAAATAAAAGGCAAAAACTCATTCCCTTCTCAGCATGAAATCTGAAGTTCCCTGCAGGATCCATATATATATATGGATCAAACCTATCTGCTGGATTTCTTCTGCCTCTTCAGCTGGTATCCCCACATAAGACACTTTACAGTAGCCCAAACAGCATATAAAAGCCTCCAGCAGAAAAATCTGGGTGAGTGCAACCTCTGCAGATATTTAAAGGCCTTCTTCCTTGCTTTCAAGAGACCAAGAGACGCCTCTTGCAAGAGGATGATGCGAGTTCAGCTGCTTGGGGTTATTGCTCCTGACTCAAGTGTTGTGGTGAAGCACGGACGTGCTGTTTGTGTTGGCTCGAGTGAGGGCTGCATACCAGGGCTCTTTGTGTGGAGTCCTGGCAAAAATAGCTGCCTGACTGCCTGTGCTGTCGGCAGCGTGTTGAATTCCCCACAGAACCACCCTCCAGCAGGAGCAGAGATGGGGGGAATGCACCTGGGAGGTGGAGGTCTTGCTGGCTGCAAAAGGAGCAACTGCAGCAGCATGATGATTTTGGTTCTCAGACTCACTCAGGCAGCCCTTTTATTTTTCAGGGCCTACAAGTCACTGGTGTGTTCTGATGTGGCCCTCAGGCTGTAAATCCTTTTAGCCTTCAGAAGAAGAGGAATATTAACAGATGGCTGTGCATGCAGCCAGTTGTCTTTAAAATACATGCTTAGCTGTGAGCCAAGGAATGCCAGGCACTTGAAAAAATAAAAAAGGCAGATAACATGGAAAGTTTAACAATATTGCAGCAAAATACTCTTGCAAGTTTGATTAAAAGACATGCATAAGAATCAAAACCAGTTGCAGAGAAAAATTGTAAGCAGGAAGGGTCGCATTCAGTGTTTGTAATACTGACTCTCTGTTTTTAAGTGTAGCCCTAGAGGATCTGTGGAACAGCTTTCTCCTGGAGTCCAAATCTAATAATATATTAAGCTTTAATATTTTTTTAAAAATTCCTTGATTTCTTTCAGTCTTCCTACTTTTTACTTAGAAGCCTGGCATTTCAAGTGTTGTTGCAGTAGTGCAGATGTCTGCAGTTGAATTCAGCATTTCTTAGAGGTTTGCCAGCGTTGTGCACTGCAATTCTGTTTTTTCCAAATTGTATGATGTTCCATCATTGTATATCCATGGCATTTCGTTTTTTCTCACCCCTACAGAGCACATCAAACTTGTGTTTTACTGCACACTTTGTTTTCAAGTTTTAGATTATATGAAATGTCTTTTTTCTAATATACCACTACTGTATAGCACTGGATTTCTCTGATTCTTGTGTTGTCTTCTCAGAGCTCTGTGTGTGTCCAAAAGCAATGATCAGTTGTTTGTATGTGCTTGTATTTTTTGGCAATTATAAGATATTTATGTAGAGTTTTCTTTCTAACTACTTAAAATATCTGGGGTTATCTTTTTTTTTTCCTTTTGAAGGAAAGGCAGTTAGGTTACAGAACGCAAATTGTTTGCCTAGCAATGCTTAAAAAACAAAACAAAACTTAATTTTCATCATTGCTCTGTTTTGCTTATCTAGTTAGGGAATGATTCACATGGGAAACCATGAAGGCACTGAAAACATTAATGAGTGTTGTAACCACATACCTGTAAAAAGAGCTTGGAAAAGCAGCTTATGTTTACTGATGTGATCCAGTAAAATATATTCTGTCCCCTTAAATGCATTTCACTTAATTTCCTCCTAACAGCTTTGTGTATTGCTTCTCCCCCATCCTAAACAGGAGAAGAGCATTACAACTGCATCTCTGCCCTGCACAAGTCTATGAGAGGCTCTGATGAAAATGCCTCCCTTTACTGGCTTGCTCGAATGCTTGAGGGCGGAGAGGATCCACTCTATGTGGCAAGGAGACTGGTGAGATTTGCAAGTGAAGATATAGGTCAGTATTTGCAGTATTTCACATTGGAAAATCACATTGAATGAAGATCTGCCAGGCTTCTCTGGTTTCTAAAAGTCAGCCTTTGATAAACAAACTAACCCAAAACAGTTATCTTCAGAATAGGTACGAAGTATTGAAATGCCTCCTCACATGGTATAAAAACTTTCTATATGCAGGCAGAGACCTATATGAGGTGTCATTGTGATGATTACCTATTTCAGGAAAGACAAATGTTTTTGAGATCAGGGTTGGTGCGTATTAATATGGATTCTTTTAAACCCTGCTGGTTGTAGGTCACCAATAAACTTGTGCCACAGGCAGTGTGTATTTCAGGGATGTCTGATTTTCTGATAAGTCTGGCACATGAATACCTACCCTGACATGTAGGTTTGATAGCTGTAGGGCATCTTTATTTACTTATCCAAAGTAGCAGATCCAGCAACACTTTTAGCACATATGTGATGGGTGAAGAGTTAGGAGACCTGTGGAAGCTATGTCTGTATAGCAATATTTCCCTATTTCTTTATTAATTAATTTCAAAAAGTAGGAGAATAATATGTGGTCAGCTACGGCTCCGGCTGCCACTGTGTGGCAGCAGATTCAGTCTAAATCATACCCACAGCTTGGACTTTTTTTTCTCTTTTTTGTTTTGCTGGAGGAGGAAAGCTTGTGGATGGAGGGAGTGTATCTTATGCATGGTGTGGTATTGTACCATAAATTCCAATATCTGAGAAAGCATCTCTGAAATGTGCATGGATACCTTACAGGAAAGGAAAAAATAAACAAAACAAAAAATTAAGTAAAATAAATTGACCTTAGCCTGCTTTTATCTGATCCCTTTCTGTAGGACTGGCAGATCCTCTGGCTTTAACACAAGCAGTTGCTGCTTATCAAGGCTGTCACTTCATTGGAATGCCTGAGTGTGAGGTAAATGTTTCATTAATTCACTGATTTGAAAGTTCTGCAATCTGTAAAACCTATCTGTAACTATAAAAAGAAGCAGATTGCAAGGACAGGGCAGACTTAATTACTTGTTCTGCATGCCCCTTCTTTGACAAGAGGACATTGTAGCTCTTAAAATAAATGTTATAGTTTAAAATAAAACTCACTGCATATTTATTGTTAAAATGTGATACGTGAACATATTTTTCTCTGTCTGTTTTTTTCTATCATAGATAAAGTAGCTATTATTTTCTAGTACTGAAAACCACGGAGTTATGGTGTTTTTAAATAATAGCATTCATATTACAGTGGCAGGCAGAGGTCACTTTAAAAATACAATCCCTGCCATGCTGTACAAACAGCCTGAATAGCAGCCCTTTTCCCAAAGAGATTAAAAGAAGTATTTTAACATTCCCCTCTGCTTGTTTGCAGGTGATTCTAGCACAGTGTGTGGTGTACTTTGCCAGAGCCCCAAAGTCTATAGAGGTGTACAGGGCATATGGCAACGTCAAGGAATGCTTGAGGATGCACACGGGACCACTGCCCCCTGTTCCTCTGCACCTGAGAAATGCCCCAACAAGGCTCATGAAGAACTTGGGCTATGGAAAAGGCTACAAATACAACCCCATGTACAAGGAACCTGTGGAGCAGGACTATCTACCTGAAGAGTTGAAAGGAATAGACTTCTTCAAGGAACAAAAAACGTGACTGCTGTGCTCAGAATGGATTTTGATTTTATGACTCATACATTTCTACTGGGATCAAAATTCCCCTTACAGTGTCATCTGCCTGTTACCATGGTGGAAAGGATTAAGCCACCAAGCCTTCCAGATACTTTTTTATCCTTCTGCTTTTATTGCTGTTGTTCAGAAGGTATTTTGTAAAGAATTGCAGTTGGGCAGTGTAGAAATGCAAAAATAAGCATTATCCATATAGTGCTGTCACAGGTTTAAATGAAATGAAGAAAAAATAAGAGACTTGTGTTTCTGGCTCTTGCTGTGAGACAAGAAATATTACTGTGCTGCTTTTTAAAATCAGTGTCTATTTCAGATTTTGAGAACACTGTTTTCCAGAAAAATTGTACCCCCTCTGCTAAAATACTGTACAAAATATGATTACAGACTAATTCTTGCTCTTACGATGTTTCAGAGACCAATTTTGTACGACAGTTATTGAACCAATAAAGCTGTTAGAAATAGTGTCAAATATGCATTTGTTTAAATACTCCTGTGACAGCAGTGTGGTTTTGAAGATTTGATATCCCTTTAATTTTATTATCCCTGCTTTCCAGAGCAAGTTTAATTCATTTTGTAAGCAGAATAGTCATGAAAATGGCCACTGGAGTGATTCCGAGCTCTTTGCACTTCTCTCCAGCTGTGATAGGACCCAGCCACCTGCGGGGCAGCGTCTGGAGCACACCCAGTTGCAGGTGGGTATTTCTTGACAGCAGAGATATTTGTGCTGCATGGGGCTTAGATCACAGGGGTTGCCACAGCTGCACATCTGGAGTTCATTCAGCGCAACGTTCACAAGCCAGGAGCTCTGTGGGCTGAGAATGCAGTGCCAAGTCCAGAAGCCACCTTCGTTCTGGTTATTGCTCTTCATTCTCAAGACAGATTGCTGATGCTTGGCCTTGATCAAAAGTTTTGCATATACAGCCTCATAATACAGTGATTTGTATTGGAGATTAATTTTTTATGAGACTCCCTTCATACGAAGTTCTACATGATGTAGGGGTCAAGCCAAAGATCCTGGTGTAACTGAAATGTTTCAGAAATTGAACCTTTTTGCATAATTGTGTAATGTTAGACTGTATATTGTTCATATTCTTTGAACATTTCTATGTTCTTCTAGCTTAAATAAGTAGTTTCTGAATGGGGAAAATGCTGTTCTAAAGACAAGCAAGTATTTAAAGAAGTTTTATTTATATACATTTGCATGCCTTTCTTTTTAATACAGTTCACTTTGTTGTTGTTTGGTTGGAGCTTGCTTGTTGTATAAATTAAGGGGGTAATTAATTAGATTAGTATTTTCATCCTGATGGTCCTCTGGAATGCCTTTGGAGGAATACAGCAAGGTGTGGTCTTTTCCAATGCTGAACCAGCATGTGCTCACCTTCAGAGGGCAGCACAGGTTGGCAAAGGGTTCAGAGGTGGTGCTTCATTCCTCAGCCTCCAATGGAGGCAGAAATTGTGCCACTCAGGTCAGATCCATCAGACAGTGCTATTTAATGGGCTACTAAAATCTTGGTAGCTAGAAGTTAATGTTTCAAAGCCATTGTGCCTCATGGCTGCTCTCCAAGCCAAGTATTATTTATTTTTTCCCTTCCTCCCTGTGGTAATTAGCCACACTGGAGAGTGCCTGCTTCCTGCTCTCTCTCTGCTGCTGATGTGCATCTCTTTTATATCCCCTTATGGAGGGTCATCTCCTCTCTTTGAAGAACTCCACACTCCATTAGAAAGTCCATCAGGACCCAATGCACTCAGAGGTGAATATTTCCCATCCCTCCAAAACAGACCCAAGGCAAAAATATCTATTTCCTTTCTTGGCAATTTATGCAGTCTCCACACAGGATTGGCAATGCTGCTTTCAACAAACAGAAGCCAATCTCCTAGTGAAACTGCTTCAAAAGCACAAGATGAAAGAATGAAATTAAAAAATCACAGAGCATTTTTTTTTTGTTTCCTGGCTTTTGACTACCTGAAGTTTACCCTGAGAAGTTCACTGAAGGGCAAAAATTATTATGAATTTCATGCTGCTATAGCGGTGTATTTATTTACTCTTCAGAGCGTAGAGGTTTAAGGAAATACCAAACATTGCAGTGTCACTAGAAAATTTGGATTCTATCAGGTAACAGTTGCTTCTGCTGTAAGGAACCCCATCAAAATCCACCATGCCACGATCTCTTTTTCTCTTACATAAGCTGTGCCACTAAGAGATAATGTAGATCATGAGACAGGCCATGGCCTCGCCATTCCATGTTGGTGAATCCAGTACTTTGAGAAACAAATTGTACTGATGTAAGTTGTTTCTTCCAGTAGTAACATGCCCTTGTGAAAGATACGGATAGCCACGACAGAAATATTAATAATTCCCCAAATTAGTTCTATTGCAGGAATTTTTTAGAAAAGTACCTAATGAATATTGTTTCCATCATTTAGCTTGTTTGACTCTCACAGATAAAAATTTGGATGTTACAGCTGGCAAGGAGTTGTCCAGGCTTTTATACTAAATATTTATGTGAAATCATTTCTTGAATTTTATTTTTCTTGTCCTGTTTCCTGTGCACAAAAAGTTGAAACCCTCAGTTTAACCTCTGGACTGCATTTCTTTTCCCTATTCTGTGAGCATTTTCTCTCATGTTGAGAGAGAAAAGCGCTTGACCAAAATGACTGCATACCATTTTCCATAAAATGACTTTAAAATATGAGTGTTTATACAAGCTGATTGTTTGAATTCCCATCTATCCTGATGATACATTTTCTGGCTGCTGTGATGAGTTCATTATCTGAATTGCCAGCAGCTACCCTGCATGTTCAGCATGTTTCCAGACAGGCTGCGCTCTCCAGGATTTTGGCTGCGGTTTTTGTCTTTTATTGTTACTAAGTAGTCTGGGATTGCGTAGGCCTCTTAATGAATATGGATAATAGCATGCATTTAGATGGTACCACAAGATAATATGACTGAGCTAGCGGTTCACTACAGTAAAAAAAAAAAAAACAAAAAACCCAAAACAAAAAACAACATTAACAACAAAAACTTAACCAAAAAAATAGGAAACCCTAACCAAAAGCAAGGTTCTGATTTCAGTTGTAACTTTTTATCTCAATAGGTGCAAGAGAACTGGACTGGTCTTATTTCTGTAATAAACCACAGCAAATTAACTCAACCATCCATCTCCAAGTCTTGATCAGGTCGGATTTTGGTCATTTGGATCATGTACATTTAACAGCAAAAGTATAGCTACACATGCTCCAAGTTAACTTATCTGTGTAAATTTATCTAGTAAATTCAGTATAAAGTGACGTAAAGTGCAGAGATAACTGTCTTCCTTATCCACACTATGGAATGTACTTTCTAGGATGAGCAATTTCAGCTGTATGAATCAGACAAAAAGCAGACAATTGATGGTGGGTGGTGGTGGTTTTTCTGTTTAAATGACAAAACCAAAGGGCTTTCCTAGGAAGTCTGTTAGCAGAAGTACAAAGTCTGGATTACTCATCACAGCAGAGTAAACAAATATTTCTCAGAGTTTTGTCTTGTTATATAAAGGCTGGTCTGCTATGGAGAGGCCAAAATAGATGGGGAAATCCAGCTACTGTAATCCTCTATTTCACTGGAAGAAACTCACATGTTGTCCACTCAAACCAGCAGCCTGTTGCAAATTGGTTTTAAACAGGGTACTCAACGTTCTCAAGAATTTACCAATTCCTTCCTAGGAAGTTTAACTGCAGGCAGGCTGACTTTTTAATGTTGCATTCCTGAGGGTTAATATAAACTAAAGATTTTGCAAGCAGAATTTTTTTATGTGGTGCATGTGGATTTATGAATGCTGCTTTGATAAGACTAAGGCTAAGTTCCTGATTTTACATTGAGACTTCTGATATTTCAGTCTCTCATCTTGTATGTCTTTAACTCATTAAAATTACATTTTTTACTATTTTCCTCAGTTAAAACATCTTGTACTCAAAATTACCCTGCTTTGAACTTAGTGAGGCCTGTGTTTATTCAGCAGTTCTACCAACAAAATCCTTTTCAATAGGATAGTTGAAGCAGCATAATATTATTTAGAAATGTGAATACAGATAGCATGCCAGTTTTCTCTGTTGGAGTCAGCCCTTGTCAGTCATTTGTTCTGACAAGAGCACAGGAAAAAAGCATGGAGTATTAAGGAAAAACACAACCATCTTATTGTGGGACATAAATTATGGAAGGGCAGTATTGGCCAGTAGGGTTACTGGGTTTTTTGAAATGGTTGAATGTGAAGCTGATTTTATGGAGATTCTCATTGCTGAGATTTTGTTTTGTGCACCCTGTCTGTAGAAAACTAAACTTGTCTCAATGTAATTGAGTTACGGTTCAGTTACTGAATGCTGATACCAACACAATAAATACAGACATCAGTCTCTTCCTAAAGCAGATTTGTACTATTATGCAAGGTTTTATCTTTCTTCTGATTTCCTGGTAACTGCTGCCCTAAAAGGCTACAGTCATGTATCTTGCATACATTGACTGCTTTTGTGCAAATAAAGATAAGGATGAAATTAAAATGCAGTTTTTGAGCCTTGCTTTGCCATCTACAGCAGCAGCAGCTTTTTTTGCTAAAATGCTGAAGCAAGGCTCATAAACTCAGAACAAACACACTATCAAAGTGTTCCAAATTTTTGCATGGGTTTTGTGCTAGTACTTTTTGTTTGCAAGGCACTGGGTTCTCGAAGCACTTGGTGCAGAGGTAATTCCATTCACATCTGTAGGCTGCAAAACACACTCTCCTCTGCAAACCTACCAGAGCCTTTGCAACCAGGTATTGCAGACCAAGTGTTTGTGCCATTTCATACAACCATGACTCTCCCTGTTCCCTGTGGGTGTGAGCAGCTCAGCTTACACTTCCAGGAGAAGCTGCTGGTTCATGCAATCATCTCTTCTATTGAGTAATTTGGCTTTCAATATTTTCACCTACTCTGAACGACTTCAGACAGCCTGAAGTCGCACCTGCTGCCCCAGTGGTTTTCTGTGGCTCTACTCTTCAGACAGTTATTTTGGTACTCTGAAATACTGAATTGCATGTAAAAATTGCCATTTTGAACAAAAGCTGGGTTAAAGACTTTTATTTTTTGCTTAAAGACAAGATTAAAATACAGTTTGCAATTATATAAATTCTTGTGCCCCATTCAGAGCTGAGGTTGTACAGGTAAATGTTACAGTACCCGAGATACAAGCAAATAACCTCCAAAAATAAACACAGAACATGACAGCATGTAATTGGCTACCAGGAATAAGGCTGTGGTACAGTACTAGAGGTTTCTGCAGAAAGAGGTAGTGGAAGTCAGCTCAGAAAATGTAGAATCCTTGTACATAAAGAGAAACATCAGATATTTCTTGCAGATCCTCCTCTGGGAAGCTGAAATATCTTTTGGGAATTACAGAGGTACTGGCCAAAATCTACTGTCATATTGGTAGCTTCTGAACTCTCAAAAAGGCACCTAAGACCTAATCCCTGAAACATTTTCTTTTAACACAATGTAAATTTAAAAAAATTCTCTTTAAACACATCACCTAAAGTCTTACTCATTTTTTCTTTCTCATTCAAAAGCTATATTACAATTTTTCCTGGCTACTAGCTTCAAGTGGTTACTTTTGTTTAAATAGCTTAATCCTTTCACTATTAATAGATGTCTCTAAACAAATGTTATCTGACCTTCTATTTCATGACAGAACTGTGTATACCCAGCTGTTTGAGACATGCCTTTTGGTGCTTAGAATGATTTTATTACAGTGTTTTTCTAAAGCAAGATTTTAGGGAAGGGATAGCTTTGCAAGAACAACCTAGTACTTATGCGTAAGGAGTGACTGGATTATTAAGGAGTGACTGTTTATCGCAATGGGGAGCTGTCAACACAGAAAAACCCACGTGAGGATGCATAAAGGCTGATACTGTGCTTCAAGAGACATGCATTTCTTCCAAGAAAATTTATTTCTACTCCAAGATTTTCCTTGTTCAATTAAAGATTATGTCAATCTCAAGAAAGAAAAATAAATTACTCCTCGTTTTCTCTGGAGCTGTTTTAATGGAAAGGCAGAATCTCAGTCAAATTACTAGATCAATCTCAAGAAAGAAAAATAAATTACTCCTCATTTTCTCTGGAGCTGATTTAATGGAAAGGCAGTCAAATTACTAGGAACTCACAACAGGAGGATTAACTTGTTCAGGAACAAAGCTTTCATTAACAACAGCAGGAACTGCTGCAAATGCTAAGTTTTCTTTTATGGGGAAGCATATCTGCCCAAGAAAAGTATGCTTTGTGTTGGGTTGTGGCGAATAAAGAAAAGGAAAGGATGGTCAGCATTGAAATCCTCTTCTATGGCCATGCAGAGCATAGCAATGCCAGCAGTGGCAGCTGCAGCTTCCGTGCCTTCCTCATTCACTTCCACAAAAGCCTTGTGGACAACTGCAGAGAGGAAGAGGTCACGTGCCCCTGACATTCCCGACAGGTCAGCCTTGCCACTGTCAAATACATCCAGCAAGCCCATAGCAGCTAAATCTGTTTTAAGGTCATAGCTTTCCTCCAGCTTAAACTTTGGCAAACGCACGTGAACGTCAGCGGAATACAGATGCTCTGGACGTGTCCATTCCTGGATCTTCTCTAAGGTAAGCTGCTTTTCCATCTAGAATTAAAAGGACAGAGAGCATTACTTATCACCAGTGTAGTATTTCATTTTCAGTAATATTTATGAGGCTTTATTTATAGAACATTATAAGAGGGTAAAGCAGCTATGCAAAAATGAACATACCCGTATCTTTGATAGCTAAATAGAGATTAAAAAAATACTATTTAAATTAGGTGGAGTCAGTGCAGTTTTTACTTTACAAAGTAATGTAGACATTTGCTTCTTGCTGCAGTGTACAGAAGGGAAAATCATGCAGTGATGGCAAGCCAGTCTTCTTACTGTTTCATTTAACTAAATGGAATTACCTAATTAAAAACAAGTAATGAAAATCATAATCAGAGAGCTCAAAGAAGCTCGTCATTTAATGCAAAACAGTCTCACTACTTTATGGTTAAGAAAAGAAAGACTTTCAAAGCTACTGAAAATAATTCTGTCATTAAAAAGAAACAGACGAGGCAAGGTACTTCTCACAGTTAACTCTGTTTTCAGTCTCCATCATGGTTCATTCAGTTCAGCAGAGGACACATGAACACAAGCTACAAAATTAGAACACAACTCCTCTTCCTGATGCAGTACATCCATTTATTCTTTTCCTGCTGTACTAGTAGAGAATTGTCTAAAAATACACCAGATAGATCTGGTGCCCTGGGAACATCGGTTCACTAAGGCTTTAATTTTGAATGGCCCAAGTTAAAAACACTGAACAACTGCATTGGCTTAGATGGGTCACCTTCTGCAGTCCAGTGGAGTCCTCTTCAGTGTCATCAGGTAACAGGATGATCATACTAAGTTCTCTTCCATCGTAAGGCAGTTCTAAAACACGGATCTTCTCTTCAGGGATGTATCCAAAATTAAATTTATTTTTCTGATACATCATTTTTACTGTCCTTCTTTCATTCTGGATGGATAAAAGGCAGAGAGGAAGAGGTCTGTTACCAAAAGTAACAGTTAAGGAAATACTCATTTAAAGAACCAACAGAAGACAAGTTAAAACTGCATTTATGTAAACACTTTTCCTCTATTATAAAACTTCTTTCAAACTTCTGACTGCCTGTTTAATAACGATTTCCTCTGAAGAAGTAATGAGTTTGTATTATATTTGGTTCTCCTTTGGCTTCTATGGCATACTCCTCACAGAAACCAAAACTGTTTCTTCAAACTGTTGCATGAAAATGTTAAGCCAACAAAGACCAACTCTGTTTAGCATAAAGCAGACGGCTGCATACAGTAACTTGTAAAGCTGTTAACATAAGCAGAATATAGAACAAGAAGATGGGGCTTAATCAAAATGTCCTGTCATTTCAAGACTGCTTAGCTAGCATCACAAACAGACACAGTTCATAGCTGCTGGTCTGCTGCAGACAGAAACCCTGCTAGGTCCTAAACCATAGGTGAGAATTGTCTCTAACACTATACTGGTAAGTAAGACAACAGATAGCTTGCTGAATATGCAAAAACACTAAAATCCATACAAAATAATTAAAATATTAATAAATTGCTTTGTATTTCTTAAATATTTTATCTGTAAGCAACGCTTCACATTACCACCTATATTATTAGACCTTTTCATTAGATATGTCCCACCAGGATGTATCTGTATTACCTTATTTAACCGAAATGGTGCATCAGTGGTGTCAGCTTCTTGAAATTTCTCTGCCCAGTTCGCTTTGAAATAAATAGCATTCACCAGTACCAGCTTGGTCATGCTATCAACTGAGCCTTCAGCCAGCAGATCAGGGATTTTGCCTTCAGAAGCAGCAGAAAAAAGGGTCACAACAAAATCATGTAGTAAGTTGATGGCATATAAAATACACATAGAGAAACTGATGCCATAGAAATACTACAAATATAAAACAAATCTATTCCTGTAATAATGTGTATTTCAGTAGCTGTCTCACTACTTCACCATACTTTTCTTAACACACACACTACTATAATTTGATATACAGTGATTTGATGAAAACATAACATTGTCAGTCCAAACTGTCACATGCAACTCATGTATTCCTCATACAAGAACTACAGAACACCAACATTAAGGAATACTGAATTTAGAAATACATATACAATATATATATGGATCAAGACAGACTAAGACAAATTCTCCAACTTATGAGTACATCTCCATGTTTAGGCATCTCTCCTGCACTCATGGCCTGCGCACAAAACAGAATGGACAACTCTCAGGACTTATGGAATTGTTTAAATGTCTTGCTTAGGTAATTTCTGGTTCTGTCCATGCAACAAATGAGTATCCCAGGGCAGAATTAAACTACTTGAAAGACAGCAGAGAATAAAGCCCATTCCTTCTCCCAAGATAAGAAACCCTGCCAGTTATTAACAAAAAAGTAATTTACCTTCAGTTTTCTCCTCGACCCATTGATTAATTTCTTTCCTGGCTTTGTCACAAGCCTGAAGAAAATCAACTGTAGCCAAGTCAGCTCCATATAATTTCCGTGTATTAGTCAGGAAATCCTAGATTTTGGAACAATAAGAATAGCTTTCACTGCATGAAGATAAGAAAACATCTAATTCTCAGGTAGATAAGATATACTCAGATTGTCACCAACTCTGAGGTGGGGTTCTAACAGTGGGGGGGAATTCTGAAGTTAGAAGTTTTTTCCCCACTCTTAGAGCAAGCCTTATAGCACACCAGCCATGTTTAGAGCTGATGAGGTGCTTACTGCAGCTGTTGCAATATTTACCTATCATTCTTCTGAAACAGGCTCAAGCACAGCTGGAATAAAACAAAACTTTCCAAAACAGCTGAAGAAGGACAAAAATATCACACAAAGTTGTAATTCACTGGTGAAGAGGCATGTTGTTAATGCATATTGGATATCCCCTCCCAAATAAATAGTGTTTTCAAAAAGATTGAGGTAATGTGGTACTACTCCAATGAAAGTCCTAGAAAGCTGATTGCAACAGGAACAGAACTGGCTGCGACCTAAAAAGCTGGTTGTAATGGAGTGGGATGTCATGCTAGTTATTGTAAACTAAGAACATAGACCAGTGATTCTTCTCTTGAGAACAAGAACAGCAGAAGTGAACAGGAGCAGAAAAGGATTTGCTGTGTTACACCCTTCAGGTGAGAGGCACAGATGCTCACAGCTATGGAAATTCACACGGCAAGTATGAAGCACTTTTGTCAACTTCCCAGAAAAGTTTAGAAATAGGCTTGGAAATAGTTCTACTTCATAAATACTCAAGTAGCTGCACTTTCCCCCCAGCTCCCACCACATGCCATCCTGATGTGCACCACTGTACCTGCAGAAAGCTGTAGGACTTCTCCCCAAAGAGCCGACTGGCCAGCCGTAAGAGATAGGGAGCATTGCTTCTGTTTATATCCGCTGTCAGAGCCTGGAATCTTGAATGAGCATCTTCAACTTTGTCAAGATGAAGCGTCTGAAATAAAAAGAAGTGAACTAGCTGCTGTTGATACTGTCTTAAAAGAACATACTGTGAATCTGTAGGGTAAGCCTGATGCAGCAGGGTAGGATCCAGTAGGTAGGCTGAAGAAAGAGAAAAGGCTGGAAGCTGCTTTGAGACTTCTGAAAACCCCAAAGAATGAGTCAAACTGTCCCTCGGTGCTATGCTGCCCATGTCAGCCACTTGTATTGTGATCCTGGCTTATACACAGTCACAGCTGAAGCTCTTGATCACAGCCCCAAATCCTGACTGCATTTCTGTGGGCCTCTCCTCTGAGGGCCCAAGAACTCATTCCCAGGTGAGGAATCAAAAAGAGAGATGATGCCATTTTGCTTTCTTGGTTCCCCCTTTGGCCCAAGGGGATGTGGGGTTGTATATTTTTACAATATACAATCATCACTATCACAAGTGAGGTATTAAGAAAACTTCAAGCAATTTGTCCTTTATAATTAATTTATAATGAAAATGTAACTCCTTAAATATGCACTTCATATACACTTTTTATATAGAAATATATATACTTTATTTTATATATATATAAGTATTAGGTTTAAGATCAAGTGCATTACTGCAATATCTCTTTACCAGTACCTCCTCTTCCAGAGGCAAGCTGGCTGGCCAGGGCTTAAAGTTATGACAGCAGAAGCTGCCAGACCTCATGGACAGGGATGTCCATACCAGAGCAGGACATTCATATTCAAATTTAATCTGTGTGTTTGCCAGTAGTGAAGACTGCTGTGAAGGAGTGATTGGATTCAAAGGAAAGCCTGCTCTTTCCCTCACTCAGGCTTTGCTGACCACCTCAGTACAAGCTGTGCTGTACAGGTGCGTGGCTGAGCAAGAACATCACAGAAGCAACCTTACAATAGAATTATGATCCCCGAAACAAATTTTTGTGTCCCTGCAAACAGCTCTTGACATTGTTAATCGGTCCCACTTTAATTAGCACTGTGTTCATAAGTGAAGTATTATGGTATAGAAACATGCCCTGCTGAGGATGACTGTGCTGAAAGACATTTATTTTCCCCCCAAGTTCCTTTTGCATGATTTGTGTTGTCAGTAGGTTTATCCTAGGTGGGGCTGTCAGTCTGATTACATGAAATATGTTCAAAGTCTGTTTGAACAAGTAGTGGGGAAGTAATTTTATTGAGTAAGCCCAGCAATACCCAACAATATAAAACAGTTCCTCCTAAAGTCCAGAATACAAAGGTGAAATTATTCATAGGCAAATGCATGAGGATGACTGCAATGAGGAGACTCCCACACCTTTTTACAGGCGTTAGCCTAACGAGGTTGCAAAAATAACAGTGACTGAGTCCCTTCCGTGACAAGAGGTTTCAGGGGAAACTGGCACACTCCGATGTGCACCATTTTTGCAATTTATAAGGAGGTTTTTTTTAAACTATTGTACCTACCCAAAAGCTACAGTAAGGATAACCATGCAGACCCAGCTCCTTCGAGATATCCGGGTGCCTGTTAGTGAGAGACTGGTACCTAGGTAGCATCACCATGTATCATTATAGCTTTAGATATAAAACTATAGAGTGCTACTGTGTTTTTTTTACAAAAACACACAGAATTAATGAAAATGAACATACCGTTGGTGATCTTGTGTTATAAAGTAAGAGTTTGTCAGAAGATCTCATGAAAACTCATAGAGCCTCGCTGTGGGAAGTTATGATCAATTTAAAAGGAGACTGACTAATGTAATTAGTTTCCTCTGTCAAGAATTAACTACTGAAATTAAATTTACAACAAGGGCCATAGAAAATACAGAGGGCTCTGGAGCAGGGTAGGCAGAGAGTAACTAGCTGCAGAGTCTGAGAAAAACTGAGTGTGCATGACAAAAATCTTGTCCTGAACAAAAAAAAATCACCCTCATTTCATGTCCCTTCCTCTAAAACACAACCCTTTTCAATGTAAATAAAATATAAAATTAATGACCATTTTATTTTACTAACCTTCAACACCTGGGCTTCTGTATTACCTTTGGCCCCCAAAAGGACCATGGCCAGAGCAGCAGAGATACTGACAGGAGAAAAGAAGACATTTCCTGTTGGGTTGGCCTCACTCAACCTTCTGAACAGATCAAGTGCAAATCTGCTGTTGGCATTAGACAGGTTCTCCATGGTTATAGCTGAAAAATAAAACAGTTGATAAGGACCCTGGGAAACATTCTTCAAACACCTTGTCTAACCTTGTGTGACTCACAGAGTAAAGACTGGATTGAACTGGATGCAGCTGCTTACAGAAACAGCAAGAATATCATCGTCAGTGCACCTTATAATTAAAAATAATAAATCAGTCACATTGAAAAATCAGGGGATTTTTTTCCATGCTAATGGTTTGTTCCAGCCTTCCTTATTATACTAACTTTACAGACATTATTTTTTAAAAATTCCTTTCATGCAGATCTGAAACTGGAAGTGTATGTGCTGGTAGGGCTGCAAAAGTCCCTCAGCCTCACAGCCCCAGCCCACGCCAGGGCTCCAGCATTCCCTCTGCTCCTCTACAACGCACAGAGAACATTCAAAGTATCTGCTCAGGGCCATTCAGACACCTCTCAGACACCCGCCCGCCTTCATGCCACAAATCCATGGCCCTGAGCGGTGTCAGCCCTGCCAAAGGCTTCCGTGCCCGCTGCCTTCCAGCAGCGGAGAGCACGGCTGTTCCCGCTGCCTGCCCGCCGCACCCAGCACCAGCGGGCTCGGGCAGGGAGCCCGGCGTGCTGGGGGCTGCAGGTGACCGGCGGGGACACAGGGGCAGCGATGCCTTTTGGGGAGATGCTCAGGAGCAGGCTGGCAGGCGCAAGGGCCGGGTCAGGCTCAGAACCCCTCCCAGGGCCAGCGGCTGCAGGTGACCGGCGGGGACACAAGGGCAGCGATGCCTTTTGGGGAGATGCTCAGGAGCAGGCTGGCAGGCGCAAGGGCCGGGTCAGGCTCAAAACCCCACCCAGGGTTTTTGAGCCAGGACGGCACCGCTGGATGCTGCGCCAGCCCCCGCTCGCCCAGCTCAGAGCCCGGCTGCCCTGCGCCTGCTTGCAGCCGGAGGAGTCTCGCTTTGTTTCTTTAGCTCCTCCGGACGCAACTGCGTGGAGGAGTTCACGCCAAAATTTGGATGTTTCCTGCACAGCCCTTCTACAGCAACTGCAAATCATCACCATCGGCTTCCTCCGTGCCAGACCGACAAACAGCCGGCAGATTTGCCATGTACTTACCGAGCTGCAGGCTAAGGAGAGACCACCAACACCGCTAAAAATACCCAAACCCAAGCCCCAAGGCGTACTTTCGCTTTCGTTTACCTGCCCTCACTGCGCAAGCCTTCCACCCGAGCCAGCGGCCGGACAGTGCCCACCCCCGGCCCGAGAAGCGCCCCCCGCCCCGCGCAGACCCGCCCGCTGAGGCGGAGAGGGGAAATTTCCCCTCCTCGTCCCGTTCCCGTAGGATGCGCCGGGGCAGGGTCGGAGGCAGCCAAGTACTGCTTGGTCACCTACCTGCCGGGCAGGACGGAGCGGGCGGGGTGCGATGGGATGGATGGATGGATCGGAAGGAGCCGAGCGGCGCGGCGACAGCGCGGTGCCACCCGCGGGGACCCCGCCGGGGCGGGCAGAGACGGCGGGGGCGGGGCGGCAGGTGTCACCCCGCGGCCGCTCCCGTCCCGCTGTCCCCGATTTTCCGGCGGAGAGAAGAGGGAGCTTCGGGAGAGGGATTAACCAAAAACCCCCACCCTGCCCCAGCGGTAGGAGATCCAGGTGTTTTAGACCCATGGGGCAAGCGCATCCCTGCTGCCCAGGGAGGCTCCTCTCTGCCTTCCCACCCTGTGTCTCTATTTACACTCATCTTTTATGAAGTTGTTTCGCTTTTATTTTTCTTTTTAATTTCAAAGAAACTAACTTTTTCTGTGGTTTATCACAATCTTCGTTCTCCATCAGTCCTTGGGACACCCCCAACTATCCTGCCCATATTGGTTTCAGGTGCACAGCCTTTTAAGTGCAGTGTGTGGCATGCATCCCGGTGATAAAAGTGTTGGGTCTCATCCCAACACATAATGCTTTTGTTTGCAATAAGCATTATGTGTTGGGATGCACAAAATGCACATAATGCTTTTGTTTGCACTCCCCTGCACATAACGCTTTTGTTTGCTTCCCCTGAGACAGGTGTTACTGTGCACTGCATAAAGGATAGGCCCATCTAGCACCTTTCAGATAATGTCCAATGAGCCTTGACATCAACCTATACAAAAAATCAAGAGGAAGCGTTGCAGTGCTGGCCAGAAAAAAAAAATATCTAGGGACCCCCTTGTTATCCTCTGAAATACCTTGAAATCCTTTCAAGGCCAACCACTAATTCATGGCGAGCCAAGTAAGCACCTTGGGTTTCACTATCCAGCAAAATCTTGTGTTTTAGCAAAAAACTCCAAACCAGCTACATAGAAGTGAGTATTACAGGAAACAATTTTCAGAAAACTGAAAAAATACACTAATAATAGCAGCAAAAAGAAACACACTTCTACAGCACTTGGAGTTATTTCAGTATTTCAAAAACAGAAAGTGCAAGAAACATCCCCATGTCAGGAAAGCTGTTTCAGTTTTGTCTCTCATCTTCCACAGTTAGACTACATTCTTGTTAAAGGACTAAAACCAGGTGAACAGTAAAAAACTCAAGAACTCCTGTGGTGATGGTTCTGACCATAAACACCCTCTAAGGACATCTGCTGCAAGATTGCTCTTTACTAAGACCTGGTCCAGTTGCTAGCCAAAACTCCACATCTACACAAGAAGCTCAGCAATACCTGGAACAGGCTGCCAAAAACTCCTTTCAGCTCCAGGCAATGAATCAAGGCACTCAGTGGGTGAGACTGGAAGGTAAAAGGGGAGGGTAGCTACAAAAGTGCTCCAGCCTTGTCACAAGCAAAAGTAACTTCTTCACTCCCATGGGCTCTCAGTGCCTGACTCTGCCTGCTGGACACCAAAAGTGAAGTCAAGCACAGAAGAAGTGTTGCAAGAGCAAGTGGGATGGTTCTTGTGTCAGCCAGAACCTGGAGACCTCTGCACACAGGCACAGGAGGGGTTGGACTTGGCAGGTGCTCTGTTTCTCTAAGCAGCTCCCTTATTCCTGCCAAGCCCAAGATCAAGATCACAGAAGAGGGTGCAGGCCCAGCTGAAAGAGACAATGAGTGCAAAAGGAGTCAACTTGTTCTAGGGATATATAAGTCTATATAATTTGTCTCATGGCACCTATGCAGCCAAGACATCTCCTCCTTAGGGACAACAAAATCTGCCACAGAACAAAATGCTGGAAGTTTTGTTGTGCCGGATAAAGAAGAGAAAGGGATGATCAGCTTTGAATTCTTCAGTGAACATTACTTCAGAAATTGTAAACATTAGCACAGCTGTGGCAGCAGCTGCTTCAGTGCCTTCTTCATTGACTTCCACAAAGGATTTGTGAACCACTTCAGAGAGCACCAGATCATTACCAGGTGAGATTCCTGAGAAGTCTGCCTTGCCCATCTCAAATGCATCAGGCATTCCCATGCTGCTCAGAAGTGGTTTCAGATCATAATTTTCTTCCAGTTTAAATCTGGGTAAAGACACCCTCAGTTTTGTAGACCTCATCATTTTTGGACTGATCCAATCCATCAGCTTCTCATATGTAATTTCCCTTTCAAGCTAAACAAAAATCATGAATTTACTAAATTGCAATGAGAATATAGCCAGTTACAGAGCCAAAAAGCACAAAACATGCATCATTATTTCCCCAGAGTTTATAATGGAGATTAATATTTTTTTCCTTTTTATTTTCAATATGGGGAGGAAATGCAACAAAACTTTTGGAATAAATTCCTTGTCCACAGTGCCAAAGAAGCCAAACTTGTATCCTACCCTCAGCACAAAAGAGATCCTGCCCTTTCCTCTCAGCCTCTTTCCAGCCAGTGAGCCACACACCACCTGCCAGCTCCCAGCACAGAACTCCTACTGGACAGGCCACAGGACTCCGAAAGAGCCCACCCAAAGTCCCCCGCTCCACATTCCATCATCTGTGCCTTCCCCACAACCACAGCTGACCTCTGCTCCTGAGCAGGGCCAGCTCTTCTTCCAGAGCCCCTGGCCAAGGGAGCAGCACACAGCCTGAGCAGCACTGACACAGCAGGGGCTGTCACTCTGGGGACAGGGACGAGAGGGACATTTCTGATGGCCTTGAGCACCAGAGACACAGTTGCTCTGCAACTGAACTGCAGCTCTCTGTGCAATTCAGACTTTCTTCCCTGGAGGGATTCAGCATTCAGTCTTTGCACTCAGTTCAACTACTTACTCTTTCCAGGCCTGTGGATCCATCCTGGATTGCATCAGGGAGCAGGATGATCATGCTCAGTTCATTACCCACATAGGGGAGCTCAAGGATTTTGGTCTGCAAGTCCCCAATGTAGGTCATGTTAAAATTGGCCTCCTTGAACATCATCTGCACAGGTCTGGTTTCATTCTAGACATCAAGAGATGCCAACAGTTAGTGCTGAGCTTCTCTGCTGGTCTCACACTACGAAGCAGGCAGCAAGTTACTCATGGCCTTTTAGGATTTCACATTTAAGACAAGAGAGAACTGATCTCACACTGATCTACAGCAGCCCTACCACTACCTTTTGGAAAGCACAGGGTAAAACATGGTCATGTGCAGCAGCAATGCACAATATTGCACCACAAGTCAAAAGGAGATTATTCATAAGCCCTGTATCCTTTTGGTGTTGCATCTTGAAACGTGGTTCTTATCTTACACAGCTGCTGGGAATTAAAAATGCAACATTTTCTCTTTGGCAGCTTTTTAACACATTCCAAGAGGGAGAGAG